>NC_080041.1:14395496-15627251 GCF_012489685.1 Lotus japonicus | reverse complement strand
ACATCTATTATTTAATCAAGAAAAATACTTGAAAAATAAAATTATTAAAACATATATTAATTCAATTTCTTTGTATTTATATTTTGTTTTCTTCAAGAACCTAATTCCATCATTAGAGCCTATAACCAAATTCAAACAGAAACATAAAGATTTTCTCCATGGCTTTCCTCTCATTAACTGTTACATGATTATTTCTTAAACATTATGAAGGGAAAATGAGGTTTATATGAAATTCAAAATAACTCACATTGGCTGAATAAGCAGTCCACACCGCACAAGTTGAGAGTAAAGACCAAATCAATGGCCAAGAACCTAAAATCCAGCCAAGCGAAAAACTCTGTAAAGGAAAATAAAACAATAAGTCTCTCTTAACAGTTGAAAAATAATTTTAAAAGGGGTGAATCTACATGGTACCAGAAGTAAACAACATGTGCAAATAATGACACCAGTTGTAAATGACAGTTGCCCAGATACCAATGGAAGATATGGTTTGTTTATCTGCAGTAAAACATGTCAATAATGAGACATTCCATATGAAATTTTCTCATAAAATTTTGTAAGATATAGAAGGTGGCATGTTTCCTCGTCAAATTTGATAATAACTAAGGACACTTGATATACATCAAAATATAAACCGTAGTTTTTAGGTCAAAATCTTATCATCTACTTAAATTGTTGCATGTAAGCAACCCTTCATTTATACACATAGTATAAATATGTTTCTTTATATAGAAAGCCAACTGGAATATTTTTCACTATGCATTTTTTACTAAAACAATAATATTCCAAAGAGATAAAAAAATTAGTTTTTCTAAAACATAACTGATATTGAAACAAAAATGCATTGTGATAACGCCTATCAACAAAGGCTCAAAACCGCAAAGCCAAAAAAACACAAACCTGGGGAAAAAAGTGTCCACCAAAAGGGAACTCCAACCCACCAAAGACACACCAAGAAAAAGAAAAACAACCTAAAACCAAAGTCTAGAAGCATAAACCACAAACAACACAAGAGGTTTCCAAAACAAACAACACTTAAGGCTTCCCAATTTGAGAGGATGAGATCTTTTGAGATAACACAATAATTTATTATTGATCAATATTTATTTTTACTAATAATAGGCTTCATATATACCTTATCTATTTCAATATCAAATAATTGATTCACGCCACCAGCATAAATACCCATAAATAGGTAAGCCACCATAATCTGAAGCATTTAAAAAATTCGCAAAATATTATTGAAATTGAAGGGACTTAAGCACTTGGCTATTTAGAATATACAATGTGTTTGAGGTCTCACCTGCAATACACTAGTAAAAAATAGTGGTGAGATATCTGATAATGTCTCCACAACAAGGAGAGATGTAGACATCGTGCTTAATGTCTGCTCAACAGAAATAAAGGACATTCTTTTAAGTCATTCAACATACTACTAAAATGAAATAAAGCAGTTCATACAAATGAATTCATTTTAAATATAAGCAACTCCATTGACTAATTAAGTTCATTTTAGGTCGATTAATAGAATTTAAGATAAGCGCGCAGGTTAAGAATTTATACATGTTTTACTTAATTAATATAAATAGTTATATTTATTGATTGGAGGAGGTTAAATTATCTCATGAGTATGTTTGACAACCCCTCGTGAAGTAATTTAACCTTGTCCACCATTTGAGGATTTCTAACTTACTCGGACAAAAATTGCGTACGGAGAGGAAAACTTGTATAAAGCAACCAAGAAATTTTTTACAGAGTCCAAAGTGTTTTTGGAATCAAAGGGATGAGGTTCGGACTCGAAAGTTTGTGTAGATGCTGCTTTCACAACATATTTGTTATTGCATTCTTGAAATATAGACCCTCTTTCAATGCATTTGAAATGACGGCTTAAACTTGGCTGATGAAACCTCAAGATTTTATATTCTTATTTAGGGTTCTCTTTGCTTTGAGAAGCTTTAGGTGCATAAGAAGTTGCAATACCAAATGTTTAAAGTTAGTATCAATTGAATGTAAAACCAAAAGAACAAAAGATTTTCAAACCATGGTATATGACATCCTGTAGACATGTAGAAGTTGTGTCGGTTTTTTGCCGTACTAACTGCGAAGCAAGAAAAAGGACACAATTGTAGCAGTCTGAAACCACCACAGTTGTGTTTTATCTTTTTTTTTTTCTTATTTCACAACTTGAAGTGGTTAAAAACCGCCACAAAATCTATATATCTAAAGGTGTCAATGTAGCTATTGGAGTTCAAATAGCAAGCAATCAAATTAAGATTTTCAACATTTTTAATTAGTTTACTTTTCTACTGTGATGATAGAAAAATGAATCTTTAATTTATCAGATTTCAATGTTAAGATGTGGACTGAGCGAGACCCCCATCCCGTAAAAGGGCTCGCCCAGAGGTGATTAGGGTCGCGAGTAATGCAGCCCGCTAGTGGCGAAGGAGTAGACTTGGCAGGATTAGGGCCTTATTTAGAAATGGTCGCCAAGGGCGATCACTTATGTAAGGGGGTTGGACCGAGCGTGTTACGACCCAACTAGCCCAATTAGCGTAAGATTTAGAATCCAATGTACTACGTCATTGTAAAAGATCTTTTGACATTTTATCTATAAGTTTTAGGCTATTACTTCACCCTTGCTATGCTATGGTTTGGGGCCTATACCACTTTTTAGTGTTCATCCCGGAACATATTGGCGCCGTTTGTGGAGATAGAACTCACAACGGTGACCATTTCTAAATGAGGCCTTAATCTCGCCAAGTCTTCTCCTTCGCCAGGCGGGTCGCGTTACTCGCGACCCTGATCATCCCTGGGCGAGCCCTTTTAAGGGATGGCGGTCTCACCCAGTCCACAAGACTTCGAACTCGAAGCATGAGAGCGTAGTGTGTCTTTAAAAAGTAAAAACTAAGTGCTTCAATCGCCAATTCTCCTAAACCCATCGCCCATCTTCACTATTGGGTAATCACCTTTCACCCAGTCCAAGATGCAACCAGACAATACCATATTATTTGCGGATACCATGCATTTGGAATTTTTTTTTTTTGAAAGAATGCATTTGGAAACTGATCCTCTTAATTATAAATGAAAGTCACTATATCTAGTCTTACCATTTAATACTAGAAATTAAACCCGTGCGTTGCACGGGTTTGTTTTTAGTTGTAAGAATTTTATAAAGTTAAGAAAGTCATTACATGCTATTTTCTTGACTATAGCTGTAGCATTTTTCTAATTATAATAATTTGTTCTTTATTCTTTGAGACCATACAATTGATGATTGTGTATATTTTATTTCTTTCAAAATATTCTTAAATTTATCTGCAACATTTCTCCCTATAGAAGCATGTATGTAGTTACTCTAAAAGTATTGAAACCATAAGAAATCAAGAGCAAAAATTAGAAATCAAAAGAAGTAAGTTTAGTGAGAGTAAAAAGTATAAGACAATAAAAATGGAAACATTTCACGTCAATTAGAATTTAGAACCATATCAGTGCTAATTAATTCATTTTTTCTATAGTAGTGATTTTTAGCACCATAATAATTTGTTTGCAAGCGTTCTTCAGCTAACTCATATGTTTGGGGATTGCCTTATTCGGCCATCTTCTGATAACGTCTGAAAAGTAAGGAAAACTCAGGATATGTTATTTTCAAAATCATGGTCGACACCCATAAAACCTAATAAAACTTAAGGGAAGTTACTTCTGTCCTCTATGATTTGGTTCACCATATCTTTTTACTATCTATCTAAACATGTACCCTTGCTTTCAAAGTTAAACAATTACAACCTTTCTAATAAACAATGTGAGAACTGAGAACAGTTAAACTATCATCATCTATTGTCTACATGCCCTACATACCTAGATACTTACCCCAAGGTCATAGATAGCTAACTTGTATAAATCATTGTCTTTAATTACAATTCCACCAATCCCTGCATTGTTCACCTGTATTGAACAACTTTTATTAGTAAAATATGTAAACATAAAAATGATAAGCCAAGATATTTCCTTCAAAGCTATGTACATAAATTTTCAGTGCTAATGAACAAAAGATAAGTAGATAAATAAACATAGGTCTTGGGAACAAAAGCTCTCCCAAGTGAACTAGAAGTTTAGAAACAACATAACCAAATAAAAACAGAAAATCAGAAACATAAGGACCCAAACAGTGGTCGAAAGAAAAGCAAATGAAACTGCAAAGGCCACATAGTAAAGCCAGATCCATCTTAATCTCTCAAACCAACTATGCAGTAGAAGATAGGTACTTAGGGAGCACCAAGAAGCAAAGTCACCAAGACACTCTGTTATAACCAAACATGTAAGGTAATGTACACCCGATAGAGCCTAGCGCAGAAGTGATACATTCCAATTTGAAGCTTCTCAACACATCAACCCACCAAGTTGATTATATATTCATCTATGTATTTATTTAACCATTATTAGGGGCTTTTCCTTTCGGTCAGTTTTCTTTATCCCCTTAAACCACTCACATGACAACTTACCAATGTAGATTATTATTGAGACTTCATTTCTAACAGTTTCTTAATCCTCACTCACTCACATGCCAATGTAGATTATTATTGAGACTTTTCATTTCTAACGGTTTCTTAATCCTCACTCACTCACATGTCAATTTACTAATGTAATTCAATTCTCTTATACATATATATTTAATGCTAGCTAAAACTCAAGTGTGCTTTACATATATACTAGAAATTAAACCCGTGCAACGCACGGGTTTTTTTTAAATAGTAATTTTTAATTGTGATATCTAAATTTATATAGAGGTAAAAAAAATATAATGGAAGAAGTTTTGGAATATCAAAATACATATTAATTATAATTATATTGAAGAAGTTCATTAAAACTTTATTGTGCACTACATTTTTAGTATATTGTGCATATTTTTCATCTTTCTCAACAATAAGTATATTCAATTTGGTGGTGTTACTTTCAAAAAAAAATTTGGTGGTGTTACTCTAGAAAACACAAGGTGATAACTTTACATAGTTAGTTATCACTGATATAATTTAGTTTTTCTTAATTATATTTATAATTACTATATTTATCAAATATTAAGATTTAAAATGCTTAACTATTGATTTTTTTAACAAATCATTAAGTAAATGAAGCATTAGAAAATTACATAATAGAATTAGAAAACAACGGAAGCCCTAATCAAATAAAAAAGCGGAAAAATCCTCAATCCAGTGGTGGTGAGGCAGCCATGTGAGGCATCCTGTAAAGCACGCAACTATTTGGAAGAAAGGTGTTGCATGGAAGGAGAACTGAATTGCACAAGCACAATCGACTGGAATCAAGGTGCGCATCATTTGCATCGAAGGATCCGTCTCCCACGACACCACCCACGTCGTTATCGCTCTGCTCCTCTTCATCGAATCCAAAAACCCTTCCAAACCCATCAACATGTACCTCAAATACCATGGTGGCACCATCATTGTCGGTTCCCTCTGCATCCATGTTAAGTTTCTCTATTCCTATTTTCCCTCAGTCTCATTTTTTACAACCCATTTTGCTAAATCCCAGATAAACCTTCATTTTCAATGTTTTTATGTGTAAATGCCACGGTTTTGTACCCCTTATATAGTTAGTTTCTTACTTATTGAAAACATAGTTGAAAAATGTGCTTTAATAACTTCCCTTGTCAAAATGTGCCATTATTGTAACAATTTCTTTCACTCCATTGTCTTAACAAAATAATCTCAACTAAAGTTTCTAGCTACGTTATCATTTTCTACTCTTAATTTTAGCAGGTGTAGTCAGTGTAAGGATGCTACCTCTTTTCTTATTTTTTCCAGTTTCCATATTTTGGAAAGTTAAGAAAAACAACTCATATATTTTAAGTGGTTGAAGAGGCATATTAAAAAGAACAAGTAACTTGTTAGTTTCTGTTTTTCTACTTTGCTAGGTGTGCTTGATGCCACCATCTGATGTACTGGATCTTCCTTTTTTTTTATGTTAATGAGTTGTGTCACATAGATACACAAATGATGATGTATTGAATGATTCAATTGGATGAACAAAATAGTATAGAAAAGCATAAGAGAGACTATAAAGTTCGTAGTTAACTACCTGATGAAGCAGCAAACACAATTTTTTTTCCAGCCCTTAGCCTTGCAATGATTGTCCTGTAGAGAAAGTTTTTTCTAGTACCTCCATGTCGTAAACAAAGTAGAGCCCTCCAATATTGGTGGTTACCGCGTGTATAACATGATTGTATATCTCTCTTTGCTGCTCATTTAGTAATGAGTGACATCTTTCGTGCTTCAATTATCTTCTCTAATAAGTGTGTTGTCCAATGTTTCTATTGCTGAGTTCTGGCAATGGAATTCCATCAAAATCAATGAGATATTACTTACGATTCTTGATCAAAATCTTCTCAATTTCAATCAACTAATGTTATAAAAAAGGACATACTTGTTGAAATAGCTAGTGGCGATTTTCATTTTTCTCACTTTGATGGAGTCGATATGTGTGACTTAAGTGTGTGAGTGATTTGTTTATATAGAGATACACAATAGATGCATAGTTTAATTTAATCCATTGTAGTTTTTTTTAATGTATGTAGCTAAAAAGTCTTTAATTTTTTTTATCAGTTTGGAAGTTGCAGTACTGCCACATGATTGTATAATGTAGGTTACGAAATCTCAGTGATTTCCTCAAGGAGGTAACTGTTAATATATGAATAGCCCGTCTCAGTTACAAATCTTTTAATTAATAAGTTGAATAGCTTAGTTACTGAAGTTGTTACGAAATGGTTCACCGTTCAAATCATGTGTTCTAGAAATGCATCCTTTTAATAGCCTCTTATTACATTATGAAGGTTACGACCTTTTAATAGTTTTTTTTCATAATGCAGGTTATGGAAGCTGTTATAAAATACTAAGTTGAATAGCCTTTTGTTCAACTTCATTGCTTAATGTAGCTTAAAAACACTTTATTGCTTAATCTATTTAATACTAAGCTACTAAGCTCAAGTGAGCTTTACATATATATATATAGATATATATAGATAGATAGATAGATTCTTTCAAAAAAAAAAAAAGTCTTACCATTTAATAATTTCACATTGCAAAAGAACATAAACATTTGAAAGACGGATTACAGGGTTTCTTTTTTTTAAATTATGAAAAAAATAAAGCTATTTACCAAAAAAAAAAAAGGTAGTAAGAGCAATTTAGGAGAGATAAACTGGTTTTTTGCGATGGAAATTTGTCTTAAATGACTTTTTTACCTTGGTAGTGTAAATTTGGAGTTCATTTACCAATCTAGTGCAACTTGTAAAATATTTACAGAACTAGTGTAAATCGCCACTAGCATTGGCGATATATATATTTTTTTATTTTACGTTCTAGAGAAATCGCCAGGGCTGTTGGCGACATATATATTTTTCTAGTATCGCCATTACGATTGGCGTTAACGAAATATTATATATATATTCTTTTAGTGTCGTATATTTTTTTTGTGACTCTACTCATTAGTGACGGAAATACGTCCGTCACAAAATCCTAGTATATATAATATGAAAGGTATTAGTGACGGAAAGTGAAGAGAGAAGATATCCGTCGCAAAATATTTAGCGACGAAGATATTCGTCACAAAATCCTAGTGAATAATAAAAAACAAAATTAGCGACGGATAGTAGAGTAGAAATTATTCCGTCGCAAAAGTATTAGAGACGAAATATTAATTGTTTGTGACTTCTTTACATATTATATACAAGGATTTTGTGACGGACGTTTTTCCGTCACTAACGAACAGAGTCAAAAAAAAAAAATTATGGTATCGCCACAGCAAGTGGCGATTTTATTAAAAAACAAAGGAGGTATCTCCAATGTCAATGACGATTTCATAAGAACAAAAAAAAATATTAATGAAATCGTTAATGCTAGTGACGATATATACTAAATCCGTAAATAATTTAAAACTTACACTAAATTGGTAAATAAGTTTGAAAATTACACTACTGATGTGAAAAAGTTAATTTAAATATGTTACAAAATGTTTGACTGAAATTGTTCAATAAAAAGAGAGAGAATTAGCGGCAGAATATTAGATAAGGAACATGTCTGTCGCAAATTCCGTCACAGATTTCTAAAACGTTCCTTGTCACGAATTCCTTCTCAATTTGTGATGGACTTTAACCTTCTCCAAATTTTTCGCTAATCCTATTATTTAGTAGAAACGGAGATTATTTTGTCACGTAATAGTTTAGAGAGGGTAAAAAATCCGTCGCTAATTCTCTGATAGAAAAATATTTTCTATTGGAAATTTCGTCGCTAAATCCATCTTTTACATAGTCAACATTTTTAGTCAAAAGTTTTTCTGACAAATTTAATTTTCCATCGCAAATTACATGTTTCTCTTTGTTACATGGCAAAGACTATACATGTTGATAAATTATTTTTAAAGTACTTTTTTTGGGTAAAGAGTTTTATTTTATACATGATTTAAAAAAAACGCTCCTGATTACATGCTCAAGTGGTTAACTATAGTAATAATAATAAAGGTTAAAGGAAAAGTAAGATATATGAATTTGGTCTTTCACAAAAAAAGATATCTAAATTTGGAAAAAAAAATTCTTAATAGTACACACTCCGTCACTTTAAAAATTTAACACTTGACTTTTGATATTTTAGTACATCGAAAAGATAAATTGCACCCTTTAGGAATTGATAGATCTCCCTCATCTAACGTATATGTCCCCTAATTCTTACCACTTAAATTACCCAATTTTAATTTTTTTCAAAAATTAAAAAAAAAAACTATCAAGTTGTGAGAGAGGAAAACTAAAACTTCAGTACTACTACAGTTGAACTGAAAATTTTCTCATGAATGTGAGACATACTTGTATAGCAATTATTCTTATTAGCGCGATGCTTACTCCGCAAGAGAGTTCCACCTTCAATGACCAATGGTTCCTTGTATTAGTCAGCAAATAATTTAATTTGTAATGAAAAGTTGGCCAACTAACAAAATTTGTACAAGAAAAAATAGATCAAGAAGAAGAAATTAGTAATGATGGAGTGATGAGAAAGGAGACATGTATAGATACCAGCGATGATTGGAGATGTATTAGGAAAAGATCTAACAAGAAGTGACTCCATCGATCAATACACTAACCCACCGACAGCAGTACTAGTCGTATTGAATGCAAGGGGACAATGTGCAGTTCCAAATCTTTGAATACTATTCCGTGGGCCAAATATAGAGTTGGACTAGATAATTAACATATTATAAAGGTTTGGGTCTTTGGTTTTTTTCTGAAATTTGGAGGAAAAACGTAGTACATGTTTGACTTGCAAATCCCTTGATTTTGATTGAAGCCGAAAGTAAGGTACTGTTGATTTGGATAGTTCCAACGTCTTAGTCAATTCAAAGTGCTATATCCGAAAGTAAAGTACCATGACTTGCAAATCCCTTGATTTAGATTTTTTTATTACCAACAGTGCGCATATTTTGTACTTAATTGTTTTACCTGATTGCATTATGATATTGTTGTGCAGAATTTAGTCCTACATGATTAAGTGTTGTTGGACAACTCTTTGGTCTTAATCCAATCACCTTTGACAAAAACAAAAGTGTTATATCCAAAATACATACGATAAAATCATGGAACCATCTTTAGGGTGATTGCACTTGGATATTTTTTTTTCCTTCTCTCATGTTTCAAACAGTGTTATTAAACTCGGCTCGGTGATCGACTCGGTCAGGGTACTGAGTCAATAAGTCACTGGTCTTACCATTGGGTCACTGGTCTGACCATTGGGTCACTGGTTGCATCGCTTGACTCGGTTAACATTAAAAAAAAAATTAAAAATTCATAATACCATAAGAAAATGTCATAAATAAAATATACACAAAAGCAACAAGAAATGTTTTACCACAACAAAATGTCACAACTCACAACCAATAATAATTCACGATGTAATCAAAAGAGCTTACTTACAAAAATGTAAAGTATATATTTGTTTAGAAATTAATTATACCCCTAATAAGAGGAAACACTTCGGCGGCTAATAGATACAAATAGGCACCTAAATTAATGACAAATATTATTTTTTTAAACCAATTAATGACGATATATTAGAAACCACCATAAATTTAAAAACCTTGTATTAATATATTAATTTGAAGCCCAACACAACTAAGCCCAGCACCTGAACCAGGTTTTTTCCATTTAATTTAACCAGAAAACCTAGAACTGGAGAGGGAGGGGTAATAGCCGCACAGAGAACAAAAAACAGAGGATAGAAATGAAGAGGCAAGGTGCAAGAAGAGGTTGAAGACATAGAGTGGCTTCTTGGAGCATGAACTGAAACAATTAGCAAGATGGAGACGACCACACGACCAATTTGCGATGGTGGAGCTTCTCTGTTTTTTTTTTTTGTTTTTTTTTTTGAAGGACTACTCCAGAGGCAAGTTGAATTACAACAAGTTCATATGTTCTACCGATTCTGAAGGATGTTTGTGAAACAGGATAAAAAGCAATTTTTTTGGGATGGAGGCGAATATGGAACACCTACAAAGTGTACGCAACAGTAGATGAAAAGCAATATTTTGAGATTTTTTTTACCAACTCACCGGTCCAACTGTTAAGGGCCGAGTCACCGGTTTTTGACCGAACCGGCCGAGTCTGACCGGTTCACATCGAGTCAATTGCATGGCCGATCCGATGCTTGGCTCGAACCGGCCTAAGGTCCGGTTCACAGTTCAACCGTTCGAACTGGCCAGTTCGAGCCGAGTTTAATAACACTGGTTTCAAATTAGTTCCCTCCTCTAGCCAGTCTAACTCCACCATTGCAGCTTGTCGACTTGTTAGAACCATGTGTCGACCATCAATCCCATAATCACTTACGCCAAGGTTGGTGTTTTTCACCCTCGACAATTTGTCAATAGGGCTGCACTCTATTCAAACGGTCTCTTCTCGACTTTATTCATTGTTTTCGAATCAAAGGGGTGTAAATCGTCTGCCAAACATCCAGAGTGGGAGGCGGCCATGGATCCCAAGATGTACGTCAAACTAATAATACTTGGGTCTCGATGCCCCGTCCAGTATATACCAATGTTGTGGGATCCAAATGGGTGTTCCACACCAAGTTTCACTTAGATGGTTTGATTGAATGGAACAAGCACGTCTAGTGGCTCAAAGTTTTACTCAACTTGCAAGTTTTGATTTCAATCATACTTCAACTTTGATTTAAAGCTTCTATTGTACATATTGGTATTTCTATTGTCATTATGCGCAATTGGCCGTTGCTTCAATTGGATGTGAAAAATGTATTCTCACATGGAAATTTGACTCCAACTTTGTTTATAGAACATCCTCTCAGCTATATTGATCCCTGCTTTCTGAATCATGTGTGTCATCTAAGAAAGACACTTTATGGTCTTAAGCAAAACCCCTTTGAGTTTGGTTCCATCGTTTTAGCACATTTCTAGTCTCTCTTGATTTTGTTAGCAATCGTGCTAATACAAGATGAACCATTTATTTAATTCATAATTTTAATTAGGATTATTTTATTTTTTTAATATTTAATACTATATATTATGCGCCACGTGGATCAACCATGCGTCACTTAATGTGACACAGTGGTCATTTGTATTCCATGGACTAACGGAAATGTGCAAGAGGACTACTATAGCTATGACCGTTAGTTGCAACTTCAAGGGTTTTTTGACCCATTTCTGGAGTTCGGAAACGAAAGTGATCGACCCCTACAATTTTAAGGACCATTTAGACGATTCACTCAAGAAATGATCTAAATTCCCTGAGGATCAAAATTTCGGGGCAAACAAGCAATTCTAGAGTTTGAAAGTGATGAATAGATGCTGAAGACACAAAGAGGCTCAAGAACTTCTGCTTGAAAGTTTGCTAGGATAACAACATGTCATGCTAAACTTGTTTTTGCTAACCGAAATGATCACAGGAGGACAAATTGCGTCTCAAACTTTTTTGCAAAATTTTACTTTAGTAGACAATCACTACACCATTTTTATTGTTTGCAACAATTCAAAAGTGTAACTATAAACAGAAAAAAATATTTCTTATACTTTACACAACAATTTTTTACGGTCTCATATTTCAACGTTACACATAACTTTTGATAACAGTTTCTCGTACTTTATGATAGCACTATGAGAAAGTGTAACATATTGTTTGGAAATAACAACAATTATAGAGTAATAACTAATTCATATTATAAACTGTTGAACAATTATTAGTGTTGTCTAAAATACGAACCGGTAGGCTTATCCACCAGACGGGTTCGTGCGGATTCGGGCCAATGACGTCGGTTTCGTCAGGTGAAAATCACTGAACTGCCATATCCGCCGCCAATCGCCCAGTTGCCACATGTAGATTGAGTTCGGTTTCAGCAGTTTACGGCTTCGGCTGGTGGGTTGGTGCGGGTTCAAGATCTAGAAAAATCCAAAAACAGAAGATGAAGATTGGAAAAAGAATTACACTTAAATCTTAATCATTCAACATATATATTTTAAAAAAAGAAAAACAGATGGAAGAACCCTATGCAAGTGAAACAAATCTCGAGAATCTTCATCTTCAACAAAGAAATCTTAGGCGTTGGTGCGGCGACAGTTGATGGAATATGTCACGGCGGTGCGACGGTGCTGGAAAGGTGAACGTCATGGATGAGGAAGAAAGTTGGGATTTGTTTTCTCCAAAAGAGGATGAGATCAAATGGTGGTTGTGAGATGGATCTCAGAAAGAGAGAATGTTGTAGCGGTGTCGTGATGGCGGCGCTGGACCACAGAGAAGGAAAAGGTTGTGTGTCAATAGATCTCCGTGGTCGTGGTGGGAGTTGGATCGCAGAGAAGGAGGTGGTGGTGGTGCGGTGGACGACAGAGATTAGAGGAGAAGGCGGGTGTTGTTCAAGGGTGGAAGAAGGAGAAGGAAGTGGGCGGTTGTGCCTCATGGGTAGAGAGAAGTGGTGGTGGTGGCGTAGAGAGGATAACGAAGTAGTAGCGGCGCGTAGCAGAAGAGAAGGCTAAGGTTTTCTGATAAAAGGGATTAGGAGGCAGAAACAGGGAATTGGGTTTGCCACCCCACCTATGGGGCTTGGCACCTCACTTTATTCGATACGGGATTTAAAGTTCCGTATTCAATACGGAACTTAAAAAACCGAGTATCTAAGCATGTGTGACACATTTTCAACCATTCATTACATACTAAAACAGATACAGAATTTTATATCCCGTATTGATACAGAACTTTGAATCCTGTATCGAATAAAGTGGGGTGCCAAGCCCCATAGGTGGGGTGGCAAACCCAAATCCCCAGAAACAGAATAAGAAGCACTGCAACATTGTAAATGGGATTGGGAAGTGAGAGAAAGAGAGAGAGAGAGGCCAGATTAGGTTAACTTAAGCCAAGAGACGGATTATTTTGTTGGGCCATGTAACTATAAGTATAAACTGGGCTTGGTCTTTTTTTTTAATAGAGTTACTTTGGTCGGTTCAAAGCTCAAACAGAACTCAACCGAACCAAACCATGCAAAACCAGTTTTTTTCAACCATTCAACCTGGAAACGGATCCGGTTCGACCAATTAGACATAAAAAAACTTCAGTTGGTCTGTTTTAGTCGGACCGGGTTAATCTGGACAGCCCTAGCAAAAGGCACGAACTGGTTCCTGATACATTTTAGGCAACACTTTTTACTTGTTACATAAATCAGTGATACTAAAAGTAAAAAATTAGTAGTAAAATAGTGAATTTTGATTGAACGATTACACATTAACTAAACTCCATAAGTATACCATTAACTTTTGTATATCGTTTGAGTTTACTTTTGATTGCAAGTTTGGGCTCACAACAAACAACTAGTGTTTTATATGCATCTAAAGGAGAAACATCAAGAGATGTGAGAGTGCCCAAAAAATAAAAGAAAGAAAATAATAATAGTAATGCTTATGCTGTGTTTGGATGAGGAGAGAATATAAGAGGAAAATGAGATTATTTTAAAGTTGTTTGGATAGAGAGAAAAAGAGGAGAAAATGAAAGGAAAAGTGAGAGTAATGAAAATGAGTGTAATGGGAAGTTACAAAAAGAGGCATTAGGTTAGAACATCTCTTCTTTAGAGACATTGTTGCACCAACGGAAACTGGTAAAACTTCTTTGGTCGTCGTCTTTGTTCTCGAGCCTCGTTTATTCCACATGAGACCCATCACCCCCAACTTCCAATACCTCGATTTCCCACCCATCTTTTACCTAGAAATTGTGATGGAGAAAGATTGAAAATTTTTGGAAAAGATTGAAAATTTCTAAAGAGAAGTTGGATTGAAGAAGAAGACATGAGGGTCATGGACTTGGTTGGCTGCTTCGTTGACGGTGGCGATAATGTGTCGTAGCAGAGGACATCGATGTGGAAGAGGCAGAGCCAAGTGGATGCTCCTTGCGATTTAGGGAAGGTCGATATGTTTTTTTTTCAATTTTAGATGAGATGAGATGGAGTTCAGGTTGGTGGTGTTGGCCTTTTCATCGATAAAGCCAGTTTTCCGATAAAAGAATAAGGAAAGAATAAATGATGGAAGATGAGGACATTTTTGTCTTATCACCCAAAAATGAAATTGGACAATCAAACTGACCCACTTTAAGCGCAACCGTGGAAAGGCCTACAAGGAAGGGATGGGTTATAGGATGGTGTATAATTCTTCCAATGAATTCAAAGATTAGATTTCTAAATTGGTTGAAGCTGCTTTAGAGAAGATGCAGAGTATTGCGTCTTTGCAAAAGTTCTTCCAAAGAAATGGTCAAAATTCCTTCAGGATGGGGAAAATTAAGAAGTAATTCTAGAGTTTGAAAGTAATGAATATTTGAGGCTCAAGAACATCTGCTTGAAAGTTTGTAAGGATAAAACCATTTCATGCTAAAGTTGTTTCTGCTAACCAAAACGATCACAAGGGCATAAGAAGGGGCCGAATTGTGTTTCACAAGTTTTTGCAAACTTTTACTTTGGTAGACAATCACTATAATATTTTTGTTTTTAAAACAATTCAAAAGTGTAGCCATAGACACGGAAAATGTTTCCTAAATTTTATGCAACAGTTTCTGACGGTTTCATGTTTTAGCGTTACATATTACCTTTGAAAACAGTTTCTCATAACACCTTGAGAAAATGTAATCTTTTGTGTGAGAAACACAACAATTATAATATAATAACTCATCTTTATTATAAAATGGAGAACACTTATTTAGTGTTTTAAAAAATTGTGTATCATACATTTTTAGACAGCTCTTTTTGCCCGTTTGCATAAATAAGTGATGCTAAAAGTAAAATGCAGTAGTAAGATAATGAATTTTGATAAATATTTCAAGAGCAAATTAGCAGGGCTGTTGTTAGTGTTGGGATGTCAAGTGTGAGTAAGAAGTCTCACATTGGAAGATTAAAGGAGTAATACTAATGAGCACTTTATAAGTGAGAGGACCAATACACCTAATGCCTTAAGGCTTTGTGTTGGTCAATCTGCAAGTGTACAGAATCTACCCGGTTTTAATTTATCGAACCACAGGGAATTGGTATGTGAATTCAGTTTAAGCCTCAAGTTCACGGTCGGAAAGCGAGTAAAATTCAGTTTTAAGATTGATTATTTAGGTGATTAATTTACAAGCAATTGAAATATAAGTGTGTGAACAACAATGGTGAGCATGCCTTGGGTTCTTGCTTAACTAATTCAGTTTTTAGTCAACCTATTCTATCCACAAAACTCTGAGTCTCTCCTTGGTGTTATAATCTAAACAACTACCTATCAATGCCTCGCATAGGTAATACTCTCAAATCAAATGATAAGCTCAATTCCTTGTGTACTTAAACAATTGTTTGAGGCATTCAGTTTTCAATTTCAGATCAACAAACCCCAACCCTTCCTCTATTCCTAGTAGCAAGCATAGAAGAGGTAATCCCAAAACAAGTCCCTAATCTATAACAAACTTTCGTTCTATTATAGAAAAGCATAAAGCTAGCACGCGTTCTAACTTGAAACATAAAGCATGGATATGGGATTCAAGGGTTTACTCATAGGATTCATGAATAGAAATAGGAATTAAGATTAAAACATCATAAGTCTTATAAAGAACCCAAAGCAAAAGGGGTTTAGCCAAGCATGGTTATAGAACCCATACAAGAAAGAAATGATAAAAACTGGAACATAGACTTGGAGAAAGCTTCTCCTCAAGCTCCAGAGCCTAACCTTACTTCTAACTTATTTAGGAATGTATAGAAATGACAAAAGTTACAAAAGAAATGACAAAAATCCTATTTGTAGGCAAATAGGTCGAGTCTGGGCGCTCAGGCACCAATTAAGCACGCCTGAGCGCCAATTCCAAGTGGAAAAAGTAGCTTCTGGAGGTAATTGGCGCTCAGGCGCTCAACAGGAGCGCTCAGGCGCCAATTCCTCTCTAGCATGGTGTAAACTTCGAATCAATTGGCGCTCAGGCGCTCAACACGAGCGCCTGAGCGCTCTCTACATGCTAGAAAGCCTCTTGACCTTCTTCTTAACTCCCCTTTAAGCCTCCCTTCAATTTTCCAAGCTTTTTGACCTTCTTTCTTCAGCAGTTTCAGACCTGATTACTTAGGAACAAAGCAAGGAAAAATATCTAGGAACTCCAAGATATTATTAGCACAAAAGACCCTCAATTCAAGTAGAAAAGATATGCAAGTCCTAAACTTACTTAAAATGGCTGAGTATGTGGCTAATAGGCGGTTAAAACAGTTGAGAAACACGATCTCCAACTTCCGGAACAAGCATCAGATCGTGGGGGGAAAATCAGACCCACTAACCCATCCAAAAAGGAGAAAATCGCCAAAGACATGCGGAACATGAAGCTCTATAAATAGGAGAATCCAATTCAAAGAAAGGGTTCCCAACTCAGCTCTAAAAAATCACTAAAAAGCTCTCATGTCCGCATCAAAGAGACTCAACGAGCCTAACGTGACCATGGAGGAGTACGTTGACGAACCAGCCATTTTATGATCTCTGCACTTAGATTTTCAAATTTGTTGTTGTTACTGCTTTTGTTGAATTTGTTGTTGAATCTATCAACCTTACTTTGTGTAAAGCTTTTCAATTAATGAATTTTACTTTCAAGCATTTCTGATTGTTTTGTGTTTTATCTTCGAATCTTTACTTCTTTTTACCCCTCGACACACGGCTGTCGAAAACCCCAATTTCACACACGCTTTGGCAAGACGTTTTCCCAAAAGAACCCTTAATTCGCAAAACTCTTAAACCTTTTCCAGTCGAACTCGGAAAATGTTTGTTTACTAAATATCACGGTAAACAAATTGGCACGCCCAGTGGGACCATTTTTGTGAAAACCAAGTTTTACAGAAGTGTTTTGTGTGAAGTTTTGTTGTTTGTGTTTGTGCTACTTGTTTTGCTGGTTGTTTACTTGTGTGAGTTAGTTTATGCACTTAAGAAGCGGCAGAACAGTAAGTATGGCAAATAATCGAGGTAGAACCTCCCCACAGGGATCCAATGTGGTGAACCAAAATAGCCCTGGTGGGAGCGGTAGTAACAATGAGGAGGAGTTGCCTCCTGGGACCAATCTTGGCGTCATATCACCACCCCAGGGTGTAATGATGTCAGCCGTGGCTGAGATACATATCTCCACCACTGTTTAGGTCATCACAATGCCAACTGTGACGAGGGGAGTGGCCAACGTGGCCCAAGCATCCTTTATGCCAAACCTTCCTCCGCCTGCGAGAGATATGCCCTTTGGCATGCCTACATCGTTGATGCATGGCTTGCAGGGCAATTATTCAACGTTCTCAGAGAATGTGCCCCCTTTTGGGATGCCCCCATTCGGGGCAAATGGCACAATGATGAATTTAGGAAATCGAGTGAGCCCTCCCAGCTTTGCCACGGGGCAAAGTTCGCAAATGTACCTGCCCACGGGCATGAACTCCGGGTCACTTCAGGCTATCAGGCAGCAGTTCGATGATAGCCAGCATGAGATGGTTAACATGTTATCTCGACAGATGGGGGAGATCTTCAACCCCTTGATCCAGAACACAAATGCCAACAACCAAGAGTTAGCCATCAGATGGGGAGTCTGGCAACGGCGTTAGGAGCACAAAACGAGGCAGCACCCCTGCCGAGAATTGAACCAATTCCACCAGTCGCAATCCCAGCTCGCAGGCCCATACAACCTTACCACCACGTAGGACAAAACCCTTTATTCGAAGAAAATGAGGGGGGTCAGCCAGGGCCGCAGAATGTATACATGGTAAATAGGGATGAACATGCGGATGGAGTGTTGGAAAGGATTCGACACCAAAATGCTGGGGGCAACAAAACGTTGCTGCTGTGGTCGAACAATTGCTAAACCAACACGGTTTTAATGTAGGTTTTGCTAACAGACCCCACTTTGTTTCAGCCTTCACTGAAGAGGTTCTCTAAGCGGAACTCCCTAGAGGTTGGAAAGTCCTAAAGTTCACTAAGTTCTCTGGGGACTCGGGGGAATCTACTGTAGAACACGTGGCGAGATACCAGATTGAGGCTGGAGACCTAGCCATTAATGAGAATCTGAAAATGAAGTACTTTCCAAGTTCTTTAACTAAGAACGCGTTCACGTGGTTCACAACCCTTGCTCCTAGGTCAGTCCACACTTGGACACAATTGGAAAGGATTTTCCATGAGCAGTTCTTTAGAGGGGAGTGCAAAGTGAGTCTAAAGGATTTGGCCAACGTCAAAAGAAAGAATGCCGAATCTATTGATGACTATCTGAATAGATTCAAGATGTTAAAATCTCGATGTTTTACTCATGTCCCAGAACATGAATTGGTTGTTTTGGCTGCAGGTGGATTAGAGTATTCGATTAGGAAGAAACTCGACACGCAGTATATTCGAGATATGTCTCAACTCGCTGATAGAGTGAGGCATGTCGAATTACTCAAAGCGGAAAAGAACGACGAAAAAGCTAAGACAACTCACAAATGGCCCAAAAAAGAGAAAGTGGCCTACATAGATACAGAGTTGGTGTGTCCAACACAGTACACATGCCACGAGGTCGCTCCCGAAGTCGACATTAATGACATCAATCTGGTTGAACTCCAGCCAGGAGATCCTTATGTGTGCAAGGCATTAAAGCCTTATGAAAACAAGTTGGGAGAAGAATCTCCCAAAGACAGTATTTCTACTGTCAAAACTTATACTTTTGATGTGACCAAATGTGATGCAATTTATGACATACTTGTTTCTGATGGTTTAATTGTGGTACCTAAAGACCAAAAATTGCCTTCTCCTGAACAGAAGAAAGGCAAAAAATATTGTAAGTATCATAACTTTTTTGGCCACTGGACCTCACAGTGCGTTCGTTTCAGGGATCTTGTTCAAGGAGCACTAGATTCTGGCAGGCTCGAATATGGTGAAAAGACTAAAGGTCAGGCGAAAGTCGACTCAGATCCACCTCAGAAAGCTGAAACCAATTATGTGGAGCCCCTCCACATTTGCATGGTAGATATCACCGAGAAGCTCGACTCAAGCTTGACTCTGGAAGAAGCAGAAAAAAAAGAAGTGGCAGTCGAAGTACCGGTTGAAGAAGTTAGCTTAGAAGAAGTTTACCCCAAAGCTGGAGAAACCCTTGTCGAGTTCCTGTCTCGAAGCCAAGATGGAGAAAAGGAAGTCATGCTGTGCCCTAGATGCAACGCTGTTTTCGACAAGTCAGCAGCCAAGGCTTATCAAGACTCTGAGATGAAGAGGCACTATCAGCAAAAGGCGCTTGTGGCCAGAAGGTTGACTTTTCCTCATGAAGAGATCGCCACCCATATGGATCAAGATCGAAAGGGGAAGAGCAAAACTTATGTCCCCAATGCTGAGGTGCCAAGAAACCAATGGTTCCGGTCAGCCCCTCCTAAACCGAAGCCAAGGCAGAAGTGGCAGAAAATCGACTTGGGCCAAGGATCGTCATACGTCAACAATTCTCGGGTGTCGAGAAACTACTCTTATGGCTCGAGGAACTACTATGGGCCATAACAAATGACTAGGACCCAATTCCGACGCTTTTTAAGGAAAAGAAAGGCGGGGCGAGAAAGGGGTGGAAAATTTCGATCCCTATGGGACATCAAGCCTGCGGATGCCGCAGAAAACAAGCCAAGCATGACATTTATCATCAATCATCTGGACCAAGCCATCAAGCAAGGAATGACCCTGCCAAACTCCAATCAAGAGAAGGTAAAAGCAGCTGCTAGAGATGAAGATGAAGATGAAGACATGTTAGAGGACTTCGATGAAAGTGATGGGGAAGACCTCAACATCATCTGCATAGTGTCCATACTCCCTGCTGATTTCGACCGAGTATCCGAGGTCGTTGAAGGCGACGAGGATTACTATGTCGAGGAAGAGGCGGATGATAACCCTTTGTGCTATTATGTTATGCAGAGAGGGTCTGTCGAAGATGAGAGGGCCATTTTCCAAAGGCCCTCAGAACATATGAAGAGACACTTGAAGCCCTTGTTCGTGTGGGCCAAAGTGGAAGACAAAGGCGTCAACAAGGTACTTGTCGACGGTGGTGCTGCTATCAACTTAATGCCTAAGTTCATGATGAAGAGGTTGGGCAAGACGGAGGCAGATTTGATCCCCCATGACATGGTCTTATCAGACTATGAAGGTAAGACCAACACTTCTATGGGTGCAATCATGTTAAATATAATAGTGAGGACAGTAAGCAGATCGACATTGTTCATCGTTGTGCCTTCAAAGGCCAACTACAACCTCTTATTGGGTAGGGAATGGATCCACGGAGTAGGGGTAGTGCCTTCCACCCTACATCAAAGAATCTCCATATGGAAAGCAGATAGAGTTGTCGAGAATGTGCAAGCTGACCAAAGTTACTATTTGGCGGAAACAAGCTATTTCGACAAGAAGACTTTCGAGAAGAGTTTGGCCATAATTGCTCCATTGGAAACAGTGGTCAATCAGTATTTCAACCCTTATTCAGAGTATTCAGTAACACTAGACCCAATTCGAGGATTGCACCTCAATGAGTCATGCAAGGTGGATGCCATGAGTGGATGGCACAGTGACGAGGAAGAAGTTGCTACTAAAGGGAGTGGCAAGTGGTGAGGATGCCACCAGTGTGGAACACAACACAATGATGATTAATTCGAGCTTGGCTCGGATTTCGGCTTACGCGGCCGAAAACAGAATGAAAACGGCTTTAGAGGCCGACAAAATGGCAAAAAATATGGCCATGAAAGGAAAGTTTAAAGTTACAGTTTCACCTGTCGAGATGCTATCTCGGAAGGAAAAGGATAGTGCATGTGGAAATGAGCCAAGTGAAGAGGCCAAAGAAGACGAGTGTGATCTGAAAATGGATTGCATTTATGATGATGGCCCGTTGGGGTTCGAAAAACCTTTAGTGGACGCCACGAAAATGGAGGCTCAAGACCTGTTAGAAGAAATCGATTTGGGAGACGGCTCGAGGAAAAGACCAACCTATATAAGTTCCTTGATTGACCCAGAACTTAGAAGCAGAATGATAGAGTTGCTGAAAGAGTTCAAAGATTGTTTTGCTTGGGACTACGACGAGATGCCTGGTTTGAGTCGAGACTTGGTGGAGTTACAACTACCAATCAAAGAGGACAGAAAGCCAGTAAAACAACTGCCTAGGAGGTTCCATCCAGACGTTCTAGTAAAAATCAAGGAAGAAATCGAAAGATTTCTGCGGTGCAAGTTCATCAGAGCGGCCAGATATGTTGAGTGGTTGGCTAATGTAGTCCCAGTAATCAATAAAAATGGTAAAATGAGAGTCTGCATAGATTTCTGAGATCTGAATGCTGCCACACCCAAGGATGAATATCACATGCCCATAGCCGAAATGATGGTAGATTTAGCAGCAGGCCATGAATACTTAAGTCTTTTAGATGGATATTCTGGCTACAACCAGATTTTCATTGCCAAGGAGGATGTGTCGAAAACAGCATTTCGATGTCCTGGTGCCTTAGGGACATATGGGTGGGTGGTCATGCCATTTGGTTTGAAAAACGCTGGCGCGACCTACCAAAGGGTAATGAATACTATTTTCCATGACTTTATTGAAACTTTTATGCAGGTCTACATTGATGACATAGTGGTCAAGTCCTCCTCCAGGGATGAACACTTGTCACACTTAAGGAAGTCATTCGAAAGAATGAGGATACATAGCCTAAAAATGAACCCTCTTAAATGTGCACCAGGCCTCGAAATATTGTTGGCCTTGGGGGCAAAGAACGTCGAAGTTAAAGGCGACTCGGAATTGGTTGTAAAACAACTTACTAAGGAATATAAGTGCGTAAGTGAAAATTTGGCGAAATATTACGTAAAGGCCATGAGTTTATTGGCCAACTTCGACCAAGCAGGAATTAGCTACATACCCAGGGTAAGCAATCACGAGGCTAATGAGTTAGCACAAATTGCTTCTGGGTACGTGATAGATAAACTAAAATTGAAAGAGTTAATTAGGATCAAAGAAAAACTGAGCCCTTTAGATCTCGACGTTATGGCTATCGATAACCTGACCCCCGATGATTGGAGAAAGCCAATAGTCGAATACTTGCAGAATCCAGTGGGGTCGATTGATAGAAAAGTCAAGTACAGGGCTCTAAGTTATACCATCATAGGTAATGAGTTGTTCAAAAAGAATGTCGACGGCACGTTGTTGAAATGTTTAAACGAGGACGACGCTTTCATAGCCGTATCAGCTTCCCACGACGGCCTGTGCGGTGCTCACCAAGCAGGGGCAAAGATGAAATGGATTCTGTTTAGGCAAGGGATGTATTGGCCAACTATCATGAAAGATTGCATCGAATATGCAAAAGGCTGTCAAGATTGTCAGAAACATTCAGGAATCCAACATGTGCCAGCTAGCGAATTACATTCTATTATCAAGCCATGGCCTTTTAGGGGATAGGCGATAGATTTAATTAGCGAGATTCACCCAGCCTCATCAAGGCAGCACAGGTATATCATTGTGGCAG
Organism: Lotus japonicus; assembly: GCF_012489685.1. Lineage (NCBI taxonomy): Eukaryota > Viridiplantae > Streptophyta > Magnoliopsida > Fabales > Fabaceae > Lotus > Lotus japonicus. Next base: position 15,604,260 of record NC_080041.1, on the reverse strand, counting down.
TCGACTATTTCACCAAATGGGTCGAAGCCATTCCACTACAGAATGTGACACAAGAAACGGTGATCGAATTTATACAGGATCACATTGTGTATCGTTTTGGATTACCAGAGTCGATCACGACGGACCAAGGCACAGTGTTCGTAGGACGCAAAGTGGCAGCCTTTGTAGAATCCTGCGGCATCAAGCTCCTAACCTCGACCCCCTACTATGCTCAGGCGAACGGCCAAGTAGAGGCGGCCAATAAAATTCTAATAAGCTTAATCAAAAAGCACGTGGGTCGAAAGCCAAAAAGTTGGCATGAGTCTTTAAGCCAAGTCCTGTGGGCTTACAAGAATTCACCAAGGGAAGCGACAGGAACAACACCTTTTCGACTGGCCTATGGCCAAGAAGTCTTGCTACCCGCAGAAGTATATTTGCAATCGTGCAGAATTCAAAGACAAGAGGAAATTCCAAGTGAAGTTTATTGGAATATGATGCTAGACGAATTAGTTAATCTCGACGAAGAAAGGATCTTGGCACTAGATGTTCTAACAAGGCAAAAGGATCGCATAGCTAAAGCATACAACAAGAAGGTTAGAAATCGATCTTTTGTCACAGGAGACTACGTATGGAAAGTTATCCTCCCAATGGATAAGAAGGATAGGGCTTACGGGAAATGGACCCCTAATTGGGAAGGGCCATTTAAAGTCGAAAAAATGCTACCTAATAATGTCTACGTGATTAAAGAATTAAGCAATCAACGTCAGTGCGTTACGATAAATGGCAAGTACATAAAAGCATATAAGCCAATGTTGCATGTAATCAAAATTGAATAAAAGACAAGTTTCGAAATTGCCAAATTGGATTCATTAGTCAAAAAAGAACATTACAGGTATGGCAAGGTACAAAAGAAACTAAAAGCCTAAAATGGAAGATTGGCTTTATATCCTTGATATCTAGCTTGCATGGGTGCTAGTCGATCCACCAGCGCCGCCATCTGGCCCTCAAGTTGAGCCTTCTTTTGACGAGCAACCAGGTCTTCAAGGGAAACCGCAGACATCTCGACGGCTAGTCTAATGAGACCTTCCGGGTCTTGCTGGCCCAAGGAGGCTTGGAGAAAATTGAATTTCTCCTTCAACTCATCTATCTGATATTCCTGAAAGAACACCATCACTGAAAGCTCCCTGAATTCTTCAAACAGGGGCTTGGCTTCCAAGAGTAGCCCCCGGAACTCCTGAAGAGGAATCCTAACGCGTGCAATGATAGGCCTGTGGAGCAGTTGATCAATGAGCCCTAAAAGCTCATCAAGGCAAGAAGAAGATTCATACAGGCTTTGAAAAAGGTTATGTTGGAAAGCCAGGTCTCTAATACGGCGAGGAATAAGCCTTCTATCCATAATCAAAGATGAAGGTTTTTAGTAGCAGGAAGAAGATGAGAATGGGGAAAGGAGAAGTTACTGATGAGAAAAGAGTAAAAAACGGCTTCATTTATAATAGGAATGTAACAAACAGCCGCATTAATGCAGGGCATGCAGTTGCCAAAGCGTTAGCCAAACATGGTAAGCCACGTCAGCCACTACCGTAAGTGGAGGAAGTCCTTCAGTCGTTAAACAAGAACGTGGTAAAAGAGCGTCATAAATCATCCTATTTTCCAAGAAGGCTGGGAAGATGGAAAGTTAAATTATATGCCAAGCTAAATGGTATGAAACTCATAAGTACTACGCAGGAAATATTTTAACAAAGGTAATAAGAAATCGAGAATAAAAATGCAATAGAAGGTAAGTCATGTCGAACATCATCAATACGAAATTCATTGTCAAACATTGTCAAACAAAGTCATAAGTTTGGACATTACAATATTGGTAACAAAGGCCACACAAACACATGTCCACTACAAAGACAATGGATAAAAAGTATGAATCCTAAATCCTCGACTTGAAAGCTTCAAGTTGAACCCTGGCAGCAGCGATCCTGGAATCCAAGCTTTGCTTTACACCCTGCTCCGCCACAACCTCCTTGGAGAGTTGAGATGTCGACAACATCACATTTGCGCACTCAGCAGCTAGAGTGTTCAGCCGGGAGTTCACAACTGGACCTTCCTCGACCAACCTTGCTTTCTCCTTCTCGAGTCTTGCCATTTCTCTCTGAAGCTCATCCAGTCGAGCATCAACACCTGACAACTCAGCCGCTATAAGAGTTTTCCTAGCAGTCAGCTTGAGAATTTCATCTTTTGCAGGCAAGAGCCCATTGGTGTTAGAAGCCACTTGTGCTTTCTTAGTCTTAATGAGCTGCTCCACGGAAGTGACCTTGTCAAGCGTGGCCAAGAGATCAACCAAGAAAGTCTGAAACTCGACGAGAGCATCTGCCTGAATTTGGTCAAGTCGTTGGCCCAATAAGAAAGCAAGCAGCTCTTTAACTTCCTGGCCTGGTTGAGGGTCGGCCCGAATATTATCGATAAAACCTTCGTCGAAAATCAGCCCTTCAGCTTACTTAAAGCTTCCCCAACCTAGCTAGCATTAACTGCTCCACCAGATTGAGCAGTTTCGGTTTGACGGGGTGGAGAATCGAGATCCAGAGTGCCATTGAAGAAGCTCTGAAAAATGGCAAGTGGGTCTTCGACTAAAAGGGCATTAAGCCTCTCACCGGAAGTGTGAGAAGAAGCGGCCGTCTTAGAAGAAGCTGAGCCTCCTTTAGTATGAGGAGAAAGCAAAGCAATCCTGGCATCTGATGACCCTGTTTTAGTAGTGTTTTTAGGGTCATTTCTTTGGTTGTTTTGAGTCTTTTTGTTGAGTCTCATGTAGTGTTTCATGCATTCTCATGCATTTTTATTCTTTTCTTTAGTCTTTATTTTGTTTTGGTAATTTAGTAGTTTTATAGGTAGTTTTCTTGCATTTTAAGTAAAGTTTAGGACTTGCATGGTTTTGTTGTGTTTTATGAAGGACCTCTTGTGCTAATGAGCTCTTGGAGCTTCTAGAATCTTCCTTGACTTGTTGGTTAGGTTTGGAGAGCAGAAACTGAAGGAGAAAGAAGGCCAAGAAGCATGGAATTGATGAAGAACTTAAAGAGGTTTGAAAAGAGGAGTTTCAGAAGCCAAAACGTCCTTTTCAGGCGAGCTTAAGCGCCTAGGCGCTGGGAATGGGCGCCTAGGCGCCAATAGGGTCAGAGGCATGTTTTTTCAACATGCAATTGGCGCTCAGGCGCTCTGAATTGGCGCCTGAGCGCCTAGTTTCATTCATTTTGCCTATAAATAAGGCTTAGGCCAATTTCTTTGATACATTTGGACATTTTACTCATTTTTGATCAAGTTTGAGAGCTGAGGAGAACTTTGGGGCCAAGGGAGGCTTCCAACTTGTATTTTTCTCAGGTTTTCTTTACATTTCCTTTATGAATTCACTAGCCATGAGTGGCTAGTCTACTTTTTGCTTTGGGTTAAGAGATTCTATGGAATTTTAGTTTGTAAATCCTATCTCTATGCATGAGTCTTGATTCAATCTTGTATTTCAATTCCTTATTGCATGCTTAGCTTTGGTGCACCTTTGCTATAGGCTAGATTATAATCAAATGGAAATTTGTTATGATTTAGGGACATGAATTGGAATAGATCCTTCTATACTTGCTTCTAGGAATAGAGTGAGGGTAAGGTTTTGTTGGCCTGAACATACATGCTTATTTACCTCTTATGAATGTTTAAGTACACAAGGAATTGGGCTTATCTTTCAGTTTGAGAGAATTACTTTTGTGAGGAATCAACTAGTAAGTACATAGGCTATAACAACAAGAGATAAATCAAGATATCACATGCATAGGATAGGTGGACTAAAATGGATTAGATGATAAAAAACCCAAGGCAATTTTCCGTCATTTGTTATTTACATCATTTTCAACATTACTCTTTTGCAAACCTTTTGTCACAATCAACCAAAACCAATCTTTGAAATTTACTGTTTTAATGACTTGCAAACTTTAGGCTTAAATCAACAATTCTCACTCACAATCCCTGTGGTTCGATATTTTAAAACCCGGAGGTATTCGTACACTTGCGAATTGACCAACAAGTTTTTGGCGCCGTTGCCGGGGATTGTTTGTGGTTTTCGGTTTAAGTTAAAGAGTTTGTTTGTTTGTTTTACTAAGCATTGCATTGAATAGGTGTTACTAACCTTTTCTCTGTTTTTGTGATTTCAGTTTATGCACAGTAGGCTTGGCACGGATCCATTGCTGTTTGATCCGGAGCCTGAACGTACTCTTCGCCGTCGTAGAGCCCAACAAAGGCTTGAAGCCATGGCTGCTCAAATGACGGAAGAGGAGATGCAAGCCCACATAGAAGAAAGAGTGAATGAGGCTCTTGCTCAAAGACTTCAAGAGCAAGAATTGGAGAATGCCAATCGTTCTCTTAGAGACCTCACCTCGGCTGCCATGAGCTACGATTATCCGGGCAGCATAGTTTCCCCCGATGGCACGGGAAATTTTGAGCTGAGGCCGACATTCATTAATTTGGTGAGCCAAAATCAGTATGGTGGAGGTGCTCTCGAAGATCCTCATGCACACATGGAGCGGTTTATCCGCAATTGCAACACCTACAGAGTTCAGAATGTTTTAGCGGACACCATCCGCTTGAGTATATTCCCTTTTTCATTGAGGGATACTACTGAAGAGTGGTTGAATTCACAGCCCCAAGGTAGCATTACATCTTGGGAAGACTTGGCTGAGAAGTTCACCACAAAGTTTGTTCCAAGAGCCCTCTTGAGGAAGCTCAAGAATGACATCATGACTTTTGCTCAATCCACCGACGAGAATCTCTATGAAGCTTGGGAGAGGTTCAAGAAGCTCTTGAGGAGGTGTCCTCAACATAACCTTACTCAAGCTGAGCAAGTAGCAAAGTTCTATGATGGTCTCCAATATTCTTCGAGGTTTGGTTTGGATGCGGCTTCAAGTGGAGAGTTCGATGCCTTACTTCCACAAGTGGGGTATGAGTTGATTGAAAAGATGGCTATAAGAGCCATGAACTCTAGTAATGATCGCCAAGCCCTAAGAGGAGTCCTTGAGGTTGAAGCTTATGATCAACTTATGGCCTCCAACAAGCAACTCTCCAAGCAAATGAATGAGATTCAAAATCAAATGAAGACCACCAAGATTGGTGGTCGAGTTGCCAAGGTGGAGTGTGTGACTTGTGGAGGGCCACATGACAGCGAAGAATGCACAGAGACTAGACCGGAGGAGGAAGTGAAGGCTATGGGTCAAGCTCGGAATGACCCATTTTCAAATACTTACAATCCAGGATGGAGGAATCACCCTAATTTTTCTTGGAGGCAAGGTAACAATGGGCAAGGAAGTGGCTTTCAAAGACAATTTCCTAGCCAAGGATTCCAAGGCCAAAGCTCAAGACAACCTCAAGAGCGAGGAGAAGGTGAAGGTAGTGGTTCCAAGAAGAGCTTAGAAGAGTTGGTGGAAACTTTCATCAACCGGACGGAGAATAATTACAAGAATCAAGAGGCGGCTATCAAGAATCTTGAGAATCAATTTGGCCAGCTGGCCAAGCAAATAGCCGAGAGACCTCAAGGTAAATTTCCTTCCGACACTATCCCCAATCCTAAGCAAGAAAATGCCTCTGTTGTAGCCACTAGAAGTGGGAGAGTGATGAGTGAATTGAAGAAAAAAACAGAGGGAGAAAAGAGAGAGGAGATAGTGGGAGGAGAAGTAGTTGTGCCTATTAAGGTGAGAGAGGAAGTTGATCTTACTCCTGAAACTAGCAAGGTTCCGTTTCCTAAAGCATTGGCTAAGAAGAGCTTAGATAAAAAGTTTTCAAAATTTGTTGATGTTTTCAAAAAGCTCCACATTAGTATTCCTTTTGCCGATGCTTTGGAACAAATGCCTATATATGCTAAGTTTATGAAGGATATTTTGCATAAGAGAAGAAGATTGAAGGGAGTAGATGAGACGGTGTTGATGACGGAAGAATGTAGTGTCATTTTGCAGCGGAAGATGCCTAAGAAAAGAAGGGACCCCGGAAGTTTCACTATTCCGGTAGAAATTGAAGGCATGGCGGATGTGGAAGCCTTGTGTGATCTTGGAGCGAGCATCAATTTGATGCCGCTCACCATGTTTGAGAGGCTTAACCTAGGAGAGGTTACTCCAACCATGCTCTCCTTGCAAATGGCAGATCATCCCTCAAGACTCCATATGGGATTGTGGAGGATGTAATGGTTCGGGTGGACAAGTATGTGTTCCCCATGGACTTTGTTGTGCTTGACATGGAGGAGGATGAGAAGATTCCTCTCATTCTTGGTCGACCTTTCTTAGCTACTGGTAGAGCTAAGATTGACGTTGACAAGGGTCACCTCATTCTCCGTGTTGGTAAGGAAAAGGTGCGGTTTTCTGTTTTTAATCCTATGATTGAGACTAACCATGACAATGACTTTGTCTGTGATGTGATTAGAAGCAGGTCGAAGGTTTCGGAAGAGATCCCCAAAGTTAATGCCCAAATTGATGAGTTCCATCCGGCTCTCATCAAGCTTGTTAATGTTAACAAGTATGGGGGATCCAAGTACGAGAACTTGCATGCTCATATGGTGAAGTTTACCCAAGCTAGCACCCTTGCTAAGATTGAGGGTGTTTCAAGTGATGAAGTGAAGATTAAACTCTTCCCTCATTCTTTGACGAGGGAGGCTAGAGCTTGGTTTGATGAGCAAGAGGACATAGCCTCATGGGAGGATTTACTCCAGAGGTTTTGTGCAAGGTTTCTTCCTTGCACTTGTGGTAAGTTAATCAATGGAAAGGAATTTCCTTCCTAACACCATCGGAAGGAGAGTCCACCTAGGACTATAACCTAGGGCTAAATGGGAGACAACCCATTCTTTTTATTTTATTATTTCCTTTTTTTAATTTTGTAGTATTTTAGGTGTTTAATTTCAAAAATAAAAAATAAAAAATAAAATAAAAATTTTTGTGAAAAAACTGGGTTGAGCGCCTAGGCGCCAATTCATGGGCGCCTAGGCGCCAATTAGTGGCAGAGGCACTGCCTCTGTATCTGGCACGAGCGCCTGAGCGTTCCCCATGAGCGCTCGAGCGCTCCTATACGTTGTTTCTGCCAGATTTTGGGTTTTAAAACCCCAACCTTTCATTTTCCCACTCTTAACTCCCATTCTCCCATAAAAAACGCACCCCACTCTCTCCATACCCCATTTCCACTTCTTATTTCTCACTTGCACACACATTGGCTCTTCCTTTTACTTCAAAGTTCTGCATTGCATCAAGTCTTTTCCACTTGCACCCACTCACTCTCAAGTCAAGGTAAGTTCCATTTTCCACTTTCCTTCACCATAGTTCATGAGTTTTGCAATGCATGCTTATTTTGGGTAAGGGTGAGTGAATTTGTGCTATTGCAAGTTGGGTTTGGGTTGTGTATGTTCATATTGGGTTGATTTTGTGCTTAATTAGAAAGGGGTTGTGAGTTTGTGAGGAATGGGTAGTTAGGATTTTGTGGATTAGTTTAGTTTAGCTTTTGCTTATAAGGTGTTTGATAGAATGCCTCAATAGGTTCTCTTAGTCGATTTTTGGCAAGTGCTTGTGGTAATTTTTCTCTCTTTGCCAAAATCACTAAGAAACTTGTTGGGTGCTCTTAGGTTGTTCTATTTTTGTTTTTGTACAAAGTTTCTTCTTTCTTTTCTTTTTATTTTTGAACTAACATTTCTAACATTTGTGGCTTGTGTATGGGCTAACAATTTTGCAGATGCCTGTAAAAAGAGCAAGAACCAACACAAGAGCTGCAGCTTCTTCCTCCACCTCCCGGAGTTTTGATCGCTCCCGCTTCCTATCAGCGATTAAGGAGGAGTTTTACCGAGCTCACCTAGCACACAAGGAGTGTGTGAAGGAGCGGGGAGTTTTGTATCGGGAGGGAAGGAGAGACCTCTTGGGCATGCAAGAAGCCATGGAGATTAGGAGGTGGAAGAATTGGGTCAACCCCATTCCGTTTGCTTGTGAAGTCATGGTTAGGGAGTTCTATGCGAACACCTACTGTGACAATCAAGAGGACAGGTCCAGGCCACCGGTGAATTCATCTTGGTTCAGGGGAGATGTGATTGACTACAATCCAGCAGTCATTCGCAGGCATCTTGGTCTCCTCACGGAGGACCAAGAGAAGGAGCTTTTCCCCGAGAAGTCCACTTATCATGAGCTCTTAGAGGAGAAGTCACCGGAGATATTGGAAGACATGAAGGCAGTGATTGTTAGGCCTGGGCGGGACTGGGAAGCAGTTGAAGATGAGATCATTTTTGTGAGAAGGAAGGATATGACACCGCTGGCTAGAGTTTGGGCTGAATTTTTGCAGGATTCCCTCATTCCTAGCTCTAACAAATCTGAAGTTAGAGAGGTTACATTGGTTGCTATCTATTGCATCGTGAGAGGTCATCCTATGGACGTGGCCACCATCATTGCTGGTCCGATTTATTCCCTCTACAACAGGAGTAAAGACAAGCATCGGCCCATCTTTCCTCACTTGATTTGTTCTTTGATTCATGCGGTGAGAGACAGAGCTAGGAGGCCAGTCCATGTTATTGAGAAGAGGTTGCCTGTGGCACCTCTGCTCAGTAAGGAGAGGATCGCTCAACTTTATAAGGAATGGACAGCAAGGATGCCTCAAGAGGAGGAAGAGGAAGAGAATCCTGAGGAGCCAGCGGAGAAGGATGAAGAAGAAGAGGAAGAAGAAGAGGAGGAAGAAGAAGATGTTGAGGTGGTGAATGAGGTGGTTACTCCACCACGTGCTGACCCTTCTCCTGCTTGGATGGAGGCCGTTTTCGGGCGGATGTTTTTGAGGCAAGATCGCCTACACAGGGATCTTGACCTCCATTGGAGGGGAGGTAGCACATCAGACCCCAGGTACAATGGGCCCTTGGATTTTAATACCTTGGAGCAGGGGATGATAGACTTGAGCTTGATGCATGATGCCGGTGTTCATCCGGATTATGGCGATGGAAGGGGTGACCATGACCCCATGGAGTGACTATGTTGAGGTATCTCTACTCTTAGTTTAGGTCATGCATTTTTTTTAGCATATTTTCAAGTTGTAGATTTTGTTTTCTTTTGATCATGCATTGTTTTAGCTGGTTTTGTTTTTATTTTTGGGTTTTTACTTCCCTATACTCACATGCTTTTAGCTATAGTTTTGCTTCCCTACTAGTGCTGTTTTTGAAAATGCTTTTGTGAATACTTGTTGTTGTTTTTGGGGATGAGTGATTGCATGTTGGGGAAGAGAGGAGGAGACTTCGGTCTTCCGACTGTGTCTTGAGAAGGGAGTCAAGGTGAGTCCATTAAGGGTCTATCTTTGACCCTTTACCATAAAAATTCCCTGGAGGATCCTGACTCATTTTCAATTCTTGGTTCTGCGTTAATTTCACTCATAGCATGCTTAGTGATTTCTGTTTTATTCTTGAGACTTATAGGATTTCTTGAGATTCTGAGTTTGTGGTTGAACATTACCTTTAGTTGCCCCATTTGAGCTTAATTGGAGAATCTTTTTGTAGCCAAAAGTTTGGGACGGATGTTTGGTTGGAATATTGGGGGAGTGATGGTCCTTGTGGTGTTGTATGGAGCTGGAAAAATGAGAAATAGTCTCTTGCCCCAAAGAAGAAAAAAAACAGTAAAAAAAAGAAAGAAAAAGAACTCATAACCAAAAGTTGGAGTTGAAAAAAAGAAAAAAAGTTTGAAAAGGTGGGTGCAAGAGACTTGTGCAAAGAAAAAAGTGTTGTAAGCTCCGGGGTTATTAGAAGAGGACCACACTCAATGTGCTTGAAAGCCTAGTTTTCCCTTAGGGACCAACCACCATCATGCTTTACCTAGCCAATGTTTCAACCCTTTTGGAAGTCTCTTTGAATATTTGCATATTTGATCTTTGTTGCTTTTGAGTGAATGACATTCAGGACCTATGAACTTGCTTGTGTGCTCGGTGCACTAAATGAACATCTTATCCTAGGATTTTTAGTTCTATATGCTTCTCACGAATGGACTCTACACTCTTCTCTTTTCAAAAGATGCATGAAGTAGGTTGTCGGGTCTTTCTCTTGGAACTAACTGTGATTACTTTGTCCCCCTGTTTTTGTGAAGTATTCCTTGTTGTGAGCATTTGTGTGGGAGCATTTCTTGCGCTTGAGGGCAAGCGAGTGTTATTTACGCTCGAGGACGAGCTGTCGTTGAGTATAGTGGTGTGATGACCCTGTTTTAGTAGTGTTTTTAGGGTCATTTCTTTGGTTGTTTTGAGTCTTTTTGTTGAGTCTCATGTAGTGTTTCATGCATTTTTATTCTTTTCTTTAGTCTTTATTTTGTTTTGGTAATTTAGTAGTTTTATAGGTAGTTTTCTTGCATTTTAAGTAAAGTTTAGGACTTGCATGGTTTTGTTGTGTTTTATGAAGGACCTCTTGTGCTAATGAGCTCTTGGAGCTTCTAGAATCTTCCTTGACTTGTTGGTTAGGTTTGGAGAGCAGAAACTGAAGGAGAAAGAAGGCCAAGAAGCATGGAATTGATGAAGAACTTAAAGAGGATTGAAAAGAGGAGTTTCAGAAGCCAAAAAGTCCTTTTCAGGCGAGCTTAAGCGCCTAGACGCTGGGAATGGGCGCCTAGGCGCCAATAGGGTCAGAGGCATGTTTTTCCAACATGCAATTGGCGCTCAGGCGCTCTGAATTGGCGCCTGAGCGCCTAGTTTCGTTCATTTTGCCTATAAATAAGGCTTAGGCCAATTTCTTTGATACATTTGGACATTTTACTCATTTTTGATCAAGTTTGAGAGCTGAGGAGAACTTTGGGGCCAAGGGAGGCTTCCAACTTGTATTTTTCTCAGGTTTTCTTTACATTTCCTTTATGAATTCACTAGCCATGAGTGGCTAGTCTACTTTTTGCTTTGGGTTAAGAGATTCTATGGAATTTTAGTTTGTAAATCCTATCTCTATGCATGAGTCTTGATTCAATCTTGTATTTCAATTCCTTATTGCATGCTTAGCTTTGGTGCACCTTTGCTATAGGCTAGATTATAATCAAATGGAAATTTGTTATGATTTAGGGACATGAATTGGAATAGATCCTTCTATACTTGCTTCTAGGAATAGAGTGAGGGTAGGGTTTTGTTGGCCTGAACATACATGCTTATTTACCTCTTATGAATGTTTAAGTACACAAGGAATTGGGCTTATCTTTCAGTTTGAGAGAATTACTTTTGTGAGGAATCAACTAGTAAGTACATAGGCTATAACAACAAGAGATAAATCAAGATATCACATGCATAGGATAGGTGGACTAAAATGGATTAGATGATCAAAAACCCAAGGCAATTTTCCATCATTTGTTATTTACATCATTTTCAACATTGCTCTTTTGCAAACCTTTTGTCACAATCAACCAAAACCAATCTTTGAAATTTACTGTTTTAATGACTTGCAAACTTTAGGCTTAAATCAACAATTCTCACTCACAATCCCTGTGGTTCGATATTTTAAAACCCGGAGGTATTCGTACACTTGCGAATTGACCAACAGCATCCTGTTGAAGTTGTTGGGGAGAAGGTTCAGAATGTGTCGAGGCCAGAACATCAGCCTTTGGAGGAGGTATAACACCAATCACCCGGTCAGGCTGAATGATTGGGGCCCCTTGACCTTCGCCAGTCTGTACTTCGACATGTGGCACATTTTCTTCACGAGCAGGAGAAGACACGTTCTGAGTATCCTGCGGAGGAAAATTAGAAAGATTATCTCGACATTCTTTGGTATAATAAGGTTCACAACCAGGATGCTGCCAAGCGATTGGTTTCGGGTTAAAATAGAATGTCAACTTGTCCCACACAGGGTCCGACTCATTAGAGTCTAAACTCTAGCTCGAGGATTCCAAACTGCTCAAAAAGCTAGACGGAAAAACTGGTGGGGGATTAGAGGAAAACCATGTGGCTCGAGACACAGCTATTTTAGACATGCCAACCCTCTGAAGAATAAAGTGGAAATAGTTGAGAGGGGAGAAAAGAAAATAAATTAAGACAAGATGTGAATCACAATGATTTACTTTAGGAGCAGGCTCTTTGAGAGGACTGGAACTTGTGGAACTTTTGGAATGGCGAGAAGAGGAGCTACCAGACTTACGACTAGACTTCTTCCTGGAGGTCTTCTTGGTCGAAGCCATCTCAACAGGAATAGGTGTAGTGTCTTGAAGAGGAGGGCTGGAAGCTTGCTGATCACCACCTTGATCATCACCTTGCTGAATCTCTTCACGCTGGCTAGTCGACCTGGCCGGAGAAGGGTTGCTCACAGCAGACCCACCAGCACCTTTGATCCTTTTCTAGCTCACAGAAGTAGTGGGCGTGGCGCCTCGTTTTTTACTCTGAAATAAAAGACACAAGGTCACAACAGGTATATCTCGAAGAAAATTGAAGCTTCACAGTCTAGATATTACCTTAGGAACCTTGAGCTTATCGGCAAGGCTAACATCATCATCATCATCTTCAACTTCGATTGTAGTAGGAGTCACTCGGGGAGAGGCTTGAGAAGTTGGTCGAGGAATTGGCTCAGCTGCAAAAGAAAAGCAAAGAGAAGTTAAGCCATAAATATCACGAAGATGTCAGGTCGAAATGATTACCTTGACCAATAAGCGTTTTTATCGATATGTGGTTGAAGATTTCGACCGGCACATGGAAAGGAAAATTCCATAAGTAACACTTCGTCCAGGTCACCCGCTTCCGAGGAGGCAATGCGCTATGATAAAAGTTCTTGATACTTACGTGGTCAACCCATTTAGGAAGCACCACTGGAAAGGCCAAAGCATACTTGCAAGTAGGCAATGGTGGGAACCTAAAGCCCGTTTTTTGAGTAATGAAAGAAAGACCATCCTCATCAGAAGGAATGCTCAATCGAGTTTTCTTGGCTTTAGCTTCCCACATTTGCCTTAGAACTTGAGCTGCTTTGGCAACAGTCTCTTGAAGTCGAGGACCCGGAAAGTACACTACACCGAAGAAATGCTGGAAGGCGTTGATCTCAGACGTATGCATACCTTTGGTCTTCTTATGAGCTTGCTTCTGCAAAAGAAAAACATTTGTTATGCGCTGGAAACAATCTTCAATCGGCATCGAAATGTCGCTCCAATAAGTAGACCACCAAGCTTTAAATGCCTTGGTGACATAAAAAGATGAAGCAAAATTGAAAGGGCTAAGGCCAATCAGCTCCTCATTGTAGAAGTTAATGGTAGTGTCGAAGGCACTACGTCTAGTGATGGCGCCGGGATAAAGAACAAGAGATTGGTCGAACAATGTGTTGGCCAAATCTTGACTCAGCCCAAACTGTCGAGAAACAAGTTGAGGATTATAGCCGCACAGAGTGAAGTCATTGCTGGCAAAGTTGATAGTCAACACCCTGGGGGACAATATGGTCTGCCAGAGTTCGATTTGGTGCATAGAGAGGTCCTCTGAGCCAGGAAGGTTGGGGTAAGAATCCCTTAGCCACCGAGGGCCATAACAAGGTTTGCTATACGGTGCAAAGCCAGAACGGAAACGTTTTAGTTCAAAAAACATGGTGAAATATTTTTTGAAATCAACTTCAAAAGTGGAAGCATCGTAGGGAGGAGTTAGGGGCTCAAGCCGGTGAGCATCGATCCTAGTGTTGGATACCACGGAGGGAAGTTCCTTAGCTGGAAGAAACGATTCGAAGACCGCATTCATCCAGAGCTGAAGCAACCATAGTGGACCGGCTGCATTCAAAGACATAACCTTAGGATCTCGAATATCAGCTATCGCCTCATTGATCATCTGATAAAGATTACCAAGTACGAGTCTGGCCATAGCGATTTTGCGACCCTCATGCAACAGGTTGGCCAAAGGAAGAAGTTTGGCCGGAATCCTCAAAGACTTGGTGCAGAACACATAGGCAGAAAGCCAATACAGGAGAAACGCGACATGCTCAGCGTCAGACACTTCACCGTCTTCGACGTAGTGATCTTTAATGAATTTACTGAAAGCCACATTGTCTGTCGAAATGGCGATAGGATTAGTGGGGGCAGCAGAGGAATGATAATCATCACCCACAACCCAAAGGCCAGTAATGGCAGCAACATCAAGAAGAGTGGGCGTGATCATGCCAAAGGGAACATGGAAGCTATTAGTAGACCTTTCCCAAAAGAAAAGGGAGCTCAAAAGCATGGCAGGATTATAAGAAATCGGCGACCTCGACAACTGAATGAGGTCGAAAATCCCAGTGACTTTCCAATGCCCAGACTTGCTAGCTTCCACCTTGTCGAGCCATTTCAAATAAGCTCCATCACCAGCATTCGGATTGGGCGGGGCAGACCTGAAAGCCCTCTTAGGATCTTTCAGAAAAGGAAAACGATATGAAGGGCGAAATGCAAGGATAAGTTCTTCCCCACGAATACTGAGGTGAAATCGTTCATAACCCTCAGGCAGACTATTAGGCCTACCCCTCTTTGCCTTCTTCAAAGGACCTAAAATGGCACGCAAAGTACCATTAACAGAAATAGGAATGAGTACCTGAGATTTCCAGATGGCCCTTTTTTCGCCTCATACGGTGGGTCTAGAATAGGAACTCGCTTGGCCTCGTTCATCTCGAAAGCAGCGGCCAATGGAATAATGTTGTCAGAGTTGGAAGCCATGGAAGCAGTCAGAGAATGCAGTAGAGAGAAAGGCAGAAGCAGAACCAGGCAATTAAGGATGATCGCATGCAAAACCAGACAAAGCTTGGGTGATTTAAAAAGTCGTAAAGCTTACAAAGAAGCAACAATGGCGTATTTATAGGCAAATGAAGAAACGGACGTGAAGCTGCATTACGTGACGGTGCATAAAAATTTAAAATCCAACGGTTATTTTATTATATAACCGCAGAACCCTAACACGTAGGCTAAAAAGAGGCCTTGATTACCCTAGGGTAGAGACGGCGGATGGGCAGACGAAGTCAGACGCTAAAGCTTCTGATTGGAGGAGAAGTCAAACGCTAGGATGTCTGATTGGACCTGAAGTCAGAAAGGAAGAAATGACGAACAACTGTCAGTTCCGTTCGAAATTCACGATCAAAAAATGCTTGATCCCTCCAAGGCCTGGTAGTCGAGAATCAACATATTTGGGGGGCATCTGTTTGGCCCAAGATATCTGGCCCAAAAGGCACGAGGCAGTCGAAAATGGACCAGAGGAAAAGAAAAAACGCCAAGTTAAAGAGGTAGTCGAATTCGACAAAGGGACATTGGCAACCGATGCTAGAAACACGAGCACATTTAACACGTGCAGCGTTGACTCAGTCAGTTTCTCACCACGATGGTTGAGTATGTGGCTAATAGGCAGTTAAAACAGTTGAGAAACACGATCTCCAACTTCCGGAACAAGCATCAGATCGTGGGGGGAAAATCAGACCCACTAACCCATCCAAAAAGGAGAAAACCGCCAAAGACATGCGGAACATGAAGCTCTATAAATAGGAGAATCCAATTCAAAGAAAGGGTTCCCAACTCAGCTCTAAAAAATCACTAAAAAGCTCTCATGTCCGCATCAAAGAGACTCAACGAGCCTAACGTGACCATGGAGGAGTACGTTGACGAACCAGCCATTTTATGATATCTGCACTTAGATTTTCGAATTTGTTGTTGTTACTGCTTTTGTTGAATTTGTTGTTGAATCTATCAACCTTACTTTGTGTAAAGCTTTTCAATTAATAAATTTTACTTTCAAGTATTTCTGATTATTTTGTGTTTTATCTTCGAATCTTTACTTATTTTTACCTCTTGACACACGGCTGTCGAAAACCCCAATTTCACACACGCTTTGGCAAGACGTTTTCCCAAAAGAACCCTTAATTCGCAAAACTCTTAAACATTTTCCAGTCGAACTCGGAAAATGTTTGTTTACTAAATATCACGGTAAACAACATCTAATGATGAAAATAAGCTGTGAGAGTGCCCAAAAATTAACAGAAATAAAATATTAATAACAATGCTTAAGCAAGAGTTACTTAGTTTTAATTTCATTATAATAACATGTACAAAAACCAATGAATTTAGCACTTATAGCAACACACTAATACCAATCTTAAAATAATTATTTAATTCTTCACTCACTGAAAATTTAAAACTAATGTCCAGACTCATGGCTGGCATGACCAAGTTGACTAATTCTCAAGTTGACTTTGCAAATGTATTCCTTATCTAGCTAAAGGCATGAGCATGTACGCTGCGAATAATATCTGCAGGGAAAACAATTTGAACAAATCATGCAACACCTAGAAAAGATAGTAAAGACTTAATTTAGAGAAAAAAAATTGAAAATAATATATAGCTACTCGACCTTGTGTTTTGTATTCCAATTCGAATTAGAAAGTGATAATAAATCAAATAACCTTCTTTCCCAATGTTAGAAGAATTGGACCGGACTGTAGGGATTAAACTCTAGATTAATTGGTCATAGAGGCTTGAATAATATTATGTCAAGCAACCAATTATCTTAAAAGTTTATAATATTAACTAATGACCACATGAATGATTTTATATCATATTCTAACACTCAAATCCTGAAAAAAATTGATTATCGGTAACCAATTTATTTTAAACAATACTAACTCTGATATTGAATATTTTTCAAATTGTACACAGCCTTTAAGGAAAATGATTACCTTCCATATGAGCATGTAGAATGATGCCATGGAAGCTTTGTTTCCCAAATTTACATTTTTAGCACGGTGCCAGACAACTGAAGCAAGAACAATATTTCCCAAAACCTGATACATTGGCATCAAATAATTAGCTTCAAATATAGTTGGAAAGTTTAAACAAGTTTATATTCAAATGAATCAATATGTAAAACAATAGACCTAAGCTTTCTCCTAAAAGAAAGTCTCCTTTGAGTAACTTAACCCCTAGTGGATAAATAAAATTATTTACAAAAAATAAAGAATAAATTATGAAATTCTCAACTCATTAATCTTAAATATGATTACTCCATGTAAAATGTGGTTAAATTATCCTCAAGGAAGATCTAGATACCCGCTCCTGAAAAGATCAATTTTTACCTTGACGCTACAATCAAGATAACAAGTTGGAATATTTTATGCAACCAATAAAAAAATTTAGGGAAATATTTTATTAATTTGAGAGTAAAAATTGGACATACTTATGCAATAAGTATATATTACCATGACAACTTTACTCCACATGTAAGATGATGTTGCTCCCACCATGAGAGCGATACCAAAAGCCAATTCAAAAAGGGAAACAGAAATCCAAAACACCTGAAAAAGAATAGTTAGTGACAATAAAAGAGTATATAGCAGGGGAAAACCAGCTTTGTTGGGATTTATGAACATACTCGTTTTTTACCAAAACGTGCTGGAAAAGAATAGATCCCAAATTTTTTATCTCCTTCAACATCAGGTATATCCTGTATAGATTCAATAAAAAAAAATTACATTAGGTACACATATGCAAGTTTGATGTTGGAAACAAATGTATATTCTAAGAAAATATAGGTATTTACCTTCAACAATGCTATACCCATAGAGTATAAACTCATGAATACTGTAACAAAAGTCAATGATCTAGGAAAGACAGGTGGCCTCTTGAACACAAAAGTCTGCACATTGTAATTACATGAATTACAAAAAAAAAATATCTTGCTTCTTGGGTAAGATTTTTTTTACTTAAGCCATAGATTGACAGGGTGGAATACTAGCTAGTTCCTTTTTATTTCTTTCATTTTTTCAATTTAATCAATATTGTGGAAGGCTTATTATAGAATATAGCACTCCTAGGATTATATGGTGGCAAAAATACATTAACATATGCTTAGGGCTAGGACTGTTCATGGTTCGGTTCTTTGCTTGAACCGAACCGAACCGAACCTGAACCAAAATTTTGGTTCGAGAGAATCGAACCGAACCGATATAGTATGGTTCGAACCGAACCGAACCGGTTTCAAATTTTGGTTAACCAGTTCGGTAAAATATGCATATTTATAGATGGTTCGAACTGAACCGAACCGATATACTATGGTTCGAACCGAACCGAACCTGAATTGGTAGTTGATATTTTGGTTCGGTTACCGAACCATTTTTTCAATTTAGGTTCGAGTTTGGTTCGGTTCTTAAAGGTTCGGTTCTTGACAGTTCGGTTTTCGGTTCGGTTCTTGGTTAGCTTCGGTTCTCAGAGAACCATGAACAGTCCTACTTAGGGCAATCGGTCTCAATACTAATAGCTCGAAAAGTGCATGTAATTATTTGAAACTTTCTTGCAACCGTCGTTGTGTCTTTCCTTGTATGGTTTGGCTTGTTGTTCTTTCCTACTTACTCATGAGAGGATTGCTCTCGCACTTTCTATGGTCTTAATTTACATCTCTTTAAAAAAACAACTACTTGATACTTATTCATACCTAGTTACATGGCTCTCTGTTATTCATGTGTTATAGCTACAATTGGCATAGTTAACTTTCACTTAAAATAAATTCAAAAAAAAAAAAAACTTTCACTTAAAATATAATGTCAAACTCACAACAATGGAAGCGAATCTCATTCTTCTCTATACAAGTTAGATTTCTTCAATTTCTCATGTATATCTTATGATGCAGTTCTTATAGATTGCCTCAAATAGTTGATTTTGAATCCAACAATTATTTAGTGTTTAATAACTTTTTCCAAAATCTAATTTATGCTCATTAATGACGGTTACTTCATCAATGTCCTTACCAGTCGGTTACTTACTGGTGTTTAGAAATATAGTCAAAAATTCACTTAAATATATTTTTTTTCGTCGGCACAATCTTTTTACGGATGAATTTAGGTCACTATCGAATACACGTGTTTCCTGTAATTTAGTTATGTAAAATTATATTTAACACACATACAAATGAGCGCACTCATACTTTAAGTTTTAAAGTATATCCAAACATAATAGTAGTAAATAACTGTTTGTGTAATATAATATATACATTATTAATTTTATGTGCAGTAAAAGCTAATAGTTGCGATACTCAAACCTCAATAAACACAAATTGGCATGGAATCGACATATTTACTCTAATGGCGGTAAAAAATCCCACAAAAGTGAATATCATTTGTACGTTACCACTATTTTAGGGTTTAAGTGTTTATTTCAAAAAGCTAATTTAGGATCATCAAGAAGTAAAGGTGCATAAAAACATAGTTATTTATAGGATAAAACCTGCATATGAAGAAAATCTGGAATTGGAAATATAACTGCATAAGTAGCAACAATGGACAATGCTGCTGAAACTGGATGTCCCTTCCATCTCAATAAGGGCACCTACAAAACTTCAAAACTCTGTTATCACTATAAATTTTTGTGAGCATTTATTCATGAGTGTTAAGTCTAAAAATCATTCAGGTATCTTTACCTATTATCTTTGTATTTATTAAGTAATGAATATTTTTTAGAACAAAACCGACAAATTATTATTGAAATGTAAGAATAAAGGTGGGGACAACCCCCACCCCCAACATGGTAATTAGGCCCCAACAATTTTTGATAAAATCCGATTTTGCAAGAGTGTTCGTCGTTAGATTGGCATCACGTAAAATGTGCCTAACTTCCAAATTAAACAGTTTACCAAAGGAATTAGGATATCAATCTGGTTGAGTAAGCCCAATAATTTCCAAAGTTTGTTCCTTTTGAAGTTTACCCAACTCACTGCTAATGGATTTTCATGGGTTGATCTATTTTTTAAGAGGATTTTAAATAAAATAGTACACGAATACAGTTTTTTTAGAAGAAAACATAAGATATACAAATAACCTGGGAATTAAAATCTCAGCAAGAGAGTTACAGCAAAGAAAACATAACAGCAACAGAAATGAGACAAGGAATCACAAAAAGGAACAAAGAAAGCAACATTGCAGTTAAATTAAATACTGGTATAAAATAATTCATTTAAATATCAAATGAACGATATAAAAATATGTATCAAATAAAAAAGTATTTTTAAATTGAAATTTTTTAACATACAAATTAAATATGCTTTTCAATATAAACAATATGAAAGAAAATGAAAAACCTAAAAAAATTAAAACTAATTTTTAGAACTTCCTCCCTCTATGAAGGTGTTTTGAAAATGCCAAATTAATCTTGAGCACAAGCTTTTAGTTTGAGATTAAATATCCAACATCTATTATTTATTCAAGAAAAAAACTTCAAAAATAAAATTAATTAAATCTTATATTAATTCAATTTCTTAGAATTTATTTTTTATTTTATTCAAGAAGCTCACTGCATGATTTGAGCCCATAACCAAGTCGCATGACAGAAACATAACATTTTCGCCATGAATTCCCTCTTATTACATGTTACATGATGATCTTTTAAACATTATGAGGGGAAAAGGAGGTCTATATGAAATTCAAAATAACTCACGTTGGCTGAATAAGAAGTCCAAACTGCACAACTTAAGAGTAGAGACCAAATCAATGGCCAAGAACCGAACATCCAGCCAAGCGAAAAGCTCTGTAAAGGATAATAAAACAATAAGTCTCTTTTTACAGTCAATAAAGCTCTTCTTGAAAATTAATTTAAAAAGGGGTGATTTGTATGGTACCAAAAGTAAACAACATGTGACAATAATGACACCAGTTGTAAATGACAATTTCCCGGATGCCAATGGAAGATATGGTTTGTTTACCTGCAGTAAAAAAATATGTTAATAATGAGACATCTCATATGAAATGTCATCCTAAAATTTGGGTAAGTTATAAAAGGTGGTATGTTTTCTCAACCTCAAACTCGATAATAATTTGGGGCACTCGAAAATATAAACCGGAGTTTTGAGGTCAAAAAGTTATGAGTAAAATACACTCACCCCCTCAAGGTTTGCCAGAATGACACTCCACCCCATTCTTTTTTTAAATCTACACTCCACCCCATTTTTTATAAAGGCAAAATTTAGTGACGAAAACAAATTCGTCACTAATAAAAAATAATTACTAATTAGTTAAAATTTAAATAAGTTTAATGCATATACACTATCATACATTAATTTATGAAAATAATTTTACTGAATTAAATTTAAAAAAACAATTCACTCTGTCTGTTAAGTCCACGTCCCATCTGTCTCCAAATCATATTTCTCACCACAAACGGTCACCACCAAGCCTTTGCTCCCTTTAACACGACGACCACTGTCCCAGAATGTGAAACCCCATGGCACCACCATGCATCAAAGTTTTGTTGCGACCTGAACCACAGAACATGAATCGCACATTCCCAAAGCTATATGTTCAACTACTTCTTGTGAACTTCACCCCCTTTAAGTTGCAAGCGAACGCTCTGTTGGTTTAAGATGTCGTTGGATTTTGTTAAAAAAGGTGCTCCACCGCATCGTTGGGTTCTAATAACCTCCGATCCACTTCATATTTCTTAATTTTGTTTCTCTATTTTCTTCACCCATTTGTCTTGCTTTTTGGGTCTACAATCCAATTTTTAAAATTTGAGGTATAAAGAGATTATTTTGATTAAAATTGAATTATTACCAAATATGAAAACACAAGCATGTTTCCCTATGTTCGAGATATGGTTTGTAAACCGGTCGGGTGTGCTATTGCAGAATTTGCATTTTGAATTTATGGAGGAAGACCGCGATTGAGAGAATGAGGAGGACTGTGATGTTTTCATTTTTAAATTTATTGGATTATATTGAAAATATTTTTTGAAATAATTGATTAACAATTTAAATAATAACTAATTATTAATGAAGAATATTTTTCGTCACTAAATTTGCATCTATATAAAATGGGGTGGGGTGTAGATTTTAGACAAGAATGGGGTGGAATGTAATTCTAACAAACCTTGAGAGGGGTGAGTGTACTTTACTCAAAAGTTATAATCTACTCAAATTTTTGCATGTATGCAACTTCTCCTTTGTACACAGAGTATATATATATATATATATATATATATATATATATATATATATATATATATATATATATATATATATATGTTCCGGGTAAGAACATTGAGAAAGGGTGTAATCCCTAGAGAGAGAGAATAACTGAATTTCATGTGTGTATTCATAAAATGAGCCAAAGTCCCCTACACTTGATAACTACCTCCTATTTATAGAGCTTGGGTACTACCTATTGGGCCAATTGGGCCTCCGAGGTCAAGGCCCATCTGAAGGCCAGGGCCCCGCCTCAGGGCGGGATACATGCTGGGCGTTGCCCCTCTAGGGGCTCGCCCAGTCCACTAGTCCACAAGACACCGAGCTCGAGGTACGAGAGCTAAGGGTGTCTTTTAAATGCTTTTACATATGTCTTACAGTACACCAGAATCTGCACTGCCAACATGGCTTGAGAAAAGAGAAGCAAACTATATCGCCAACATGGCGTGAGCAAAAGGAAACTTGCATTTTCAGTTACCCAGTCCACTGACTTGACGAGCAACCCGAGCTGGCAAGTCCACTAGTCCACAAGCGGCGAGAACAATTACTTCGTATTGGCGATAAGTTGGAGCAGGTGTATGATCGTTCGCCGGCGGAAAAGGTGGCAGGCATGGGTCATGTGCTGATCATTCAATCATTGACTGGCGGTAACCCCGGCGAGCGACTGAACTTTGCTGTTGGTGTCACCTGTCAGGCGATGGTGTTTGATCTTTATAGTGGCGAGGCTTTTCGCGCTTTCCCACAAACAATAACAATTGGGCTTGACAGCCAAAAGATGAAGGGCGAGCACCCTTGGTTCGCAAGTCCACAAGCTCGAAGCAGGAGAGCGAAGTGTGTCTCCAAAATGTGACCGTCAATCTCTGTCCCCTTGTGATCCCCCTAGCAGGTCGCCCGTTGCCACTTTCCACTTGGTACGGCGTTCCTCGGCTGGCGGTTTCGACCAACGCGCAGGAACTATTCCCAAGCTTCTAGTTGCAATAGCTTCCCCGCCTAGAAGATCACCTAGCCACGCTACTTGGCGGGATCAACAAAGGATGTATAAAGCGTGTAGGTCGCCGACATGGCGCAAATGAAACACAAACCGCCAATAGCGCAAGGAAATACGCAAATACATGAATCTCCGATTGACGCGGGACCTAGAAAGATGGTGTACAAACGCCTACAAGATTAAGGAGTCGTGGTGGCCCGCCTCATATGACGTGACTCGCTGAATAGAAGCTGGCTCGCCTGGTGACATGGTCTCCCGCCAATCTCTCCCGCATCCGCCCCTCGTAGCATCTTCATGGATCAAGTTGCTTCCTGGGCGAGTCCCCTAATATGGCGAAGGGACTCAACCAGTCCACAAGACACCGAGCTCGAAGCATGAGAGCACAATGTGTCTTCAAGCTGAAGTCGCCGCCGCATCGTCCCTAGGAGAAGATCCGCCCAGCTCGCATGCTCCTTCACTCGCCTACAAGATTAAGGAGTCGTGGTGGCCCGCCTCATATGACGTGACTCGCTGAATAGAAGCTGGCTCGCCTGGTGACATGGTCTCCCGCCAATCTCTCCCGCATCCGCCCCTCGTAGCATCTTCATGGATCAAGTTGCTTCCTGGGCGAGTCCCCTAATATGGCGAAGGGACTCAACCAGTCCACAAGACACCGAGCTCGAAGCATGAGAGCACAATGTGTCTTCAAGCTGAAGTCGCCGCCGCATCGTCCCTAGGAGAAGATCCACCCAGCTCGCATGCTCCTTCACTCGCCATAGTCTACAAGTCCACCAGACTCCGTGTCCAAGTCATGAGGAGTAGGAGCGTCCCCACTTGCCGCATCGCCATCACCATCTTGCTTTAGCCTTATAAGAAATTAGTTTGACTTGCTCGCCACTCTCAGCGTAAGGCCGCCACCATTTTGCGGTAGGTCGCTACCCTCATTTTTGGCGGTAGGTCGCAACCCTCTTGCGGTAGGTCGCGACCCTCTTGCGGTAGGTCGCTACCCTCATTTTTGGCGGTAGGTCGCGACCCTTTAGCGGTAGGTCGCCATCCTCTTGCGGTAGGTCGCGACCCGCTTGCGGTAGGTCGCCACCCTCAGCGTGAGGTCGCCACCCTTTTGGCGACTTTTGTGTGTCTAAAAACTGAGTCTTACAGGCCGCCACCCATAGCGTTTGGTCGCCACCCTTTGGCATGAGGTCACCACCCTAGCGGTAGGTCGCCACCCTTGGTGTGATCGTCCCATTTCGGGACTCAAAGTGCTTTGGGTTCCAATGGCCAGTTGGATTACCAAAGCGGTGCTCAGTAGAATGGGCAATTTGTACCCCACACATCGCCAATGAATCCGGTGGTTACGTGGGCTTTTCCGGGGCTAATTTAGTTCATCGTGAAACTTGTTTCACTTTGTAACTAAATCGCGCCATCAGGAGCTTGTCCCACCCAATAACAAACCGCTTATGGAAGAGTCTTCCAAGTTTCACAAAACTTTAATGGTGTGCCTCAATTCACCCACTCCTTCTCTTTGATCCGATTTGCTCCTCTCTGTCTGAATCAAAACCAGTGAAGACAATATAACTTCTAATACCAACTTCAAAATAAGAAAATTAGGAAATACAACAACTGAGAAGGGAATCAAATGAAAGATGGAGGAAAAGTTTGAAGGAATTGGAAAATTTGTTGGCCGGCGATCTTAACCATAGCAACGCTTTACTCGCCAAACTTCCATGGCCAAAACAAAACGTGCCCACCAGAATTCCGCCGCCGGAGTAAAACGTGCTTGCTAGATTCCAACGCCAACGACATTCTCTCGCCGTCGAACTCCATCGCCAACAACACTAGCTCGCCGCCTACCTTCAAAACGTGCTCGCCAAAGCCAACACGTGCTCGCCAAAGCAAACGTGCTCGCCAGGATTTGCTCACCGCCTAACTTCAACACGTGCCCGCCAAAGCAAAAACGTGCCCGCCAGAATTCCAACGTCTCGGGATTGGCTCTCGCTTCTTATTGATGGGGAGTTCTGGACAGATTCCTCGCCTTTGTTCTTTTCTTCGTCATTACCGATCTGCTCTTTCCTCGATTTGAAGCTTCACCTCTGTTGACGTTCTTCATTGTCGGTCTGAACCGTGTTGCTCCGATCTGCCATCGCTGGATGCGCCTTCACGCTGAATCTCGATCTGTCATTCTCTCGTGAACGCACCTTGTTCTCTCCCCTCCGCCTTGCCACCGATCTGAAACTCCTCCTTTTATCGCTGCTTGGGCGACGTGTCGCCCTTTTCCAACTTCGCGCGCTTTCTTTTGAAAGCGTCGTCCTCCTCATCAAGAATATAAGTGCTGGCGCGAGCACGCATCTCCTCCATCGAACGCGCCGGCTTACGTGTCAATTTGCTGTTCAACCCTCCCGGTAGCAAACCGTTTTTAAATGCTAAAGCACAAGCTCGAGGCTCCTCGTCCTCAACCTTGACCGACGCTGCGCTGTACCTTGCCATGTACTCTTTCAGTGATTCTCCTTCTTGCTGGCGAATATTATATAGGTCGTTGATCGTCACCGACTGATTCTTATTCGCCGAGAATTGCACTAGAAACTTGGATGAGAAGTCTCTGAAATTTGAAATCGATCCGCGCGGCAAAGTTGTGAACCACGCCATCGCCGTCGATTTGAACGTCGATGGAAACATCCTGCACTTCACCGCATCTGACGCCGCAAGTATCACCATCTTCGTATTAAAATACAGAAGATGATCCTTCGGATCGGAATCTCCGCTGTAAGAATCCAGAACTAACGTTTTCATGTTATCCGGAATCGCCACACTCTCGACATCTTCCGAGAACGGACGGAACTCAGCCACGGAATCTGCTTCTCTGCTTCCATCATCTCGCTGCTCGCGACGGTAGAAATCTAACTGAGCCTGTAGATGCTCATTCCGCTGCTGGATGTTGCCAATGCTGCGCATCAAATGGCGCCATTGCTCCTGCGTCACCGCCGGTTGTTGTTCCGGAGCAGGTGAATTCTCTGGTGAGCGCTCCAGAGATCCCACCTGTGAAGGCGATGGAGGAGGAGAAGGCGATTGTACTCCTGTCATTCGTACCGGAGAATCCAGGACCACACGATGAGGCCGCCGAGGCGGCGAAATCCGCTGTCGCATTGGTGAATGATGTTGCCTCCTGCGTCGAGTCTCCATCCAAACCAGAAACGATGCAAACTCGATCGGAAAACCAATCACTAGTCACAGAATCAAAATCAGAAAACTAGAGAATTGCCTAATCACAATCAGAGGTAACTTCATGCACAATCAATCCACGTGAATGGGAGTAGAAAGTTTACAGTTTCCCACAGACGGCGCCAAATGTTCCGGAGCAGGTGAATTCTCTGGTGAGCGCTCCAGAGATCCCACCTGTGAAGGCGATGGAGGAGGAGACATTGAGAAAGGGTGTAATCCCTAGAGAGAGAGAATAACTGAATTTCATGTGTGTATTCATAAAATGAGCCAAAGTCCCCTACACTTGATAACTACCTCCTATTTATAGAGCTTGGGTACTACCTATTGGGCCAATTGGGCCTCCGAGGTCAAGGCCCATCTGAAGGCCAGGGCCCCGCCTCAGGGCGGGATACATGCTGGGCGTTGCCCCTCTAGGGGCTCGCCCAGTCCAATATATATATATATATATATATATATATATATATATATATATATATATATATATTTCTCAATTTAGATAGCTAAAGATAATAATTTATTTACTAGACATTCTTTACTTAAATAATACAATATTCTAAAGATACAAAGAGCACTCCTATGTATGACAGCAACGAAATACACGAACAGTGTATTAGTGGTTGTTTTAAGAAATAATAAAAATGATGCAATCACCTATATAACACGCTCTTGACTTTCATTCTGTAACACTTAGTAAAATATATAGGAGTGCTCTTCCAAATACAAAATAGTAATTTCAAAAAAAAAATGAACTCTAGGGGCTCGCCCAGTCCAATATATATATATATATATATATATATATATATATATATTTCTCAATTTAGATAGCTAAAGATAATAATTTATTTACTAGACATTCTTTACTTAAATAATACAATATTCTAAAGATACAAAGAGCACTCCTATGTATGACAGCAACGAAATACACGAACAGTGTATTAGTGGTTGTTTTAAGAAATAATAAAAATGATGCAATCACCTATATAACACGCTCTTGACTTTCATTCTGTAACACTTAGTAAAATATATAGGAGTGCTCTTCCAAATACAAAATAGTAATTTCAAAAAAAAAATGATAATTTATTGTTGATCCATATTTATTATTTATAATAATAGGTTTTATATATACCTTATCTATTCCAATATCAAATAATTGATTCACGCCACCAACATAAATACCCATAAATAGGTGAGCCACCATAACCTGAAATATTAAAAAATCTCGAGAAGTATAAACTAAATTGAAGGGAATTAAGAAATTAACTATTTAGAAAGATACAATGTATTTGACGTCTTACCTGGAATACACCAATGAAAAATAGTGGAGAGATATCTGATAATGTCTCCACTGCGAGGAGAGATGCAGAAATCGTGCTTAACATCTGCTCAATAGAAATAAACTAAGTTCTTTTATGTCATTCAACATATGACTAAAATCCAATAAAACAGTTCATACAAATGAATAAATTTTAAATATAAGCAACTCCATGGAGTAATTAACTTTGAGTATATTGTTTGTATTTCTATTGGGTTTAAGTACCCTTGTATTTCATTTCAATATAATTCATTGCTTATAAAAAAACTTCATTTTATGAGGATTAATAGAACTTAAAATAAGCAGGTTAAGAATTTATACATGTTTTACTTAATTTATATAAATAATTCTATTTATTGATTGGATGAAGTTAAATTACCTCATGAATATGTTTGACAACCCCTCATGAAGTAATTTAACCTTGTCCACCATTTGAGGATTTCTATCTTACCCGGACAAAAATTGCATATGGAGAGATAAACTTGTATAAAGCAACGAAGATATTTTTGCCCGAGTCCAAAGTGTTTTTGGAATCAAACGGATGAGGTTCTGGCTCGAAAGGTTGTGTAGAAGCTGCTTTCAAAACATATTTTTGATTGTATTCTTGGTATGTAGACCCTCTTTTAATGCATTTAAATTGACAGTTTAAACTTGGCTCATGAAACCTCAAAAGTTTATATTCTTCTTGAGGGTTTCCTTTGTTTTGAGAAGCTTTAGGTGCATAAGAACCTGCAATACCAAATATTGAAATGTAGTAAGTGCCATGCAAAACAAAATACAAAGATTTTCAAACCCCGTTATAATTTGACATCCTTTGGACATGGAGTTTTGTGTTGTTTTTTGCTGCACTAATTGTGAAGCAAGAAAAAAAAAACAGAGTTGTGGTCATCTAAAAGACTAAAACAGCCACTAATGTGTTTTATGTTTTTTTATTGTGTAGAATTAAAAACTGCTACAAAATCTACATATATGTATGGTGCCGCAGTTGCTGGAGTTCAAATTATATGAAAAAATAAATATTGCTTTAAAATGGATCAGAGCTAAAATAAAATGGAGTTCAAAAAGCAATCAATCATGACAAGATTTTCAACATTTCCAATTATTTTAATTTTTTACTGTGATAATAGATAAACGAATCTTTTATTTACTTTCAAGTTAAGATATAATCAGTCTATTTCAATCAAATTTTTTCTGAATTTTTTTTTTAAAAGGAGCATAACTGTCAACAGACATACTTGTATAGCAATTATTCTTATTCATGCGATGCTTACTCCGCAAGAGATTTCCACCTTCAATTATCAATGGTTCCTCATATTAGTCAGCAAATAATTTAATTTGTAATGAAAAAAATTGGCCAAATAACAAAAGCTGTATGTACAAGAAAAAATAGATCATGAAGAAGAAATTAGTAATAATAGGGTGATGAGAAAGGAGACATGTATAGATAGATACCAGCGATAATTAATGACGATGATGTATTAGGATAAGATCCAACAAGAAATGACTCCATTAATAATACACTTAACCCACCAACAGCAGTACTAGTCGTATTGAATGTAAGGTTGACACAGATATTGTTATGTATCGTCTGGTGCGTCCAGTTCCAAATCTTTGAATCCTAATTTATAAGCCTATTTTTACTTGGTTATGATGCATCTTATTATGTGTAGTAGTTTCAAAATATTCCTGATCCGTGGGCCAAACATAGAGTTGGACTAGACAATTAAGACATTTTCTCTTCATTTGATTTTTTTATTCTTATCACAAGAATTAACTTTTGTCATGCAGGGCCGGTCCAACACTAAGTGAGGCCTAAAGCGAACTTTAAAGGGAGGCCTAAGTGAGGCATTTTTGTCTAAAAAAAATTTCTTTATTACATTTTTTATTTAAACTTTATTTTTCTAGCTTTTGTATTGCATCCAATTCCAATTAGTTAGTACTTTACGGTCCTTTTATATTGTAGAAAAAGGAAATTTTTATTGTATCAAAACTCAACATAACCATGAAACCATCCCCTCATGGTCATGCCGACATGGATACTGGAGTCTGGATAGGCATACCGCATACATGATTAAAAGCAAACTAAAATAGAAATCAGAAAAAAAAAAACAGCAAAGAGGCTAGGGCGTAACTACTTACAATAAAGGGAGTTTTGTTTTCCTATTGATCTTCTCCCGTTCTTCTCAATGGCTAATCAAGTAATCAAAGAAAAAATAAATTATGGAGGAGAATTCTTTTACAAAGGATATGAGAGTTTGAGAGAGACTGAGAGAGTGGCAGGGAGAGTAGAAACGTTACTAGGATTTAATTGAGAGAAAAGGAAAGGTCAGAGAATAAAAGGTGAAGAAAAAGAATAGGTAATATCAATTAGTTGTCAATTAAGATTGCTAATTTAGTAATTGTCAATTAAGATTTTTTGAGAAAAATTAGGGAAGAAACAACTAACAAAGTGGTAGGTAATGGTGAGTAACAAAATGGTAGTATTTTTTCTTTTTTTTTATTTGAGGCCTTATTTGCAAAAATATGAGGCCTTTTTTACTTTGAAAAAAAAAAAAAATTTTTGAGGCCTAAAGCCCTTGCTTGGGTCGCTTGACCCTTGGGCCGGCCCTGTTGTCATGCATGTATATATATGACATTTATATAACCTTATTTTTAATTTATTGATATAATCTCATGATTTAGAAATTAAATCATATGAATATGCATTTTTACACTAACATTAAAATAAGATGCGTGTTAAAATATTTCATCAACCATTTTCTAAAGGTTCAAGCCTTTCGTTTTATCTATTTTTCTGAGTAATAATTTATACACACTTCATTCTCTGTTTTATTTCATTTTCACACATTTTTCTGTCTATCTTTCTCTATATTTCATGTCACATCACATATCATATAACTCATTACTCTCATTTCTCTTTTTATTCAAGTGAGGTGGAGGTGGAAAATACATGTGTACAAAACATTATTATTTTTGAAATTTGGAGGAAAATACGTAGTACATGTTTGACTTGCAAATCTTTGATTGATTTTGATTGAAAGCTTGCGGGGATGACAATGAGTCTCGGACCCATAGGGTACCTGCAAAAAATACCCACCATAGGTAGGGTAAAAATCCGCTATATGGGTATGTGGTTGGGTATGAGTAATTACCCGCAAAAAGTAGTGTGTATGTGTGCGGGTATGAGTACTAACCTACCCCATACCCGCATACACGTAATATTATCATTATTATTATTTGGTAATATATGAACAAATTAATTTAAGCAATAGATTCCAACCTTATGTTTCAAAAAAAAAAGCTTTCAAATTTACTCTTTTCTTAAAAAATAAGTGAGTATTTAAGGTATTCATATTTACTCTCACTTATTTATAAAATTAGTAAGTTAATAACCTACAACTTTAGAACTTTAATTATTATAAATCTAGAATTATAAATTTAAAGTTATATATTTCTCGCTTATTCCTTCGGAAAAAATGCTTAGATGAATGATTTTATTTGTTAACATTTAACACTATTTTGATAATCTTTGTATTTTTATTAGTGTTTTTTATTTAAAAAGTTTGTTGTGTTTTTGTTTTCTATTAACAAAAATAGTGAAAAATATATTTTGGTTAGCTAAATTGCGGGTAATGGGCACGGGTACGGGCATATAGATACCCAGGGGTACGGGGACAAACATTCAAGTTGCTACCTATGCGGGTACGGGGACGGGTACGGGTAATTTTTGAAAACGCGGG
The DNA here is from genome assembly GCF_012489685.1 of Lotus japonicus. Taxonomy (NCBI): domain Eukaryota; kingdom Viridiplantae; phylum Streptophyta; class Magnoliopsida; order Fabales; family Fabaceae; genus Lotus; species Lotus japonicus. Next base: position 15,573,155 of record NC_080041.1, on the reverse strand, counting down.
TATGGAGATGGGTGCTATAGTACTCTAGCCAGACCCTACCCATTGTCATTCCTGAACTTGTCGAAAGTAAGCTACCGTGGATTTGGATAGTTCCAACGTCTTTAGGAATTAAAAATTAAGTCAATTCAAAAGTGCTACCGTTGATTGCCGCTGAACTTTCAATCTGGCTGATACAAGAGAATCTGGACTGGGCGAGACCCCTGGGACCCTCGCCCAGGGACGCTAGCCTCAGGGCGGCGCAAGAGCCAGGAATTGGGCCTTCTCCCGAAAGGCCCAATTGGCCCATTAAGGACGGTTAGGGACACTAGGCCCAAACCCCGAGCCTATAAATAGGGGGCGGTTACCAAATGTAAGAGACTCTTAGCTGATTTGAGAAATAACAAACTTGAAATTCAGTTACATTCTCTCTCTAAGTGGTTACACTCTCTCTCTCTAGATTCTGACATTGCAATCCTCTCACTCTAGGTACCATACCTCATCTCAATGTTCTTGGCTGGAACAGAATCAAATGAGTAGTCATGGATGTTCCCGTTTGGTGGACAAGATAAATAGACAGGATATGACAGCAATAATCTTATCTTATCCTATCATTCTGTAATATGTTGTTTGTTGCGTCAACAAGATAGAATTATGTCCCTTATCCTATCATGAGGGGGGTGTTAGGATAGAAATTATCCTGACAAGATAGGATATCAGTTTATGAATATTATAAATTTTTTATTTCAAAGGAAAATTTGATACATTTTTCATTATTTCTATCACATCCTATAAGTATCATGTCCACCTCAAACACATGATTTTATCCTATCCTGACCACCAAACGAGCCCATAAAGAACAACGAGGACGGGGCTAGATCCAAAGCCCTAACAGAGTCAGGCCTTGTGATAACCTATCTGCCAAGTGTATAAATAACGTCTAAAAGGTCCTTCATTTAATATTAGACCTTCCCTTTTAAAGTGGGAGATCAAAAACCCTAAACCATAACATATATGATCAAATTCAAATACGGTGTCTAGAATTTTTTATGACTTTTGGTCCTTGGCAATAGTAAGTTTGTCAATCTCTAGAGATTACCTAATCTTGTAGAGGGGAGTTAAGCTCGACAAAAATAATATTTTAAAACTATAATAATGATGAAGTCACACTAATAGTACTAAAAATTATCCAAATCATCCAAAAATTAAAATTAAAATCATGCATAAAATTACCAAACATTCATATCTAAGGTACGTAAATCATAATAAATTAATAAAACATCAATACAAGTTATGGTAAACTTAAAACAACAAAAAATAAGTCACTAGAAGTTATGTCAGTGGAACGAACAGTGGCTGTGAATGCAAGAATGAGAATTGATTTTGTTGAAAACCCTAAATTGGTGGGTCAAATGTCTGAAATGCCCATGTACTAATCAATTTTTGACATTACAGATCAAATATGCTAATCTCGTAATAATCTCGCGATATTTCACGAGATTAATAGATATCTCTAGAGATCAACCGAGATCTAAAAAAAAAGTTATTACCCCTGTTGATCTCATTTTTGGTACCTAATATCGTAGTCTCGTAAGAGATTATTGACAATCATGCTCAGTAATATTTTTTTTAATTCAAATAAGGACAAGTGACGTCATGGCACTCACATAACCAGTGCACGTGTATTTTTTTGCACCGGTTTTGGTACTTCTAATTTTTTTAATTACTTTTGTTAATTTTTCTCCTTTTTGCCCTTCTTTCTCTTCCTCCTCTCACTCAACCTCCAAAATTATCACCCAACCTCCACAACCACCACTCGGCTCCCACCCAACCAGTGGCCGAGCTTCTTAGGGACATAGGAGGATTTTAGCCCTCTAAAATTTTGGAAAAAATCTTGTAATATGGATAGTATACAAATATTTTTTTACTTTTAGTTACATAAATATTATATTATATATTATGGTGCGTTTGAGACTGTTAAGTGTTAAGCAGCGCGCGTCCCAACTGAAAGTCCCAATGGAGATTTATCTGATGTCCAGGGTTGGTATTATATTATTTTTATTAACTTTGGGTCTTTGCCTCTTTGTGAGGTCCTGCTTGGGCTATTTGCTGCTTCTTAGAAAAAAAAACTCTTTTGACCAATTTTTTGCATTTTCTTTTGGAATACTTTACATTAATTTATTTTACCGTTGCCTTTAAAAGTTATTTATTTTATTTTTCTCTAAATATTAAATTGATATTTCATACTTTTACTAATCACTAATATTTAGATTATATTAATATGATATGTTTATCAAAAAAATTAATAACCAAGAGTAAAAGAATAATTGTTTTTCAAGAGTAAGTTTTTTGATAGTTAAAAATGTAATTTAAAAGTAAATAATTTATTGAACATCCAAAAATTGAAAAAGAATATAAAACAAACTTTCAAAATATTATTAATATCAATTATAATAAATTATATGTGTATTGTTAAATATCTTAATTTATGCATTGAAATCTTGCTTTGGCCCTCCAAATATATACTTCAAGCTCCCCACTGCACCCAACTAGCAACACCTGCCCCTCCCCTTCCCTTTATCCTCCCTTTCCTTCCTCAGGTAAATTCTAAAACTATTATAACGGGTTGCTATGAAGCCCCTCTTGTATCATAATTTATAGTTTTTAAAGAAAAAGAAAAAATAGAGTAATCAAGTTTTGAGAGTAAGCAATCTCTCGTCGGAACTTCCTCAACCCAGAAATATCAAGGGAACTGGATGATGTAAGCAATTCGTGTTACTAACTGGATGATGTAAGCAATTTGAGGGGTTGAAATCAAGCAATTAGAAATAGAAGGACTCAAATCGCCCATTCATTGAAACTTTGGAGAACAAAATTGTATTTAAGCCGTTTTTTAAATTTAATCATTTGTTTTATATTTAATGAAAGAACATCTCAGTATCAAAAGTGTTAGAGCCACATCATGAATAAGTGCCACATAGAATCCGTAAGTGATTGGACGAAAGTATAACAGAGGAACCTAATTTTCACAAACTAGAAATTCATCAATTAAAATCTCTTTTTAAATTGAGATCCTGGTTGTGGCTCAAATCTCTGTTGCAAAGCTTCAAATCCTCATTTTATGAGTGGATTACAGAACCTCAGATTTGTATGATGGGGAATTAAAGGAATTCTTCCGTTTTGGTTCTATTGGCTCTGTTGGGATTGGTATTTTTTTTTCATGTAACTTGTTATATAGCTCAGTTATCGTGCTACTTATGGGTCGGTTATCTGAGCCTAGGCGCCTTGAACATTGTAGTCTGTTTGTTTGCACATCTTGTGCTTGTTAATATATTTTTGGCTTTTCAAAAAAAAAAATCTCTTTTTAAATATTGGGAAGTCAAATCACACGAAAATTATACATCAAGGACAAAATAGCAAATAAGCCAAAATCAAATGTAAACAAGTTTAAATGTTTAATGTTTAAGATTTGAACTGAACCCCCCTGCCGTTAGCGGCAGGAGATCCTAATCCAAAAGCCACCCACAAACTAAAAGTATTTTCTCTACCAATTGCTAACAACATGCTTTGGATATCACAACTGCACTCTTATATGTTAAGTTGTTAACAATCAATTTCCACCTCCACCTTAGGTAAAAAAGAAGGAAAAAGAGAGAAATGAGCAATATAATTTGTTATGTAGCAGAAAATGCAGAAAGAAATAGGAAAAAAAAATGTATGAAAATAAGATGGAAGAGAAAATGAGATGTGTATATATCATTACTCGCGGATAAGGAATTTGCATGATGAATAGAAAAAATTTGTTAGATTGATCATGCTCAAGTATAGTCAAGTAAATAAAGGAAAAGAGGGATATGTGACACATACTTTCATAGTATTTATTCTTATTGGCGCCATGCTTAGTACTCTGCCAGAGATTTCCACCTTCAATTACCAATGGTTAGAGTCAGCAAATAATTTTGAAATAAAAATTAAATTGATGAAATGGAAGATGAAATTAAGTAACAGGGTGAATGAAAAAAACATATAAATACCGGTGGTGAATGAAGATGCATTAGGCAAAGATCCAACAAGAAACGACTGCATCATTTACACACTGAAACCACCAACAACACTTTTAGCATGCAGTGCAAGGTTATATCCTCTTGTGTGCAGTTCCTCTTCTAATGACACATATAATTTATAGACTAAATTTAACTTCATAATTATGTCTTAAAGTCAAACTTTGAATTGGGGGATCAGATTGTTGGTCAATGAAAATCAAATATCTGAGTTAATGGAAAATCAAATGTCTTTGTTATCAATCAAAGACTGCGTCAAAGATAGAAGATATCGGTGGTGAATGAAGATGCATGCATTAGGCAAAGATCCAACAAGAAACGACTGCATCATTTTCACACTGAAACCACCCACAACACTTGTAGCATGCAGTGCAAGGTTATATCCTCTTGTGTGCATTTCCTCTTCTAATGACACATACAATTTATAGAGTAAATTTAACTTCAGAATTATGTCATAGAGTCAAACTTTGAATTTGTGGATCAATATATGTATCCCTTCGCACCCTTACTTGGTCACGGGCAAGAGGTAGTATATTAATTAATTATAATTTTACGTACCTGGACTGGGCGAGCCCCTAGAGGGGCAACGCCCAGCATGTATCCCGCCCTGAGGCGGGGCCCTGGCCTTCAGTTGGGCCTTGACCTCGGAGGCCCAATTGGCCCAATAGGTAGTACCCAAGCTCTATAAATAGGAGGTAGTTATCAATTGGAGGGGACTTTTGGCTCATTTGATGAAATAACACTTGAAATTCAGCACTCTCTCTCATTCTCACTCTCTCTTGGCACAATCCCTCTACCTCTAGGTACTATGCCTCTCTTCAATGTCCATTCCTAGAACATTTGGCGCCGTCTGTGGGGACCGAACCCCTCCCATTCACGTGGATTGATTGTGCATGAAGTTACCTCTGATTGTGATTAGGCAATTCTCTAGTTTTCTGATTTTAATTCTGTGACTAGTGTTGGTTCTCCGATCGAGTTTGCATCGTTTCTGGTTTGGATGGAGACTCGACGCAGGAGGCAGCATCATTCACCAATGCGACAGCGGATTTCGCCGCCTCGGCGGCCTCATCGTGTGGACCTGGATTCTCCGGTACGAACGACAGGAGTACAGTCGCCTTCTCCTCTTCCATCACCACCACCTCCTCCATCGCCTTCACAGGTGGGATCTCTGGAGCGCTCACCAGAGAATTCACCTGCTCCGGAACAACAGCCGGCGGTGACACAGGAGCAATGGCGCCATTTGATGCGCAGTATTGGCAACATCCAGCAGCGGAATGAGCATCTACAGGCTCAGTTAGATTTCTACCGTCGCGAGCAGCGAGATGATGGAAGCAGAGAAGCAGACTCCGTGGCTGAGTTCCGTCCGTTCTCGGAAGATGTTGAGAATGTGGCGATTCCGGATAACATGAAAACGTTAGTTCTGGATTCTTACAGCGGAGATTCCGATCCGAAAGATCATCTTCTGTATTTTAATACGAAGATGGTGATAATTGCGGCGTCAGATGCGGTGAAGTGCAGGATGTTTCCATCGACGTTCAAATCGACGGCGATGGCGTGGTTCACAACTTTGCCGCGTGGATCGATTTCAAATTTCAGAGACTTCTCATCCAAGTTTCTAGTGCAATTCTCGGCAAATAAGAATCAGCCGGTGACAATCAATGACCTATACAATATTCGCCAGCAGGAAGGGGAGTCACTGAAAGAGTACATGGCAAGGTATAGCGCGGCGTCGGTAAAGGTAGAGGACGAGGAGCCTCGAGCTTGTGCTTTAGCATTTAAAAACGGTTTGCTGCCGGGAGGGTTGAACAGCAAATTGACACGTAAGCCGGCGCGCTCGATGGGAGAGATGCGTGCTCGTGCCAGCACTTATATTCTCGACGAGGAGGACGACGCTTTCAAAAGAAAGCGCGCGAAGTTGGAAAAGGGCGACACGTCGCCCAAGCGCGTGAAAAAAGATAGGAGCGGCGAAGATAAGGGGGAAGGCAAACAGCAGAGGCCGGGTAAGGGGAAGTCGGTATTCAAACCGACCAAGGAACAGTTGTATCCACGGCGCGATGATTATGAACAACGTCGGCCTTGGCAATCTAAGTCTCATCGCCAGCGGGAGGAAACTGATATGGTGATGAACACAGATGTATCGGATACGCTCCGAGGGGCAAGCGACGCAAATCTAGTGGATGAGCCGGAGGCCCCAAAGTATCAGCCACGGGACGCCAATCCCAAGAAGTGGTGCGAGTTCCACCGGTCCGCCGGGCATGATACGGATGACTGTTGGACTTTGCAGCGGGAGATTGACAAGTTGATTCGGGCGGGATATCAAGGAAATCGTCAAGGCCAGTGGCGCAATGGAGGCGATCAAAACAAAGCGCACAAGCGGGAGGAGGAGCGAGCGGACACTAAGGGCAAGAAAAAGCAAGAATCAGCGGCTATCGCCACAAAAGGGGCTGATGACACGTTCGCTCGACACTCAGGACCGCCCGTCGGGACCATCAACACCATCGCCGGGGGATTTGGCGGCGGTGGCGACACTCACGCGGCGCGTAAACGCCATGTTCGTGCCGTAAATTCCTTTCATGAGGTCGCTTTTGGATTCGTACACCCTGACATAACAATCTCGATGGCGGACTTTGAGGGGATAAAGCCTCATAAGGACGACCCGATTGTGGTGCAGTTAAGGATGAACAGTTTCAACATTAGAAGGGTACTCCTGGATCAGGGTAGTTCGACTGATATTATCTATGGTGATGCATTTGACAAGTTGGGACTAACTGACAATGATCTAACTCCATACGCGGGAACCTTGGTAGGTTTCGCGGGGGAGCAAGTAATGGTGCGGGGATACATTGATCTAGACACAATATTTGGGGAAGACGAGTGTGCTAGGGTTTTGAAGGTAAGGTATCTGGTTCTCCAGGTGGTAGCATCCTACAATGTCATCATTGGGCGAAATACGTTGAATCGCCTTTGTGCTGTAATTTCGACAGCCCACTTGGCGGTCAAGTATCCGCTAAGCAGTGGAAAGGTGGGAAAGCTGAAAGTGGACCAGAAGATGGCGAGGGAGTGTTACAATAATTGCCTTAACTTGTACGGCAAGAAGAGTGCGTTGGTTGGTCATAGATGTTATGAAATCGAAGCTTCGGATGAAAATCTTGATCCCCGGGGCGAGGGGCGAGTAAATAGGCCCACGCCAATTGAGGAAACGAAGGCGCTAAAGTTTGGCGATCGCACTTTGAAGATTGGGACCAGACTGACGGAAGAGCAGGAGACGCGCCTGACAAAACTGCTTGGGGAGAACTTAGACTTGTTTGCTTGGAGCTGCAAAGACATGCCTGGAATTAATCCAAATTTCATATGCCATCGGTTAGCATTGAATCCAAGTGTCAAGCCAGTTTCACAACTTAGGAGGCGCTTGGGTGGCGACAAAGGGAAGGCGGTGCAACAGGAGGTCGACAAGTTGTTGGCGGCAGAGTTCATCAGGGAAGTGAAGTATCCGACGTGGTTGGCAAACGTCGTAATGGTGAAGAAGGCGAACGGGAAATGGCGAATGTGTGTAGATTACACAGACTTAAACAAAGCATGTCCAAAAGATTCGTATCCCCTTCCCAGCATCGATAGCCTTGTTGATGGTGCCTCGGGCAACGAACTGCTTAGCTTGATGGATGCTTATTCTGGCTATCATCAAATCCGCATGCACCCGGCAGACGAGGACAAAACGGCTTTTATGACTGCCAGAGTCAATTATTGCTATCGCACCATGCCGTTTGGACTAAAGAACGCTGGGGCTACCTACCAAAGATTGATGGATAGGGTTTTTGCTAGGCAGGTGGGAAGAAACATGGAGGTTTACGTTGATGACATGATTGTTAAATCAGTACGAGGTTTAGACCATCATCAAGATCTGGAGGAAGCATTTGGCGAAATAAGGAAGCACAGTATGCGCCTCAATCCGGAGAAATGCTCTTTTGGTGTTCAAGGGGGCAAGTTTTTGGGATTCATGATCACATCCAGAGGAATCGAGATAAACCCAGAAAAATGCAAGGCGATTCAGCAGATGAAAAGCCCTTCCAATGTGAAAGAGGTCCAACGTTTGACGGGGCGAATAGCAGCTTTATCTCGGTTTCTTCCCAAGTCTGGTGACAGATCTTTTCCTTTTTTCAAGTGTCTTCGCAAGAATGTCGTATTCGAGTGGACGGCGGAGTGTGAGGAAGCTTTCGTTCGCCTCAAGGAACTCCTATCGTCACCGCCGATCTTGTCGAAACCAATACAGGGACACCCGCTGCATTTGTATTTTGCTGTGAGCGATAGTGCTCTGAGTTCTGTGATGTTGCAGGAGATAGATGGCGAGCATCGAATTGTTTATTTTGTTAGTCACACACTCCAGGGCGCGGAGGTCAGATATCAGAAAATTGAGAAGGCGGCGCTGGCGGTCCTCGTCACCGCCCGGCGGTTGAGACCTTATTTTCAGAGTTTTCCCGTGAAGGTGCGGACGGATTTGCCCTTGAGGCAAGTATTACAAAAACCGGATTTATCAGGTAGATTGGTCGCCTGGTCGGTTGAATTGTCAGAGTATGGTTTGCAATACGATAAGCGGGGCACGGTTGGTGCGAAGTCACTAGCTGACTTTGTGGTCGAGTTGACTCCAGATCGGTTTGAAAGAGTGGACACTCAGTGGACTCTCTTCGTGGATGGATCCTCCAATAGTAGTGGCAGCGGCGCGGGAGTAAAGTTAGAAGGGCCGGGGGAACTAGTGTTGGAGCAATCCCTGAAATTCGAGTTCAAAGCAACGAACAACCAAGCAGAATATGAAGCTCTCATCGCCGGATTGAAGTTGGCGCGGGAAGTGAAGATCAGGAGTTTGTTGATAAGAACGGACTCACAATTGGTGGAGAATCAAGTGAAGGGAACTTTCCAGGTCAAAGATCCTAATCTGATCAAGTACCTTGAGCGGGTACGGTATTTGATGACACTCTTTCAAGAGGTCGTGGTGGAGTACGTTCCTCGGGCAGAAAATCAGCGGGCGGACGCGCTAGCCAAACTGGCGAGCACGCGGAAGCCCGGCAATAACAAAAGTGTGATTCAGGAAACGCTGGCGTACCCAAGCATCGAAGGCGAGCTCATGTCCTGCGTAAACAGAGGGAGAACATGGATGGATCCCATAATATCTATCTTGGCGGGGGACCCGGCAGAAGTGGAGCAATGCACGAAGGAGCAGCAGCGGGAGGCGAGTCACTATACTCTCATTGACGGACACTTGTATCGCCGTGGTTTCTCGACGCCATTGTTGAAATGCGTATCGCCAGAGAAGTACGAAGCGATAATGTCTGAAGTACATGAAGGAGTGTGCGCGAGCCACATCGGGGGAAGGTCTTTGGCTTGCAAAGTGTTGAGGGCGGGTTTTTACTGGCCCACCCTCAGGAAAGATTGTATGGACTTCGTGAAGCAGTGCAAGGAGTGTCAAGTGTTCGCGGATTTGTCTAAGGCACCGCCAAAGGAGTTGGTAACGATGAGTGCCCCGTGGCCTTTCGCCATGTGGGGTGTGGACTTAGTTGGACCTTTCCCGACCGCCAGGGCACAAATGAAGTTTATATTGGTGGCGGTGGACTACTTCACTAAGTGGATTGAGGCTGAACCCTTGGCCAAGATTACTTCTGCAAAGATAGTCAATTTCTACTGGAAGCGTATTGTTTGCAGGTTCGGGATCCCAAGGGCGATCGTATCTGACAATGGGACCCAGTTTTCAAGCAGTCAAACAAGGGAGTTCTGCAAGGAAATGGGCATACAGATGAGGTTCGCCTCTGTTGAGCATCCGCAGACGAACGGGCAGGTGGAATCTGCAAACAGGGTAATCCTACGAGGACTAAGACGACGGCTCGCGGAGGCTAAGGGAGCTTGGTTGGATGAACTTCCGGCGGTGCTGTGGTCGTACAACACCACCGAGCAATCTACTACAAGGGAAACCCCCTTTAGAATGACCTATGGGGTAGATGCCATGTTGCCGGTGGAGATTGACAACTTTACATGGCGGACTCGACCAGGTTTTGAAGAGGAAAATGAGGCCAACATGGCGGTGGAGCTGGACCTTTTGTCGGAAACGCGCGACGAGGCGCACATTCGGGAAACAGCGATGAAGCAGCGCGTGGCGGCAAAGTTCAACAGCAGGGTTCGCGTCCGAGATATGCAGGTTGGCGACCTGGTCCTCAAGTGGCGATCGGGAGCCCCGGGGAACAAGCTTACTCCCAACTGGGAAGGGCCCTACCGCATTATTAAAGTTCTTGGTAATGGGGCCTATCACTTAGAAGAGCTTGATGGGAGGCGGTTACCTCGATCGTTCAATGGTTTGAGCTTGCGCTACTTTTATAGTTGATTGCAGGCGAGAAAGTGAACAAGTCGGAATCGCCGGAGCCAGATATCTTTAAGATTTTCCGAAGTGTTTTCAAATTGTCCAATGTACTGCAACGACAAATCAATAAAATAAGACGAAAATTCACGAAATTCGTGTCCAAAAAAATTCCAGGGATTCCCTGACGATCGGAATTGCCGATCGACATAAAGAATTACGGCGATCACTAAGTGGGACAAGCTTGATCCCCAAAGGGGCTTGCTGGAACCCTGAAGGTTGTGGCGATTCCACAAATGGCCTTTGACGCCTGGGAATCACCCTCCGGAAAGTCTGACGTGATCGCCGGTCCCGTAAACGATGTGCTGGGTAAGTCTCGCCAGAATACGACGAGCGCCGTTAACTAGGCAAAAGTCTTGGGACCCCCAAATGGCCATTGGGATCCAAGCATTGTAAGCCCCGAGCGGGCAAAGCCCCGGGCGAAGTCCTCGAGAATGGAGGCCGTTTCTTCCTATTAGGGAAAAAACGTCTAAAGTCTTGGTGGTGGAATACCAAGCAACAAGTCCTAGTTAAAATTAACGCACGAAATCGTTAGGCGTAATTCAATCATATGACGCGTGAAAAATAGCGCAAGATATAAGGTCGGCGAATGAATAGGAGGGAAGGCGAGGCGAGTAGTGTACGGCGAAAGCATTCCAATATGACTTACAACATATCCAACGGCGATATAAAAAGCTATGGCGAAAGGTTGCTTAAACATAGACGAATGGCGGAAAAGTACACTACAAGGTGACAGTAAAAGATAAAAGTAATGTTAAAAATTACATTATTCATTGTTTTCTTTCTCCTGTTCTTCTTCTTCCTCTTCTTCTTCAGTCGCTGTCCAGAGGTTTTGGTCAATCAGGGGAGGATCGTCGGGACCAACCAGTCCTGCGGCGGTTATCTCTTTCATTACTCCCATGGCGCTAAAGTCAAAGTTCGGGTACAAATGTTGGGCCTGGTCTTTGGCGAGGTAGAAACCGCGCTCGCGGTTGTCAAGGGCGATGTCAGCGGCTTGTTCCCTCGCCTCAATGGCTTTGGCCTTCTCCGTCGCCAGCTCGTCCTCTAGACTTTTGATCTTTGCTAGTTGGGAAGCAATTTCAGCATCTTTCGTGGCGAGGGCCTCGGCATGAGTTTCGGTCGCTTTCTTGATCTCCTCGGACGTAGCCTGCATCACCGCCTCCATGTCAGATTTCGCCAAGGCCAAGGACTCCGCAGACTTTTTCTCTTGCTCTGCCAACGCCTTTTTCACTAACTCCAGCTCAGCGCACAGTATGGCAAGCTCTGACTCCTTAGCAATCAGCGCCTCGCCTCGGGCGATCAAGTCCTTCTCAGCTTGCTCTTTTTCCTTCTTGCAAGCTTGAAGGCTTGCATCAAGCTCATCTGCTTCTTCCTTCATCAGCGCCAGCTGATCCTCCAGCTCGCCGATTTTAATCCCCGCCGTGCCAATCATCTTGTCGGCATAGACTTTGTCTTTTCCTGCCTGCGTCGCCAGTTTGTCGAAACGTTTTTCCCAAGCAGCGGCGGCTTCTTGATGCTTAGCACTTTCGGCCTTCAACCGCTCAGCTTCAACGTTGGCGGCATTGAACTTCTCAAACGTGTGAGCAAAGATGCACCCAGCGCGTAGGAGGCAAGCAAGAGTCTCCTCCTTGGTGACATTCAGGCCCTGACTCAAAACTTCTTTTTCTATAACGTCACGGTTGAGACCAGCAAGTAAGAATTCTGAGGGTTCAATGGCGTTGGGGAGCATATTATAGTAGCTTGAAGAACCGACCTCAGGAGCAGGGGCTTGTTCAATTTGAGCTGCTTCAGAGGTAGTGGCAGCGCCAGGACAGGATTTTTCCCCTTGATGAGGCGGGGAAGGCATGGAGCCCGCATCATGTGTTGAGGGCGGGCTAGGAGGCGCATCTTGGCGAGGAGGAGACTTTGGGGTTTCATTTTCTTTTTCCTTATCTCCAATAGGAGTGTCGGAAGATGCAGCAGCTTTTGTGGCGTTAACGCCGGCGGAGGCGACTGTGGCGCCAATAGAGGACTCAGCGGCAGCAGCAGCGGTCGCACCGGCGGAGGCAGGAGAAGAAGCCGGTACGGCGGTTGGCTCGGTAGCTGCGGCGACAGAGGCTTCAGCGACATTTTTGCCTTTAGGCGCAGCAGCAGTGGTGGGCTGAGCGCCAGGGTTGGATGTGCCGGCGTTGGAGGAGGCTTTGGTCAATCTTCTCCTCTTGGGAGCTTTGGTGCTCTCGGCTTGGTTCTCAGCACCGCCCCGTTTTTTCGCGTCGCCCTCAGTGTTGAATTTTGGGGAAAAGCGAGCCATTCTCCTCTCGCGGGCCTTCAGGAGCTCGGCGTTCGTGAAATTCATATCTTCTGTAACAATAAAAAAAAAACGATCAGTGATAACATAGGAGTCGAGAAAGGAAATGTCAATAATAAAAGTGAGCTATGGGCAACCTAAGTATTTGGGAGTTCTTGAGAGGTCAGCGCCCTCAAGGACTGTTGTGCAGTCAAGGATGGGAAGTGGGGCAAGGAGATTAAGAAAGGCTTTATCGTTGGCGGACAAGGAATCCTCTGAAGGATCGGTGATCCCGTTGGGCTTCTCTGTCCAGTAAAGAGGAAAGAGGGCGGTCCCGTCTCTGAGGGTGAATGCTTCTGGGTAGGCGGGATGAACCGCCACACGGAAGTACTTTCGTGCGAAAGAGGACTTCGCGTTACTTTTGTGGGGATGCAAACACTTCCGGCCGGCTCGGGCCTTCAAGGAAATCCATCCTTTGTTTTTGATGGACTTGGGGTCGACGTCGTAAAGGTAGAAGAAACTGGTGGGGGATGGGGCGATGCCGACAGCGGCGCTTAGGATTTCAAAACATCGAATGAAGGCCCAGGCGTTAGGGTGGAGTTGACAGGGAGCCGCGTTGATGTCGCGGAGGACGGTTTGGACAAAGGGCGAGAAAGGAAGCCTGATTCCAAGCTCGCTAAACATGTATTCGTACGCAAAGAAAAAATGGGATCTCTTTACGTCGCCGTCTGGCTTGTGAAGCTAGGGGCGATCCCCGGGACTGCAAACCCAGATCCTGAGTTTGGCGTTAAACTCATCGTCATTGGACAAGCCACCCAGGGAGTTCACGAATTGCACAATGGGATCGCTATCTTGGAAGATGGAAGGTTGATCTATAGCCTCGTGTTTGGGGGCTACTTGGACTGGAAGGGGCAGAGTGGCGTAGGTTTGTAGTCGGTGAGCTGGGATCTCCGGAACCTCTAAACGGAGGCCGCCGGCAGCGGTGGAGTCAGGGTCGCTTTCGGAGGAGGAAGAAGAGTGATTAGGGGAGGTAGGGTTTGAAGCCATTTTTAGAAGGCAGTGAAGTGAAAGAAAAGAAAAGATCAGTATGTGTGCGATGTAAAGATAAGGACAGTGGGACTCACCGGAGTAGGATGTGAAGAGTGGGTAGCGGAAAGGGTGATAAGCGACGGCTCCGGAGCGGAAGTGGGCGGAAGGAGTTTGGTAAGCGATTAGGGAAGTGAAGAGGGGTCTTGGAAAGGGATGACAGTGGGGAAGAAGGGTTTTTATAGGAGAAGGGGAGAAGCTGGAAGGGTGACGCGTGTTGGACGCGTGTGGAAGGTTGGAAGTCATGGTGGTTTTGGGGAGGTGGGTCGCGTGCAAAGGGGAGTTACTGCGCACGATGGGACGGTTATGAAAGGTGAAGTGACGGTTCCGGAGAAAGAGGGAAATTGATGTAACCAACACATCACGTGGGGCAGCCACGTGAGGCAGATAGAAATTTGAAAGGGTTTTAAAATAAGGGAAGGCGCGAAAAGCCTCGCCACTATAAGGATCAAACGCCATCGCCTGACGATTGACACCAACAACGAAGTTCGGTCGCTCATCGGGGTCACCGCCAGTCAATGATTGAATGATCGGCACATGACCCATGCCTGCCACCTTTCCCGCCGGCGAGAGATCATACACCTGCTCCAACTTGTCACCAATACAAAGTAGTCGTTCTCGCCGCTTGCGGACTTGTGGACTTGCCAGCTTGGTTTGCTCGTCAAGTCAGTGGACTGGGTAACTGAAAATGCTAGTTTCCTTTTGCTCACGCCATGTTGGCGGTATAGTTAACTTCTCTTTTCTCAAGCCATGTTGGCAGTGTAGATTCCGGTGTACAAACAGCATTTAAAAGACACCCTTAGCTCTCGTACCTCGAGCTCGGTGTCTTGTGGACTAGTGGACTGGGCGAGCCCCTAGAGGGGCAACGCCCAGCATGTATCCCGCCCTGAGGCGGGGCCCTGGCCTTCAGTTGGGCCTTGACCTCGGAGGCCCAATTGGCCCAATAGGTAGTACCCAAGCTCTATAAATAGGAGGTAGTTATCAATTGGAGGGGACTTTTGGCTCATTTGATGAAATAACACTTGAAATTCAGCACTCTCTCTCATTCTCACTCTCTCTTGGCGCAATCCCTCTACCTCTAGGTACTATGCCTCTCTTCAATGTCCATTCCTAGAACAGTACCTACTTTATCTTTCTATCTCTTTTTCATTTTCTATCACATCATAATCTCATATAATTTTTTTTCTCTTCTGTTATGGTATCTTTCATATGATGTAAGTGAAATGTGTGTAGATGGATTATCATTGATATACAAGCATAAATTTACTAAATTTTTAGGAGCCTTTAAGAAATTGTAAGAGGAGAAATCATAAGATTTATTTTGACGCCGAAATAAGATATTTTAATTTGGATATTTTAAAACCTATATTTTAGTGATTAGGATAGAATAAGATATAAGAGAGTTGGAGAAAAGACAAGATAAGATAACAACAAGATAGTCTCTTACTCTATGTTGTTTATGAAGTGAATTGAATAATGATATATAGGATATAATATAAATAATGAAAAATCAATGATTTTTCTCTCCGAAAAAAAGTACATAACTTTTTTTAAATTTTATTTTTCTAAATTAATTTTTTTAAAGTAATTTATCTTTTAAGATTATTTTTATTTTTTTATAAATGAGTCTATGTCTTAGAAGTAGCTAAAATTAAATTGTTTTTTATTAATTAGTCTATTAAATTTAAAATATAGAAGTAACATATTGACTTTCCTTTAGGGTAAGTCAGTTCTTATTTTCACTTGGAAGCTTTGATAGCAGGGTCTCAATCACCTGGTGGTCACCAAAACTGCAAACACTGCTTTTTCAATCTTCTGATACCTGACCTTCGTGCCTTGCAGCGTGTGACTAACAAAGTAAACAATCCTCGACTCGCCATCAATCTCTTGTAGGAGCACAGAGCTTAGGGCGTTGTCACTGACCGAGAAATACATATAAAGCAAAACTCCTCGGATGGGCTTCGAAAGAACTGGTGGTGTGGATAACATTTGCTTCAGGTGAGTGTGGGAGAAATCTGGACAAAGCTGTGATGCGTCCCGTCAAACGCTACACCTCCTTCACGCTACTTGGGCTCTTCATTTTCTGAATCGCCCTACACTTGTCAAGATTTACCTTGACACCTCGTGAATAATCATGAATCCTAGAAACATTCCTCCTTGAATTCCAAAAGAACATTTTTCCGGGTTCGAGCGCATATTATGCTTCCTTATCTTGCCAAAGACTTCTGCCAAATCATCGCAATGCCTCTCGCCAACAACTGACTTCACAATCATGCCCTCGATATAAACTGCCATATTCCTTCCTACTAGATTGGTGAAATCCCTATCCATCAACCTCTAATAAGTTATTTCAGCATTCTTCAATCCGAACGACATCGTTCGATAACAGTAGTTGATTCTGGCGATCATGAAAGTTGTTTTGTTTTTATCCACCAGATGCATTTGGATTTGATTATATCCAAAATACGCGTCCATGAGACTTATCATCTTATTTCTTGATGGTCCATCAACCAATTTATCGATGCTTGGCAAAGTATAAGAGTCCTTGGGACAAGATTTGTTTAAATTTGTATAGTCAGTGCACATTCGCCACTTGTCATTCGCCTTTTTCACCATAACCACATGGGGTACTTGATTTCCCTAATGAAATGACCCGCCGGACGCTTGTTAGTTTCTTAGTGAACTGCTTTATCCTTTTCTTCACCCATCCTCCGGCGAGCTTGTGAAAGCGGTTTGACTCCAAGATTCAGTGCTAGCTAGTGACAAATGAAGTTTGGGTCTATTCCTGGCGCATTTCGAATAGTCCACGCAAATAAGTCTAGATTCTCCACCAACAACTTTTCCATTCGCGCCTCTTGGTCCTTGGAAAGTTTCGTCCCAACCTTCAGAACCTACTCGCCTATGCACAACTTCTTTGTTTCTTCAATAAGTTTTGGCTTGTTTAGACTCCCTTGTCCTCTTGAATCCAAGTTGTAATCTGAGATGTAATGAAATAATACAAGAAATAGGGGTTTGAATTGTGTTGTGTTAAAACTTTGGTTTTTCAAAAGATTATTAATTAGTTTTAAAAGCTTTTCGCAAATGTTTAGTGCAACACATAAAAGAACAAAATAGTAAACGATAGAGACACAAACCTTTTATCCTGGTTCACTCTTAAACTGTAGGGCTACGTCCAATCCTTGGCTTTACCAAGATTTCACAATCCACTAAGTATCAATGACTTCTCCTTTATAAGTATTCTCAAGGACTTCTCCTAACCCAAGTATTATCAAGGACTTCTCCTAACCCAAGTATTATCAAGGACTTCTCCTACAATCTTTTTCAAGATTGTTTGCTTCTATAAAGATCTCTTCTTACAAGAGCACATGAACTACAAATTATTGAAGTTGATTTGACTCCTAAAAAATACTTTTAGTTCTAGATCTAGAGAGAATAGGAAGTAAATATTTGACTCTTAAGCTTTGCTCTCTCAGACGTGTAAGGACCTTTTCACTTTTAGTTCTTGCATTGATGATTCTTATTTGTGAAAATCTTCAAGTCCTTCTTTTATACTTCAAAAACCTCTAAGGTTTGTTGATAGTCGTTGGAGTGTGTAGAGCACAACAAGTTCTAGTTGTTTGATCAAACGGTCCTTTCGTCATGTGCATTAAATGCATTGTACCATTCGGTAGGTAGCACTTGAACTTTGTTCTATTTCTTTAGTGAGAGAAAGAGGGTAAACTTTGTACTTATTTCCTTGGTCAGTGTGCTTTGTAGACTATTGTGTGATCCTTTTGCACTTGACTTCCTCTCCAAGTATGTCAGATATATTTTCCAATCTAAAGATGGCGCTCATTCTCTAGAAAACACTTTCATTTGTTAGCTTGAGATGGACAACAGATGTATTCAGTCAGTGTAGTCTTCTCTTGAGAAGACGATCTTGTTGAATTAACTTGCCTTTATAATTCTTCTCTTGTGCAGACTCTCTTGTAGCTTTGATCGTTCTTGCATTTATCATCAGACAATAGAGGGAATAGACCAAAATGACATTTCCTGAAATACAATTCATATGAAATTTTTAACTGTTACACTTATACCCTTGAAATTGTTATCATTCAAAACATGATAAACAAAGTAGATAGCCTTTAACATCATTCTCCAGCGAAGCAATTTCATAACACGTGTGCCCCGTCACCGCATTCTTCTTTCTGTAAGGCCCAAGTTTTAACGCTTTGGATAAGTGGATAAAATAAAAAAGTTATTTGATTAAGATAAATTTGGGAAGGAAAGAGGTTCAGGAAAAGTCCAAGAATGTATCGAAAAACCGAAAGAGTTATAGCACGACTAACATACGCTTAATCCTAGGTCGAAGGTATTAGTGAATAGTTAATTTACGCTTTAGGACACGATGGAAACTAATTCCAAAAAAATCCTCAGAGAAATGTTAGAACTTCTCTTTTCCGTCCTTAAACAACCATTTCGATGCGAAATCCTGGAAAGTACGAACGTCAAATTCCAATTCTCGGAAGTTTGCCGAAACGGAATCCCTGATAGTTCGAAAAACCTAAGATCGACAGACGATGAAGACTTTTTCTATCCGGAAACTCAAATGAAGATTCCACCCGCGTTCTCCTACTTCTCTCATCATTCCTAATCTTTCTTCAGAAGGAAGTTTTCTCATCCGACGATCACTGCAAAAAGTAGTTTTTCGGGATAAACCGACTTACACCGACTTATGCCGATTTTGGATCTTTTGGTTTAATTCCAAGAATCCTATTTTGAGTTCTGGAATTCTGTCGCCAGAACCTATCTTAGAATGCGCAGAGGAACGCGCAGGAAAAATCGGAATCGCAAAAAAATCATTTTTCCGTTTTTTCCAAAACCTATAAATAGTTGAAAAATTAGATTTTTTGAGAAAAAAACCCATTTTCCCCCACCCCAAAACCGCGAGTTCCTAGAGAGAGAGAGAGATCCGGATCTTCGTCGTTTCTTGCCCGTTTGCTTCACCGTTCGTCACTAATCGAAGACCTCGAGGTAGGTAATCTATACTCTCCTTCGAATCGTCGTTTCTGTCCATTTCTCATGCGACTTTCTGAGTTCAAAATTTTGAGGTTTTTGAAAAACTGTTCAAATCAGCTGATTTCAGCGTCTAAACTTCTTCCCTGCATGCTCCTGAGCGTGTTCTGCGGATTAGATTTTGTCAAAAGTCGACGAAATGCCGCCGGGATCAATTTCTACCCTAAATACCCATTTTTCGGCAAAGTCGCAACCTTTACGCTCTAATCTATCGACTTGGCTTAGTGCTAGTAGGATTTGTCGTCATAAACGTCGTTGTGGACGTCCCCATCCAATTTGTTTTTCAAAAATCCAATTTTGAAATTCTGAGCTAAAAATAATGACCAAACTACCCCTATATCAGTTTTCGATCCGAAAATTTTTCCGAGCCTAGAACCGTCTTAGTTACGGCTTATGTTAACCTAGGAACCAAGTTTGACCGAAGAAAAATCGACCCTCCCAATTAAGGAAAGTGGCCGAGAGCTATATCAAGGGGGGAGGAGAATCCGATTTTTCGAAAACTTGTCTTAACGCGTTAGATTGTCGTACCAAGGAGGTAGTAGTGTACTGTGTAACCCTAGGACTCTTTGATTGCTGAGTTTCTGACTCTTGGTGTTGATTTCTGTGATTTTTGCTTAAGGGTCGTTTGAGGAGATTCCCGGAAAACAAGGAGAAGAGCTTGAAGAACATTTTGAGGAGGAAGCTGGAAGACCCACCGGTGAGGGCTACTCTCTGAATTACTAGATAATGCTTTAGGTGTCGATGAAATTCGACTTGATTTATGTGTTATGCACCTAATTGCTAAATGTCTGAAATGATTTCTGAGGCTTCGGCCGAACTTGTTGAGTATTTGATGCCATGATATTGTGTGCTAAATGATTCACATGCTATGTGCTACATGGTTAACTTAGGATGTGTTGGAATATGCTGTTTATGCTTTTGACTGAGCTGTGTTATTTATGCTATTCCACTTATACATGAGATTCTGAGGAGTGAGGATTACGGGCAGGTCATGCCAAATTTTTATGAGATTTTGAGAGAGTTTTAAAGGACGAACGGAGTTCGGACCTTGTTATGTTTTAATGGATCGAGACCTTCTCAGGGAATTATTTGAGATTATGGGATCTCTAAAAACTCTTAGGAAGTATTACAAGATTAAAATGAAAACTATTTTATCACGGAAAACTCATAAGGCATTAATCAATTTCTAAATCCTTTGAACAATAATGATACCCTTAGATAAGAGCTTAGAGCCTGAATATTAGTTTGGGAAATATGAGAAGTGTCGTCGAGTCCAAGTCTTGAGGAAACTTACAAGTTTCCGAGTATGCTTATACTTTTCGCTCGATGAGCAGTTTAATGTTTGGCTATCTAAAGTTTAGCCGGAGACTATAAGTTTCCAAGTACTTCGGTACCTTTTCGCTCGATGAGCAGTTTATTGATTGGCTATCTAAAGTTTAGCCGGGAACCATGAGTTCCAAAGTATCTTCTTCTTCTTTTGATTAATTCATTTTGTCGCAGAATCGACATTTGCCTTAGGGTAGGCTTTTTAGAGACAATAAGTTAGCTAGAACACGTGACGACGTGTCGAGTGAGGTCGGAGACGTTGTTTGGCTAGTCACTTGCATTCATGCACTCATTTTGAGGTTAATACACGGCGGATTACCGGACCTCGGTGGATTCCAAAATGGTCATAAGACCCGGATTTCCATATTTAGGACACTACGGTGGTCCTCAGTAGCAGACGGAATGGCAGACCTACGGGTTCACTGCTGATCTGACTACTTTTGTGTGGTGTAAGAGACGCCCGAGCGGAATGGTCCCACTTTGGCCGGTGTTAGGGCTGACTCGATGGTGTCCATCCTTCTTCCGGAATGCATTTTGTTACCCAGCATTGCATTTCATGCAACATACATGCTGACTTAGTTGCTGAGTGTGATTGGTACCTGTTTATCCTACTTGAGGCATGCTAATTGTTATTATGATCTTCATATTCATTGTGATATATGCAACCCTAGGATTTTATCCCTAAACGTATAAGCCTGAGAGGCTAAATAATTATTACCCTATATATCTGGTTTTATTATTTATATAATTCTTTGGAGTTGACCCTCGCGTCTTCTGTGTGTGTTTGGGCGGACTACGCCATTGTCAGTTGAGTATGGCGGACCGGTTCACGATGGTTCACCCTTCAGGGGAAACTAGGTTGAAGAAGCTTGATCAGGAGGACTACGGTTCAGGGGTGGTCGACCCCGCTGGCCACCGAGCGACTTACTCGAGATGGGATTAGTGTAGGAGTAGAGTCTTAGCTCTGACCGTCATTGTTTCTTTGGGGACAGGGTAGTTTCCCGCCTATAGCTTTTTGTGTGGTTCCTCTACGGGGATCACAGAGAGTTGGTTGGGCTAAGAGGTCTTGTTCTAGGCCATCTGGGCTAACTCATCCTCATTTTGAGGGATAGTGTTGCGGACACTTGACTTTTCTTTTGGTTTGTACTTTTGCCTACGGGCGTTACTCTCTTTTACTTTCCGTCACTGGAGGTTTACTCGTGACGTGGTTTACAACTTACAGTGGGGGCTGTAATCATATTGTATATTAGTTCTGTTATCTTCGTTTTAGAGTTTCATCTCTTTCTGTCTTTACTTACATTATCAAAAAAAAAATAATTCACGTTTTTCCGCTTAAGTTATTTCTTTGGTTACTAAAGTGACGCCACCGAAATCGGGGTGTTACACTTTCCATACATGTCCAGGCCACTGTTTTAACACTTTCGCGCGCGGCGCTGATCCACCTTTATCTGCCCCACCTTCCCATTGTCCAGCAGATACTTCACCCCCAGGTGGGCGGTTGAATTTGTCGCATGCATCCAATTCAAAGTATTTCTTTTAATTATGACGTTGTAAAAGGCCACCACCTGCAGCACCAAGTATCTAACTCTCAACATCTTCATCGACTCCCCCTTGCAAAAAATGGTGCCCAAGTCCAAGTAACCCCTTGCCCGAACCTGCTTGCCAGCGAAGCCTACTAGTGTTCCTATATAAGGGAGTAACTGTTCTTCAAACACAACTTGTCAAATGCATCTCCATAGATTAAGTCAACGGAACTTCCCTGATCCAAGACAGAGTTATTTACTCTCAACTACACTACAATGGGATCATCTTTGTGTGGTTTAATGCCTTTGAAATCATCCTTCGTAAAGGTGATGTCAGGATGATCAAACCCAAATGGCATCTCCTGAACTAAAAGCACCATGTGTACATACTTCTTTCAGGTTGTATTTATGTCTCCTCCCCCGCCAAATCCTCTTGCTATTGTAGTGATCACCCTAAAGGATGGTCCCTGGCGATGGGCAAACGTTTCTGCCGCTCCAACGGCTCTAGTCGCCAAAGTCTCTTGGTTATCCCGAGCTTTTGGAGCTTGTTGGCGATCATTTTGCTTCACAAATCTTCCTAGATTCCCCACCTTTATCAAATTTTAAATTTTCCACTTTAGTGTATAATAATCATCTGTGTCATGAACTACCGCTCGATGGTAATTGCACCACTTGCTCATATTCACATTCCTCGGCGGGCACTTGGGCTTCTCTGGATTACCAATCATGTTGGTATCCTTAATCTCTTGATAAATGCTCGCCAGATTAGTGTTGAGTCTTGGTCCAGCTTCCTCTCATCGTGGCACGAGGTACTGTTGTTGCTAAGGGCAGTGATTTTCATATGGTCCTTCTGATTGATACGGGGCTTGTCGTCGTTGTCTTGCTGTTTGTGGCGATTTCCCTCTCGATGTCTCGCCCTCTCACCTCGCTCCCTTGAAATTCTAGTTCGCGTATGGCAGATGTTCTACACGATGCTTAAGCAATTGCTTTGACAATCGATTAACAGTAAACAATACAAGCATAAAATAAACAAAGCACAACACATAAGTTGTTAACCCAGTTCGGTGAAACTTCACCTACGTCTGGAGGGTTTTCACCCAAAAAAAGGAAATCCACTATCTCAAGATATAGGAACTACAGACACTCTTGAACACCACAACTCATAGTTCTCTTCCTAATCTACCCAGTGTATTTCTACTTAGTATATTGACCTAAGTATGAGAGCTCCTCTACCTTTCTCTCAACCACTACCACAGTGATTGGTAAGAACAACAACAATCAGAGTTTTAACACTCAAGAACACAGAACACAACCTTGCCTTATGGCTTATAGAATCAATGAGCAAGGTTTGTTCACAACGAAGACAAAGACTAACAAATAACAACCCTAAAACACTTGATCTGTTTCTCACGAAAGCTTCAGTCATCTTCACGTTTTAGGTCTTCATATATATATGCTTCAGCGGCCGCACTAGGGTTTCAGAGGCTGAAACAAGTAGTCTAACAGCAGCAAATCAAAACGCAATCTTCCAGGATCATGATTGCGTTTACAAGTCAATCAACTATTAACACAATAGAAACATATCTTCAATCAGAGATTGTTTCAACAATTAAACCAGCCCACAATAAATAACCAAGATACAGCTACTTAAATCGTAAGTAACCACAAATAAATCTTCACCATATTTTCAGGGCACACATAAGCACTCCAAGTAATGGACTAATGTCCTGTGCTACACAAAGGCAGATGTCACAACATCTGCTTCGACATCAGGTTGTTTTTGACAAAATGCAAGACAACTAAAAGTAACAACACCCCTGACTAATGGCTGAGACGGTGTTGCATCCTTCCCGACTAGATCATCCCTCAAGCTTTTGAGAGCATCATCATTTTCCTCTAGTATATACATATGAGCCCTGGCGCGGAGCTCCGCCATCGAGCTCGGCGGCTTTCGACTCAACTTGTTGTTCAGCGAACCTAGTCATAAACCATTTTTGAACACCCCAACACACATATCAGGCATTG
Organism: Lotus japonicus; assembly: GCF_012489685.1. Taxonomy (NCBI): domain Eukaryota; kingdom Viridiplantae; phylum Streptophyta; class Magnoliopsida; order Fabales; family Fabaceae; genus Lotus; species Lotus japonicus. The sequence continues at coordinate 15,549,440 of NC_080041.1, read as the reverse complement.
TGTCCTCACCCTTCACCGAAGTTTCCCCAAATCGCGCCATGTATTGCTTAAGCGTTTCACCTCTCTCTGGCGAATGTGGAACATATCATTTCTAGTCACCTTCTGGATTTGGTTAGCCAAAAATTGCACCAACAATTTCGAAGATAAATCCATAAAGTTAGAAATGGATCTTGGCGGTAGCATTGTGAACCAAGTCATCGTCGTTGACTTAAAGGTTAAGGGAAACATCTTGCACTTCACGGCATTAGAAGTCGCACTAATGACCATCTTTGTGTTGAAGTACAAAACATGATCCTTATGATCTGAATCGCACTGTATGATTCCAAAACAAGGGTCTCCATATTTTTGAAGATCGTCACATTCTCTAACTCCGCTAAGAATGGTCGACACTCGACGACGTTCTCTGCCTCTCGAACGCCATCCTCCTAATTAGGGGTAGAAATAGGATGGGCTTTTCAAGGCTTTGCTTAAATAGGCATGAATTGTTTCAAAAATTCAAGGCTAGAGCCTAGCCTGTTATCCGTCATAGGTTTTTTTTCCAGCTTAAGCCTTGATCTGTAAAAAGTCTGACCTGACCTGGCCTGGTAGCCTATTTAAAGGCATGATTTATCATATAACATTCAAGTATACGAACAAATATATTTGTAAATATGTCAACAAACTTATAGAAAACGAGAAAAAATATAATAATAATATCATTATATCGTCTAAGTCAAAGTCATTAGTCTCTATCTATAAAAGTTTATATGGTGAAATAGTTTTATCGTCTAACATGCTTAAACATATAAATAAGCCAATTGTTTAAAATTTTGAGATATTTTAATAGAAATTCAATGTAAAAATAATAAATTAAATTAAATTTTATAAATAGGCCGGCCTGTTAGGCTTTCTGAGTGGCCTGACCTTTTTAACTAAAAAGGCTTTTCACAAAGCCTTAGTCTTGTCTATTTTTTAATTTGGTATGCCTAGCCTAGGCTGGGCCTGGCCTGCTTCCATCCCTACTCCTGATACTCACGCTCGTAACGGAAATAATCAAGTTGAGCCTGGAGGTGCTCATTGTGGCGTTGGATGTAACACCCCGTTTTTAATTAAAATAATGTTGGTATTTTATTTTAATTAAGATTATATTGTATGGTGGTTTAATAGGTGATATAATAATACTTTAATGAAATAAAATATTTTTTTTGTGATGCTGGGTGTGTTTTATGAAATGGAAGAGAGCTAGGGGGTGAAAGTTAGGATTAAAAATAGAGACAAGGACTAGGAGAGATTTTAGGATTTTTAGTTTAGCCCTTGAGGAATTAGGTTTAGATGGTTTAATAAGGATGGGGAAGCAGCTAAAGAAAAAAAAAATTAAGAAAGAAGAGGACGCGTGGAAGAAGGAGAAAAAAAAGAAGAAGGTTGTGCGTGAAGTAGCAGGAAGAGAGGGAGAGCAGATCGGCTTCGGAGAATTCGATCGGGAACGGGGAGCTGCACTCAATCCAAAGGTAAGGGTGGGATTTTGAGTTTCTAATGGAATTATGGTGAATGATATTAGGGATTTGGGAGATGTAGAATTGTTTCTGTTAATGATGTTCTGGAAATCTGATTTGAAATCCATTGATTTTGGGATTTTCTTTTGTGTGATTGAACGGGGTAGGGCAGAACCATAGTATGCTAGGAGTTTTGGGTTGAGGTTCCCTTTTAATTTTCTTTATGATCACGCACATAAGGACTGTTAGGTAGCATGCTTGTTAGGTTTTGTGTCTTGTTTGATGAGAAACAACTTTAATCACTTATTTTGGAACATAAAACGGACTGGTCATTTTCCTGGTATGAACCGTGACTTTCGAAGTCTTTTAGAGCCTGTTTAGAGTGCTCGAATAATGTTGCGTTGAACTGAGAAAGTGTAGGCCTTTGAAAGAGCTTTCTGGAATGATATGGTACATAATTTTTGGTTGAGAGACGAGGTCTGTAAGTTCAGTTTAGTAAACCATGTTTTTCTGCGCTCTGTATCTGCTATCTCTGCCAGTGAACTTCAACGTGATATTTCACCTTGTTAATGTGCCCAGAAAATTCTTTGATGAACTAGAAAGTGGTAGAGTTTTCTGTTAGCTTTTCAAATTGAGGTCATTTGTAATTTTTGAACAAGTAACGAATCCTGTAGGTTATCTCTACTGAAATATATTTCTGCTGTGAGCGTAATTCCTGAACTGCTATATGATTTATGCACGGATTTGATGATGCTGTGCTGCTGTCCAAAATTTCCTGGGCTGGACAGTACACTTCGAGACCTGTTTTCTCCCAGTTAGAGTGCTCAAATGAAGATGTGATCAACTAAGAAATTGTAGGACTTTAAGTTAGCTTTCTAGGCATATAAAAACACATGATTTTTGGTTCAGTAACGAATTCAGGAGACCGCTTTTAGTGGCTGGTGTTCCTGCTGTTTTTCCAGATTACGGAAATTCTGATTGTTTTGGAAATATAATTAGATTTAGCTTACAAGTTGTATGAAAGTTAATGTCTTTATGTGCCATGTATTAGCAATGAGGATGATGCATGTGGCTGAACACCTTTAGCATGAAATCCATAATTTATTTACCAGATGTGATAGCTTCTTCCATGATTGCATGCTTAAGTGAGTTGTTTCATTGATTTGGTGCCAAAATCGCCTAAGATGTCAGGGTAATTGTATAGTTGATAAAAATGCATGTGTGCTGAATTGTGTTGTTTTAAGCGATGTTAGTGATGTAGTGATATAGGCGCAATGCCTCATGTTGAAGTGATGATTATGAGATGTATACGTCCTTTTGAGTCGCATAGCATCTGCATACTCTGTGATGGCCTGTATTGGCGATTTGTGATGAAGGCTTATGCCTTGTGCCTCCAATAATTGGCAATTAGTGATGAGGGCTGAAGCCCTGTTGGTACCATATACATATGCATAGTCGTTGTTGTGTTCGAATTGTATCCGAGTCGATGACGTTATTTGTGACTGTTTTAGTAACTGAGCTATATGAATATTAAAAGAAGTGGTGTGGCATTAATCTAGCATATTTATTGCCATCCTTATATTTATGATACTCGATATCTCACCCCTTCTGTTTGAATGTTACCCTTGTTGGTAACGTGCAGGTAATCAGGAGGAGTAGTCTATAGCCTTTATTTCGAGTTGGAGTCCTTGCTCTAATACGTAGCACTCGGGGGGGGGGGGGGGAATGGACGCTTGTTTTCCTTCTGTTATAATTTGAATTAAGTTGTTATTTGAGAAGTTGTTTCTGTTTTAAGTTGTGGGCAAGATACTATGTTTTCTTTAAGTTTTAAAGACATTGGATTCACTGCATAACTATTTGTCAAAGTGAACTAGTTCAAAGACTAATTAACTGTCACAAGAGCATTTAAGTTTATTTATGAGTTCATCTCAAAGTTTATGTGCTATGTATCTATTACAAGAGCATTATGTTAATGTTTTAAGTGATTATGTAATGCCTCATGAGTGTTAAAAATTGTATCACTCTGATATTTGCAATACATATGCCGTTTAGAATTGGGGTGTTACATTGGATATCTCCGATATTGTGTACCATTCTGGCCCAATCCTTCTGAGTTACCACCAGCAGGGGAGGCGGCAGAATCGGTTGCGGTTGTGGTGAGGTGGTGGAGGAGAGGGTGGAGGAACACGAAATGGTGATCGTGGTAGCGAGGGAGGCGGAGGTGGTCCTGGCGGTTGCACAACTCGCGGATCTGAGCCAAGTGACCTAGATCTGGTCGAGCTAGACCATGTTGAGCACCCACCGCCAGATCTAGTTGGATCAAATGTCGGGAGACGAAACACGTCGCCGTTCCGGAGAAACTTTACGTCGCCTACGTCGAGTTTCCATGATCAAAAAGTATAAAGCTTTGTAGAACAATAAGGAAATACATGTGATCTGGGAATCAAAATTTTATTGATCCCCATAGACTACGCCAAAATGTTCTGAAATGAACACTTACAACAAGTATAGGCCCCAAACCCGAGCAGACAAAGGGTGAGGTAATAACCTACTCGTTTCTAGATAAATGCCAAAAGTGTTTGACATTGATGTGAAAGCTCCCTTTTATATGGGTTGTACAAGGGAACCTGAAACTCTAATTTCTAAGCTAACTGGGCTAACTAGGCCTTGAAACTCTCTGCCCAGCTCGAAATATGATCGCCTTATGACGATCGCTTTATAAAGTATATTCCCTCTCTCATGAAGTCTTCTCTCTTGCCCCTTGCGCGTGTGCTCGAGTAACCCTAACTATCCATGGGCGAGTCCCTCCATAGGTCAGGGTCTCGTCAAGTCCACTAGTGCACAAGACATCAAGTTCGAAGTTTGAGAACGCAGTGTGTCTTTAAAAGTTAAATGCTTCAACCGCTGATTCCTCTCGATCGATCACCGATCTTCACTAGGTGAACACCTTCCCCCCACTCCAATAAGTAACTAAATAATTTAAACTTAGCCGTTGTAACTAGCAACAGATAAAAAATAATTAATATATTATTAATATTGATCACTTTTTCTCATATTATAAATTATAAAAAATATTGAAATAAATTTGATTGGGGATGATGGTGGGCTAGAGATAACACGTCAGGCAAATTGGAGCATTTTATTCAACAACTTTTCAATGGTGGGACCCTTGCAAAGCGTCAGTCGAACTAGAGCCTTTATAATAATAGGCCGCGTGTAAAGCGCCAACACTGAAGTTTTGTGAAAAGCTCATCTTATGTAAAATAAAAAAAAGTGCTTACCCAAAAAAAATGTCTAGCTATATATTTTGTCACCCCGTCATCTAATTTCACCCTCCCAAAAATTTTGAAAACTCTAAAATACCTCTTTAAAATAAAAACTTTCCCTTTCCATCCCCTTCCTCCCACCACCCTGTCTTCCTTATACCTGCTTTCATCTTCCTTTCTCTCACAAAACTCACCCTCTTCCTCATCCTCAATTTTCTCAGCCCATTTGCACCGGTCACCGCCGCCTCTATCTCCGTTGTCGATGTCGTAGCTGCTCGCCGCTAATATCTCTGCCGCCCTCGCGCCCCACATCGCCTCTGTCTAAGGTACTGCTCTCGATTCAGTTCGTTTCTGTAATCGTTCGTACTTTAAAGTGTGTGATCTCTCGCACTTTAGAACACACACTTTCAAAGTGTGTAGTTAACGCACTTTAAAGTTCGTAGTTAGCTCTTATTAAAGTAGATTGTTGGAGATTTCTAAAAAGTGGTTATAAACCTAAAACAGATAAAAGATGAGGGAGTTATGCCCGTTACAAGTTAAGGTAAGAACTTTAAAGGGCATAACTTGTAAAGGGTAACTCCCTCATCTTTTATCCATTTTAGGCTTATGACCACTTTTTATAAAACCCCAATAGTCTACTTTCATAAGAACTATCTACGCACTTTAAAGTGCATTACCTACACACTTTAAAGTGCGTAGGGAAAAAAATTCAAGGGCTTTTGAATTTTACAATTGTAAGGTAGGTGGAATTAGAAGACGAGGGATGTCAATAAAAATTACCTTTACATAATTATTCACTTGTAACAAAACCCAAATCTTTTGTAAAAAAAATATTAAGTTGGTGAAAAAACCCTGGACCAACCCTTCCAATTGTATTTACTTGGTTTTCAATACATTATTTCGTGTACACAACCCCTTAATTACAATTGTTTAATTTGTTTTCAACCGATGATTTCGTTTTCGCAACACCTTGCAATTGTTTATTTGTGTTTACCGTAATATTTGGTAAACAAACATCTTCCAAATTCGACTGGAAAAAGTTTAAGAGTTTTGCGAATTAAGGGTTCTTTTGGGAAAACGTCTTGCCAAAGCGTGTGTGAAATCGGGTTTTTCGACAACCGTGTGTCAAAGGATAAAAGGAAATAAAGATTCGAAAGCAAAACGCAAGACAATCAAAAGTGCTTGAAGATAAAATTCACTAATTAAAAAGCTTTACATCAATCCAAACCCATGAAATCGACAGTAAATCTAACAAAAGCAACAATGGCAACAAATTCGAAACTATCTAAGTGCAGGAATCGTAAACGGCTGGCTCGGCAGCATACTCCTCCATGATCACGTTAGGCTCGTTGAGTCTCTTTGATGCGGACATGAGAACTTTGTAGTGATTTTTAGAGCTGAGTTGGGAACCTCTTTTCTGAATCCCATTCTCCTATTTATAGAGCTCCATGTCCCTTGTACTCTTGGCGGTTTTTCCCTCCTTACTGGATGGTGTTAGTGGGTCTGATTCCCCACGATCTGCTGCTTGCCCCGGAAGTTCCATGCGTAGTGGTGAAAGTGGTTTTCTTCAACCGTTTCCTGGCCACGTGGATAGCCATCGTGGGGAGAAGCACACGCTTTTCCAACTGCTTCAGTCAATGCCGCACGTGGTAAATATACCCGTGTTTATAGCACTGGTTGCCAGTGTGTTTGTCGAATTCCACCAACCCTTTTTGACTTGGCATTTTTCCTGACTCTTCTGGTTCATATTTTCGACAAAGCTCATACGTTTTGAGCCAAACATTTTGGGCCAACAATTTGGTTTTACACACATGATTTCCAATTGTTTATTTGGTTTTGACATTTCAAACTCTGACCAATAAACGATGTAGACTATTAAAAACAGGTATATTTGGACAGGTCAATAGAACATTCAACTTTAATTTAGAATGGAGAGAGAAAAAGATTGAGTAATTTAGAATGGAAATTAGTCAAGCACCTCCAATTTCTTACTATACGACAATCAGAAGCTCTAATTAAACTGCAGTTCAAGGAAAAGGGTGGGAGCAAAAACGGAACCACCAATCAAATATGGGTGGAAAAGCCTACAAGGAAGGGTGGGGTTACAGGATGGTGTATAATTCTTCCAATGAAGTAAAAGATTGGATTTTTAAATTGGCTAAAGCTACTTCAGATAAGATGCACAGTATAGAGGCTTTGCCAAAGTTCTTCCAAAGAAATGGTCAAAATTCCTTCAGGGTCAAATATTTGGGGGCAAATTAAGAAGTAATTCTAGAGTTTGAAATTAATGAATTATTTGAGGCTCAAAAACTTCTGCTTGAAAGTTTGCAAGGATAAAACCATGTCATGCAAAAGTTGTTTCTATTAACTAAAATGATCACAGGGGCATATGTTACATCATATAAAACTATTCATGAAATATTTACCCAACAACTTAAGCTTTTGATATAAGTGGGTGTTGGACATGTGACATTATATGTATTGATGTGTAAATAAATTAATGTTAAATGTAAAAAGAATTATATAAATGTGTGCTTTTATGTCATTTTACAATTTCAGTTTGTTAAACAACTTGTTTTACCAAACAATTTTTTCAATGCGATAACTTTTCAGCTATCAATTTTCAGTTTTCAGCTAACTTATCAGCTTTCAGCTAGCTTATAAGCTTTCAGTTAGTTTTTCAACTTTTCAGCTAGACATGTCAAACATAGTCTTAGTGATGTAAAACAATTGTTTTGCCTAAAATGTAAACTTTTATGGCAGCAGTCACATTTTTAGGCAACTATTTTTACCCGTTTGCGTAAATCATGATGCTAAAGGTAAAAGACATAATAGTAAAATAGTGAATTTCAATTATATGCACAGTAACTAAACTCCAAAATTATACCGCTGACGCATAGTCAAACCATTAACTTTTTTTTGGTCAAAATCAAACCATTAACTTGTATAGTTTTAGACTTTTAGTTTGTGTGTTTAGTACCAATTTCTTAAGTTTGGGCTCACAACAAACAATTGTTCAATTTATATGCATCCAAAGGATAAAAACCAAGAGGTGTAAGAGTGCCAAAATATTAAGAGAAAGAAAATATTAATAATAGCACACATGGCTGTAAAATCACTACACCAAAAATGGCCTTTTACAACGGTTAAAATAACCTTTTACAGCGGTTTTCAGCAGTCCAGAACCGCTGTAGATCTCGCCGCTGTAAAAGCCTTAACAGCGGTTCAAACCGCTGTAAAAGGTCCATTATTTACAGCGGTTGATTTAATAAAACCGCTGTAAATACAGACCTACAACAGCTGTTCTCTAGAATAACCGCTGTACTTGAGTCTTCTTTTACAGCGGTTTCATCCCGTGACCGCTGTAATTGGTAATATATTACAGCGGTTCCGTGGTGGAACCGCTGTAATTTGTCTTTTTTTTTTTGGTTGAATTAATTACCGCTCCTGTTCAGCCAAAAAATCAACATTTCGTTTTTTTTTTTAAAAGAAGATATATTGATCATAATTTAACCGAAAGGGTACACATTTCAAAAGTTATGAAAGATTGCAAAATCAATACACATCACCAAACTAAAACAAGGTATAGCACAGTAACATAAGCTAAAACAAGGTATAGCATATAAGCACAATAACATCTCATGTAAACAGAACCTCTGTTCTTATAGCAAGCATATGGACAGTAATTCCATGACAGCAAAAAAAAAAAACTCCCATAAATGAGTTTCTGCAATAGAAATGTGCCTTGAATCTCCAAATCATAAGGACCCTCTCCCCATTTGAGTCTTCCAAACAAAAAAGATCAACATTTTCTAAACACAGGATATCAACTCAGCCATAAAGTAAACATTTTCTGAACTTCAGCATATCAAAACCAATATATCTAAATATCAAAAGCTTCATAAATTCGAAGCAATTTCTAAAGTGCATAATATCTCAACCACGTCCTTAACTTCATCTACCACCATCTCATAGATAATTATCCAATAGATTAAATACTAAAAACAATTGTAAAAAACATAAGCGGCCCACTCATCTTTAACTTCACGCAATTGCTCTTCATTGTAGGAAACGAACTGACAATCTTCAAAATACTACAAAACAACATAAAAATAGAGTTAAGTTACAATTAGAGCTTTTAAGATCCAATGCGAACGCATATCAAAGTTTCTTACTTTCGTTGGGATCACAAGTTCTTGGTGAGTGATGATATCTTTCATGAACTTCATCACATAATATCTGCAATCAACACTATTAGTCTGACGAAGGCACTACAAAAGCCAAAGAATAAACACTAAATGAATGTTGCAAACTCAGATATCTTTGTTCTATATAGAAAACTTCATGTAAATAAATAGACAAGTTTATAAACAGACACTACTCTATTTTACATTAACTTAGCTACAAGTTGTAGGTTGTCAACTATATCACGAGGCAAAGGATACTTAGCAGCTACTATATCACAAAGATTACCAGTACTTACAGATTAGTGCGACAGTTCTGCAAACAATGTCTTGTTGTTACAACAAAAGCACTACAAACTTATGACAAATTAGGACAGGTAGCATTCAATCCTAAATACTATAAAATTTCTCCAAATTGTTAGCACTTAGCATCAATACCACTGTATATAAACGTACTAAACGGCAATAACGAGTTAATATTATACCTCAATGATATCCCACGGAATATAATTTTGCTTTGCTTTGGGTACACTCATACCAGAAGTTGACCGATGAACCTTCAGACTGAAAAAGCATCAATACCACCCTCGTACTCATTCGACAAACGGTTCGCAAACATCCATTTTCGATCCATATTATCCCAATCTACCAAACTAATTATGAACAACAATTAACAAAAAAAGTTAGACGAAAGCATGAAAGATAAGGCATCAAAAAAAAGTTAGACGAAAGCATGAAACAATATTAATGCTGGATGTGGTTGTCACTTCCATCTGAAATGAAATTTTTTACTGCATAAACTACTCCCTCCTCCATCCGGTCCGTGGTTTTTCCATTTACCCCTATGCTAGTGTAACTTTCCCCCATGAGCTTGCTGTTGGTCTATATGTGAGCTTGTTTTCCTCCATCCTTTTGATTTTTTACTCTCGTTCCCTACTGTTCTGTTACCTTGTTTTTTCACTTGGCCTTTGGGTCTGTACAACACATTTTATTGGCACTTCTTGTGCTACCTATACTTATATATATATTTGGCTCACCTAAAAAAAAGTACAGCCCCTATTCCAGACCCTTTTCCCCCTCTAAACCAACAAGCAACTAGCAAACATGATCCAAATTCGTTGAGGCGATTATATGGATTTTGGTGAGAGTGAGACATTCTGAATTAATCTCATTTTGCAGCAGGTCTAATTTTGATATTTTCTCCTTATAAATGATGATGGCCAATGTGTTGATCTCTTTATGGTCCAAGGCAAGTTCTGTTCTGTTATGAGAGGATGATTTTGATGTTATATCTAATCCTTGTCTAGCTGCCTCGGTTTTACAATGGAGTTATGATGCTATGAGTTGTAGACTTATCCTACTTGACTGATGCCAAGTGAGCTTTGATATGCAAAGCTTCCTCTGTCTAAGATTGCTAAGGCTATTGGACGCTAATCTTAAGAAAATCATGTTCACTGCTGATTGCTTTTCATTGTCCTAGTCTTTTGTCTCTTGCTTAGCTACTTCTAGTTTCTTGCAGCTTTGCTTTATGTACTTGTTTTATGTATTATCTTGCTTTCTGTTTTCTGTTTCTGTTATGAACTATCTAAAACTCACAAGGGAGAGTTTTTGTTCCCTTGACCTTTATTTTAATCTATGATATGTTTCTCTTTTCAAAAAAAAAATGCCCCCCACATAGAAGATTTCAGTGAATGATTAGAGGGCAAAATTGAAGCTACCTAATTGATATTTGAACTGATACTCTTGGCTGTAAAGCCAAAATTGAAGCTACCTAATTGATATTCATAACCAAACACAGTGTGAATAGAACAAACAAAAGATTAATAGCATAAACTATGGAGAAAATTTCAGGAATTTTTTTTTGGCAGCTCATCCTCCACATAATTACAACAAAGGCCTCACTCTGTAAGCATATACAATGAACAAATACAGCTTGAAAAGCAGACCCTTAAAAAATCACAAAAACTGGGATTAACACATTGGTTTTAGTTTTAAACTCTTTTTTTCGTTTCCCAAACTATGCACCCACCCCATTGGCGAGTGAATATTGATTCATGGTATAGCACTCAATCATAGTAGTGGAAAGATGACCGACCAAAGAAAGAATAGTGTTTACCAAATTAATCTAGAAAACCATATGTTATAATCCCAACTTCTTTGTCATCCAATCTGAAATATTAGCTATCACAAAGCCTGTTCAGGAAATTTAACAGCAGCAAAACCAACTCAGACCCTAGGCTGCAGTTACAAAAATGAAGAACATCATAGCATCAGATCAAAGTATTACCTTATGAGGAAGGGGAAAATTGCTTGAGGAGAGGAACAATAGAACGTTGTTAATGAGAACAGGGCAACTAACCGTGCACGAAGCGACCCAAAACAAGAGCGGCACCGGCGCGGCAGGGACGGAGGCGGAGGCGCCGGCGGCGGCGGAAGGGACGGAGGCGGTGGCGGCAAGGACGACGGAGGCAGGAGGTAACGCAAGCTTTGAGAGAAGTAGCAGAGGTCGAGAGTCGTGAGAGGTAGCAGAGGTTATGAAAGTGTGTAACTGGTAAAAAATAAGGGTTTGCAGTTACAGATGTAATTTTACAAAATCAATAAGGAAAACAATACTTATACTTAAAAATCGAATAAATTGACTAAAAGCGTATTACAGCCCAGTGGAAAAGACTTGTTCTATTTTGTGTGGTACCCCGGGTTCGAATCTCACTGGGAACATTTTTTGAAGCCCTTATTAAAGAAATCAACTAAAACTAATATTAATACCAAAAATTGTAGAAAATTATCATAAAAAGAAGACTCTTACCTTTTTTTAAGGGAACATGGGTTCGATTCCCATACGGAACCTGAATTAATTCAGGATTTTTATTATTTACGTTAATATTTACAGCGGTTAGTTTGATAAACGCTGTAAATAGTGGAACCTACTTTTTACAGCGGTTCAGTATATAAAACGCTATAAAAGCATATTACCGCTCCGTGTTTTTGTGTTTACAGCGCCTGCTGAGAAAACCGCTGTTAATAGGCAATGCCTTTACAGCGGTTCCTTATTAAACCGCTATTAAAGCCACTAAACCGCTTCGTGTTTTTATTTTTACAGCGGCTGCCACGTGAACCGCTGTAATAAGGGCGCTGTAAAAGCCCTTTTCTGGTGTAGTGAATGCTTAAAGCATGAGTTCCTTAGGTTTAATTTCATTAAAATATAACATGTACAAAAACCAATGAAGAAAGAACTTATAGCACACACTAAAACGAATCTTAAAATAATTATTTCAAGTATTTCTGATTATTTTGTGTTTTATCTTCGAATCTTTACTTATTTTTACCCCTTGACACACGGCTGTCGAAAACCCCAATTTCACACACGCTTTGGCAAGACGTTTTCCCAAAAGAACCCTTAATTCGCAAAACTCTTAAACATTTTCCAGTCGAACTCGGAAAATGTTTGTTTACTAAATATCACGGTAAACAGCATCTAATGATGAAAATAAGCTGTGAGAGTGCCCAAAAATTAACAGAAATAAAATATTAATAACAATGCTTAAGCAAGAGTTACTTAGTTTTAATTTCATTATAATAACATGTACAAAAACCAATGAATTTAGCACTTATAGCAACACACTAATACCAATCTTAAAATAATTATTTAATTCTTCACTCACTGAAAATTTAAAACTAATGTCCAGACTCATGGCTGGCATGACCAAGTTGACTAATTCTCAAGTTGACTTTGCAAATGTATTCCTTATCTAGCTAAAGGCATGAGCATGTACGCTGCGAATAATATCTGCAGGGAAAACAATTTGAACACATCATGTTACACCTTGTATGAGAAAAAGATAGCAAAGACTTAAAAATTGAAGATAAATAGTAATATAGACAAAAATGATGATGAACTGATAGTGTAAAGTTTTTTTACACTTTTAACCAATCGAATTGTAAGATGTGTCACGTCAATTAATGAAATTAAATAAAAAAATACAAATTTTCTCACATCCTTAAAATCTTATTGGTGGACTGTATAAAAAAAATTAACATTGTCAGTGCATAGATATTAAACTCATAAATATATATAGATAATGTGCTCTTGTGTTTTGTATTTCAATTGGGGTTGTTGAGTATTATGGTTGGTGATTAGCATTTTGCTTAAACAATGTGTTCAAGTATGGAGGTGTAATTGTGATGTGTTAAACAACATGTTTTGTCTGATGTGCGACCATATGCTCTAGCTTTTGGTGGACTATTATGCTACTGGTTGCTGTTTGTTTTTGTGATAGTTGTTTAGAAGATTTGTTGTGATGATGCACGTTCCAAGCTGTGAAAATCTTATGAGTAATTTGAAGAATTAATCTAATTAGAGTAATAAGATTAATTCGGTGTGAACCAATTAAAGTATGAAGATTTAGTTCTTTTTTTGTAGTGATTGGAAAAAGATCTTCTCAAGATTTTTTCCAAGTTTGTTGCATGGACTTTGTGACGTTCAGCACATTGAAGACAAGGCCCTGAGAAGAACGTCTACTTAAGAAGATCAAGAAATCCTAGCTGATGTGTGGATTCTTAGTTGTGTTGCTTGTACTATTAGAGTTATCTTGTGAGTCCATCTTGTGATTTTTGTAATCAACTCATGTGTTGTCGTTCCAAACATAAGCACTGAGTTGTTGTTATTTAGTGGAGTTGTAATCTCATCTTTATTTATTATCGTGATTCAATCACTATGATGAGTGATTGAGAGAAACTGAGGGAGACACTCATACTTAGGGGGAGTACTAATTAGAAATACACTGGGTAGTGTTTAGGTTGTAAGGCTTTGAGCAAGGAGCGTTCTTGTAAGACCGGGTGTTCCTAAACTACTAATAATGGATTTCCTTTCTTGGTTGAAAACTCTCCCGACGTAGGTGACGTTGCACCGAATTAGGTTACCAATTCCTTGTGTTTACTTGTTTTCTGTTTTTATTTACTTAAGAGCAAAGTTAACTGTGATCGTTGTTGTTTGTATGTTGTACACAATGTCTTGAACATTGTGTAAAACATCTGTCTTAGGTAAACAAGAATTTCAAGGGTTAAAGATTACTGTTTTTTTGAGTGTCAGTCTCCTCTATATAGTCCTGATTGGCTGGTTTTTTGGGCGTTTGATCTCAGTTTTTTTTGGGGATTGCGTTTCATTGGTAGATGATTAGATTTTTTGTTATGTTAATCACCTTTTTTTTACTGTACTCTTTTGAGCGTTGTTCCCAAAGCTTTTTCTTAATATATCTTTATGCTTTAAAAAAACAATTACAGTTTTTGGGTTTTGATCTAGGAGAAGGAAAAAATGAACTTTGGCTGGAAAAATGGATTGGGTTATTGTATGGGAATGGAAACGGATCAGAGGAATGAAGATGGGAAGAATTGGGGATGAATGGAAGCCCTCTTTATTGCTTGGATCTGATGTGATTAGATTAGGAGATAATTAAGGTTTATTATTATTATTTTCATTAATTTTATGTGGAAATATTTGTTTTCCATGTCAGCTTCATTAATTGACGTGACAAAGCCACGTGAGCTTACAATGATAAATGGCAGCGGCGGTCAACGCCACCCCTCCGGCAGGGACGAAAACCAAACGTCTGTCATAGTCTAGGGGCCTAATTTGGAAGTTACTTCGGTGAGTGACGAAAACCAAGTCTCGACCAAAGTTCACAGACTAAAAACGTATTTAACCCTTTCCATTGGAATTAGAAAGTGATAATAAATCAATTAACCTTCTTTCTCAATATTAGAAGAATGGGGCTGGGCGGTAGGATTGAACTCTAGACCAATTGGTCATAAAGACTATAATACTATGTTAAGCAATCAATTATCTCAAAAGCTTAAGTTATTAGGTGACCCCTAATGTGGACCACTTTTAAAGTGGTCTAATTTTAGACCACTTTTTTTAACCTACTATAACATGTCAACACATCTTTTTTTAAAGAATTTTAATATATGACAAATTTTTAATGATATTTTTTCTTAAAAAAAATAATGTGTTGACCTGCTATACCCGGTCAAAGTAGGTGGTGTAAAATTACACCACCTAAAAATGGTGCATATTAGGTTCTCCCTTATTAAGTAATGATCACATGAAGGGTTTTATACATATTCTAACACTCAAATCCTGAGAAAATTAATTATCGGAGGCCTATTTTTTTAAACAATACTAATTCTGATATTGAATTTCTCAAATTGTAAACAGTCTTTAAGGTAAATGATTACCTTCCATATGAGCATGTAGAATGATGCCATGGAATCTTTGCTTCCCAAATTTACAGATTTTGCACGGTACCAGACAACTGAAGCAAGAACAGTATTTCCCAAAATCTGACACATTGGCATCAAATAAGTTTCAAATATAGTTAGAAAGTTTAAACAATTTTATATTCAATTGTATCAATATGTAAAACAACAGACCTAAGCTTTCTTCTAAAAGAAAGTCTCCTTTGAGAAAATTAACCCCTAGTGGACAAATAATTTTTTTGTAAAAAATAAAGAAATTAATCATGAAATTCTCAACTCATTAATCTTAAATATGATTAGCCCATGTAAGATGTGGTTAAATTATCCTCAAGGGAGATTTAGATTCCCGCTTCTGAAAATATAAATTTTTACCTTGACTCTACAATCAAGATAACAAGTTGGAATATTTTATGCAACCAATAAAAATTTTTTAGGGAAATAATTTTTTATTAATTCTAGAGTAAAAATTTGGCATATTTCTTCAGTAAGTATATATTACCATGGCAACTTTACTCCACATGTAAGATGATGTTGCTCCCACCATGAGAGCGATTCCAAAAGCCAATTCAAAAAGGGAAACACAAACCCAAAACACCTGAAAAAGAATAGTTAGTGACAACAGGTATATACAAAGGGGAAACCAACAATGTTGGAATGTTATGAACATACTCGTTTTTTACCAAAACGTGCTGGAAAAGAATAGATGCCAAATTTTTTATCTCCTTCGACATCAGGTATATCCTATATAGATTCAATAAAAAAATTACATTAGGTATGCAAGTTTGATGAAAACAAATGTATATTCTAAGAAAATAGAGGTATTTACCTTCAACAATGCTATACCCATAGAGTATAAGCTCATGAATATTGTTACAAAAATCAATGATCTGGGAAATATAGTTGGCCTCTTGAACACAAAAGTCTGCACATTGTAATTACATGTATTATTAGCAATAAAAAAATATCTTGCTTCTTGGGTAAGATAGATTGACAGGGTGGAATACTAATTCCTTTTTATTTCTTTCATTTTTTCAATTTAATCAATATTGTGGAAGGCTAAATTAGAATATAGCACTACAAGGATTATATGGTTGCGATAATACATTAACATATACTTAGGGTGATCGGTCTCAACACTAATAGCTTGAAAAATACATGTAACTATTTGAAACTTTCCTGCAACTCTTGTTGTGCCTTTCCTTGTTTGGTTTGGTTTGGCTTGTTGCTCTTGTCCTACTTACTCATGAGAGGGTTGTTCTCATGCTTCCAATGGATTTTAATAAATCTACTTCTCTTTTGAAAAAAATAACTATTTGAAACTTATTCATAACTAGTTACATGGCTCTCTGTTATTCATGTGTGATAGCTACAATTGGCATAGTTAACTTTCACCTAAAATATAAATGTCAAACTCACGATACTCAAACCATTATAGTAGTAAATAACTACATCCGTGTAATATAATACATTATTATCGGTATGTGCCATTAAAGCTAATAGTCACGATACTCAAACCATTGTAAGAAATTGACATGCAATTGGCATTCACTTTAGTGCCGGTCAAAAGTCCCACAAAAGTGAATGTCGATTGTATATTGCCACTATTTCGAGGTTTAAGTATTTTTTTCCAAAATCTAATTTATACTCATTATTGATGGCTGCTTCATCGATGTCCTAAACAATCAATAATTTACTGGTGATTTACAAATATAGCGATCAGAAAAAATTACTGAAATTTTTTTGGTCATCGGCACAATTTTCTTATCGACAATAATAGGTCACTATCGAATACACGTGTTTCCTGTAATTTATTTATGTAAAATTATATTTTACACACACATAGAAATGAGCACACTCGTACTTTAAGTTTTAAAAGCATACCCAAACTTATTAGTACTCCCTCCGTTCCTAAATAACTGACACTTTAAGGTTTTTACACATTTATTAAGAAATGCAATTACTCTATTAAAATTACTCACTGTGTTCCAATATTACCCTTTATCTCACATGCTCATAAATTTTCTCATAATTTTACACCATTAAATGAGACTTACTTGGTTACTCCACTCATTTACTCTTCATCTATCTAAGTCATTTATCCAATGAACATGAACCTGTGCGTATATACTCTCTTCACATCTGTGTTCATTAAAAAAAAATCTAACCCCATTTACTCATGTCTTTTGGTTGCTCCATCTTTTGGTTGCTCCATACTCCACTGCACCCATTTAATTTCTATTTCGTATGAATTGGAATGGTGTTGATTTGTAAGCATTAAGAAATCTTGTGTATTCATTTTATATTCACTAGCAATCATGTGTATCAACGTTTTTTTTCCTTTTGGTTTGCCATCTGGAGTTAATTGTTGACATTGGAATTGGTAGAATAATTTACTCCACTGTTATGGGAACCATCAACAATTCATTCTTGGTTAATTGCGTGGGTAATTAAGAAGTCTTTTAATTGAAAGGTAAAATAGGTAAAAATAAATAACGCACTCTTGAACTTTGTAAGAGCATCTCCAATGGAGTCCTTATTTTGGGACCTTAAAATAAGATCTGAATCTTATTAGATCTCACCATTGGAGCTATCCTACATGGCATGAGATCTTAACAAAAGCTAAGATCCGTGCCTTAGCTCAGGTACTCTCAAATGTGAGATCTTAAATAAAATAATATTTTTTTCTCTCTCCTTCAATACCATAACCAAAGTGAAAATTAGGGAAGGAAATAAATAATATAAATATATTGGGTACTGTGGGTCCAGTCAAAAGTAAAATAAGATCTCAACCACTAGAGTGAAATATGCATGAAGACCTTATGGGTGTCTTAAATCCTATGTGGCAATTTGGGCCCACAAAAATTGAGTTAAGTCTCAAAATAAGTTCCTACCATTGGAGATGCTCTAAAGTGGCAGTTATTTAGAAACAAAATTCAGTCAGAATTAGTACCAATTATTTTGGAACTGAGGGAGCAGTAAATAATTATTTGTGTAATATAATACATTATTATTTTTATGTGTCGTAAAAGCTTATCGTCGCGAGACTCAAACCTCAGTAAAACATATTGGCATGGAGTCGACATTCACTCTAGTGGTGGTAAAATAACCCACAAAAGTGAAAATCGATTGTATGTTACAACTATTTTAGGGTTTAAGTATCTATTCGAAAAAGCTAATTAATGATTATCAAGAAGTAAAGGTGTGTATAAAAACATAGTTATTTATAGGATAAAACCTGCATATGAAGAAAATCAGGAATTGGAAATATAACTGCCCAAGAAGCAACAATAGACAATGCTGCTGAAACTGGATGACCCTTCCATCTCAATAAGGGCGCCTGCAAAACATCAAAAAGGAACCCTAAAATAGTACACGGATACAGTTTTTTTAGACGAAAGCATAACTTGGGAATTAAAAAACTCAGCAACAGTATTACAACAAAGAAAACATAATAACAACAGAAACGAGACGAGAAATCACAAAAAGGAACGAATAAAGCAACATTGAAACACAACAGTTAAATTAAATACTAGTATAAAATAATTCATTTAAATATCAAATGAATGATATAAAAATATATATCAAATGAAAAAGTATTTTTTAAATGGAAACTTTTTAACATACAACTTAAATATGCTTTTCAATATAAACAATTTTAGGAAAATGAAAAACCTACAAAACTTCAAAAGAAAAAACTTGTGCATTTTAAGAGCTATGCCAACTAATTTTTAGAACTTCCTCCCTCTTTGAAGGCGTTTTGAAATTTCTTAATTAATCTTGAGCACAAGCTTTTTAGTTTGAGATTAAATATCCAATATCTATTATTTATTTAAGAAAAATACTTAAAAATAGAATTAATTAAAACATATATGAATTCAAATTCTTAGGTTCATTCCATGATTCGAGCCATAACCAAATTCAAATGACAGAAACATAAATATTTTAACCATGACTTCCTACCAGTTACCCGATTATTTCTTAAACAATGTGAGGGGAAAAGGAGGTTTATATGAAATTCAAAATAACTCACGTTGGCTGAATAAGCAGTCCACACCGCACAACATGAGAGCAGAGACCAAATCAATGGCCAAGAACCTAAAATCCAGCTAAACGAAAAACTCTGTAAAGGAAAATAAAACAATAAATCTCTTTTAACCGTCAATAAAGCTCTTCTTGAAAAATAATTTAAATGGGGTGAATCTACATGGTACCAGAAGTAAACAACATGCGCAAATAATGACACCAGTTGTAAATGACAATTGCCCGGATACCAATGGAAGATATGGTTTGTTTATCTGCAGTAAAAAAATATGTTAAAAATGAGACATCTCATATGAAATGTCATCCTAAAATTTGGTTAAGTTATAATAGGTGGCATGTTTCTCGACCTCGTCAAATTCTATAATAACTGGGGCACATGATATAAACCAAAATATAAACTGGAGTTTTGTGGTTAAAATATTGTTATCTACTCAAATTGTTGCATGTAAGAAGTCACTCCTTTATACACATAGTATTTATATGTTTCTAAATTTAGAAAGCCAAATAGAATACTTTTTTTACTTTTTTACCATGCATTATTTACTAAAATAGTAAAATATTCCAAAGATACAAAGAGCATTCCAATTTATTCCAATTTATTCCGACAACGAACTACACGAGCAGTGTATTGGTGGTTGTTTTAGGAAATAATAAAAATTATGCAATCACCTATATCACATGTTCTTGACTTTCATTTCGTAACACATAGTAATTTCAATTTTCCACATACAAAACATCAAGTTTGAAAAAAATATAATAGGTTTCATATATACCTTATCTATTTCAATATCAAATAATTGATTCACGCCAGCAGTATAAATACCCATAAATATGTAAGCCACTATAACCTGAAACATTTAAAAATCTCGAGACATATTAATGAAATTGAAGGGAATTAAGCAATTGGCTATTTAAAAAGATACAATGTATTTGACGCCTTACCTGCAATACACCAGTAAAAAATAGTGGAGAGATATCTGATAATGTCTCCACAGCAAGGAGAGACGTAGAAATCGTGCTTAATGTCTGCTCAACAGAAGTAAATGAATTAATTTTAAATATAAGCAACACGATGGAGTAATTAACTTCATTTAAGGTGGATTAATAGAATTTAAGATAGGCAGGTTACAAATTTATACATGTTTAACTTAATTTATATAAATAATTCTATTTATTGATTGGATGAAGTTAAATTACCTCATGAGTATGTTTGACAACCCCCTCATGAAGTAATTTAACCTTGTCCACCATTTGAGGATTTCTAACTTACCCTGACAAAAATTGCGTATGGAGAGGAAAACTTGTATAAACCAACCATGAATTTTTTGACAGAGTCCAAAGTGTTTTTGGAATCAAAAGGATGAGGTTTAGAGTTGAAAGTTTGTTTAGAGGTTGCTTTCAAAACATATTTTTGATTGCATTCTTGGTATGTAGACCCTCTTTCAATGTATTTAAAATGACGATTAAAACTGGGCTGATGAAACCTCAAAAGTTTATATTCTTTTGGAGGGTTTCCTTTGTTTTGAGAAGCTTTAGGTGCATAAGAACCTGCAATGCAAAATATTGAAATGTAGCATCAGTGCCATGCAAAACAAAACAAAAATATTTTCAATCCCGGGTACAATTTGACACCCTTCAAACATTTATAAATTTTGTGTCGGTTTCTAACTACACTAATTTTGCGGAACAAGAAAAAAACACAATTGTGGCGGTTTGTTTTATGTTTTTTTTGTTATTTCACATGTGATGTGGTTAAAAGCCGCCACAAAATCTACATATATGTATGGTGCCGCAATTGCTGGAGTTCAAATAATATGACAAAAAATGTCTTGCTTTAAAATGTATCAGAGCAAAAATAAAATCGAGTTCAAATAGAAAGCAGTCATGTCAAGATTTTCAATATTTCCAATTAATTTACTTTTCTACTGTGAAAATAGAAACACGAATTTTTGTCCCTGAATGATAGCTCAAGTAGTAAGAGTTAGATGACATATGAGTTGGGGTGGGGAGGTCTAGGGATCAATCCTAAGAGGGTGAAATTTATCTTTCCGATGTAAAAAAAAACGAATCTTTAATTTACTTTTAATGTTAGGTGACCTCTAATATGCACCACTTTTAGAGTGGTGCAATTTTACACCACTTTTTTTTACCTGTTATAACAGGTTAACACATCTTTTTTTAAAAGAAATTTAATATATAACAAATTTTTAATGACATTTTTTTAAAAAAAATTAATGTGTTGACCTGTTATAACCGGTCAAAGTAATTAAGTTGTGTAAAATTGCACAACTCTAAAAGTGGTACATATTAGGGAGACCCTCAATGTTAAGATGTAATCAGTTTTAAAAAGAAATGTGAGCTACGGGTAATAAGGATTTGCAGGGTGAAGGGTTAGAGTTCAAATTTTTACGAAGGAATTAATATACTAACAAATAATAACATTTGCGTATAAAAAATAAATTAACTCTGTAAGAGACATACTTGTATAGCAATTATTCTTATTGGCCCGATGCTTACGCCGCAAGAGAGTTCCACCTACAATTACCAATGGTCCCTCATATTAATTAGTCAGCAAATAATTTAATTTGTAATGAAGAAATTGTCCAAATAACAAAAAAACTGTATAAGAAAAAATAGATCATGAAGAAGAATGTAATAATGGGGTGATGAGAAAGGACTAAGGAGACATATATAGAAAGATACCAGCGATGATTGAAGATGTATTAGCAAAAGATCCAACAAGAAATGACTCCATCAATACACTTAACCCACCAACAGCAGTACTAGTCGTATTGAATGCAAGGTCGACACAGATAATTATGTATCGTCTGGTGCATGTGCAGTTCCAAATCTTTGAGTCCTAATTTATAGGCTAATTTTTACTTGGTTATTATGTATTATATTATAATTAAATTTCTAGTGTATCTCATTATGTGTAGTTTCAAAAACAATCAAATTTGTTATGTATGTGTAGGAAGCTAGAGTTCATAGAAAACTAGCCATATGTTTCCAAAGGTTTGCGGGATATCATAAATAATAATAATAATAATAATGTATAAATGAAGCAATAACAAAAATAAATACGTATGATAACGTGGATGCGTTACAGGTTGATTCATTTTAACGGTGGGTGTAATATAATTATATAATTGACGTTGGCGCCTTTCATTTCTTTTTTTGCTGAAATTTGGAGGAAAATACGTAATACATGTTTGACTTGCAAATCCTTTGATTGAAGCTGAAAGTAAGGTACTAGTGGATTTGGATAAATCCAACGTCTTGCAGAATTTTAAATTTAGTCAATTCAAAAGTGCTATATCCAAAATATTAGATACGATACAAGTATGGAACTATCTTCACCAAAAGTACGGTCGCCCCTTGGAATTTTTTTTTCTTCTCCAGTTTGTTCTCTCATGTTTCAAATGAGTCCCCTGCTTTAGCCAGTCCAATTCTATCACTATAGCCTGTGAGCTCGTTAAAACCATGTGTTGGCCATCCCATGATTTCTCACGCCAAGTTTATAGTAAATACCAATGTTGTTGGATCTAAATGGTGTTTCACACACTAAGCTTTGTTTCGATTGAACGGAAAAGGCATGTTTAGTGGCTCAAAGTTTACTCAACTTCCGGGTTTTGATTTCAATCCTACCCTTGTTCCACTTGCTAAAGTTAATTTCTATTGTACATATTGTTCTTTCTATTGTCATTATGTGCAACTGGACATTGCATCAATTGGATGTGAAAAATGAACATGAAAGTTTGACTCCAACGTAACTTTGTTTATGGAACATCCTCTCGGCTATATGCAGATGATGGTTTTTTCCTTAGTCAAGTCATTCTCACGACATTCTCACTAGTGGACAATTGTTGGAGGCCAAACCTGCTGCTGCAACACCTCTTGTAGTTGGCGATACCTGATCTGGGAGAGACCAAGCTACCCGTTGATGAGGGGTAGGAGAAGAGAGATCTGGACGTGTTGAAGACGCTCCAAGTAGGCAAGGTCCCGGGAGGGGCTCCTGCAAGACACTCCGATGCTAAAGTCAGTGAGGGGAGTTGTAAGAATGGTGAAGATGGAGAGAATACGTTACCTTTAGATAGAAAGAGTGTTCCCTTTTATAGGAGAGGCAGGATTAGGGTTGGAGCCATGCAACGTCATGCATGGCTCGTACATAGGGGCATGGATCATCGTTAGATCCCCTGCAGAGGAACAGTGATCCAACGGTCTGGGGGCCCTACGGACCTGCCCCAGCCAACCTACCCCTAGGGTAGTTGGCCTAGGTCAACCCCTACGTAGCGGGCCCCGAGTTCCTTGTCCTCACCCTTAGTGGTGGGGCTCGGGAGTAGGGGGCTCTTGGCTTCCCCCACACGGCCCCTTATCTGGGACTTTTGGTGGGTTCGGCCCTGTCCTAGGTCCCCTGTCCGTCCCCGGTCAGGGTTCCCGGAACAGTAGCCCCCTAGCCCTGGTCGGCTGTTACAGCGGAGCGGGGGCTAACCGTGTCCTGGGCTGGTGGTGTCATGGAGGTGCTCGGGGTCGTTACGTAGAGGTCAAACATTTAAACTTTTATTCACTAATTTATTCATTAATGGTGGGGCCATTCGGCCATTACATTTAGTACCCCTTTAAAGGGGGTGTTACTCGCATGGCGTTGTAGCGGAGGCGGACGGCCCTTAGGTCCCTGTCGAGACCCTCTCGTATGGCCAGAAGGGAGGCCAGCTCGGCTTTGATCTCGCCCATCGTTCCCGTCTCTTCGCCCTTGTGTTCTGCGGCGGACACCTCGAGGCCCCAAATTAGCATGTTAACCTCCAGGCGGCGTCGGTGCAATTCCCACATCACCTCCGTCCGCTCCAAGAAGGTCAGCAAACCCGCCTTCAGTTGGGGGTCCAGATCCTCTGTCAGAAGCCTGCTGACCAGGGATCTGACCCTATCAGGGGTGGTGACCTGCGTTTGGTAGGAGTAGTATAGGTCGCAATCCAGAGCCTCGGCCCTGAGTGCCTTCAGGTAAGTCTCCGTGGAGATCATTTTGTCTTTGGGGTGAGTGTGAAGCCTGCAAGGGGGTGGTTACTATTTATAAACGAAACGTTCGTGGGAGGTAACGCCCCTTAGCGTTTTCCCATGCGTTTCTCTTGGGAAATGAGAGGGGCATTAAATGCTGAGGTCGGTGGTCAATGCGTGCCCCCTTAGGTTGTATACACCGCCTCGACCGACCGGGTGGGGCTCGGTGTTAGGACGACCGGGTCTAGTACCGAGTGGGTTGTTGCATGGTTTGAATCTGAAAAGTCAACAAGACGCGGGAGGATGGAACGGTGTGAGGTTTCGGGCCCACTGCATTTAATGCACCTGACTCTTGGGATGGTACGTGTCGTTTCCGGGTGGGTCGCGTCGCTTCGCTAGTCCTCTCTCACGTGCTTTTGGAGGCGTGTGTCGCTTCGCCGTCACTGCTCCCTTTGTGACGTGGCAGGGTTTGATTGGACGATGCCCCTTGGTTTCCCCAAGCGTCATGATTAGGGAACCTAGGGCTGTCGAAACGTCACGTCTCCCTCCTCGTTTTCTATAAAAGAGAGGGGAGGGGGATTCATTTGCACTTTTGCATCTTTGAATTCTCTAAGCCCTCTCCCTTTTCTTCCTCCAAGTTCCGGCGTTTCACGGTGGTGTCTTCTTTCGCACGGTGGTCGTTTGGAAGTTTTTCCAGTTTCTTCTTGTAAGTCCTCGCTTCACTTGACTCTCCTTTTTAAGGTTTTAATTTTTTCTTTCTTCTAGCATAGAGGGTAGCTTGCTCCTGGGGGAGTTGGGAGTTTCCCCTCCCCTGGTGGCCCCCTCTTGCGGCGGGGGAGATTCTCCCTGAGGGTCTGCGCCGCAGCACGGTCGCATTTTCCTGCCTAGGGCAAAGATGGACTCCGGGTGGGTCCTTCTTTGAGCCGATTCCAACGACCTAGGTGTTGATACGGCGTTTTCCCTTGTGCAGGTGTCATTATGGTGAAGCCTACCCAGAAGAAGAAGGGCAAGACCGTAGACGAGGCTTCGGGCGGGGCCTTAACTTCTAGGCCCCGGTCAGGGGCCCCCAAGAATAAGAAGATCGACCGGGAGAAGTACCCGCATCTGAAGGGGGACGAGGCCGTGTATGACAAGTGGTGCCGCACCATTCTCGCTCTCCCGTCGGAGTACGCAAACGGAAGGAGGATTATTTCTGGAGTCAGCGTTTTATGTCACAGACTCAGATCGGCCCCGGTCACATGGTGTATTCGCCGGGCAAGGAGGAGCGGCTACCTCACACCCCGCCGTTCGGGGTGTACATGCATATCTACACCATGAAGAAGGTGAGGGTAAGGATGCCACTCACGGACTTTCAATGTGACGTTCTTCGCCATATGGGGGTCGCGCCGTCGCAGCTCCATCCCGGCGCTTGGGGTTTCGTACGAGCGTACGAGGTTGCTTGCGTCTTGTTTGGCCAGAAGCCGTCGATTCCGCTCTTTTTCCATTTATTCGAGGTGGCCCACACTCAAGGATATGGCGGGCACGGTATCGTGACCCTGAGGTCGGGTAAGGACCTCCAGATCTTTCACCCGTTCGCAGAGTCTTACCGGGACTTTAAAGATCAATTCTTCCGGGTAGCGCCTATTACTCCGCCCCCTCACTGGTGGTTCGAGAGGGCCCCGAACGGCGGAAGTCGCGCCCGGTTCCCGCTGACTTGGAACGCCAAGCACTACGACGTAAAGATCAGTGCTTTTGGTTACGAGGCCGGGGCCTTGTCGGAAGTGGACTTGGCCTTCAAAAACCTCTTGGTGGCTGCCATACGGAAGGAAGTAAGGGGCAATCCACCCAAAGAATTCTGCATTCGGCCGTTGCGTTGTTACGATCTTTGCACTTATAGCGTTCGTAAGAACGCTTGCTTGTTGCGCGAGAGAGGTAGGGTGTTTTTGTTACTATGTTCAAAGTGTTGTGTGTTCTTTCGTCTTACTAATTTTCTTCTTGTAATCCGTTTGCAGGTGCTAAGATGGAGATCAATGCTGCCTTGGTCGCTGCTCTACAGGTTCCAGTTGATGAGGTCGAGACCGACAGTGAGGGGGAGCAGGAGGTGCCCCGAGACGAGGGTGATGGGCTTGGCAACCAGGAGCAGCCTTTAGCCGGGGCTAACCCCGTTGGGGCCGGTCATAGTGGCCCGGTCGGTGGCGAAGAAAACGTAGACCCCGGGTCGGGCTCAGGGAATCCCGAACGTCAGCAGGAGGGTTCCCTTGAGGGGAATAGGGCCGGCTCAGAGCGCCCGGCCAAGAGGACACGCCGCTCCTCAGGCGAGGGGGTCCGTTCCCTTGAACGAGCGACTCCGATTGCTCAAGTGGGTCCCTCGGAGCCAATTTCTGTGTGGGGTCGAGATGCGGTGGACACAGACGAGCACAACAACCAAATCGATGATCTGGTGTATAATGAGCTCGACCAGTCGTTCCTGAGCACAAAGGAACCTTACAATCTCTTGAACTTTGCTCTGAAAGCAGTGCTTCAGACTGCCTCCTTCATTCGGCATGTGCAGCAGGGGCCGGTGCTCGACGTGGAAGAGGTCAAGGAGCAGTTGAACGCCGCCGAGGATAAGTTCGCTAAGGCGGACAAAGAGTTGGCTGATTCCAAGAAATCGGTTCAAGAGCTGACCGCTGCTAAGGCGAAGTTACAAGGGGAGGTGCACGAGGTGACAGCTGCGGCCAAGAAGTTTGCGGAGAAGCTGGAGCTGAGCGAGAAGGATAACGAGTGGTTGCGCTCCCGGGCAGAGAAAGCCGAGCAGGCCCTGAAAGACGAGAAGGCTGCTCGAGAGAGTGAAGTCAAGGAGATGGAAGCCTTGAAAGCGAGTAATGCTGAGCTCAAGAAGAAAGTTGCCGATCTGGGGGCTGAGAGAAAGAAGCTGAGGTCGAATCTGAAGGAGATTCACAAGGCTTCTTTCGACAATGCTTTGGCTCAGCTTGAGGTGGTCCATCCGGGACTGGATGTGGGCCCTCTTCACTACCGGAAGGTTGTGTTGGGGGGAAAGATCGGGACCCTGGACGACCAGAAGCAGTTTACTCCGACCTTCCCAGCCGAGCCAGCTCCTTGAAGTTCCTGTCTTTTCATTGTAATTTGATGTGTTTAATGACCGTCCTGCGTTTGTATAAACTTGTGGTTTTTCTTGTCTTAATTTTCGTTATGTGTTTGTAAAGACGTGTTGTTCCTATTCTTCATCGTATTTGTAAGAACTTGTTCGTTTGCTATTTTGAATTTCAAGTAGTGTTATTACTTCTTTACTCGGTTCCCCGAACAGGGTACTTTAATGGTTACGCTCCCGGTGGGTCTTTGTGCCCTATGGGTCTTTTATTACTTTGTGCCGGGCGGGTCTTGGTGCCCTATGGGTCTTTTATTATTTGGTGCCCGATGGGTCTTTTATTATTTTGTGCCCGATGGGTCTTTTATTATTTGGTGCCCGGCGGGTCTTGGTGTCCTATGGGTCTTTGATAATTTCGTGCCCGGTGGGTCTTAGGTAGTTTGTCGATGCGGTTGTATATATTGCTAGTTCGAATAATTCAAATTCAACATAAAAACTGCTTCATTTCTGCGCTTGGAGCTCGTGGCTCTAGTCGTCTACAGCTTGGACGAGATGGGTGTGTACCCTTGATTACAAAAGATTAAATTAAAAGAAAACACTTGGACAGATAGCGGGTGCTTGGTCGGTCGCGGCTTAACTATAGTATCTTCTCAGGTTGGTTGCGTTCCAGGTGCGAGGGATCTCTTTTCCTGCGAGGGTTTCCAGCTTGTATGCTCCCGTGCCAGTTGCTTCGACCACCCTATAAAGGCCTTCCCAGTTGGCTGCTAGCTTTCCCCGCTCGGTTGATCGTGCCCCGACGCTGGCCTTCCGGAGGACTAAGTCCCCTGTGGTAAAGGAGCGGAGAACTGCTTTCTTGTTGTAGCGGATGGCTGCCTGCTGCTTTGCGATTAGCTCTCTGCAGTTGGCTACCGCTCTCCTTTCAGCTAGGAGGTCGAGGTCTTCCCCTATGAGTTGATCGTTCTGGTTGGGGTCGAAACCCGCTGTCCGAGCGCTCGGTTCTCCTATCTCAGCCGGA
Organism: Lotus japonicus; assembly: GCF_012489685.1. Lineage (NCBI taxonomy): Eukaryota > Viridiplantae > Streptophyta > Magnoliopsida > Fabales > Fabaceae > Lotus > Lotus japonicus. The sequence goes on along the minus strand of NC_080041.1, from coordinate 15,521,148 downwards.
ATCACAGCTTCTGTGCCAAAGGTAAGGCGGTAAGGGCTCTCCCCCGTAGTCGAGTGCGGAGTGGTGCGGTATGCCCACAGGACGTGATCGAGCTGCTCGGCCCAGTCGCCCTTGGCACTCCCCAATCTCTTCCGGAGGCCTCGGAGAATGACCCTGTTGGCCGACTCTGCCTGCCCGTTCGTCTGGGGGTGTTCGACAGAAGTGAATCGCTGCTTGATGTGTAGCCCGTCCAAGAGGTCCCTAAACCCTTTAGAGGTAAACTGGGTTCCATTGTCTGTGACCAGGACCCCGGGGACTCCGAACCTACTTATAACGTTCTTGTAAAAGTAGCGTTGCACTCGAGCTGTGGTGATTGTTGCTAGTGGCTCGGCTTCGATCCACTTGGTGTAGTAATCCACTGCTACTACCAAGTACTTGAGTTGGCCGGGTGCAGTGTCGAACGGGCCCAATAAATCCATGCCCCACTGGTGGAAAGGCCAAGGATTGACCAGAGAGGAAAGACGGGCAGGGGGAGCGTTGTGCAGATCGGCGTGCCTCTGGCAGGGGTCACATTGCTTAACATGCTCCGCGGCGTCTTTCTCTAGGGTGGGCCAGTAATAGCCAGCTCTGAGTACCTTTCGGGCAAGGGAACGCCTACCCGGATGGTGGCCGCAGCTGCCTTCGTGGATTTCTGCTAGGACGTAGGCTGCTCTGTCCTTAGTCAAGCACTTCAGCAGGGGGGTGGAGAATCCTCGCTTGAAGAGATCATCATTAACGATGGTGTACCAGGAGGCGCGTCGTACCAACTTCTTGGCTTCAGCTTTCTCCTCGGGCAGCCATCCTGATCTGAGATACTTGATGATTGGGGTCCTCCAATCGTCTTCAGTACCGATCGGCATCATAACTTGTCCTACTGGACGATCGGGGTCAGCTACGTAGGGGAGGGCTAGGGTCCCCTGAATAACCGTTCCATTCCGGCCAGGCTTTCCCGTGCTGGCCAGTTTGGCCAGGGTATCTGCGCGGTCATTCTGGGCTCTGGGGACGTGGCGGAATTCCACTTTGGTGAAGGTTGAAGCCAGTCGTTTCAAATGGGCCAAGTACTGCTCCAGGATGGGATCTTTTGCTTGAGCTTCACCGTTTGCTGAGACGACTAGAAGTGAATCGCAGCAGACAAGTATCTCCTTAGCTCCCAGGTCTCGGGCTGTGACCAGTCCCGCAATGCAGGCCTCATACTCGGCCTGGTTGTTTGTAGTTGGGAAGTTAAAGCGGAGGGATTGTTCGACCACCATCCCGGTGCTACTTTGCAATACGATCCCAGCCCCGCCACCTTCCTTGTTGCTCGAGCCATCTACGTTGACCACCCAGGTGGTCTCGGCAGGGGGCTCTTCCTCATCGGTGAGTTCGACCAAGAAATCCGCTAGGACTTGTGCTTTAATGGCTCTCCTGGGCTCGTAACGGATGTCATGCTCGGAGAGCTCGATGGACCAGCTCACCATCCGACCGGCTAGATCAGGCTTATGAAGGACCTGTCGGATCGGCTGATCGGTTCGCACCACAATGCGATGAGCTTGAAAGTACCTCCTTAGGCGTCGCGCCGTGGTTAGTAGGGTCAGTGCCACCTTTTCCAGCATCTTATACCTGAGCTCCGCGCCCTTCAATGAACGGCTGACAAAATAGAATGGTAGCTGCCTTCCTTCCTCTTCTCTAATTAGGACAGAGCTAACTGCTTTCTCCCGCACGGCCATGTATAGGTATAGTGTCTCCCCTGGTTTTGGGCTAGTCAGAATGGGGGGGGAGGATAGGGTTTCCTTCAGCTGAGTGAAAGCAGCGTCGGCCTCCGCCGACCACTCAAAAGTCGCTCCCTTCTTCAGGAGGGTGTAAAGAGGCAGGGCCCGGAGAGCAGCTTTTGGCAAAAAGCGGCCGATCGCGGCCATGCGCCCGGCCAGCTGTTGGACTTCCTTGACTGTGCGCGGGCTCTTCATATTCATGATCGCCTGACATTTGTCAGGGTTCAACTCAATGCCGCGGTTGTTGAGCATGTACCCCAGAAACTTCCCGCTTCGAACGCCAAAAGTACACTTGTCGGGGTTGAGGTTGTGCTTCTTTAACTGCTCGAAAACGACTGCGAGGTCTGCCGCGTGGTCTCCTCCCTTTGGGGTCTTGACTATAATATCATCAATGTAGACTTCGACCGATTTCCCCATTAGGTCCCCGAAGATTCGGGTCATCATCCGTTGGTAGGTCGCCACTGCGTTCTTGAGGCCGAAGGGTAGCATCGTGTAACAGTAGGTGCCCCGGTCGGTGATGAAGGCAGTTTTCTCTTCATCGTCCCTATGCATGGGAATCTGGTTGTAGCCTGAATAGGCATCCATAAGAGAGAGGTATTCGTATCCCGAGGAATTGTCGACCAGCGCATCAATGCTCGGTAGGGGAAACGGGTCCTTGGGGCAAGCCTTGTTGAGGTCAGTGTAGTCGACGCACATGCGCCACTTCCCATTTGCCTTCTTGACTAAGACCACATTGGAGAGCCAGGTCGTGTACTTGACCTCCCGAATGATTCCGGCCTGAAGCAACTCTGTGGTCTGTTGCTGGATAACCTGCTGCTTCTCAGCGCTCATCTGCCTCTTCTTCTGAGCAACTGGTTTGAACTTCCGGTCGACGGAAAGTCTGTGGCTACAGAAGGCGGGGTCAATGCCGGGCATGTCGGCTGACGACCAGGCAAACAGCTTCCCATTGGAAAGTAGAAAATTTTCCATTCGTCTGGAGAGGTCTCGGGGAAGGCCCCGAGCTATGTTGGTAGTGTTCTCTGGAAGGGGACCGACCTGGATGGGGTGGGACTCCCCGTCGGGTTTGAGGCGTTGGTCGTCTCTAGACTGGTCCACGCGGGGGTCAAGGTCGGTCATGAAATTGGTGTGTTGAACGTGAAAGTTGTTCTGCTGGTCGTGCACTTTGGACTTCTTCTTCTTCCTTTCCTCCCTGGCCAGCCTGCAGCTGGAGTTGTAGCAGCTCCTCGCCATTTCTAGATTGTCGCGTACTGGTACCGCCCTTCCTGCCCAGGGGTACTTCAGCATCAGGTGGTGGGTGGATATGATCGCCCTGAAAGTGTTGAGGCTTGGCCTGCCAAGAATGGCATTGTACGCCGTCGGACACTCCACCACCAGAAAGCGGGCTTTTATAGTCCTGCAAATTCTGTAATCTCCCAAGGAAAGGCAAGTATCAAAACATCCTAAGGGTAGGACTCAGTCCCCTGTGAACCCAACCAAATCATGGTCGTAAGGGAGCAGGTCTTTCACCGATAGCCCTAAGCTCTTATAAGCATCATAAAACATAATGTCCGCGGAACTACCTGTATCGATGAGTGTCCTTCGGATCTTACCGTTGCCGATCAGAGCTTCAATGACGATGGGGTCATCTTCTTCGCCGGTGTCCTCGCCGTAATCGTCCTCCGTGAAGGTTATGGCCACCTTCTGCCTTGGGGGGTGGAGGGACCCTGGTCGGGGCCGTCCAGCCGCTGACATGATGACGCGGGTACTCCTTTTCCGGCTGTTGTTGGTGGGACCGCCTGCGACCCATCCTCCTGCTATTGAGCCGACGCTGACTAGATTATTCCCGTGGTGTCTTATGACTTCATCCCGGCCGTGGCGGTCGGGGCTTCTTCGTCGTTCCCGGCTGCGTCCGCGACGCTCGGGGCTCCGACGACGCTCAGGGCTGTGGCGGCGCGGAGGAGACCTGTCGCGACGTTCCACCGATCGGCGTTTGGGAGGAGAACGGTCTCGGTGTCTTGGAGGGGTCGGTGACCGTCTTGGGGGTGGCGAGCGTGGGCGCTGGAGGGCCCCCGTCGACACAGCTACATACCTGGACAGTCTTCCTGCTCGGATTAGTTCTTCCACCTTGTCCTTGAGGTTCAGGCACTCGTCAGTGTTGTGACCCGGGCTATCGTGGAACTCACAGAATCTCTTGGAATCCAGCTTGTCCCCTCTCGTCAGGAGTGGGGGGGACGGTCTCTGAGGCCGGTGGAGGCTTTCTCCCTCAGGATGCGTGAAAGGGAGGAGTTCAGTGGGGTATAACTATCGTACTTCTTTCGCTTCGACTTCCGTTCGTCCTGACCCTTCCGTCGGGACTCTCGGGTCGAAGGTTGGTCCTTATTTTCCTTCAACTTCGGCGGTCCTTTGATCGCGAGCGTCTGACTCGCGGCTCTTAGGGTCGCGGCATCTTCCATGTTTATGAATTTTTATGCTCGAGCTAGGAATTCCTCCAGAGTGTTGGCGGGCTTGCCGTCCAGAGAGGTCAGGAACGGTCCTAGCGCAAGGGCTGCGGTAGCCAGGACCAACCTTGTGTCGGGGAGGAGTCCGGTGATATCACCGGCCTCCTTGTTGAAACGATTGAGAAATGTCTTCAGAGACTCCTTCTCCTTCTGCTTAACCAAGGCCAAAGTCTGCGCGGTCTTCGGTATGTTGCGCACCGAGGAATACTGGGCTAAAAAGCATGACACAACTCCGTTCCAGTCGTGCAGTGAGTTGCTCGGTAAATTCTGGAACCAGTTCATGGGTCCTTTTCCAAGGCTCATGGGGAAACAGCGGCAGTATAAAGGGTCGCTGGCCCCAGCGTACTGCATCGCGCCCACGAAGAAGTTCACGTGTTCCTGCGGGTCGGTGTCTCCCTCGTATAGCTTCACTTTGGGTCGTGCCCACCCCTGAGGGAAAGGAAACGCCATAATCTCAGGGGATAGGGGGCCTCCGATCGGCGCTGGGTAAGTGACAAGTGCGTTGCTGGACCTGGGGCGGTTGTGCGTCTGGTCCCGGGTCTGGGTGGGGCTCCTGCGCCTAGAGGGGCTCCTGCGGGGAGAGTAACGTCTCCGTGGTGTATGGCTAGCCACCCGTTCGGCCGCGGGCGCCCTGCGACGTGCTTCCTGGTAATAGGGGGTTGGATCGGGCCCCCGGTCGTCTCCTCTTCTTGTGAAAACGCCGGCGGGGGGCGCGATCGAGTTTCCTGCTCCTCCAGCTGTCGGAGGCGGGCGCGGAGCATGTGAATCTCTTCCTAAGCGTCTCGGATTCGCATACTACGGGCTTGCTTCCGCCCAGCCCCGTTGTCCTCTTCCATTGCCCGGATGCGAGCCTCCAAGCGGCAGAGTGCCTCGTGGGCCGCATGCGGGGTAATGGCTGCGGGTTCCGATGAGCGGGGTGGTTGCGGTTGAGGAGTCGGGGGAGGAGGGTGTTGGGGAGGAGAGGGGGGTTCTGCGATCCGTAGTTTCGTTGATGGTCTCCACATGGCCCTCAGGAGTTGGTGCAGGACGACGTGATGTCTGACGTGTCTCTACCATAGCTTGCTGGTTGATGACTTGAGGCGAAGGCACGCGGTGCTGGGAAGAGTTTTACCAGATCCCCACAGACGGCGCCAATTGATCTGGGAGAGACCAAGCTACCCGTTGACGAGGGGTAGGAGAAGAGAGATCTGGACGTGTTGAAGACGCTCCAAGTAGGCAAGGTCCCGGGAGGGGCTCCTGCAAGACACTCCGATGCTAAAGTCAGTGAGGGGAGTTGTAAGAATGGTGAAGATGGAGAGAATACGTTACCTTTAGATAAAAGGAGTGTTCCCTTTTATAGGAGAGGCAGGATTAGGGTTGGAGCCATGCAACGTCATGCATGGCTCGTACATAGGGGCATGGATCATCGTTGGATCCCCTGCAGAGGAACAGTGATCCAACGGTCTGGGGGGCCCTACGGACCTGCCCCAGCCAACCTACCCCTAGGGTAGTTGGCCTAGGTCAACCCCTACGTAGCGGGCCCCGAGTTCCTTGTCCTCACCCTTAGTGGTGGGGCTCGGGAGTAGGGGGCTCTTGGCTTCCCCCACACGGCCCCTTATCTGGGACTTTTGGTGGGTTCAGCCCTGTCCTAGGTCCCCTGTCCGTCCCCGGTCAGGGTTCCCGGAACAATACCCTTTCGGCCTCGGGTGATGGTTCTTAGTTTCATGATCCTACACTCTATGGCTCACTTGTAGGTGCTCTCTAATATCTTACCATCACTTGTCCTATAACTAATTTTAATGGTGTTAATTTGGTAGGTAAATATCTTTGAAGTCTGACTGATAATCATTTTCAAGTTGTGAAGCGCATTCTACGCTATGTAAAGAGCACAAATAATCATGGCTAAATTTTCACTCAATCTTCAACTTAACCAATTTCATCTTGTAATCTCTAATTATATATCAATAGAATCTATATATATCACCCAATTGTGTGGTGAATTTTATCAAATTCACAATAAGGAATGTCTTAATACTATCTGGTTTCTAATTTACTCATCTTATTTTTTAAAATTAAAATGAGTGAAGTTTATAATTTGCACCTTGATCATATAAGGTTTTTGGGTTGCGATCGACTTGTTTTGCTCTTCTTCTTTTTTTGAAAGTGTTTTGCTCCTAATCCTCTTTTGAGGGGTTGTGTATTCTCACCTTCATTCATATATTCTTTTTATTTTCTAAAAAAATGTTATATTTTGTGACCAATGTGCTAATTTATATTTTGTTGATTGATTTTACTTGTTAAATATTTGAATGGTTTTTTTATATTAATTAGTGTTTTTTTATATAACAATAGGCATATTGTGATTTTGTTTGCACAAATGCAAATAGTAAAAATTATATTTCACTTAACTAAATTGTAAGTAATAAATATGAGTACTAAATTGCGTTTTTATGCTAATTTAGGATTGATTTTAAAATGAAAAAATTAAAATACTTTTCTAAAACAAATCATTTACTATATAAATAAATGTAAAAGTGTAACACATATTTGTTTTGTCGTGAAATTATAACTTAAGTAGTAAGAGATAGAGAATATTATGTGGGTTGGATTCAGGAGATCCAACGATCAATCCCTGAAAGTTGGTTGTAATTTATCTTTCCGATGAACTAAAAATATATATATATTTTTTCTTTCTAATATTTTTTATATTCTTATAATCAAAGATTAAGATTGAGGGTAACAAAAGCATTAAAAATATTAAAAAATGAATACAAACCAGTCCCATCCCATCATCGCTTGCTTCTCCTTGGACCGGGGTAATTTTTTACTACTATCTCAATTGAGACAGTTTCAAAACAGTCTCATACTTAACCAATACAAATATGACACATGTTATTAGATATTTTAAAATTGATATTTTATAGAAAATACATTTTAATCCCAATTAATCTACATCCATATATTTTATTTCATAAATTCCAGAAAAATGATAAATGAACCACTAAATTTATACGGTGATGAAGTTAAATGTTGATTAAGATTTATGAGTTTGGATTTAAATCATAATTTGTGATAGTTTTTGGAGTAGAATATAAAATATTGATTGATGAAGATTAAAAAATATAATTTGTTAAATGTTATGGGTTAAATTGTAATCTTGAGAAGAAAGTATAACGATGTAGATTAATTGGGACTAAAATTTAGTTTAGTAAAATATTAGTGTTGAAAAATCAAATATTTGGTAATTATTAAAAAAATAAAAATAAAACATAATTAACACGTGTCATGAGTTTATTCGTTACATTTGGGACTCTTTTGAAACTGTCTGAATTCAGACAAATACCAAAGAAGTCACCTGGTGGTGACCGAAAGGGAATATACTCCTACCTTTGATCCTCTTCATCTTCTTCTTCATCTCTTCCTTAATCTCGAAGGAAAGTCCATTTCCACTGTTCTCTGAAGAAGGAGAAATGGGAGTGCTTTCCAACAAGATCGATCGGGAACAACTCAACCCTGGTGATCACATTTACTCTTGGAGACAGGCTTACATCTACGCACATCACGGTCTCTTCTTCTTCTCCTTCCTTCCTTCTCTTCAAAGTTATCATCTTTTTTCAGTTTCATTATCTGGGTATTCATCAGTTTCTCTTGTCTTTGCATAACCGTAGCAGTTTCTGGGTTTTTTTTTTCATTTTCATTTTATTTTTATAATCGTTGGTGTGTTCATGTTTGGTTCATCAAGCCAAGTGCGTTTTTTGTTTAATTTAGTTTTGATCATTTTGTTGTTGTTGTATTGGAAAATATTCAAGTGGTTAGATTTATTTATTCAGTGTAGTCCTACTGCAGTAATTTGCATCCAACTTATTCATTGTGCTGATTGCTGAAGCATAACAGATTATTTTTTGATCAACTTAGTTGCTTTACTATTCACAAATTGATGTTCCTGAATCAAGCTAAATTGATTATAAATTAAACCATCAGAGTCCAGAGATGTGAAGGGATAACGATAACGATGGAATGTTCGAAGTTGTACATTCCCCCGAATTTTAGTGGGAGAGTTTGTTTTTATATTCTGGTGGTTATTCATGTGATCTCATGGTGATTTACTGTAATTCTAGACTGGTGTCCTGCACAATGGAGATAGAAAAATTATAAGACTTGTATAGACGCCTTAAACCTTGTAGTTTTGGTTTCTACTCTTACCTCGCTAAGCTACTACCTGAATCACTAAGAGATAGGAACAATTTTTGTTTGTATCAAGTAGACTTTGGTAGTATGAACCAAGTCCTACAGGTTTGAGATTCAAAGTTCAAATCATGCTGCTTTCAAACCTCTTGAAGGACTCGATATTTCCTTATGGCTATGTATTGTTCTGTAAATTTGGTTTTGTGGAATTGTAAGGCATTGATGTCCCTTCTCATTGTTCACCACTGTGCAGTCGAGAACCTGTGAATCTGCATGAAAATTTCTGTTTTAATCATGATAAGAAGTTGATGCATAAACCCACCAAGGCACCAACTCTGTTTTTGCCTAGGTCCTACTGCTCTTGTTTATTTTTTTAAGTTTGAAGTCTCCAAGTTTGGCCATTACCTCTTTTAAAAGGCCTCCCATTTGAGTTATGTCCCAATATTTGGAGAGTTAACTGTTATAGAAATTTGTTGCTGACTTTCTTTATTTTTACCCTAGGGGCCACTTGAATGTGGCTCAAAACTTAGTATCTTGAGCAAATAAGCCTTGGAATCTGAAGGCAATCATATACTGATGTGCATCATGGTTGTGATCTAATCACATGTTCTACATTGTAGAGCTCTAATCTAAGTTTTTTTAAATCAATGTCACCATTCTTAGATGCATGTTAGATGTTGGATGCATTGTGTGGGACTTTTCGTGTTATCATCAGTTATGGGTGAATCTTTCAGTCTTTGTAGTTTTATTATGCTTTTGTTTCTTAAATATGATGGAGCTATTGGGTAGTAGGACTTTCAAATTTCAAGATTTCTACATATGGACAAACATATAATATTAGTTATACACTTAAACTTTGTTTAGTTATTAATACAAGTTAATGTTTGTATTTGATATATGATTAATTTGGGAACTAACACTGCTAGCTGCACGGATTATGTAATCTATTGATGTTAAGGAATTTATTGAACATCAATGAGGACAAATAATGCTGAAGTTGAATGCTTTGCAAGGCCAGTTAGTTTTTTCTGGAAGGACTGATTGGTGGGTTTGAGAAATCGTAGGCTAGAGATCTCTGTATGTCTGTGTGTTGCTCTTTCTTGGCAGGGGGGGGGGAGCGGAACTTGCACTCTCTCCATAAAGAGAACTTTAGGACAATAAAGATATCACTCCCATGAATTCTGGGATTATGAACATTTTGCCAGATTCGTGCGTAGTAAAATCCATTTGACATAGTTGCATGTATTAGTGCCTGTTTGAATTTCAGTTCGGGTGAATTGAACGTAAATGAAGCCTAAATGCTTCATATTTAAGATTTGGAGCTTCAACATGTAAATGACTGAGAACATGTGGTTTCTGTTTTTTTTTTAATTTATGGTACTGAAATTGTCATTTTGATTTTGCCAACTGCTTTTGACTGAAACTCCAGGAATATATGTCGGTGATGGCATGGTGATCCACTTTACCAGGGGAGCAGGGCAAGAAATTGGAACAGGAACTGTATTGGACCGTCTCCTTGTCAGTTCATCTCCCTCCTATGATGCTGACAACCCATGCCCAAAATGCGGTGACCAATCTAAGAGTGATGGGGTGATCTCTTCCTGTTTGGATTGTTTTCTTGCTGGGGGTAATCTATACCTCTTTGAGTATGGTGTCTCTCCAGCTCTTTTTCTGGCCAAAACTCGAGGCGGTACCTGCACCCTCAAGGCTGCTGATCCCTCCGAAGATGTCCTTCACCGCGCTTCGTTTCTTCTTGAAAATGGATTTGGTGGCTACAACATTTTCAGGAATAACTGTGAAGACTTTGCAATTTACTGCAAGACAGGTCTGCTTGTATTCACTAGCATTAGTGTCGGCCGGAGTGGGCAAGCTGCATCTTACTTGGCTGCTGCTAGTACTGTTGTTTCTACACCACTTCGTTTCATGACCAACAGTTTTGGTGGTTTGGCATTGGTGGGCTATGGCCTGTACTGTGTTGGCAGATTGATGTCTGATATTGGAATGCGCCGCGATGTGTCTAAAGTTCCAGTTGAAAGGCTTATAGCTTCACCTGGCTTAGATGAACCTGAGAAGACAGCTGAGATGGCCAAGGAAGATTGAAGTTGGTTGGACAAACAGCCATGTAGAACTGTTAAGCTTGTAAGAGTGATGTTAATGCCTTGTTTATTGTATGCATACGGTTTCATTCAGCTTCCTCCAATATCTACTATTTACTTATTTGCTGTTTATTTATGTGGTATTTCTGTCTTTGAATGTAACATTGCTCTCAACAATTAAATTATATTGTATGAAATGTGTTTCTTTGTTACCTGACTTGGATATAGGCATAATATATTTGTATTGTTTTACAGGATTGATGCTTCAATATCTTTTTAATCGGTTAATTTAGGTTGATGTGTTCTGTAGGATTTTATTACTTTTCATAAAGAATTTAATAATTATACAATAATATAGTAAATACGTTACATAAACGACCAATAATATGCTAGTGACATGATAGTGAAATATGATGTGATATTTTTGTAAAACTTTACACATTGTCGAATTCAATGTATAGTTATTAAAAAAAAATTAAATAGTTCCACCTACTTTAAAAGATTTGTGTAGATGTAAATTAGTTGTTTAACCAATTTTCGATGTACCAAAAAAAAAAATTTAGTTGTTCAACCTTTTTGCTATTTTCCTCGTTTATGTGGATATTTCATATTTCTTGTAACGAAAGTTGGGGAACTTTGCATTGTTGCCTTGTAAGCTTTTATGTTGGTGGGCATGTGGCTGGCGATGGTAGTCTCTCTTCCAACTATCGTGTGCGGTTTCAAACTTTCAGTAGTCGGAGACATTGGCTTTAAGCCATTGTTGGGGCATGTGTTTGCTAAAGTTATTACCTTTATGTTTGTCCTACCTTTAGCATCTTATGGGTCAACCTATTGGGTTGATGAGGGATACCCTTTTTATTGGTACTAGCCTCTTACTCCTCTCTTTACATGGAGGTTCGATTTTATCATGGGTTTGAAAACTGCTTCTCCCGAGTTATATGTTAGGCCCTCGATCCCATAGTAGACTACTAGAAGGGGTTTCCCTCCCCTTTCTAACTGGGTCAATCCATAAGTGTTGTGATATCTCAAACTTGAGGGAGTCATTGCTTCAATTTTGCTTAATCTTGTCGGTCGAGGGTATTGAGATGATGAGTTTATCATAGAAATTTTATGTCCATATGAATGGATTTGTGAGCATCTGCCTGGACAAGATGATTTCTCCTACATTTACGAGTATATGTTCAATGTATTAGATGTTCGTATTCCTTTTATTAAGTTCGAAATTCAGGTATGAAATTATTTTCGAGTCACATCTTCACAACTTTACACGAATGGTTAGGCATTTGTCAAGACTTTTCATATTTTACTCAAAGCTCTAGGTTTGGACTTGTCTTGTTGGTTGTTTTTCCACCTATTTTGTGTGTTATCCGATTGAAAATAGTTGGGTAAGTCTTGAAGCGTTCTCTGGTACTTACTTCTTACAACTCTTCCTGATTTATATCGACGAGAAAGTTTTTTTTTTTACAGAAAGTTCTTTGGGAGTTTCCCTCCCCTTTCTAATTGAATCCATCCATAAATGTTGTGCCACCACAAACTTGAGGGAACCATGGCTTCCATTTTGCTTAACCTTGGTGGTCGAGGGCTTCCGAGATGATGAGTTTATCATAGAAATTCTAGGTCCATATGACTATCTAGACAAGATCATTTCTCGCACATTTACGACTATATGTTCAATGTATTAGATGTTCGTATTCCTTTTATTAAGTTCGAGATTCAGGTATTAAATTATTTCCGGGTCACATCTTATCGACTTTATATGAATGATTGGGCATTTGTCAAGACTTTTCAGATTTTACTCAAAGCTCTAGGTTTTAATCAATAGTTGGGTAAGTCTTGAAGCGGTCTCTGGTACTTACTTCTTACAACTCTTCCCTAATTTATATCGACGAGGAAGTTTTTTACAAGAAATTCTTCGAGGTATTAGGAGTTTCTGGCGAGACTCCTTTTCTAGGGGATTCAACATGTGAGCATCTTCTAGTCGTTGTGTATTGGTGGACGAATATGTTCTATGAATTTCCTGCTGAAAGTTATCTAGTTAAAGAATATCAATTGTCCTTTACATATTGGAGTCGAGGGAGGTGTTGATGAAGGTTGTCGCCGAAAGGGGAGACACATTTAAATGATCAGCTCTCATCAACTCTCAACCTAAGAGTTCTAGAGATTATAGAAGTGGGAATCATTAATACATATGTTTCCTCTTTTTCTTGTATCTCTTCTTGTTTTCTTCTTTTATTGTGTAACACTTTCTAGGATTATTCAATGAGGATATATCTGGCTCTACCATGAGAAAACACTACTTGAGGTAATCGCGCTTACACATCTTTATTTTGGAAATAAGATTTTGAAAGAATTATTAGTTAATATTAAAATAATTATAATATAAAGTGAGAGTAATTTTTATGTCATGAGTGTAAATAAGTTTTACACATTCAATCATATTCCTCTATTAATTTTGAATTTAATAATATTTAAAATAGGAAATGAAATGATGTGTGATTAAATGATTGTGTCAGTGCATAAAAATTAGGCTTAATACATCAGAAGGCCCCTGTAATTGTAAAGGGAATCAAATCCAGGACCTAGAAAATTTTTGCATCAAATTGGGTCCCTAGAAATTTTTTTTTAATTCAATTAAGGCCAAAGTGTGCCAGCTTTCAATTTTATCCCAGTCATCAATTCCACGTGGCTTTTATTATTATTTTTTAATTAAAAAAATAATAATAAATTATTTTTAATTCCAACTCAATTAAATAATTAGAAAAAAAAATTAAAAACTTAATAAATAACCTAATCTAATCTAATAATCCCTATAACCAATCCCTAATTTAAACATTTTCACCCCCAAATTGAACCCCCAAGGCCATTGAATTTCAGAACCCCCAAACTACCTCCAATCTGACTAACTAAACTCTCTAGCTTTTCCACGCATACAGCAAAATTCCTTGAGTTGCCTTCAATACAATCAACAAGATTTCCAGCAGCAATTAATAGTAGAAAAGATGCCCACCTTTCCACTGAGAACTAGAAACACGCATAGAACATGCAGATGAAAGCTTCATAGGCTGGCCAAGCATACTCTTGGATTGGAAATCCATTCGTATACTGTGAAGGAAAACTTCTTTTTTTTTTGCCCACTAAACCCAGAATCAAACCAAAATCAAATATACTCTTGGATTGGAGAACCACTAAACCCAGAATCAAACCATGAAACCCAGAATCAAACCACCAAACCCATAATCAAACCAGCAGAATTTTCATAAAACCCCACCTGCAAAACCCACCAAACCCAGAATCAAACCAATGAGACATAACCATGTAAACCCAAAATCAAAAATTGGGGGGAAATTGAGAAACAAGTTATGAAGAAGAAATTGAAATGGAATCTGACCTTGATAGGAGGAGAGGCCATTGAGGTCGAGCAGAGGCCAGCGGTAGTGGTGGAGATCGGAGTAGGGGGCATTGAGGTCGAGTAGAGGCCAGCGGTAATGGTGGAGATCAGGGGAGGGGGCGTTGAGGTCGAGCAGAGGCCAGTGATGGTGGTGGAGATCGGAGGAGGGGGCGTTAAGGTCGAGGCAAAGGCCACGGAGGGAGGGAGCGACGCCGTCGTAGGCAAGGGCGGCTTCATGGTCTTCTTCCTTCTCTTCTTCCTTTTCTTCTTCCCTCTTCCTTCTTCATCGATAATTCCAGAGAAGATTAGGTTAGAATTTTATTTTTTTAAAGATAGGTTAGTTTTTTATAATTGAAATGAGTTGGAATAAAAAATAATTTAAGATTTTAAAAAATTAAAACATGTGGCATAAGTTGTCATTTAAAAAAATTATAAAAGCCACGTGGATAATGTGACGGACTAAAAATCGAGCCACATCAGCGGCTGGCACACTTTGTCCTTAATTGAATTAAAAAAAAATTCTTAAGGACCCAATTTGATGCGAAAGTTTTACAGGCCCTGGAATTGATTCCCTTTACAATTTCAGGGGCCTTCTGATGTATTAAGCCTAAAAATTAATCTCATAAATTATTTATATCAGGTCACGACAAAACAATTATGGCCAAAAAAAGGTCATGACAATTAATAAAAAATATTAGCATAAGAATAAATAACTAATATCATGTCTTTTACAATGATAATTAGTTTATAATAACGTCCAATATTCAAAGTTTTGCATAAAGAAAGTAATATGAAATTTTTGAGGGATTAATCAGCTACCAAACAAGTCTACTTCAATTTCCCATCTTAACCTTTTTTTTTTTTGAAAGCAAAAACTTTATTGAATATAGAGTCTGAGATGCAAATCCTCTCGACAATGGAATAATTACAACGACGCAAACAATGACCGTAAACAATGACCGCAAACACCGACTGCAAACAAAATGACCACAAATAACGAATGCAATCAACGCAGAGCCTCTCAGTCTACTTCAATTTCCCAACTTAACCATTTTTAGCTAGATGCTAACTTCCAAATTTTTAACTAACTTGTGGTATTGTCACACATAACCTTCGCAATTAAAGCAGAAATTACAAGTAGCTAACATGTTAGATTATTTCTAAAACTACACATAGGATGAAAAAGTCTAGGTTTTCTTCCTACTGTACAGTTCATGCAAGAGGTTAATCAAATTCTACAAATAGCAGTAACACTGTATTTCTAACTTTTTCAGTACATAAAGTTTACAAATTGGCACACAAGGTTGTCCTAAGTTTGTCATCATATTCTTTTTCCTAGTACACATAATAATGATGGTGAAAGTGGGAATAGAACAATACAGAATTATGTTCAGATATGCTAGTGTTTCAAACAGAAGTAACAAACATGTAGTAGTAGTAGTAGTCATCGTCTTCAACGTGGGATCAGAAGGAGTACATTTTGAAATTATCTCAGTACTCAAGTGAGCCTAGTCCAGAAACCATGTCATGAGATTCTGCACCAGTGCTACTCATCCTTTGGCCAGAACTTGGACCAAGGGTTTCTTCGGCTTGTTCTCCCATTTTCTGAATATCTTCAGGTGAGAGTATTTTGATGTACCAAACGTTATTGACGAATGATCTACAATGTGTAATCAACAGACCAAAAAACAATGTTAACAAACTTTAGCCAAGTGAAATAACACATTTACAGCATGCTGTACTTGTTTTGAAGACTGGAGATAGAAAATAAGTATCTATATCATCAGACAAACTCAAGATAATACTCTACGGGTTCGTGTGTTTTAAATTTGGTAGAACTGATTTGAAAGAATTGATTTATGTTTGGGAATAATATTTTAAAAGTAAGTTAAGAAGAACGGATTTTGTTGAATGTGATAAAATTACTTTTGAGGTGCAAAGATAGTCGTGTTGTGAGTCCTGCACCAAGAATCCTTTCTTCTTAAGAGAAAAGCTAAAAAGAATCACTTCTCTTAAAATTAATTCCCGTGAATGTAATTTTGATTCTGCAAAATTGACTTCACCAAAATCAATTTTGAACACTGAAATCCAATTTTTTTTTCAAATCTATCACTAAACCAGTATACTTAATTCAAAGTTGTACTTACTCCCACGGATCGTCTCCAAGGAGAAGAACATCATTCTCCCTGTCGACGAACACAAGCTGCCAGCCTGATCTAGGGTCTTCTAATTTACCCTCAATTCCAAACATCTGAGCCAACTCCTCTCGCAGCTCATGATAGCTGCTGAACCGCGAGATGTCAAGAGAGCGCCCAACCGAACCTGATTTGTATACCTGTGTGAAAAGACAAAATTAAACCATCATATGAAATAAATGGACTCATAAAGCAGCAGCTAAGACAAATATGCAGACTCATACCTTGACAAATGTCCGTGTCTGGTTTTGAGGGTCAACTTGCCCTGCACTTTGCAACAACTCTAATGAATCTTGCATGCAAGGATACAAAGGACCCTGGAATCCAGACTCCCCTAACGGCATTGTCGATGCATCAGTATTTGCTGATGCAGTAGTATAACGAGGGACAGTGGTAGGGAGCAGAAGGCCAGATGAGTCGATATTGACACCAAATAGAATAGGATTTTGGGTGTCTGAGTTAATATGTGGTGACACCATTGCAGTATCTTTTCCAGAATACTGCCCGTGTGACATTGAGTTGCCAAAGGCATTGACCTGCAAAGGTGCATACTTCGGGGCCCATGATTGTTGAGGTAACTGTTCAGTTGGCATGGACTGACCACTTCTTGATAAGTTCGAGAGATTGCCACTCCCTTCCGAACAAAGTGAACTAAGCATGGACTGTCCTGGCGAAACTGAAGCAGCAAACTTTCCACTTGAATCTATGAAATCTGGTTTTGAATATGATGGTGAAGGCAAACTAGTGTGTTGCCTCAGATGGAGTTGATCACTTTGAATCAAAAGTGAATCTTGGTAAGTTTGTTGCTGCTGCTGTGTTTGGTCTTCTCGATTGTTGTGTGATTTCTGAAGGAGGTGCTGAGACAGGTTCTCTGCCAATACTGGACCTTGTGGCTGCATGATATTAGAAGATGCAGATTGCTGCATTGCTTGCTGTTGCTGAAGCTGAAAAGGAGAATTGGGGTTTCCTGATTGTTGAAGATAATTGAGAGGTTGTTGAAAATTCAACATTTGCTGCCTCAAGAGATCTCCACTCCCCATATTCTGCAAACCCGCTGCCAACATTGCTTGGTATTGCTGATTATGATCATTTCCAAGCAAGGATGGATCAAGTCTCTGCTGCATCCAGGGCAACAAACCAGCACCTTGAAAATTCAGGGAATTGAGGCCTTGGTCACCAGGTCCACCTCTCAGCCACATGAGCCCATTAGTTGCTTCGTCTCTGCCATCTGTAGCAAGATCCATTGTAAATAAAGGAGACAAAAGAAGTGTACTACAGCTGCTTATCATAATGAGATAGGAGATCATGGGGCAATCAAATGTGAATGAACACAAGGAAACAAAATCACCTTGTTTTTTTTGGACATGACAAATGGGTGAATTATGAACTATAGAAAACCTCATGTGGCAAGCTTAAATTTCATTATGAACATTGCTGAAAAACATAATTTAAGTGTTCAATATTCAATTTTAACAATTGTTAAAAATTAATGGATGGTGAGAAAGAACAGGGGACAGGAGGAATATTAGAAAATCTGAAATTTTCCTTTTCTGGATGAAGGGAAAAAAAGGCAAGGGAGAACTATAAATATGAAAACCAAATTGCAGAGTTTTGTCAACAATTGTCTTCAATTCAAAAATGAAAATTTTATATCCTTTCATCCAATCATACCATTAGTGCCATCAGTCTTAGCACCCAAGTAGTCAATCCCGGATAGCGGCGCGTAGCGGCCGGCCCCAAAAGTGGGATAGCAGGATGGCGGTTAATCAGATTTTTTTATATAATTAATAGTTTATTACTATATGCATATAAATGTCAAATATTGCCTAAAATTCATAACATTCATTATAGAAATAAAAATCACAAGTCTTGAACAATAACACATAACTAAAAACCACTCAAAAGCAAGGTAAAGAAGTCGGATTTGCAAATCTGAATGAAGAATGAAGCTCCATTCGATCAAGTTTGACCTAAAATGGCCCTGAGAAGTCCTAAAAAGGTTCCCCAACGATTTAAAACCGAGGGGCTTGAGTCATTTTTCCCTTCGTCCATATAGCGCCGCTATTTCCCGCTATTGGCCCTGATCTGCCGCTATTCGCGCCGCTAGTGTGCCGTTATTTCATTTCAATAGAGGCAGGGAGCCGTTCCGCTACGCCGCTATAGCGGCACTATACAATGCTATTGACTACTATGCTTAGCACTGATTATACAATGTAGATCTAATTAGAAGGAAGATAAGCAGATGAAATAGAAGTACTGAGAAACATGTACCATTAAAAGAGGAAGAGCCAGGATACCATGGTCGCTTCAATCTGAGGGGGAATAGTGATGGATACATTGGAAATGTTGTTAAAGGCTCAATTTCCCATAATGATACCCGTGGCTGTCTTTCTCCTGCCGTTGATTCATCCCAACCAACCTATGCACAATGGATGAAACAAGGTAAAGAAAAAGTAAAAGATGTCACAGATGCCAGGTTAAGAGCTCGTTTCAAATTGAATGAAATTTGACAAGACCTTTTGTAAGGTATGGAATAGAAACTATGAAACCCTGAACCTATTAAAAACCCTATCAGACTGTCACTATCTCTCAACACAATCACACGGAATATAGTATAGTGATCACACCTATTATCTTTTGTTTATGTAGACATCATTAATAATATGGCAGGCGAAACAAAAGCTGCATAAGAATAATAAGCTCTGGTATCAGATTGTAAAAGTTGCAGATTTGAGAGCTTTTCAGGCATGGGGGACAACACAGAAATCAAATTTGAATATTATTCACTGCTGAATCACAGGTTATGCTAACAAAAATTAGTTAATCAGAAGGCCAAGACCAGAGAAAAGATGCAGGTAGTACTCCAAACACATTGCAACAATCCTCATGGATGGGACAACAGAGTACAGAAATGAACTTTTTTTTGGTGAATAATACAGATTAAACTATATAATACAGGATTATAAATTTAGAGTGGTATTGAAAAGTTAACCTATCAAATATGGTTACAAGTTACAACTTTGAGAATATTCTTCCTCCATACACACAATCAACAGAACAGGTGTATAGTTGCAGCCAAGAACATAAGGTTCCAACCACTGACGCGTTAGGGCATTCGGGGAGATTTAGACATATTCATTTTTCTCCTGTGAGTGGAGTGCTATAGAGGCTACTTCACAACAAGAACTCATTGACCCAAACAATCTTACCACTGTACTAAGGTTCCATACTTATAGTCTAATGTTTATAAATTATAATTGCAAAGAGTCATTTTTATATAAACACAGCTACATAATCTTATGTATTCAAGATTACTTACCTTAACAGATCGCCAATGAGAATTCGGCCAACGAACAGGATCCAGGTCACTTATCCCAGTTATTGTACCCATGTACCTGCAAAATAAAGGTGACTTCAGCATAAGACATAAAAGTATGGTGCCATACTACCCAAGAATAATATCCCTTCCTAAATTTCCACGGCCAAGTTTTTTGGGGTTGTGAGACAGGGAGGGGCTTAGAAATCAAAACATGTAAGCACAGGAAAAAGTATAGTACCAGACTACCCCCGACAACAGCACTTAGCAGTTGGTTTCCACTACCTTCAGCTAGCAGCTGCTAACCTTTTTTTTCCTCTCTAAAAGCCCAAATTTAAAAGCAGATATAAAATAAGCAATTGATCCATTTCAAATTACCCTGGGGCCTGGTAGATCTATTTTACAACCATAATTCCAGTTATTAATAATCTTGCCTACTAAGAAAGTATAGATGCAGATGCACTATCTTATCACCAACCTTATTATCGATAAGTTATTTTAAAAAGTCCAGCTTCTGTCATACACATTTATAAATATAAACTAAGATTACCCTTGCAGTGTATAATGTTGGCTGGTCTGAGAAGTTCAGTAAAAGTCTACAATTAAAAAAATCAACATATGCTTCATAAAAAGTAATTATAGCTACAATGTACCTGCGGACACTTGATTCTTCAGTCTCAAAAAGCATTCTGAAACGCATACCAACAGAAACGCGTGTGTGGTACACAGCTTTGATATATTTCGCAAGTGGTATGACAAACTCAGATGGACTAGCCCTGCCCATGATGCAAGTGTCAAAAAAGCATGATACTTTCACATAAATAAGTATTGGAAGTGGTAATTGAGATAACAAACCCAACCTTGGATTATAGAACACTGTAAAACAGCTATTAGTAGCCGCAGCATGGGCAGCAGCAGCAAGAAGCCCAATGTGCATACTATCACTGGATAGAACTGAAGATGGCATAACAGTTTGTGGCCTATTGGCACGACGTATTCCCAAAAGAAGCTGATTCTTTTCATTCCTAACATAAAATATACATATAAAAAGGTTAAACAAGCAGTTTGCAGTAATGAAGAGTAAGAAAAGTTAGCCAAAACATATAAAAGGAAACAAATACCAAATGAAAAGCACAGAATCACCAGCCACAAGTCTTTTGGCACTAACAAACACACTCCAGCCTGTTGTAAGAAGGTGTCGTTTCGGTTGTCCTGAAATGACAAGGAAGTAATAGACATAACATGTTGTGTGTTCTACAACCAAGTTAACAATCTCAAATAGAGTTGATTTACAATGACTCGGGCGCATCAGCTCTAATTTCTATAAATGCACCAAGTGTTTGATGCTTTTGCTTTATGGAAACAGACATAAGACCCAGGAAAAAAAAGAGTAAATACACTAAAGTATATTAGAAGTGAAGTAGGAAACCAAAAGGAACATTTGAAAGTAAGTACTTATTAGTTATTACATCAGATATCCCATCTCTTTTCTTAGATCTTACAAATTACACGGTGCAAAATATTGTAAGATAAATGGCAGAGAGAAGTTAACATCTTATTGGCCCACTGAACAACAAAGAACTAACTACAGAACATCCTTTTCAGAAGCAGATTCTCCTTTTAAAAAGATAATTTTAGCTTGCTGACATGCGTGTTAAATGTCTAGTTTTCAAGTTTTAAGTAACAGTATATGCAGCTGTACCAATGTAAAATTCAGCAGATAATTGGATGTATTTGTCATGGCAATGTGTTAGCAAAAAAATCTATCTGTGATTCTATTGTATGACTTAGAAGCTTGCTGGACATTTTGTGAAATATAATGCAGCTTTTGCAGAGGAAACTCATTCTTTTGGCCTCACATTGAAAGATTATTTGGCAATGTAAGGTTAGCCAAGAAGGAGCAAAGCCAAAAACTATAAATTATCTTGGTATGTTTAGTGTATGGACAGATTTTTACTCCATAAGGATTTGAATCAATCCCTTAAAATACAACCAAAGATAGACTTCCCTAAAAGAAAGGTTTCATTTCCTACTGGATAAAATTCAGATTTAAATAATTCTGAAGTTGTTAACAGCTTCTTCAATAAAGTAGTTGTTGAGAAGTCCCACGTTGACTAAGATATAACCAAGATATCTCTTATATATGGGAAGGCAATCCTCACCTCTAGTGCTAGCTTTTGAGGGTAAGGTTATGTCTTCCAAATTTTAATATGGTATCACAGCCTATCCATTAAGTGGAGACCACCCGCAAATGTTTATAGTCGTCCATGTTCAGATCACTTTGCATTATTCATGATTCTCAGGGGATCATGTACCCTCAACAGATCACTTCAATGCATATATTAGAATTTGGGAGGACTAACTCTACCCCAAAAGCTAGCTCTAGAGGTGAGGATTGTCTTCCCATATATAAGGGATATCTTGGTCATACCTCTGGTTAATGTGGGACTTCTGAACAGTTCACAACAATTGAGTTGAGATTTGACATTTGATATAACATAAGACAACACTAAATGGTCAGGATCTTAAGATTAGCTAATAATGAGTTGCCTGATAACTTGAGATACAAGAAATTTTTTAGCAAATGGATTTGCAATACACATACACAAAGTTCATAAAAGCTACAGAAGAAAATTGCAAACAAGTACTAAGCTATACACCTACACATATCTGATGCATAGACCAAAAAGTAAGGTTTCCCAGATCTTTAAATTGTTAAAGATATGCCAGACAAAAGTGAATAATAAGGTGCCTTGGTTTTCTTCCTAAAGATTCTAGCAACCCCACTTTACAATCGAAAATCTTAATCTTTAAGAAAGGGATCAAGGTAGTCAAGATCAAGATTCTACCTAGAGGGTTAGACACATAAAATACAAGCTGTATATAAGACCCTACCTAAAATATAAAAACATTCAAATAAGTACATGCATATAAAATGACATACATAAGCAAAATAACATCAATCACTGACTATCATCTGATGAAACTTCAATATAAATGCATATGAAAGTCGCAAGTTGTCAAGAACCAGTTATCCCAAAGGCTCAAGCTAATGGGTAAGGACCACATGAATGATTTTATATTTTATTTCTAACACGTCCCCTCACGCAAGAGCCCATTTGGGCTTGAAGCGTGGAGAATTCATAGGTGTCAGGCTCCAAGGCTGTCTGCATTTCTACTTTAGAAATGCAACTATCACCCACAGGAAAGCCACAAACCACTCAAAGTCACCCATAAATCAAACAGTAAGTCTCTCAACTTGAAGTTGAAGAACCGATGAATTGGGGTTTCCCAGGGAGAAACACATGTTCAAATCTAAGAGATGTTTAAAAGTTGAAAAAAATGCAAAACATGAAATCAAATTATTTAACTACTGATTAAGAGTAACTATAGAGACAGGAAAAAGAACCATGATGCCACAAGAGTTATCTAACCTAATGCCACAAGTATGTTCCATCCCTGTTAACTACTACATTAGCATGCAACAGAGATATCAATCTTTACATAAAGGTAGTTTTTTTTGTTACATGAAGTGTCAAGGGAAAGTCTGCACATAGTGAAAGTATTGCATAGCAGACCGTCATACTCTAAAGAAAAGTAATCTAATCATAATCCTATTCAACATAATAAAACTCAACTTGTAAAATAACAAGATAATAGGAACGGAATCAAGTGAGTGAATCTTACCCCGAAAGATATGTCGAAACTTCCACTCAACATCATGGAGATCCCTAGCAATTAGTTCTTGTGCAGGTGGTTGCTGTGAGAAATCCTGTACAACCCAAATAGAAGAGAACTATATCTATATCAAACCAGAATGAAACACCAAAGAAAACGTGGACATTACCAGTGGAGGGAAAACTTTCTCAGCTGCGCGTCGAGGAACAGAGAACCCTCCATGTGTGCTGGTGTCACTTGCCGTTAATGTCTTGCAAAAATAATTTGAGGGCTGCTTACTTGGAATACCCAATTCCATAGGAAGGAACGTATCTTTCTGCTCTTGCTACAAGCACAATCACAAACACATTTTCAACTCCAGAAACAAGAAACACATGCAATGCAAACAAACCAAGCTTCCAAAGAACAAAGGGATACCGGAGTCAGCGGCTGAAGTGTCATTTGAGCATAGACTTCATCTGTTTCAGCATCTGCCTGAAAATTAATATATGCTCAGGTTAACTGAGTCTACTCCAATGGGAGGTATAAGTAACTCAACTATCATAACTACATGAATGATATAATACCCACATGCATCGTAAGATTGTGAAGTTGGCAAATCAGCTGAGGTGGCAAGCTCGGGTAATTGGGTATGTGTCCATCAATTTCTCTGTTAGTTGTGGCAGAAACCTAGAATCATTGTTCAATACATATTCAGTTCAATTTCCAATAAAAAATCTACCACATGTAACTAACTATATTGAATTGCTTCCAATCCCAAATCTGCAAGAAAAGTTATGCATCCTACATAGCATGCAAAAGGAAACTCTTCTATTATTGATTATGAAGTCAGAATCAATTCTGGGAAGAAGATTCAGTGAGTAGCCTTTCGGTTTCAGAATTGATTTTGATTAATGAAAGCTGATCCAAACATGCTATAAATTGAAACAACCAGCAATAGAGTAGGGGCATGTCAAAAAGCACCTGCTCACTATGACCCTGAGGGAAGTAAACCACACGAGTTCCTGCAGTTGGTAGGGACACCAAGGGACCCGCGCATGCATGCCATAGCTCAGAATTCAAACACTTCTTCTCCCCTCCTACCATCAAACACATATCAAATTATCTCAAAAAAATATAGAAAGTATATAGAAAGTAAAAACAACAAAAGGGAAAGAACACTCGCTAGGACTTTGAAGCAAAACACAAAAGGAACTATGAAAGGGACACATACTATTTATTTAGATAAATGAAACTTGAAACCCACCCCAGCCAAGAGCTCAGAATAGGGTGCCAATTTTTTTTAATAGTTAGAAAAAAAAATGGAATAAAGAAAAAATGGAATGGATAATGGATACCTTCATGTCCCTGCTGACCCATCCCTGATGTTGAGAGCTTCATACCCCTTTTTCCTCCTTTTGAAGACAAAGCACTAAGCAATCACACAAACACATGGAACCCTAACTCAGAACCCCCATACTCAATTTGCTCAAAACCATTATTACACTCCCCTACACCTCCCTCCCAATTGCCATTACCCTCCATGCCCACAAACCAAACCACCCAACCTCAAAAATCAAACAGAATCCAGAACCATGAGGATGGATCCATGAAGCACAGCATGATGAAGAAAAACTCAGAAGTCAGAACCCCACCACAGCAAAAAAGCAGAAGAACCCAGAAACAAAAAGCAACCCTGCCCACCAAAAAGGGTTGGTGGAATGAGAACAAGCTGAGAAGAACAAGTTGCAGCAGAAACAGAAAAAGCAGGGACTTTTATCAAGCAAACCCATGACCCTGATGACCCAGAAGCGAAAACCAGCTGAAACCAAGCTGAAAAAACAAAACCAAGACCAAAAACAACAAGGGTGTCACGTTGTTCAAGATCGCCATTGAAAGGAACAGAAGAGGGAAGAAGAATATGAAAGCATATGATGATGATGATGATGATGATGATGATGAATGAAGCAGGAAGCACAACACAACACAAGTGAGTGTGTTGAAGTAAAGGGACCTCTTTTGTGGCCTATCACTATCAGATTGAGACCCGAGTGAGGTTTGAAATGCACAGTGAAAAAGAGAGAGAGAGATGAAAATTGAAGGAAAAAGAAGGGTCCCGACCAAGCTGGACAAGGTTCAGAGGAGAGAGAGTGTGTTCGAGAGAGTCAATATCGAACGTTGGATTATCCGTACGAGAGAATCTTGGCCGTTGGTTGGGTGTTGATGTGACAGCAGGCATGTGCCACCATCCTTCAGTGGTCGTTGTCAGAGTACGGAGTATTTGGGAGGAAAATAATATTGACCTGAATAATAATAAATGGTTTTTTTAAAAGAAAGAAAAAATACTACAATGTTTATTAGTAAGATTTGTGAGAGAGAAGAAAATTTAATTAATTGATGGTTTAGGACTTTAGGTTAGGTCAATGAAAATGTTGAGTAGACGTAGACACTTAAATTAAGAAAAAAATTAAAGAGAAAGAAGTAATTAGTGTGATATAGTATGGTGAGAAATAAAGAAAAAATTGAAATGTTTGAAAAGTATATGCACAGCTAGTAATCTATATATCATAACTGTTAGTTTTCTCAAGTTTGAGTTTTATAAATAAAAATTGGGTTTTAAGTTTTTCGATTGATCATGTAAATTTTATTTATTTACACATATATTTAATTGTATTTTTTTATTAGTTTTTTTCTATTTTAAAAATTAAATAAATAAATAAATTCACTTATACGCTATATGTCATAATAACATTATTGGATATCAGTATACAACTATTTTAGGAAGAACATGAATTTTTTTTTAAAGTGAGAGCATGGAAATTATACTAATGATTTTTGTTAAAAATAATTTGCAAGAAAGATGCGATGCATGTACTAAAATAATATTGTATTATTGGTGCAATTTTCTACTATTTATTTTTTTTGTTAATGTTTTAACAATTTTAAGATATTTAACGCATTTTTTATTTAGTATTTGGAAGAAGATATAGTATTGCACTATTGCTAGTAAAAAATTGGGGACCCAAAAGTTGAGAGAATGAAAAATGAATATGAGAGAGAAAGCGTGCCACGCAAATGGATGGGCAGGGTTGAGACTATGTGTGTGAATCGTAATAAGTCGCAAGAAAAAGTTAAAAGCAAATAGTCATTGATGGCAATGTGTATACCTACCAATTTTTTCTTCCCTCACTTTCTCTCTCCTTCAATTTGCATTCAAACCCTAACAATATTCAGATAGTTTTAATGAATAGTTCAATGAATTCTGAAATTCCTTTTACAATAATTTATGGTATAGCAGTGTGCATGCAGTGACACCAAACTAAAGTGAAAGAGAAGATGTGAAAGAAACTCGAAATTGTCTCACAATTATTGATTATTGATGTGTTGTGTGTGAGACTCTTGCGAGATGAAAGTGAATGGTTTGTGAATTGATTGTTGGATTTGTAGATTTAGTTCAATCGACTCAAAGGATAACAATATAACAGTGAATAAGTTAAAGTGTGATTGATGTTGCATATGGATGTGTTTATATTTAATTATTCATTTCATAATACTTTTTTCTCATTAACAAATTAGGCTCTACAGGTAACGGCGATGTAACCGCGATTCTAGCGTAAGGAACACCGACTCTCAATAGATCAGTTCAGAATCAGGGAGTGTTTCACCATCCTTCCGGCAGGAACCTCGAGCAAACACATTGTGAAGTGCGGGACACTAGCACGAGTTGTGGAGGCGTGCTACTGAAATGATGAATCCGAAACACACCCATCTCCCTTCTTCTATCTTCCACCATTTATTCTCGATGCATAAAAAGTCGTTATTTTCTTCTGCTTCTCTTTGTCTCGGACGAGGAATCAGTTACTTCCTTCACATTTTCATGTGTCATTTCCAAAAACCAAAAAGGAACCAAGCAAAGAAAATCATCATTCTACATCCTTCATTAATTCATTCTCCTTCTCTTACTCTAAACAAAAACAACAGGGAAGAAATATAACAGGGTCATTGCATGTGTGAAAAAGTAAAGAGTTACGATACACAAACCACCCCATAGAACATACTAGGGTTGTCCAGATTGACCCGATCCAACCGAAACCGTACCAACCGAAGGTTTTTATGCAAAATCATTCGAACTAGGTCGGTTTTCGGTTTAAAATGATGGAAAAACTGGTTTTTGCATGGTTAGGTCGAGTCCGGTTTGGGTTCTAAACCGACCGAAGAAACTCTCTAGTAAAAAACTAGGCCCAGTTTAATATACACGGCCCAAACAAAAAGCGTCTTTCTCACACATTCTTGGCTTTAGTTAACCTAGCCAGGAGCCACCACCCATTTTTCACATAACCCTAGCACTGTTTATCTCTTCTCCTTCTTGGCTTCTCCCAAGCCTAGCGTTGCCGCCGCATGCATATCTCTCTCTCTCCTAGAGCCAAAGCTTATCTTCTGTTGTTGGCTTCTCTCAGCCGCCACTTACCTTTATCTTGACCCAAAGCTTCTCTTCTCCTTATGGCTTATCCCATCACTAAGACAACAAACCCTAGCCTTTTCTCTTAACCTTCATCGTGCCTCTCACTGTTGGGAACAACAACCATAGGCCTCCTTATCCGCGAGAGCCCTCTCTTCATTCGTTGCATCGACTTGGGTTGTCTTTGTCGTGTCGTCAACATTCCGTGAAGTCCATCAGGCCATCTGACCATCTTCATCTTTTGTGAAAGCTTTCCTAAACGTTAAAGCCTTAAAGGCTAGCTAGTTCTTCCCCTTCAGCCTCAATACCCTGAATTTCTCTTCTTCCTTTGTCTGATATATTTTATTTTGATCTTCCTCAGATCTGAGTATTGCATGTGAAGATCCGAAATTGAAGATTCAGTCATGATATCTTCTGTTATACTTAGGGTTTCTTCATTTTTTAAATTATCTTCTATAATGTCTTGATTAAAACTAGTGCAGAATTTAATCTGTTACTCGAAATCAATTTCCTATGCCTTCATCTTTTTTAGATTTATTCTGTATGTTGAACCCGCACCAACGCACTCGCCAAAACCGTAATCCGTCGAAACAGAACCCGTGATAGCTGGGCGGTCGGTGGTGGGCCTAGTAGTTTGATGATTTTCACAGACAAAACCGACGTTTTCAGTCCGAAACCGACTGAACCCGTCTGATGGACAGGCCTAGAACATACGACCACTAGGCACCTCACAATTTATGACGGATTTTTGAATGTAATTATATTTTGGCTATGTTTGACATATCATTTAGCTAGCTTTAGCTTATTTAACTAATTTAAAGCTTATTTACTAGTTTAAAAATGTTTCAATATTTTAAAACTTTTTCAATAAGTTACCTGAGATATAGCTTACAATTTGAAATTTATTGAATTTATTTTCATTTTCATCTTTATTGTTTTGATAAAATTTTATTATTACTCTTTTTATATTTATAAAAAACACTAGACCATTACTATTTTTATTTTGAAAAAAAAATATACAAGATATTATTTTGTGTCATTTTACAATTTCAACTTGTTTAACAGTTAATTTTATCAAATAAATTTTTTCAATCGAGAGCTTTCACTAGCTTATAAATTTTTATTTTTTATTAATTTATCAGATAGGCATGTCACACATAATCTTTTTAATGGTCATAACTCACATGCTGAACATGTACAATGATCAACATTATGGTGGTACACAGGCGGAAAAGTAAATAAATCATTCCCATTAGTAAAAGATTCTAAAATAATGAATTACTTTGAACAAGAATTAAATATATTATATTTTGTATCATATGTTGTTTTGTATCCTTAAAATGAGCATTTTGTTTATATCGGACAAACTCAATGATTTATACGCAATTATAAAAGTAACCATAAATGACCAACTACCTAATCATGAAGTACAAGCTTATTGTTAAAAACTTAAATTGAGAGTCCCTATATAATTCCAAATTTAGACTTCATTATATTTTTTAAATCTATTTTAGTTTACAATTTCAATTTCTTAAAATTTTATTTAAATTTACCTTTTAGCGTTTTAGAGTTAAGAGTTAAGAATTAAACGATTTACATGTGGTATTTTTTTAAACTACATATATCGTCCACTAAAATAATTATATTTGAGTTGTGTAGGACTACTATAAACGAAAAGCTCTTCTTATTAAATACTTAATGCAGTTACATTTATAAACACTTAAACTCATGCTTCTGCATAAGTTAAAAGATTTGAGTATGTCTTTGCTTAAACCATTTTCTTTTCAGTGCAATTTACTTTACTTGTTTTATTAAACTTTTCCTTTTTATTCTTTCTTTCCCTTCCATTTGACCTTTCTACTTCTTCTTTCCTTAAAAATTAAATACGTTTTTAAAGAACTTAACACTTAAACATTTTCAGTAAAAAAAACTCAAGAGGATATGAATCCAATTTCAAAATTGGTCGTGAATTCTTATTTATTTACCAATAATCGGTGTAAACACAAATCTTTTATGATATGATTATGCTAAATAAACAATTAGAAAGTTATATCATAACTCAATTCAAAAGCTAATTAATTGTTTCCGAATGATATTTTAGGTGAAAGAGTTAGATGATATAGGAGTTGGGTGAGAGGAATCAATCATGGGCGGATACAATTTATCTTTCCGATGTACCAAAAAAGCTAACAAATTAAAAATTCTAAAAATTTTCAAAATATTTTTTTTGGTACATCGAAAAGATAAATTGTACTCATCAGAATCGATCCCTGAACCTTCCCTACCCAACTCATATGTTCCCCAGCTCCTACCATTTAAGGAATCCTACATAAACAATATGTTATGTACAAATACTTTGCCATTCTATATATAAATTCCTGGGAAATGAGGTTGCAATTGAATAATATTAACTACATAACCTTTCATAAAAAAAATATTAACTACATAACCAGCATCACAATTATTTTTGACGGTGAACATATGGCGAACTCGATCCAAATTAGAGATTTGGTAGGGTCAATTTTATTTATCCAACTTATGAAAGAATGATTTTGTCGGTCCAGTCTCATAAAAATATACTCCATCCTCTTTGTTATAAAGCCTCTTTCAAATAATTGCGTTTATTAAATAAATATGTAATGAGTCTAATAAATGTATAAGTTTTAAAGAAATATTTGCAATCTTCCATATTTATCTTTTATTATTATGGGCTCGATGGGGACTTGAAGGAGAGGAAGGGAAGAAGATTATGGGAAGGAGAATGATATGTCTGATGTGTAAGTCTAAACATAGAGCACCTAAGAATCTCTTAATAACTTTTGATGGTAACGAGTTATATCTTATAAAAACAATAAGTAATTAAGCTTGCACCAAATTATGATGTTTTAAGAATTTCAGGAACACTATAATCTTCAAGTATTACATCATTATAGAAGCAAAGCAGCATCATCTTACCAAGATTGAGAGACTTTGTCTTACCTTTTAGGCTAAACACTTAGTCAAAACACAAGAGTGCCCAGTGCTTACTTTGTCTACTACACTCTCTTTAATTTTAAAGGTTGTTGAGCCTAATGAGGCTTGGTAAAGGAATATTTATAAGAGGAGAAGTCTTTCAGAATACTTGTTAGAGAAGTCTTGTAGCTAGAATACTTGTTTAAGTTAGTGGATTGATGATCAAGGACTGGAGGCAGTCTAAGTTTTAAGGGTGAACCAAGATAAATTATTTGTGTCATTTCTCTCCACCCTTAACTCTTTGTTATCTATGTACTTGTTATTTCCATTGTAACTAACAAAATGGTTTTATAGAAACGATTTTCAAAAAGATTTTAAGTTGTTGATTCAAGTTTGCGGAAAATTTGATTGAAACACAATTCAATCCCTCTTTCTTATCCCTGTATTTTATTTCGTGAATCATGATGTGTTATGAAGGATCTAGTTCAGGACAATGGCCTGGTTCTCGTGGGAGAGAACGTGAGATAGAAGATTGTTTAAATCTGAGTTTGTTCATATTTTTAGTGAAAAAGATGAAGAACAGAGTCATTGCAAGTAATGAGCACCACCTTACAATTTCTATTACATTTTGTTGTCTTTGTAATGGAAGGGCTCAATTTATTAAAAATATGAGATTAGAATCGCTCATTTTAAATATTAAGGATCAAATCGAATAATCGCGAGAAATGAGGGGTTAAAAATATAATTAATTTTTTTTTAAGATCTCATCAAACATTAAAGAGAGACAAATGGCACCTACATTAACTAAAGGAGAAGTTCAAGTCTAAATTTTTTGTAAATTGCAAATGAAAAAGCACTCTTCATAATACACTTTTTTTCCAGTTTGAATAGTTCATTCTTCCTGCAAATTCATCCTTATTCAATAAATTTTGATACATCGTACTCTTTTGATGAAAGGCTTAATTGCACTTTTGATCCCTTAAGTATCATGATTGTGCGATTTCAATCCCTAATCTTTAAAACGAGCGATTTGAATCCTAAAATTTTCAATTTGTGCAAATCAGGTCCCTCCGTCTGATTTCCGTCAAACAGATAACGGAAACGGCTGAGATGACATTTTTATTAAGAAAAAATTATTAATTTTATTCCACTTAAGCATTAATTTTTTTACCATTTTTTTTCCATCCATCTCCTTCTTCTTCAGCTGATAAAAAAAATCTCTTTCTTCTTCAAGCTTCATCAATCCCTCCTCTCCTCCATCTTCACCAACTTCCTCTTCAACCACAAAAGCCCCAAACTCAACCCCTCCTCCTCTCCTCCCTCCCCCCCTCTTCACCACTGCAAAATCCAGAAGCAGAATAATACAGAAGACCCAAAACCCAAAAAACGTTTTCCTGAGTGAAAAAACCCAGAATGAAAAAAATCCAGAAATACAACTTCAACCCAGATCCCTCATCTTCCCTAATCCCTCCTCATCTCTACCCAGAATTGATCTTACTCCTCCCTCGACAGCAGAACCACCACCACGACACCATCTCCTCAGCGAGAACCCCCAACCTCCGAGCACCATCGCCGATGAGGTCGACCTCTCCATGTTCGCTGCGGGCCAGAGAGCACATCCCGTTGGGAACCACCGCGCCATCGGTCACCAAGCCTCAACCCAGATCTGCATCGCACTGCCTCAAGGCCACTGTAGCTCGACCATCGCTCTGCACCGTGAACCACACCATGAGGGACTTGTCGTGGAGGATCTTGGGCCGGATCTGGTGGATCTTGGGACCATCGTTTCCATGTTCTCACCCCTTTCCATTGGCTACAGAGCCTTAATCCTCACAAGAGGTTGCAACCTTGGAATTGGGAATTTTAGGGTTTTTTAGGTGAGAGGGAGGGAGAAGATGAAGCAGAACGGTGGTGGTGGGGTTGATTTGTGGATTTTGGGGTTTTTTTTACAGTATTTAATTTTAAGTTTTTATATATGTTTTAATTTCCTTTTTATTTATTTATTACTTACATGGCATTCAAGTGGAGCCCAATGTCAGATCCACATCATTTAATGAGTGACACATATGCAATTTCCGTTATCTATTTGACGGAAATCAGACGGAGGGACCTGATTTGCACAAATTGAAAATTTTAGGATTCAAATCGCTCGTTTTGAAGATCAGGGATTGAAATCGCACAATCATGATACTTAAGGGATTAAAAGTGCAATTAAGCCTTGATGAAATTTCGTCATGCTCTCGATCTCTTCTATGTGAAACTACAGGTGTCATTTAATTAAGCCAAATTAAACAACCATATCGGTTACTGTTTTTTTTGGTGTTTCAAGTTATAATTGAAAATAATAAAATAAAATGAAAAATATAAAGTGGATATTGCAAGTGTGCTCATAAACAGTAAAATTTTGAGGGTAATTTTTGTTACATGTTACCTGTAGAGATTAAACAGTGGAAATTTTAAGACCAAGCGTGGTAACAAAAAGTTGTCGTGCCTGTGTGAGTCACGATTAATTAAGTTGATATTGTCAGTCAACAAATTAGCGTGTGTTTCTAATTCATGATTAGCAGTACTACTTTGTTTTGAAAATGTTCCAAAATTTCCCACGGCATCAAGTCATCAACTGATTAAACATGTAAACAGACTTATCGAGGTTTTACTTCATAATGTCATACATGTCTTATCGTTTTTTAATTTCACATCTCTTATCGTTTAAATTAAAGATAACGATAAAAGGGAGCGTATCAAGTGCGAGATGAGAATATTAAATTGTAATAATTAAATTTAATGTGAATGATAAAGATTAAAATATAAATTTACATAACTTTCTAAAAAAGTCACATCACCATTGATTGACATTAAAACTCAACCACCTATTTATAATTGTATAGCCACGATTTGATGCTTTCAACTCTTACAATAAACACTGCTTTCACTTGATACGTCTCAACGACAGAATATCTAAAATAATAATAATTCATGTCTTACATACTATATATATATATTATATATAATTAATATATATATAATATATTAATATATTAATTATATATATATACATATTAGTAAAAAAATTAAATTGACATAAATAATAAAATATCTAAAATAATAATATTCTATGTATGAGGTGGTATTCTAACTCTATTTGATTTTATCTTAATAAGACATATTTTTATTAATTTTGAAATATAAAAATAAATTTTGTGATTTTCTTAAACTGTTTCTAGCACAATCAGTCAGATTGGTCGGTTGAGTTCAGTTTTCAAAACTACAAGTTTTTTCTCCTACTACTCTACTAGAATGGAACCCTTAATGAGAAAGAGTGGCTCACTTGGTAAGTTAAGGGAATCAAGAGATTTGCAGGCCGATCAGGGCCAGAGTTTAAACCCTGTAAACCCCGTTTCTTATTAACTGTCAACTTTAAAGAAAAAATTGTGTTTCTATATGTCTGTCCACTTATAATTTTAAGAGAACATTAATTGATGTTTTCCAAGTAACGCCCTTGTGGAAGTTATAAATGAAGAAAGATAAAATTCATTCTAAAGGGTAAAAATGGAAAACAAATAAATAATACTTTTATGAAATCAACAAAATTAATTGTGCTCCTTAATATGTGTGTTTCTTATCTTCCCGGACAGTTAAATAGAAACGGAAGTAGTAACAATTAACATCTAACATTAGCTTATAAAAAAAGAATGGATCAGCCCTTAACATTTGGAAAAATTGTTTTCCAACAATTTCCGTGAAAGCCAACGTTTCTCGCTGAAAACTATGAATTAAGCAGAAAAGTGAAAAAATGTATTTTCTAGTACAACAATTTTTTAGTGTATAATTTCTAAGGTTTTGGAATTTCTGAGAGTGACTCTTATGACCGATGATCGCAAATCTTCCCCACTTTACCTCCCGTCCCATAATTTTTATGGATCACGACTAGGGAACTATTGTTTTGGGAGTGACTTTCGTCGAGCGCCCCTAGGATGAGCACAATGACTCTAAGGGCGATCAAGCAACAACCTCGATCAACGCCCGATTGACCTACGTCTCAGCCAAGATCCTCATCCCCTCACTTTGTCCAATCACAGACTCTATGACCTAGCAACAGGGTAGGCGTGAAGCTTGCAGCTTATGCCTCCCTAATGAAGAACCCAGACCCTTGGATCTTTACATGCAACACAGGGGATCATGGTCTAGCATTCACCCGGAGACTAGACACTCATGACACGTCTCTAGGTCCTTTCACCCTACTTAATTGCCAGTATAGAGGTTGAGATCCAGCTGAAACAAGTACATCCATCTTACTCTAAGACGCAAAAGAACCCTAAACTCCCCAACCACTAATTTAGGCACCAGAGTGTCTTTGCTAGGACTCCGGCCCTCCCGAGCTTAACAACATCGGTCAGCACTAGAGCACCCTCCGATCCCTTTCACGTTCGGAC
Organism: Lotus japonicus; assembly: GCF_012489685.1. NCBI lineage: Eukaryota > Viridiplantae > Streptophyta > Magnoliopsida > Fabales > Fabaceae > Lotus > Lotus japonicus. The sequence continues at coordinate 15,486,245 of NC_080041.1, read as the reverse complement.
AAGAGTCTTCCTTCATCTACCTAATATCAAAATTCAGTCATTCTTCTTCAATCAACACTTTTTAAGTGATTTAACTAGACTAATGATTTGACCAAAAAGAAAAACTTTCAATTCCAATTATACGGTTGTTAAAATGTCGTGTTGATCATGAGGATTAAATCTTTTGCCTTTTTAATAGATTCTTTTCTTTAATTCAAAGCGATTCATTACTATCATTGAATAGAATGTTGCTAATAATCAATAATAAATTAAGCAACCCCCTCTACTTATAAAACTTAATTGCTATGGTCCTTCCTCCCCAACATGCAACATGCACCGAACTGATGAGATAAGAACCTGTACCCACTACCTAATTTGCTAAGCTTTCAAACCGCTAACTGTGATAGGCCACAGCTTTGTGTCAGCACTTATTTAATTTAATTCATCTACCTTTTAGTTTCTTTTCTTTTTCTTTCATTAAAGTTTATGAATAGGTATATATCCTGTTAATTCTAAGTTATAACACAAGGGGAAAAAACCGAGAATAAAACTTTGATGTTTAGATATTTTTACATTAAACTCATCCCACATTACCTTTTTTATTAGTGTTGAAGTTGGTTTTGTAACGTTCAAAAAAAAGTTGGTTTTGTAATGATGAAATAAGGATCACATCGACTGGTTCGGTAAATGAATGTGAAGGTCAAAAAAAAAAGAAATCGAAGAAGTTTCACATTGCATAACATGTTGAAGAAAGAGGAGGCCAAAGCTATATACAGTGATCCAAGTTATTGTTTGAAAATGCTCTGATCATAAATATTTTAAATTTGTATTTGTGTTTTTTTTTTTCTACCATCCTCTTGTTTTAAAGTGTAGTCAGATGTAGTTTAAATATTTGTTTTGAGATTGCGAATGTTGAGAACATGCATGGTTTAGAGACCACTCTATGCGTTTTAATAACCTTTTCATATTATTTATTTTTTGGTTATTAGTTTTGACAGCAGTTTAATTTTTCTTCAATTTTATAGTTTTTCACGTAAAATTTCTGATTCCGATTGTGCTCCTACTATTTATTTCTCAGTGGTTTCCCAACACTACTTTATCTATGACATCTTTCAATTTTCTCTTTTCTTTTCCTATCTATACATTTTTATCTAAAGTGAGAAAGAGCACCACTGAAATGTTTAGTAACATATTCCACATGAGTTATATAGTGAGGTTGTAAAGGGATTTTTACCATTACTTGTCACTGAATAACTACCCACACAATGTAGGATTTCTCTAATGTGGACCCCTAAAAATGAAGTCTAAATTTGGACTTTCCTTTTTTATCTATTACTAATAGTCACGCTTAGGGTAATCAAAAAACACTTTGTCATCTCTTTCCCTCTCGCTCTCTATTTTCTTTGGCGAAGTTTGACAGCAAGGAGTGGTGATGGCTTTTTGTCGGTGAGTGCGGGTGAGGCGCGAAGAAAAGATTGCGATGGTTTACAATGATGGAGCGATTCCAGCTATGACTTGGCCGGGTTCAGTGAAGGCTTGGGGTTTTGGGTTGACATGGTGGTTCAATGTTGGGTTTTGTTTGATTGAAAGGTTTAATTAATGATAGCCAAGGAGGGAGATTCTGTGGATGTTTGGTTCATATGTGGTTAGAAGAGTGAGTTTTGGGTCCATGGTGTGTGAAATAGTGTACTTGGCTTCTTAATGGTGGCGTGGTGGAAGCTCGATATGAGCAAGGAGTTTAGATGTGTGAGGAACTCAGTGGTCTTTACTGACAAAAAGGCAACATGAAAGAGTAGAGCCGCAGCGTCTCAGACAGTGGGACTTTGAGGTACACCACTCAGTTATCCTCCTCGAACGAGAGTCCAATCTTCTTCTTAATTGTCTATCTCTTCCACGACCCTTAAGTCCAGAATCTCCTTCCACCTGGAAACCCTAAGCCCCTAATCTTTCCAAATCCACTACTTCATCTCATATGTGGATACCCCCTTCCCACGTTCATCAAGGCTATCGTGGACACTTCTCTTCTCTAGCTACTATGGGTGATCAAGGGTTCGGTGCATTTTGAATGTTGGGACTTCAGTTGTGATGGTTTTATTCTAATGTTGTGCGTTCTTCTCTGGTTTTGTATTGCTGCTTCTCTTAGCTCACAAAGCAAATTTCGTATGTCCCAATTCTATCAAGTGGTTGATATCAGTGCTGCTTCTTCCGACCATGATTGGCCTCACTCTAAAAGCAATAATGATGGTGGCAGGGCCTACTCCAATGACCGTTGCTTTTGCAATCGCTTTTGGTCGGCATATACAACGCCTCCAATTAGGACTCCAACTAGCCGACAACATGCCAGTCATTTGCTTAGTCTTCGACGTCATCTCCTCGTGCTCCGATAGAGAGTGGTCCTTCTCCATTCAATCATTATCAACTCTCTTTCGTCTCCTCTTCGACTTCATCTGAGTCTCCATAATGTGAATCGGGACGACCTATTGTAGTGGGTAAATATCATATGTCCAAAGTTGGACATATTTTATTGAGGTATACATTAGACATACCCACAATGAACCCTAACTTGTTTTGTTCTCAATTACCTATTGCTTGTTAATTGACCGGGAAAATGGAATATTGCAACGTGTTATGTCATTGTAAATTTACAAAATCACTTAAAAGGAAAAGTTGTAAAGCATAGCTTATAGAGTATGGACTGTGTCCACCAGCAATTTAATTAAACACACCCTATGTAACGGTACCTATTCTTTTATGATTTTTTTGTGTCACTACAAGAAGTATCTTAGCATGAGTTGTATAATATAATATAATATAATATAATATAATATAATATAATAACAACTGAAAGTCAGAATTTTTTTATTAAATTGTATTAGTATATAGTTAAGAAATACTTGTTAACGGTGGTTAGTTTAAGTGGTACATGTTTGATTCTCCTTAAGTAAGGTTTTGGGTTTAAGTCTTGTGGATGGAGAAAACCCCCGCTGGGAGAGTTAGCCCCACCATCAATCCATGATGTGAATGTTTCCGGCTCGAATAGAATTATCTCAGAAGAAGGACACATGTCTTACATCCGAAGGAGGACACTTGTCTTATACCAAAAGATACTTGACATGCAAGAATTAATATATATTACTTAAACAAGATTGGGTCCCCGAATGATAGCTGAAGTGGTAAAAGCTATGGACATAAGGGTTGGGTGAGATGAAAGGTGAAGGGTGAAGAATTCGAACCCTGAGAAAAACTAATTTACTAATATTACTAACAACTAATATTTGCGTAAAAAAAAACTTAAACAAGTTTGGCAGATTCTTACTTTGAATGTACCAGCTGACTAACTGAGACAATAGATTCACATTGGATTGCTGACTTCGATCGACAGACAACTTTGAATTATCGTGTGATACTTTTGAATGCTCCTGGACCCTTGAAAACTACCTTATTTACTACGATGTGTTGCTATTTACAGGCTACACCTTTTTGGGTTTGATCTTGGTGTCATCATATCATGCTTTATCTTTCAAGACCCGTGAAGGTTGAAAATTTGAGAGCAAATTCCCAGGTAATGAGTGTGTTGAGCATGTGAATTGCTTAATAATTATCTAATGAATATTTGAGATGGATAGTAGAAATCTTGGATGCATATGTGTCGACTTGTGATTTGTCCCTGTCAATTATAATTGAGTGTTATATAGTGTGGAAAGAAGGTTTCAGTTAGTGGAAAGTTAGCAGAGAGTCTTAGAAAATATTATGAAAATATTTGATTCCTAAACTTTATTGATCAATTGGAAGCTGAGCTGGATAAAGAAATGGTTCAAAAATAAAGAGGTGAAAGTCTCAGATTTCAAAGATATTTGAACTTCAAATTTACAATCAAAATGATGACTGAAGTATGTTAAGCAAGCAAGAGTTGGGAATACGTATTTTGAAACTTAAGGCATTTTCCAAATTTCTTTTTTTTACATGGATTGATTCCTAGACGACAGTCTTCTTCCCAACTTATATGTTCCCGAGCTTACTATCATTCAGGGCGGCATTTTCCAAATTGATTTCAAAGAAATGAACATGAATAATAATAAAAATAGAAAAAACTTGGACACATTTCTATTTATGTTGTTTTTATCATTGTCCAATTAAAACATAAAACATGAGTTGGAAAAAAGGGAAATCAGAGGAAATTATATATCATATCAATAAAATATGAGTTTAATTTTGATGCACCGACGGTGTAAAGTTTTTTTACACCGTCAACCAATCAGATTTCAAGGATGTGAGAAAATTTCTCTTTTCATTTAATTTCATTAATTGACGTGGCACATCCTTAAAATCTGATTGGTTGACGGTGTAAAAAAACTTTACACCGTCGGTGCATCAAACTTTTTCTCATAAAATATTAAGAAATTGAATGACTAGACTTTTTATTGGACAACGATACAAATCATATGGTGTATAAGTTTTTCTCTAGTAAAATTTGATGTCATATATCATGTTTATCCAAGTTAGCACTTCAAAAGATAATATAATTGAAGATATTAATATTCTTTGTGAACACTTGAGAGAAAAAGAATTTTACTATATGTGCCTGAACATCTTAAATTTGAGTAATTAAGGATTTATTTGATTTCTATTTTTAGTTTCTGTTGTAAATTTTACTCACATTCTCTTAGGTTTTTTTTTTTTTTGAACATACATTCTCTTAGAGCATCTCCAATGTAAGGTTCTTAGTTCTTATTTTTGAGCTAAGAACTAAGAACTGAGTTTTTAACCATTGGAGAGGATGACGTGGAGTTCTTAGTTCTTAAAAATAAGAACTAGGTTCTTATAGAGCATCTCCAATGCAAGGTCCGTAGTTCTTATTTTGGAGTTAAGAACTAAGAACTAAGAACTTTACCATTGGAGGTGCTGACATGGACTCCTTAGTTCTTAAAAATAAGAACTCAGTTCTTATATAAGGAGTTTTGCTTTTTGAGTTCTTAGCTTAAAATATTAATTATTTATCTCTCATTCAAATACTTTATTACTTTATGAGTTTTGTTTTATTATTTTATCAAAATAAAAAGTATAAATAATGTGGTTGGTGGGACCAAATGAATAGTTGTAAGAACTAAGAACTTAGAACTCATGGTTGGAGCAAAATTGCTTGAGAGTTGCTTAAACACATGTGGCAATACGGGCCCACATGAATAGTGTTAAGAACTAAGAAATAAGAACTAGCATTGGAGATGCTCTAAGAAATTTTACTTTTTGAGTTTTTAGCATAAAAAATTATTTTTTCTCTCTCATCCAAGTTACTTTATGAGTTTTATTTTATTAATTTATGAAAATAAAAAATATAAATAATGTGGTTGGTGGGACCAAATGAATAGTGCTAAAAACTCATGGTTGGAGCAAAATTGTTTGAGAGTGGCTTAAGCACATGTGGCGGTACGGGCCCAATAGTGCTAAGAAATAAGAATTAAGAACTAACATTGGAGATGCTCTTGCAAGGTTCTTAGAGCATCTCCAATGGGGGTTGCTTAAATCCAGTTGCCAACTTAAGCAACGTTGCTTATTTTGGAGCATCACTGGAGCAACATGACGTGGCAGTTGGGTTGCTTAAATTTAAGCAACGGTTGCTTATTTTCTCTCTCCTTACTTTTTGACTAAAAAATCATATTTTCTCTTTCATTCATGTACTTGTATAGTGTAATTACCTTGAAATAATATAAATATAAGAGGTATAATGAGACTCAACTAAAAGTAAACTAAGCAACCGTGGTTGGAGAGAATTCTGCTTGAGTTGCTTAAATCCTATGTGTCAGTCTGGACCCATCGAAATAGTTTTTAAGCAACCCAACTAGCAACTATGCATTGAAGATGCTCTTAATTCTTATTTTTGAATTAAGAACTAAGAACTAAGAACTTTACCATTGGAGGTGCTGACATGAAGCTCTTAATTCTTAAAAATAAGAACTCAATTCTTATATAAGAAGTTTTACTTTTTGAGTTCTTAGCTTAAAATATTAATTATTTCTCTCTCATCCAAATTACTTTATTACTTTATGAGTTTTGTTTTTTACTTTATGAAAATAAAAAGTATAAATAATGTGGTTGGTGGGATCAAATGAATAGTGGTAAGAACTAAGAACTAAGAACTCATGGTTGGAGCAAAATTGCTTGAGAGTTGCTTAAGCACATGTGGCAATACGGGCCCACATGAATAGTGCTAAGAACTAAGAAATAAGAACTAATATTAGAGATGCTCTTAGATTTATTTCTCTTTTAGAAGTTCTTTTAGCCCTAAATTAACTCTAAACTCGAAGTAGCCAATCTCTCCAACTTTGAATAATGTCAGTCTCTACAAACCTTTGAAAATAGAAAATAAAATAAAATTAAAATCACAATTTTTTAATTAAAACTAAAAATAGAAACATAAAATGAAAATAAAAGTCCCAAACCGTCGACATATGATCAAACAATCAAACTCACTGAGATATAAGCTCATGGTCAAATTGTACTAGTATGGACGACCCATACAAGACATTATCAACCCATAACAAGATGTCGACAATACTAGTAGAATGCGACATGTTCGAAATTATAATCACAACACCAAGAGTACGGACTACAATGGACATCTTAGAATCCCATTTATCAACACCAAGAGGACGAACTACAATGGACAGTCGACCTATGATCAAACTCACTAAGACATAAGCTCACGGTCAAGTTATGCTAGTTTGGACGGCCCTTACAAGACATTATCAACCCAGAACAAGATGTCGACAATACTAGTAGAATGTGACATGTTGGAAATTATAATCACAACGCCAAGAGTACAAACTACAATGGACATCTTAGAATCTCATTTATGGCTAAGTTACATAACAATCCCTGACTAGAAGAATCTCACTTATCGCTAAGTTACAAAACTATCCATAAGCGAATGATCACCAAATAAGATCAAAGCGCTTGCTTTCCAACCTCTTTTCCGCCCAAACCTTCTAAATCAATGACACATGACCCTAGACTGTCCTCTGCGCTTGCAGATGAGCACACCATTAGGCAGAACAAAGATTTACCGTCCATTTGCTTGTTGTAAGGACAATGAACTTAAAGGATCAAAGGGCAGACCATGGAGCGCATTGTGCTAAGGAACGCATGCGATATTGACATAACCTTAACCACTCAAGCCTTTGTGTACATAAGGAACAACCAAAGAGTCATCAAATACATCGCTTATCCTATTCTGTTTCTCTTTTATACCCTACTAATTTGAGCGTTTGAGTGTCTTCACAAGTATCATTGGTGAAGGACCAACTCTACGCGCAAGAACATCCTCAGTTAATGAGAGTCGGACACCTTTACCAATCACCATATCCATCACCACCGGAGAAGGAGATAAACACTTGATTTGAGTGATTGGTTAGACTTTGTCTGATTAAAACCAAACGTCCTAAATTATATTATTTTTTAGTTTACCCCTTCATTTTAATATAAATGTAAATCACTTGAGGGATACATGTCCAAAAATGTTTTTTGGACCCTTTAATGTCAGATGACAAATGTCAAATGAACATTGTGTGATCTATCTTTTTATTCATAAATATTTAAATGGACTCACCTATTTAATACATATGAAGAGGGATATGTACACAAAATTTCAACACGAGAGAATGAGAGAGTTTACACATGAGAAGATCTTGATTAGTGTCCAAAGATACGAAGATAGCTAAGCATATCTAGACAACTTATGAATTATGATCATCTCATGTTATAGGCATGAAAGGTGAAACAATATATCCCTCTTTATAAATATTTAAAGGGTCTCACCTATTTAATATTTAATATGTATGATGATGACCTCTTACCAATTTCCACTAGATGAGATCCTTATAAATAAGATGAAAAACTATTTTCTACAAAATCATGCAAGTTATTTACCAAAGGATGTCCTTGTCATAGAAAACACACCTCCAGAAAGAAAGCTGAAGCTTTTAATTTCGATATGTTGCATTCTTTGACATCTCAGCCACAAACATGAAGCCCCTCAAGGCTCACACAATAATGCACATTAATTAATGATTTTGTTTGTACATACATCAACAGTTAGTGCAATAAATTACAAAGAAGACTTAGGAACATACTTGAATCCCAAGTAGTACCATCAACTGAGGAATGAATTCAGGATGCCCTGGCCATGCAGCTCCAGTGACCAAATTGCCATCAGTGAAGCAACGCTCTATTGGGTCAGGTTCTAGCCATGTTGCTCTTGATAGGACCACATTCAACTTCACAGCAGGATAAGCAGTACATTTCCTTCCCTGTAGAATGTTGTAATTAAAAAAAAAAACAATTTATTTTGTAATCTCTTAATTGTTTTTTTTTTGGTTAAATGGAGGGGCTAGGCCCCATAATTTCTTAACTATTGACATACACTTGCAATGTCCTGTTTAGCCTTTTATCAAATAAAATTAAATTAAGGATTGTTTCTAAAGGTGTAAATGGAAAATCAAATGCTCTATTTATTAGTAGTAGTGCTAAAAGATTCAGATAAAGTTTACAAAATTAATAAAGAATGTGTTAAAAAGATGAGAAATTCTAGTATTACACTCTTTTAAACAGTCAGCAACACACATCATGTGATTTGTTTAATTTTTAAAAAGTCAATACATTTTTTACAAAAGAGGCAAATGTGTTGACTTTTTTTTTTTAAAAATAGACCAATCATAAATATCGTATGTTGCTAGCACTCGTCATCATGAAATAGCTAATATATTAATCAAACTTAAGTCAATTTTCATACATGTACAAACAAATAGAAAGATATATACAAAATCCAACTGATTAGTATGCTGCTGTTTGTACATTACACTAGAAAGCTCTGTCACACTTTTCAAAGACAGCAAGATTACTAAGGCCCCAGAGGCATTATTTAAGGAGCAAATTCAACATAAGTTGTTAGGAGTTTCAGGAAGGTGATGTTGTTACATAGACATGTATCAGGCATACCCTAACATGAGCAATGGGGACCATATTCCATTAACCATTTCAAATGATATCATTGAATCTCAACTTAAAATCCTATCCCCCACTTGTCTAGACAGTTACTTTTCCTTAAACAAATCAAGACATTAAAGTACATAAGCTATTTTTCTTCTTTTTACCAATCCATTAATTTTCATTGTTGATCTTTAAGCTAGCAAAATGTCCCCTTTTCCTAGGATATAAACATCCTTGACTTTTAGCATTTATAATATCCAGGGGCACCAAATCCACTACATGAATCTAGCTGATAACTATTGATTATCATTCCAAGATCATTGCAATAATTTACATAACTTGTAAATAGACAAGGGCAGGGCAGGGCATGGATTAGAACTATAGGTCCCCCCCCCCTCGTTTTCTCCCAATTACAGAGCTAAGAGCTGCACTTATGCATTTGGGTAAACAGCTTAATGAAGCGCTTGTGACAATAAGCTTTTAATGCATAAGCGCTTATTCAAAGGCTGATTATAAGCTCAAAATAGGTTATAGGGACCATAAGTGCTTATTCATACGCTAACTTGAGCAGCTTATGAAAATAAGGTCAAAATAGCTTATATAGGTAGGTTATAAGCTATTTGTGTAAGCTCTTCCGAACACTTGCATAGTCGCTTATGGTATAAAATAAGCTCAAATAAGTTCTTCCAAACGGAGCAAATGTTGAACATTATACCTCACAATCAATACTACACAAACTATTAACTCGTTTTCGTTTCCAAACAACATGATTAACCACTAATATCTGAAGTGTTTGACATGAATACAAGAGATGTTTGTAGTAAATCAGTGACATTTATACCTTAAGAACACCGGCAGCGGCTAAGATCTGCTGGCCATGGCAGATAGATGCAACTGGCTTCTTGCTCTCCATGAAATGCTTCACCAAAGCGATAACTGACTGATTCAATGCCAAATATGCTGGGGATCGACCACCAGGGATGACGAGAGCATCATAGCTAGAGGGTTTCAAACCATCATAGTCAGCATTTAATGTAAAATCATACCCTGGCTTCTCACTGTAAGTTTGATCACCTTCAAAATCATGAATAGCAGTTGGGCAGGTATCACCAGCCTTCTTTTTGGGGCAAACTGCATCAACATGGCATCCTAAAGCCTGAAGAGACTGAAAGGGAACGGTCACCTCATAATCTTCCATGTAGTCCTGCAATTGGAAAATGTTGAACCATGCCTTCATCAATCTGCATCAACGCTAAAAGGCTTTTTCATAAAGTATGAATCACAAAACACTAATTCACTTTCCTTTTTCTTTTTGGAAGAATCCCCCAAAAAAGAATAACAGCCACTCAGCGTATGTTTGGTTCACTATCGGGAACCTTTGAATCAATTTTCATTGAGTAAAGTCACTTTTGAATGACAATATGAATGTTCAGAAGTCATCTTAGAAAATTGATTTCAGACACAAAATCATTTTGTGTAGAAGCTAGAGATAATAACTTCTACGTTGATCATAATAAATTATGAGATTTCACAACTGAATTTCACAGCATTACTATACAAAAATCACCATTTTCATAAATGTATGGCATAAATCACATCACTTTTAACTCACTTTTTACCATAATCAATTTTATCTAGAATCAATTGTGACAACGCTGACCCAAACACGCACTCAAAGTGCTAAATTGTGAAATTTGATTAAACCCAACACTATAACTTAACAATTTCCAGGGTCCAGCAATAGTTCATTGTTAGCAGCCACTTATGCAGCTCCTCCAAATAACACCATCCAAAAGTAAACTAAATGAAACTGCATTCAACTTACCCCACACAGAAACAAGACCCTTTTGTTGGAGCCACATATGCTGAATCCTAAAGCCTTCAAAAAGTGCTGAATAAACTCTGGATGCCCTCTATAAGTAACTCCAGTGATGAGGTTACCATCAACAACAATTGATGCATAGTTTTCAGGTTCCACCCAATGAGCCCCAGCTGCAATAAGCACAGGTCCAACAGTAGGAAAAGCAGTGCACTTACGACCTTTGAGTTCCCCTGCAGCAGCCAGAATCAAAGGACCATGACAAATAGCAGCAATCGGCTTCCCAGAAATCGAAAACTCCTTCACCAAGTTCACAACAACTGGAATGTGAGCAAGATACTCAGATGCTCTCCCACCCGGTATCACCAACCCATCATAGTTTTCTACTTCAACTTCATCAAACGTTGCATTGAGCTAAAAGTTGTGACCCCGGGTCTCAGAATATGTCTGAAACCATCGAATAAGCAAGACCCAGATCGTGAAAAGAGTGAACAAACCCAGAAACTGAAAGTTATTAAGAATTGAAGCATTTGCTCAGTGGCATTACCTGGTGGCCGGAACTCTGATGAACGGAGGTGCGGCAGAGGTCGCCGGATTTTTTCCCGGGGCAAACGGCGTCGACGGTGATACCGAAGGCTTGCAGTGATTGAAATGGAACCATGGCCTGTGACACACATGGAACAATGTGAAATGCAATGAGAAGTGATTGAATATGATGAAGGAGAATGAATGAGCACGTGTGTGAGAGTCTATCATCTGATAGTGATACCTCAGAGTCTTCCATGTAGTCGCCGCAAAGTAGAAGAACCTTTTTCTGAGTCATTGTATCTGCGTCGATTTTGCAGGACAAGGACAACCTCGGAGTTTTTGTTGTCAAGATCGAAGATGTAGTCAACTCCGTAGTAGAGAATGTTTTTTTAATGGTTAAATCTGAGTTTGTAAGATTTTAGTTTTTTGAGGAAAGAGACGCCTAGGAGTTTAAAAATAGGAAATGATTAAAATCAAATTTGCTTATAAACATAGAGAGTTGGGTAGAGGGAGATCCAAATATCGATTCATTGCAGATGTAATTTTATCTTTCTGATGTAAAAAAATAAGAAACTAATTTAACCATTAATAACAAAAATTGATGAACATAAAAATAGTACTCTATACATTTGTGGTCACCAGTCTAAAACCACCATAAAAGTGAGGTATTTCATAGTGGTGTGTATTGTTTTTGTCTCGGTCAATTATCACTGTTTTTATTTTATAAGCTTCTGAAGATTGTCACGCTGCTGGATTTGGATCCTCTCATAGTCTCACTCACGTAAAATTTTTCTTGTTTTTTAATGTTAAGATTTTTTTTTCTTTTCATTTGTATTAATTAAATGAGTGTTAAGTAGATGAGATTGGGTGAATATATATATATGAAAAGAGACGTAAATAAAATAAAATAAAATTATAAAAATGTGAAAGAATATCACATGAGATGATCCAAATTGGTGTTATGCATGACGTATTGGAGTAGAATTTGGATCCTCACCGTTTCTCACTCCATCCCCTTTCATAGACCGTTTACGAAAATGTTGGAAGTCAATGTAGTCCCTGATGTGAGTTTGACAATGAGATTCATTCTCACTCTTGGTTTTTTTTAACTTTATTTACACCTCAATTTTATCTATATTTTTCTTCTCTTTCAATTATATCACATATCACATATTCACATCTTTTACTTTCTTACTCTTTTCTTCATATCTCTCTTATCTTCACTCTATTTACAAATGGAGTGGGAATAACTTTTATCCATTAAATATAGCAAAAGTAGAAGCAAAGGGTTTCACGATTCGTTCACACCTTTACATTTTCTCTCGTCTAATTTTCATTTCCTTTATCTTTTTATTTTTCCCTTCTACACATATCGCTTCTACACATATCGCAGTTGCCATTACATCTCTCCTTTCTCTCTTTTCTTCTTCCTATATTTCTATGTGTGAGTGTGAAAAAAACTTTATTAAGAAGAATATATATTTTATATAATATCTTAGATCCACCCTCACTCACATTAGTTACGTGGAGATTATAAGAGAAGATAGACAAAAATGAAAGGAATAATATTACAAATATTTTAGAAATGCAGAATGAGATATAAATTTAAAGTGAGTGGAAATTGGGAGAAAACAATTCAATCCTTGCTTTATTCGATAAAAATAGTATATTTAATATGTTGTTTGAAGAGAAGACCAAGAAACATGATAAGTTGTCCCTTTTCTTGCTAATATATTAAACATTTCCCCCAAATTCTCAAACAAGGTGGACGTGCCGGAGTGGTTATCGGGCATGACTAGAAATCATGTGGGCTTTGCCCGCGCAGGTTCGAATCCTGCCGTCCACGCTTTTGCTGCTGTGCATGTATTTTATGATTTTTAATTGTACAAATACTCAAATAAAAGAAGAAATTCATACCTTATTTTTAGAATTAAATAATTCAATATTAGATGAATTAATAATTTTGGTTATGAAAATTTGATGTGATTTTCAAAAAAACTATCTTAATTACACTCTTGATAAGTTATATAAGAGCACAAACATAGCCAAGGTTACAATCAATTATGTTGCCTTGGTTTATGTTTTTACTTTTTAATGGTACTGGTATACTCAAATAGAATAGGAATTGTCTACCTTAAGAGTTAAATAATTCAATCTTAAACGAACTAATAATTTTGTTATGGAAATTTGAGTAGAAAATTGATGTGATTACCCAATATTTTATCTTAATTATTCTCTTCATAAGATATATTAGAGCACAAACATAGCCAAGGTAACAAAGAAACAATGTTTTATATCAGTAATCAAGAACTGCAATGTTGAAAGACATAGAAGTCTTTGTTTTAGTTGTTGGTGCCCAAAAAATAAAATGTAACAGAGCACCTCGAGGATTCCATGTACTTAGTTATTTAATTTGCTTTTTCAGCATACAAAATTGTGCTTCATTGTCTTCAGTCTTCACTTCACACAGTGCTCACAACCCCCAAGCAACACAGTAATCAACCATATATCCTTGTTCATCATCATCGCCTTGATTTCCATAGCTTTCTATAAAATACAATTATACAAATATCAGTTTCTGAAACTAGCAAATGACACTTATCCAAGGGTTATAAATAATTTTCAGAGTTATTTTCACCAAGATATTTTATATATAATTATCTATTTTACACACAGTCAATTAATCACCTTTTACATTTTTGATTGTCTCCATCAGTGGAGACCGGGAACATTCACATCCATGTGGGGCTAGAGCTAGCTCTCTCTCAGCATATTCTTTTCCAACAAAAGATTCAAACTCGAGATCTTAGATATACAATTAATATGAATGTATGAAAAACATGTCATGGCTTCACTCACCTAGAGGAATTAGCAGTTGTTTCTGGCTTGTCCCTTAGGCTTAGTTTCTGAAATGGTGATGCAGATCCATCCAGTAGTTCCATCTCATACAAGGCATAGTCAATAGCCTTAGCCAACTTCTTGTCCTCATCAGCATTATGGTAACAGCCTCTTTCCTTAGCATCAAGAACTAACTTTCTCCACACTGAGCCACTGTGGATTAAAGTTGCTGCATTTCCTAATATCCAAAGGCAATGTCTGCACAAAAGATTATCAGTATTCAATCAACTGGTTCATATTCACAGAACTCTAAAGCAACATGATATCATGACAATAATATGTACAACATACCTAGCCCTTGTTATAGCCACATTTGCTCTTTGTCAATTGGAAAGAAAACCCACATTTCCATTCCGATTAGATCTCACAGTGGAAATTATAATTAAATCTTCTTCGCCACCTTGAAAGCCATCAACAGAACGAACACTAACAGAGAAGTAGGTATCATAAACCGAAACGTGCTGCTTAACTCTCTCTTGGATTTCAAAAACTTGAGCCTTATACGGAGATATGATCCCTATGCTAAGTTTCGTTCTTGTCCTCGCACACACTGACAAGAAAAAGATCATACAAATTATCTTCATTCAAGAATGGTCAATGCAGAACATGATTAACAAACAATAGGGATCTCGTTCGAAAATAACGGTGAAACCAAAATCATACTCGACCGAAGCAAAAACAAAGAGAAGTTGCTTCTGTCCACATGATTTTTGCTTCACCGTGATTTTCGAACAAGTTTCCAAACATGCACGAATTGGCACAAGAGGAAAGAGAAATTACCCTTCTTAAGGTTACCAATAATCTCGGCGATAGCAGCAGCCTCAACCATGTTCTTCAAACTGAAGTCATGATTAGACTGCTCTTTACCCTTTGATATGTTTATAAACGAGTATGAAGCATACATTTTCCCTTCAAGGAAATGCTTATCATAGCTTAATTCTCTGACATTGGGAGCATCAAAAAGTTTCCCATTATAAAACTCCTTACTTGGGAACATGCTAATTGATGGATGCATTCTATATTGAACATTAAGCATATGCCTCTTGTATCCTAACAATACAAGCCTCTCAAACAAGCTTCTTCCAAACTCAGCCTTGTCAGAAATCTGAAATATGACCATTGGGAGGTATATTAGACAACAATCTTTAATAGACAGAATCAAAATTTCACAATAAAATAAAATAATTTAATAGAAGATAACTCTTGAATACCTTGCTTTTGACCATTGCAGGGAGCTGTCTCTCATCACCTATGAGGACACAGCTATGGAGGCCTGGTAGCTGTAATGGAATGGCTGATTCACATTCTTTTAGCTGTGCTGCTTCATCAATTACCAGAAATTGCACTCGTGTCATTTCTTCTGTGTACAATTTAGAAGAATTTGATGCTGTGCAAAAAACTAGGCATGCATTCCTCAAGCAAAACTGTGATATGCTATATTCACTTATAAGGTTGGGAAGCTTAATCAACCGAGCTAGTGAACTTAAGGTGCCAAGGAAATTGTCTCTTTTGATACTTGACCATCCAAAGCAATAAAAGATGCGTTTTCCATCTTTACAATCATGGAGTGCTTGATTGGATTTGGTTTGCCGCAATGAAATTTCAAGAGATCTTAGCAATTCCTGAGATCTAAACATTTTCTTCGCCGCCTTAAATGGAAGGATAGATGTTGGTAAGTGCATGCACAAGGTTCGCATGGAAAACTTGAGCCTCTCTCCAATGGAACAGAATCTCTGCCTTACAAATTGCTCCATAGTCATACCAGCACTTAACTTCTTGTCATGTTTATAGATATGGTATTGCTCAGTAATATAATCATAGTTCTTGTTCACAAATTGCTCCAATGTCATAGGGTGGCGATTCTTATTTCGTTTCTTGTATGAACGGTAAGCAAATTCAACATTAGTACCACTTTTCTTAGCAAATTCTTCTAATGACATAAGATCCTTATCATCATCATTCTCGCTATGCTTATATAACACATATTCCCCCTCCGGATCCTTTAGTAACCTGATCATTGATTCCAAGTAATGTTTCCATCCAGTCAGTGGAAGAAAACATGGCAACAAATCTTTCACTCTATGGTCCAGAAACACTTCCTTAAGACCTTTATGACTATCTACTTTCATTCTAGAACTATTGCCAAACAACACTATGTCACCAAGCCCATATGAATTCAATTCAAGTGAATCCTTAACAATAATGTGAAGGCGAGATGCCACTCCTAACACTGCAGTATTAGTTGGAGCACATGCCAGTGTTCTGGTTCTTGACTTGAACAGGGAAAATAACAAGGAAGCAACTGTTTTTGTTTTGCCTGTCCCTGGAGGACCCCATATAAGTTTTATGGGGTCATTTTTATGATGACACTTCCTCATAGTAAAACAGCTTAAAACAGCATCCTTTTGAGATCCATTCAGATTCTGAGCTTTGATTATGTTTTGTACTTGGAAATAGCCTCGATTGTCATTTTCTCTGGACAAGCAAATATGGCAGCTTTCTCCACTCTGAAAAATATAATGAAAACATGACCACATTAGAGTAAGGAAAATCAAAAAACAAGTAGTGTGTAAGTTCCACGTTTAGAAGCCTTAGAATCAATTGTAGGTGGTTATTATAGATGTTTGACATTGAACATTGTGAATCAATTTTAGTGCAAAAATCAATTCTACAAGAAGCTAGAGCGAGTAGCTTCTACTGTGGACATAATCAATTATGAGATTTCATAACTGGATTTCACAACATTACCTTATAGAAATCACTTTCCCATAAATGTATCCAAGCATAAATCACTTCACTTTGAATTTAATTTTAATCTAATCAATTTTACCAAAATCAATTCTCACAACGCTAATCCAAACACGCACCAAATGTTATGTTATTATAAGCCCTGAAGGATGGTCATCTACATGGATTGAAAAAAGACTTCAACAGTATCTTGTCAATTGAAGAATGTAACAATGCATGAACGTTTAAAAACCAGTTCTCATTCATGAATAAAGGATTTGGTGAGTCATTCGTTCTTACTTACCCTTGAATCAACTTGCAGCACTTTTTTAATATTGTTCATGTCTGCACCTTCCAACTGTGAGTTCAAGGCTCTCCAGATACGAATGTTTGTTGTCATGTTCATAAGATAGACAGCATAAAGCTTCTGTTTTTTGTTACTCAAGTCAGATTCACCATTCATCTCCATGTACTTGGATAACAGTATTGGGATCTCCTCAGTAAATTCATCTTTTGGCCTACAAACATAAGCAATATGGTAGTGTCTTTTGGGGCTGGTCAAGTCATGTATGCTTCTTGGTCTAACATCTGTGAATGCAAAGATATCTCCAACCTCGGGTTCATATTTTCCTACATCATCGGTGGCACTGCTCTTCACTGTAATCTGACAGAACAAGGCATTGGGAGGATCGAAGTTCGGGGATGGTTCAATTGTCAAGATTTCACAAAAAGGAGCTTGGGACAAGTTTATCAAGATTGAAGATAGATCACTATGTGTTTCTTCAATCAATGCAGGAATGGATGAATTCATGTATTCATCTGTTGACATGAATGTCTTTGGGATCTTCGGTACCTGCAGGTAAACAGTGCAGGTAAGATTGAACTCTAAACCACTCGGTCGCAGAGGATCTGAAAAGCTAAAGCTAGAAGTCACTTATTAAGCTCGAAGTCACTTATATCACAAAAGTTTAAGTTAGAAGTCACTTGAATGAGAAGTTTAGAGTATTAAAAATGGAAAACAACCTGGTTTTTGAAGAGATTTTCGTGGAGAACATCCTCGAAAGTCCAGGAGAATACAATATGTAACAAGCTGGTATGTTCTTCAAGACCTATCCCTGTCGTATTACAGTTCTGCATCCTAGCTCCTACCTCCTTGCTAATCACTTTTTTCTCAACTGTAAATCAATCCGTGACACAAGCAATATCATTCCCAGCTTCTCTTTTTTTGTACACATAAGGCAAACATAAGGACAAATATATATAGATTAATACTAGTTATGAATCATTAGTTATAAATTTTCTAATACTATTCTCATCTCATATATGTTCTGTCTATAGTCTATACTGATGAATCTTGAAATTGTTCAGAACAGAACTTCTAAACAACAATGACAAATTATCAGCACATGATGAATGATGATAAATAACTAGCAAAATGCAAGATAAACACCAAAATAATGAATGTCATTCCCCTTTTGGAATAACCAGAATACATGCTTAATTGCATATATAACTTTGTGAAGGAGCTAGACCTCAAATAGCGCCACTATTTGCAGATACTCATGTAAACAAGCTTGTGTAAAAACTAAAAAGACCCTCTTTGCAGAAGTTTGGTAGAAAGACCCAGTTTAACTACAGAAGTTGAGCAGACTATACTAACCAATAACTAACACATTATAATCATTGGTTCAAAGATCTATGATATCTTTTATGAGGAATTTAATGACTCCAAAAAAAATATTGTAACAAAAAAAAAAAGTCTACTCGTCTTCCAGGGACGCGACCTTCCAAATTAAACTATTGTACTGTGGTTAATAAATTTATGGATTAAGGCCCCGTTTGGATAAACAGCTTAATTAAGCGCTTATGGACATAAGCGCTTATTCATAAGCTATTTTTAAAAATGTATTGAAATAAATTAAAAATAAGCTGTGTATAAGCATAAGCTGTTTTTCATAAGCTATCCTGAGTAGCTTATGAAAATAAGCTGAAAATAGCTTATGGCAGACCATAAGCTGTTTACATAAGCTCTCCCAAACACTGGCATAAGAGCTTATGCTGTCAGATAAGCTCAAATAAGCTCTTCCAAACTGGGCCTAAAAGTCGATAATTTAAGTAGAGGAATACAAATAGACATCATAAGAAAGACTCGTTTAACCAAGTGGGTTGGTGTAGTGGTTCAACACTTCATCCTTTAAGCAAGTGGTTGGGGGTTCGAATCCCAACTCTTGCGAATAGAAAAAACTCCTTGGCCAGCCCCCTACCACTTAGTGCGCTGACCGTGGGGCGAATGATTAGTCTCACGCCTGTCGGCTGTGGGAATACCTTGATCAAGACCAAAAAAATAAGAAAAACTCGTTTCAGTGAGAAAAAATTATCACTATTTATTATATTTAACGTCGGCCAAACCAACGCAAACAAATAAAAAATTAACGACACTTAAGTGTCTGCTAACTTGATGCGACAAACGCTAAACACACCGACTTACTAAGCATCCACTCAACGTCAATAAACGACTGTTTAGAGCCGATGCTAATTTCACTAGCGAACTTAGCATAGAATCCGACTGACGCTAAGTTGAACTCGGTGCGACCCATCTCGTAGGTGAATAACCTACAGACACCCTAACTGACGCTAATCTTCGATATTTTCTCCGCCCCATCGTCCATATAAGCCCTCTTCCCCTCAAACCCTACCCACACTTCTCCCTAACCCTCATCTTGCACTATCGCCGCCCCTATCTTCCACCGTGCCATACCTTTCCCCCTACGCTCCCCAGCTCTCACCCCGCCCCCCCAACTCCCCCCTCACACTCCCCTCACTGTTGCCATTTATGATCCCGCCCCCGGTTCCATTGTCACCATAATCCCCGCGCGCGCCGTGACCTACCCTTTATATGAGAAGCGAGGAATGCAGACAGCAAATAAGGAAATCACAATAATCAAGTAACCAAGCTACATTACCGAATTCAAAGTATTTAATAATGATGCACGATACTTGATAACAAATAGAGAACATCTCTATATGTATAATTTAATGTCCAAATAGTTCAACTCGAGAAACAATCGAAAAACAAACAAGAGTTAGAACTCGAGAATTATCAATGTGAACATGATTTGGTTGTTGTTGTGGTGAAAAAATTCGAGCATTAGCGTCAGCCAGGGTCTACGCAGTAATCAGCCATCCTTGTTCATTATCATCGCCTTGAATTCCATAGTTTCCTGTAAATACAATTGTAGAAATATCAGTTTCTGAAACTAGCAATGCCACTAACCCAACGGTTAAAAATAATTTTTAGAGTAATTTTTAAATATATATAATTGTATATACATACTTAGCAAATTTTCTTACATCCTCAAAATACTTTTACAATTTTTTTTTTGTCTAATACATGTATTATCTATGGGAGGCAATTCTGTTCGTGCTGAGAACATCCACACTCTGGTAGGGCTAGCTCTCTCCCAACGGGTTTTTGCTCATACACAAAACACGAACTCAAGACCTAGCTTATAAAATTAATATGAATATATAAAAAACATGTCATGGCTTCACTTACCTAGAGAAATTAGCAGTTGTTTCTGGCTTGTCCCTTAGGCTTAGTTTCTGAAATGGTGATGCAGATCCATCCAGTAGTTCCATCTCATACAAGGCATAGTCAATAGCCTTAGCCAACTTCTTGTCCTCATCAGCATTATGGTAACAGCCTCTTTCCTTAGCATCAAGAACTAACTTTCTCCACACTGAGCCACTGTGGATTAAAGTTGCTGCATTTCCTAATATCCAAAGGCAATGTCTGCACAAAAGATTATCAGTATTCAATCAACTGGTTCATATTCACAGACCTCTAAAGCAACATGATATCATGACAATAATATGTACGACATACCTAGCCCTTGTTATAGCCACATTTGCTCTTTGTCTATTGGAAAGAAAGCCCACATTTCCACTCCGATTAGATCTCACAGTCGAAATTATAATTAAATCTTCTTCACCACCTTGAAAGCCATCAACAGAACGAACACTAACAGAGAAGTAGGTATCATAAACCGATACATGCTGCTTAACTTTCTCTTGGATTTCAGAAACTTGAGCCTTGTACGGAGATATGATCCCTATGCTAAGTTTTGTTCTCGTCCTCACACATTCTGGCAAGAAAAAGATCATAGTTTACATGGTATATACCTGAACGTATCTTCATTCAAGAACTGTCAATGCAGGACATGATTAACAAACACATAGGAAACTCATTCGAAAACCACGGCGAAAAAAAAATCATACTGGACAGAAACAAAAGCTAAGGGATGTTGCTTCCATCCACCATTATTTTGGCTTCACTGTGCCTTTCGAACTAGTTTCCCAACATGCACTAACTGACACAAGAGAAGGAGAAAGAGAAATTACCCCTCTTGAGGTTTCCAATAATCTTCGCAATAGCAGCAGCCTCAACCGTATTCTTCAAACTGAAGTCATGATTAGATTGCTCTTTACCCTTTGATATGTTTATAAAAGAGTATGAAGCATACATTTTCCCTTCAAGGAAACGCTTATTATAGCTTAATTCTCTGACATTGGGAGAATCACGGAGTTTCCCATTATAAAACTCCTTACTTGGGAACATGCTAATGGATGGATGCATTCTATATTGAACATTAAGCATATGCTTCTTGTATCCCAACATTACCAGCCTCTGGAACAAGCTTCTTCCAAACTCAGCCCTGTCAGAAATCTAAGTTTGATCCTTTTGTTAGCATATTAGCCAACAATTTTAATAACCAGAATCAAAATCTGACACAAAAAATATAGAAGATAACTTTCAAGTTTTAAATACCTTGCTTCTGACCATTGCTGGGAGCTGTTTCTCATCACCTATGAGGACACAACTATGGAGGCCTGGTAGCTGTAATGGAATGTTTGATTCACATTCTTTTAGCTGTGCTGCTTCATCAATAACTAGGAATTTCACTTCTGTCATTCCTTTTGTGTACAATTTAGAAGAACTTGATGCTGTACTAAAGACTAGGCATGCATTACTCAAGCAAAATTCTGATATGCTATATTTGCTTATAATATTGGGAAGCTGAATCCGCATAGAAAGTGAAATCAGGGCGCACAGTAGCATGTCTTTGTTGGAGCTTAACCATTTAAAGTGCTTTTGTCCGTCTTCAGAATCATGAAGAGCTTGAATGGACTTGGTTTGCCGCAACGAAATTTCAAGAGATTTTAGCAAGTCCAGAGCTGTAAACATTTTCTTAACCACCTTTAATGGAATGAAAGATGTCGGTAAGTGTGTGTACAAGGTTCGCATGAGTATCTTGAGCTTCTCTCCTATGAAACTGAATCTCTGCCTAACAAATTCCTCCATAGTCATACCGGCATTTAACTTTTTCTCATCTCCATAGATTTGGTATTGCTCCACTATATGGTCATATCTCTTTTTCACAAATTCCGTCAATGTGATAGGAACAAGACTCTTACCACGCTTCTTGTA
Organism: Lotus japonicus; assembly: GCF_012489685.1. Lineage (NCBI taxonomy): Eukaryota > Viridiplantae > Streptophyta > Magnoliopsida > Fabales > Fabaceae > Lotus > Lotus japonicus. Next base: position 15,463,824 of record NC_080041.1, on the reverse strand, counting down.
TGAATTATATACAGCTTCTAGATTAGGACAACTTTTCTTAGCAAATTCTTCTAATGACATCAGATCCTCCTCACCATCATTCACATCGCGCTTATTATATTTAGCATATTGCTCTTTGGGATCCTTTAGTAACTTGATCATTGATTCCAAGTAATGTTTCCATCCAGTCAATGGAAGAAAACATGGCAACAATTCTTTCACTCTACGATCCAGAAACACTTCCTGAAGACTCTTATGATTATCTATGTTCAATCTTTCACCATTGCCGAACAGCACTACATCACCAAGACCATATGTATCATATTCATGTAAATCCTTAACTATGCTGTGAAGGCGAGTTGCTACTGCTATCACTGCAGTATTAGTTGGAGCACATGTCAGTGTTCTGATTCTTGACTTCAGAAGGCAAAACAACAAGGAAGCAACTGTTTTTGTTTTGCCTGTCCCTGGAGGACCCCATATGAGTTTTATGGGGTCACTATTATGATGACATTTTCTCATAGTAAAACAGCTTAAAACAGCCTCCTTTTGAGATTCATTTAAATTCTGAGCTCTGATTATGTTTTGTACTTGAGAATAGCCTGGACTGAGATTTTCTCCAGATAAGCAAATGGGACAGTTTTCTCCACTCTGCTGTCTCTGCAGAAGGAAATGCAAACATGAAAAATAAAATAAAAAGTGCTTATTTATAAGCTAATTGGAGAAGCTTATTGAAATAAGTTCAAAATAGGTTACAAGTAGTTATAAGTGCTTATTTATAAGCTAATATGAGCAGCTTATGAAATTATGCTCAAAACAGCTTATAGGTATGTCATAGAAAGCTATTTACATAAGCTCTTCCAGACACTTGCCAAAGCACTTATGCTATAAGATAAACTCAAATTTACTCTTCCAAAGAGGACCTAAGTCTAGAATGAAGGTCTTGTTTTACAAGGATTGAAAATAAACATACATAGCAGTATAGCATCTTGTCAATTAAAGAAGACAATCCATGAACTTTTCAAAACCAGTTCCCATGCAGAAAATTTTGATAGTACTCAAAAGTTAAATGTCTGTAAATTGTGTAAGGAGCTTTATAGTATTTTTCTTCATTAAATAGGAGCTTATCATGAATAAATTGATTTGGTGATTCTTACTTTCGCATCAGCTTGCACCACTTCCCAAACAAGGTTCATGTTTGCAGCCTCCAACTCATGGTGCAAGGCTTTCCAAATCCGAACATTTGTTGTCATGTTCATAAGAAAGACAGCATAAAGCTTTTGTGCTTTGTTACTACTGAAGTCAGTTTTAGCATCCAACTCCATGTCATTGGATGACAATATAGAGATCTCATCAGTGTATTCATCTTTTTTCCTTTCAACATAAGCGATATGGTAGTAGTTTTCGGGCATGTTCAAGTCATCTACACTTCTCGGTCTAATAGTTGTGAATGCAAAGATATCTCCAACCTCAGGTACATATTTTCTTACAGCTTGGACATCCTCAGTGGTGCTCTTCAATTTAATCTTATAGAACAAGCCCATGGGAGGATTGAAGTCCCTGGATGGTTCAATTGTCGAGATTTCACAAAAAGGAGCTTGAGACACGCTTATCAAGCCTGAATACAGTTCACTATGAGTTTCTTCAATCAATGCAGGGATGAATGAATTCATGTAATGTTTTATTGACATGAATGTTTTTGGTATCTTCGGTATCTGCAAGAAAACAACAATGTTTCAAGCTACCCTTCACAAGGACTTAGATGGTTCTACAAATGTGAGCTTGGTACAATTATGTTTCACATATTACACAACAGAAAAATCAAGAGCAGGCATAAGAAAATTAGAAAAATACTAGTACTTAAGGATATGAATGAATATTTGTCAGGACAAGTGTAAACGAACTTGACCATGTACTTTAACGTAAAAAGTGAATGAAACACTTCTTATGGATTAAGATGAAACTCCGTTCTTGTTGCACTCAACTGATATCCAAACACACATAAATATTAGGCAATTTCAAATCTATTTTCGCATTTATAAGGACAATCATTGGACAAGCAACAGAAGAGACACAGAAAGCTAATAAGCTTATAAGTTCTAACAGTAATTCTCAATTAAAAATTTGAGAAAAGGGATGCAAATTTTCTTAAAAGGGGTGATTATTGTGCTTTCCAATGCTAGTGTATTCAAAAATGGAAAATAACCTGGTATTTGAAGAGATTTTCAGTGAGAGCATCCTCAAGAGTCCAAGAGAATACAATATCTATCAAGTCGTTCACAAAATTTTCCCTTGTGGTATGATAATTCTGCATCCTTGCTCCTTATCACTTCTTTTTCTCTCAACTCTAAATCAATCAGTGACAGCAATATCATTCACAGCTTCTCAACAGCTACATCACATTTACCTATCCATGATGAAAGTGAGAAAAAGAAGATATCACAAGTTATGAATCTTTAATAAAGCAACTTTAACTAAATAGAAAGTCACAACTAAATATACCAAGAGTGTAAAAAGTGTGCGTAATGGTTATATGCAGTGTATGTAAAAAATCAAGTTAGAACAAGAGGAGGTTGACTCTGTAGAAGACCAACTATAGCTAGCAAAATTCTTTGCTTCAACATTAAGCATTGCATTTTTATTATAAATGTTTGACTAAAAACAGTGCATGATGTACCAACATCAGAAAGCTTTCTGAAGTATTTTCCACAGAATCACTCCAAATCAATGTTGTCAAATAGCCGATATCACGACACTTGGCGCTATAGCATAGCTCTCTAAGGGCTCACCGCTATCCACTATTTTTTCGCTAAGATATAAACTATTTCTGCCTTTCCGCTATTTCCCACGATGCGCGATTAACAACATTTCTTCAAACCACATATTAGGGATGCAAATCACTTCAAAACACGTGTCAGGGATACACAAAACTGCTATTTGAAGTGTTTAAAATACACAATAATTATGATGGTAAATAAATTTGTAGGTTTTCACATTCTGGGGAGAAGTGATTATGGAAGAAGCTAGTAGTAGTAACTTCTATAACAAGAGAAATAACTCTTAGAACTAGGAGTATTAAAAGCGAAACCAAATGTCCTCTCAGATAGTGAAAGTTTCAAACTTTTTTTGTGGGTTCTACTAAGTCAATGCAGATCAGTCATCCAAAAAAAAAAATTTGGATTTCATGAATTGGTTAAAGAAATTCTGACAGCACTATCCTCATACTTTATTGAAGAATTTTGAAAATGTTTAGAACTTAATTTCTAGACAACGATGAAAAAATAAGAGTGATAATAACTAGCAAGATGAACCACAAAACAGTGAAAACTGAAAACCCCTTCTGTGATTACCAAAACACATGTTGTATGTATGTGTAACATGGTGACGACTGACGAAGTTAGGCTTGAGAGCGCCACTATTTGCAGAAAAACTGATGCAAACAAAAAGGGTCAATAGCTTGTGTGGAAAGACCCTCTTTTGAATTAGAAATTGAATGAAAATTTTGGTGTAAAGAAATAAAAACAATCAATGATACGTAACAACATATTGTTACAGCTGGCTCAAAAGATCTCTGATTATTTATAGTGAAATCATATCTATTAGTTTGTGCACTTTTTACACCTTGCTAAATATGGAAATAATTTGGAATTTAATTTAAACTATATTTTAATTTTTTATATACATATTCTAATGTTTTGGGAAGTAAATAGGTAAAAAATTAATTAGTTTTCTTTTAATGTCTTCGAAAGATTTTATATCGTTTGAAATTTATATTTGACTCATTCTTATTTTGTTATTTTTTTATTTAATCTTTCTAATTCAAATTTGGAGAGAAACAACTCCATATTTGATTTTTGTTTCATATATTCTAGGTTCATAGTTATGTTTTTTTTTTATGTAAAAGTGGAATTTGATTGAAATTGGAAATGAATAATGTATGAACGAATATAAGAGAGAAAATAAGACAGAACATCAACATATTAACAACATATGTGCTAAAAATAGTCAATAAAAGAAAATATGCATGCAAAGTCTCTCTCTTCTCTGATAGGGTTTCTTGTAACCCTGCTTCTTCAACGCCGTCAACTTCAAAACAAGGCGAAGTGAATGACGACCTGAGATCGCCAGTAGAGGGTGGTGAGGCTGAGGAAGACGAAGCTGACATGGAGGGAAAGGTAGCACCGAGGCAAAACGGGCAACCTCTCCTGGAGAAATTTACGCTGTTCATCGATGGTATCTCGGATTTGGTAGGATATTCGCAGATCTGAGACCTTTTTGCTCATATTGGAAAGGGTTGGGAAGGTGTTTGTTCAACGCAATCGCAAGATTGGTAGAAAAGTTAGCTTTGGGTTCGTTAACTTCTTGTCGTAGACGCATGCTGAGGTGGCGCCGACACGACTCAATGGTTTCAAGGTCGATGGTGTCCATCTACCGGTGACGAGGGCGAGGTTTTCTCTGGAGACTGGGTTGGTCCCTCAGAGACAAGGCGCGGTTGCTATGTTTGCTTATCAAAGACGAACTTCTTCTGTTGCGTAGAAGAGGGACCTTAAGAATGCAGGGTCTTTGCCTTCCTTCTCTTCAGGGAGAGATGTTATTGTGGGTGAGCCTAGAGAGAGTCGAGAGGGTTTGTTGTCTATGGGTGAAAAATGCTTGTTGGATGGCTACTGGAGAAGCTGTGAGGAGGTTTCAAGAGCTCCGGATGATGCCATGTTCCCTGAGATTGGGCCGAGTGGTTCTTGTTTGGTAGACGCGGTTGCCAATAGACTTCCGAAAGATGCCCTTTTTCCGGACTGTGGGTGGGAGGCTTCCCAGTTCACCAGGTTTGGTGGGAACATAACTGGTTATTGGCAGAGAGGAGGCTCGGGTTCAGTATGTGGGTCGTGGTGATCTCACTGTCCCTTCACTCATCCTAGAAGATGTCCCGCCGGTTCTACATACCATTTTATTGTCAAATGTCATCCTTGTACCGTCTCATATGAACTTTCTCTCCCAATTTCAGCCCACATATTCACTATATTTTCCATGTGTCGATCCTCAAATGCTTCGTGGGGGACCCTTCTGTACACCATGATCTTCTGCCCTCTATGGACTTTGACTCTAAACTCCATCTTCGAATAAGTACCTTTGGATCTGGAAGCTACTCAAATACCCTCGCAAAAGATGGCCTTACAAACGAAGGATTACTGGGTTGGGTTATGAGCTAGGAAGGGCCATTTCGAGTGAAGGGATGTTGTCTACGCGCGAGCCCGCGAATGTTGAACTCTAGGAAGGTATATATGAGGACTCTCTGGTTGATTGAGGCCATGGAACAAGTGCATCAGACTTTTTGGGTCGAGGAAGAGAATGTCACAACCCGCTCTAGGCGAGTGACCGGCGCGCAAACTAGTAAAACCAAACTCACAACTAGTCTGGCAAGCCTAAGGATAAACTTACACGGCAGACATATAATTTATAGTAATAAGATTCTACTACAATTTGCACAGAGTTTCCTCTATTTTATCAACATATCCAGAATAAGTAACATCTGCCTGTTAGAGTCCCACATTGGCTAGAGATGTGGCCAAGCAATTGCTTGTATATGGTTGTGCAAACCTTAACTCTTGAGCTAGCTTTTGGGTTAAGTCAGGCCTCCTTCATGGTAGAGTCCCACATTGGCTAGAGATGTGGCCAAGCAATTGCTTATATATGGTTGTGCAAACCTTAACTCTTGAGCTAACTTTTGGGTTAAGTCAGACCTCCTTCATGGTATCAGAGCCAATGGTTATTTGACCATGGGCCTGGGCCCCTATCCTAGATCCATTTGTTGTGGAGACCTCCCATATTTGGGCCACCCGTTTCATTCCACGCTCCAGATGTTCTACACTGGGCGTGAGGGGGTGTGTTAGAGTCCCACATTGGCTAGAGATGTGGCCAAGCAATTGCTTATATATGGTTGTGCAAACCTTAACTCTTGAGCTAGCTTTTGGGTTAAGTCAGGCCTCCTTCACTGCCAAATCATACATCTAATCCACCAACCAGAATTTACATCAAATAATTATATCATCGATCATTGGGTCTCATAACAACTCAATAATATATCTTCCTATTAAGTTTAGTTCATATTACCCGAGTGTAAGAAAAGCAAAGACTCTATCTAACCCTTTAGCTGCATTATACTGAAGTCAACTCACAAGAAAATACTAACCACCGCACAATGGAGGCTTACCAAAGAATCATTGAGATCTGGGCGATTCAGCAAAAACTCTATCCTTGCTACTATGACACCTTTGAATCTAAAAAATAGATAAATAATGGGGTGAGTCACAAAGACTCAATGAGGCATAATAAAGTGCGTAAAAGGGAGAAACGGTTAAGGCACTAACAATAAAACTAAATATTTAATTCAACATAACATACATATGAGAGATTATGAATCAGTATCATTAACATATTCTATATTTTTACTGAAACTTCGTATTTTGACTCTCATCATTCGATATCACTAATCACTGTAAATCAGAGGTCTTGCCTCAACTAACATTATCTCAAACTATATGTATATAAGCCGCATTATCTCTTCGTTGCGACAAACGGTAGGATACTATGAACACGAAGTGCATAGGTCGCATTATCTCTTCGTTGCGACAAACAGTATATTATTATGCCACATTATCTCTTCATTGTGACGAACAGTACGATACTATGTCACATTAGATCTTCGTTGTGCCAAACAATATAGTACTAGGACATAAAGTGCATAGGCCGCATTATCTCTTTATTGCGACGAACGGTACATATGTCGCATTATCTCTTCGTTGCGACGAACAATAACTTGTTTTATTTCTACGAGCACATAGCTCATAGGTCGCATTATCTCTTTGTTGCGACTAACGAATTTCCAAAATAGAACTCATCACATATTTTTAAAACATAAGATTTAACTAAAACTAGAGACAATCTGAAATACTATAGTATACCACGTATAAATAATTTAAATCCCAATGAAAATATACAACTTCTCTTTTCATGAATGTAAATTCTAAACCTTCTTGCATTTCATATAATCACTAGAACGTGATATTGAGCTATAAACTATGGAGTCATCAAAGTCAATACATTGTTGGCATAAATTGAATCATAACAATGGTTTTCCATCTAAAATTTTTGCTCAAGAGCCAACGATTTGATTTAATTAAAACTATTGGCAAGTTCAGAAAGCAAATCTGACAATTCAATATTCATATGAGACAAGTATGGGATTGTAACTCATGAAAATAAAATATAATTTGCAAAATGGATATAAAATTGAAGTACTTTGATTTCTACCATAAAAGATCTAGATATTAAAAATTGCCACTGCATAAATTACAAACTCACAACTATGAAGAACAAGCTCAATCCCCTCCCGTGCCCTCCGTTGGACCAACAGAAGCGTCACGTCGTGAATCTAAGCATCAACAACGGGTAACAAAAGAGATTAGGCAAAACCCCCAATTTATGAGACTTAGGGTTTTAGAGAAAGTCATGAGAACAAATCAAATACTTGATTTCCTACTATGTTATGACCATACCCACTATTCATTTATGCAGTAAAAGTAAATATCTTAATATTTGGGTTGAAGACCTTACCTTAATGAGTTCTAAGTTACACTACCCAAGAGATGAGTAGAGTCCCAAACACCTTGAAACAACACCCAAATCTATGGTGGAGTGGCTTTCTAAGTTGAAAACGAAAGAATAATTGAGGAAAATAAGGAAGGAATTGAGAGAATGGAAACAAGGAGAGGGAGAGAGGTGCTGGACTGGAATTGAAAGTTGCAAGGGAGAGGTCTCGGGTATGATTCAACACCCACACCTTTGTTTTTCTTTTAAATTATCTTCTGGTTTGTTATTATATATATATATATATATTATATATATTTGTTTTTTTTTAACCCCCCTGTTATTGAAACGGTGCGTTTCGGGGAAGCTCTCTACCTCAACAAATGTTGTAATTAACCCTAGCTACTCAACCTCTATGCCCAAGGACCAGAAATGGAGAAAACTACGGCTAACCCTAATACTTAATCTCTGAATGGGGAAATAGAAGGGCAACCAAAACCTAATTCTTTCATATCTACTTCAAACCATATTGCTCCAACAAAAGAGGTTCTCGAGAAGTCGTCAATGCATGTCATCGTTTCATCAACCAATCGTGTCTGTGTTTCCTGCTTTCATGTATCCTCTATTGTGGCAATCCTTTTCGAACCAGTTATACCCTTAATGGGAAACAAAACTCTCTCTACCAATTATTACAACAAATCATACACTCAGAGAACCTAAATATTGATGAAGAGGTTCTTTTACACAAAGTCAATAAATTAGTTACAAGTCTAATCAGATTCATATATGGAAAATAGATCATAAAAGTAAGCAAATAAATTACACACTCACAACTATGAAGAACAAGCTTAATCCCCTCTCGTGCCCTCTGTTTGACCAAGAGAAGCGTCAAATCGTGAGTCTAAGCATCAACAACAGGTAACAAAAGAGATTAGGAAAAACCCCCAATTTATAAGACTTAGGGTTTTAGATAAAAACATGAGAACAAATCAAACACTTGATTTTCTACTATGTTACGACAATACCCACTATTCATTTATGCCGTAAAAGTAAATTTCTTAATCTTTGGGTTGAATAAAAATAGAGATAAGAAAGAGAATAAAAAGATATGAGATTGGGATAAAAGATATGAGATAGATATAGAATAGGAGATATAAAAGAAAAGTAACCTACAATCTAGTAATAATAAAAAAAACAAAAATCAAGTGCGGATCTTAATCGCTGGTTAAATTTTTTTTTTTAACTAAAAACGAAAATAATAATAATAATAATAATAAAGTAAAATAAAAAAACAAAAAAACAAACAAAAAATACTCTAAACCAATTAATAATCACCGAAGTCCCCAGCAACGACGCCAATTTGACGAACGCACTGTCGCGGGTGCGTGTCAAAGTATTCTGCTTTGAATGCAGTACAAGGTGTTGAACACCAGGATCGATCTCACGAGGACTCAGTGAAGTATTAATTGATAATAGAGTAAAACAAAGCAATTAAAAAAGGGGTTTGGTTTATTTGATTGTAAAGTAAGCAAACAGAAATTAAAAGAGATTTAATCAGATAAGAGAAAGTGTTAGTCATCGGATTATAACATTCAAGTGCAACAAACCTTCATTGGTTACAAAAGATTAATTCTTCCTTATCAATTCCCTAATTCATGAGAACTAATTAACTAAGCGGAAATTAATTCACAGTTTTCTAAACTAAGCGATTAAGAAACAGTTACGAACTAACATGAACTAAGTGAACATGCATCAACTCTTATTTCTAAAACTACGGAATTAAGCAAACCCTAGATCAGAAATAGAGGTGAAGAGAATTAATAAGAACAAATTCGCATTAAGAATAGAACCTCAAGTTTGCAAACACAAGAATATTAAAAATCCTAAGACTAACTATGGAGTTTAGCAACTCGTAATAGAAAAGAGAGAGAGAAAGGAGGAGGAGGAGGAGGTAATGGTGAGATGGTGTGGTATGGTGGTGAGGTCTAACAAAAGCCTAAACTCACTTATTTATACCAATAAATAAACTTGTTCATCAAGTAACAATCCTTGTTATCTAAATCTTCACAAAATCGGGCCCACATAAAGGAGTAAGTTGCTGAACAATCAGGCATTCGCGGGTCCCACAAGAATCTGAATCATCAATCGAGGTAAACATGAGAGTTATAACTCTTTAAGTCAGCTTCACGGGCCTTCAATCGGATCCTAATTCGGAGTTCTGTAGCCCAAGATATGATCATTTTAGTAAAGACTGTTCCAGACTCGCAAGATTAGCGACAGCAACTTTGCACGGCAATTATGATCATGTTAGAAGCTTTTTCTCGAATTATGCTGAACATCAAAGTTGTAGGGCTTCAAGTTAGCTTTCCAACGACATATTATTCATCCTATTTAGATATTTATAACTCCATATTCAACCTGTACTAGCAAAACAGTTACAGAAACTAAAAGTGTAGAATTAAGCACTTTTCCATGAATAATCCAAATAAACACTAATGGTCAAAACATGGCTAAGTCATAACAATTAAGCACAAGAATGTACATAATGAAGCTTAGAAAGACAAACATAAAGTGCATCAATTATACGCTTATCACCCGCGACAATGCGTTCGTCATATAGTCTTTGGAGGTATGTCGAACACGATGGTGGAGCTTTTCGTTCAACAAATGAAATCTGAGTTTGAGATGAGCTTAGTTGGTGAGTTGAGTTATTTCCTAGGTTTACAAGTCAAGAAAATGGAGGATTCCATGTTTATCTCACAGAGCAATTAAGCCAAGGGCTTAGTCAAGAAGTTTGGTTTAGAGAAGTCAGGTCACAAAAGAACTCCAGCTGCAACTCATATTAAATTAACCAAGGATGAGCAGGGAGAAGATGTTGATCAAAGTCTCTATAGAAGCATGATAGGAAGCTTATTGTATCTCACTACTAGTAGACCTGATATCACCTTTGTTGTTGGTGTTTGTGCTAGATACCAAGCTGCTCCTAAAACAAGTCATCTACTGCAAGTAAAGAGAATCATCAAGTACATCAATGCTACAAGTGACTATGGTATTCTCTATACACATGATACAAACTCTTCTTTTGTTGGATATTGTGATGCAGATTGGACAGGTAGTGCAGATGATAGAAAAAGCACATCAGGAGGTTGTTTCTTCTTAGGAAATACTCCCTCTGGTCCTTTTTATAAGAAAAACTTGGACAAAATCACACAAACCAAGGAAACTAATATTTTTTATAAAATTAACTACTATGCTTAATTCCAATGATGTTTTTTTCCTTTTTACAAGAACAATCATGCTAATTACCATAAATGTTGATCATACCTATTGGGTGCTCGCAATTTCCCTCCATATTTTTGTATTGGGAATAAGTCCCTTTGCATTGGTATTGATTACTTGACTTAATTTTATAAGAGTGTTTCTTATAAAAAGGACCAAGAAAAAGTGTTTCTTATAAAAAGGACCGGAGGGAGTAACTTAATTTCTTGGTTTAGTAAGAAGCAGAACTGTGTATCTTTATCAACTGCAGAAGCAGAGTACATTGCTGTTGGAAGTAGTTGCACACAACTCATGTGGATGAAGCAAATGCTCAAAGAGTATGATGTTGAACAGGATGTCATGACATTGTATTGTGACAATCTCAGTGCAATCAATATTTCCAAGAATCCAATCCAGCATAGCAGGACCAAGCACATTGACATAAGACATCATTTTATTAGGGAATTAGTGGAGAATAAAATTGTCATTTTGGAGCATGTTACAACTGAGAAGCAATTGGCTGACATATTTACAAAGCCCCTTGATGCGAGTACTTTTGACAAACTAAGAGGAAATCTTGGGATTTGCCTCTTTGAAGGAACATAGCAATCAACGCTCCTAAAGGTGTTTACGGCTAGTTTTATTTTACTCATCATTAACTGTCGTTGTGACATCAGCAGAGAGAAGGTTGTTTCTTTGCCCAACTGCTATATAACCACCTCCAACGGGAAAATTGTCTCTACTCAACCGCTTGTATTCCTTATTTCTGCAATTTCCAACTTCTTTCATTCTCAATTATTCTTCAAGTTTCTGTGCTCAAATTGTTGTTTCACTCAAATCATCATGTCTGAAGCATCGGGGAAGAAAGATTCTGTCAAGGCCAAGGTTGAAAGAACTCCACTTGGTGTGAAATGCATGGGTCTCAAGAGTGGTTCATCAGATTCAAAGAAGGGTTCTGTGAAGAAGAAGGCCAAGACCCCTGCAAGAAAGGTGTATCAGTCTCAGGCTCGCGATGAGGCTCCCTCAAATGTCACTGTTTTTGAGGATGTCACAGATGAAGAGGAGCCTTCTGTTGAAAACTCCCCCATTGGTCCTGATCCAGATGTTGTGCCCGATGCTAGGGCTTATGTACCTGAAGACATCCCTGATCAAGAAATTTCTGGGAAGGAATCCATTGCTCGTGAAGATTCAGGTGTACCCACTCAATCTCATGGTTCCTCTTCCCCTTCGAAAGAGGATGAACCGGTGCATGTGTCCACTGATGATTCTCGTCCAAGGAATCAAGCCAGGCTCATGCCTCTGTTCAAAACATCTCTGATAATATTCCTTTAATTGCTTCTCTTCCTGATAGCGTTGCTGCCAGGATCAAGAGAAAAAGAAGGGTTCCTGATGTTGAAGAATCTCCTGCTCCAAGGAAAAAGTCCAGATCCACTCCAGCAACTTCCAAGTCTAAGCAAAAAGATGTGAAGGAAAAAGGTAAGCAACAAGAAGTTAAATCCAAGAGTGCCAAGAAGAAGAAGTTTCCAGTTGCTGCTGAGGAATCTGGGTCAGATGTTGAGGAGGATGTCGAGGACATCTTGCCTTCTGAGAAGAAGAAGTATGTAGGAAAACACATTCCTCAGAAGGTCCCTACAGTTCCTATTGATAATGTGTCCTTCCATGCTGAAGGTAATGTTCAAAAGAACCACACTAATACCCACCATAAACTATAAGTATTTGAAGAAGAAGCTTGATGGTTCACGTGGGAAGCTTTTGGGTTAGTTTTGGATGCTAGGGTTTATTCTCTAAGAGAGGAGAAGAGTACCCACCCAATAAAGAGTATTCACTTGAGCTCATTGAGGTATATTCATAATAAAAAGTTCTAAAGATTGGTATTCTAGTCTATGTTAGTTTTGGGTAAATTAATTTTAGGGATTTGAGCTCACAATTAGGGATTTTATGGTTGTTTTTGGATAATAGATAGCTAAATTAAGTTCCTAAAGAGTTGAAATCTGTTGTGGGTGTTCAGATTTTACGACCACGGACTCATATGGGAATCTTGAAGTTGTTGGGAGCACTTCTCTTGATTCTTCATAGTTGTGAGTGGTTTATGACCATTGTGGCATATTTTTAATTACTTTATATTTATGGTTTTTACTATTTTATTATAACTAGAAGTGTCTATGTATTTAAAATTGGGGGAGCATCTTTTCATTCACAAGACTATCTTTTATTGCGTGATTTAAGGTTATGCAATCGAATAAATGAATTTGAGAATGATTTTAGTTTGCTTTCAGTTATGAAGTTACAAACTTTATGTATTGAATCATGTTGGATTGTGAATGACATCTTGATGAGTTTTGATAATTATTGAGAACATTCATATTTGAAACTTTGATATGAGATTGCTTATGGTTTTGAAAAGATGATTGTGGGAATCCATGTTAGAACCCCGTAGCCGTTAACGAAGGTAACGACCTAGGTGCACCTAGCTATTTGATTATGGGTGGAGAGGGCTATCTGTTAGATGGAGCCTCCAGTGCACGGAAATGGCTATCAACGAGATGTAGCTGCCCCCGATGAGATATGATATGATTCCGGGTGGAGAGGGTTATCCGTTAGATGGAGCCGCCTCTTGGGTAAGATAATCCTTAAGAGGAAAGGGCTATCAACGAGATGTAGCTTCCCCCGATGACACAATGTAACTTGAGAAAGGAAATGGCTATCCGTTAGATGAAGCCGCCCCTAGGGGAAAGGCCACCCCATAGGAGGAAAGGGCTATCAACGAGATGGAGCCGCCATATGATTATGATTCTCTCATGTGTGTTCCCTATTGTATTTGGATTATCAGATTTTGAGTGATTTTATAAATTGGAAATGATTTAACTGCATCATGATTCTTTAAGTTTTTCTCTATGTCAAAGTGACATTGATTTGAGTTAGTAAAGCATGAAGCTTTTTCCATAACATATATGTTTTATGAAAGTGATTTGAATTACTTGACTTGATCTATTGTCATATTTATCTGTAATTTTAAAGAGAAATCAATCGTGCTTATGATGTTCCCCTTCTGGTTCATGGTGGTTAATAGGCCCTCACTAAGTCTTCGTGACTTACCCCTTCTTATTTCCATTTCAGATTTACAGGCAGCTGAGTAAGAGGTTGTTTCAGTTGCAGCTTGTACAATTACTTCTTTTTTGTAGGTCTCCTACGGTTGGTGGCCCTATTGATGTCTTTTGTTGATCTTTTTGGTATTCTGCAGCTATAGGGAATATGTAAAAGTTATATTTTATAAAGTGTAAAAACTCTGATGTACTTGATGATGTTACTCCTTAGATGTCGGTTATATATATATATATATATATATTTGGATCCTTGGCTGGATTTTAAACCTCATTGGCAGGTCTTGTCATTTTGGGAAATGTAGAAATACAAAGGAAACTCTGTCCAATTATCGTTTGAGCTTCGGAAGCATGTTTCTTTCTTTATAAGCGATATTGTGGAAATGAGTTGTGTGGAAGCAGGCTTGCTAGGCTATGGTAATAGCTTATGCGCCGGTCACGGCTAAGGTTTTGGGTCGTGACATTTATGCCCAAGGAGCTGAAATGGAGAAAACTACGCCTAACCCTAATACTTAATCTCTGAATGAGAAATAGAAGGGGAACCAAAACCTACTTCTTTCATATCTATTTCAAACCAAATTGCTCCAACAAAAGAGGCTCTCGAGAAGTCGTCAATGCATGTCATCGTTTCATCAACCAATCGTGTCTGTGTTACCTGCTTTCATGTATCCTCTATTATGGCAATCCTTTTCGAACCAGTTATACCTTTTATGGGCAACAAAACTCTATCCCCAAAATTTTACAACAAATCATACACTCAAAGAACCTAAAAATTGATGATTAAGTTCTTATACACAAAATCAATAAATTAGTTACAAGTCTAATCACATTCATAAATGGAAAATCGATTATAAAAGTAAGCAAATAAATTACACACTCACAACTATGAAGAACAAGTTCAATCCCCTACCGTGCCCTCTATTGAACCAAGAGAACCGTAACCTCGTGAATCTAAGCAACAACAACGAGTAACAAAAGAGATTAGGCAAAACCCCCAATTTATGAGACTTAGGGTTTTAGAGAAAGCCATGAGAATAAATCAAACACTTGATTTCCTACTATGTTATGCCAATACCCACTTTTCATTTATGCCATAAAAGTAAATTTCTTAATCTTTAGGTTGTAGACCTTACCTCAATGAGTTCTAAATTACACTACCCAATGTTAAGTTCAAACGCATCATAACGTCTTAAAATCTTATTTTGATCATAACAATTTTATACCAGAAGTTTCGCTGGAAATTAAACTCTTGTTAACGTTTCTGATTTCAGGACAAACTCAAAAGAATGCTATACGCTTCAACGTTCTATCACTCCTCTAAAGGAAAAATATCTCAGAAAGAATAAGAGTCTTGTTGCTACTGAACAGTTTTGTAAAGTAGAATCAATCGCTCTTCAGCCTCAAGTCTCTGACCGTCCAATGACACGTGGTCAGTCAGATTTATCAAAGACAATTTTTGAGCGCCAAAGTCTTAGTTTGATTACAACCGGTTGTCCCACATTCAAATCAAATGACAACTATTTGTTTTGCATTCAAACTAGATCACATGAAGACAAGTTTGCTTCAGCAAAAGGCACGCTGACCAACAAGGAAAAGTACAAGCCGTCAACATCAAATTGCCAAAGTGTCTCATGTCTGAAAAGTAGCCCAAAGTCTATCACCACCTACTAGCAGACAAATATCATCTTTTTAGCTAAAGGATAGACTTGCTTCTGAATCAACATTCAATGAAGCTACCAACCAAGCCTTTTGAATCAACGGCTCGATCTCATTTTACAACGGCTATCTCAACGGTTGGATATTGTCTCACAACGGCTACAACACTAGCAAAAAAGTATTTAAGCCACTCTTGAAGATATGAAGAAAAGAAGAATCAACTCCGAGAATACAAGCATTCAAGCATTCATTTCAAACTTGTCAACAGCATTCAAAGCTCAAGCAGAAATTCCTAAGTGTCAAACACAAGCCATTACTTCTGCAAGTGAAAGAGAAAACCTCGTACCTTAAAAGAGTCATATCTCTTTATTCTCTTTACACTTTTGTTAGAACTCATAAGTGATCCAAAGTTAAATCTGAACCCAAAACACTTAGAGTTCCAGTGCCATAAATTCTCTACCACTACTCTTGAAAGAAGAGAAATCCTGTAGAGTGATTCAAATCATTGTAAGATTTTGGAGAAGCCCTGAACAATACTTGTAGGAGGAGTCCTGTAGAATACTTGGAGAAGTCCGTGATAATACTTGGAGAAGTCCTGTCAAATACTTGTATTGGAGAAGTCCTTGATACTTTCTAGTGAAAATCTTGGTGGTGGCCAAGTACTGGACGTAGCCCAATCGTTTAGGGTGAACCAGTATAAATCTCTGTGTGCTGATAGTTCTGTCTCATTTATTGTTTTACTTCCGCTGCACTGAGCAGTTTACAAAAAGTCATACTTAAACGTTTTCACAAAAGAACTTATATTCTTTTCATAATACAAAGTTTTAAAACGTAAATTTCAAGTACACAATTTAAATCCCCCCTTTCTTGTGATACTTATTTGCATCTCACCCAAGAGATGAGTAGAGTCTCGAACACCTTGAAATAACACCCAAATATATGGTGGAGTGGCTTTCTAAGTTGAAAACCAAAGAATAATGGAGGAAAATTAGGAAGGAATTGAGAGAGTGGAAATAAGGAGAGAGAGAGAGAGAGAGAGAGAGAGAGAGAGAGAGAGAGAGAGAGAGAGAGAGAGAGGTGCTGGACTGGAATTGATAGTTGCAGGCGTGAGGTCTCGCGTATGTTTCAACACTCACCCCTTTGTTTTTCTTTTAAATTATCTTCTGGTTTGTTATTATATATATATATATATATATTTTTTTTTGTTTTTTTCGTAACCTCCCTATTATTGAAACGATGCGCTTAGGGGAAGCACTCTAACTCAACAAATGTTGTAAGTAACCCTACGTAAACTAACTCTATGCCCAAGGAGCTGAAATGGAGAAAACTACGGCTAACCTAATACTTAATCTCTGAATGGGGAAATAGAAGGGGAACCAAAACCTAATTCTTTCATATCTACTTCAAACCATATTTCTCCAACAAAAGAGATTCTCAAGAAAAAGTGTAAATGCATGTCATTGTTTCATCAACCAATCATGTATATGTTTCCTTCTTTCATGTATCCTCTATTGTGGCAATCCTTTTCGAACCAATTATACCTTTTATGGGTAACAAAATTATCTCTACCAATTATTACAACAAATCATACACTCAGAGAACCTAAATATTGATGATTAAGTTCATATACACAAAACCAATAAATTAGTTAAAATTATAATCAGATTCATAAATGGAAATTAGATTATAAAAGTAAGGCTTAAATGCATTTCGTGCCCCTGATGTTTCAGGGGCGTGCAAATGACACCCCTTTTCTAATTTTGTCGACGTTTGTACCCTTAATGTTTTGAGAAAGTATAGCGAATGTCCCTCCGTCAAATTGACGTTAAAAAACTAACGGAGGGGCTGACGTGGCTTTTCTTTTTTATTTTTCATTTATTTCCTCAGATGACACGTCATTAAATAAAAATCAGAAACTTCAGAAGGGGTGGGGGAGATTTGAACTCAGGACTTGAAAGTGGCAAAACACACACTTTACCAGTTAAGCTACACAAACAATTTATAATATAACGAACAAAGATTTATTTATATCATGTTTATTCATCAAAATGCAATAAACATAAACCTAGATAGTTCTCACTATTTCATTCCCTTCATCTTCATCAAAACACCCCACATCCATGAACTGATTTCTTCATCCATACCCACATCCAGCATTTTCTCCTTCAAAACTTCCATCAATTTTTCTCCAAAAACCCACACTTATGTCTAGCTTCTCTTCTCTCGCACCACCACTCTCACATCTCCTCTCATTCTGCAAACCCAATTCCTCATCCCCTCTCATCCTCCAGGTTTTTCACTCGCTAAATCCTCTCATTTCTCCCTCTCTGGCTTTCAATTTCAACAACAAACAATCCTCAACTCAAACTTCTTTCAGCAAAAAACCCTAACTTCTCAATTTCATGGAGAAGAAAACCCTAAAATTCCAGATCCTCAATGGGTCCATAGCGAGGCGCGTGTTCCTCCTCTCAATCGTGCTCGCCTCTGCCATTACCATGGTTGCTCTGTTTCGAGCCCCATTTGTCTTCGATTTGGGATCCCTGGCTCCCATGAAAACGCCACCGCTGTGAGCTCTGGTTCCTTCTTGTTTCAAACACGCATCAGGGGCTCCATCGTCCTCTTTGTAACATCCCTAAATCTTGAGGGTCATTTTATTAATATTTTCCAAAAACGTGGATAAATTTTAACCGAAATAAAAACATTTTTAAAACATTGCTTGAGAATAAAGAAGTTGTGACAAGAGTAAATAGGTTGAATAATTCATTTCATTAATGAAAGATTTGGAAGCGTACAATGATTCTTTCAAATTAAAACAAAACGAATAAACTATTGTTCGACCGCCCCCGAGCCAACACAACAAGAAGGTCTCTAGGTTAGGTTCGAACCCTATAAACAAACTCAGCTCACCCCCAAGTACAAACTCAATTATCACGCTCAATACCCGACTCATAGGCCGCGTGCCCTCCAAGGCCTCCTCCAACGCTTGCATCACATCGTCTTGCATCCTCTTCTCTCGCCAATCCCATAGTTGAACCATCGGTCGCGCGGTCGATGTCTCGAGCCTTGTCGTCGTCCACATCAAGCAGGTATAGGGCCGCATATCGACTGATCACACGCATGCTTGTTGTCTAGGCGTTAAGCGCCCCAAACAACAAAAAACAGACAAGCAAGGGTCAACTTCTAACACACACATATCATAAGTAGCGTATACTACCCTATCAATCACAAGTTCTTCCCTAAGCTAACATTCACAAATAGGGGAACTATATTAAGTTCTAAGGTTCACAAGTATAGGGAACTATCTCATAGTTCTAAGTTATTGTTAGTCAATGCTCGTGCACATGCATGCAGACACTTGGATATCCATAAGCCAATCCCTCTTGGAAAAGCTGGACGAATACGACTCCACGATCGGGGCTGGACCTCTCCAACGCACTGTCGTTTCACGTTCGTCCTTATTCAGGGCCTCCCCTGAATGTCACCATCGACTAGCCTAGTCCAGGTCACTAGCCGTGGCCAACCAAGCCCAGTCCAGGTCACTTGGTCCACAATGCATGCCATGCAAGTCAGTCATCATCACTAGGCCCTAAGCCTATCACGTTCATCTCATATGAACAAAATATCATAACATAGTAACTTGCATGCATATCAATAAATGTAGCTAACACCCTAGGCATATAGGCATGTTCATAATAATACTATCTAACATTTATTGCATTATCATCATATAACATATCTAGCACATATATCATCGATAGTCCTAGTATCATGCTTTCTAACAATCACAATCAATCATAGCCGAAGTGCCCTTACTAGCATATTCATATATCATAAGGTCCTTAACATTTCATAGTCATACAGCTAAAATCAATCATAGCAAAAGTGCCCTTACCTCAAAGGTACGCTTTCCTAGAAGTCTCGTGTTGCCCCTTGAAGCTAGGTATATACCTGGAAATTTCCTACCAACGAACGGAAAGAGTAACGTTACTAATCGGACAATCGAATCGATCATAAGCCCATCCCCTTACTGACCACGAAATTCCCCCCAAAAACCTTGAAAATCTGAAACCATTTCTTTCATAAGATCAAACATTCTTTTCTAAAACATTTTGCTTGAAGATCATAAGAACACTTGAAGGACTTTCGAAGAAAACATAATTTCCGCATAGGTTCAATCCTCCCAAGATCAAAAACTCTTTATAACAAATTTTCTATGAATATGAGAGAACATCAAAAGAACACTTTGAAGAAAACACCATTTTCACAAACTTTTCCTTGACTACTCAATCAAATGATCATTCTTTTCTGGATGTGGCAGATCAGTTTATACTGCAACCACAGAGCATACTCAGAATGACCAACATCACCTTGATCAAGGAATAAAATAAATCAAGGAAAATAAAATGAAAATAAAGAGAGGGAGAGAGAGCTCACACAAATGCAGAGGAGAGGAGAGTTCTTGGTGTGAAGAAATGAGAGGGGGAAATGCTCTATTTATAGTGAGGGGTGAGAGCCAAGAATTAAATGCTTTTCTTTCTCCCCAAGAAGCAGCCCAAACCCACGAAATATTTAGCTCATTTTAGGGTTTCTATACTCTTCCAACCTCACTTGATTTGGTCATCAAAATTTGACTTATTTCCTAATTAAACCCCCTTAAAAATTCCATTTAAATCCTTAATCATTTAAAATATATAAATCTGAATCCAAAGAGTCTTAAATCAGATATGAAAAGATCCTTGGAGGTTTTAAAAGTTCAAAAATTAATCCCCCCATTAATTGAAAGTCAAGGAATCAAAATCCATAAAATTTCTCCTTCATAAAACCTAGCCAAAAAAGGAAATTACTTGCAAAAGTCTCATTTTCCTTCCTCCTCAAGCCTTGGCCGTCCACCACCTTCACCATGCTCATATTTTCTCAAAAAAATATTTAAAATAATAATTTAAATAAAAACCCAAAATAATTAATGCATTAAATACACAATTTCCCTCATAAATGCATCAAAACTTCAAATTTAAATTCAAAAACTTTACCAATGGTTTTGGCTCCAAAATTTGATTCACCACTCTCATAATAACTCAAAAATATTTTTCAGAATTAATTATTTTATAAACCATAGGTTTAAAAATAATTAAATACATTTTATTTAAATAAAAACTCATTTTATTTAAATAAAACCTCCAAAAATAAAACAAAGGAATATTCCCTCATGGAATATTCTTAAAATCATGCCCAGCACCTCCCCATAAGGTGTGGCCCACGAAATTATCCTCGTCGACTCGATTCGCCAACTCATCGCCACTGTCGGGCCGATTTTGACCCAAAAGTCGTCGTTGCAGAACCCTAAAAATATTGCAGTCAAAATGCTCGTATCTTCACGCACGTCAACCTCTAGATATTTCTAAGACTTAATAGTGCCTCTAATAATTAATCACCTTTTAAAAAGGCATAATATCACACATAGCACAAGTAATTCACAAAATATTATTTAATATTATTATTAAAATAATATGCCCTAAAACGGGGTCTTACACTCTTCGCCTTCTTGTTCCTCTTCTTCTTCCTCCTCTATCTCTGGCTTAAGTTTCTCTTCTGGTATTATTTTCCCTTTCTTTTCAATTTGATAATTTTTTGTTGCATTAATGGATTTGATTGCGATTTTGTCTGCAATTGATCCAATTCTTTCTCTTTTTGTTTTCTAATGACATGGTAATTAAGTGGAGAAGAAAAGTTCAATTTCTATTTGTTCTGTGCTAAATTGAGATGCTTTGAACATTTTCCTTAATGGATGTGGTGTTTGGATGAAGATGAAGGGAATGAAATTGTGAGAATTATCTGGGTTTATGTTTATTGCATTTTGATGAATAAACATGATATAAATAAATCTTTATTCGTAATATTATTAATTGTTTATGTAGCTCAACTGGTAAAGTGTTTGTTTTGCTACTTTCAAGTCTTGGGTTCGAATCTCCCTCACCCCTTTTTCAAGTTTCTGATATTTATTTAGTGATGTGTCATATGAGGAAATGAAAGAAAAATGTTCTGGGAATGAACATTGAAGAGAGGTATAGTACCTAGAGGTAGAGGGTTTGTGCTAAGAGAGAATGAGAGTGAGAGAGAGTGCTGAATTTCGAGTGTTATTTCATCAAATGAGCCAAAAGTCCCCTACACTTGATAACTACCTCCTATTTATAGAGCTTGGGTACTACCTATTGGGCCAATTGGGCCTCCGAGGTCAAGGCCCATCTGAAGGCCAGGGCCCCGCCTCAGGGCGGGATACATGCTGGGCGTTGCCCCTCTAGGGGCTCGCCCAGTCCACTAGTCCACAAGACACCGAGCTCGAGGTATGAGAGCTAAGTGTGTCTTTTAAATGCTTTTACATATGTCTTACAGTACACCGGAATCTGCACTGCCAACATGGCTTGAGAAAAGAGAAGTAAACTATATCGCCAACATGGCGTGAGCAAAAGGAAACTAGCATTTTCGGTTACCCAGTCCACTGACTTGACGAGCAATCCGAGCTGGCAAGTCCACAAGTCCACAAGCGGCGAGAACGATTACTTCGTATTGGCGATAAGTTGGAGCAGGTGTATGATCGTTCGCCGGCGGGAAAGGTGGCAGGCATGGGTCATGTGCTGATCATTCAATCATTGACTGGCGGTAACCCCGGCGAGCGACTGAACTTTGTTGTTGGTGTCACCCGTCAGGCGATGGTGTTTGATCCTTATAGTGGCGAGGCTTTTCGCGCTTTCCCTTATTTTAAAACCCTTTCAAATCTCTATCTGCCTCACGTGACTGCCCCACGTGATGTGTCGGTTACATCAATTTCCCTCTTTCTCCGGAACCGTCACTTCACCTTTCATAACCGTCCCATCGTGCGCAGTAACTCCCCATTGCACGCGACCCACCTCCCCAAAACCATCATGACTTCCAACCTTCCACACGCGTCCAACACGCGTCACCCTTCCAGCTTCTCCCCTTCTCCTATAAAAACCCTTCTTCCCCACAGTCATCCCTTTCCGAGACCCCTCTTTACTTCCCTAATCGCTTACCAAACTCCCTCTGCCCACTTCCGCTCCGGAGCCGTCGCTTATCACCCTTTCCGCTACCCACTCTTCACATCCTACTCCGGTGAGTCCCACTGTCCTTATCTTTGCATCACACACATACTCATCTTTTCCTTTCTTTCACTTCACTGTCTTCTAAAAATGGCTTCAAGCCCTACCTCCCCTAACCACTCCTCTTCTTCCTCCGGAAGCGACCCTGATGCCACCGCCGCCGGCGGCCTCCGTTTAGAGGCCCCGGAGATCCCACCTTACCGACTAAAAACCTACGCCACTCTGCCCCTTCCAGTCCAAATAGCCCCCACTCACGAGGCTATAGACCAACCTTATATTTTCCAGAACAGCGATCTCATCGTGCAGTTCGTGAACTCCCTGGGTGGTTTGTCTAATGACGATGAGTTTAGCGCGAAACTCAGGATCTGGATTTGCAGTCCTGGGGACCGCCCCTAGCTTCATAAGCCAGACGGCGACGTAAAGAGATCCCATTTTTTCTTTGCGTATGAATACATGTTTAGCGAGCTTGGAATCAGGCTTCCTTTCTCGCCCTTTGTCCAAACCGTCCTCCGCGACATCAACGCGGCTCCCTGCCAACTCCACCCTAACGCCTGGGCCTTCATTCGATGTTTTGAAATCTTAAGCGCCGCTGTCGGCATCGCCCCATCCCCCACCAGTTTCTTCTACCTCTACGACGTCGACCCCAAGTCCATCAAAAACAAAGGATGGATTTCCTTGAAGGCCCGAGCCGGCCGGAAGTGCTTGCATCCCCACAAAAGTAACGCGAAGTCCTCCTTCGCACGGAAGTACTTCCGTGTGGCGGTTCATCCCGCCTACCCAGAGGCATTCACCCTTAGAGACGGGACCGCCCTTTTTCCTCTTTACTGGACGGAGAAGCCCAATGGGATCACCGATCCTTCAGAGGAATCTTTGTCCGCCAACGACAAAGCCTTTCTTAATCTCCTTGCCCCACTTCCCATCCTTGACTGCACAACAGTCCTTGAGGGCGCTGACCTCTCAAGAACTCCCAAATACTTAGGTTTCCCATAGCTCACTTTTATTATTGACATTTCCTTTCTCGTCTCCTATGTTGTCACTGATCGTATTTTTTATTGTTACAGAAGATATGAATTTCACGAACGCCGAGCTCCTGAAGGCCCGCGAGAGGAGAATGGCTCGCTTTTCCCCAAAATTCAACACTGAGGGCGACGCGAAAAAACGGGGCGGTGCTGAGAACCAAGCCGAGAGCACCAAAGCTCCCAAGAGGAGAAGATTGGTCAAAGCCTCCTCCGGCGCCGGCACATCCAACCCTGGCGCTCAGCCCACCACTGCTGCTGCGCCTAAAGGCAAAAATGTCACTGAAGCCTCCGTCGCCGCGGCTATCGAGCCAACCACCGTACCAGCTTCTACTCCTGCCACCGCCGGTGCGACCGCTGCTGTTGCCGCTGAGTCCTCTGCTGGCGCCACAGCCGCCTCCGCCGGTGCCACAACCACCAACATTTCTCAATCCTCAGCTGCCGAGAAACTCGCCGGCGTCAACGCCACAAAAGCTGCTGCGTCTTCCGACACTCCTATTGGAGAGAAGGAAAAAGAAAATGAAACCCCGAAGTCTCCCCCTCGCCAAGATGCGCCTCCTAGCCCGCCCTCAACACATGATGCGGGCTCCATGCCTTCCCCGCCTCATCAAGGGGAAAAATCCTGTCCTGGCGCTGCCACTACCTCTGAAGCGGCTCAAATTGAACAAGCCCCTGCTCCCGAGGTCGGTTCTTCAAGCTATTATAATATGCTCCCCAACGCCATTGAACCCTCAGAATTCTTACTTGCTGGTCTTAACCGTGACGCCATAGAAAAAGAAGTTTTGAGTCGGGGCCTTAATGACACCAAGGAGGAGACTCTTGCTTGCCTCCTACGCGCTGGGTGCATCTTTGCCCACGCGTTTGAGAAGTTCAATGCCGCCACCGTTGAAGCTGAGCGGTTGAAGGCCGAAAGTGCTAAGCATCAAGAAGCCGCCGCTGCTTGGGAAAAGCGTTTCGACAAACTGGCGACGCAGGCAGGAAAAGACAAAGTCTATGCCGACAAGATGATTGGCACGGCGGGGATTAAAATCGGCGAGCTGGAGGATCAGCTGGCGCTGATGAAGGAAGAAACAGATGAGCTTGATGCAAGCCTTCAAGCTTGCAAAAAGGAAAAAGAGCAAGCTGAGAAGGACTTGATCGCCCGAGGCGAGGCGCTGATTGCTAAGGAGTCAGAGCTTGCCATACTGCGCGCTGAGCTGGAGTTAGTGAAGAAGGCGTTGGCGGAGCAAGAGAAAAGCCACGTCAGCCTCTCTGTTAGTTTTTTAACGGAGGGGCATTCGCTATACTTTCTCAAAACATTGAGAGTACAAACATCGACAAAATTAGAAGGGGGGGGTGTCATTTGCACATTGGTGATACATCGGGGCAACAAATGCATTTACGCCTAAAAGTAAGCAAATAATTTACAAACTCACAACTATGAAAAACAAGCTCAATCCCCTATCGTGCCCTCCGTTGGACCATGAGAAGCGTCACCTCGTGAATCTAAGCATCGACAACGGGTAAGAAAATAGATTAGGAAAAAACCCCAAATTATGAGACTTACGGTTTTAGAGAAAGTCCTCAGAACAAATCAAACACTTGATTTTCTACTATGTTATGGCAATACCCACAATTCATTTATGCATAAAAGTAAATTTTTTAATCTTTGTGTTGAAGACCGTACCACATTGAGTTCTAAATTACACTACCTAAGAGTTGAGTAGAGTCCCAAACACCTTGAAACAACACCCAAAGCTATGGTAGAGTGGCTTTCTAAGTTGAAAACAAGGAATAATTGAGGAAAATAAGAAGGAATTGAGAGAATGAAAACAAGGAGAGAGAGAGAGAGAGGTGCTGGACTAGAATTGAAAGTTGCACGGGAGAGGTCTCGAGTATGTTTCAACACCCACCCCTTTGTTTTTCTTTTAAATTATCTTCTGGTTTGTTATTATATTTTTTTTTGTAACATCCTTGTTATTGAAACGGTGCGTTTCGGGGAAGCTCTCTAACTCAACAAATGTTGTAATTAACCCTAGCTGCTCTAACTCTATGCCCAAGGATCTGAAATGGAGAAAACTGCGGCTAAAACTAATACTTAATCTCTGAATGGGAAAATAGAAGGGGAAACCAAAACCTAATTCTTTTTTTTTTTTGATAGGCCAATGTTAGTTGTTAATTGTTAGTAAATTAGTTCCTTCGCCAGGATTCGAACCCTAGCCCTTCACCCTGCAAGTCCCTTCATTCCCTTAGTTCACCAAATGAGCTACCCTCCCCCCCACCTAATTCTTTCATATCTACTTCAAACCATATTGCTCTGACAAAAGAGGTTCTCGAGAAGTCGTCAATGCATGTCATCATTTCATCAACCAATCGTGTATGTGTTTCCTGCTTTCATGTATCCTCTATTGTTGCCATCCTTTTCGAACGAGTTATACCTTTTTTGGGCAACAAAACTCTCTCTACCAATTATTACAACAAATCATACACTCAGAGAACGTAAGTATTGATGATTAGGTTCTTTTACACAAAATTAATAAATTAGTTACAAGTGTAATCAGATTCATAAATGGAAAATAGATTATAAAAGTAAGCAAATAAATCAGATTTCGCCAAGTTCTGCCATTGTGCGGATATAATATTTAATGTGACATTCATAGAAACTCGACCCCATAGTTAACACACAAAAGGAGGAATTGTGTTCAGATATTACATACTAAACAACAATATAGCTCTCTGTTCCTTGTACAAAATTTTAAAATTTCAAAAAGACGTCTTGGATTTTATGTCCATGACATTCTTATGTGCTTAATTTACCATCCTCATACTCAGCCATCACCTTGGTTTCCATTTCCTGCCACAAACAAAATACATGTGGAGATTATACAAAAAAAAAATTCAAACTAACAAAAGCAAGAGCAATAATACATCAAGAGAAATGTTTTTGTATGCTGGTCTATGGTCAATCTTATTGCACATGAAATTGAGTAATTAATCATTACATCTTATAACAATATATCTGCTCAATCTCTTACTACACATGAATTTGGGTAATTAAACATTATCTTATAACAATATATTTATTACTATGCTTAACACAAGACAACATTATAGTATTGGATGATCTAGTGTAAAATGACTTGATTGCTATCTTGTATTGAGTTATGGATCCACTTACCTGGAGTTATCTGACTATTCTACTAGACTGAGTTTCTTAAATGTTGACTGAGTTTCTTCAAGTAGGTCAAGCCCATACAAAGAATCCTCAATAGTCTGAGCCAATTTCTTGTCCTCATCTGCATTATAGAAACAGTCTCTTCTCTTAGCATCAAGGACTACCTTCCTCCACACAGAGTCACTTTTGATTAAAGTGAATGCATTTCCTAGTATCCAAAGGCAATATCTGCACAAAACAAACCCAATTTTCAATCAAGTTGAAAGAAACAGGAGAAAATGAACATCAAATAAGTAACCTACCTAGCCCTAGTGATGGCCACATTTGTTCTTTGTCTATTGGAAAGAAAACCCACTTTCCCCCCCACATTAGATCTCACAGTTGACATTATTATAATATCTTCTTCACCGCCTTGAAAACCATCAACAGAACGAACGCTAACAAAGAAGTTAGGATCAGAAACCGATATGTAGTGCTTAATTTTCTCCTTGATTTCATTAACTTGAGCATTGTATGGAGATATGATTCCTATGCTAACTTTCTTCCCTGTCCTCATAAACTCTGGAAAAAAAAATAAAAACACATGGAGTGTTACTCACACAAGTGAATACTAATGCTGAAAGTTTTACTAAATAACAGTCAACAAAGGAATTTACCTTTTTTAAGACTTCCAATTATCTCAGAAATAACAGCAGCTTCTATCTTGTTCATCAAACTGTGTTCAGGGCCGAATTGCTCTTTTACCTTGAGCAATGTTTATGAAAGAATAAGAAGCATACATTTGTCCTTCAAGGAAACGTTTGTTATAGCTTCCTTCCCTGACAAAGGGGGCATCAAATAGATTTTCATCATAGAACTCTTTGCATGGAAATGAGCTAATTGTTGGATGCATTCTATACTGAACATCAAGCATATGCTTCTTGTATCCTAAAATTGCAAGCCTCTCAAACAAACTTCTGCCAAATTCAGCTTCATCTGCAATCTGTAAATTCAATTATTATAAACATATGGATATGACAATTATATCCTTAAATGACAAGACATAAATTTATTGCTGGTACAGATAAGAGGACACCAATCTAGGACAAAGGATTTGGATCCAATGCTTAAGTACCTTGCTTTTGACCAATGCAGGAAGTTGTCTCTCATCACCTATTAGGATGCAATGGCGAATACCTCGCAGCTGTAATGGAATTGTTGATTCACATTCTTTTAGCATTGCTGCCTCATCAATTACTAAAAATTGCAAAGGGGTCATTCCTTTTATGTAAAGTTTAACAGAACTTGATGCTGTACACAAAATTATACGCGCATTCGACAAGCAAGACTTTTCTATGTTACCAATCCATTTAGATTCAAGAAGGGAAATTGCATTAGAAAGTGAACTCAGTATGTAAATACACTCATCTCTTTTGTAGTTTAACCATCCAAGGCAAACCAGAGTGCTTTCTTCATCACTAACATGGAGACTTTGCTTGAATTTGGCTTGACTCAATGAAATTTCGAGAGACTTTAGCAACTCCAGAGCTCTAAACATTTGCTTCACCATATCAATTGAAATTGAAGATGTTGGTAAGTGGGTATACAAGGTTCTCATGATGAAGTTGAGCTTCTCCATCAACTCACTGAATCTCTGCTTAACAAATTGCTCAATTGTTATAATACATATCTTTTCTTTAGGACTCTCCAATTGGTATTGCCATGTAAATTCTTTCAATTTCTTCCATACATATCCCATAAGTGGTGTAGAAAGAAGATCATTCCCCTTATCTTTTTCCACAGCTGATTCTTCTAATGACACAAGTCCCTTCTCATTCCCATGCAATAATAAATATTGTTTTCTAGGTTCCTGCAGCAACAGGATCATTGATTCGAAGTCATGCTTCCATCCAGTTAAGCACTTTAGAAGACTTTTCACGCGATAATCGAGAAAAACATCTTCAAGGCCTTCATAAGAATCCACCTTCATTCTTGTTTTATTGCCAAATAGCACTATGTCACCTAGTCCATAAGTTTCATACTCATTTGAACTTGTAACTAAACTAAGCAAACGAGTTGCCACTTGAATAACTGCAGTATTGGTTGGAGCACAAGTCAATGTTCTTGCTTCTAACTTGACAAGAGAAAACAATAAGCATGCAACTGTTTTTGTTTTGCCTGTCCCTGGAGGACCCCATATAAGTTTTGTGTTGTTGTGATTACAATTTATCATATTAACACAGCTTGAAACAGCATCTTCCTGGGACTCATTCAGATTCTGAGATCGAATTATGCCTGGTATGATCAAAGAAGCTTGAGGATTTTCACCAGACAGGCAAATTTGACAGTTTTCCCCACCCTGTAAAATAAATATAGAGCAAGCATTAATCAAGTTATATTAGGCTGAGTAATGCTCTGAAATTCATCATGAATTCCCACAATTAATTATATCCACTGCAGAAACTAGTCTCTCTAGCTTCTCCATTTTGGCTTTGGGACTAAAATCAATCCTCTTAGTTGATTATCAAACATCGATAACACCAAATAAAAGTGATTTCAGTAAATGAGAATTGATTCTAATTCTCCCAAACGTGGAACCAAACACACACTAAAATACTATATGAGTATATAACCATTAAAGAAAGCTCAAGCCTTTCAAGGATCACATAAACACATCTAGTGTCATTTTGAAAACATAACATGTGCAGTTCAAAGTATAATTTTCCTTCACAAATACAATGAGCGCGTTTGGTTAAACTACTTAATTAAATGCTTATTCATAAGTTATTTTGGAGAAGCTTATTAAAATATTACGCTCATAAGCACTTGCATGAACAATTATGCTATATAAGTTAAAATGCAGTGTGATATTAGATAATGGAAAAACTGAGTGAACAAATGAACTACTTACCCTCACATTTGAATCAGGTTGCAGCACCCTTTTAATAATGTTCATGTTTCCACCCTTCTGCTGTGAGTTCAAGGCCTTCCAAATACGAAAATTCGTTGTCAAGTTCATAAGGTAAATTGCATAGAGTTTGTTGTGGTTACTCCTCAAGTCAGATACTTCAATACATTTAGACGAAAGTACTGAAACCTTATCAGTAAATGGATGCTTCGATCCGCGAACATAAGTGATATTGTAGTAACTTCCGGGTCTGTTCAAGTCATCCACACTTTGGGGCCTAATGTTTGTGATCATAATGAGGTCTCCATGTTTGGGCTCATATGGAGAAGTTGAACTCTTCAATTTTATCAGATAGAATAAGTCTTTGGGAGGTTTGAAGTATTTTCGGAATGTTTCAACCTTTGTGACTTCACAAAAAGGAGCTCGAGACACGCCAATTAAGCTTGAAGATAAATCACAGTGTGTTTCCTCTATCAATGGGAGAATAAAGGAGTTCATGTAATCTTTTGTTGAACTAAACGTCTCTGGTATTTTACATACCTGAAAAAGAACAATTTTCCAAACTAGTTAATAAAAATGGTGCTGTCTAGTGTCCGTGGGTGGTGGATGTATACACTGCTGGTAAATTGCTGCCAAGTAGCTGCAGAAGAAGAAATTTTCCAGCTATTTGGCAGCTAGCTAGCTAATTTTTGTAGAGTGTTGAAAGGGAGAAAATTAAAGAACCTTGTCTTTGTAAAGATTTTGGTCTAGAGCATCCTTGAGAGTCCAAGAAAATACAACATCTAAAAGGCCGGGACTCTTGTCATCCTTCCTTGCATTATTGTAAGTCTTCTTCATCCTTCGCTACTTACTAATCACCTCTTCAATTCCAGAACTATTTAGCCAAACTATATGAACATGACCATAAAACAATTAAAGTCAGCAAACAAAAAAGCAAAAAAAAAAGGGATTGTAAAAGTGACGAATGGTTGTACTATGATGTACTTTCACACTCTTGAAGAATATGGTTTGGTTATCTTCATGTATTGTTGAACAACTTTGGTGATATGTGAAGGCAGAGAAATTGATATAATAAAAGAAGTTAAATTGGAATTTGGTTAGATGAGTACTTTAATTGATGAAGCCCTCGAAGTAATTCAAAGGAAAATGAAAAGGTAGCTAGATACTCATGCATGCATGTTAGCATTGTTTCTTCGACTTCTACAAGTTCTTTTAATTTTCATTTATGATTTGAATAACAGTGGGACACTAGTGTTAGTGGCTATAATAAATATATAAAATAAGTGTGGCCATGGTTTCATGCTTAATTCAAGGACACATATTGGTCGTTTATGATTATCGCAAGAGGGTCATGCTTGGCAACGCTGGTTAAATGTGTAGGAAGAATTCTCAAATTCGGTTTTCACACAATACATTTTTGGTGAAAGATGAATGAGTCAGGTAGGAAGAGAATGAAACGAATCTATCTATAAAAATATATTAGTATGTGTGCCCGTTCGTTGCACTAGGGGTGTTCATCGCATTGGATCGATCCGACGAAACCGACGAACCGAACCGAACCAAGGCAATTGGATCGATTTTTTTGTTATTCGGTTTAAAACCGATCCAAACCAATAGAAACCGATGAAAATTGGTTCGGTTCACGGTTCAAAAAATTAAAGACCAATGAACTGATTAAACCGAACCGATGATATATATATATATATATATATATATATATATATATATATATATATATCAAAGAAATGTTTTGACAAAATATTGTTTATGTTAGATTTTTTATGTTTGTTAGACCTATTATGTTTTGTTTTTTATTATTAATTGGTAATGTTTTTGTTGACAACAAAAACACCCTCTTATTGATTGAAAACTTTGATTAGTTTGTAATTATACTAATATTAAACACTATTTTAAGCATTTCTACATTGTTAAGTACTTAAGTTGTTGATTATGAAGTTCAAAAAAAAAATTGATTATGGATTATGGATTTGTAAGTATGATTGAGTTACATACTGATTTGCCATTTTTATGCATCGTTAAGTTGTGAATCATATGTGATTGTTATATATTTAAAGTTTGTGGTATTGATATTGACTAAGAAAAAAAAGTTGTGAAACCGATGAACCGAACCGATTCAAACCGTTCATCATTGGTTTGGTTTGGTTCGGTTTTGAAATTCTTTTTGCTAACAATGGATAGAAACCAAACCAATGAATTTTGATTAGATCAGTTTTTGGTTTCACATAAAACCAGTCCAAACTTAACCGCGAACACCCCTACGTTGCACGGTGGGTATTGCTCGTATGTTTTAGAAATGTATAATACATATATTTATAAAGAAGAGTGAGATATTAATGCTTATTTTTTTTTCGAAAATAAAATGATATATATGATGATAGTCAAGAATACTCAGACCAATGAAAAAAAGAGCATAACGTCCAAATAAAGCCAACGCAACAAAATGCTTAGACACGCCCCAGGATCGAACTATACAGTTAACTCGAAATAAGAAAATGTAATGGCTCTATCCTATACCCCATAAAATTTAGTGGAAGTTAAGACTTTGATGAAATTAAGAAGGGCCTTATTACAAAATCTCACGCAATTTTTGTGTATATTTATTCATAAAATTATTTTTACAATGTAAATAAATGTATTTAAATTATATTAAAAATTAATTTTACCTCAGGATTTGCCTTCTCTGGAAACCTATTAACTTATTCCTAACAACAATTCACCATTTGTACACTCACACCCAAAATTTTCAGCTATGCTTCGTTCCTCTGTCTCTCCTGCGGCTAGGGTTCCTCTTCCCAACCCTGGCTTGCAGCGGCGCACGATTTCAGCCTCTGCCAGTGATGCCCTTGTTCCTGTGGGAGATGCGGACGACGATGGAGACACGTCTCACAAGTTCGACGTTGCAGATCGAGAAAGAGGAAAAGAGGGGTTCTCTTGTTCGACGACTACCCTGTTCGTCGATGGGATCTCTGATTTCGTGGACTACTTCCAGATTCGGTCTCTCTTTGGTCACATCGGAAGCTTGGTAAACGTCTTTGTTCAGAAGCAGAGGAGGCTTGGGAGGGCCTGCCGTTTCGGCTTCGTGAGGTATTCATCGGTAGAACTAGCTTCTTCAGCGATAAATTTGCTCAACGGAGTTCTAGTGGGGGGTTCAATCCTTTCGGTGGCGTTGGCAAAATTTCCAAAATCGGGGAGTGCCAGGTCGTTTGCTGCCGAGGTCTTTCCTACGCCATTGCCGGTGAAGGTTGGCCGTGCTGTTGCTCCTTCAGTTGACGAACTCAGGATGATCTCAGAGCTCTCTAGGGACTCTCCTTGCTCTGGCTGGCCGGCGATGCTTCTTTTCCCGGAGACAATTGTCTTAGGGTTCTTGGGAGGTTCAGCCTCTGGTGAGGAGGAGCGTGTTTCTTGCGAGGCCCTTTTTCCTGAATTGGGAATAGGTGATCTTGTCTCTGCTGGCGAAGTAATCTTGGACGATTTTTGCTCTCTCCCTTCTCCGGTTTGTGCTGGTGCAGGTCTGGTTCCAGCGGGTTGTGAGGTGGGTTCTGTGTCGGAGTGGCGGAGGAGGGGTCGTCCAAGGAAAGGCGTGGCAGCAGGAAATCAGAAGGTCAAAGGGGTTTTGGTTGATGAGGTCGTCGTGAAACCGGTGGTAGAGGAGTCTTCTCTGATTCTCCCGGAAGCTTGTGGCTCTGCCCGTGCTCTGACAAGAGCTCGTAGGGACTTTCTAATTGCTAAACAAGTTGGAGTCGTCCCTATCGGTCCTGAGGAGGAAGCCATTCAGAGCTTCGCTGACCACCTCATTGCTACTCATCCTCGTCTCTACGGAGATCCCTAGTGTTGGCGCTGGTTTGCTGGGTTGGTATGGGTGCTTATGGGGTCTTGTTTTTGGCTTACTGGTGAGGGTGTGCTGCGCCCCCTTTTGGTTTTTCTCCCTTGCAGGATTGGAATTTTGGCTGGTTTTTTCTCAGTCCTGGCGGGTTTTTGGGGTGTTTTGCTAGTGGTTAGTGCGGATTGTTTGGGTTTTTGGTTTTTTTTTGTCGGGTGGGCTTTTGGGTGCTTTTGCGGTTTTTCTCCTAGGCTTTGGGGGCTTTTTCTTCTCCGGTTCTTGGGGTTCCTTTGTTTTTCCTTTCTTTGCTCCTTTCTGGCTTTGCGAGCTCTTGTTCCCTTTGAGGAGGATTGTTAATCTTGTCAATTTCCTCATCTATCTATGAATATATATATTTTGCTTTCTATAAAAAAAAACATTACAATATTTTTATACACGGTAATTTGTTGAAAAAAAGTGGACTATATTGTTATGCCGTACACTTTTAACATGAAATTATAATGTAGAGTAGTGAAATTTTATTAAAATTTATTTGTCTATTAACTTTTACATAAAAGTATTTTCATGTAAAATGTTCCTTCTTGTGGGAACTCTTAACCATGTAGTTTAAATATAAATCAATACAGACTATATACGTATTATTGTTACCTAGTCTCGGCGTTACATATTTTCATTATCAAATTATCATACCTTTATATGTATTTACTCTTAAAACTTTTAAAATATTATAAGAAGTACTAAAAAAAATTAAAATATATTTTTAAAGTATATTTAACATGAATATATTTTTTTTAGAATATTTCTCCTCGTCATAACTTTTACTTAATTTATAAGAGAAGTTAGTTTCTTATTAGTTTAAACATGAAATTATTTTTATATAAAATGTTCTTTCCCTATGATCTTTACCTAGTAATTTTTACAAAACTAAAAATAGACTATATTGTTACATCCACTTTTAACATAAAATTATATTATAAATAAGTTTTTTTTTGGGAAACCAATTATAAATAAGTTACCATTATAAATTAACATAAAAAATAATACTTATAATAAACTCCAGACTTTAAAAAAAGCCACCTATGAGTTGTTTATTATGAGCTTTTCAAGTATAATTTGCTAAATCTGTGGCTCGAGCAATCTCACATTAAAATTAAAAAAAAATTAAATTTAAAAACGTATCCAAGTATAATATACTTTTTTTTTTACTTATAAGAATATAAGAAAATCAAGTTAGTTTTTGAAAAGCATCTTATATTTCATCATTTCCAAGAGTGTAAGAAGAAAGTGTCTTATCTAAATCTAAATAGTATATAAAAGAGAATCTAAAAGATGGCAAGTTTTAACACTTGGCAAGCATTGAAGGAGGTTTCAGCAATTTTTGCATGATTAAAAAAAATCAAAAAAAAAATCTTATTACCACTTTTGGAAACTTGGGAGTGGCATCTTTATTAATTGTTTTTTTATCTAAGGGTAGCCATGTAATAACACCTGCAATTTATTTTATTTTAGAAATATTTTTATCCTTAAATTTGACTAACATTCATTATTGATTCACATTAATTATCCACTACCTACTTCTAAACCAATCACTATTTAACAACTTAAACCATTTAAAAAATTTGTTCAAAGATTTAAACAACCTTTATAGCTCACCTAATTTATTCATATTTCATTTTCTTTAATCAATTTTATACCTTACATTAATAACTACTTAAATTTTGCTCCCACTGCCAATTTCTTGACCAATCATATTTTTTCTTAAAAACAATTTAAATCATTATTATCTTCCTTTTATAAACCACCTCCTTCATTCACCAAAGAAAATTAAACATCATTTCTCTTTTTAAAATCATTATTTAAAACACAATTTATCTCTCTTTTCAAAGTTTCATTTAAAACCCAATTGATCTAAGTCCACCCTGCATTATACCTTTTGTGTATGACCTTTCAATTTTTCGAGACCATTGTTTTGTTTTTGGTAAAATTTGAGACCATCCTTTTTTTATTGAAATGTTGAGACCATCCTTTAACATGTTGATTTATTTAAAAAAATATTGGAAGTCTTAAACGACCAAAGCATTGGAAATAGGAGATTAATTAAGGCTTTAGACTATCAAAACATGCTTCCATTATTCTTCTTGAAAAATATTGGGAACCCACAAGCCTTTAACAAATCCAATTTCCCAACTACCCACTAATTTTTCTTGCATCAGGGATTCAGGTTTGAATCTATGCTTATATATCTACTATATAATTGTGAAATCTAGGGCACCAACATAGGCGTGGAATCTGTGCTTATCCATTGCGAAGACTGAGGTATCCTTTTGTTGTTTTTTCTCTTATTATTCCGCTGAATTTTTGTATTTAATTTGGATGATAGGAATTAACTCGGTGATAATGGGGTTGTTGACATATAATTTTTTTTTCTTCAATTGGTGTGTTTGCTTGATGATAATTTGAGGAATGGTTTATCTTTTTCTAAATTTAACAATCACTATGCGTCAATTTGTGTTTGATTGATTATGGGGTTGTTCATGTAGGTCAAAGTCGCCAGAAAAATTCCAAACACTAGCAAGTTTCATGGAAAGTTCGGAAGCATCAAAGCCCAAAGGAGACCTCCAAACCTGTTGTACCCAAGGTTGTTAATACAACATGCTATTCTCCATTTCTTTTTAGATTTCTGATATGAAGATGCCCCTTCACTACGTTGGTGGGTTTATTTACATTTTAGTTTGCTAATGATAATAGTTTTTATTAGCTTTTTTTTATAATTGTATGACTCTTATGAAGAAGATTTTTTATATCAGGAAGGAAAATTGTGTGTCTTTCACTTTATCTGGGTGATTTTCACTGTTTTTTTTTTATCATTCTTCAATTGATACTACTATCTTCCTGAAAGCTGAAGGGTTCTCTATTCTTTGATTGTATTTTCAATTCCTCTGTTTTGCGCTACAGGAACTAAGTCCCAGTGGTTGATGGGATGAAAGATGATCGTCGGTGCCCATTGGTTTTACAAACTGAATCCTTAATCTCTGAGGTTAGTTCATTCTCAAGATAGAAACAATTATTCAATCTATTATTCGTAAATAAAGGATGTTTATTGTTCTCCATATATTAAACTTGCTGCTATTAATCTGGAATAATATATTTTCCTTAATTTTAGCTTGCTGACTTTTTCTAATTTCTTTTTTATTATCAATGAAGATTTTCTGTTGATCTCCCTGCACATAACAATGCCCATGAAGTCAATCCTGCAAATGGTGCTAAGGTTAACCCAAATGATCAAAATAAGAGTGATGGAGAATAGTGGAAATGCTCTCACAAATAATTTAGAAGTAGTCTTCAAATTAAGAATAATCTTATGTTTAATCAGATCCTTTTGTACTTCTTTTTCCATTGAGTGATGAGTTTTTTTTATATGATAATTTTTTTTTATTTGAGTGAATAATAATGAAAGTCATTTTTATCTCATGGCAGGTTTTACTATTTGCAAGAAGTTTATTCATATTTGTATTGTACTTGAAAGGGCTTACTTGATTAATGTAATTTTAGTTAAGGGTAAGCAAGAAATAGCTTACCTAATTTATTTTAGTTTTGAATTATTTTATGCACTAAAAAAACTATTATTAATGACTAATTCAAATTGGACTCCCACTAATATTTTGTTGGTCAATCATATTTTTTCAGCTGATTATTTTCAACCATGTATTTATCTATAATTAAAACCACCTCATCAATACCCAATCATACTTAACCATTGTGAGTGCTCTTTTAAACCTCATAAATTCCTTTATGATTCTTTTTTTCTTTTTACTTCCATTCCCTTGACTACCTCCCTATCTTCTAATTTCCTATTGTTGAAAAACAAATACAAAAATATTGCCTCCCAATCTGGCCAGTTAAAAAAAGGAGAAATAAATAGCTTATCATTTTGTAATGTTTCATGTGCACAATTGCCTTGAAATAAATCCAGAGGCATTAATTCTCTATATTCTCAAAACGTATTTAATTATAAGTATTTAATTTTTTTGGATAATTTTTTATTCCCAAAATTCAGAGACATTAATTCACCTATTATATTTGATTGGTTAATTTTGCCACCCCTCTTATAGCATTCTCCTGTAAATAACTCAAGAATTTTTAGGTTCTATTACCATTGAAAGAGAAGATGATCTTGAATAATAGAGCTTTTGAAAGCTGAGAAATTTTCTGTTGGAAGTAGAGATCATGCAATCCGGCAGGCTATTAAAAGAAATATGGCATAAAGGCTATAAATAACTCAATCTCTATAGGTATAGCTCCTTAAAAGTATGACATAAAGGGAATAGAAAATGTTAACATAATATAGACTATACTTATTTTTAGGGGCTCATTGACGTTATTAATGTGTATTAGAAATTTTTAATTGAGGAGTCGAATTTATGAATTGGAAATGTTGAAAGATTAAATTGTTTATTTTCAAGGATGTTTCTGTTTTGACCAGAAAGAACTTTTAATCATTATTATTGCTGTCAAGAATTTATAAGGATATATCTTCTTTTGCTAATTCAGATGGTGGAGTTATAATTAAATATGTTTAGAAGTAAAAATATATAAAACGATGATAAATATGTGGTACTATTTTCCACGGTATCTATCAGCCATTTCCGATAAAATTTTCTACATAAGTTTATGCTATTTTTAGACTTTTTAAATGATTTTAAGAGAATAAATATAGAAGCAATATAATTTAATTGTGAAAATTGGGAAGTAAGAGGGGAGAACATTTTCATTTATATTTATTTTTGTTTAATTTTTTAAAAAAAACAAAAAGGTATATTAGTTAAATGATTGAGAGTCACTCTCAAGCAGGGAGTACAATCCAACTACAGGAAGGAACATTTTGCATGAAAATGCTTTGAAGTTGAAACTAATAGAAAATGTTTTTTATTATAATTTTAGTACTTTTCTTATACTTTTTAAATAATTTAAGAGTAGATACACATAAGCATTATAATTTAATTGTGAATATAGGGCTTCCATGAGGAATTAGAGATAAATAAACATATTTAGTCTGTATTTATTAATTATATAGCAAAAAGCTCCTACATGAGCAACATTTTGCATGAAAATGCTTTAAAGTTGAAACTAATAGAAAATGTTTTGTTACAATTTAGTACTTTTCTCATACTTTTTAAATAATTTAAGAGTAAATATACATAAAAAATTTAATTTGATGGTTTAGAAGAATAAACATATTTAGTCTATATTTATTAATAATATACTAAAAAGCTCCTACATGAGGAACAGTTAGCATGAAAATATTTTCAAGTTGAAACTAATAGCAAAAGTTTTAATATAATTTTAGTAATTTTCCATACTTTTAAATAATTTTAAGAGTAGATATACAAAATCATTTTAATTTGATTGGGAAAATATAGATTCCACGGGGAAGAACATTTATATTAAAATATTTTCAAGTTGAAAATAACTAATACAATTTTAGATTTTTTTATAAGTTTCAAGGTGTATATATATATATATATATATATATATATATGAATTTTTAACGACAATTGGAATAAATAAAAATATATAGCTTATATTTTTTATGTTTAAGTTTTTCAATAAGAAAGCAAAATAAAATATTAAATCTCTAAATTCAAGTTTTCTAAGCATCCAATCAACATAACAATCTCACAATATAGAATAATTCAGCTTACAAATGAACAAGTTGTTGGAATAACAAGTCATTTATACATGAGAGAGAGAGAGAGAGAGAGAGAGAGAGAGAGAGAGAGAGAGAGAAAGCAGAGCTATAAGTTCAAAAACATTGAAATTGGTACACCTAAAAGTTCATGTGGTTTCCTTTATTTATTGATTGATCTATTGATTTGTATTTGTTTTACAGGCAATATGATAGTCTATTCTTACTAAAAGACTCTCTTTATTTGGCGTGAATCAGGCTAGAAGATCTACTTACTTACATTGATAGGCAAACAGAAGCCAAGTTACGGAAAATGAGGTTTTGCTGGTGCAAATAAGTGCTGGTAGAAACGGCTCTAAAGGAGGAAGATTTTCAATTAAATTATATATATAAAATATTATTTGTATACGAGCGTATTGAACATTAATCAGCTGGTAAGATATTTATGCTCACTGAAATACTAACTTTTTTATTAATTTCAAATAAACTTCTTAAAAATTAAAATTGATAGTTTTGTAACTATTTCAGTATAGTAAATTAGGAATAATTATTCTAATTTTAAAATATTATTGTAATATTATATAATATTCTAATCTTATTAATTTTCACTTTTTAAAATTTCTTTCAGTTTTGACCGGAAAGAACTTTTAAATTATATTATTGCTGTCAAGAATTTATAAAAAAAATATCTTATTTTGCTAAATATGTTTAGAAGTAAAAATATATAAAACGATGATAAATATGTGGTACTATTTTCCACGGTATCTATCAGCCATTTCCGATAAAATTTTCTACATAAGTTTATGCTATTTTTAGACTTTTTAAATGATTTTAAGAGAATATATAGAAACAATATAATTTAATTGTGAAAATTGGGAAGTAAGAGGGGAGAACATTTTCATTTATATTTTTTTTTGTTTAATTTTTGTTTATAAAAACAAAAAGGTATATTAGTTAAATGATTGAGAGTCACTCTCAAGCAGGGAGTACAATCCAACTACAGGGAGAAACATTTTGCATGAAAATGCTTTGAAGTTGAAACTAATAGAAAATGTTTTATTATTATTTTAGTACTTTTCTTATACTTTTTAAATAATTTAAGAGTAGATATACATAAGCATTATAATTTAATTGTGAATATAGGGCTTCCATGAGGAATTAGAGATAAATAAACATATTTAGTCTATATTTATTAATTATATAGCAAAAAGCTCCTACATGAGCAACATTTTGCATGAAAATGCTTTAAAGTTGAAACTAATAGAAAATGTTTTGTTACAATTTAGTACATTTCTCATACTTTTTAAATAATTTAAGAGTAAATATACCTAAAAATTTAATTTGATGGTTTAGAAGAATAAACATATTTAGTCTATATGTATTAATAATATACTAAAAAGCTCCTACATGAGGAACAGTTTGCATGAAAATATTTTCAAGTTGAAACTAATAGCAAAAGCTTTAATATAATTTTAGTAATTTTTCCATACTTTTAAATAATTTTAAGAGTAGATATACAAAATCATTTTAATTTGATTGGGAAAATATAGATTCTACGGGGAAGAACATTTATATTAAATTATTTTCAAGTTGAAAATAACTAATACAATTTTACATTTTTTTATAAGTTTAAAGGTATATATATATATATATATATATATAAATTTTTAATTACAATTGGAATAAATAAAAATATATAGCTTATATTTTTTATGTTTAATTTTTTCAATGAGAAAGTAAAATAAATTATTGAGTCTCTAAATTCAAGTTTTCTAAGCATCCAATATACATAACAATCTCACAATATAGAATAATTCAGCTTACAAATGAACAAGTTGTTGGAATAACAAGTCCTTTATACATGAGAGAGAGAGAGGAGGAGAGGGAGAGGGAGGGAGGGTGAGAGAGAGAGAGAGAGAGAGAGAGTGAGAGAGAGAGAGGGAGGAGGGATGGAGAGAGAGAGATTAATAACACAACTATAAGTTCAAAAACATGGAAAATTGTACACCTAAAAGTTCATGTGATTTCCTTTATTTATTGATTGATCTACTGTTTTGAATTTGTTTTATAGGCAATATGATAGTCTATTGTTACTAAAAGACTCTCTTTATTTGGCGTGAATCAGGCTAGAAGATCTATTTACTTACATTGATAGGCAAACAGAAGCCAAGTTACGGAAAATGAGGTTTTACTGGTGCAAATAAGTGCTGGTAGATACGGCTCTAAAGGAGGAAGATTTTCAATTAAATTATATATATAAAATATTATTTGTATACGAGCGTATTGATACATTAATCAGCTGGTAAGATATTTATGCTAACTGAAATACTAAATCTTTTATTAATTTCAAATAAACTTCTTAAAAATTAAAATTGATAGTTTTGTAACTATTTCAGTATAGTAAATTAGGAATAATTATTCTAATTTTAAAATATTATTGTAATATTATATAATATTCTAATCATATTAATTTTCACTTTTTAAAATTTCTTTCAGTTTTGACCGGAAAGAACTTTTAAATATTATTATTGCTGTCAAGAATTTATAAAGAAATATCTTTTTCTGCTAATTCATATGGTGGATTTATAATTAAATATTTGTAGAAGTAAAAATATATAAAACTATGATATATGTGGTGCTATTTTCCACGGTATCTATCAGTCATTTTCGATAAATGTTTTACATAAGTTTATGCTATATGCTATTTTCAGACTTTTTAAATGATTTTAAGGGAATATATATAGAATCATTATAATTTAATTGTAAAAATTAGAATAACAAGTCATTTATACATTAGAGAGAGAGAAAAAAAACAATTTGTCACACGATGATAGAAAATATATAGTCAAAATTTGTTGGGGTATAAAAAAAAGGCTGATACGAAGAGGAACATTTAGTATGAAAATACCTTCAAGTTGAAACTAATAAAAAATGTTTTAATATAATTTCTAAATTTTTTCTAGACTTTTTAAATATTTTTAGGAGTAGATATAGAGAAGCATTACAATTTGGTTCTGCGAGATCAGAAAAACATTAGATTTTACTTTGGATTGGTTTGGAACCCAAGGAGAGAGTCTAAGTGCCCCTTGAAGAAGGGGTAGAAAAATTCATCAAAGCGAATAACCTTACAGAGAATCATTTTGTTTGGTTTGAAATTCATAAAGATAATCCACACGTTATTCATGTTGGAGTCATGAACGAATTAATTTCGTCAAAAAATTCTCCAACCAAAAGTCAATTTTTAAAATTTCGCTGTTGTGTTTTTTATTTTTGTTGGTGGTTAAGAATTAGATAGATTGGATTTTAAATCGAACAATTTTGTATGCTTTACTAGAATGTAGTGTTTTTCCACCAGAGATATCTATTGCGATTTTTAGTTAAATGTTATTGCTTTTTGATAAATATATTATAGTATTTTATATAAGAGAATTATTAGTGCATCCTTTAAATTTTTTTACCCATCCATGTTTATTTAGAGTTTCGGAAATCACAATTATATAGTGTAAAAATATGTAATTTAATAAATATGTAATCCATATTTTCTATCAATTTTTATAAGTTATAAATTGAGTAAACTTATTTGGAGATAGGAAAAACGAAAAAAAAAGAAAAAAAACTCATACAATTTTTATATTATTATACCATAAAAAAATTAATCCAATAAAATTAATATTTACATTTACATTTCATTTATACAAAATAAATAATTCTATATATTAAAAGAAAATTATTATATACTTAGAAATATGTCCCCGTGCATTAGCACGGGTATACATACTAGTATTTATATTGTTGAAGGGATTGGTTCAGTCGGGACAATCAAGAGCTTCAATTTGTTGAAGGGAAGAAATAACTCTTTAATTATTTTACTTATTCTCTCCTACATTAATTTGGCTCGGAATTCAAACCTTTATGAAGGCGGGTAAATTAGGTCAATGTAGGCTTTCATATGTTTCTATAATGGAACCACATAGTGGTATGTTTTCTCTTAAGAATTTCTACAATGAGGAAAATTTTACATGAAAATAATTTTACGTAAAAGTTAATAGATAAATAAATTTTAATAAAATTTCACTACTTTACATTATAATTTCAAGTCAAAAAAATTTCCCATGAAGTAAAAAATAATAATTTCAAGTCAAAAGTGTACTATATAAGTATATAGTCTACCTTTTTTTTTACAAATTACAGCATATAAAACTCTTATGGGGAGGAACATTTTAACATGATAATAATGTTAATGCTAGTATAAAATTAATTTTTGTATAATTTAAATACATTTTTTACATTATAAAAATAATTTATGAGTAAATATATATATAAAAATTGCGTGAGATTTTGCAATATGACCCACCTTAATTCCATCAAAGTCTTAAATTTCCACCAAATTTATGGGTATAGGGTCGTTCCCTTTTCTTATTTCGAGCTAATTGTCTAAGCATTTGTTGTGTTTGGAAACTGAATAGAACAGTACAGAACATGATGGTACAGTACAATAATGTTTTTTTCTTTTTTTTTAAACAGAGTACAATAATGTTTTGTACACTGTGTTTGGTAAATAAATCACAGACAAAACATGACTATAAGATTGATTACATATATACTCTTATCATATTTAATTAAACATAAAAATTGGTTTGTACAGAATAAAATTTCCATCACGCAAATGCCAAAATAAAGCATCCACCTTTCTTTTAATTTTATATTGATATATCCAATTCTCAACCCTGTAACCATTGATTGGCAAAAGGATTATATGAAACTAATTTGTGAATTTGATGATGGAGAACAAAAACGAAAACATCTGATGATGGAGAACACAAATAATTTATGTATTGTGGGATTCAGGATGTGTGATTGTGAAGAAAAAAAGAATCGAAGGATGTGAAGCAAATGGTGGAATACAAATTATGCTCATAAGCGATGAAAAGAGAGATGAGGAAGAAGACGCAAGGAGAAAAAGATAACGGTGGAGGACAAGGAGAGATGAGAGATTAAACCTATGGGTAATTTTGTCAATATAAAATATTTTAATTGGTGTCCTGTTCCATTCTCTTGCGTTCCACCCTTTTTCAGGGAACCAAAATGTATCGTTCTAAGAGACTTAT
The DNA here is from genome assembly GCF_012489685.1 of Lotus japonicus. NCBI lineage: Eukaryota > Viridiplantae > Streptophyta > Magnoliopsida > Fabales > Fabaceae > Lotus > Lotus japonicus. The sequence goes on along the minus strand of NC_080041.1, from coordinate 15,419,442 downwards.
GTAATGTTTTGTTCCATCATAAAAACATGACAAACATGGAACGGAACCAACATGTCATGTTTCGTCCCCTTCTCACGTGTCTGCCAAACGCTACCATAATTTGGTTGTTGAGCCCTTTTTTTGTCAGTGTACTATTGACTATCTTATCATATATATCATTTTGCTTTCGAAAAAAAAAATGAAGGGGCCTTCGTTCTGTCGGACTTCGCTTTCTTGTTTTGAGGTTGGCGCATGTTCTAGTGAAGGCTCCGTTCCTTCCAGGGGCCTTCAAGTTTTTTCGGAAGCTTCAGTTCATGTGAGGGAGGAGGAGGCCCTTGAGGAGGATGTTGCTTCTGCTGTCATCGATCACGTTGTCGATTTTTCCCCTCTGAGGCCTCGCCCTCGTGGTCGGCCTAAGAAATGTAAGAAGGAGAAGCGTAGCATGGGTAGCTCTCAGCGGCCTAGGGGTCGTCCTCGTAAATCTTATACCGTGGAGCCCGCATTAGCGTCAGCGCCGCCTAGTCCTCCGTTTCCTTCGGGACCTTATTTTACACCAGCTATGAAGGCTTGGTGTCTTGCTAAGTCTGTTGGCATGTCTTTCCCCGGTAGTGATGCAGATGTTGTTCGAGGGTTGGCTGAAGTTATAAAAGAGAATTTTCCCTCTAGGTGTTAGGGTGGGTGCTCTTTTCTCCTTGGGTGGTTGTCTTTTTTCTTGATTGGTTTGGTGTTTTTGTTTTTCCCTTTCTGTTGGGTTGTACCCCTTTTGATGATTAATAAATTATCATTCCTTTTGCTCTAAAAAAAAATGATATCAATATATCACTCTATTTTATAAATTAATGTACATACATTTCTAAAACATATGGGCACACACTAGTAAAGAGATATGAAGAATGGTAAGATAGAAAAAAAGGAGAAATATAAGAAGAAAAATCAAGTAAAAACCAAATAAAAGGGAATGTGTAATTTGAACATATCATGAATTCAGCGCTTGAAATCGAAACCAGTTTTTATCCCTAATTCACTTGCATCTACTTCACATCAACAGTTCACTTTGATTCATTCGTCTTCAGCTCTGAATCTTGTTCCAGCAGAATCATTCCGTTGCAGGTAGGTGCTTCCTTGTCCCTGACCTCAATTTAGATAATAGTGGTGCTTACCGTTTTCCTTTTACTTGTCTATTTGCTTATAAGACCTTCAAATTTATGCTTACCCTTTTCCTTGTCATTATATAGTCAGAGGACTTAAATCTAGATTACATGATTCAGACAGTACAAAGTTTCATTTGATTCACAGAAAAGTTAATAGAATCAGGTGGATAGATCAAATTTCCATGAAATCGCCTATGTGGAGTACCGTTATATATACTGATCAAAGCTTATATGACAAAAATACAGAAAACCAAAATATTGAACGGAGGAATAATGCTTACTAAATAGCAAAAAGATGACACATTGTTCAGTTACTCGTGCAATGAATTAAAATTTAATCAAGTTCCTCAGGATACAAGTCCATAGTATTGTCTTACATAACCAACCTTAACCCCTCTTCCACTTTAAATTCATTATAGAGCCTCACATATCACCACCTTGGTTTCCGCGGCCTGCCAAAAACAAATGCAAAATGTTAGTGCATGCTTGAAGATCTGATAGGTTTTTAGGTTTGGAGAAGTGATTCTGAAAAAAACTAGTATTAGAAGCTTTTATGGAGGTAGAAGTGTGATTGTAAGATGATTAAGGATATGTTCTAAAGAGCTTATCTTATAGCATAAGCTCTCTTATGTAAGTGTTTGCGAAAGCTTATGTAAATAGGTTATAAACTACCTATAAGTTGTTTTGAGCTTATTTTCAGAAGCAGAATAATTCTCTTATGAATAATTTATGAATAAGCACTCATCCGATAAACAGTTCATGACATAGACACTTTATTAAGTTGTTTACCCAAACAACCTAAAACTAGATCCAAACAAACTATTAGCCAAATTTCAAGTTACTTTACCCACTAAACTAACAAATACAAGGGAAATACTTATGTAAACATATGGGATCACTTGATGATGTGAAGTGCTAAATGCTAATAGATTAATTTTATTTCATGTGGAATTGTGCAATTAGTATTACTTTTTATATGAATATATGATAAGAGTTATGGAATTATGGTTCCACACATACCTGGATGACCTCTCCCCTAGACTGAGTTTCTTAAATGCTGCATCAGATTCTTCAAGAAGTTCAAGCTCAAACACAACATCCTCAATAACACGAGCTAGTTTCTTGTCCTCATCAGCTGTATGGAAACAATCTCTTTTCTTAGCATCAAGAACAACCTGTCTCCACACTGAGTCACTGCTGATCAATGTTGCTGCATTTCCTAATATCCAAAGGCAATATCTGCACAAAAATAAACCCATTTTTCAATCAACATGTAAGGTGACGCATTACAAAATTAACACCAGATATCACATACCTAGCCCTAGTCATAGCCACATTTGCTCTTTGTCTGTTTGAAAGGAAACCGACTTTTCCTCCCCCATTAGATCTCACAGTTGATATTATGATGATATCTTGTTCCCCACCTTGAAAACCGTCAACAGAACGAACACTAACAGAGAAGTCAGGATCAGAAACCAAAGTGTGCTGCTTAACTTTCTCTTGGATTTCATAAACTTGAGAATTATAAGGAGAGATAATTCCTATGCTAACTTTCTTCCTTGTCCTCATAAACTCTAGCAAAACAAAACAAAAGGTGTTGCTCAAGTGCATGCATACTAAATCTGAAGATTTCTTATTAACAACTCATGCAGCCACTATTAACGCACACAAGTAGATGAAAGAGGAACTTACCTTTTTTAAGCCTTCCAACTATCTCAGAAATCACAGCGGCTTCAACCTGGTTCTTCAAACTGTGTTCACGACCAAATTGCTCTTTACCCTTAGCAATGTGAATAAAAGAATAAGAACCAAACAATTCTCCATCAAGGAAACTTCTATCATAGCTTTTTTCCCTTACAGTCGGTGCATCAGAAAGTTTTTCATCATAAAACTCTTTGCATGGGAATAAGCTAATGGATGGATGCATTCTATACTGAACATTAAGCATATGCTTCTTGTATCCCAACATTACCAGCCTCTCAAACAAACTTCTTCCAAATTCAGCCTTATCTGCAATCTAAAAATTTAAAGATATAAGACAGCTATCTTTCATTATGGCAAAAAAAATCCATATTTAATATAACAGAAAAGGTTATGTGTAAGTTAAATACCCTGCTTTTCACCAATGCAGGAAGCTGTCTCTCATCGCCTATTAGGATGCAATGGCTGAGACCTGACAGCTGTAATGGAATGGTTGATTCACACTCTTTGAGCTGTGCTGCTTCATCAATTACTAAAAATTGCACCGGGTTCTCCCCTTGTGCGTCCAGTTTAATAGAACTTGTTGCAGTGCATAAAATTATGCTTGCCTTAGACAAGCAAAATTTTGCAACTCCACCTTCCAAATCAACTTCAGGAAGAGGAATTGATTTAGAAAGTGAATTTAGTATGCCTAGGCATTCAACTCTTTCATAGCTAGACCATCCAAGGCTAGACAGAATGCTTTCGTTGTCATTATCAGCGCCACTTTGCTTGAATTTTGCTTGCCTCAAGGACATTTCAAGTGACCTAAGCAAATCCTGAGCTCTAAACATTTCCTTCACAGTCTCAAGTGAAATGAAAGAGCTTGGTAAGTGAGTATACAAGGTTTGCATGAAGAGCTTGAGCTCCACACTTAATACCTTGAATTCCTGCTTTAGAAAATCATCCATTGTCAGGATGTTTTTCTTCTTATCATTTTTATAGGACTGGTATTGCTCTGCTAAGGCTTTCGATTTTATCTGCACAAATTCCTCAAATGACACCGAATCATCGTTCCCCTGACTTCGCTTGTATAAGCGATATGCATGTACTATATGAAAATCATTCCTCATTGCAAAATCTTGTAATGACATTAGACCTTTCTTATTCTCATACAATATATATTGTTTTCTAGGTTCCTCAAGCAACTGGATCATTGATTCCAAGATGTGCTTCCATCCAGTTGATGGATCAAGGCACTTCTTAAGATCTTCTACACGATAATCAAGAAACATATCACGAAGGCCCTGATAAGAATCCACTTTCATTCTTGATCTATTCCCAAACAGCAAGATGTCACCCATCCCATATGTTTTATGCTCATTTGAACCTGTAAATAAACTATGTAACCGAACTGCGACTTCCAAAACTGCAGTATTGGTTGGAGCACAAGCCAACGTTCTTGCTTTTAACTTGAGAAAAGAAAATAATAAGCAAGCAACAGTTTTCGTTTTGCCCGTCCCTGGAGGCCCCCATATGAGTTTAGTGTTGTTATGGCAACAATTTATCATATTAATGCAGCTTAAAACAGCTTGTTCCTGAGATTCATTCAGATTCTGGGTGTGAATAAGGTCTTGTATGTGAGAAGGAGCTTGACAGTTTTCACCAGACAGGCAAATTCGACAGTCTTCTCCACCCTATGAAGTAAAATGCAAACATTAAACATTTGTAGAGAGAAAGAGAATCTTAAAACAAAAAGTGTTCACAAATAATAATTGAAAAGATCATTGATCTGGTGGTTCTTACATATAAATCAGGTTGCAGCACTTTCTTAATGATCCTACTCACGTTATCACCCTCCACCTGTAAGTTCAAAGCCTTCCAAATACGAACATTTGTTGTCAGGTTCAAAAGGTAAGTTGCATAGAATCTTTTTCTCGTGCCATTTAACCAGTCAAACTCAAGATCCATCCCCATGTCATTCGATGACATTATTGTGATCTTATCAGAATATTCATTCTTTACCCCAACAACATAAGCCATAAGGTAGTAATTACTTCCTGGCTTTTTCAAGTCATGTATGCTTTTAGGCCTTATTTCTGTGAGCGCAATGAGATCTCCAGACTCAGGCTCATAATTTCCAATACCTTTAACTTCATGAGGTTTTCTCTTCTTCAACTCTATCTGATAGAACACTTCCTTAGAATGTTTGAAGCTCGTCTTGTATTTTTGAACAATCAAGATTTCACAAAAAGGTGCTCGAGACACCCCCATTAAGTTTGAAGACAGATCACAGTGTGTTTCCTCGAGCAGTGGATGAATAAAGGAGTTCATATAATCTTTTGCGCACTTAAACGTCTCTGGTATCTTATACACCTAAGAGAAATTAAAACTATCCACATTCAGCAAACCATGTTTTTCTCACTAATGCAAACAAATTAGACAACCAACATACAGCATTCTATCTGTACCTACTTTATATAGATAAATCCTTTAAAAAAGCTCAAGTAGTAAAAGTTGGGTGACATATGAGTTGGGGAGGTGAAGGTCCAAGAATCAATTCCAGGTCGGTGTAATTTAACTTTTCGATGTACAAAAAAAAATTAATAGTAACAACTAACATGCTTGGTTGGATAACATTGAATGGGAGAGAAAAAAATGTTTTATAATGGTATTCTTGTTTGGTTAGAAAGGGAAATGGAGGGGTTTAAATTTAACCTAACTCAAGTGTGGCTACTCTATATTTAGAACAAAGTGTCAGTAGTTCTGAAAATCCAATGATCATGTTTTTTTATCGGCCAATTTTTTTTTTTCTTCTGAAAGACGGGTTTAATCCTCTGCGGGATCAATCTCTACACTTACATGTCTCTTAAATCTTACTTGAGTCATTACTCAGGGACGTGAAGACTCATTACTTATCCAGCCTCACAATTTGACAATTATTCTTTCAATTGATTTCCTTAATATACATGCTAAATAGCTTGCTTTAAAAGGGGGAAAATGTACTAGTACCAGGGTATTGATTTTTTTTCAAAAAATATGCTTTTTCAGAATATTATCATATAATAAAATATTTATAATTCGTATTTCGAAACCTAAATCTGAGTTGTAAAAAAAAATATATAAAATAAGTTTTTTTTTCAAATTTCTGTAGAACTAAACAAGCAGAGATACACTTTTCCTCTTGTGATAAAAAACAAAAGCAGAGATATTTCTCCTCCTCGTCTCGTTTCCTCTCCTTCCATTGAACTAAAAGACAAAATGAGATCTTACATAAAACAAAGTTCATGTTAACTTTACAACCAATTTGAGTATCATACAATACATGTGTTGTAAGACCTGAATTTTCAGAACAAGCTAGTTTCCGACTCACGCGTAGGATCAGTGTAAGCGTGACAGGAGTTTGATATTTGAGGAAGATTAATGAAGAAGAAAGTTCAGGAATTGCTTGAGGAATGTTGCGTAGTCGTTTTCGGAGTTAGTACGAGTCGTCTGCACACTTGCCTTAGGGCGAGCGTGTCCAGAATAGGCTATTTCGCTCTTAAAGCAACGTTTTGAGTGAGATTTCGAACTCTCGGAAAATTTAAAGATTCTCTTTATTTTTCCATCGACCAGCGTTTCATTTCGGAACTCTGGACTGTACGCACGATAGGTTTCACTTTTCGGATGTCCGCCGACGCTAATTTCTTTGCTTCGAAACCCTATTTTCGAGCAATGGATGAAGACTTTTTCTATTCGGGACTTCTAACGAAGATTCCGTCCGCGTTGCCAGACTTGTTTCGACATTTCCAATCTTTCTTCTGTTGGAAGTTTTGTCGTCTGAGCATCACAGCAAAAAGTAGTTTTTCGGGGCAGATTAACCGACACCGCTTTTGAGTTTTTCGATATCGTTTTTCCCAAATCTTAGATGTTTGTTTTGAGTTCTGGATTTCTGACGCCAGAATCTCTCTTAGAATTTCTCGGTGATCGTGCTGCAAAAATCGGAATCGCGAAATTTTCATTTTCCCGCGATTTCGCCCGCCTATAAATAGGCGAAAAAGCTAATATCCTCTTCATTTTCACCATTTTGGCCGAGATTGTGGAGAGCTTGGGGGGAGAAGGAGATTTCGCGAAACCTTGACCAATCTTCGTGCAGTTCGTCCCTACTTATAGGTATCGAGGTAACTATCATGAATCCTGCCTCTGATTGTTGTTTCTGTTGCGTTTCTGAAGCCGTTTCTGTGCTCTAAGTTTTGAGCTTTTTCTAAAATTGTCCGATTTCTCTGATTTCTCGCTTGGGTTATGTTCCTTATGTTCCCCTGAGTCTAAAACCTCTGTCAGTAAACTCTGATTGCGATTCAGTTGTCCAGGATCTGAAAAATTGACTCAAAACTCTTTTTGTCTCACATTTCGAAACTTTATTGTCGAAAAGACTTAATCTGACTTCGTGCCTTTAGGATTTGTTGTCACGGATGTCATGAGGATCGTTGCTGTCAAATTTGTTTTCAGAACTGATAACTTTGAAGTTTTGAGCCTTTATTTTGGACCAAAATGCCCCTGCGTAGTCGTATTTCGGCCCGATTGTCCGAAAATTGTTCTGACAGTTTCTTTGCCTTAGTTTTACCCTAAAACTACCTTGTAAACTGATTTGATCGAAGAAAAAGAGTCGAAGCCCTTTTCTCCTTATGGCCGTGGGCTATTTCTAAGGGGGGGGAGTTTTTCGTTTTCGAAAACTTGTCCTTTCGTACCTGTTTGTCGTATTCTGAAGCTTTGATGCTTTGTCTATCGTTTATGTATTGTATTGCGATCGAACTAATCGATTTTGTGTGGATTCTGCTTTGTTTTTCCTCCGAGGTTCAGTTGAAGGAACTTTGGAAGTTTCAAGGCATTCCTGTGAAGGAGATTTGATTTGCGAAGCTGGATCAGCTCGAGGTTAGGGCAACTTACTATATATTAGCTATGACTGCATGATAGGCGTCGATAAATTCGACTTATGTTTTATCTGATGTTGTTTTTGATGATGAGTTGATGTTATGATGCTTTTCCATACTTGTGATGTTGTGCTTTTGTTGGATTGAGCGTTTTGACGCAATTTCGGAGTGGAGATTCATTGATCTGGTGATCTTTGATATTTCGGGTTGGATGAACAACCCTAGGCAAGTCCAAATGTGGGGTTTGAGACTTAGCCATATGTTGGAATTCTTAGACTTTCCCCGGGAAATGTATTTTGGGTGGTTGATCTTTGAAAACTTAGAATGATAGAGCTTTGAAAAACTAAAGACTTGGGAAACTTAGACTTTGAGAAATAAACTCATAACTTGACTAATTCGAATTGAAACAATTTTTATTAACGTTTAAGCATAGGAGAACTGAAGGGGAAAATATTTACGAAAGACGGGGAAAAGTCGACTTTGTTGTGGGTTTGGAGAGTTATCGGAATTGGGGGAAGCCACTAAGGTGAGCTATGGTGATGATTGAAAGTCACCGAGTACTCTAGTACTCTTGGGGATTGTTGTGGAGCCGTGTTGTATTGACCGACACCTAGTGCTCTTGTTGTTTGGGCTGTGTTGTATTGACCGACACTAGACCCTTGTGTATTCTGTGGATGGAGTTGTGTTGTATTGACCGACACTTACTCCGAGTTGTGTTGTATTGACCGACACTAACTCATGGGTTTGTTGAGAGTGGGTTGTGAGCTAAACACTTTCGTGGTAAGGACGATTCGTTGTTTGGCTAACCACGTTGCATTCAATCGGGTGAATAACGGGAATGGTTCACCTGTGCATATCATGGTGAATAACGGGAATGGTTCACCTTGCATTAATGATGAATAACGGGAATGGTTCATCATTCGGTGAATAACGGGAATGGTTCACCAAGGATGAATAACGGGAATGGTTCATCCAGGATGGATTTCATCCAGGATGGATAACGGGAATGGTCCATCCATAGTGAAAATGCTTCACTTGTGGCGAACGGGAACGCGTCACAAATCCGGATTCATATTGTGCATTTCACGCATACATTCATGCTGACTGAGACTGTGTGCTGTTTGTTTATTGAAGCAATGTTAGAGCCATAACATGCTAGGATTACTTATATGCTTATATAACAACTTATATATATACCCTGTCACTTGCTGTGTGTATATGTACTTATTGCTGTGAGTTGACCCTAGCGCCTTGGCTTTGTTTGTATGTTTGTCTTTGGGCGGTCGGCCTGCTGCCAGATGTCGATGGCCGACTGGTGTTCGATGGTCTCTCCCTCGGGGGGGATCAGATATGAGCTTGTGGATCGGGATGCCCCCACCGCTTGGGTGATCGATGTTGTGGGTCATCGAGCGACGTACCGGGGAAGGGTCATGGAGGACCGGACTGACGAGTGTGAACATCTGACGAAAGAAGTTCTACGACGCATGGAGCTGAGCTTCAACTTGCCGTCTTCAGTTCGCCGAGGACTCGGATGTGTGAGCAGTTATGGGTTGGTAGAGTTAGGCAGGCGTCATATTTGTGTAGAGCTCTGATTCGTTTTGCTTTTGGGACGGGGTAGGTTCCCGACGCATGGCTTTTGTGTGGTTCTCTTATTGAGGGATCACAGTGAGTCAGTCGGACTATAGGAGTCTTTGCTTAGGCCATTTTGAGGCCGACTTTCTCCCAGTGGATTGTAATTATAACCTTTTCACTCACACTTCTGGATCTGTAACTATTTGCCTACGGGCACACTACTTTGGAGTCACTGCGAGTGCGCGTGACATGGGAGTGCAGCTGAGGCTGTACATGTGTATATATTTGTGTGTTGGTTGGGTTTTGTCTTTACTTCTTTATCGCTTTGATTTAAAGGAAAGAAAAAAAAATTACCTGTTTTCAGCGTAAAGTCTATTTTTGGTTACTAAAGTGACACCTGGAAATCGGGGTGTTACATTGTGGTATCAGAGCTTAGTCGAGTCTTTTGGGAGTCTTTGGGGAATAGGTCTTCTGTGCTAGGTTGTGTGACTCTGCAAAGGGTGAAAATTGATTGTCTGCAGGACGATTTTTCGTTCTAATTGATTGCATGGTTGTTTAACCATATGTTATAGTTTGGTGCTATTCTACGAGTAGGACTAATAGTTTTCTTGGGGGTAACAGACGATGGTGAACACGAATCAGCTAGCAGAGATGATGGCCACTATGGCCCAGGCAATGACTAACCAAGCGAATGACAATGCTTTGAGACGTGCTGCGGAGGAAGCGCGTGATCAACACCAGCGTCAGAGGGAGGCGACCCTGGACCAGAATAGAGGGTTGAATGACTTCAGGAGACAGGATCCGCCTAAGTTTTCGGGAGGTACTGACCCGGACAAAGCGGAACTCTGGATAGAGGAGATTGAGAAGATCTTTGGAGTGTTACAGACTGCTGAGGGAGCCAAGGTGGGGCTGGCAACCTATCTGTTGTTGGGAGATGCTGAATACTGGTGGAGAGGCGCCAGAGGAATGATGGAGGCAAATCATGTGGAGGTGAACTGGAATTCTTTTCGAACTGCTTTTCTCGAGAAGTATTTCCCAGACAGTGCTCGTGACGAGCGTGAATCACAGTTTCTGACTCTGAAACAAGGAAGCATGACCATTCCGGAGTATGCTGCCAAGTTAGAGTCTCTGGCAAAGTACTTTCGGTTTTTCCGTGATCAAGTTGATGAACCCTACATGTGCAAGAGATTTGTGAGGGGATTGAGGCCTGATATTGAAGATTCGGTGAGACCATTGGGGATCATGAGATTCCAGGCATTGGTTGAGAAGGCAACTGAGGTGGAATTGATGAAGAATCGGAGATACAACAGGGCTGGAACAGGAGGACCGGTGAGGTCGACACCACAGAGTTTTCAGGGAAAAGGGAGGTTTCAGGCGAGGAAGCCATATCAACGTCCTGCGGGGAGAGGGTTTACCCCGGGATCTTACAAGCCGATGACTGGTGCTGCTACTTCTGGAGGGTCGGGAAGCCGTCCCCAAAATCGTGAAGTGACTTGTTTCCGGTGTGGAGGAACGGGACACTATGCAAACAATTGCACGAGGCCACCAAGATGCTACAATTGCAACAAATCTGGGCATCTGGCTACGGAATGCAAGGCACCGAAGGTTGAACCGGCTGTGAATGCTGTTAGTGGGAAGCGCCCAGTGGCGAAGGGAAGAGTGTATACCATGGATGGAGAAGAAGCTGAAGGAGCTGATGGGTTGATCAGAGGGGAATGTGAAATTGACGGTAATCTTCTAACTGTACTCTTTGATTCTGGTGCAACTCATTCATTTGTCTCTAAGGATTGCGTATCAAGACTGCATCTGCCTATTACTACTTTGAGTTTTGATCTTATGGTAACTACACCTGCTAGGACTCTAATTGCTAATGCCGCATGCATGCACTGTTCAGTAGTATATAAAGATAGAACTTTTCATGCCAACCTAGTATGTCTACCCCTTAAAAACCTAGATGTAATCCTAGGGATGGATTGGTTATCCCACTACCATTGTCTTTTGGACTGTAGTCGAAAGAAAGTGGTGTTCCCAGACTCGGATCTTTTCGAGTACCTTTCTATTAACCACATTAGTGCGTCGTTGAGCGAGGGCACTCAGAAGTACTTTTCATTGCTAAGTCTGGAGGGGAAGAAGGAATCGAATATTCAAGGTATTCCGGTGGTTCGAGATTTTGCGGATGTTTTTCCTGGAGATGTACCTGGACTGCCGCCTGTACGCGATGTGGAGTTTGTGATCGACATTGTACCCGGAACTGGACCGATTTCGATTGCACCTTACCGTATGGCACCTGCGGAGTTAGCGGAGTTGAAATCTCAGTTGGAGGATCTTTCGGCAAAAGGATTCATTCGACCAAGTGTTTCACCGTGGGGAGCGCCAGTGTTGTTAGTTAAGAAGAAAGACGGAAGGTCGAGATTGTGTGTGGACTATCGACAACTGAACAGGGCGACGATCAAGAACAGATACCCGTTGCCGAGGATAGATGATTTGATGGATCAATTACGAGGGGCTGCTGTATTTTCGAAGATAGATTTGAAGTCAGGCTATCATCAGATCAGAGTGAAGACTGAGGATATACCGAAGACTGCATTCAGAACACGCTACGGACACTACGAGTACCTAGTGATGCCGTTTGGAGTGACAAATGCACCTGCTGTCTTCATGGATTACATGAACCGCATCTTTCATGAATTCCTAGATCGGTTTGTGGTGGTGTTTATTGATGATATACTGATATACTCGAAGGATGCAACGGAACATGAAGGACATTTGCGCCAAGTTCTACAAGTGTTGAGAGAAAAGAAGCTGTATGCGAACCCTTCCAAGTGTGAATTCTGGCTGAAGGAAGTTAATTTCTTAGGCCACGTTATCTCAAAGGAAGGCATAGCTGTGGATCCGGCGAAAGTAGAGACTGTTTTGGCTTGGGAGCAACCGAAGACAGTGACGGAGATAAGAAGTTTTGTGGGTTTGGCTGGATACTATAGACGCTTCATTGAGGGATTTGCTAAGATTGTTGGACCTTTGACTCAACTGACGAGGAAGGATCAACCTTTTGCATGGACTGAGGCGTGTGAATCAAGTTTTCAGACTCTGAAGGAACGTTTGACGACGTCACCTGTGCTTATTTTGCCGCAACCAGAAGAACCTTATGAAGTTTATTGTGATGCTTCGTATCAAGGCTTGGGATGTGTGCTGATGCAACATCGAAAAGTGGTGGCGTATGCTTCGAGACAGTTGAAGACGCATGAGAGGAACTATCCGACTCATGATTTGGAGTTAGCTGCCATTGTGTTTGCGCTGAAGATCTGGAGACATTACCTCTATGGTTGTACTTTCACGATATTTAGCGATCACAAGAGTCTTAAATACTTGTTTGATCAGAAGGAGCTGAACATGAGGCAACGAAGATGGATGGAGTTCATCAAAGACTATGAGTTTACGTTGCAATATCACCCTGGGAAGGCGAATGTAGTTGCTGATGCTTTGAGCAGAAAGATGCATGTCTCGTCAATGATGGTTAAAGAGTTGGAGTTACTGGAACAATTTCGAGATATGAGTTTAGGTGTGACACCGTCTGAAGGAAAGTTGAAGTTCGGTATGATCAGAATTGCCAGTGGACTGATGGAAGAGATTAGAGAGCAACAACTGCAAGATGAGTTTCTGCTGGAGAAGAGGAACTTAGTGATTCAAGGGAAAGACCCGGAATTCAAGATCGGAACGGATGATATTTTAAGATGCAAAGACAGAGTTTGTGTACCCAACAATCCAGAATTGAGAAGGCTGATCATGGATGAAGGGCACAAGAGCAAATGGAGTATTCATCCGGGAATGACCAAGATGTATCAAGATTTGAAGCTGAATTTCTGGTGGCCAGGAATGAAGAAACAAGTGGCCGAGTATGTAGCTGCATGTTTGACTTGTCAGAAGGCAAAGGTAGAGCATCAAAGACCTGCTGGTATGCTACAGAGCTTAGACGTGCCAGAATGGAAATGGGATAGTATATCCATGGATTTTGTGGTGGCTTTGCCAAGAACACAGAAGAGACACGATTCGATTTGGGTGATTGTGGATCGTTTGACCAAGTCAGCGCATTTTCTACCAGTGAGAACTACCTACAATGTGGAGAAGTTGGCTGAGATCTATGTGGCGGAGATTGTGAGACTACATGGAGTTCCGACAAGTATTGTGTCTGATCGGGATCCAAAGTTTACTTCGCACTTTTGGGGAGCTCTTCATGATGCGTTAGGAACCAAGCTGAGGTTGAGTTCGGCGTATCATCCACAAACGGATGGGCAAACAGAGAGAACTATTCAGTCGCTAGAGGATCTACTACGGGCTTGTGTGCTAGATAACAGAGGAAGCTGGGATGATCTTCTGCCATTGGTTGAATTCACCTACAACAATAGTTTCCATGCGAGCATTGGGATGGCACCGTATGAAGCTTTGTATGGTCGGAAGTGTAGGACACCTTTGTGTTGGTATCAAGATGGGGAGAGTTTGTTGATTGGGCCAGCAATGCTGCAACAGACGACTGAGAAGGTTAAGCAGATCAGAGAACAGATGAGAGCTTCACAGAGCAGACAGAAGAGCTATGCTGATCAGAGACGTAGAACCCTAGAGTTTGAGGAAGGTGACCATGTGTTTTTACGAGTTACTCAGACTACGGGGGTTGGACGAGCTATTAAGTCAAGGAAACTTGCGCCAAAGTTTATTGGGCCTTATCAAATCACTCGACGTGTTGGACCAGTTGCATATCAGATTGCACTACCGCCATTTCTTTCCAACATTCATGATGTATTTCATGTGTCACAGTTGAGGAAGTACATTCCAGACCCGACTCATGTGATCGTGCCAGACAACGTTGAACTGAAGGATGATTTGACCTTTGAGGCACCGCCAGTGAGTATTGGGGATAGGAGAGTGAAACAGCTGAGGGGAAAGCAGATTTCGTTGGTAAAAGTGATATGGAACAAGGATACGGGAGATGCTACATGGGAATTGGAAGATAAGATTAAGGAATTGTACCCCGGACTTTTTGCTGAACTCTGAGTTTCGAGGTCGAAACTTTCTTTTTGGAGGGGAGTATTGTAAGACCTGAATTTTCAGAACAAGCTAGTTTCCGACTCACGCGTAGGATCAGTGTAAGCGTGACAGGAGTTTGATATTTGAGGAAGATTAATGAAGAAGAAAGTTCAGGAATTGCTTGAGGAATGTTGCGTAGTCGTTTTCGGAGTTAGTACGAGTCGTCTGCACACTTGCCTTAGGGCGAGCGTGTCCAGAATAGGCTATTTCGCTCTTAAAGCAACGTTTTGAGTGAGATTTCGAACTCTCGGAAAATTTAAAGATTCTCTTTATTTTTCCATCGACCAGCGTTTCATTTCGGAACTCTGGACTGTACGCACGATAGGTTTCACTTTTCGGATGTCCGCCGACGCTAATTTCTTTGCTTCGAAACCCTATTTTCGAGCAATGGATGAAGACTTTTTCTATTCGGGACTTCTAACGAAGATTCCGTCCGCGTTGCCAGACTTGTTTCGACATTTCCAATCTTTCTTCTGTTGGAAGTTTTGTCGTCTGAGCATCACAGCAAAAAGTAGTTTTTCGGGGCAGATTAACCGACACCGCTTTTGAGTTTTTCGATATCGTTTTTCCCAAATCTTAGATGTTTGTTTTGAGTTCTGGATTTCTGACGCCAGAATCTCTCTTAGAATTTCTCGGTGATCGTGCTGCAAAAATCGGAATCGCGAAATTTTCATTTTCCCGCGATTTCGCCCGCCTATAAATAGGCGAAAAAGCTAATATCCTCTTCATTTTCACCATTTTGGCCGAGATTGTGGAGAGCTTGGGGGGAGAAGGAGATTTCGCGAAACCTTGACCAATCTTCGTGCAGTTCGTCCCTACTTATAGGTATCGAGGTAACTATCATGAATCCTGCCTCTGATTGTTGTTTCTGTTGCGTTTCTGAAGCCGTTTCTGTGCTCTAAGTTTTGAGCTTTTTCTAAAATTGTCCGATTTCTCTGATTTCTCGCTTGGGTTATGTTCCTTATGTTCCCCTGAGTCTAAAACCTCTGTCAGTAAACTCTGATTGCGATTCAGTTGTCCAGGATCTGAAAAATTGACTCAAAACTCTTTTTGTCTCACATTTCGAAACTTTATTGTCGAAAAGACTTAATCTGACTTCGTGCCTTTAGGATTTGTTGTCACGGATGTCATGAGGATCGTTGCTGTCAAATTTGTTTTCAGAACTGATAACTTTGAAGTTTTGAGCCTTTATTTTGGACCAAAATGCCCCTGCGTAGTCGTATTTCGGCCCGATTGTCCGAAAATTGTTCTGACAGTTTCTTTGCCTTAGTTTTACCCTAAAACTACCTTGTAAACTGATTTGATCGAAGAAAAAGAGTCGAAGCCCTTTTCTCCTTATGGCCGTGGGCTATTTCTAAGGGGGGGGAGTTTTTCGTTTTCGAAAACTTGTCCTTTCGTACCTGTTTGTCGTATTCTGAAGCTTTGATGCTTTGTCTATCGTTTATGTATTGTATTGCGATCGAACTAATCGATTTTGTGTGGATTCTGCTTTGTTTTTCCTCCGAGGTTCAGTTGAAGGAACTTTGGAAGTTTCAAGGCATTCCTGTGAAGGAGATTTGATTTGCGAAGCTGGATCAGCTCGAGGTTAGGGCAACTTACTATATATTAGCTATGACTGCATGATAGGCGTCGATAAATTCGACTTATGTTTTATCTGATGTTGTTTTTGATGATGAGTTGATGTTATGATGCTTTTCCATACTTGTGATGTTGTGCTTTTGTTGGATTGAGCGTTTTGACGCAATTTCGGAGTGGAGATTCATTGATCTGGTGATCTTTGATATTTCGGGTTGGATGAACAACCCTAGGCAAGTCCAAATGTGGGGTTTGAGACTTAGCCATATGTTGGAATTCTTAGACTTTCCCCGGGAAATGTATTTTGGGTGGTTGATCTTTGAAAACTTAGAATGATAGAGCTTTGAAAAACTAAAGACTTGGGAAACTTAGACTTTGAGAAATAAACTCATAACTTGACTAATTCGAATTGAAACAATTTTTATTAACGTTTAAGCATAGGAGAACTGAAGGGGAAAATATTTACGAAAGACGGGGAAAAGTCGACTTTGTTGTGGGTTTGGAGAGTTATCGGAATTGGGGGAAGCCACTAAGGTGAGCTATGGTGATGATTGAAAGTCACCGAGTACTCTAGTACTCTTGGGGATTGTTGTGGAGCCGTGTTGTATTGACCGACACCTAGTGCTCTTGTTGTTTGGGCTGTGTTGTATTGACCGACACTAGACCCTTGTGTATTCTGTGGATGGAGTTGTGTTGTATTGACCGACACTTACTCCGAGTTGTGTTGTATTGACCGACACTAACTCATGGGTTTGTTGAGAGTGGGTTGTGAGCTAAACACTTTCGTGGT
Source organism: Lotus japonicus (assembly GCF_012489685.1). Taxonomy (NCBI): domain Eukaryota; kingdom Viridiplantae; phylum Streptophyta; class Magnoliopsida; order Fabales; family Fabaceae; genus Lotus; species Lotus japonicus. The sequence continues at coordinate 15,402,706 of NC_080041.1, read as the reverse complement.
AAGGACGATTCGTTGTTTGGCTAACCACGTTGCATTCAATCGGGTGAATAACGGGAATGGTTCACCTGTGCATATCATGGTGAATAACGGGAATGGTTCACCTTGCATTAATGATGAATAACGGGAATGGTTCATCATTCGGTGAATAACGGGAATGGTTCACCAAGGATGAATAACGGGAATGGTTCATCCAGGATGGATTTCATCCAGGATGGATAACGGGAATGGTCCATCCATAGTGAAAATGCTTCACTTGTGGCGAACGGGAACGCGTCACAAATCCGGATTCATATTGTGCATTTCACGCATACATTCATGCTGACTGAGACTGTGTGCTGTTTGTTTATTGAAGCAATGTTAGAGCCATAACATGCTAGGATTACTTATATGCTTATATAACAACTTATATATATACCCTGTCACTTGCTGTGTGTATATGTACTTATTGCTGTGAGTTGACCCTAGCGCCTTGGCTTTGTTTGTATGTTTGTCTTTGGGCGGTCGGCCTGCTGCCAGATGTCGATGGCCGACTGGTGTTCGATGGTCTCTCCCTCGGGGGGGATCAGATATGAGCTTGTGGATCGGGATGCCCCCACCGCTTGGGTGATCGATGTTGTGGGTCATCGAGCGACGTACCGGGGAAGGGTCATGGAGGACCGGACTGACGAGTGTGAACATCTGACGAAAGAAGTTCTACGACGCATGGAGCTGAGCTTCAACTTGCCGTCTTCAGTTCGCCGAGGACTCGGATGTGTGAGCAGTTATGGGTTGGTAGAGTTAGGCAGGCGTCATATTTGTGTAGAGCTCTGATTCGTTTTGCTTTTGGGACGGGGTAGGTTCCCGACGCATGGCTTTTGTGTGGTTCTCTTATTGAGGGATCACAGTGAGTCAGTCGGACTATAGGAGTCTTTGCTTAGGCCATTTTGAGGCCGACTTTCTCCCAGTGGATTGTAATTATAACCTTTTCACTCACACTTCTGGATCTGTAACTATTTGCCTACGGGCACACTACTTTGGAGTCACTGCGAGTGCGCGTGACATGGGAGTGCAGCTGAGGCTGTACATGTGTATATATTTGTGTGTTGGTTGGGTTTTGTCTTTACTTCTTTATCGCTTTGATTTAAAGGAAAGAAAAAAAAATTACCTGTTTTCAGCGTAAAGTCTATTTTTGGTTACTAAAGTGACACCTGGAAATCGGGGTGTTACATGTGTCCTATATATAATTCATGCATTTAAAAACATAGTAACTTAAGCAGTAACAATTTCAAAAAAAAAAAGTTAAGCAATAACATTAATAAAGTAGAGAGAGAATCTGCCGAAAAGGATCAATGGTATTATATATGGAGATATTTTACTCAGATTTTCAAAAGACTAGAGAGGGGTAAATAACCTTGTCTTTAAGAAGGTTTTCGTTGAGAACGTCATCAAGAGTCCAAGAAAATACGATTTCTAAAAAGCCGATACTCCATTGATCCTCCACCTCCTCCTTTTTTGTTTGGTCCAAGTCTTCCTCCTCCTCACTTGAATAAAAAGTCATCTCCATCCTTTGCAACTTGAAAATATCACCTCTTTCTCAACTATAAAGCAACAATTAGGAAAACAAAATCAGCCACTTTCTCTCCGTTTCATACACTAAACCATATATAGCACAAAGAAAGATATACATAGAAAATGGATCGGCCACTTTAGGAATTATATATATATATATATATATATATATATATATATATATATATATATATATATATATATATATATATATATATATTTGTTCAACACTAAGAGCAGCTTCTCATGTATGCACTGTGCAGAAATATTCTCACTCTTACCAAGGATCCATAAAAAGTAGAGGTTGACACTAAGCAACTTAAAGGGAACTTCTACTAACAAAATTGTCTTAAAGGGAGTAGTATGGTTCTCTTAATAGCGGGTAGCATATTACCGAAACTTAATTTTTTTAGAAGTAGCTCTTATTAGAGGAACAGCAGTACACTTAAAATGAGGCGCATGATCAGGTAGTTTAATGTTTAGAAGGTAATGAAAAGATCGATGTTCGTGATGTATGGTTTTCTCGACTTGTACATTAACTCTTCGTTATCATGCATCAGGAGTTGTGCAATGTACTGCTGGTAGTGGTGGGTAATAAATATATCAAGTAAGCGTGACATCTATTCAAAGGAAACTTGGGACTTGGGGAGAGAGGTGAAGGTCATGAAGGTGTTAATGGAGGGGAAGAGAGAAACCAAAATAAAGAATTGATGTTTTTTTTCTTCACGTATTTAGATGTGGCACTTGTCCTCGAGGGTTAGCTCAAGTGTTAAGAGTTAGGGGACATAGTGATTGGGTGGGATGAATGATGAATGGTTCAGGGTTCAAATCCTGAGAAATACTAATTTACTATCATTACTAACAACTAACATTTGCTTATGTAAAAAAAAGATGTGACACTTAAACATTTTCAAAATTATTGTTGTTTAAGGTTATATACATCTATATCTATATACTTTAGAAAAGAGAATCACTGTAAGCCTCACCTAGATGACTTGGCATTCCAAGGTTAACTCTCACCCACTCCCCCTCACTAGCGGACAAGTGTCACACTCCTATTCATTTGGACCAAAATATTACAAATTCATTTTCATTTGATTTTGTATAGATGCCCATTATTGAAAGTCTTTTGAATACTTATTTGAATTTTGTATTGAACCCCCTCATTATTTGAATTTTTCGTAGGCACATTAATGGTTGATTAACATTTGACCAATTTGATTTTAATTAATTACAAATAACTTATGGTCGTTTTTTGATTTGTCACTAATTTATTGACGTTTTTTAAACTCACTAATTTTCTTCCATAATTTAAGCAATGATCTTGATTTGAAAAATTAAAAATAATTAAATGTAGTTACAATAGTTAGGTACAGTAAATGGCTCAGTTAAGGATGTTACAATAATTCTGACTATAAATAAAAATAATGACAATTTCAAATCTTCCATCTTTGAGAAATGTTAAGCCTTAATTTGAAGAATAAATAATAATGGCAATTTCGAATTCATTACTTTGGGATGATTTTAACAATTAGTAGTCTTAGTTTCGTCGACTGCTTTATACATTAATTTCGTTCCTTACATTTAGCAAACTAATTTTGATTTTTTAACTCACTACTTTATAGTTTTTTTTTAACTGACTAATTTATTGTCATTTTTTAAACGCACTAATTTCCTTTCATTCTCGTAGGCTTAGTTAGTGGTTTTTAGAGGTTTCTTGGTGGATTGCCCGTGGTTCCTTTTGATTGTGCTGTATTCCCTGGTTTAGGTATTTTTTTTGGGGCTTTTTTTGGTGTTTCTCTTTGGGGGTTGAGTTTAGTGAAAGGTGATTAGCTTTTTGGTCTACTAATCATCAGTTTCCCCTGTTTTTCCTGAGCTTTGGCCTCAGTTCTCTTGATATATATATATATATATTTCTCCTTTTGCTTTCAAAAAAAAATAATTTAAGCAACGAACTTTATTTGAAAAATTACAAATAATTAAGTCTGATTGCAAGGATTGTTAGCTGCGGTAATTGTCTCAGTTAAGACTGCCTCCAATAATTATGAGTTATGACTATAAATAAAAATAATCACAATTTCAAATTCCTTCCATCTTTGAAAAACAATCTTGATTTCGTAAAAAAGTAATAATCACAATTTCAAACACCGTACAAAATTAATTACATTATTAATTTTCATCAAATGTTCTCCTTCCTTTTTTAACCTCCAGTCATCATTAACCCTAATTCTTACTCATCTAATAAATCACCTTATATAAATCACATTATGCTATTCTTCACCTTCATCATTCATTCCATTTTCCAGCACCTAATAGCTTTGAAATAACCTTTGTTCTGATGGCAATCGACGATCTCGCCACCATCGATGCCTCTAAGGAGAACTGGACTATTGTTGCAAAAGTGAGCCGTTTATGGCTAAGTTCGAGCTTATATGGTTCGAATCTTCCATTTTCCATGGACATGGTTCTTATGGACGACAAGGTATAACATTTTTTACATAATCACCATGTCTTGAGTTCTTTTTTAAATCGATCTCTTATGTTCTGTATTTATTGAATTTCAGGGTTGTAAGATTCACGCTTCAGTTAGGAATACTCTTATTTACCGATTCCAATCTTTGCTGAGTGAAGGACGTGTATATTAGATTTCGTTCTTTGGTGTTGGTGAAACGATTGTGATTAGATGGAAAAAAGAGTCAATTATGTTTTAGTGAGTAGATTTTGATTTTTCCTTTCATAATAATTATTGGGGTTTCTTTTACTTTTTTTAGAAAAAAAAATAAAAAAATGGAATGATCTCATAAATTAAGGAGTGAATATTTAATATAAGTTAATTTATTTATTATTTTTAAAATTAAAAAAAAATTTACAATTTGAGTTTGAAATTTAAAATGAGTACTAAATAATAGTAATTTGACCCAATTTTTCACTTGGATTTTAAATTATTTTACTTAGACACAGAATACGCTTTTTTTCACCCTAAATGGTTTGTCAATTCATTCATAATAATTAATTAGATTTATTTTACTTTTTTAAGAAATAAATATAATTTAAAGAATCATCTCCTAGATCAAGGAGTTAATATTAAATTTAAGTTAATGCATTTCCTTTTTAAAAAATCCAAATTTGAGTTTAAAATTTAAAATGAGTACTAAATCATAGTAATTTGGGCCAAATTTTCAGTTAGATTTTAAATTTTTTTTCTTAAATGAGTACTACATACTTATGTTTAGATCATATCGTAAAAAATTTACATGGGGAAAAAAGAGATTCCAATCTACATCACATATGGACAATTGTCATTCATATTTGAGGAACACTTAAGAGACGTTCACTCGATTTCTTCTGTTAAAGTGGTGCGTGTCGTAGATCTGGAAATGTTTCAAACAGAGGAAACGAATGACACTCTGTTATGTTCAAAGTGTTTTTAGAGACAACAGATCCTACTATTATGTCATATGAAGGAGACAATAGCAAGTTGGTCCAATGTCAATGCGGCGCTAGTCATGATGACGGCGATAGACTGATTCGTTGTCTCCAATGCTCAAGGTGGCAGCATACACAATACAGTGGCGTTGTTCTTGGTGATTCTGAGCATGGTTTTCTCTGCCCATCATGCAGTTAATGTGAGTTTTTGATAACCTCTGACTATTATATCTGAATTCTGTAAAGTTAATTACCTTTAATAGTGATCTTTGAAGTTTCAGCTTCATTTTAACTTGAGGAAATAAAATGACTGGATTCTATGATAATCCCATGTGTTATGCTCCTTTGTACTGACTGTTTTTTAAGTTGTGATTGGACCAAGTTTGGTTTCTTTGGATTCGATGTAGTGATCTAAGGTCTGTATTATGCTCACTTTCTACTTGTTGTTTTGTTATATCTTTGTCTTTTGGGTAAAATATAGCTTCTGAAAACTAGTTCCTAAAATGTTAAAAGTTTCTACTGAAAATTAAATTTGGATATACCAAATGGGTTGGGTGGTGTTAGGGGTAGTTGAAAAAATTAAAATTCTGTGAGAAAAGGAAATCCTTCTATTATTTCAGTATCCACTACTAAATAATGAACGTAAAAAATCAGCACTTAATCACTAATGCTATATTTGAATAGGTTTCTACAAATACATAGAAATTACATAGAGAGAAATTACACAGTGTGGTCGTTATGGATTATGAGGAATGCTATTGTTTTTAAGGATGGAGCGTTGGACATTGTTTTTATTCTGGATTCAATTCAGGTTCAGTCTTGGCATTGGATTAAGACAAAGGAGGTGGGGAATGGAAAACAAATTCACGTGCCTGCCTTGCTGGTTTGTAATTTGTTGTTTCCTATGCTGGGTTTAGTAAATTTTTGGGAACTTTTGCTGGTGCTGGTTTGCCATTTATGGGGTTTGTTCGCTTATGGGTTGGTGGATTAGTTGTTGGTCTTGTCATTTTTTAAGTGTGTTCTTTGAATGGTGACATTGAACATACAGGTTGCATTTTTGTGGACCTTCTAGTTAGAGCTTTGCCTTTTATTTTTATTTTTATTTTTTGTGGTGGCTAATTTGCTGCTACTTCTTCTCATCATTGTATTTGGGTTTAGCACCCCTTATGCTAAGGTTGAATGAAATTCATTGGCTTATAAAAAAAACACATTCGATTGAGATGCAACCGGTGCAGGTTAATGAAATGTTGCAGGAAGGAATATTTCGGCATAGTTCAAGTGCTTTCTCCAACCTTGTGATATTGGTTAAGAAGAAGGACGCTTCTTGGTGGATGTGTGTTGATTATCGGAAATTAAACAAGGTGATTGAGCCCGACAAATACCATATTCCAGTGGTGGATGAGCTGTTAGATGAGTTGCACGGGGCAAGTTATTTTTCCAAATTGGATTTCAAGTCGGGATACCACCAAATCAGAGTTCGAGTGGAGGATGTGCATAAGATGACTTTTCGAACACACGAAGAACATTATAACTGCTTGGTGATGCCATTTGGGCTAACCAATGCTCCGTCCACCTTCCAATCCACAATAACCAAGTGTTCAAGTCTTATCTTCGGAAATTTGTTCTTGCGTTCTTCGATGACATCCTAGTATATATAGTAAGCATTGGGAATCACATTTGGAGCATCTGACCTTGGTTCTGGAAATTATGTGATAGGGGAACGGTTTTCTAAGTTCCCTACAAAAACTTACTAAAGATTGCTCCTGATACAGAAAGCATCATCATTATTTCCTGTATCAAGCATTCCCATGTGTACTTTGGCGCCGTCTGTGGGGACTGTAAACTTTCTACTCCCATTCACGTGGATTGATTGTGCATGAAGTTACCTCTGATTGTGATTAGGCAATTCTCTGGTTTTCTGATTTTGATTCTGTGACTAGTGTTTGGTTTTCCGATCGAGTTTGCATCGTTTCTGGTTTGGATGGAGACTCGACGCAGGAGGCAACATCATTCACCAATGCGACAGCGGATTTCGCCGCCTCGGCGGCCTCATCGTGTGGACCTGGATTCTCCGGTACGAACGACAGGAGTACAATCGCCTTCTCCTCCTCCATCACCTCCTGCACCACCACCTCCTCCATCGCCTTCACAGGTGGGGTCTCTGGAGCGCTCACCAGAGAATTCACCTGCTCCGGAACAACAACCAGCGGTGACACAGGAGCAATGGCGCCATTTGATGCGTAGCATTGGCAACATCCAGCAGCGGAATGAGCATCTACAGGCTCAGTTAGATTTCTACCGTCGCGAGCAGCGAGATGATGGAAGCAGAGAAGCAGATTCCGTGGCTGAGTTCCGTCCGTTCTCGGAAGATGTCGAGAGTGTGGCGATTCCGGATAACATGAAAACGTTAGTTCTGGATTCTTACTCCGGAGATTCCGATCCGAAGGATCATCTTCTGTATTTTAATACGAAGATGGTGATAATTGCGGCGTCAGATGCGGTGAAGTGCAGGATGTTTCCATCGACGTTCAAATCGACGGTGATGGCGTGGTTCACAACTTTGCCGCGAGGATCGATTTCAAATTTCAGAGACTTCTCATCCAAGTTTCTAGTGCAATTCTCGGCAAATAAGAATCAGCCGGTGACGATCAATGACCTATACAATATTCGCCAGCATGAAGGGGAGTCACTGAAAGAATACATGGCAAGGTACAGCGCGGCGTCGATAAAGGTAGAGGACGAGGAGCCACGAGCTTGTGCTTTAGCATTTAAAAACGGTTTGCTGCCGGGGGGGTTGAACAGCAAATTGACACGTAAGCCGGCGCGCTCGATGGAAGAGATGCGTGCTCGTGCCAGCACTTATATTCTCGACGAGGAGGACGACGCTTTCAAAAGAAAGCGCGCGAAGTTGGAAAAGGGCGACACGTCGCCCAAGCGCGCGAAAAAAGATAGGAGCGGCGAAGATAAGGGGGATGGCAAGCAGCAGAGACCAGGTAAGGGGAAGTCGGTATTCAAACCGACCAAGGAACAGTTGTATCCACGGCGCGATGATTATGAACAACGTCGGCCTTGGCAATCTAAGTCTCATCGCCAGCGGGAGGAAACTGATATGGTGATGAACACAGATTTATCGGATATGCTCCAAGGGGCGAGGGACGCAAATCTAGTGGATGAACCGGAGGCCCCAAAGTATCAGCCACGGGACGCCAATCCCAAGTAGTGGTGTGAGTTCCATCGGTCCGCCGGGCATGATACGGATGATTGTTGGACTTTGCAGCGGGAGATTGATAAGTTGATTCGGGCGGGATATCAAGGAAATCGTCAAGGTCAGTGGCGCAACGGTGGCGATCAAAACAAAGCGCACAAGCGGGAAGAGGAGCGAGCGGACACTAAGGGCAAGAAAAAGCAAGAAACAGCGGCTATCGCCACAAAAGGGGCTGATGACACGTTCGCTCAACACCCAGGCCCGCCCGTCGGGACCATCAACACCATCGCCGGGGGATTTGGCGGCGGTGGCGACACTCATGCGGCGCGTAAGCGCCATGTTCGTGCCGTTAATTCCGTTCATGAGGTCGCTTTTGGATTCGTACACCCTGACATAACAATCTCGATGGCGGACTTTGAGGGGATAAAGCCTCATAAGGACGACCCGATTGTGGTACAGTTAAGGATGAACAGTTTCAACGTCAGAAGGGTACTCCTGGATCAGGGTAGTTCGGCTGATATTATCTATGGTGATGCATTTGACAAGTTGGGACTAACTGACAATGATCTGACTCCATATGCGGGAACCTTGGTAGGTTTCGCGGGGGAGCAAGTAATGGTGCGGGGATACATTGATCTAGACACAATATTTGGGGAAGATGAGTGTGCCAGGGTTTTGAAGGTAAGGTATCTGGTTCTCCAGGTGGTGGCATCTTACAATGTCATCATTGGGCGAAATACATTGAATCGCCTTGGTGCTGTAATTTCAACAGCCCACTTGGCGGTCAAGTATCCGCTAAGCAGTGGAAAGGTGGGAAAGCTGAAGGTGGACCAGAAGATGGCGAGGGAGTGTTACAATAATTGCCTTAACTTGTATGGCAAGAAGAGTGCGTTGGTTGGTCATAGATGTTATGAAATCGTAGCTTCGGATGAAAATCTTGATCCCCGGGGCGAGGGGCGAGTAAATAGGCCCACGCCAATTGAGGAAACGAAGGCGCTAAAGTTTGGCAATCGCACTTTGAAGATTGGGACCAGGCTGACGGAAGAGCAGGAGACGCGCCTGACAAAACTGCTTGGGGAGAACTTAGACTTGTTCGCTTGGAGCTGCAAAGACATGCCTGGAATTGATCCAAACTTCATATGTCATCGGTTAGCATTGAATCCAAGTGTCAAGCCAGTTTCACAACTCAGGAGGCGCTTGGGTGGCGACAAAGGGAAGGCGGTGCAACAGGAAGTCGACAAGTTGCTGGCGGCAGAGTTCATCAGGGAGGTGAAGTATCCGACGTGGTTGGCGAACGTCGTAATGGTGAAGAAGGCGAACGGGAAATGGCGAATGTGTGTAGATTACACAGACTTAAACAAAGCATGTCCAAAGGATTCGTATCCCCTTCCCAGCATCGATAGCCTTGTTGATGGTGCCTCGGGCAACGAACTGCTTAGCTTGATGGATGCTTATTCTGGCTATCATCAAATCCGCATGCACCCGGCAGACGAGGAAAAAACGGCTTTTATGACCGCCAGAGTCAATTATTGCTATCGCACCATGCCGTTTGGACTAAAGAACGCTGGGGCGACTTACCAAAGATTGATGGATAGGGTTTTTGCCGGGCAGGTGGGAAGAAACATGGAGGTTTACGTTGATGACATGATTGTTAAGTCAGTACGTGGTTTAGACCATCATCAAGATCTGGAGGAAGCATTTGGCGAAATAAGGAAGCACAATATGCGCCTCAACCCGGAGAAATGCTCTTTTGGTGTTCAGGGGGGCAAGTTTTTGGGATTCATGATCACATCCAGAGGAATCGAGATAAACCCAGAAAAATGCAAGGCGATTCAGTAGATGAAAAGCCCTTCTAATGTGAAAGAGGTCCAACGTTTGACGGGGCGAATAGCAGCTTTGTCTCGGTTTCTTCCCAAGTCTGGTGACAAATCTTTCCCTTTTTTCAAGTGTCTTCGCAAGAATGTGGCATTTGAGTGGACGGCGGAGTGTGAGGAAGCTTTTGTTCGCCTCAAGGAACTCCTATCGTCACCGCCAATCTTGTCGAAACCAATACAGGGACACCCGCTGCATTTGTATTTTGCTGTGAGCGATAGTGCTCTGAGTTCTGTGATGTTGCAGGAGATAGATGGCGAGCATCGAATTGTTTATTTTGTTAGTCACACACTCCAGGGCGCGGAGGTCAGATATCAGAAAATTGAGAAGGCGGCGCTGGCGGTCCTCGTCACCGCCCGGCGGTTGAGACCTTATTTTCAGAGTTTTCCCGTGAAGGTGCGGACGGATTTGCCCTTGAGACAAGTATTACAAAAACCGGATTTATCAGGTAGATTGGTCGCCTGGTCGGTTGAATTGTCAGAGTATGGTTTGCAATATGATAAGCGGGGCACGGTTGGTGCGCAGTCGCTAGCTGACTTTGTGGTCGAGTTGACTTCAGATCGGTTTGAAAGAGTGGACACTCAGTGGACTCTCTTCGTGGATGGATCCTCCAATAGTAGTGGCAGCGGCGCAGGAGTAACGTTAGAAGGGCCGGGAGAACTAGTGTTGGAGCAATCCCTGAAATTCGAGTTCAAAGCAACGAACAACCAAGCAGAATATGAAGCTCTCATCGCCGGCTTGAAGTTGGCGCGGGAAGTGAAGATCGGGAGTTTGTTGATAAGAACGGACTCACAATTGGTGGAGAATCAAGTAAAGGGAACTTTCCAGGTCAAAGATCCTAATCTGATCAAGTACCTTGAGCGGGTACGGTATTTGATGAAACTTTTTCAAGAGGTCGTGGTGGAGTACGTTCCTCGGGCAGAAAATCAGCGGGCGGACGCGCTGGCCAAATTGGCGAGCACGCGGAAGCCCGGCAATAACAAAAGTGTGATTCAGGAAACGCTGGCGTACCCAAGCATCGAAGGCGAGCTCATGGCTTGCGTGAACAGAGGGGGAACATGGATGGATTCCATAAAATCTATCTTGGCGGGGGACCCGACAGAAGTGGAGCAATGCACGAAGGAACAACGGCGGGAGGCGAGTCACTATACTCTCATTGACGGACACTTGTATCGCCGTGGTTTCTCAACGCCATTGTTGAAATGCGTACCGCCAGAGAAGTACGAAGTGATAATGTCTGAGGTACATGAAGGAGTGTGCGCGAGCCACATCGGGGGAAGGTCTTTGGCTTGCAAGGTGTTGAGGGCGGGTTTTTACTGGCCCACCCTCAGGAAAGATTGTATGGACTTCGTGAAGCAGTGCAAGAAATGTCAAGTGTTTGCGGATTTGTCTAAGGCACCGCCAAAGGAGTTGGTAACGATGAGCGCCCCGTGGCCTTTCGCCATGTGGGGTGTGGACTTAGTCGGACCTTTTCCGACCGCCAGGGCACAAATGAAGTTTATATTAGTGGCGGTGGACTACTTCACTAAGTGGATTGAGGCCGAACCCTTGGCCAAGATTACTTCTGCAAAGATAGTCAATTTCTACTGGAAGCATATTGTTTGCAGGTTCGAAATCCCAAGGGCGATCGTATCTGACAACGGGACCCAGTTTTCAAGCAGCCAAACAAGGGAGTTCTGCAGGGAAATGGGCATACAGATGAGGTTCGCCTCTGTTGAGCATCCGCAGACGAACGGGCAGGTGGAATCTGCAAACAGGGTAATCCTGCGAGGACTAAGACGACGGCTTGCGGAGGCTAAGGGAGCGTGGTTGGATGAACTTCCGGTGGTGCTGTGGTCGTACAACACCACCGAGCAATCTACTACAAGGGAAACCCCCTTTAGAATGACCTATGGGGTAGACGCCATGTTGCCGGTGGAGATTGACAACTTTACATGGCGGACTCAACCAGGTTTTGAAGGGGAAAATCAGGCCAACATGGCGATGGAGCTGGACCTTTTGTCGGAAACGCGCGACGAGGCGCACATTCGGGAAACAGCGATGAAGCAGCGCGTGGCGGCAAAGTTCAACAGCAGGGTTCGCGTCCGGGATATGCAGGTCGGCGACCTTGTCCTCAAGTGGCGATCGGGAGCCCCGGGGAACAAGCTTACTCCCAACTGGGAAGGGCCCTACCGCATTATTAAAGTTCTTGGTAATGGGGCCTATCACTTAGAAGAGCTGGATGGAAGGCGGTTACCTCGATCGTTCAATGGTTTGAGCTTGCGCTACTTTTATAGTTGATCGCAGGCGAGAAAGTGAACAAGGCGGAATCGCCGGAGCCAGATATCTTTAAGATTTTCTGAAGTGTTTTCAAATTCTCCAATGTATTGCAATAACAAGGCGTGCTATTTTTCTCCGAAAGGAGTTTTTTAATGAGGCGCTCCATCAATAAAAGAAAACGAAAATTCACGAAATTCGTGTCCAAAAATTCCAGGGATTCCCTGACGATCGAAATTGCCGATCGACATAAAGAATTACGGCGATCACTAAGTGGGACAAGCTTGATCCCCAAAGGGGCTTGCTGGAACCCTGAAGGTTGTGGCGATTCCACAAATGGCCTTTGACGCCTGGGAATCACCCTCCGGAAAGTCTGACGTGATCGCCGGTCCCATAAACGATGTGCTGGGTAAGTCTCGCCAGAATACGACGAGCGCCGTTAGCTAGGCAAAAGTCTTGGGACCCCCAAATGGCCATTGGAATCCAAGCATTGTAAGCCCCGAGCGGGCAAAGCCCCGGGCGAAGTCCTCGAGAATGGAGGCCGTTTCTTCCTATTGGGGAAAACGTCTAAAGTCTTGGTGGTGGAATACCAAGCAACAAGTCCTAGTTAAAATTAAGGCACGAAATCGTTAGGCGTAATTCAATCATATGACGCGTGAAAAATAGCGCAAGATATAAGGTCGGCGAATGAATAAGGTGGAAGGCGAGTGCTTGGTCACTCAGGATGTTGAGTATTTTACTACTCTGGCGTGTTGAGGGGTTAAACTATGAAACTTATTCTTAAATCTTTTAAGCCATAAGAAGGCGGCGACTAAAAAATGTACGGCGGAAGCATTCCAACATGATTTACAAAATATCCAACGGCGATATAAAAAGCTATGGCGAAGGGTTGCTTAAACATAGACGAATGTCAGAAAAGTACACTACAAGGCGACAGTAAAAGCTAAAGTAATGTTAAAATTACATTATTCATTGTTTTCTTTCTCCTGTTCTTCTTCTTCCTCTTCTTCTTCAGTCGCTGTCCAGAGGTTTTGGTCAATCAGGGGAGGATCGTCGGGACCAACCAGTCCTTCGGCGGTTATTTCTTTCATTACTCCCATGGCGCTAAAGTCAAAGTTCGGGTACAAATGTTGGGCCTGATCTTTGGCGAGGTAGAAACCGCGCTCGCGGTTGTCAAGGGCGATATCAGCGGCTTGTTCCCTCGCCTCAGTGGCTTTGGCCTTCTCTGTCGCTAGCTCGTCCTCTAGTCTTTTGATCTTTGCCAGTTGGGAAGCAATCTCAGCATCTTTCGTGGCGAGGGCCTCGGCATGAGTTTCGGTCGCTTTCTTGATCTCCTCGGACGTAGCCTGCATCACCGCCTCCATATCAGACTTCGCCAAGGCCAAGGACTCTGCAGACTTTTTCTCTTGCTCCGCCAACGCCTTCTTCACTAACTCCAGCTCAGTGCGCAGTATGGCAAGCTCTGACTCCTTAGCAATCAGCGCCTCGCCTCGGGCGATCAAGTCCTTCTCAGCTTGCTCTTTTTCCTTTTTGCAAGCTTGAAGGCTTGCATCAAGCTCATCTGCTTCTTCCTTCATCAGCGCCAGCTGATCCTCCAGCTCGCCGATTTTAATCCCCGCCGTGCCAATCATCTTGTCGGCATAGACTTTGTCTTTTCCTGCCTGCGTCGCCAGTTTGTCGAAACGCTTTTCCCAAGTAGCGGCGGCTTCTTGATGCTTAGCACTTTCGGCCTTCAACCGCTCAGCTTCAACGGTGGCGGCATTGAACTTCTCAAATGCGTGAGCAAAAATGCACCCAGCGCGTAGGAGGCAAGCAAGAGTCTCCTCCTTGGTGTCATTGAGGCCCCGACTCAAAACTTCTTTTTCTATGACGTCACGGTTAAGACCAGCAAGTAAGAATTCTGAGGGTTCAATGGCGTTGGGGAGCATATTATAATAGCTTGAGGAACCGACCGCGGGAGCAGGGGTTTGTTCAATTTGAGCCGCTTCAGAGGTAGTGGCAGCGCCAGGACAGGATTTTTCCCCTTGATGAGGCGGGGAAGGCATGGAGCCCGCATCATGTGTTGAGGGCGGGCTAGGAGGCGCATCTTGGCGAGGGGGAGACTTCGGAGTTTCATTTTCTTTTTCCTTCTCTCCAATAGGAGTGTCGGAAGACGCAGCAGCTTTTGTGGCGTTGGCGCCGGCAGAGGCGGCTGTGGCGCCAACAGAGGACTCGGCGGCAGCAGCAGCGGTCGCACCGGCGGTGGCAGGAGTAGAAGCTGGTACGGTGGTTGGCTCGATAGTCGCGACGACGGAGGCTTCAGTGACATTTTTGCCTTTAGGCGCAGCAGCAGTGGTGGGCTGAGCGCCAGGATTGGATGTGCCGGCGCCGGAGGAGGCTTTGACCAATCTTCTCCTCTTGGGAGCTTTGGTGCTCTCGGCTTGGTTCTCAGCACCGCCCCGTTTTTTCGCGTCGCCCTCAGTGTTGAATTTTGGGGAAAAGCGAGCCATTCTCCTCTCACGGGCCTTCAGGAGCTCGGCGTTCGTGAAATTCATATCTTCTGTAACAATAAGAAATACGATCAGTGACAACATAGGAGACGAGAAAGGAAATGTCAATAATAAAAAGTGAGCTATGGGCAACCTAAGTATTTGGGAGTTCTTGAGAGGTCAGCGCCCTCAAGAACTGTTGTGCAGTCAAGGATGGGAAGTGGGGCAAGGAGATTAAGAAAGGCTTTGTCGTTGGCGGACAAAGATTCCTCTGAAGGATCGGTGACCCATTGGGCTTCTCCGTCCAGTAAAGAGGAAAAAGGGCGGTCCCGTCTCTAAGGGTGAATGCCTCTGGGTAGGCGGGATGAACCGCCACACGGAAGTACTTCCGTGCGAAGGTGGACTTCGCGTTACTTTTGTGGGGATGCAAGCATTTCCGGCCGGCTCGGGCCTTCAAGGAAATCCATCCTTTGTTTTTGATGGACTTGGGGTCGACGTCGTAGAGGTAGAAGAAACTGGTGGGGGATGGGGCGATGCCGACAGCGGCGCTTAGGATTTCAAAACACCGAATGAAGGCCCAGGCGTTAGGGTGGAGTTGGCAGGGAGCCGCGTTGATGTCGCGGAGGACGGTCTGGACAAAGGGCGAGAAAGGAAGCCTGATTCCAAGATCGCTAAACATGTATTCATACGCAAAGAAGAAATGGGATCTCTTTACGTCGCCGTCTGGCTTATGAAGCCAGGGGCGGTCCCCAGGACTGCAAATCCAGATCCTGAGTTTCGCGCTAAACTCATCGTCATTCGACAAACCACCCAGGGAGTTCACGAACTGCACGATGAGATCGCTGTTCTGGAAAATAGAAGGTTGGTCTATAGCCTCGTGAGTGGGGGCTATTTGGACTGGAAGGGGCAGAGTGGCGTAGGTTTTTAGTCGATAAGGTGGGATCTCCGGGGCCTCTAAACGGAGGCCGCCGGCGGCGGTGGCATCAGGGTCGCTTCCGGAGGAAGAAGAGGAGTGGTTAGGGGAGGTAGGGTTTGAAGCCATTTGTAGAAGACAGTGAAGTGAAAGAAAGGAAAAGATTAGTATGTGTGTGATGCAAAGATAAAGACAGTGGGACTCACCGGAGTAGGATGTGAAGAGTGGGTAGCGGAAGGGGTGATAAGCGACGGCTCCGGAGCGGAAGTGGGCAGAGGGAGTTTGGTAAGCGATTAGGGAAGTAAAGAGGGGTCTCGGAAAGGGATGATTGTGGGGAAGAAGGGTTTTTATAGGGGAAGGGGAGAAGCTGGAAGGGTGACGCGTGTTGGACGCGTGTGGAAGGTTGGAAGTCATGATGGTTTGGGGAGGTGGGTCGCGTGCAATGGGGAGTTACTGCGCACGATGGGACGGTTATGAAAGGTGAAGTGACGGTTCCGGAGAAAGAGGGAAATTGATGTAACCGACACATCACGTGGGGCAGCCACGTGAGGCGGATAAAGATTTGGAAAGGTTTTAAAATAAGGGAAAGTGCGAAAAGCCTCGCCACTATAAGGATCAAACACCATCGCCTGACGGGTGACACCAACAACAAAGTTCAGTCGCTCGCCGGGGTTACCGCCAGTCAATGATTGAATGATCAGCACATGACCCATGCCTGCCACCTTTCCCGCCGGCGAACGGTCATACACTTGCTCCAACTTATCGCCAATACGAAGTAATCGGTCTCGCCGCTTGTGGACTTGTGGACTTGCCAGCTCGGATTGCTCGTCAAGTCAGTGGACTGGGTAACCGAAAATGCTAGTTTCCTTTTGCTCACGCCATGTTGGCGATATAGTTTACTTCTCTTTTCTCAAGCCATGTTGGCAGTACAGATTCCGGTGTACTGTAAGACATATGTAAAAGCATTTAAAAGACACACTTAGCTCTCATACCTCGAGCTCGGTGTCTTGTGGACTAGTGGACTGGGCGAGCCCCTAGAGGGGCAACGCCCAGCATGTATCCCGCCCTGAGGCGGGGCCCTGGCCTTCAGATGGGCCTTGACCTCGGAGGCCCAATTGGCCCAATAAGTAGTACCCAAGCTCTATAAATAGGAGGTAGTTATCAAGTGTAAGGGACTTTTGGCTCATTTGATGAAATAGCACATGAAATTCAGCACTCTTTCTCTCATTCTCACCCTCTCTTAGCTCAATCCTCCACCTCTAGGTACTATACCTCTCTTCAATGTTCATTCCAAGAACACCATGTTATTTAGTTTCTTGGTTATTATCCTGCATAGTCCAATGGAAGCTGCATTTTTTCTTGGTTGGAGATCATTAAGGGAAGAACATTGATGAAATCATGAATAATTTTTTATTGGTGTTTTTTGGAATTAATATTTCTGAAATAAGAAATTAAATATTTTTTAATTAATTATTTTAATATAATTAATTAATAATTAAATAAGTGTCATTTAAAATGATTTAAAAATGACGTGGAAAAGGCAATGTAAGCGTTCGCCTGCCACTCAGCAAGCTCGTCGGAGCTCCGCCTTCCGACGAGGACTAAATTCAAACTTGCTGCAATCGTGGGGACGAGAATTACAATATTTTCCAATGAGGGACCAAACGCAAACGATCTTACAAAGACAGGGACTAATTTGATGATTAACCCTTAAGTAAATGATATTCTTTGTGATTTTATTTGTTGTTTTATAAATTAATGAAGTATGTTGACTTGGGGCTGAATTTGCAGAAGCAATAGGGTTCAAAAAGGGGGGGTTAAAGGTGGCCTTGGAGAAGAACTGCCTCAATATTGTTGTTGAATAAGACTATCAGAGGGTTGATTCACGCTATCAATGGCAAGCTTCAGTATCTAGCTTCTTTTTTTGACTTCTATTTCTTTCACCGTTATCTTAAATTTTTGTATCCGTTCAGACGTTTTGGCTTTTATATACTTTAGGGAGGCCAATTATAGGGTAGCTTATCATTTTGCGAAGTTTGCTTACTTTCTCATTTCAATATGATCTGGATTTTCCTGTTTGCTTGGTTGAGAGATGATTGAATGTTTTCATAATTATGAGTGAAGAGTTTGACTTGCAGCTAAAGCGAGAACTTTTAGTTGTATGATGAATCTTTGAGGTCAATCTAGTCGATTGGGTGAAAGACTTAGCAGAATCTCCTGAATCTGCATCTGTTTTTGTTTCTTTGGTTGGTGAGTGTTAGTGTAGCATCAGTTCCAATCTTGGGAACAAATGGCTGGAAACCTCCTAGTTCTTCATTTTTGACTTTTTATATTTTTGCAAAAATCTGTTTTAGTATTTTTTTAATTTAACACTGGAAAAGATCAAATATATACCAAATATTAGGATTTAATTTAAACAAAGGATCCAAATTCCTTATAATGATTTAACAGATGGTTAACGTTATGATATATTACAACAAATATGATAATTTAAGGATTAATTAGCTAGGATGGCAAAAAAAAGTTTAGGGTGTCTATCTCTCTTGCTTGCTTTCTCGCTCTATATATCAATTGTTTTATTACCTCTACAAGAGTAAAAACGATGATATCTCCCTTATGCAAATCGCAAGGTCTTTTTGTTTTCTTAGGAAGCCAATTTCATAGAATAAACTGAGATGTCTGAACAAACTTGGCTAAACATAAATCAAATTTGGTTCAAAACCTCTGCCTTACCCTTTTCTCATAAACTAAACAAGCAAGCTGAGCTATATAAGTATGGGTAATGGAAGAAAAGGAAACTATGAGTCCGATTTTGAAACTTTATATGAAATGTTGGCTGCCTTACTCTTATCTGCTTAGAGCATCTCCAAGTTCTTAGTTCTTAGCAATATTCATGTAGGTCCGTACTGTCACATGTACTTAAGTAATTCTATGCAGATTTTGCTCCAACCATGAGTTCTTAGTTCTTAGCACTATTCATCCGGTCTCACAATACCATTATGTAAATATTTTTTATTTCTATATAATTTTGATTTAAATTTAAATGCTAATTCAATACTTAAATTAAATGAATTAGAGAGAAAAAATAATTTTTTTAGCTAAGAACTCAAAAAGTAAAACTTCTTATATAAGAAGCTAGTTCTTATTTTTAAGAACTAAGAACTTCATGTCATCCCCTTTAGTAGTTAAAACTCAATTCGTTCTTAACTCAAAAATCAGAACTAAGAACCTTGCATTGAGCATCTCCAATGCAAGGTTCTTAGTTCTTATTTTTGAGTTAAGAATTAAGAACTGAGTTCTTAACCATTGGAGGTGCTGACATGAAGTTCTTAGTTCTTAAAAATAAGAACTCAGTTCTTATATAAGGAGTTTTACTTTTTGAGTTATTAGCATAAAAAATTATTTTTTCTCTCAACCAAATTACTTTATTACTTTATGAGTTTTGTTTTATTACTTTATGAAACTAAAAAGTATAAATAATGTGTTTGTGGGACCAAATGAATATTGGTAAGAACTAAGAACTCATGATTGAAGCAAAATTGCTTGAGAATTGCTTAACCACATGTGGCAATGGGAAGGTATATATGTGAGGACCTTAAAAGAAATTAAAGTGGAATTTAGTTACATGAGTATGTAATTAATGAAGCCCTCGAAGTACTTCAAAGGAAAATGAAAAGATAAATGCGCATGAATGCATGTTGGCATTGTTTCTTCGACTTCTACAATTTCTTCTAGTTTTCATTGATGATTTGAATTACAACGAGACAAATAGTAGTGTTAGAGCATCTACAATGGTAGTATTTTAATGTTAAGTATCTATTACTATTGGAATACATATTCAATTCCAACATGTCAAAGATGAGTATGTGAGAATATATACTCTACACTAGACTTGAAAAGTGAACTTATATTTATAACAAACACTTACAATTAATATAATTAGATTAAAATGGAGATAAATAATAAAATATACTAATGTGATGTTGATGGTGTGATCAACTATAGAAACTTTTAAGAATTGTTGAATTGGAGTAAAAAGTTAGTAAAACGGTGTAAATTGTTTGGCATTAGGGGGAATTGTAAAAAAATGACGTGTAGATATTTTAGTGAGTATGATAGATGTAGATGCTCTTAGTGGCTATAAAATAAATGCGGGCATCGTTCCATGCTTGATTCAAGGCTCAAGCACATCAGTTATATTGGTCATCCCATTATTGCAGGAGGGGTATGTAGTTCAGTTGGCAACACATGTTAAATGTGCAGGAAGAGTTCTTAACTTCGGTCCTCACACAATAGAACTTTAGGGAGGGATGAATCTTAACTATGACTAATTCCTAAATATAAAATAGTTGGTACTCCTTCTGTTCCTTTTTAAGTGTCGTTTTAGAAGAATTTTTTTGTTCTTATCTAACTGTCATTTTGATGTTTTAAGGTTACAATTTCTCAATTATACCCTTACTTGTTCAATAACTTCACTTCACATTTTTCATAAAATTCTCATTTCTCAATAACTATGAAGAGCTTTATGACTTTATGATTGGGTGAGAGTGGTAAATGATTTAATGATATGAGAGAGTGGAAAAAAACTAACAATCCACTAATTGGTTGGAGAGCTTTATGACTTTATGATAGGGATGTGAGAGGGAAGATTGGAGAAAAAAACTCTAACAATCAACTATCTTGGTTGGAGAGTTTTATGCTAAAACAACACTTAAAAAGAAACGGATGGGGTATCTAAAGGGTGATCGAGTACTAAGTGATTTATACTAAAAAAATCTTGATCGTGGGATTGTGTTATCATCCGAATTTGATACTATATATCATGTGTGTTTTTCACATGATCATTCATGACCATCCATTAAGTGTGTACGTGTTTGGATTAAAGTTTACGAAATTGAGTTTATAGTGGTTTAGAAAACTAAGTTTCGTTTATAGGCGTTTATTGTAACATGACACACTTTTAAGTGAATAATGACCTGTTTGGTGGTCAGGATATGATATGAACAAGATAAGATAAAGACATGATAAGATGATACTAGGATAAATGATAGGGTATGATATATAAACAATAAAAAATAAAACAAATTTTCTTTTGAAAAAAAAAAGTGATTATTCAATTAATTTTTTTTTATATTTTTATAAATGAGCCTATGTTTAAAATTAACTAAAATTTATTTAGATAGCTCATTTTAATTTTTTCCCGAAGGAAGCATATTTTAATTAAAATTTAAAACTATTGTTCCGGAATAAAACCTTAAGACAGAGTAAAGAAGCTCAAGAGTATTATTCTGGTAATAGAGTGAACATATATTATACATCTTAGGCTTCCCCTTATATATATATATATATATATATATATAGGCAAATGCTAGTGGTTAGTTGTTAGTAATTATAAATGTTTCTCCTCGAGGTTCGAACCCTGAACCTCCATCTCCAACACCTACTCCTACCCTTAGCTCAACCAAGTGAGCTACCCCTCCCACCCCTAGTAATAAATGCATTGATTGAGTTTACTAGGTTACATGATTTGGGGAGGGAATCAAGAGGAATAATAATAACTACTTTGACTATTTTTTGGGAGAAAAATGGATGAATCTGTACTCCACTTCATGCTTGGTTGTCTTCCTTTTGGGCTTCCTTACTTGGTTTTTGGGTCGTTCTGCTCGGAGTCACGCTTGACCCAATCTAAATTCATGACGGACCAACTATATATTTAACTAATTGATTTTAACTTAGTAGTAACAAGTGATAAAAAAAGCTAAATGGTATTGCTTTGTTTGGAAGCAGAAATGAAAATTAGCGGAAAGATATAAATTGAAAGAATGTACGTAAGAGAAAGATATAAATGGAAAATAAGATGAATTTTAATTCTTTTGAATTAAGAGAACATGAAAGGAAAAGTTAAAGTATTTTTTTTTGTAACAAAAAAAAGTAATTTTTTTTAAGTGAGAGTAATGTTTTTAAAATTACAATTTTACTCTTTAATATAAATCTTTTTAAAAAAGTTTTCGCCTAAAGAAAGATAAATTACTATTGAAGAAAAATAAGGGTATCAAAACTAAACAGCATATTTTCAATTTTTATCCCTAAGTCATTTTGCATCTTCTTCACATCAATAGTTCTTTGATTCATTCTTCTACACCTCTGAATCTTGTTTCAGAATCATTAATTCCACAACATCTATGTCTCAAGTGCTGTAGGTTCTGTGAAAACGTTACAAGTGCTGCTTCATGCTTAATAAATATCCCGTAACTCCTTCACACATCTATGTCTCATCTAAATATTTGTCTATTTTCCTCTATAGGTGCTTCCTTGTCCCTGACCTCATTCAAGCAAATACTAGTGCTTACAGGTTTCCTCATCAATATATATAACCATCAAATATTTGTCTACATTTTTATATGATCTTCAAATATTTTCTTGATGTTTACTAGTTTCCTTGTGAATATATATTCAGAGAACTTAAATCTGAATTACAAGATTCTCTTAGTATGAAGTTTAATAGATTCATACATAAAAAAGTTAATAACATTAGGATGATAGATCAAATTTCATTGAAAGCATCAATTTAATTACGGAAAACAAAAACCTTTAAAAAAAGGACGAACTATGTTTACTACATTGCAAAATGATAACACAACTTTCAGTACATTGTTCAAAGGTTTAAAATTAAATAAAGTTCTTCATTTCCTTAGTATTGTGTTGTCTTCACTTTAAGTTCAGCACAGAGCCTCACATTATCACCTACTTGCTTTCCTTGGCCTGCCAAAAACAAACACCATAGATTAGTGCATGTTTGAAAATCCAGTAGGTTTCGACGCTTGGAGAAGTGATTCTAGAAAGAAAAAACTATTAGATGTAGCTTTTGTGGAGGTAGAAATTGATTGTAAGATGATTAAAAGTAGGTATTAGACAAATATCAAGTTCTTTTATGCACCAAATTAACTAACAAAGAGAAATGCTAGTATCAATCTTTTAAGTACACTCTTCAATATACATATGTGAATTGTGAAGAGTTAGAGAATTATGGTTCTGACATACCTGGATGTCCTCTCCCCTAGATTGAGTTTCTTAAACTTGGACTCAGATTCTTCAAGTAGTTCCATCTCAAAAACAACATCCTCAATAACCCGAGCCAGTTTCTTGTCCTCATTGGCCGTATAGAAACAATCTCTTTGCTTAGCATCCAAAATTACCTTTTTCCACACTGAGTCACTGCTGAAAAGTGTTGCTGCATTTCCTATTATCCAAAGGCCATACCTACACAAAATTAAACCCATTTTTCAATCAACTTGGAAGCAGCAAGCATCACAAAAATAAACATCACATATTACATACCTGGCCCTGGTCATAGCCACATTTGCTCTATTTTTGTTGGACAGAAAACCAATTTTTCCACTAGGATTAGATCTCACAGTAGAAATTATTATTATGTCTTGTTCCCCGCCTTGAAATCCATCTACCGAACGAACACTGACAGAGAAGTCAGGATCAGAAACTGTAATGTGCTGCTTAATTTTCTCTTGGATTTCATAAACTTGGGAATTATATGGAGATACTACTCCAATGCTAACTTTCTTCCTTGTCCTAAAAAACTCTGGCAAAACAACAAAAAACAATCGTTATCCAAATGCATGAATGCTGAAGCTAAAGATTTCTTATTAAGTAACAGCAGATAGGAGTATAAGAAGGAGAAAATAACCATTTTTAAGTCTTCCAATTATCTCAGAAATAACAGCAGCTTCAACCTGGTTCTTCAAACTGTGTTCACGACCAAACTGTTCTTTCCCCTTTGCTATATGGATAAAAGAATAAGAACCAAACATTTCTCCTTCAAGGAAACTTCTATTATAGCTTTCTTCCTTGACAGTGGGGGCATCAGTAAGTTTTTCATCATAAAACTCTTTGCATGGGAATAAACTAATGGATGGATGCATCCGATATTGAACATTAAGCATATGCTTCTTGTAATCTAAGAGCACCAGCCTCTGAAACAAACTTCTTCCAAATTCAGCATTATCTGCAGTCTAAAAATTTAATGATTTTAAACATGTTAGATTAGATAGCTATCTTTCATCATATAGAAAAAAATTTCATCAAAAATAACAAAAAAGGCAATGCTCAAGTTAAGTACTTACCCTGCTTTTCACTAATGCAGGAAGCTGTTTCTCATCACCTATTAAGATGCAATGGTTGAGACCTGGCAGCTGTAATGGAATTGCTGATTCACATTCTTTTAATTGTGCTGCTTCATCAATTACTAGAAATTGCACTGAGCTGAACCCTTCTGAGTACAGTTTAATAGAACTTGATGCTGTGCATAAAATTATGCATGCATTGGACAAGCAAAACTTTTCAGCTTCAACTCTCCATTTAAATTCAGGAAGGGAAATTGACTTAGGAAGTGAATTTAGTAAGCTCAGGCACTCATTGATTTTGAATCCTGTCCATCCAAGGCAAAGCAGAATTCTTTCTTCATCGCTATCGTTGTGATTTGGCATGAACTTGACTTGGCTCAAGGAAATTTTAAGAGAACTTAACAAATCCTGAACTCTGAACATTTGCTTCACAGTTCCAAGTGAAATGACAGATGTTGGTAAGTGGGTTTGCAAGGTATTCATAAAGAGACTGAGATTCTCACTACATTCCCTGAATTTCCTCTTTACAAAATCCTCCATTGTCATCATACTTTTCTTCTTTGCATCTTGATCCGACTTGTACTTTTCTGGTAATTCTTTCCGTTTTCTCTGCACAAATTCTTCAAACGTCACTGAAACATCATAACTCATACTTCTCTTGTATGCACGATATGCAAAATCCATATTAGTATCTTCTGTCATTTCAAATTCTTCTAATGACATAAGTCCTATCTCCTTCTCATACAATAAATATTGTTTCCTAGGGCCCTCAAGCAACTGGATCAATGATTCAAAGATTTGATGCCATCCAGTTGATGCAGAAAGGTACTTCATAAGACCTTTTACGCGAGAATCAAGAAACAAATCTCCTAGGCCCTGATAAGAGTCCACTTTCATTCTTGATCTATTGCCAAATAGCACTATGTCACCCATACCATATGTTCTATGCAGATTGGAGCCTCTAACTAAACTATGCAACCTTGCTGCCACTTCCAGCACTGCAGTATTGGTTGGAGCACAAGTTAGTGTTCTTGCTTTTAACTTGAGAAGAGAAAACAATAAGCATCCAACAGTTTTTGTTTTCCCTGTCCCTGGAGGGCCCCATATAAGTTTTGTGTTGTTATGCCTGCAATTTATCATACTAACACATCTTAAAACTGCCTCTTCTTGGGATTGATTCAGATTCTGAGTACGAATCATGTCTTGTATGATGGAAGGAGCTTGAAAACTTTCAACGGGAAGGCAAATTTGACAGTCTTCTCCACCCTGCAAAGTATAAAGCATGTTACATTCACAATTAACTGCAGAAAGAGAATTATAGAACAATTAGCATCCATGGTTTCTTTCTTATATACATCCATGGATTGAACATAAACATGTCATTTACAAAACAGAATGCATGTCACTTCAAAGTGATTTCCCATCTAGTAAAAGTAAATCATGATTTAACAAGTTTAAATTCATAGTATGACATTTAAAAATGGAATTAGAGAAAAACTATTTCTGGTGACACACTTTGGACATACGCATTTGGGAGACATTAACCACCATAAACTTTTGTGGAGATTAAAAACTACGGCGTATGTCCAAAGGGCGTCAGAAATGCATATGTCTATGTATAATCACTCAAATGCAAAAGATTATTCTGAATAAAGATCTAGTGGTTCTTACATTTAAATCAGGTTGAAGCACTTTTCTAATCAAGCTCATGTCCTCAGCATCCAACTGTGAGTTCAAAGCTTTCCAAATACGAACATTAGTTGTCAGGTTCAAAAGGTAAATTGCATAGAATTTCTTCTTTTTATCATTAATCAATCCCAATTCAATATCCATCTTTATGGGTTTGGATGCCAGTATAGATATCTCATCAGCATCATCTTTTGGCCCAAGAACATAAGCGATATGGTAGCTTCCTGGTTTTTTCAAGTCATGTATGTTTTTGGGCCTTATTTCTGTCAAAGCAATGACATCTCCAGACTCAGGCTCATAATTTCCAATACCTTTCTCTTCCACTTCATCAGTTTTAGTACTCTTCAACACTAGCTGATAGAACAAAGCTTTTGGAAGTTCAAAGCTCTTTTTGTCTCTTTCAACCATCATGATTTCAGAAAAACGTGCTTTTGTAATCCCCATTAAGTTTGAAGATAAATCACTGTGCGTCTCCTCGATCAGTGCTGGAATGAACGAGTTCACATAATCTTTGGTAGACTTGAACGTTTCTGGTATCTTATGAACCTGAAAGAAAATGTTCCACAACCTGTATCAATTTTGATAATGTAGGCTTTTGGATTTCTAACCAATAAAAATGTCATATATAACACCCACACATTTAGCAAATCCAGAATGTATGATTTTCTGACTAATGTAAACAAATTATTCAAGAACATAAAACATTCTTTATATAGGATCAACATCGTTTGCTCCGAAGATGTCTCATTTTCTGTTCCAAGTCAATTAAAAATCGCCCATATAAGATTATAAATATTTTTAAAACAGTAACATCATTTTGGGATATAGAATCTCAATTCCTTTCTAAACCTACTTTCCAGAGATAAATTAATTTTCTAATATTAATAGTGTATTTGGTTTGAGGGAAATGAAGGGAAGGATAGACTCTGTTTTAAGTGTCCTTGTTTCGTTTGTGAGCGAAATAGTGGGTTAAAAATATCTTCTCATTCAAGTGTGGCTACTCTCTAAAATTGGAACAAAGTTTGAGTACTCATGTAGTAACAAATTACTTATCCACTCTTACACATTAATAATTAGGCTTAATTCCACTTTGGGCCCCTGATCTTTCACAAATGAGCGATCAGGGCCCCCCGTGTTTAAACGTAGCGGTCAGACACCCAAACGTTTCAAAAAAGTGCGATCGGGGCCTTTCTGTTATGTTCCGTTAGTTTGACCAAACGGAGCAGTGATGTGGATTTTCTTTTTCATTTTAAGATTAAATTTTTCACCCAAAAATTCCCCCTAATTCACAAACACGCTTCCCCTCAATTTTTTACCCTAATTTCACCCTAATTTAGCAAGAGAAAGAGAAGAGGAGAAGAGGGTGAGTCGCCGGAAATCGCCTCCGGCGGCGGCGCACGGCGGTTCACGGCGGAGGTCATCGGAATCAGAAATTTCTTTGTGGGTTTTGTTGCGGACGAGGAGAGGAGCACAGCGGTGGTGTTGGTTTGTCGAGATCGTGAGCGTTTCGCCGTAGATCGAACTTTGAAGGCGACGGTCCTAGGTTTTCATGGTGGTGATGGCTTCCACGGGGTGGCCGTGGTGGCTGCCCTTTAGGTTCGCGCGAGGATGATGAGGAGGTGATGGTGTGACCGGCGGTGGCTCTCATGGAAGAAGAAGAAGGAGGAGGCGCAGTGATGGTGGTGTGGCCAGCGGCGGTGGCTCTCATGGAAGAAGAAGAAGAAGAAGAAGAAGAAGAAGAAGAAGGAGGCCCAGTGATGGTGGTGTGGCCAGCGGCGAGCTCGCGTGAGGAAGCTCGCGGTGGTGGCGGCTTGGCCGAAGAGCAGTGGCGGCGACCATGAAGATGAAGTGAGAAAAATGGAGAAGAATGGAGAAGAAAGTGAGAAAGGGAGAGATGTCGAGAGATTGAGAGAGAATTGGGGGGGGGGGAATTTTTGGGTAAAAAAATAATTTTAAAATGAAAAAGAAAATCCACGTCACTAGTTCCGTTAGTCAAACTAACGACACTTAACAGAAGGGCTTGAAACGCACGTTTTTGAAATGTTGGGGTGCCTGACCGCTACGTTTAAACACGGGGGGCCCCGATCGCTCATTTGTGAAAGATCAGGGGCCCAAAGTGGAATTAAGCCTAATAAGGCTTAATTATTTTGTTTGAATTTTAAAAAATGAAAAAAAATATTAACATACATACATGTCAAATGTCTTGTTTTGTTTCAAAATGAAGAAGTATGTCATATTAAAGTACTTAAATTTGGCCAGTTTTTTGAGTGGTTTGTTGGTTTGAAAAATGTCTCTCACTAATAGATTCTCGGTTTGAAACTACCACAACATAAGAAAGAAATACTGAATCCCCCCCCCCCAAAAAAAAATTGGAGTTCGTAAGGAAAATAAATCTGAATCTGAGTTCTAATATTAATAAAGATATAAATTCAAAACCTCTATTCTACCCTTTCTTCATAAGACAAGCAAAGTTATTTCTCCTTCTCCTCCTTTCCCTCCCTCTATTGAACCAAAAGGCATCAATATCACTCATCAGTGTAATCATATTAGGAAAATGTTAGGTGTTTCAGACCTAAAAAAAAAACAAATTTCTCTACAACCATTGTGAATGTCACACAAGTATATATCTATATCTTATGTAGTTTTAATATTCACTTTCAATCATGGTAAAAAAAACTGTAACAATAAAGTGGAAAATCCAAGAACATGTTGATCAATGGTACATGTGGAGATTTTGACACGGATTTTTCAAGAGACTAGTTAGGGGTAAAATTAAGAACCTTGTCTTTATAAAGATTGTCGTTGATAACATTGTCGAGACTCCAAGAAAACAGGATTTCCAGAAGGCCTACGTTGAGAATATCTTCCTCCCTTGAATTACGAGTCTTCTCCATTCTTGGCAACTTGCACCGATCACCTCTTTCTCAACTATTCTAAAGCAACGATTTGGAAACAAAATCACTCTTCACTTCATTCACTAAGCCATAACACAAAAATATATATAGAGTACCAATGCACTTAAGGAACTAAACTGTTCAAGTACCCTTTATGATATATAGTGAAATTAGCTAGAAGAGCAAAAGTAAAAAATGGTTCTCATGGTGGGAAATGATTAAGTCATTTAATTTTAACCATCAAAAGCAACTAATCATGTACGTGCGTAGACACAAAACATGGCAACTAAAGAAAAAAAACGGATGGTAATTGGTAGAAGTGGAATGGTAATACTATCATTCATTAGAGGTACTTTAAACTTTAATTAATAAAAGTTGTGCTTAATTAATTAGAGGCACTTTAATTAATATGAAATGAAAAGATAGATGCGTCGTCATGCATATGATTTTCTCGACTTGTACATTAACTCTTCGTTTCCATGCGTCAATTGAAATACTCCTGGTGGGTAATAAATATAAAATAGGCGTATGAAGGGGTTGGAAGGGGAAGACCAAAATACAGATTTGAAGTTTTTTTCTTCATGTAAGTTCACATGTGTGAAACTTAGCTTAGCAAGTCTCAAATTGACATTTTTTGTTAGCAAAATAATAATGTCTGACAAAGGAGAACTAAACCACCTCTAATTTTCCTGAAAAAACTTTCATATTTTAAAATAATGTACGTCTCCGAATGATAGCTAAAATGAACTGGGTGTGGTAGGTCCAGAAATCAATCTCTAAAATGTAAAATTTATCTTTCCGTAGAAAAAAAATAACTGACATTGTTGGTGGAGCCTGATCACTCAATATAGATCCCAATGGATTTTTCATGTGCCATATATATTAACAAATCAATCTACGACATTATTTGATTCTATGAGAACATGTTGAATATAAATTCCCCATCTTCTCATTAACAAAGAATAAATTCCATATATACCAAAGCCGCATAATGATTATGCTCCTGAACTCTTGTATTAACCGAACTAACAGTTAAAGCTGAATCACTCTAAACAATTACTCCCTCCGTTCCTAATTATAAGATCTAATATAAAAAGTTCAAAGTTGTGTTTATTAAGTATTAAATGTGTCTAATTAGTGTATTAATTTTTTAAAAATACATATATTCTTTCATATTTACCCTTTATCATTTTCTCTCACTAATTAATGGTAGGTGGTAATTAAAACTTTGGAATTGAAAACACACAATTAATGTGAGGGGTATATATGGAATAGTGAAATACTTTTTGCTAGATTATTGTAAAAGGTCTTATATTTAGAAACATGAAAAATCTAAAACTAGGTCTTATATATAAGGCTTAATTGCACATTTGGTCCCCCACGTATACCTTTTCCACGATTTTGGTTCCCGACAAAAATTAATTACATTACGCATCCCCCACGAATACCTCCGTTTGCAGAATTGATTTTCCGTCCACATTCCATCCAAAAACTAACGAAAATCTGACGTGGCACTTTTTAATAATATTTTAATTAAAATAAATAAACATTTTAATTGAATCAAGTTTAGCTTATTTCAATTTTGGTCCCTCCCCCATCAACCAACACCAATCCTCCCCTCAATCAACCTCTCCTTCCACTTTCTTCACCCACCACCACTAATTTCCAGAATCATACCACTAGACCAAACACCCTGTTTGGACTGGGCGAGCCCCTAGAGGGGCAACGCCCAGCATATAGCCCGCCCCGTGGCGGGGCCCTGGCCTTAAATTGGGCCTTGATCTCGGAGGCCCAATTGGCCCAATAGGTAGTACCCGAGCTCTATAAATTGGAGGTAGTTATCAGTTGTAAGGGATTTTGGCTCATTTGATGAAATCATACATGAAATTCAGCGTTCCCTCTCTAGCGCAATTCTCCACTCTCTAGGTACTATACCTTTCATCAAAAGGTACTATACCTTTCATCAATGTTTGATGAAAGGTATAGTACCTAGAGAGTGGAGAATTGCGCTAGAGAGAGAACGCTGAATTTCATGTATGATTTCATCAAATGAGCCAAAATCCCTTACAACTGATAACTACCTCCAATTTATAGAGCTCGGGTACTACCTATTGGGCCAATTGGGCCTCCGAGATCAAGGCCCAATTTAAGGCCAGGGCCCCGCCACGGGGCGGGCTATATGCTGGGCGTTGCCCCTCTAGGGGCTCGCCCAGTCCACTAGTCCACAAGACACCGAGCTCGAAGTATGAGAGCTAAGTGTGTCTTTTAAATGCCTTTACATGTGTCCTATTGTGCACTGGGATCTAAGCTGTCAACATGACTTGAGAAAAGTGTGGTAAACTATATCGCCAACATGGCGTGAGCAAAAGGAAACTAACATCTTTAGCCACCCAGTCCACTGACTTGGCGAGCAACCCGAGCCGGCAAGCCCACAAGTCCACAAGTCCACAAGCGGCGAGAGCGATTGCTCCGTGCTGGCGATTAGCTGGAGCAGGTACATGACCGTTCGCCGGCGGGCATCATTCTGGAGCGACTAAACTTTGTTGCTGGCACCACCTGTCAGGCGATGGCGTTTGGTTTCTTCAGTGGCGAGGCCTTTCGCGCTTTCTCTTATTTCAAAACTCTTTCAAATCCCTAACTGCCCCACGTGACTGCCCCACGTGATGTGTCAGTTACATCAATTTCCCTCTTTCTCCGGAACAGTCACTTCACTTTTCATAACCGTCCCATCGTGCGTAGTAACTCCTCATTACACGCGACCCACCTTCCCAAAACCATCATGACTTCTAACCTTCCACACGCGTCCAACACGCGTCACCCTTCCAGACTCCCTCCTTTCCCTATAAAAACCCTTCTTCCCTACAATCATCCCTTTCCGAAACCCCTCTTCACCTCCTTAATCGCTTACCAGACTCCTTCTGCCAACTTCCGTTCCGGAGCCATCGCTTATCACCCCTTCCGCTACCCACTCTTCACATCTTACTCCGGTGAGTCCCACTGTCCTTATCTCTGCATCATTCACATACTCATCTTTTCCTTTCTTTCACTTTGCTGCCTTCTAAAAATGGCTTCAAACCCTACCTCCCCTAATCACTCTTCATCCTCCTCCGGAAGAGACCCCGACGCCACCGCTGCCGGCGGCCTCCGTTTAGAGGTCCCGGAGATCCCTCCTTACCGACTAAAAACCTACGCCACTCTGCCCCTTCCAGTCCAAATAGCCCCCACTCACGAGGCTATAGACCAACCTTCTATTTTCCAGGATAGCGATCTCATCGTGCAGTTCGTAAACTCCTTGGGTGGTTTGTCTAATGACGATGAGTTTAACGCCAAACTCAGGATCTGGATTTGCAGTCCTGGGGATCGCCCCTGGCTTCATAAGCCAGACGGCGACGTAAAGAGATCCCATTTTTTCTTTGCATATGAATACATGTTTAGCGAGCTTGGAATCAGGCTTCCCTTCTCGCCTTTTGTTCAAACCGTCCTCCGCGACATCAACGCGGCTCCCTGCCAACTCCACCCCAACGCCTGGGCCTTCATTCGGTGCTTTGAAATCTTAAGCGCCGCTGTTGGCATCGCCCCATCCCCCACCAGTTTCTTCTACCTCTACGACGTCGACCCCAAGTCCATCAAAAACAAAGGATGGATTTCCTTGAAGGCCCGGGCCGGCCGGAAGTGCTTGCATCCCCACAAAAGTAATGCGAAGTCTTCCTTTGCGCGGAAGTACTTCCGTGTAGCGGTTCATCCCGCCTACCCAGAGGCCTTCACCCTTAGAGACGGGACCGCCCTTTTCCCCCTTTACTGGACGGAGAAGCCTAATGGGATTACTGATCCTTCCGAGGAATCCTTGTCCGTTAACGACAAAGCTTTTCTGCATCTCCTTGCCCCATTCCCCATCCTTGACTGCTCAACAGTCCTTGAGGGCGCTGGCTCCTCAAGGACTCCCAAATACCTAGGTCGTCCATGGCTTACTTCTATTATCGACATCTTCTTTCTCGCCTCTTATGTTGTTACTGATATTTTTCTTTGTTGCAGAAGACATGAACTTTACAAACGCCGAGCTCCTGAAGGCTCGTGAGAGGAGAATGGCCCGCTTTTCCCCAAAGTTCAACACTGAGGGCGACGTGAAAAAGCGGGGCGGTGCCGAGAACCAAGGTGAGGGCGCCAACGCTCCCAAAAGGAGAAAATTGGTCAAAGCCTCCTCCGTCGCCGGCACCTCCAACCCTGGCGCTCAACCCACCACCGCCGCTGCGTCTAAAGGTAAAAGTGTTGCTAAAGCCTCCGCCGCCGCAGCTACCTAGACAACCACTGTCCCGGCCCCCAAATCTGCTACCGCGGACGTGGCCTCTACAGCCGCCACCAAGTCCACTACTGTAGGTGCCACAGCCGCCTCCACCGATGCCACTACTACCTCTGCTGGTGCCACAACTACCTCTGCTGATCCGTCGCCAACCGCTGATTCGACCGCCAACATCTCCCAACCTTCAGCTGCTGAGAAATCAGTCACCGTCAATGCCACAACAGCCGCCACGTCTTCTGATGCTCTTGCCGGGGAGAAAAGGAAAGAAAATGAAACCCCCCAGTCTCCTCCTCGCCAGGACGCACCTCCTAGCCCGCCCCCAACAAATGATGGGTGCCCTGCGTCTCCTCCACCTCGCCGCGAAGAGGGATCTTCTAATGTCGCCGCAACCCAGATTGAGCAAGCTCCTGGTAAAGAGAGCGATTCCTCCAGCTACTTCAACATGCTTCCTAACGCCATTGAACCTTCAGAATTCTTGCTTACCGGCCTCAACCGCGAAGTCATAGAGAAAGAGGTTTTGAGCCGGGGTATCAATGAAACCAAGGAGGAAACTCTCGCTTGCCTCCTACGCGCTGGGTGCATCTTTGCCCACGCGTTTGAAAAGTTCAACATCGCCACCATCGAAGCTGAGCGATTGAAGGCCGAGAGTGCTAAGCATCAAGAAGCCGCCGCTGCTTGGGAAAAGCGTTTCGACAAACTGGCGACGCAGGCAGGAAAAGATAAGGTCTATGCCGACAAGATGATTGGCACGGCGGGGATTAAAATCGGCGAACTGGAGGATCAGCTGGCGCTGATGAAGGAGGAAGCGGATGATCTTGACGCAAGCCTTCAAACTTGCAAAAAGGAAAAAGAGCAAGCTGAGAAGGACTTGATTGCCAGAAGCGAGGCGCTGGTTGCTAAGGAGTCGGAGCTCGCGATATTGCGCACTGAGCTGGAGTTAGTGAAGAAGGCGCTGGCGGAGCAAGAGAAAAAGTCTGCCGAGTCCCTGGCCCTGGCGAGGTCTGACATGGAGGCGGTGATGCAAGCCACAACTGAGGAAATCAAGAAATCGACTGGTGCTCACGCCGAGGCCCTCGCCTCGAAAGATGCCGAGATTGCTTCCCAACTGGCAAAAATCAAAGTGCTCGAGGACGAGCTGGCGACGGAGAAAACCAAAGCCACTGAGGCGAGGGAACAAGCCGCTGACATCGCCCTCGACAACCGCGAGCGCGGTTTCTACCTCGCCAAAGATCAGGCCCAACATTTGTACCCGAACTTTGACTTTAGCGCCATGGGAGTAATGAAAGAGATAACCGCTGAAGGACTGGTTGGTCCCGACGATCCTCCCCTAATTGACCAACACCTCTGGACAGCGACTGAAGAAGAAGAGGAAGAAGAAGAACAAGAGAAAGAGAAAGAAAACAATGAATAATGTAATTTTAACATTACTTTAGCTTTTACTGCCACCTTATAGTGTACTTTTCCGCCATGCATTTGGACTAAAGAACGCTGGGGCGACCTACCAAAGGTTGATGGATAGGGTGTTTGCTGGGCAGGTGGGAAGAAACATGGAGGATTACGTTGATGATATGATTGTTAAATCGGTATGTGGTTTGGACCATCATCAAGATCTGGGGGAAGCATTTGGCGAGATAAGGAAGCACAATATGCGCCTCAACCCGGAGAAATGCTCTTTTGGTGTTCAGGGTGGCAAGTTTTTGGGATTCATGATCACATCCAGAGGAATAGAGATAAACCCAGATAAATGCAAGGCAATTCAGCAGATGAAAAGCCCTTCTAATGTGAAGGAGGTCCAACGTTTAACAGGGCGAATAGCAGCGTTATCTCGGTTTCTTCCTAAGTCTGGTGACAGATCTTTCCCTTTTTTCAAGTGTCTTCGCAAGAATGTCGCATTTGAGTGGACGGTGGAGTGTGAGGAAGCTTTTGTTCGCCTCAAGGAACTCCTATCGTCGCCACCGATCTTGTCGAAGCCAATACAGGGACACCCGCTGCATTTGTATTTTGCTGTGAGCGATAGTGCTCTGAGTTCTGTGATATTGCAGGAGGTAGATGGCGAACATCGAATTGTTTATTTTGTTAGTCACACACTCTAGGGCGCAGAGGTCAGATACCAGAAAATCGAGAAGGCAGCATTAGCGGTCCTCGTCACCGCCCGGCGGTTAAGACCTTACTTTCAGAGTTTTCCAGTAAGAGTGCGGACGGATTTACCCCTGAGACAAGTGTTACAAAAACCGGATTTGTCAGGCAGATTGGTCGCCTGGTCGGTTGAATTGTCCGAATATGGGTTGCAATATGATAAACGAGGCAAGGTTGGCGCACAGTCGCTGGCTGATTTTGTGGTGGAATTAACCCCAGATCGGTTTGAAAGAGTAGACACACAGTGGACTCTCTTTGTAGATGGATCCTCCAATAGCAGCGGCAGTGGCGCGGGAGTAACGTTGGAGGGACCAGGGGATCTAGTACTGGAACAATCGCTGAAATTTGAGTTCAAAGCCACAAACAACCAGGCAGAATATGAAGCTCTCATCGCCGGGTTGAAGTTGGCGCGGGAGGTAAAGATCGGGAGCTTGTTGATAAGGACGGACTCGCAGTTGGTGGAGAATCAAGTGAAGGGCACTTTCCAGGTCAAAGATCCTAATCTGATCAAGTACCTGGAGCGAGTGCGATATTTGATGACGCTTTTTCAAGAGGTTGTGGTGGAATATGTTCCTCGGACTGAAAACCAGCGGGCGGACGCGTTGGCCAAATTGGCGAGCACGCGAAAGCCCGGCAACAATAGAAGTGTGATTCAGGAAACGCTGGCGTTCCCCAGCATTGAAGGCGAGCTTATGGCATGTGTGGACAGAGGGGCGACATGGATGGGGCCTATATTGTCTATCTTGGCGGGGGACCCGGCGGAAGTAGAGCAATGCACAAAGGAGCAGCGGCGAGAGGCGAGCCACTACACTCTCATCGACGGACACTTGTATCGCCGTGGTTTTTCGGCGCCATTGTTAAAATGCGTGCCGCCAGAAAAGTACGAGGCGATCATGTCTGAGGTGCACGAGGGAGTGTGCGCAAGCCACATTGGGGGGAGATCTTTGGCTTGCAAGGTGTTGAGGGCGGGATTCTACTGGCCCACCCTCAGGAAAGATTGCATGGACTTTGTGAAAAAATGCAAAAAATGTCAAGTGTTTGCTGATTTATATAAGGCACCGCCAAAGGAGCTGGTAACGATGAGCGCCCCGTGGCCTTTCGCCATGTGGGGCGTGGACTTGGTCGGACCTTTTCCGATCGCCAAGTCGCAAATGAAGTTTATATTGGTGGCGGTGGATTATTTCACTAAGTGGATTGAGGCCGAGCCCTTGGTCAAAATAACCTCTGCAAAAATAGTCAACTTCTACTGGAGGCGAATTGTTTGCAGGTTCGGGATCCCAAGGGCGATCGTATCCGACAACGGGACCCAGTTTTCAAGCAATCAAACTAGAGAATTTTGCAAGGAAATGGGCATACAGATGAGGTTTGCCTCTGTGGAACATCGCAAGCAAACGGGCAAGTGGAATCTGCAAACAGGGTAATCCTGCGTGGATTAAGGCGGCAGCTCAAGGAGGCTAAGGGAGCATGGCTGGAGGAACTCCCGGTGGTGCTATGGTCATACAACACCACTGTGCAATCCACTACAAGGGAAACCCCCTTTAGAATGACCTATGGGGTTGATGCTATGTTGCCAGTGGAGATTGACAACTTCACATGGCGAACCCAGCCAGATTTTGAAGGGGAGAATCAGGCCAATATGGCGGCGGAGTTGGACATTTTGTCGGAAACGCGTGACGAGGCGCACATTCGGGAAACAGCGATAAAGCAGCGCGTGGCGGCGAAGTTCAACAGCAGGGTTCGCGTCCGAGATATGCAGGTCGGCGACCTGGTCCTCAAGTGGCGATCGGGAGCCCCGGGAAATAAGCTTACTCCTAACTGGGAGGGGCCCTACCGCATTATTAAAGTTCTTGGTAATGGGGCCTATCATTTAGAAGAGCTTGATGGAAGGCGGCTACCTCGGTCGTTCAATGGTTTGAGCTTGCGCTACTATTATAGTTGATCGCAGGCGAGAAAGCGAGCAAGGCGGAGTCGCCGGAGCCAGAGATCTTTAAAATTTTCTGAAAAGTGTTTCCAAATTCTCCAATGTATTACAAAAACAAAGCGTGCTCTTTTTCTCCGAAAGGAGTTTTTTAATGAGGCGCTCCATCAATAAAATAAAACGAAAATTCACGAAATTCGTGTCCAAAAATTCCAGGGATTCCCTGACGATCGGAATTGCCGATCGACTTAAAGAATTACGGCGATCACTAAGTGGGACAAGCTTGATCCCCAAAGGGGCTTGCTGGAACCCTGAAGGTGGCGGCGATTCCACAAATGGTCTTTGACGCCTGGGAATCACCCCCCGGAAAGTCTGACGTGATCGCCGGTCCCGTAAACGATGTGCTGGGTAAGTCTCGCCAGAATACGACGAGCGCCGTTAACTAGGCAAAAGTCTTGGGACCTCCAAATGGCCATTGGGATCCAAGCATTGTAAGCCCCGAGCAGGCAAAGCCCCGGGCGAAGCCCTCGAGAATGGAGGCCGTTTTCTCCCTTTGGGGAAAACGTCTAAAGTCTTGGTGGTGGAATACCAAGCAACAAGTCCTAGTTAAAATTAATGCACGAAATCGTTAGGCGTAATTCAATCATATGACGCGTGAAAAACAGCGCAAGATATAAGGTCGGCGAATGAATAAGGTGGAAGGCGAGTGCTTGGTCACTCAGGATGTTGAGTATTTTACTACTTCGGCGTGTTGGGGGGTTAAACTATGAAACTCGTTCTTAAATTTTTTAAGCAATAAGAATACGGCGACCAAAAAATGTACGGCGAAGAGCATTCCAACATGGTTTACAAAATATCCAACGGCGATATAAAAAGCTATGGCAAGGTGGCGAGGTTGCTTATGGCGGAAAAGTACACTATAAGGTGGCAGTAAAAGCTAAAGTAATGTTAAAATTACATTATTCATTGTTTTCTTTCTCTTTCTCTTGTTCTTCTTCTTCCTCTTCTTCTTCAGTCGCTGTCCAGAGGTGTTGGTCAATTAGGGGAGGATCGTCGGGACCAACCAGTCCTTCAGCGGTTATCTCTTTCATTATTCCCATGGCGCTAAAGTCAAAGTTCGGGTACAAATGTTGGGCCTGATCTTTGGCGAGGTAGAAACCGCGCTCGCGGTTGTCGAGGGCGATGTCAGCGGCTTGTTCCCTCGCCTCAGTGGCTTTGGTTTTCTCCGTCGCCAGCTCGTCCTCGAGCACTTTGATTTTTGCCAGTTGGGAAGCAATCTCGGCATCTTTCGAGGCGAGGGCCTCGGCGTGAGCACCAGTCGATTTCTTGATTTCCTCAGTTGTGGCTTGCATCACCGCCTCCATGTCAGACCTCGCCAGGGCCAGGGACTCGGCAGACTTTTTCTCTTGCTCCGCCAGCGCCTTCTTCACTAACTCCAGCTCAGTGCGCAATATCGCGAGCTCCGACTCCTTAGCAACCAGCGCCTCGCTTCTGGCAATCAAGTCCTTCTCAGCTTGCTCTTTTTCCTTTTTGCAAGTTTGAAGGCTTGCGTCAAGATCATCCGCTTCCTCCTTCATCAGCGCCAGCTGATCCTCCAGTTCGCCGATTTTAATCCCCGCCGTGCCAATCATCTTGTCGGCATAGACCTTATCTTTTCCTGCCTGCGTCGCCAGTTTGTCGAAACGCTTTTCCCAAGCAGCGGCGGCTTCTTGATGCTTAGCACTCTCGGCCTTCAATCGCTCAGCTTCGATGGTGGCGATGTTGAACTTTTCAAACGCGTGGGCAAAGATGCACCCAGCGCGTAGGAGGCAAGCGAGAGTTTCCTCCTTGGTTTCATTGATACCCCGGCTCAAAACCTCTTTCTCTATGACTTCGCGGTTGAGGCCGGTAAGCAAGAATTCTGAAGGTTCAATGGCGTTAGGAAGCATGTTGAAGTAGCTGGAGGAATCGCTCTCTTTACCAGGAGCTTGCTCAATCTGGGTTGCGGCGACATTAGAAGATCCCTCTTCGCGGCGAGGTAGAGGAGACGCAGGGCACCCATCATTTGTTGGGGGCGGGCTAGGAGGTGCGTCCTGGCGAGGAGGAGACTGGGGGGTTTCATTTTCTTTCCTTTTCTCCCCGGCAAGAGCATCAGAAGACGTGGCGGCTGTTGTGGCATTGACGGTGACAGATTTCTCAGCAGCTGAAGGTTGGGAGATGTTGGCGGTCGAATCAGCGGTTGGCGATGGATCAGCAGAGGTAGTTGTGGCACCAGCAGAGGTAGTAGTGGCATCGGTGGAGGCGGCTGTGGCACCTACAGTAGTGGACTTGGTGGCGGCTGTAGAGGCCACGTCCGCGGTAGCAGATTTGGGGGCCGGGACAGTGGTTGTCTAGGTAGCTGCGGCGGCGGAGGCTTTAGCAACACTTTTACCTTTAGACGCAGCGGCGGTGGTGGGTTGAGCGCCAGGGTTGGAGGTGCCGGCGACGGAGGAGGCTTTGACCAATTTTCTCCTTTTGGGAGCGTTGGCGCCCTCACCTTGGTTCTCGGCACCGCCCCGCTTTTTCACGTCGCCCTCAGTGTTGAACTTTGGGGAAAAGCGGGCCATTCTCCTCTCACGAGCCTTCAGGAGCTCGGCGTTTGTAAAGTTCATGTCTTCTGCAACAAAGAAAAATATCAGTAACAACATAAGAGGCGAGAAAGAAGATGTCGATAATAGAAGTAAGCCATGGACGACCTAGGTATTTGGGAGTCCTTGAGGAGCCAGCGCCCTCAAGGACTGTTGAGCAGTCAAGGATGGGGAATGGGGCAAGGAGATGCAGAAAAGCTTTGTCGTTAACGGACAAGGATTCCTCGGAAGGATCAGTAATCCCATTAGGCTTCTCCGTCCAGTAAAGGGGGAAAAGGGCGGTCCCGTCTCTAAGGGTGAAGGCCTCTGGGTAGGCGGGATGAACCGCTACACGGAAGTACTTCCGCGCAAAGGAAGACTTCGCATTACTTTTGTGGGGATGCAAGCACTTCCGGCCGGCCCGGGCCTTCAAGGAAATCCATCCTTTGTTTTTGATGGACTTGGGGTCGACGTCGTAGAGGTAGAAGAAACTGGTGGGGGATGGGGCGATGCCAACAGCGGCGCTTAAGATTTCAAAGCACCGAATGAAGGCCCAGGCGTTGGGGTGGAGTTGGCAGGGAGCCGCGTTGATGTCGCGGAGGACGGTTTGAACAAAAGGCGAGAAGGGAAGCCTGATTCCAAGCTCGCTAAACATGTATTCATATGCAAAGAAAAAATGGGATCTCTTTACGTCGCCGTCTGGCTTATGAAGCCAGGGGCGATCCCCAGGACTGCAAATCCAGATCCTGAGTTTGGCGTTAAACTCATCGTCATTAGACAAACCACCCAAGGAGTTTACGAACTGCACGATGAGATCGCTATCCTGGAAAATAGAAGGTTGGTTTATAGCCTCGTGAGTGGGGGCTATTTGGACTGGAAGGGGCAGAGTGGCGTAGGTTTTTAGTCAGTAAGGAGGGATCTCCGGGACCTCTAAACGGAGGCCGCCGGCAGCGGTGGCGTCGGGGTCGCTTCCGGAGGAGGATGAAGAGTGATTAGGGGAGGTAGGGTTTGAAGCCATTTTTAGAAGGCAGCAAAGTGAAAGAAAGGAAAAGATGAGTATGTGAATGATGCAGAGATAAGGACAGTGGGACTCACCGGAGTAAGATGTGAAGAGTGGGTAGCGGAAGGGGTGATAAGCGATGGCTCCGGAACGGAAGTTGGCAGAAGGAGTCTGGTAAGCGATTAAGGAGGTGAAGAGGGGTTTCGGAAAGGGATGATTGTAGGGAAGAAGGGTTTTTATAGGGAAAGGAGGGAGTCTGGAAGGGTGACGCGTGTTGGACGCGTGTGGAAGGTTAGAAGTCATGATGGTTTTGGGAAGGTGGGTCGCGTGTAATGAGGAGTTACTGCGCACGATGGGACGGTTATGAAAAGTGAAGTGACGGTTCCGGAGAAAGAGGGAAATTGATGTAACTGACACATCACGTGGGGCAGTCACGTGGGGC
This sequence comes from Lotus japonicus, assembly GCF_012489685.1. NCBI lineage: Eukaryota > Viridiplantae > Streptophyta > Magnoliopsida > Fabales > Fabaceae > Lotus > Lotus japonicus. Next base: position 15,361,919 of record NC_080041.1, on the reverse strand, counting down.
AGTTAGGGATTTGAAAGAGTTTTGAAATAAGAGAAAGCGCGAAAGGCCTCGCCACTGAAGAAACCAAACGCCATCGCCTGACAGGTGGTGCCAGCAACAAAGTTTAGTCGCTCCAGAATGATGCCCGCCGGCGAACGGTCATGTACCTGCTCCAGCTAATCGCCAGCACGGAGCAATCGCTCTCGCCGCTTGTGGACTTGTGGACTTGTGGGCTTGCCGGCTCGGGTTGCTCGCCAAGTCAGTGGACTGGGTGGCTAAAGATGTTAGTTTCCTTTTGCTCACGCCATGTTGGCGATATAGTTTACCACACTTTTCTCAAGTCATGTTGACAGCTTAGATCCCAGTGCACAATAGGACACATGTAAAGGCATTTAAAAGACACACTTAGCTCTCATACTTCGAGCTCGGTGTCTTGTGGACTAGTGGACTGGGCGAGCCCCTAGAGGGGCAACGCCCAGCATATAGCCCGCCCCGTGGCAGGGCCCTGGCCTTAAATTGGGCCTTGATCTCGGAGGCCCAATTGGCCCAATAGGTAGTACCCGAGCTCTATAAATTGGAGGTAGTTATCAGTTGTAAGGGATTTTGGCTCATTTGATGAAATCATACATGAAATTCAGCGTTCTCTCTCTAGCGCAATTCTCCACTCTCTAGGTACTATACCTTTCATCAATGTTCATGGCAAGAACACTGTTGTTTACGAATCACTTCGTATGTTATATAACTCTAAAAAATATTTTCTTTCTATGCTTATTGAGCCAGCATTCCAATAGTCACATTCTGACTCTTCTACTTCCATTCTTTCTTCTTCCAAAGCTATATCATCCCTCACCTTCGACAAATCCATGTTCCCCCACTTCAAAAATCCTTATTCCCCTCTCTCTTCTCCACCGCAACCTCTTCTATCTCTCTCACTTTTCCTCACCCACCTCCCCTTGCTGTTGTTGCCGGAAGTTCAGCACAGGAAACAATAGGAGAAAAAGAAGAAGAAGACGAGGTCGATGGCGAATTGGAACAGTATGATGAAGAAATAGATCGAGGCTGAAGATGATGATTTGGAAACAGAAAACTAGAGGCGAATTTGAAGATGCAAAAGTTGGTTCAACTTCGCCTCCGTCCAAAAGGGAAGAGAGGTTGAAATAGCGTGTTCTGCTTGCAGATCTTCATGCTCGGTTGCAAATCGAAGCAGTATAGGTTCAGATCAATGGATGGGTCGACTTCGCCGAGGAGGTGGTGGGGGACGGCGTTGCGTTGGTGGGGTGAGATCTTGTTGGTTGTGATGTCAGATATGAAAGTTGAAAGTCTTTGGATCTGGGAAAGTTGGAGTCTTTGGATTTGGGAAATTAGATATGAAAAGAGGAAGAAAAATAAAGGGAGAAGAAGGAAGATGGAATATGTGAGTGTTTTAAGATTTCAGAGTTTAGAAAGTTGGAGATGAAGACGAGGTTCTGAATGGTATAGAAGAAGGAGAGATTTTCAGTTGAAGGATTCAGGAACATCAACGAAGAAGTTTTTCCTGGAAGATTGAAGATTGTTATTTATTTCTAATATATCATTTGTTTATTTCTTCCTTTTTTTGGGATGGAAAAAATTAGTGTATATAGCAAAGTGTCAAACAGTGAGTTAGATTAAAGTAAACAGAATCAAGGCTTAGTGATTAAAAAAAAAAGTTTCTGGAATTAAGTGGTGGTGGGTAAAGACTAAAGAAAGTTCAAGGAGAGGGTGATTGAGGGGAAGTGTGGTGGTGGTTGATGGGGGAGGGACCAAAATTGAAATAAGCTAAACCTGATTCAATTAAAATGTTTATTTATTTTAATTAAAATATTATTAAAAAGTGTCACGTCAGATTTTCGTTAGTTTTTGGATGGAAATCTGGACGGAAAACCAATTCTGCAAACGGAGATATTCGTGGGAGATGCGTAATGCAATTAATTTTTGTCGGGGACCAAAATCGTTGAAAAGGTATACATGGGGACCAAATGTGCAATTAAGCCTATATATAATTAGGAACGGAGGGAATAATATATAGTCTCTCTGCTTGAGCCATAGGCAAAACTGTGGGAATTGTCCCTAACTTAGAGGAAAAGACATTTGAAGCTCCAAGATTTCTACAAAACCCAAACATCCAAATTCCATGATCATCCTCACAAACTTTGACACATGCATGGAGAGGAGGGGAGTAATGCTTGAAGCCTTATTAGATCAATGTTCAAAATATTATTTTCAATTTCTTTTAGGGTTAAAAACTATAACCGTCCCTAAACTTTGAGCAAGATTTGAAAACCGTCCCTCGCCGGAAAATTCTATGAAAACCATCCTCAGACTTTCAAAAACAAATTGGACTCGTCCCTCCGGCAGCCTCAGGTCCGGTTAGTTGCTTACGTGGCTGTCCACGTCAATTAATGAACCTACGTGTAATTTTTTATTTAAAATTAAAAAAAAATCTTAATTACCCAACACTAAATCTAAACATTAATCCCTAAATTTACACAAAATCAAAACACCCAAATTTGATCCCTTTTCCCCAATATACACTAACATAATCGACACAAAATAATGCAATTAAAGAGATAAAAATGTCAATTTAAAAAAAAAGATAAAAATGTCGTTCAAAATAAAAGGAGATAAAAATGGAACCAAACTCATAACTTCATCTGCAATACCGAACCAAACCCAGAACTTCATCTGCAATACCCCAAACCCATAACTTCTTCTTCTCTACCTCTTCATCTGCAATAGCCACTCAACACCCAGAAATCGCCCCCCAACCCACACTTCCCCCCCCCCTAGAAAACCAACCACACCTCGAATAAATCCAATCAAACACACCCTTCACACCAAACGAAGATGAAACCCGCAAATTCTCAAATTGAAGACACGGTGCACCGAATTGCCAACCTTTAGATTAAATAAAATCAAAGTGGGTTAGTTCTTGTATGTATTCAATGTGTAATTTGAAACAATCGAGGATACTTGCAGTTCTGATTAGTTTGTGAACTTTCCGAGAACATAAACAAACATTTTCTTCTAATATTTGCCTTAATTGTGCAGAAAAGGTCAAGTGATGGAGATTGCATAGCAAATTTTGGAAGCATCACCAAGTCCCAATGCAATAATCAAACCAAAATTGAAACCCCAAGTAGCAAAATCGCACCAAATCCGGCCCTATCGTACTGCTTGAAGGACTTGAAGGTGGGGTTCATAGCAGCGAGGACTTCAACCCTGATTCTCGATCTGTTCCTCCTCTTTCAACAGATCTGAATGTTTCGCCGCTTCTTAACGACCTTGGGTTCTTGGTGGGTGGCGGGTTAGCGATGGGGGTGCGGTGGGTGGGTGGAGGGTGGTGGGTGAAGGAGATGAAGTGAGAAGCGTGAAAATTGTTTCTGGAAGATGAAGTGTTTTTTTAAGAGAAGATTTGTTGTTAATTAGTTTTAATTTGGTTTTTAAAAAATAATTTTAAATTTGTTTGATTGAAATTTATATAATTTAATCAGGATAATTTAAATTAAATTAAAAAAATCCCAACTAAATTCTTTAATTGATGTGGCGGTACCACATAGGATTAGAGGCTCCACATAAGCACAGCGGCCGAACCCAAGGCTGCCGGAGGGACGGGTCCAATTTGTTTTTGAAAGTCTGATGATGGTTCTCAGATAATTTTCTGGCGAGGGACGGTTTTTAAAACTCGCTCAAAGTTCAGGGACGGTTATAGTTTTTAACCCTTTTTTTAAAAGCTGCTTAAATATAATAAATCAAGCAGGCATAAAGGCCAAAACATCAGCACAAACAAAAGCATCCAGTCCAGAAGGTCCCTCCTAAATTCAAACACAAAAAGAGGAGGCACTCCGAGCTAAAGAGTCAGTGGAACAATTGTTAGATCTACAGACAAATAAAACATCCAAATGCAAAACAATGTAAAGAAAGAGAACGACAATCACTAAGAGCATCTCCAATACTATGTTCTTAATTCTTAGTTCTTAGTTCTTAACACTATTCATGTGGGCTCGTACTGCTACATGTGCTTAAGCAACTCTTTGTAGATTTTGCTCCAACCATGAGTTCTTATTTCTTAGTACTTAACACTATTCATCTGGTCCCACAATACCATTATATTAGTAATATTCATTATTTTCATATAATTTTGATTTAAATTTAAATGTTAATTCAATACTTAAATTAAATCAGTTGATGAATTAGAGAAAAAAATATTTTTTTATGCTAAGAACTCAGAAAGCAAAACTCCTTATATAAGAATTAGTTCTTATTTTTAGAACTCGACGTCAGCCCCCTCCAATAGTTAAGACCATAAGCGCTTATGTCATAAGCGTTTAATTAAGGTATGTTTCCAAATGGGGTCTTGGCATTTTTCTTATTTTCAATATTTCTTTTTTGTATCTTGTTTTGGGCTTCTACATGGGCCTCATGAGTTTTAGGTTTGGGCCAGGGCCATTGATGTTGTTTTGAGATTGTATTCCGACCGACACGACACGAGATGGAGAAATTGGGCTTACCGTTTGGACCCAATTAGATTAGCGGTTTTTATCGTGTGGTATTTGACAAAAACAAAAGCCTAACCCACTTGACCATTTTAGGTGTCATTTTAAATGCTTTAAGTTTTTGCGAGTTTGAAGAAACACTCTCTCTCTAATAAAGAGATACAGAGTGTTAAATTTTTTTTTAAAACAAAAACCTTGAATGGGGAATTAAGTTTACTACATTGCAAAATGCTATCACAACTTTCAGTTCATTGCGCAAAGATTGAAAATCTAAAAATGCTCCTCAGGATTCCATGTCCATAGTGGTCTTAACACCTCTTCACTTTAAGTTCACCAGAGAGATTCACATTATCACCTCCGTGCTTTCCGAGGCCTGTCAAAAACAAACACCACAGATTAGTGCATGTTTGAAGATCCGGTAGGTTACAATTATAAAGTTCATTTATACAGCAAACTAACCAACAGAAATGCTATCATCACCTTTTTAAGTACACTCTTCAAAACATATATATATATATATATATATATATATATATATATATGTGTGTGTGTGTGTGTGAATTGTTATGGTATTATGGTTCGACATACCTGGAAGACCTCTCCCCTAGATTCAGTTTCTTAAACATCGACTCAGATTCTTCAAGTAGTTCAAGCTCAAAAACAACATCTTCAATAACCCGAGCCAGTTTAGTGTCCTTATCAGCTGTATGGAAACAATCTCTTTTCTTAGCATCAAGAACTACCTGCTTCCACACTGTGTCACTGCTAACCAGTGTTGCCGCATTTCCTAATATCCAAAGGCTATATCTGCACAAGCATAAACCCATTTTTCCATCAACTTGGAAGCTGCAGCACAACAAAAACAAATAAACATGAAATATCACATACCTAGCCCTAGTCATAGCAACATTTGCTCTTTGTCTATTGGAAAGAAACCCCACTTTTCCACTAGGATTAGATCTCACAGTAGAAATTATTATAACATCCTGTTCCCCTCCTTGAAATCCATCAACCGAACGAACACTGACAGAGAAGTCAGGATCAGAAACTGAAATGTGGTGCTTAATTTTCTGTTGGATTTCATAAACTTGAGAATTATAGGGAGATATAATTCCAATGCTAATTTTCTTCCTAGTCCTCATAAACTCTGGCAAAACAAAATAGAACAGTGTTACTCAGAACCATGCATTATTGAAGCTGAAGATTTCTTATAAAGTTACAGCACATAGATAAAACTAACCTTTTTTAAGGCTTCCAATTATCTCAGAAATAACTGCAGCTTCAACCTGGTTCTTCAAACTGTGTTCACGACCAAACTGTTCTTTCCCCTTTGCTATATGGATAAAAGAATAAGAACCAAACATTTCTCCTTCAAGGAAACTCCTATTATAGCTTTCTTCCTTGACAGTGGGGGCATCAGTAAGTTTTTCGTCATAAAACTCTTTGCATGGGAATAAGCTAATGGATGGATGCATCCGATACTGAACATTAAGCATATGCTTCTTGTATCCTAAGAGCACCAGCCTCTGAAACAAACTTCTTCCAAATTCAGCATTATCTGCAGTCTAAAAATTTAAGGACTTTAAGCATGTTAGATAGCAATCTTTCATGATGGCAGGGAATCTATAATTAAAATTACAAAAAAGGCAATGCTAAAGTTAAGTACCCTGCTTTTAACCAATGCTGGAAGCTGTTTCTCATCACCTATTAGGATGCAATGGTGGAGACCAGGCAGCTGCAATGGAATGGTTGATTCACATTCCTTTAATTGGGCTGCTTCATCAACTATTAGAAATTGCACTGATCTCATCCGTTCTGTGTATAGTTTAACAGAACTTGATGCAGTGCATAGAATTATGCATGCAATGGATAAGCAAAAAATTTCTACATCACCTCTCCAAGAATACTCAGGAAGGGAAATTGACTCAGAAAGTGAATTTAGTAGGCTAAGGCACTCATCTCTTTTGAAGCTTGACCATCCTAGGGAAACTAGAATGCTTTCTTCATCACTATCATCTTCATTTTGATTGAATTGAGCTTGACTCAAGGAAATTTCAAGAGACCTTAACAAAACCAGAACTCTAAACATTACCTTCACCGTTTCAAGTGCAATGATATATGTTGGTAAGTGGGTATACAAGGTATGTACGAAGGACTTGAGCTTGTCCCTTAATTCCCTGAATTGCTGCTTGACAAAATCCTCCAATGTCAAGATGGTTTTCTTTAGATCATTTTTCGCCAACTCGTACTTCTCTGCTATGTCTTTCCATTTTATCTGCACAAATTCCTCAAATGTCATCTGGTCATCATCACCCTTATGTTTCATGTGTGCATAATATGCAGGTACTACATTACTATCTTCTTGATCAGCAAATTCTTCTAATGACATAAGACCTTTCTCTTTCTCAAACAATAGATATTGTTTTCTAGGGTCCTCAAGCAACCGGATCATCGATTCCAAGCTATTCTTCCATCCAGATGAAGGAGCAAGGCACTTCATAAGTTTTTTTACACGATAATCAAGAAACGCATCTCCAAGCCCCTGGTAAGAATCCACTTTCATTCTTGATTTATTTCCAAATAAAACTATGTTACCCATCCCATATGCTTTATAAACATTTGAAATTGAACCTTTAACTAAACTATGTAACCTTGTTGCCACTTCCAACACAGCAGTGTTGGTAGGTGCACAAGTTAATGTTCTTGCTTTTAACTTGAGAAGAGAAAATAATAAGCAAGCAACTGTCTTTGTTTTGCCTGTCCCTGGAGGGCCCCATATAAGTTTAATGTTGTTATGCTTGCAATTCATCATATTAACACATGTTAACACTGCATCTTCCTGAGAATCATTCAGAATCTGAGAGCGAATTATGTCCTTTATGATGGAAGGAGCTTGACAATCTTCACCTGACGGGCAAATTTCACAGTCTTCGCCTCCCTGTGACGTATAAACCAAGCATTAGACATGTTACATTCAAAAAAAAGTTGAGAGAGAGAGAGAGAAACTGAGAACAAGAAAAATTTATTTAGTAGAAGATTGAGGGAAGGACAAGCTTTTCAAGGATTTAACATAGATATGTCATGTCCTTTACAAAACACAATAATGCAAGTGCACTTCAAAGTAACTTCCCATGTAAGCAAAGTAAATCATGATTGTATAAGTATGAAACTTTATAAAGGAAAAGATCTAGTGGGTCTTACATTTAAATCAGTTTGCAGCACTTTCCTAATCATGCTCATGGTTTGACCCTCCAACTGAAAATTCAATGCTTTCCAAATACGAATATTTGTTGTTAAGTTCAAAAGGTAAATTGCATAGAATTTCTGTTTTTCATCACCCCTCAAGCCATACTCAATGTCTATCTTTATGGATTTTGATGACAGTATAGATAACTCATTAGGATATTCTACATCTTTTGGCCCAAGAACATAAGCGAGATGGTAGTAATTACTTTCTGGCTTTTTCAAGTCATATACGTTTTTGGGCCTTATTTCAGCGAAAGCAATGAGATCCCCAGACTCAGGCACATATTCTCCAATATCTTCTTCCACTTCATCAGTTTTAACCTTCAACAGCATCTCATAGAACAAGGCTTTGGGAAGTTTGAAGCTCTTTCTGTCTCTTTCAACACTCCAGATTTCACAAAATCTCTGGTGGAGTTGAACGTCTCTGGTATCTTCTGCACCTGAGAAATAGATGACAATGTGTTTCAAAGTGCTATCAAACTAATGAAATTTTGTGTACTATCAAACTAATGAAATTTTGTTGGTTTGGAGAATGTCTTCCACCAACATATCATCGGTTGAAACCAGCACACATAAGAAAAAGTACTAAAATTTTACATGAAATTGGAGTGTTTGTAAGGAAAATAAATCATGTAATAAAATATCCTTAATTCATATTTTAAAATCTAATTCTGACTTCTGAGTTCCAAAAGTAAATTTGTCTCAAAACCTCTAAACAAGCAAAGTTATTTGCCCTTCTCCTCCTTTCCTCTCCTCTCCCTCCATTGAATAATCAAAATTAAGGCATTGTTAGCATATTAAGAAAATATAAGAGGTTATTTGAGACCTTAGAAAAAACAAAATTCTCTATGAATGTCATACTAGTGGTTTATATCTTATGCAGTTTTAAACAAAAACAGTAACACTAAAGTGGAGAATCTGTGATTTTTCATGTGTCAAATATATATATGGAGATTTTGACAGAGGTTTTTTTCAAGAGACTAGTGAGGAGAAAAATTAAGTACCTTGTTTTTCAGAAGATTTTCGTTCAGAACATGGTCGAGAGTCCATGAAAACACGATGTCTAAGAGGCCCACTTTGAGAATGTCTTCCTCCCTTGTACTACAAGTCTTCTCCATCTTGTCAACTTGCACCGATCACCTCTTTCTCAACTATATGGTAAAGCAAAGATTAGGAAAACCAAAAACAAAATCACTCACTTCACTTCATTCACTAAACCATAAAACAAAGATATATATATATAGAGTACTAATATAATGCACTCAAGGAACTAAACAGTTCAAGCACCCTTTACTTTGCTTACATGGGAAAGATGAATGTAACTTCTCACTTCTCCTACAATTTATCATTATTACATCCATTTTTAAGTTTTTTTTAATTTTTAAATTAAGAAAATTTTAAAATGTTTCCAGGAATACAAAATACTTACCAAACACATTTATAAAATTTACCCAGGAATAACAGACCCGGTAATCATATTCCTGAGAATAACATTCTCGGGAATAACATTCCCAGGAATGTTATTCCCGGGAATGTTATTCCCGGGAATGTTGACATTCCCGGGAATTCCCGGGAATAACATGTGATCTCAAACCTTGAAACAAACGCCCCCAAAGAGAAGATTTGTTGTTAATTAGTTTTAATTTGGTTTTTAAAAAATAGTTTTAAATTTGTTTGATTGAAATTTATATAATTTAATCAGGATAATTTAAATCAAAATAAAAAAATTCCAACTAAATTCATTAATTGATGTGGCGGTGCCACATAGGATCAGAGGCTCCACATAAGCACAGTGGCCGGACCCAAGGCTGCCGGAGGGACGGGTCCAATTTTTTTTTGAAAGTCTGATGATGGTTCTCAGATAATTTTCCGGCGATGGACGGTTTTCAAAACTCGCTCAAAGTTCAGGGACGGTTATAGTTTTTAACCCTTTTTTATAAAAGCTGCTTAAATATAATAAATCAAGCAGGCATAAAGGCCAAAATATTAGCACAAACAAAAGCATCCAGTCCAGAAGGTCCCTCCTAAATCCAAACACAAAAAGAGGAGGCACTCCGAGCTAAGGAGTATGTGGCACAGTTATTAGATCTACGGACAAATAAAACATCAAAATGCAAAACAATGTAAAGAAAGAGAATGATAATCACTAAGAGCATCTCCAATGCTATGTTCTTAGTTCTTAGTTCTTAGCACTATTCATGTGGGCTCGTACGGCCACATGTGCTTAAGCAACTCTTTGTAGATTTTGCTCCAACCATTAGTTCTTATTTCTTAGTACTTGACACTATTCATCTGGTCCCACAATACAATTATATTAGTAATATTCATTATTTTGATATCATTTTGATTTAAATTTAAATGTTAATTCAATACTTAAATTAAATCAGTTGATGAATGAGAGAAAAATATTTTTTTTATGCTAAGAACTCAGAAAGCAAAACTTCTTATCTAAGAACTAGTTCTTATTTTTAAGAACTCGACGTCAGCCCCCTCCAATGGTTAAGAACTCAGTTTTTAGGTCTTAGCTCAAAAATAAGAAACAAGAACATTGCATTAGAGATGCTCTAATAATCAAATCAAGATAAGAATTGCATCTGGTACGACGCCTCAAGTACCACTAATACAACTGCAAAAAATTTATTTCCAAATTCTCTATGAATGTCATACTAGTGGTTTATATCTTATGCAGTTTTAAACAAAAACAGTAACACTAAAGTGGAGAATCTGAGATTTTTCATGTGTCAAATATATATATGGAGATTTTGACAGAGGTTTTTTTTCAAGAGACTAGTGAGGAGAAAAATTAAGTACCTTGTTTTTAAGAAGATTTTCGTTCAGAACTTGGTCGAGAGTCCAAGAAAACACGATGTCTAAGAGGCCCACTTTGAGAATGTCTTCCTCCCTTGTACTACGAGTCTTCTCCATCTTGTCAACTTGCACCGATCACCTCTTTATCAACTATATGGTAAAGCAAAGATTAGGAAAACCAAAAACAAAATCACTCACTTCACTTCATTCACTAAACCATAAAACAAAGATATATATATATATATATAGAGTACTAATATAATGCACTCAAGGAACTAAACAGTTCAAGCACCCTTTACGATACAAAATGGTTCACGTGGTGGAAATTAGGGATGGCACCCGCGCGGGGCAGGGGCGGGGAGTGGCCCCCCATCCCCGTCCCCGCATCTCTCTTTTGTCCCCATCCCCATTCCCCACGGCGGGGTAAATTTTCACCCCCATCCCCAATCCTCACCTCCCCTCGGGTCTTAACACATCATTAAAAATATAATAAAACTAAATTAAATATAAAAAATACACAAATTTCTTCCTGGACCACAAATGTATAGAAACCACGGATGAGAATAGAACATGTCAAATTCCATGAAAATGTATATTGAAGTTCAAATAACATTGATCAAAATTCATAACATTAAGTCTACAAATAAGAAAATTGACATATAAAATTCAACATTCAATCCAAAAAAATGTGAAGTCTATCATCCAAAATATCTCAAAAGTCAACGCCGAAAAAAGTCTAAACTCTGTAAAAATACAAATCATCCCGCAGTCAAGTCATCGCCAATGTGAAATAGGGTTATACTTATAGTGGTAAGAAATCTAGGGTTTTATAATTGACCGTTTGTATTCTTTTTTTTTACAACCGACTGATTGTATTCTTATTTTTAAATTTTTATATATAATTGGCTATTTTTTTTTTGAACTCTATATAATTGGCTATGATACTTTATATTTTTTATTATCTACTTGACTTTGATTACTAAAGGTATTATTAATTTTTTACATATATATACGGGGCGGGGTCCCCGCGGGGCGGGGAGGGTGATCCTCATCCTCATCCCCAAATTTGTTTCGGGGGGATTTTTGTCCCCATCCCCACCCCCACAGGGAAAAATTCCCCAGGATCGGGGCCCCAAACGGGGCAGTCCCCACGGGGATCCCCATATACAGGTGGAAATTGCCATCCCTAGTGGAAATGCATTAAGCCATTAAATTTAACCATTTATTAAAAGCAACTTCTCATGTACGCGTGATGCATGGTTTTCTCGATTGTACATTAACTCTTCATCGTTTTTATGTATCAATTGACATATTAAGTTATGGTGCATCAGGAATTGTGCAATACTGCTGGAACTGGAAGGTGAAGGGGTTGGTAGGGGAGTGAACCAAAATAAAGAATTACTTTAATTTTTTTCATATTCATGTAAGATTCACGTATATGTGTACATTATTTGCATATTTTGGTAGCAAAACAATACTTTTATGGTGCTTGTTGTGGAACCTTAATCAGATTAAGGCGTGGTACCCAAAATGAGTTTGTTCGATAATAAAGACTCAATATACCGATTCAAAGTTTGATTTTATTCTATCGTATTAATGCAGCGTTGCATTCTTAGGGACGTTGAGATTTGCGAGTTATGTTTTCTGAGCTTTATTCATTCATCAACCATAGTCATTTTACGCGCATCTCCATCACCATAATTCGTTTTCACCACTCATTCATTTTTCATTAAAATATGAATTTCATAAGATAAAGTTAATTGATAAGTAAAGTAAAATCTAAAGATGTAGTATTTACCTAAAATAACATGATAATAATCTATTAAATTACTTAATACAGGTACCATACCCAAAAAGAATTCAAGGTACCACAGAATTTACCCTAATTAACTATACTAGGATAGTAGCCCGTTTCCGTGCGATGCACGGACGAGCGATTCCACGATTTAATATATTTAATTTTGTAATTTATTAAAGCGAACACATTAATTCACATACCAGTAATATACTCAATTATCTAAAATCAACACATTTTATTATTATCTTTGTCAATATATAGGTGACACTAAAACGATTAATAACTTTAATGTATATAAAACATATGTATGTGGAGTTTTTACTGTCTTATTATCATTTATCAAATTTGATTGATTGACATTGTAAAAAGCTTTACACTGTCGGTGCAGGAAACTTTTTCTCTAATAATAATTATACAATACGCGATGCGCGCTAGAAATGATAAAAAAGAAAGTTGAGATCAAAGAGAGGCAAGGGCTGGCTAGTGGTGGAAGATTGTGGGTTTGAAGGGCGGCAAGGAGAAGGAGATGCAGAGTGGTACCGATCCAGAAGAAGGAATGAGTAAATTCTAAAATACCCCTCATGCATAGTTTAATACACTCCTAGTGCACTGGTGGACAAAAAGAAGATCCACCCTCCATAATTTTTTTTGGTTACATAGGAAAAGGTAGGCACTATAATTTTAAAAGTTTTTTGAAAGTACTTATTGATAGATAAAAAGTAAAAAAATATTCTATTATGAATTTATAAATGAAATTTTTTTACAAAACGTGTTTTCAATATTATTGTGATGCACTCATGTTTAATTTTTTTTTTCTTCGAGAAAATAGAAATATTAATAATAATAAAGACCATGAGACCAACCTTCTCATGAGATAGGCAAATATTAAGGACTCCCATAAGAGATTCCAAACATAAAGAGTACAAATAGTGAAATAAAAAAGGCATAAGCTGATACAATGGGAATAAAGCTAGACTAAAAAGATAAACTATTACAAAGGAAAAAGACTAAATAATCTAATAGAGATGATGAAAAGTAGAACCACTTCAGCAAATGGTGAAAGAGAAACCAGTAGGCACGCAAGATAACAATTGCAAGCTAGAGAAAGCACTCCTCCATTATCAAGAATCTTATATTGAGTCGTGGTTCATTACAGAGTAGAGTAGACCAGCTTCATACATCAGCGAGTTGCCACAGAGTAGAAACACAAGTATATCTCAGTAAAACCGTGTCAGAATACATCAGTAGTAAACTGAAACCAGCCCACATAAACCTTATATTGAGCAGTGGTTTAATCTCTATATGTATGTAGTCAACAAAATAACTTTACGTGAAGGATGCCCACTACACAATAATCATAATTTGTAAGATTTGAAATTGAAAATACATTACTGAACCATATCATATGTGTCTATTATAAACAAAATTTTATAATCAATAATGTTTTTAAATTAATAAAATTTTATATATTTTTTACAACGGAAAGATAAATTACACCCTTCAAGAATTAATTTCTAGACCTCCTTCACTCAACTCATATGTTTCCTACCTCTTACCACTTGAACTATTATTCAGGAACTAATGAAATTTATATAAAAAAAATATAGATATGAAATAGTGTTAAATGTATGTAAAAATAATATAACTTGTTATTTCTATTGGAATTTATTCATGGATTACCATTACTTTTAGATTATAGCAAACTTACTTTTATTGTTAGGTGCTAAACAGTTCTCAACTCTAGTTTTGCAGATTTGGTATTTTTATTTTTTAGAAAGAAAATATTTCAAAAATATAAATAATAGAACCAACTTAAATTTAGGGCCGGTGGTTAGCATTCCTAAAGTAAAATTAACTAAAATAAATTAACTAAAATAAAAGCTTCACATATATTCCTTACAACTCTACACGAATTGTATGTCCAAGTCAAAATCATGACTGAGTTACAATTTAAATCACCAATACCAAATAGCACCTGAATAAAAGTTGTTCTCTATTTTATGTTTTTTTTAAATCAACAAAATCATAATAATATCCTAATAGATGATATTACCACTAAGCGATGGCCTGCAAAGTCCATACCAAACCAACTTCAGGCAAGTACATGCAATTAGGCACACTTTCAATAATGAGAAACTTCCGAGTAAATCGAAGACAATTACAAAGTTAAAGACTAAACACATCACTCTAGTAGCTACCTCTAGAGTTCTTCAAGACTGACTAAATACAAAGATTTCAGATGCCAGAGGAAACAACTCGAGACATGGACCTGCAATAAGTAAATCCCACGACGGTTTAGCTTCATAGGAAGCTGCCAAATTCCAAATTCTTCTTACATTAGTTGAATCTTCACTAAGGAGTGTTTTGTTAATTATTTTTCATCATACTCTCATGCTCCTTCTTCTCAAGTCCAACTTGGCACAAGTACAACAGCCAAGTTGAATCTTGGATCTACTTAACTTAACATGAGACTAAAATATGTTTCTAACGTATAAATTGTCTCCAACTATATTATGTTCCATAGAAGCCTCGGAACATGGAAGATGGGTTCACATATTAAATAAGTGTGAAAAGAGGAAAAATAACATGTTCAGTGAATAGTGACACCAGTTGGTTGTGTGTAATTCGAAGTGCAGTTTCAACTTTGTTCACAGTCTGACCTCCTTTTCCACCTTCTCTTGAAAAAGGATAAATGCTTATGTTGCTCATGTTCTCATGTTCTTTTCTAGTTTGCTATTTTAGGGGCCCAAGTTTCACTTAGAAGGTTTTTGCAGCAAGCGACAAAGATACATTGATAACAATGAATAAGTGAGATGCTAAAACAACAGCAGTGCCTAACTAACTACAAGAAAAATCAACAGCAGTTGCCTTAAATCTTCATAAACTACATCATGGTCAAGCAAAGTTTACACATCATACTATCATAGAGGTTACCTCAAGACAATAGTACTCTAAATATACATGCTTTTATAGATCTTAATTAGTATCCAAGGCATTAGTCAGTTGTCTAGTTACATATTTAAAACTCTTTACTTTCTTTTTCCTTTTTATTGTTTAATAGAAGGGTGTTAAATTTCTGTTAGCTGCCTGAAATGGTTACAGAATAAGACACAAATATTAACTCAAACAAAGAAAAATAGGAGAGGTAATATTAGGATAAAAACAATACCAATATGAAGAGGCTGTGAAATTTAATGAGCATAGGTCAGCTATATAACTGTACAACAACAATACCTCTTTTTGATTGCTATAGCTACCGACTTTCAAATGCTCAATTTTAATAGTTCTACATTACTTTGAACTTATAAAAGCATTGATCAATGTTAAAACTAAAACATAAGAATTGGAATCCTACAATGCTAACCTCTTGCAATATTAAGCTTAGTTTAGCCAATGTAGATCAAGTATATTTCATTTCACCATTGCATTTAGTACCACTTCCATGTACTTTTGAGGAGGAAAAAGGAGGAAGGAAACTGCATTAACCTATAAACTAAAACATATGGCAGAGTGAAGAAAAGTGGTTTTAGAACTTTCAAAGGACTATATACAGAGGGAAAAAACATACACAATAAGCAAATCACCATTGAAAATTGGTAGTATTTCTCCATCTACAGGTTGAAATAAAACACTTAAGAATTGTATAAACATACCTGCTGAGTTTTTGAGTTGTATTCAATATAATAGGTAGCTCCAATCTGTTTGCGGAGCTCCTCACCCTAGTTATGAGCAATAGCCAACAGTTTCAAAAAAAATACTGCATGTTGAACTCCAAACAGGTAAATGACTAAACTGTCAAAGACTAAACACACCATACCCCTTTATAAGTTCTTCAAGACTGACTCAATACAAAGGTCTCATATTCTAAGAGAGGACTTGCAATAAAGCACAGTAAATATAAAGACCAAACTTGTATAGATGTGTACAAAGCCAAATACGTTAAGCTTCGTCCATATTCCCAGACACTGTTTTTTCTTAGTTTTGTAGCAAGTATTGCACTTATATCACTATCTATGAGAAAATCCATTCTTAAATCCGAAGCTACATTTGTCACTATAACGGCTAAACCAAACCGAGAAAAAATGGTTGTGTAGATTGAAAAAAATGGCTTTGAAAAGAATGCGAAACTCAGTAACAAAATCTTTGTGAAATGATTGTATATACAGAAAAATCTTAGGATTGACCATTCTCTACTTATTGTAGAGATCAATTAAAATACCAGCTAGTGCATATAATATCTATACACTCAAATACATGCACTTTTCAACTTATTATAATTGAGATGAACAGATAGCTTGGAAATCGCACAAAGTTTATGCATTTAATATAACTCAGATCATATGAATACATGTACTTGCATTTCATGGACCAGCTGGGAAAATTGATCATTGTAGAACATACCTTCCGGTAGAAAGTGAAACTTCATTGCAATCATAGTAACCTGTAAAATTTTAAAACATCAGTTACAAAAGTAAATCATGAAAATAACTTTAAAACCTTAAAGAAATTCTTGAAGATAGATTTTGTGACCACCAATCCCATATGGTTTTACTTACAAATACAAGACCACTAAAGGTTAGTGGAAACAAATGCTTGCAATTATTGAAGGAAAGCATACATGTTCGAGGCCCTTTTAGCCACCAAGTTCTCCATTTTGTGATTCTCAGAACATTTCATATATCTATCTCATCTTTGCAACCATAAAACATATTACAGTTCCTATAGAAAAAGCATTCTTTTGATGCTAAGCAGGTCCATGCCATTAAGGACTTTTGGCTCCTTAAAGCTTTGTCCACGTCCACTTTTGAAACAGAGGGAAAAGTACCACACACTGGTTTCACCATTTGGATCCCTCCTACACAAGCTCAAAGAATCGATCAACAAATTGTGACACTGGTGAGTGAAATCACATTAGTTAGAGTGAAGTAATCTTATGTGCTGGCTTATTGTAAGAATTAAGACACAAAATAGCACATCCAAAAAGTTACATATGCATAAAGTGAGTAGTGGAAGGGGTCTAGTAAAAAATTAAATCGTCGAGAACATGTTTTACAATATGTTGAATACCATGAGCTCTACAAAGCACAGTTTCTCTATGTAGTATTTTCCTTTAAGCAAGCAAAAAAATAAGAAAATGAAAGAAGAAGTGTCACGTAGGTGGTGTGGCTTCCAGAATCATAAAGTGACAAGTAAGAGGTAATAGGGTATCAAACAAAAATGAAAGGGTTGCAATAGTGCCAAACAATAAAACAAAATCATCAAAGAGGAAAATGAAAGGGACTGCACAATGCACTCTCAGCTCACATTGAAATATGGAGAAGAAAAGAGAGAAGAGATAGCATAAAAGGGTATATATCTGGTTCAGCAAATGGGACGAACCAAGCATAGAAAAACATCATCTTCTTCCTTTCATTCCCCTGCACAAACAGAGCACAATACCCTTCACCATTTCCCTCAACCTCTACCACCATAGCCTCTCCACATCAAACCAGAACTCACACCCCCATCTCCACCAAACAAAAAAACTCGAATCCAAGAACCTTAACAGGACCTTCACCAACACCTTTTCTCATTCTCCAGTAACAACCAAATCACTTCCCTCTTCCAAGAACTAACTCTGTCCTGCATCTCACTTAATGTGACTTCAAGACCATCTTGAATAGATCTAAATCATTCTTAGATGAAAATTAAGGGAATAACCATTCATGTGATCATATAGAAAACAGATTTAAACCAAGAAAAAGTATAAAGGGAAGAGGAAATCACTATATCACTCTACAACCAATAGGTAATTGGCTCCACCGTTCCATCCCGTCCCGTGTCATCTGACATAACCAGCAACACCGTACAACGATGATATCTTCCTTGACCTTCTCATCTCCTTATGGTTCTCACCTAATCCGAAAGAAGGCATGCTTCCTCCACAGATCAAGGGTGACGAAAAATCTGACAAAGTGATGATATTCACTGTCACGAAGGTTGCTTGAGACGCATCACGCTGCATGATTGAACTTCAAACCCTCCTCTCTTCTCCACCTAACCCAATCCTTCTTCCACGAACACAGTGAGGTCAGTCAGCCAGAGAAAGAAAGCGTGGAAGCAACCTTGAAAACATATAAATGGCCAAGATTGAAAGAGCACAACTTGAGGTTTCTTAGGAATAGTAACTTGAGGTTTTGCCTTAAGTAATAGTAGATAGATATAGGAAAAGAAGAAGCAGAAACACAAATATTAAACAATGCAATTAATTATGTTAAAAAAAACAATGCAATTAATTTTGTTAATTTTTTAAAAAATATTATTTGTTTTTAGTTTTAACCTATTGACATTATTTTTTATTTTTTATTATTCCTTTCATACTTACTTAGCTTTAGTAAGTATGAATCCCAATGGATTTATTATACCTTGTATTAGCAAGTCAATTTGCTACATTATTTGATTATCTAAGAACATGTTAAGTTTTTTCTCTTTTTGGTAAGCAAGAACATGTTAAGTAGTATATATATACCTAACTCGGATCGGATAATCCTCTTGAAATTCTTAGGTTGTGTTTGGGATGGGGATTGTAGAAATTCAAGGGATTTTAAATACTAGGGAATTCCCTTGACTTTTAAATTCCATTATTTAGAGAAAGTGATGAAATTCCCTCAATTGTAAAATTCTTTGTTTGAATAATGTAGTAATTGAATTTCCTTCATTTAATTTACTTATCTTAATATAATAATTATAATTTTTTAATCTTATTTAATATTATTTGAATAATTATAATAAAAAAATTTACTTGAACCCTAATATCGACAGAAAAATCTAAAAACGTCCCTAAACCCTAAAATCGACACAAAACTAAAAAATTGACCCTAAATCTGACATGAACTCTAAAATCAGTCGAAAACCTAAAATCGACCCTAAACCCGACCTGGACCCTAAAACTGGCTGAAAACCTAAAATCGACCGAAAACCCTAAAGTTAACCCTAAACCCAATCTGAACCCTAAAAACGACATAATGACCTAAAATCAGCATTCGACCCTAAACCCGACATAAACTCTAAAATCGTCCAAAAACCTAAAATCAAAGTAATATAGTTATTTAAGAAATACTGAAATATTGAAAAACCAGATCATATTAACTATAACGTGGACAATGCAAAGTTGTAGTTATTAGAGCATCTCCAATGCAAGGTTCTTAGTTCTTATTTCTGAGTTAAGAACTAAGAACTGAGTTCTTAACCACTAGAGGAGATGGCGTGGAGTTCTTAGTTCTTAAAAATAAGAATTAGGTTCTTATATAAGAAGTTTTACTTTTTGAGTTCTTAGCATAAAAAATTAATTTTTTTATCTCAAACTCATTTAATTTAAGTATTGAATTAGCATTTAAATTTAAATCAAAATTATATGAAAATAAAAAATATTAATATAATGGTATTGTTGGACCGGATGAATAGTGTTAAGAGCTAAGAAGTAAGAACTCATAGTTTGAGCAAAATCTGCAAATATTTGCTTAAGCACATATGACAGTATGAGCCGACATGAATAACTAAGAACTAGCATTGGAGATGCTCTTAGTAGTGGTGTTTTGTATTAGCAAATTTATATTTGCAAAAAAATAATGAATAAAATATTTGTTATCTTTAAATTGAAAACTTCATATTTGTGTTTACTCATAATCATTAGTTTTTTTATAACTTTTACTCTTCATTCAAATGAGATACTTGATATCAAAGAGTTACAAAATCTCTCATTATTTCATTCCTTGTATTCGAGATTTTATTATTCATAATATTTTTATTTATTTTGCATTAATATTTTATTTCTATTTATTTGTTATTTTATTTATATTTTTTAATTGCAAAACCCAAACATCCTGACAAACTCTGACACGTGCATGGAAATGAAGAGAATAACACTTGAAGACTTATTATAATCATTGTTCAAAATGACTTCCAATTTTAGTACTAGTATTTTCCTTATTTATTTATTTTTGTCAAAGGTAAGTGATTCCATTCAAGAGGTGAATTGCCTAACGGCACTTACAGCAACTGATCATTCAAACTTGAATGAAAGGAAATTGGGCCATAGCCCAAAACAACTTACAAGAGAGTTCATTAACACTTAAGCCTATGACTCTTAGCACATCTAAAGAGGGTTAGAACTAAGAGATTAAGACAAACTACTTGCAAGAACCACTCAAAAGGAGTTAGGCCCATAACAGAAAGCCCATTAGAAAATGGGTCAGCCAAACCATAGCTTTTGGGTCTCCAAACCCTAGCCAACCAGAGTACAGGGGCGGCAAAACGGTGGTGAGGGGAACGAACGAGAGTGGCTCCAAAGAAAAGTTCCTAAAACATGATCTGTAGCATACAAAAGCGAAAATTTGATCTTTAAGATTTTAAATGTCGCTTCTAAACCTTGCCGGCTCTGCCGTCTGCAGAAATCAACTATGCCACAATGCTAACTTCAGAGGTAGGAGACCAGAACAGAAAACCAGATGGTGAAACTGAGACCTTGGAGGCACGCCGTTGTTGGAGATCGGCGTTAGCAGGAAGAGGCCGCGAGGAGATGTTAGTAGAAGCTGGAAAGGGTGCCGCAGAATAGTAGCAATGTATCCAAGCCCCAAAATCACTCCAAAACTGTACCAATCAAGACTTACCCCTACCAACCACTTACGCTGTCGGAAAGAGATGCAGGAGAGGTTGGCCACAGGCTTAAGTTGCGGAGACACGTCACAGGAACATAACGTGTTCAGGATCGGGGATGCTTTCCTCGGAGACTTTGCTTCCTCTGGATCTATTGATTGAGAGCCGGATCTGAAGAAGCCCCGCGGTGGAAGATGGAGGTGGCGAAGATGGCCAAGATGGAGGCATGTGTGGAGGGTGGAGGAGGACGGTGGCAGAGGCCAAGGAAAAGAGGAAAGAACCTAAACTAAAACAAGAAAAAACCCACTTATTTGGGTAACAAATCCACCAAATGTGGAAGAAATCCACCTAATGTGGAAGAAACCCACCTGATGTGGGAGAACAACTACTACCAAGCAGAAAAATGCCTCCCTAGAGGAGGAGGACCCCCCAATGGGGGAGGAGACTCCCAAAGGGGGGCTGACGGTGCTGCTCTATTTGTGCCCTAGCAGAGAAATTTTTTTTTTCGGACTTCTATATGGGCCTTAGGGATTTAAGGTTTGAGCTTTGACTTTTTTTTTGTCAAAGATTTTAATTATACAAAAAGTAATATTAAAAAAAGGCCAAAGCTCTATTTTGTATTTTGTTTCGGACTTCTTTATGGGCCTTAGGGATTTAAGGTTTGAGCTTTGACCTTTTTTTTTGTCAAAGAGCTTTGATCTTTGATATTGTTTTGGGATTGAATTCCAACCCACACGGAATTATTCTAACCGAATAGATTGAGATTAGTTTTTATGGTGTGGCATCTTGGGCAAAGTCAGGCCTAGCCCACTTGAGCATTTTTGGCGTCACTTTAGTTCCATATAATTGAATTTTGGGCAAAGGGACGATGATTTGTATTTTCCCACAACTTTGATAATAATTGAATTTGATCTTGCCAGTTTTGCAAAACTCTCTCCTTTTCTCCCTAGAGAATTTGTCAAGGGTGTAACTCTTATAGCTTCTCGCCCTTTGAGAATTCATATGCTCCTTGGAAACTTGATAAACAGTAATTATATTTTCTTAAATAAATTAGCATGTTAGGTGTAAAAAAGACTTTTTAAATGGTTTGAAACTAACTTTTTAACTAATATACTTTGGTATAAGCTTAAACATTGTTTATTTATATTTATATTTATTGATTTGACATGACTTGACATGACGTGACATGAGCCTGATGTAATTTGACTATAACATATTCGACTACGAGTAGTCTGACCTATTCTCACTCCTAAGACACACTTTCACTATTTCCGTGTTTTCTTTCCTTTCTCTTTTTCCTCTCTCCAACCAAACATAACATTAGTCTCTCCCTTCCTTCTAAAATTTATCCTTCCATTTGTCTTCCATGTATTTTCCCTTGATGCAAACAAAGCATAAATATGTATAAAAAAAAGAATTTAAAAAATTGACCGACAAAACCCATTCGTATTGCAATACATCAACTAGATGCATTTTGCCTTGGTGAAGAAGCACCCAGAAACCAAAAGAACCTAGTATTTCACAACAAGTTAACTTATTTTATAAGTTCCACCACTAAAAAAAAAACAAAATAATTAATAGTCAACAAACATGG
Source organism: Lotus japonicus (assembly GCF_012489685.1). Lineage (NCBI taxonomy): Eukaryota > Viridiplantae > Streptophyta > Magnoliopsida > Fabales > Fabaceae > Lotus > Lotus japonicus. Next base: position 15,339,346 of record NC_080041.1, on the reverse strand, counting down.
ACCCTATATATCCGCTCAAAAAATAAAATAAAATTACATCAAACCGTAACCACTGCTTCATTGCTCTCATCAGATTCACACCAAACAAACCAACCCATCATTCAAAAATGGTCACAGTCATGGAATCACTTCCCAAAGGCTACGGCTTTGTAGCCATTGTTCTTGTTCTCTACTGCTTCCTCAATTTCTTCATGAGCTTTCAAGTGGGCAAGGCTCGCAAGAAGTAATTGCTTTTGTTTTGTTTTGTTTTGTTTTGTGTCCCTTTTTTGTTGACATGGTGATTTTGCTTACAAGGTGTTTGTTGAAATTCCTCACAGGTATAAGGTGTTTTATCCCACCCTTTATGCTTTGGAGTCTGAAAACAAAGATGCCAAGCTCTTTAACTGTGTTCAGGTACCTTTTTTTCTCTAGCTTAAAGCTGAAAGATTTTGAGTTTTTGTTTATTTTTTTGTTTTTTGATATACCCTTTTGAAAAAAATTGTGTTATCAAGTGAAATTCAGTGAAGTATGTCCACCAAGGAAGAAAGGAATTCATATTTTTGTGATTTCAGTTAGACTTCATTCAATTGAAATTCACTGAAGTGTATCCACCATGGATGAGTGAAATTGAGATTTTAGTGATTTCAGATAGACTGAAGTGAATTCATTCAATTGAAATTCACTGAAGTATATCCATTATCCACCAAGGATGAGAGAAATTGAGATTTTTTTTATTTTTATATTTCAGTTAGAAGTGAATTCATTCAACTGAAATGCACTGAAGTATATTCCCCAAGGAAGGGTGAAATTGAGATTTTTGTGATTTCATTTAGACTTAAGTGAATTCATTCAATTGAAATTCACTGAAGTATATCCATTATCCACCAAGGAAGGGTGAAATTGAGATTTTTTGTCATTTTAGTTAGACTGAAGTGAATTCATTCATTTCCATCAATAAAAAGATTGAGTGTATTGAAAATTGTAAGACTGTCACTCTGTTTTGTTAGCCTTATTTTTTTTTTCTGTTGTTTCTCGTGGTAGTTTTTATTTGGTTTATTGGGTGGTTAATGTTTTGTGTATGTGTTTGTTTTGGTGAGTGCAGAGAGGGCACCAGAACTCTTTGGAAATGGCACCCATCTTCTTCATGCTAATGATTCTAGGAGGGTTGAAGCACCCTTCCACTTGTGCTGCCCTTGGACTACTTTATACCGTTTCTAGATATTTCTACTTCACAGGCTATTCCACTGGCCAACCCGAGAACCGTCTCAAGATTGGGTTTGCTCTCTTTCTTTTGCTTTGCACATGCTATTTTGTTTTGGAGTATAAATCTATGTTTATATCAGCTTCTCTTTTCTCAGAAGCTAAGCTTCTCAGCTAGCTTCTCTGCAGAATTGATTTCGACTTTAGAATAAATTCTAGCAGGATTTCCAAACTTGCAAGAAGGGATTTAGAGGAGTGATCTTCCCCATAAGTAATAAAAAGATCATGTGAATAAAGTGATTAAAATTTATAATGAACTAATTGTTTGATTTTTCGTGTGGTAATGACAAATGAGGTTTTGAATCTACTGCTGCTATATCATTTGATATTTTTGTGAAAGTATTGATGTGTAAATTAATCAATATGCTTGCAGGAAATATAACTTTGTGGCGATATTGGGGCTTATGCTGTGCACACTTTCATTTGGATGGACTCTCCTCAATCAGCCTGCTAGCCACTGATTTGGTTGTTGCTTTAACCTTTCTTTTTGTCAGACCCTTTTGACAATTTGGTGTTTGGTGAATTATTAAATAAAATAGCCAAAGACTAGGAAATGTAGTTTCAAAATGTGTTCTCAGTTCTCACTGTTCGATTTTCTGGAATCTGGATAGACTTTTTATATTACAATAAGGACAAGTTTTGAGTTTCAAAGAGGGCTTTGGATATGGATCCCAATAATTTGCCATGCTGACGCAGCTTAAGTTACATTCAATTAAATCAATTTCATTCAGTGTTCCATTTTATCTTTTGCTTCAATTTGGAGGAATCAAGATGGAACAAGTAATTTCCTTTATTCTTTGATAAGAAATGCAAATTTCATTTTATTCATCCAATTCCAATTCCATTTTAATATGTTTCCCTCCCCATTTGGATAACCAAACATAATGTGCCATGCTGACACATCTTCGATCCTGCTAGATTACACTCAATTTCATTCAGTATTCCATTTTATCTTTTGCTTCAATTTGGAGGAATCAAGATGAAACAAATAATTTTCTTTATTCTATAATAATAAATGCCAAATTTCATTTTATTCATCCAATTCCACTATTTTATATATGTTCCATTTTAATATGTTCCCTCTCCAATTAGATAACCAAACATGGTAGACATTGCAACAAAGAGCATGCTTCTGATGTTGTTTAATGTTCATGTGGAAATTCGATAGATTTTCATGTTGCGATGAGAAGTGCTTCTAAGATAAGCTACTTCTATTAGCTCTTGTAGTCTAAGAAGTGATCATTAAAAGTTAAACATGAACCAAACATGCTATTAGTTTAGAAGCACTTCAAGTTTGTGTTTATCCAAACCATGAGCATGTTTAACCGAGTCCAGACCAATGCACCTTCATATACATAGCTGTATATTAGTGTTCACCAGCATACCACAAGCACAAAGTTTAGGGTTAACCATGGAAAGGAGCAATGTCAATGCCCTTGTTATTGTTATTGGAGTTGCTCATTGGTGGTGCTGGCGCATCATACTTGCTGAAGAGCTTGTAGGAGGAAATGAGTGAAAGCACAACATAGCAAATGACAGCAACAAATGTGATAGCTATTGATGCTGTGGCCTTGTGACAAAATGGACCAAAGTACCCACAAGCTGAACTCCAGGCTGCTGGAGGGTCTCCCTTCTCAGTCAGGTACAGCACCTCCATTGACAGAGCTCCGGCAGCCAGGATTATGTATGTAAGCAACTGGGAACATATATAGAAGCATATTTAGCTCTTGAAGTTGTCTTGCTGATGATATTTTGTTGCATGATACATGAATTGGAAAATTTATCTTTGCACTTGCTTTAGACATAAGAATTACAACATAAAGCTATACATTTTCACTCATGTTTTCTCTTAACATCCACTTTTCACTTCTATCCCCTATTGGGATCATCTCCTCCATACTGCAGTCTCTAGCTACACCCATATAATAAACCCATAATACCCCACTTTGACCAATTCAGTTTTTTTCATCAGTCTTAGTCGTTTGGATATGAAAATTAAATTGTTAAGATTTTGGATTGAGAGTTGAGACATGTTGGAAAGAAGTGCCAGATAGGATTCATTTTGTTTCTATCCCCTCATCCATTATATGACCGGATAAAATGGATAGGAGTGGTATTTCCATACATTGCTTGTAATTATGTGGAATAGAACTTGTAACTTTCCACTAGAACTTCCAAGTTTAGAAATGACTTGACTACTGCATAAATTATTTGAAGAACAAGAGACTATTAAATTCAAAATTTCATACATAAAAGCTTTAAGCATAATGATTAAACTTTGATTTATCAACTTGAACTAAAATATTGGTTTAGTGGTAAGCGAGTTAGACCCGTTAGGAGTGACATGCAACCGCTTCCTGAATGGGTAACGACATTTTGAAACTAACTAGCCAGCCTCATGACCCAAACCAAACTGGCCTGACTTTAATTAGATTGGCTTGGTTCAGATTTATTGAATAAAATTGAAGAACTCAAACCAAACTAATTAAATATGATCAGTTCAGATTTATTTATTTCAAACTAACTCAATCCGTGGACAACCTTATCAGTTTTAGAACCAGTCTACATCACCCCAATCATTCATGCATAAAATTTAAAAAAGAAAAGAGAAATTAAATGACCTGGTCAAGCACAAAGAAAGTCCAAGCTCTTGGCATGGTGGAGGGGCGGGGCAAAGCAATAATGACTGCTGAGAATAATGAATAGCCTGCACAAATGCCATTTGCATGCACCAAATACCTACAAGATACAAAATTCAGATGCCAAAACAAGAATTCCGGTTCATTATATTGATATTAAAATCCCGAACTGTAAGTTGCAATTTATCTTGCCAATATATTTCATGCTTCACAAACCACAAGCACACCTCAAAACCACATAATAGTATTTTTTTTTTGGGGTGAGTTTTTTTTCACAGAATTAGATTTAAAATACTGAAGCTACTACTACTAGTATAAACTTCTATCTACAGTTGATTTTAAACCAAACTCAAACAAAGTCAATTCTGGAAAAGTACATTTGATTTTAAAACCAAAGTCAATTTTAGTGAGAAATTTATGTACTTGTGGTCTCTTTATGACATAATTGATTTTGACAAATAAAAATTTATATAAACATGTTTAATTTTAAAATTCACATAGAATTCGACTCACTTTTTTTTTACTTCATGTCTGGATATAAAATTAATAGTAAAAAATTATAGTGAGATTAAAGGTATGAAAATTGCTTATGTTGGTCGTGATTTGGATACACGAAAGAAAGTCACGGTAAAATTAAAATCAAGTGGACATAAGCAACTTCTCTTAACTCTCATCAATCCATCTAATTTTGGTTTTGTCCTGGTTTTCCACCTTAAGGCTTGAAACATTCTGAAATAAGTCTAGCTGGATCTAGAATACTTCACCATGGAACCAAACATATTATAAAAAGTGAAGATATTGTCCCTAGAGCAGAATCGATCTTGGGCGATATCATGCAGATCCAAACATGCATTGAGTAGCAATTCATGGTTTATATATATGAAATTTCAAACAGAAAAATTGCATTGGTTGATACCTGAAAGCACTAAGGTCAGTGTAGTCAAGCGTGCCATACTCATTTTCCTGAGAGTTCTTAAGCATAATGACAAGCGCCGTCACACACAAACCAATTGGAAACAAACGCAGGAACGTCTCCACAATGCGTAAGATGTTGGTGTTGCCTTCAATTTCCTCATCACCATGTCTCATGGAAGATCTTGTTGTTGCTTCCACAACATTTCCCTTCTCCATAGTTGTTAAGGCTTTGGTAAATTGGACTTGGAACTGGCTGAATTTCATCACTGTGATATACAGGCACAGCCAACCACTGGGGTAGCTAGCATTGAATGTCCCATCATGTCATTAATTATAGGGAAGCTACGCATTACAAAGGTAACTTGACAAGTCAAGTAGATAAGAATAGGACCATAGCTTGTCATGAGTGTGAGTGTTATGCTACTAAGGGCAACTCCAATGCTAAAGTTTCTTATTTGATTTCTTACACATTATTCAGCAATATTCTACATTATTTCTGTGAGCCTGTATTGACACATCAGACTTAAGGAACTCCTAAGGAACTGAAGCAGATTTTGCTCCAACCCATGGTTTCTTAAATTACTATTTCAAGGGTCTCACCCGTGTCCCACCATACAACATTAATTTATAATATATATTTTCACTCATTTTAGATTTAAAATTTAATATTAAATCAATGTTATTAATATTTATAACAATAATTCTTTTTTGAAGTAATCTAATTTAAAAATAATTTTAATTTTCATCAATTTTTAATTTAAATTAAAATATTAAATCAATAATTCAATTTTAATATTAAAAACCGGTCAAACGGGTCACTTTTACCCAAACCCATCTTAAAACCGGCTCCAGCTGGTCAAAACCGGTCTGGAACCGGTCCCAACGGGTGGATGACCGGGTGAACCGGTCACCAGCTATAAAATCAAATCCCCCAACCTGTTGATGAAACCCTAGCCTCCATTCACCCCTTCCTCTCACGCTCTCAATCTGCTTTTTCTTCCGTTCATGTCTTCTTCCTCTTTTCTTCTGAACTTCTTCTTCTTCTTCTCTTCCTCTCTCTGTCACTTCTTCTTCCTCCTCTGACTTATGGGTTCAAATCCTCTCTCCCTCACTTCTTTTGTCTCTCTGGCCTAAGCCCTCAACCGGCCACAAATCCTCCCCCAACCGGCCACCAAACAGCCACCTTCCGCCCCCACAACCCTTGTTTCATACGCTCAAAGGCTTTGAGCTCGCAAAGGAGCTTCCTTTTCCATCAAATCCGACATCCCCATCACTACCTGTCATCAACTTCACCAGATCGGAGCAAATCGGAGGTGGTTCCTTTTCCACCAGATCGGAGCTAATGTGGTTCCTTTTCCACGTGATCGGAGGAAAGGAGGTCACTTTTCACACATGCACTACAAGATTCGAGCTTCCATGGATTTTTTTTTCTCTATAAAAATTTACTTTTCTGTTCTCTGTAATTTTCAAAAAATTAATGATATTGTTTTTTTTCAATTTCATGTCTTCCTATTATGTTCTGCATATCTGTGTTGGGTTCAATTTCATCTTCTTCTTGCCTTCATCTTCATTCTGTTGTATTTCCACGGAAATCAGTTGGGTTTTGGTGAGAGAAAAAATTATTTTTTAGTGCTAAGAAACCAAAAAGCAAAGTTCCTTGTGGAAGGAACTTTGCACTGTTTGTAAGGAACCAAACTGCCACCTAGATCAACTCCAACGCTGCCAAAAAATAAGAAACGGTTCCTTAGCATCTCCACCTGGTCTAAGAAACCAGCGTTGGAGATGCTCTAAGAGCATTTTCAATATAAAACCGTTTATGTGATTTTTGAGAGACTTCCACATGCACTTCTGAAGGTGGGGATATCTCGACCCTACGGATAATTGATTGTTTGAGTCAGATCTTAGAATAATTTATTCATTATCGCTCTTAATTTTTTTAATAAGCAATTGAATATTAGCACATGATAGAGTTGGACTTGTGTTTTGTCCTGATTTAAGTCTAAACGGACGAGTTCAAATTGACTCTTGCGTGATGGAGCGTTTTATAAATAATATAATATAAAATCGTTCATGTAACTCTTACCTAATAATTTAAACTTTTGAAACAATTGATTGTTTGACGGTAACTCATTCAAGGAGGCTAACATAGAGGTTTTAGGCTTTGTTTGGTTGCTAACACACTTTGGTTCCATGGTGAAGTATTCTAGATCCAGCTATAGCTATTTAAAAGTGTGTTGCTAACAATTTTTTTTAAAAGAAAACTTTCTTGCTTTGTTGTCAGCGATCAGGATGACTTTGGCTTTGCCCATTCTGTCATTCAAGTTTCGAGGTATCCATCATCTCTTTCCATTTCCATTGGGTTCACAAGGGGTTCTCATCAAATAAGAAAAAGAAAGAAAAGGGTACATGAATGTGATACGATAAAGTGATGGTTGAGTAGTAATAAATTTTGGAAGGGGACGTATCATCAACTTTACTTTAATCCATAGACAATATTGTATGATCAGATGGGGTTTTCGACTTTTTAAATAAATAGTGTAATTTGGAAGACTTACTATCGAATTGGAGAAAAAAAATTATTTACAACTTTAGTGCAAATCGCCAATGAGATTTGGTGATATTACTTTTTTTTCTTTTTTTTAATCGAAAATATAAATTGCATCCTTCAGATATCACATGGACCTCCCACACCAACTCATATCATATGTCTCAAACTCTTACCGCTTGAGTTATCATTCGAGACTTTTTTTTATTCTAAAATTGCCACTTTCATTGGCAATACAGTTTTTTTTTATTTATTTTACATTCCCTTGACATTTTTTTATGGAAACTTAATCATTCACAAAATTCTCTTGAATAATAAAAAAAAAAATTAGTGATGAGATGTGAATAAAGAAGTTTTATGTCACAAAGTAATTAGTGACAGAGTATTAATTGCGACGGATATCCGTCACAAAATCCTAGTGAATAGAATAAGAGTTAGCAACGGAATATTGAGAGGAAAACCGTTGCAAAGTAATTAGCGATTGAATATAATTTGCAATGGAAAATTTATTTCTCCATATTCTGTCGTATTTCATTTTGTTGGATGACAATAAAGTAGAAAAGTACAAATCAGGCTACAATTTTCTATTGGAAGATGAATCTACTTCTTGATAAATTGTTAGACAAACACTCGTGGATTATGAGGCATCTAAGTAAAGAATATGAAAGAAAATATTGTCGTTGGGTTGCAAATACTGAAAAATATAGAAAGACCACTAAAGTTATATTGTGAGAACAATAAGTAGTATTAAGAGAAAGAGTGTATAGTGAAAACATATCTATTAAACACATTGAGATGCATTATAAGGTAGTGTTGACTACACAATTTTATATAATTTCGACTTATGTTGCATAATTTCGACCTATGTAGTCGAAAGTAAGGAGACTCAAGAAAATTTACCAAGTGCTAAGTGACTTCGGTTGGAAAGTATTTTTCGAGATGTGAAGAATCCATTACGGGAGGCCGGTTGTTTTGAAGACAGTTCGCGAAAGACACGTAAGGAGCAAAACAGGACACGTGTAGGATGAAGACATATTCAGAAGACACTTGTAATGGTTTTATCAATTGACCGTTAGAAGTCAGTTACATTTTAAGTCTATAAATAGTAGGTTTGTAGAAAGAATAGAGGTTCGCAATCTTTACTCGAAAACTCTCAAGTGCTTACGATCGATCACAATGATTACAAGCCAAGTTAGAGTGAAAAAGTAGGGATTCGTGTAACACTTTGCATCTTATAGTTCATTATTATTATTCAGATTCAGAAAGTTTATTCATGTTTTTATCATTTAAGTCGAATTTATTCGTTTTGTTTCTAATTTGTTATTAAATTTCTTTAGTTTTGAGTGACTAAATTTAATTCATTTTCACCAAAGAACCCAAGAGGACTCGAATCCAGTCCCAGATTGATCCTTGGATTCTCTATTTGTTTTACCAAAATTTGGTGTAAACAAATTGGCACGCCCAGTGGGACCTCTTTGTGAAAATAGTTGTTGAATTCGGTTATCATTCAAACTTACTTAACCCACGTTTATGCGTTTAAGAAGTGGAAGACTAGTAAGTATGGCGAATGGTAGATCGAGAAGTGGTAATTCCCCTCCCGCGAATACTGGACCTTCGGCAAATCAAACCGGAAATCCCGGTGCTGGAGTGAATGTTGAGGGAAATGCCTTGAACTCTGGAACGGCACAGGCAACAACGACCAATGTGGCCGAAAATATTATACCTGTGGTGACACCAGCGGCTACAGTGCCCTCTCCGACGACTCCAGTCGTATCACAAATGGTTGCTGGGGCATCTCGCCCTCAACCGGTGAACATGCCGGTGAATCCGCCATTTGGGATGCCTCCAGGGTTAATGGCTGGAGTAGGGACATTTCCTGCCGTATATTCAGATAACGTAATGTCAGTCGGATCCCCGAGGAATCAACACCAGGCTTCGGCCTCCAATGTCGGGGGTCGAAATAATATTTATCCTCAAGGGATGGCAGGGGCGAGTGTCAACCATATAGGGACTTCGTTGACAAATACCTCTGTTAACGTATTGAGGCAACAAATGGATGATAGCAACCACGAAATGGTGAACATGTTGGCCCAACAAATAGGAACTGTGTTTAATCCTTTAATCCAAAACACAAATGAGTCGTATCAGCAGTTGACGAGACAAATGGGTCGAATTGCTGACGCTTTTGGAGTCCCTCGAAACGAGGTGGCGAATCCTGTGGGGGCAGCGGCGAATAATGCCGTCGAAATGAATGCGGTTCCTCAAAATGTTCCGCTTCAAGCAAATGCCGAAGTGGCGGCAGTGCAAGGTCGAAATCAATTGGATAACCTTGGTGGCCAAATGCCTCTGAACATTGAAAATCCTATCTTAATAAATCGAAATATGGATGCAGATAGGGTAGTCGAGAGAGTTAGACAAAATAACGTTGGGGGGCATCAAAATATAGCAGGCATAGTCGAACAGTTATTGAACCAACATGGATTCAATGTGGGTTATGCAAATCGACCCCATTTTGCTTCGGCTTTCTCCGAATTCGTCCTTCAAACAGAATTGCCTAGAGGATGGAAAGTCCCTAAGTTCACCAAGTTTTCAGGGGATACTGGAGAGTCGACAGTTGAGCATATCGCTAGGTACCAAATAGAAGCAGGGGATATAGCAAATAATGAGAACCTAAAGATGAAATATTTTCCGAGTTCTCTGACTAAAAATGCTTTTACTTGGTTTACTACTTTGTTGCCTAATTCAATCCATAATTGGGCTCAGTTAGAGAGAGTTTTTCACGAACAGTTCTTCAGGGGTGAGTCGAAAGTCAGTCTGAAAGAATTGGCCAGCGTGAAAAGAAAATTCAAATAAACCATAGATGATTACTTGAATAGGTTCAGACAAATGAAGTCGAAGTGCTTCACTCAGGTCCCAGAACATGAGTTAGTCGAAATGGCGGCTGGCGGCCTAGACTACTCAATTCGTAAGAAGATAGATACCCAACATCTTAGGGACATGGCTCAATTGGCTGACAGGGTCAGACAGATTGAAAATTTGAAACTCAAAAAAGAAAAATTTAATAGAGTTCCCAAGAAGGGTAAAGTCGCGTTCGTCGAAAGTTGCGAATATGAAGTCGATTATGACTCGTATCCAGGCAACTGTGATGATATCGAACAGCAGGAGGTTGATGTGGCCGAATTGGTATCAGGACCTCCCTATGTTTGTAGGATGTTAAAACCCTATGAATCTAAAAATGTGGAAACAAACAAAGGTGTTGGTAAATTTCCTGTGAAAGCGTATAATTTTGATGTTACTAAATGCGACGCGATTTATGATATTCTGTTAAAAGATGGTCAAATTAAAGTATCTCCTGATCAAAAAGAAGTACCTTTCGACCAAAGGAAAGGAAAAAAGTTTTGCAAGTTTCATAATGTATTCAGTCACTGGACTAATAATTGTGTACGTTTCAGGGATCTGGTGCAAACTGCAATCAAAGAAGGACGGCTCAAGTTCGAGGAAAAGGATAAGGCTGCTATGAAGATTGATTCTGACCCAATGCAAATTGGCAACGCCAATTACGTCGAGCCAGCCGGGATAATGATGGTTGAGTTGTCTGATTTGAATCAGGTTGCTACTGGAGGAGATGATATCGAAGCTGTGGGGCCTACTCCAGGGATGGAGAAGGTCGAATTGTCTGAAGAGGGAATGGATGCTCCTTCCGTGGAAGAAGAGGTCGAAACCGCTAAGAAGGTGGTTTACCCTCGGTCGGAGGAAAGCCTGCTGGATTTCCTGCAGCGTTGCCAAAAGTCTTACTCTGAAGTGATGTTGTGCCCAAGGTGCAGTGTCGTATTTGACAAGGTGGCTGCTCAAGCTATAGAAGATGTTGAAATCAAGAAACGCCGCGCAGTAATACCGGAAAGGCCTCCTAGTTTTGGGTCCAGAGAACGAGCTGATTCTTCCTTCATAAGGGGAAGGGGATCCTTTGGGTTTGGAAGAGGGCGTGGTCGAACTTATATGCCACCAAGTCGAGTTCCGTTCAACAAGTGGATGGCAAGGAGTCAGGCGCCTCACCCTAAGGTTAAGGTGGTCGAATTGGGAAGTGGGTCTGCCTATATGGATAATTCTCGAAATCATAAGAATTATACCTATGTCCCAAGGCCGTATCTAGGTCGAAACCCAATGACAAAAACTCAATGGAGGCGTCACCAGAGGGAGAAAGCCTTCGAGGCAGGCCAATCCAGTTCTGAGAGGCCAGTCAAGTACCAACTTTTGGGCCAAAGTGGTGGGGCTCCTATGGTTCCTATTCAGGTGATTAAGCAGAGTATGAAGAATGCTGGGAATTGGGTGACCACTAACCAGGCAAAAGGGAAAGAGAAACAGTCTGAAGATGTCGAAATGAAGGACAACTTTGAAATGCTGGAGTCTGAGTTTGAGTCCATGTGCAGCTTAGTCTCGATCCTTCCAGAAGAGTTCGATGTGAAAACTGAAATCACTGATGATGAAGAGGATTACTACGTCGAGGAGGATGATGACAGTCCACTGTGTTATTATGTGATGACTAAAGGAGGAATCGAAGATGATTGTGCCGTTTTCAAGAAACCAGATATGGAGATGAAGAAGCATTTGAAACCGCTTTTTGTGTGGGCCCGCATTGAAGGAGTAGGCGTCAACAAAGTTTTGGTTGATGGCGGGGCCGCCATAAATTTGATGCCAAAGTTTCTGCTTAAGAAGATTGGGAAATCTGTCGAGGATTTGCAACCTCATAACATGATGTTGACTGATTACAAGGGAAAAACTTCTAAGTCTTTGGGAATGTTATTGGTGGACACCACAATTGGTACTGTTTCTCGACCTACTCTGTTTGTGGTAGTGCCATCGAAAGCAAACTACAATCTGTTGCTAGGACGAGAATGGATTCATGGGGTGGGGGCTGTGCCGTCCTCCCTTCATCAAAAGCTGTCAATTTGGAGGCCAGATGGGGTGGTCGAAAATGTTGATGCTGACCAGAGTTACTACAAAGCTGAAGTGGAGTTTGTTGACCGAAAGAATTTCGAGAAGCGGATGGCAAACATCGCTCCGTATGAATCAGAAGGAAAAGAACACATGGAAGGTTCCACTAGTTATGCAATGAATCTTCACCCGGAGTACGGATTTCTTTGGAATAAAAATTTTCGTGCTCGGAATGCCACGGGAGAGTGGCAAATCGTCGAATTAGATGATTGAGTCGAGCGTAGCTCGAATATCGGCCTATGCGGCCGAGATGAGAATAAAGACGGCCTTGGAGGCCGAACAATATATAGGAACGGCAAAGGAAGCCGAATATGAAGAAATTTGCAAACCGGAGGAGTGCCTAGACTTGGATCATTTTAATGAAGACAGATCAGAGCCGGTTCTTGATTGTATATATGATGATGAACCCCTTGGATTCGAGCAATCTTTAGATCCCATGTTAAAAATGCAGGCTCAGGATCCTTTGCAGGAGGTTGATTTAGGAGATGGGACCAAGAAAAGGCCGACGTATGTAAGTTCGTTGATCGATTCGGGTTTTAAGAATCGGATTGTTAGTTTGTTGCAGGAATACAAAGATTGCTTCGCATGGGATTATGACGAAATGCCGGGTTTAAGCCGGGAGTTAGTGGAGTTGAAGTTACCAATTCGGCCTGGTAGGAAACCAGTGAAGCAAGCCCCAAGGAGATTCGCCCCGGAGGTGTTCTCAAAGATAAAAGAGGAAGTGGAGCGCTTACTTGGAGCAAAGTTCATACGAACAGCCAGGTATGTCGATTGGTTAGCTAATGTAGTTCCTGTACTTAAGAAAAATGGTAAAATGAGGGTTTGCATAGATTATAGAGATTTAAATTCGGCTACGCCGAAAGATGAATATCCCATGCCTGTGGCCGAAATGATGGTAGATTCTGCCGCAGGAAATGAATATTTAAGTTTACTGGATGGATATTCGGGGTATAACCAAATTTACATTGCAGAGGATGATGTGTCGAAGACTGCATTTCGGTGTCCAGGGGCACTAGGAACATATGAATGGGTGGTGATGCCGTTCGGTCTTAAAAATGCCGGTGCAACTTATCAGAGGGTGATGAACACTATCTTTCATGAATATATTGAGAAATTTATGCAAGTGTATATCGATGATATTGTAGTAAAGTCGAAATCTGAGGATGTTCATATCGAACATCTTAAGTTGTCATTTGAAAAAATGAGAAAGTACGGCTTGAAAATGAACCCACTCAAGTGTGCCTTTGGTGTAATTGCAGGGAAATTTCTGGGATTCATTGTTCATAAAAAGGGCATTGAAATCGACCAGAACAAGGCGAAAGCAATCTTCGATACTCAACCACCGTCGAATAAAAAACAGTTACAATCTTTGTTGGGCAAAGTCAATTTCTTGAGAAGGTTTATCATGGATCTAAGCGGGAAAACCAAGGTATTCTCCACATTGCTTCGACTCAAGAAAGAACAAGAGTTTCAATGGATGGAAGAGCATCAGAAGGCGTTTGAGGAAATAAAAGCCAGCTTAACAACGGCACCAGTCATGGCTCCTCTCATTCGTGGGAAGCCAATGAAACTCTACATTTCGGCATCAGAGGAAACTATTGGCAGTGTGTTGGCTCAAGATGATGAAGACGGAATCGAAAGGGCTATATATTATTTGAGCCGAATCCTTAATGATGCCGAAACTAGATATAGTTTAGTAGAAAAATTGTGTTTATGTTTGTATTTTTCATGTACTAAACTTAAATACTATATTAAACCCATTGATGTAACTGTTATTTCCCATTATGATATAATAAAGCATATGCTGTTCAAGCCCATTCTTCATAGTCGAATTGGAAAGTGGGCGTTGGCCCTTACTGAGTTTTCTTTAAGTTATCAACATTTAAGGGCTATGAAAGGCCAAGTAATAGCTGATTTTTTGGTTGATCATAGTGGGTCGAAAGAACAGGAGACGGTGGTAACGTTGAAACCTTGGGAAATGTATTTCGATGGTTCGAGGCATAAAAAGGGGACCGGGATAGGTATCTTGGTAATTTCACCCCAAGGAATCCCGACAAAAATTAAGTTGGGCATCGAAGGTGAGTGCTCGAATAATGAGGCGGAGTATGAAGCTTTATTGATAGGGCTCGAAACGGCTCTAAACTTGGGGGCTAGAGAGCTCTTAATTCGTGGAGATTCAGAGTTGGTTATTAAGCAACTAACGGGTGAATACCAATGCGTTAGTGAGAATTTAATGAAATATCATTCGAAAGCAGTTAAAATGTTAAGAAGTTTTGATGAAGTCGAATTATGTCATATCCCTAGGATCGAGAACGCTGAAGCGAATGTTTTGGCACAAATTGCGTCAGGTTACCGGCTACCTCGGAAAAAGTTTAAAGAGCTAGTAAAGGTCAAAAGAAAGTTCATTCCTAGTTTTAAGGAAAGGAAAGTGGAGATCGAGCAGGAGGTATTGGTCATTAGTAATTTGGATGATAGTGATTGGAGGAAACCTGTTGTAAAATACTTGCAAAACCCAAATGCACCAACAGACCGAAGAACAAAGTATCGAGCTCTAAGTTACTTGATTTTGGATGACGAATTGTTTAAAAAAGGGGTGAATGAAGTTTTACTAAAGTGCCTAAGTGAAGAAGAAGCGTTTCGAGCAGTCAAGGCCATTCATGATGGTGTGTGTGGGGCGCATCAGGCTGGCCATAAGATGAAGTGGACATTGTTTCGACAAGGAGTATATTGGCCAAATATGTTAAAAGATTGTATTGAATATGCCAAATCTTGTGCCGAATGTCAGAAGCATGCTGGCATCCAACATGTACCGGCAAGTGAGTTACATTCGATTGTGAAACCCTGGCCATTTAGGGGGTGGGCGTTGGATTTGATAGGTCAAATACATCCCTCTTCGTCTAAACAACATGACTATATAATAGTGGCCATCGATTATTTCACTAAATGGGTCGAAGCCATTCCGTTGAGAGGTGTCGACCAAGATACGGTTATTAGTTTTATTCAAGAACATATAGTGTTTAGATATGGGATCCCTGAGACGTTAACTACTGACCAAGGGTCAGTATTTACTGGGAGGAAAATGGCTCAGTTTGCTGAGGATTTTGGAATAAAACTGTTAACCTCAACGCCATATTATGCTCAGGCGAATGGACAAGTCGAAGCAGCTAATAAAGTTTTAATTAACTTGGTTAAGAAACACATTAGTCAAAAGCCGAGAAGGTGGCATGAAACTTTGAGTCAAGTTTTATGGGCTTATCGAAATTCGCCCAAAGAGGCCACTGGAGTAACCCCTTTTCGACTTACGTACGGGCATGAGTCAGTTTTACCGATCGAAATATGCTTACAGTCCGTTAGAATTCAAAGGCAATTCGAGATTCCGTGTGATGATTATTGGAATATGATGTATGACGAGTTAATTGAATTGGACGAGGAAAGATTAAATGCTTTAGAAGTTATGATTCGACAAAAAGAACAAATTACTAAAAGTTATAATAAAAAAGTCAAGTCTAAGGCATTCAACGTTGGAGACTTAGTTTGGAAAGTGATCCTTCCAATGGACAAAAAAGATCGAGCATACGGAAAATGGGCCCCTAAATGGGAAGGGCCATTTAAAGTGATCAAGTGTTATTCAAACAACGCGTATTCGATTGAGGAAATTGGAACGATTGCTCGAATATTGACGATAAATGGAAAATACTTAAAAAGGTTTAAGCCAGCGATTCATGAGATAAAGATCGATATAGAAATGTAGTGCATAAGCTGAAAATAAATATGGCGAAAACGCCATTAGAGAGTACATAGTGGAAATAAAGTGGCACAGGCGCCATGTAAAAAAAAAAAAAATGATCAGCAGAAATAAGAAGACTAAAATGGTGGATTGGCTTTCATGGGAGCATATCGACCCTTGAGTTTCTTAAGTCGCTTGTCAACCTTCGCCTTCTTGTTCTGAAGATCAGAAATTTCGCCTTCAAGCCGATTCTTGTCTTTCACGTGAGAAATGGCCTTGGCAGCAACTTCAGTTTTTTGTTTCTTGAACTTGGCCAAATTGGCTTTGAGGGACTTTTCCTGTTGTTGAAGTTCGGCAATCTGTTTCAAAATTTCATTCAGTTGCATCGAGTCAGCTTCTTCGAGTAATTTGATGGAATCTACTTCGGTTTTAGCTTGGTCGAATGATTCAGCTGCTTGTGTGCACTCAGTGAATTTGGAGGCTAAGTCTTGACCGACAAGTTTGGCTTGGTCAAGGGTCGAAAGTGATTCGTCAAGAAACTCTTGAACTTCTTGAATGCCCTTTTCTTGTTGATCAGTAAGGTCCTCATTGCCAAGATCAGCGATAAGTTGCTTAATTTCTCGGCCTAAGTTAGGATTCGAGGTGAGGGCAGAGAATAGATCTTGCTCGAACGTAAGAGATCGCAGCTTGTTGATCATGGTGGTAGCAGTGTTCAGAGTGCTTGTGCCTTCGTTTTGCATAGATGATTCTTGGCTTCGACTGGTGCTAAGAGAGACTTGACCGCTGATGAGTTGCTCAAGGGCTAATACTGGGTCATCCATAGCAAGAGCGTCAAAGTCTTCGATAGGAATGGACTGAGGAGACTTCCTGCCAGCAACAGGGCTCGAAGCCTCAAGGGCTTTTTCTTGGGTCTTCGAGACTTTGGCAATGGGTGAAGGGATAGGCTGACGGTCTTCATCAGTATCTGACTTTTCGGCCGAAGCACCAAGGTCCTGCGTAAAGGACTCATTGTCAGATGAAACATAACTAACTATTCGACCAGAAGGATATTGAATTCGTAATGGTTGAAAGTTTAAAAAGTCATCAAGACTTTGGCAGTCAGAAGAACTGGAATCAGAAGAGTTCGAAGACAAATGGATTACTTGGGGAGGGGGCTTTGGTTTCGAGGAAGTGTCCTGGAAAAGAATGCAAAAGGTAAATATAAGGATTAAGGAATAACGAAGAAAGGAGTGTTGAACGAAAAATACTTACTTGTTCTTGCTGAGCTTTGGTCGGAGAAGAAGCTCCCGAACTTTCGCTTTGAGAGGAGCCAGAATCTTCTTGGTCAGTTTCTGCTTGTTGCTCCTCTTGATTCGGCTCAGCCCCGGCACGTTTCTTTGCAGAAGAGATCGGTGGATTCTCTTCGTTAATGTCCGAGGCTTTAGAGTTAGCATTGTCTTGGGCAGCTTCATCGGGATCGACAGTCTTGGAGGAAATGTTCTCGTCTTCAGGAATTGGGTCTACCTGCAAAATATAAGGGAAGAAAATGAGTAAAAAAAAAAAAAAAAAAATCGAAAGAGAAGGATAGAAGATAAGATTACCAAAGTTCTTTCTGAGTCGTCCTTTTCGGATGAAATTCTTATTTTCTTTCGAGCATCCGAAGTCGAGCTTTGAGAACCTCTCTTTCGAGCCTAGAAAATATATAAGATATGGATTTGGAGTTGAATAAAGGGTAAAACAACGCATTAACGAATATACCTTAGGGACGTTCTTTTGTTGAATTGGAATGCCTGTTGAATTGTCGGAACCTTCGTCTTCCTTGCATGGAACTTTGGGTATTGGTTCAGCTGAAGGAAAAGGGGTATAAATACGAGAGTAAAAGAAAAAAGAACAAAAGTAAGACGAGTCTATCTAACCTTGATGAATTTGTGTAAGGACTTGGACGTGACATGAGTTAACATGAATGTGTCCGGGGTAGTTGTGCAAGAAATATTTAGTCGAAGTAACCCTTTTCGGAAGTGGTAAAAGACTTTGTATAAAACATTTGTATGTAAAATGGTCGAGCCACTTTGGGTAAATAACAGGTAAAGCCAAAGCCATGTCACTGGTAGGAAAAGCTGGAAATGTTGGACAATAATGTCGAAGAGTATAAACATACTTATCCACAAAAGGGGGAAAAAGTTTAATTTTTAAAACTTTGGCTTTGACTTTTTCTTTTAAAACTTCCGCCGCTTCCGAAAGGGTTAAATTCAATCGACCTGGAAGATAAACAGTTTTGAAGAATCTCTGAAATGACTGGATTTCTTTGATGAGCATACCTCGAGTTTTCTTTGTAGCCTTTTTCTGCACAGATTGAAGAGCTTCAGTCATCTTTCCAATACAAACTCCTAAGGTGGTCTGAATAGACTTGTAGTAGGTCGACCACCAAACTTCGAATTCTTTAGTGCAATAAAAGGATGGTTCGAAAGACAGAGGTTCAAGACGAAGAGCAGACGTCTTCTTGTCATAATAGTTGAGGGCTTCATAAAAAGAGTCGACATCTTTGTCGCAAAACCCTTCATTGCAAATGGCATCCTTTTTTGAGAAAAGAGGGATAGGAACGATTTGACATAGGCCGAATTGTCTAGCCACAAGTTGAGGCTGGTAACCCAACACGTTCACCTCAGATTTTTTGAAACCAAGGGGAAGAACTTGAGGTCGGAAAAATTCCCTCCAGATGCTAATACTTTCAAGTTGTTCGCCCGGAGATTCGCATGGGAAAGGTCGGACAAGCCATTTGGGACCAGTAGTTGGAGCAGCAAATGGAGCAAGGTCGGGAGTAAAAGAGGTCATTTCCATAAAAGCAGTAAAAAACTCACGGAAAGTGGTTTCTGGATCGACTTTATCTTTGGAAGGAGTCAAGAAATTAAGTCGAAAAGCAGCAATAGAAGTCGAGACATTTTGTGGACTTGGAGTTGAGAGTTTGGTCTCAAATATGGCATTTAGCCAAAGTTGAAGAAACCATAGAGGTCCAGCAAAAAGGATGTTTTTCTCGGCTCCAGAGGGCTTCTGAAGAGAAGTGATGGCTTGACTCAAAGAAAGGTAAAGTTCGCCTAATAAAACTTTACCTAAACAGACGTCGGTACCTTCGTGCAAAAGCTGAGCAAGAAGCACAAATTTCTGAGGAACTTGAAGAGACTTGGAACAAAGGAAGAAAGCAGAGAGCCAGAACAACAAGAAAGCTACATGTTCCGAGTCGGAAACATTTGCAGAGGTCTTGTCGTGGTTTCTCAGAATGAAGCTTTTGTAAGTTAGATGGTTATAGTCTAATTTGATTTCTTTCTTAACAGGCCGGTCGAATGTAAAAGAAGAACCTGTAGGTCGAAGACCGGCAATAGCAGCTACATCTAAGAGAGTAGGGGTAATCATTCCCTGAGGAGTATGAAAGGTATTGGTCGAACGCTCCCAAAAGAAGAAAGAACTGGCTAACATTGCTGGATGGTAGACAATTTTCGTCCTGGATAATTGGATTATGTCAAAAATCCCTAAAGTTTTCCAGAAATCTCCTTTCACTTTCTCGACTTTGTTTAACCATTCAATGTAGGGATTCGTCTTCACTGGAGGTGAAGAACGGAAAGCTCGAGGGGGGTCACCTAAAAAGGACAGATTGTAGGAATCCCTAAAGGCCAAGATTTTCTCATCCGGTAAAGGTGAAGGAAAGAATGCAGATGCATTTCTTGGGAAAGTAGTTTGGTAAGGTCCTAGATATGCATGCAACTTATCACCAATGGAGAAGGGAATAAGTACCTGGGAATTCCAGATCCTAATCTTTTCTTCTTCATTGGGAGGTTCTGGAACAAAGGTCCTCCCTTCAACTTCAATGGGTTTTAAAAGAGAAACCGCAGACGGAACCTGAGAAGAGGATGTGGAAGTCATGGTGGTGGCCGGTGAACGGGAAGATGATGATGATGCAATGATGGTGATGGTGAAAGCTCGCGCAAACCGAAATGGCTCCGGTAGAGCTTTGGAATATCAAGGAGTTGCAGAGTTTGGAAATGGGTTTTTTCAGAGAGAAAAGCTGGAGGTTGAAGAAGAAGTGAAGTAGAAAGGTTTTTCCACCTATTTATAAGACTTAAGTCTGAGTAAGATGAGCGGTTGAGATTAGACCGGATGCCAAAACTTTGTTCAATGAAATTTAGTTTAATCCGTTTGAATTCTGAGTGGGGTATGGCAGTTTCTACTTTTTGGTTTCTCTTGAAGGACGTGTCTGACATGATTAGACATTTATGATAGTGGAGTGTGGAAGTTGCTAAAGGTTAAAAGAGACTTTTGTTTTGTCAGGAATGGAAAAGGAAAAAACTGACAGTTAGTGTTGGGTCGAAATCATGTGAGACGAAAATATCATTTTTCTGATCGAATAAATGATATTTTGGGGGGCATCTGTTGACTACACAATTTTATATAATTTCGACCTATGTTGCATAATTTCGACCTATGTAGTCGAAAGTAAGGAGACTCAAGAAAATTTACCAAGTGCTAAGTGACTTCGGTTGGAAAGTATTTTTCGAGATGTGAAGAATCCATTACGGGAGGCCGGTTGTTTTGAAGACAGTTCGCGAAAGACACGTAAGGAGCAAAACAGGACACGTGTAGGATGAAGACATATTCAGAAGACACTTGTAATGGTTTTATCAATTGACCGTTAGAAGTCAGTTACATTTTAAGTCTATAAATAGTAGGTTTGTAGAAAGAATAGAGGTTCGCAATCTTTACTCGAAAACTCTCAAGTGCTTACGATCGATCACAATGATTACAAGCCAAGTTAGAGTGAAAAAGTAGGGATTCGTGTAACACTTTGCATCTTATAGTTCATTATTATTATTCAGATTCAGAAAGTTTATTCATGTTTTTATCATTTAAGTCGAATTTATTCGTTTTGTTTCTAATTTGTTATTAAATTTCTTTAGTTTTGAGTGACTAAATTTAATTCATTTTCACCAAAGAACCCAAGAGGACTCGAATCCAGTCCCAGATTGATCCTTGGATTCTCTATTTGTTTTACCAAAATTTGGTGTAAACAGGTAGCAACTCCACTTTATCATATTTTGTCATTTATAAGCACACTACTTATATGGAGGTTATTGTGTTTGAGATATCTAGTGAGAGTATGCATTGTGTCCAATAGATAAGACTTATGTGTTGACATTTTCATGATCAGAAATAAAGTTATTCAACATTAAATTATTGTGGTTCACAATAATACAATGTACTAAAGAAATGATTTTGTTAAAGTAAAATATGACCAGTTAGAAATAGACATGTATAGATCATGTTGCATGTAAAATTTTCATGCTATACATCCTTCATTGATCTACGTCGTTTGATTGTGTTAGCATATGTGACCACGGTCGGGTTGGTCATGTTAAAATTTTAACGAAAACCTCTTTGATCTTATATTGATGCAATTAATGGATTAGATTGTGTGTACCTTATATTGATAATGTCAAGTTATTGAGCTCATAAAGTAGAACATATTTCTTAAGTTACATATGTGGGTCAGTAAGAGATTGTTGGAATAAAATTAAGCATCTAAGGTCACACATGTAATGTAATTATTAAAATGTGTAGCCATTATTTATCGAATAATATATAAAGTGATCTCATTTGGCATTAAGGTTTTAAGGGCTAAAGAGTATAATTGTCCTGGTAATAATTGTGTAGAGATAGAAGTGATATTTTTATTTTGTTGAGGGTCTAAATTAAAATTATCACAACTTAAGTCTAAAAGGGTCATGATCCCAAATTTTACTGTCATGAAAACATATGTTATCCCCGTTTCTAAGAACATTCAATAACTTCCAATATTGAGGGCTCATTTGGTACACCATTAGGCACGATGGTATAAACTTATACAACACATTATGGACTTATTCATTGTTTGGGGCTCACATTGTATAAGTTTATACATCATTCTCGTCTTATATATTAAAATGAAGGATTATTTAATCCATCCTATAGATAATGGATTAGGCATGGTAAGAGTGTGATGTATTAACTACTTGAATATATTTAATCAACTGCTACCACCATCACCCTTCACCACTACCACCACCACTACCGTCACTGTTGCGACTACCGCCAACACCGTCGCCGCCACTGCCACGACGCTCAACCATTGTCGCCAACGTTATCGCCATTACTACCATCACCACCACCGCCGCCACCACCACCACCACCACCACCACCGCTGCCACCACCACGCTCAACCATTGCCACCATCGGTGATATCGTCATCGTTATCTCCACTACTACAACCACCGCCGCCACCACCATTACCCTCCACCACTACCGCCATCGTCCCAAAGGTTAGCTCAAGTGGTAAGAGTTAGGGGACAGAAGGATTGGGTGGGATGAAGGGTGAATGGTTCAGGGTTCGAACCTTGAGGAGAGACTAATTTACTAACATTACTAACAACTAACATTTTCCTATAAAAAAATAAAAAAATAAACTACTTGAATATATTTAATCAACCGCCACCACCACCACCACCACTACCGCCACCACTATCGTCGCTACCACCACCACTGCCACCATCGTTGATACCTTCATGGTTATCGCCACTATTATCACTATCGTCGCTGCCACCACCCTCCACCACCATGGTCGTCACCTCCACCACTCTCCACCACCACCACCACTACCGTCACCGCCACCACCACTGTCGCCGCCACCACCACCACGCTCCATCACTGTCACTATCGTTGATACTGTCATTGTTATCGCTACTATCACCGCCGTCGCCACTACCACCACCACTGCCACTACCACCCTCCACCACCACTGTCGCCACCACCCTCCACCATTGCCGCCATCACGGCTACCGCCACTACTACCACCACCCGTCGTCGCCGCCACCATCATCACCTTCCACCACCATCACTACTGCCACCACTATCACCCTCCACCACCATTGTCGCCACCACCCTCCACCATTGCCACCATCACGGCTACCACCACTACTACCACCACACGTCGCCACCGCCACCATTATCACCTTCCAATACCACCATCACTACTCTTGTCGCCACCAAACTATACAGTGTATGATCAAATACTGCATTTTTTTAATTTTTTTTCGGGCCTCATTATATTAGCATAATATAATCAGGGTCTTATACTATCCCCCCATAACTTACAACTGTTCGATATTGTGAGGGCTCAGCTGCATCCAGGTAGGAGAGATTCATGGGTTTGGGATGAGGGGGAGAAAGGGCGGTATACTGTCAAAGGGGCTTATGCTTGGTTGAATGGGATTAATAACTCTTCGGTGGACGCTGATGACCCGGATTTAGTAGTGTTTTTAGGGTCATTTCTTTGTGGGTTTTGAGTCTTTTTGTTGAGTCTCATGTAGTGTTTCATGCATTCTCATGCATTTTTATCTTTTCTTTAGTCTTTATTTTGTTTTGGTAATTTAGTAGTTTTATAGGGAGTTTTCTTGCATTTTAGGTAAAGTTTAGGACTTGCATGGTTTTGTTGTGTTAAGTGAAGGACTTCTTGTGCTAATGAGCTCTTGGAGCTTCTAGAATCTTCCTTGTCTTGTTGGTTAGGTTTGGAGTGCAGAAACTGAAGGAGAAAGAAGGCCAAGAATCATGGAATTGATGAAGAACATAAAGAGGATTGAAAAGAGGAGTTTCAGAAGCCAAAAAGTCATTTTCAAGCGAGCTTGAGCGCCTAGGCGCTGGGGGATGGGCGCCTAGGCGCCAATTAGTCCAGAGAGCATGTTTTCTAAGTGCAATTGGCGCTCAGGCGCTCTGAATTGGCGCCTGAGCGCCCAGTCTCGACCGGTTAGCCTTTAAATAGGCTTTTTGCCATTTCTTTTGTAACTTTTGTCATTTTTATCATTTTGTTTCATAAGTTAGAAGAGAGAGCTTGAGTTCTGAAGCTTTAGGAGCTTTCCCTAGGTCTCATGTTCCAGGTTTCATCTTTATTTTCTAGCATGGATTTCATAGCCATGTTTGGCTAAACACCTTTTTGCTTTGGGTTCCTTGTAAGACTCTTGATGTTTTAATCTTATCTCCTTTTTCTTCACATGAATCCTCTGAGTAAACCCTTGAATTCCATATCTATGCTTTATGTTTCAAGTTAGATCATGAGCTAGCTTTATGCTTTTCTATAATATAATGGAAATTTGTTATAGATTAGGGACATGATATGGGATTACCTCTTCTATGCTTGCTACTAGGAATAGAGTAGGGGTTGGGGTTTGTTGGCCTGAATTGCATGCTTAGTGCCTTTAGCAAATGTTTAGGTTGTCAAGGAATTGAACCTATCTTTTGACTTTAGAGGATTGTCTATACAAGGCATTGATAGATGATTACATAGGCTATAACATCAAGGAGAGACTCGGAATTTTTGTGGGGAGAATAGGTTAATTTAAAACTGATTTAGTTAAGCAAGAACCCAAGGCAAGATCACCATTGTTATCACACACTTACATTTCTTAAGTTTGTCACTCAATCACTTGAACAATCAACCCTTAAAACTGAATTTTATTTGCTTTCCAACCGTGAACTCGAATCTTAAACTGAATTGCCACACCAATTCCTCGTGGTTCGATAATTTAAAACCGGGTGAATTCTGTACACTTGCGGATTAACCAACAAGTTTTTGGCGCCGTTGCCGGGGAATTGTTTGTGGTTTTTGGTTTAAGTTTTTAGTTTGTGGTTTTATTTTAAGTTTTAACTTGTCTAGAATTGGTGCTACTAATCTTTCTCTGTGAGTGTCATACGCAGGTTGCTTTCAAGAGAGGCGCCACCATGGGTGGCCGCATGACAGAGGAGGAGATGCAAGCCCACATTGAGGCAAGGATCCAAGAGGGTATCACCCTCCACTTACGTGAACAAGAAGTTGAGAATGCCAACCGAACTCTTCGGGAACTAACTTCGGGGTCCATGAGCTTTGACTACCCCGGAAGTATTGTCATTCCCGAAGGAGTGGGGAACTTTGAATTAAGACCAGCATTCATCAACATGGTGAGCCAAAACCAATATGGTGGAGGTTCCTCGGAAGATCCTCATGCTCATATGGAGAAGTTCATCCGGAATTGCAACACTTATCGGGTGGTGAATGTTTCTTCAGAGGCAATCCGGTTGAGCCTTTTCCCCTTCTCTTTGAAGGACGCAGCAGAGGATTGGCTGAACTCACAACCCCAAGGGAGTCTCACTACTTGGGAAGACCTTGCAGAAAAATTCACAACGAGGTTCTTCCCAAGGTCCCTCTTGAGGAAATTGAAAAATGACATCATGACGTTCACACAATCCTCAGATGAAAATCTTTATGAGGCTTGGGAGCATTTCAAGAAGCTTTTGAGGAAATGTCCTCAACACAATCTCACCCAAGCTGAATGTGTGGCGAAGTTCTATGATGGGTTACTATATTCATCACGGTTTGGCTTGGACGCGGCTTCAAGTGGGGAGTTCGATGCTCTTCCCCCACAAGCGGGGTATGATTTGATAGAAAAAATGGCGATGAGAGCCATGAACTCCGAGAATGAACGCCAAATCCGAAGAAGTTCTTTTGAAGCAGAAACTTATGACAAGCTCATAGCCTCCAACAAGCAACTCTCCGAGGAAGTTGCGGAAATGCGGAAACATATTCAAGATGCTAAGTCCATTGGAGCGAGAGTAACTAGTTTGGAGTGCAAATTTTGTGGTGAATCTCATGATAGTGACCAGTGTACTGTCAATGATGATGGTGGCAAGGTCAGAACTTTGACTCAAGGAGGAAAAGCTCCAACCTCAGAACAAGGGCTTCTTGTCCAGCCGCAAATTGTTGTAAAGACGGTTGGCAAGAGGAGTCTTGAGGAGCTGATTGAGAGATTCATGGATCATACATCGAGTAATTACAAGAGCCATGATATGGCTATCAAGAGCTTGGAGAGTCAATTGGGACAGCTAGCAAAGCAAATGTCCGAGAATCACCAAGGTAAGTTTTCTTCCGAAACTTTAACTTTGACTGAGCAAGAAAATGCTGCTGTGGTTTCTACTAGGAGTGGAAGAGTGTTACATGGGCCAGAGGAGAAAGTTGAGGGAGAGAAAAGTGAGGAAGCTGAGGTAGAAAGAGATGAGGGTGTTGTGGAGGAAAGAGTTAGAGAGCCTACTAGGACTAGAGTTGTTAACACCCATACTCCTGAACTCCGCAAGATTCCATTTCCCAAGGCTTTGGTGAAGAAAAATTTGGATAAACAATTTTCTAAGTTCTTAGAGGTTTTTAAGAAGCTTCACATTAATATTCCTTTCTCCGAAGCCTTGGAGCAAATGCCAATCTATGCTAAGTTCATGAAAGATATCCTCAGTAAGAGAAGGAAGTTGAGTGAGGTCGATGAAACTATCTTGATGACCGAAGAGTGTAGTGCCATTTTGCAAAGGAAGATGCCTAAAAAGAGGAGAGATCCCGGGAGTTTTACTATTCCGGTGGAGATAGAGGGGTTAACTGTGGTAGAAGCCTTGTGTGATCTAGGAGCGAGTATCAATTTGATGCCGCTTAGTATGTTTAAAAGGTTGAACTTAGGTGAGGTTACCCCAACTATGATTTCTTTGCAAATGGCGGATAGGTCCTTAAAAACCCCCTACGGGATCATTGAAGATGTTGTGGTGAAGGTGGATAAGTTTGTCTTCCCAGTGGATTTTGTCATTTTAGACATGGAAGAGGACTCTAAAGTTCCTCTCATATTGGGTAGACCGTTCTTAGCCACTGGTGAGGCTGAGATTAAAGTGGCTAAGGGAACTCTAACTTTGAAAGTAGGTGAAGATGAGGTCCTCTTCAATATTTTCGACTCTTTGAAACACCGAGCGGATGAGGAAGTTTTCCGATGTGAAGTAGTGGATGAGCTCGTGTGTGAAGAGTTTGTTAGGATATCAATTAAGGACCCCTTGGAAACAACAATCATGGAGGGGTTAGAGATAGAGGACCAAAATCTTGAGAGGGAACTTGATTCTTTGTATCGTGAGGTTAATGCTACTCTATCTCAATTAGAATCTGTCTCATCTCTTGCCACCAAAAGCATTTGGAAAGAAGAGTTAACTAGGGATGAGGAGATTCCAATTGAGGATAAGAGTGAGCTCAAGCCACTCCCTTCCTCTCTCAAGTATGCTTTTCTTGAGGAAGGTGAGAATAAACCTGTTATTTTGAATAGTGCTCTCACTCCCTTGGAAGAGGAGAAACTCCTCAGAGTTTTGAGGGATCACAAGTCAGCTTTGGGTTGGACTATTGATGATATCAAAGGTATTAGTCCTGCGATATGCATGCATAAAATTTTGTTGGAAGAAAATTACAAACCTATAGTCCAACCTCAAAGAAGACTTAACCCTTCCATGAAGGATGTGGTGAGGAAAGAGATAATCAAATTGCTTGATGCAGGTGTGATTTATCCAATTTCGGATAGTGAATGGGTAAGTCCCGTTCAAGTGGTTCCCAAGAAAGGAGGCATCACTGTGATTGCCAATGAGAACAATGAGTTGATTCCCACTCGTCAAGTGACGAAGTGGAGGGTTTGCATTGACTATCGAAGGTTGAATTCGGTAACTAGAAAGGATCACTTTCCTTTGCCCTTCATAGATCAAATGCTGGATAAGTTGGCTGGGCATCAATACTACTGTTTTCTTGATGGTTATTCCGGGTACAACCAAATTTGTGTTGCACCGGAGGACCAAGAGAAGACGGCATTCACTTGCCCTTACGGCGTGTTTGCTTATAAGAGAATGCCATTTGGGCTCTGCAATGCCCCAGCTACTTTCCAAAGGTGTATGTTTGCTATTTTCTCTGATTTGATAGAGACTTGCATCGAGATTTTTATGGACGATTTCTCTGTTTTTGGTCCAAATTTTGATGCTTGTCTAGGGAATTTAGCCTTGGTTCTGAAAAGATGTCAAGAGACCAACTTGGTCTTGAATTGGGAGAAATGCCATTTCATGGTTAGGGATGGCATAGTTCTTGGACACAAGGTGTCCGAAAAGGGGATTGAGGTTGATAGAGCTAAGATTGAAGTCATTGAAAAGCTCCCTCCCCCGACTAACATCAAGGGTATTAGGAGTTTCCTCGGGCATGCTGAATTTAGGCGGTTTATTAAAGACTTTTCCAAATTAGCTAAGCCTATGACCAACTTGCTTGAGAAGGAAGCACCTTTTACTTTTGATGAGAATTGTTTGAAAGCTTTTGAGTCTATTAAAGAGAGTTTGGTGACAGCCCCGATAATTGTTGCTCCGGATTGGTCTCTACCGTTTGAAATCATGTGTGATGCTAGTGATCTAGCTTTAGGGGCTGTCTTGTGTCAAAAGAAAGAAAGAGTTTTGTATGTGATATATTATGCAAGTAGAGTGTTAAATGAGGCCCAAAGGAACTACACTACAACTGAAAAAGAATTGCTGGGTGTAGTCTTTGCGTGTGAAAAGTTTAGGCCTTACATCTTGGGTTTTAAAGTGATTGTTCATACTGACCATGCTGCTTTGAGGCATTTGTTTGCTAAACAGGACTCTAAGCCAAGGTTGATTCGATGGGTCTTACTCCTTCAAGAGTTTGACCTTGAGATCATTGACCGGAGAGGCAAGGACAATGGCGTGGCAGACCATTTGTCAAGATTGGAAGGTGGAGCGTGCAGCCCAATACCTATTCAAGAGGAGTTTCCGGATGAGAAACTCCTAGCTGTTTCCACCGAGGAACCCTTACCCTGGTATGTACACTTTGCTAATTTCCGTGTTGCTGGACTTATTCCCCATGACTTGACATGGCAGCAAAAGAAAAAATTTATGCATGATGCAAAATCTTACCTCTGGGATGACCCTTTCCTTTTCAAAGTTTGTTCTGATGGAGTCATTAGAAGGTGTATCCCAGAAGTTGATTTTGAGAAAATTCTTTGGCATTGCCATGGGTCAAGTTATGGTGGACATTTTAGTGGGGAGAGAACCGCTGCTAAGGTTCTCCAAAGTGGTTTCTATTGGCCTACACTGCATAAGGATAGTAGAGCTTTTGTTGAGAGTTGTGACAGATGTCAACGAACTGGTAACATCTCAAGGAGAAATGAGATGCCCCTCAAGAATATTTTGGAAATTGAGTTGTTTGATGTTTGGGGCATCGATTTTATGGGACCTTTCCCACCTTCTTTTGGTTGCCAGTATATTTTAGTGGCTGTGGATTATGTTTCCAAGTGGGTTGAAGCCGCTGCACTCTCAATAAACGACTCTAAGGTGGTGGTTGCTTTTCTAAAAAAGAATATTTTTACTAGGTTTGGTGTACCTAGGGCAATTATAAGTGATGGGGGTACCCACTTTTGCAACAGAGCTTTCGAGTCTCTCTTGAAAAACTATGGTGTTAAGCACAAAGTGTCTACCCCCTATCACCCCCAAACTAGTGGGCAAGTTGAGATTTCTAATCGGGAGTTGAAACGTATTCTTGAAAAGGTGGTAGATTCTTCCAGAAAGGATTAGTCAAGGAAACTTGACGATGCTTTATGGGCCTACCGAACCGCTTTTAAAACTCCGATTGGTACCTCTCCTTTCCATTTAGTTTCTGGGAAAGCGTGTCACTTACCTGTGGAATTAGAACACAAGGCCTATTGGGCCATAAGGAAATTGAACTTTGATTGGAAAGTTGCTAGCGAGAAGAGACTCTTGCAATTGAATGAGCTTGATGAGTTTCGACTCCGAGCTTACGAGAGTGCTAGCATCTATAAGGAAAAGACGAAGAAGTGGCATGATAGGAAAATTTTGAATAGGGAATTTGTCTCAGGGCAATTGGTGCTGCTCTTCAATTCTAGATTGAGACTCTTCCCTGGGAAACTTAAGTCTAGATGGTCGGGACCCTTTGTGGTCAAGAGGGTGTTTCCTCATGGTGCTGTTGAGGTTGAAAACCCAGAGACCAAGAACACTTTCACCGTGAATGGACAGAGGTTGAAAGTGTACCAAGGTGGTGAGGTGCTGAAGTTGGAAACCATGTTTTTCAAACCTCCTTGATAAGGGGGATAGTCTACCTAAGACTATAACAATGGGCTTCTTGGGAGACAACCCAAGTTTTGTTGTTTTTGCTTGTTTGTTTGTTGCATTGTGCAGGGATTGAGAGCCTAAATGCTAGAGTAGGAGGTGACTCTAAGACCTCTATGGTAATTGGTAAAGAAGGTCAACTCTTTCCCTTAGTTTAGTTCATGCATTCTTACATATTTTCTCTTTTATAGTTTTTATTTTTCTTTTTATCATGCATTGTTATTTAAGTTTTCGTTTTTGGGTTTTTCACTTCCCTATACTCACATGTTTTCGCTATAGTTTTGCTTCCCTACTAGTGCTGTTTTCGTAAATGCTTTTGTGAATACTTGTTGTTGTTTTTGGGGATGAGTGATTGCATGTTGGGGAAGAGAGGAGGAGACTTCGGCCTTCCGAATGTTTCTTGAGAAAGGAGTCGAGGTGAGTCCATTAAGGGTCTATCTTTGACCCTTCACCATAAAAAATTCTCTGGAGGATCCTGACTCACTTGCAATTCTTGGTCCTGCGTTAATTTCACTCATAGCATGCTTAGTGATTTCTGTTTTATTCTTGAGACTTATAGGATTTCTTGAGATTCTGAGTTTGTGGTTGAACATTGCCCTTAGTTGTCTCATTTGAGCTTAATTGGAGAATCTTTTTGTAGCCAAAAGTTTGGGATGGATGTTTGGTTGGAATAGTGGGGGAGTGATGGTCCTTGTTGTGTTGTATGGAGCTGAAAAAAATGAGAAATAGTCTCTTGTCCCAAAAAAAAAAACAGTGAAAAAAAAGAGAAAGAAAAAGAACTCCTAACTAAAAGTTGGAGTTGGAAAAAAAGAAAAAAAAGGTTTGAAAAGGTGAGGTGCAAGAGACTTGTGCAAAGAAAAGTGTGTAAGCTCCGGGGTTTTTAGAAGAGGACCACACTCAATGTGCTTGAAAGCCTAGTTTTCCTTTAGGGACCAACCACCATCGTGTTTTACCTAGCCAATGTTTCAACCCTTATGGAAGTCTCTTTGAATATTTGCATGTTTGATCTTTGTTGCTATTGAGTGAATGACATTCAGGACCTATGAACTTGCTTGTATGCTCAGTGCACTAAATGAACGTCTCATCCTAGGATTTGTAGATCTAAATGCTTCTCATGAATGGACTCTACACTCTTCTCTTTTCAAAAGATGCATGAAGTAGGTTGTTGAGTCTTTCTCTTGGAACTAGCTGTGATTACTTTGTCCCCCTGTTTTGGTGAAGTATTCCTTGTTGAGAGCACTTGTTTGGGAGCATTTCTTGCGTTTGAGGGCAAGCGAATGTTATTTACGCTCGAGGACGAGCTGTCGTTGAGTATAGTGGTGTGATGACCCGGATTTAGTAGTGTTTTTAGGGTCATTTCTTTGTGGGTTTTGAGTCTTTTTGTTGAGTCTCATGTAGTGTTTCATGCATTCTCATGCATTTTTATCTTTTCTTTAGTCTTTATTTTGTTTTGGTAATTTAGTAGTTTTATAGGGAGTTTTCTTGCATTTTAGGTAAAGTTTAGGACTTGCATGGTTTTGTTGTGTTAAGTGAAGGACTTCTTGTGCTAATGAGCTCTTGGAGCTTCTAGAATCTTCCTTGTCTTGTTGGTTAGGTTTGGAGTGCAGAAACTGAAGGAGAAAGAAGGCCAAGAAGCATGGAATTGATGAAGAACATAAAGAGGATTGAAAAGAGGAGTTTCAGAAGCCAAAAAGTCATTTTCAAGCGAGCTTGAGCGCCTAGGCGCTGGGGGATGGGCGCCTAGGCGCCAATTAGTCCAGAGAGCATGTTTTCTAAGTGCAATTGGCGCTCAGGCGCTCTGAATTGGCGCCTGAGCGCCCAGTCTCGACCTGTTAGCCTTTAAATAGACTTTTTGCCATTTCTTTTGTAACTTTTGTCATTTTTATCATTTTGTTTCATAAGTTAGAAGAGAGAGCTTGAGTTCTGAAGCTTTGGGAGCTTTCCCTAGGTCTCATGTTCCAGGTTTCATCTTTATTTTCTAGCATGGATTTCATAGCCATGTTTGGCTAAACACCTTTTTGCTTTGGGTTCCTTGTAAGACTCTTGATGTTTTAATCTTATCTCCTTTTTCTTCACATGAATCCTCTGAGTAAACCCTTGAATTCCATATCTATGCTTTATGTTTCAAGTTAGATCATGAGCTAGCTTTATGCTTTTCTATAATATAATGGAAATTTGTTATAGATTAGGGACATGATATGGGATTACCTCTTCTATGCTTGCTACTAGGAATAGAGTAGGGGTTGGGGTTTGTTGGCCTGAATTGCATGCTTAGTGCCTTTAGCAAATGTTTAGGTTGTCAAGGAATTGAACCTATCTTTTGACTTTAGAGGATTGTCTATACAAGGCATTGATAGATGATTACATAGGCTATAACATCAAGGAGAGACTCGGAATTTTTGTGGGGAGAATAGGTTAATTTAAAACTGATTTAGTTAAGCAAGAACCCAAGGAAAGATCACCATTGTTATCACACACTTACATTTCTTAAGTTTGTCACTCAATCACTTGAACAATCAACCCTTAAAACTGAATTTTATTTGCTTTCCAACCGTGAACTCGAATCTTAAACTGAATTGCCACACCAATTCCCTGTGGTTCGATAATTTAAAACCGGGTGAATTCCGTACACTTGCGGATTAACCAACAGACGCCCAGAGAATTGAGTGGATTTGGAAACTCAAAGTGCCCGAGCAAGTGAGATTGTTTATTTGGAAGGTGATGCATCAAGCTATTCAGGTTAATAAAAGTAGGTTCAGATGTAATCTGGCTCCCTCGGCAGCTTGTACCCGTTGTCAGCATGAGATGGAGGACGAGCTTCATTGTCTTAGGGACTGCCCAGCTTCAATGGAACTTTGGCAACGTTTGGGAGCTCCAGCCTGGCCTAATTTTAGACTCGCAGACATTAAAACATGGGTGAAAACTCTGGCTCTCAGCAGGAATGCGAGTAGATTCTTGGCAGGTATGTGGAACTGTTGGAAGTGGAGAAACAATTTGCTGCTAGATGCAAACCCGCGCTCAGTGGAGAAATCGTGGAGAATGCTCTGCCATGACCATGATGATATTATTCGATCAATGTCTGGCGATGATTTGAGTACAAATTCGCATTTCCTGTCGCATTCTTGGAAGAGACCAGTAGAGGGAGAAGTAAAATGCAATTCGGATGGGAGCTTCAGGGAGGAGGCGAATGTTATGGGGGCTGGAGGTGTAATTCGTGACCACCATGGGCACTGGTTGGGTGGATTTTATGCCACAACCACCGCGGGTAGTGCTTTCTTTGCGGAGGCGATTGCACTTCGTGATGTAATGAAGCTCGCGTGGGATCAGGGGAACAGAAAAGTCTGCTGTGAAACGGACTGTGAAGACTTGCTTACAGTTCTAGAACATGAGGAAAATATGCAGTTTCATGAAGCCCACGACGTTCTGAGGGAAATTAAGGACTTGGTGGCTAGGAACTGGACAACGAAACTTTGCCTTATCCTTAGGGATACCAATGAAATAGCTGATTGCCTGGCTCGGAGAGGATCTACTGCAACCAGTTTGGGTCTTAGAATGGTAGTTAGTGTAGATGCTGAATTGGAGTTTCTTATGTTAAAGGACTCCATATCAGCTAGTTAGTTTTGTTGCTTTTGTTCTTGTAATTTTCCGATGCATCAAAAAAAAAAAGGGTCTTATATACAACATATCAAACGAGCTCTGATAGTATGGAAGATCATCCATTTATCCCGCATTCAATATTATGCTTCATCTTGCAATCATCAACAATCAATAAATTCACTCGATACGCTTCCGCATCTAATTTTTATTTTAAAAAATTAATATCACCTGATATAATTAGAATTTGGTTCATGACTTTAATTCAATAATAATGAAATGATCAAATCTTTTAATTCTTAAAATATCCAAATTCTAATAGCAATAAGCAAATTTGATTAATAGTTACTTAGAGAGACCCTCTCATGGACTTGGAGAACCTCAAGGCAGAAATGGGCCACATCATCATCCCATACGTTAGGGGAAAATATATAAATCTTGACCTAATTGTTAGGTCTCACGAACAAAATGCTAACACCATACATTGTTTCTGCAATAATATCGTGTGTGTATATATATATATATTATATACTACCATGCATGAAGCTCTCTAAGTGCCACATCATCCCCTAGCTATAAATTTAATTAATGTGCCCTGATGGAGACCCGCAATTAAGCTCTTGCATTGCGTGGATGAGTAAGTATTGGCCGAAGCTTGTGGACGAAAATATACAAGTCCTAATGGTGCTTAATTATTGATATGACTAACTTCTCTTGTGCTGCAACATATATGGATAGATCAATGCACGGACAGACAAGTTCAACAACATTGATCTTTTCCGGTAATTTGGTGACATGCATTGGGTAGGTCCATTTTTAATAATGGATGATGGTGAAAGCCTTGAAAGAAGAAGATCAACAACTAAATATTAAACCGTCATTTTCAAAAATAAAAAAAAAAAATAATTGAAAACATAGTAATTAAGAAATAGAGAGTTTTCTTTCCCGAAAATGAAATAGAAAGATAGTTCGGGTTTTTTAATATTGGTTAAAAGTGATTTATAAATATGAATGTAAAGAGCTTATTATTATTGGTTATATACAGAGATATGAACATAAAAAATGTCTTATTTATCTCGAAAATATTAAATACTTTTCTACTAAAAATTGAACAGCTAAAAAAGAAAAGTGATTGAATTAAATATTTAATACCCCGTCCAGATTCATGAGCCGCGCTTATGATGGAAAGTGATTTTCTTTGGTTGAGGATTAGGATATCATCGATCGACTTGTTACTACACGGGATACAATACAAATACTTCACCCTTATCCAAAGTTCTTGTCAACTTCACAAATCACATTCCACGTACTCACCTACCCTTGATTGATTTTCTCATCCCTGTTAATTAAAAATTGACAATAATTTTTTTTCTTTATATACAATCTTAGTATAATGTTTTCAATTCGATGATGTTATGTTTCCAATACGAATGTATGCAGTTGGAATGTCAAAAAAAAAAAATTGTATGCAGTTGGATTTTTAGTTCTTCAAAGAATAAGTGGGATAAGAGAGAGGAAGTTCCGGATTAGGGGGACAAGAAATATCAAATTCGGATAAAACCGAATCTTACTATTTCTGTCTTATAGAATATCATGATATAATTTAAAAAAAAATGTATTCTTATCCAATCATCTTAAAGCCTTGCTTATAAATCATCCAAGCTAGTCTTTCTATTCATTGACACAATCACTTGTGATTCCATTTAAAGCATAGCTTTAGAAAGAGGGAAAAGTAGGTGTGTCATAGAGTGCTATAGCCAGGTATAAATTGTTGCTTGAATGGTTTGGAAGAAAGTGAAAATTTTACGAAGTATAAAAACTAAAAAGGGTAAAAAAAAGGTTTATTAGAGATGGAGCAGCTGAAGTATGCTACTGTTGAAGCTAATAAGAAAGGAGTTGAAGCAATTGATGATGAGTGTGATCTTTTTGGTTTTAGTTCTTCTTCTGAGTCTGGAATTTCAAGTGGGACGTTTTTGGAATCTGATTCATTTGAAGAAGTTACATCCCCTCCTTGTTCTTCATCATCAGGTGATGATCATGTTGGAGATGACCCTTTGAGTGACATGTCTTCTTTGATTCAACAACTTCCCATTAAGTAAGCTTCATTCTTATCTCATCTCACTTAATATTTGGAAATTTTTCAATATTTAATTTTAAAATCAAAATTAATTCTGAAGAAAAGCTATTCTAAGAAATTTTTGGTGCCAGAATTAATTTTAATGAGTAATATTTGTTGGGTTTTTGGCCTTTTCATAATTCTTAAACCAAAATCTTGATTGTAAGAAACAATCTTCTTAAATTTTGTAATTGTCCACATAATTTTGACTCTACTGTAATTTTTCATTGAGACATCGTTAATTCAGGAGAATAATCGATGTTAATAGCTTTGAGTATATCACAATTGATTGCTATGAGTAATGATAACTTTTTGTGGGTTTTTGTATTTTGCTTAAGTTTCTGTCCTTGGTAATGGTCAATAGGAGGGGACTTTCAAAGTATTACCAAGGGAAAGCACAATCTTTCACTTCATTGGCAAAAGTGAACAGCTTGGAGGATCTGGTTAAGCCAGAGAACCCATACAACAAGAAGTTGAAGTCTTGCAGAAGCTATGGAGGGAAAATGGATGAGACACAAAGGGCAAAGTGCACTCCTAGTGCTATTTCTAGGAGGAGATTGCATACAACAGGTTCAAGCTATTCAGTGAGTACTGCAGAAAGGGGCAGTGGCAACTTTACTCGTAGCAGGCCTCAAATCCCACCTCATAGATCTACCAGTTCCAACAATATTCCTAATCAAACTGCTCTGTTTGTTTGAAAGGGATCAAAAGTTGAGATGTTTATTCTTTTTTTTTTGTAAATTAATAGCTGAGAGGTATTTGGTGTTGGGAATTTGCAATCATAGTCTTAATAAATAAAAAATTATTTGCAATTATATGATGTTGATTTAATTTGTGTTATTCTCGAGGAAAGTTCTCGGAGGAAAAACCAAATGATCATTGGACCACCAGGAATACACTTAATTTGTCTTTTGTTCTTTTACCCAAGTTTTTCTCGAATAAAAACGATTAGGTCACAACATGAGATTTTGACTGCGTTAGGGAGTACGGTTTGTGGCTTAAGAAGCACGGTTATGACTACTTTACAAGTCTTCAACCACGGGTAAGCTGGAGGATGCACGGTCGTTGAACTTTATTTTATTGGCACGACCATGGCCTCTGACAAGCATGGTCGTGCTTCTCTATCAATACGTGAAACTCTACGTTAAATATATTTTTTACCACTTTTTTCATTGTACATTCATTTTTTCTATTTTCACTTGCATTTTGCAATACACTTAAAAGCATATAGTTCTAAATATAATGTACAACAATCAGGCAGAAAATCATGGTAAAAAAGTTGCAAATAAATTGTGATTTATACGATCACTTAAATTCCTCTTGTCCTCAAACATACTTTCTCAAACTAGAAAGCAAGATGTGTGTCACCACACAACAAACAGTTCAAGCAAGGAACCACTTGTATACAAGGGGTAGTCAAAAGGCATGCCCAACAAGTTTCGGTCTCCCCCTATCCGAGCATGCAAATCATGAGCAAACTTCTCAGAAACTCAATTTAGATACTAACATAAGGGAGACCACACAACTCACCATCACTCATAAGTGCATATAATTCACTCAATCTGATAGTACATGCAAAGTGCACCAAATTGTTCATCAATCACTTCAAATCAAACAAAGGATCAATGTGTAAAGTATGAGAGATCTCAAAAGGTTGTAATGGGGATTTAAGTGCAATGCAATGTAGGATATATAAAGAATTAGATACACAAAGGGGGGCTACATAATTTTTCAGCTAAATGATTCTCTATTTCTCAAGCACATACATTAGAGCATTCAACTTATTTCACAAACAACAATTTAAACTTTTAGGATAATTAGTTCGTGGCATAGTATTAGAGTCTTCATGGTAGAGTTGTCTAGAGTTCAATCCTTATTGCCCACACTATTCTCATAAAAAAAAAGTGAAATTTCAAACCCATGGCATGTGAGTATGTTGATCGTCCACACTTTAATCCCAAATTGACTCTTGCATGAGGGAGCTTGTTATATAAATAAAAAATCATTTAGTTATGTACTCAACATCTTAAGCTTGTGAGATAATTGATCCATGACATTCTCACGTACTAAGATACTTTGAGTTTTGACACCGCTTCTCCAAACAAGTGGCCTATGCCTTAGCCTCTTTCAGCTAAGCTACAACACTACAACAGCATGACACAAATATGAATCTCTGCGGGTTACAAATACAGAACTCTATAGTTTGCAGATACCGACTTTTGGAAATCCTAAACTGTCTCAAGCTTGCTACAAATTGTGAGCATTTTTCTTTGAGCTTAGCTTTGAGTAGTTGTACATAGATTCCTAAAGCGTAAGATATTACATTGAGGAAAACCTAGAAATTCTATATAAAGATGCCTAAGTTATGATATTATATTAAGAAGCACCTAGGCATTCCATATAATTAAAGATGCATAAGATAAGATATTAAATTGTGAACACTTAGAACCTTACCAACCCGATAATTAACATGTTGGTTCGGTTGGGTAATTGAATCGTGTCAAAATAATAGAAATTTTAATGTAAACGAGAAAAGTAGAAATCTCGTCAACCATTAATGTCATATGCAATCAGTTATGAAAGCCCTACAATTAAACCCCATATCCGACCCTCATCGCACAAAACCTGCACCCAACAACCTCGCCACACCAGCCCTCCATCCTAGCCTCATCTTCGTCGCACGACCACAACAACCTACCTCTACTCCATCCAAGGACCATCAACTCATCATTCAGCCTTCAAACCCTTCACCACCAACAACATAAACCCTCTTTGTAGAACCACATTGTAAAGTCGTAAACCACCATCTCAACCAAGGAATAAAATACAAACAACACTTGCATTGCTAGAACTCTATGACGACATTCGTTCCTACATGTAGAGAACAATAACACTTTTTGTTATGCCCAAGAAGAGTTCTCATGTTTTCTAATGGTTCTATTTGGTTCGATCTCCACGAGGTCTAACTTCATCAACCCAAGTCTCAAATCAAATCGAACCAAACCAGTCCAAGTTCAATGAAACAAATCAGATTTAAAACATTGATCTGATCTGAATTATTTAAAACTCAGTTTAGTTGGATATGTCGTATTCGCGGGTTGGATGAGACCCGCTTAGTCGCTTACCACCCTAGTTGGTGTCCTATTTAACATGTGTTTCATGAATCATGAGTAAACAAAATTGGAATCTTATTTTAGATACATGGGAGAGATGAAATATACTGGAGGCAAAGATCTAGAGCCTTATGGTTGAAAGAGGGAGACAAAAACACAGGTTTCTTCCACGGGAAAGCCAATCAGAGAAACAAAAGAAACAAAATTGCTAGAATAAAAGATCAAAGTGGCAATTGGGTCTACAAGAGGGACTTGGTAACCGAAGCTTTCAAGCAATATTTTGAAGGAATCTTCACAAGCATGAACCCCACAAACATTGAAACTGCTTGCCAGAAGATTAAAGGAAGGCTGAAACATGACCAAATAGAAGAATTAGAAGCTCCTTTCACCACCGAAGAGGTTCAAGACGCTCTACACCAAATGCATCCTCTCAAAGCCCCAGGCCCTGACGGATTCCTAGCATTTTTCTATCAAAAATATTGGAACATAGTAGGAGAGGAAGTCACCAAGAAAGTGTTGAATATCCTAAACAGAGAAGAGGACCCCTCAAGCATCAACAAAACTTTCATTTGCTTGATCCCAAAGACAAAAGCACCAGAATTTCCAAACGAATTCAGACCTATTAGTCTATGCAATGTTATCATGAAGCTGGTGACAAAGTGTATCACTAACAGGTTAAAGGAATTCCTAGGAGATATCATTGGAGAGGAGCAAAGTGCCTTCGTACCGGGAAGGCAAATTACCGACAACGCCTTGACTGGTTTTGAAGTCTTCCATTACATGAAGAAGAAGAGAAAAGGAAAGAAAGGATATCTAGCCATGAAGCTAGACATGTCAAAAGCATATGACAGGATAGAGTGGCCTTTCTTGGAGCAAGTACTTACAACAATGGGATTTCCACCCCGTTTCAAGGAACTAATACTCAGGTGCGTAACTTCTGTCTCCTACTCTATCCTTCTAAATGGTGAACCTGCCCCTCTTTTTGTACCAGGCAGGGGTCTCCGTCAAGGAGACCCTCTATCACCATAC
The DNA here is from genome assembly GCF_012489685.1 of Lotus japonicus. Lineage (NCBI taxonomy): Eukaryota > Viridiplantae > Streptophyta > Magnoliopsida > Fabales > Fabaceae > Lotus > Lotus japonicus. The sequence continues at coordinate 15,299,445 of NC_080041.1, read as the reverse complement.
CTTTTCATCCTATGCGTAGAAGCTTTCTCGGGCCTTATCTCTGATCAAACACAAAAGAAGAAGCTTCATGGAATCCAAGTGGCTCGTGGTGCTCCTCACATAAGCCATTTATTCTTCGCGGATGATAGTCTGATTTTCAGCAGAGCCACAAAGGAGGAAGCAGATTGTCTAATGAATGCCATAATAGTCTATGAAAGGGCCTCAGGGCAACTTGTGAACCTGGACAAGTCAGAAATGTCTTTCAGCCGAAATGTACCACAAAACATGATGGAAATGATCCGTGAAAGGATGGGTGTAAAGGCTGTGACTATCCACGACAAGTACTTGGGCCTTCCAACTGTTATTGGCAGCTCAAAAAAGGCTATCTTTGGGAAAATCCAGGAGAGAGTTTGGCGAAAGTTACAAGGGTGGAAGGAGAAAACACTCTCAAGAGCAGGCAAGGAGATCCTGATCAAGTCTGTGGCACAATCCATCCCTAATTACATCATGGGTTGTTTTAAAATCCCAAGTGGCATATGCTCAAAAATTGAAAGTAATCTTGCAAACTTCTGGTGGGGTCAAAGAGACAAAGAAAGAAAGATTCATTGGGCTGCCTGGAAGCACCTTTGCAAACCAAAATATAGAGGTGGCTTGGGCTTCCGTGACCTAGAAGACTTTAACAAAGCCCTTATGACAAAACAAGCATGGAGATTATTAAGTGCTCCAAACTCTTTGCTGTACAGAACTTGGAAAGCCAAGTATTTCCCCAGAAAACAGCTACTTGAAGCTACAATTGGTCATCAACCCAGCTACGCATGGAGAAGCATTTGGGGAACTCTTAGCCTCGTCAATGAAGGAATCAAGTGGCAAGTTGGGAACGGGAACAAGATAGAAATCTGGAGTGACCCTTGGCTTCCGGGACCAGGTAAAGGGAACATTATCTCCCCCCCAATTGATGACCCTACATGCCACAAAGTAGCTGATCTCATAGCTGAAAGTGGAGGCCGCTGGAATGTACAAAAAATCAACAATTACTTCAACCCAGCAGAAGCCAAAGCCATCCAGGCAATTCCCCTCAGCTGGAGAGCACCCGAGGACAAAATGATATGGAGATGGAGCAAAAATGGTTTGTTCTCAGTAAAATCCGCATATCACCAATGCCAAGTTTCCAGACTTAATGCCACAGCAAGCAGATCAAGCTCCTCAAACTTTCCCTGGACAAGGATGTGGAAAATCAAAGTGCCCACAAAAGTTAAACATTTTATTTACAGAGCTGTCAACAACATCACTCCTTGCGGGGAAAATTTAGCAAGACGAGGCATTCAAATCCAAGAGCATTGCACCTTGTGCGGAGAAGAGACTACTGAATCCCAAACCCACCTTTTCATCCAATGCCAATGGGCCAGAGCAGCATGGTTCAACCATCCCCTGGGGGTTCGAATAAACCCAACCCACCAAACCATTGCAGAGTGGTTGATTGAGGTCTGCACAAATCATGATCAAGAGGTGGTGGCTCAAATCTTCCAAGGAACTTGGGCAATCTGGAAAGCACGAAACAATGCAATTTTCAACAACCTCAAACCAGATCCAGGGGAAATAATGACGACTGCCTTAAGCCAACTAGTAGAATGGATCGAAGCACAAGAGAAGAGGGGCGAAACAAACCGGTCTGAGCACCAAGTTGCCTGGAAAGCACCACCGGAAGGAAAGATAAAAATCAATGTCGATGCAGGCTGGACAGGAACCAATTCAACTGGCTTTGGCTTTGTGGCCAGATCACACACTGGTGCACTACTAGCTGCAGGCACCCTGTTCTAGGTAGGGCTGAGCACGGGTCGGTTTCGGGCGGGCTCGGGTGTATTATATCGGGTTTTAACGGGTTTGAATCAAGCATATTCCAAACCATTTCCGACCATGGAAGCCTCGGATATGTCGGGTGCGGGTTGAATCGATGAGCGGGTTGTGCGGGTCGGTTAGAACGGGTATTGTAGAGCTTGGTGGAAAGGCTATGTTCCATGACTAAGACAAGGTAGCGGCGGTCTTCGTTGCAGTGCCACCACCATTAGAGATGGTAAAGCTCTCATCTTGCATGGTTTTTTGTTCAAAGATGATTAACAATGGTGTTCCCTAGATGAAGCAAGGGAGAAAATAGAGTTGTGGAGAGCATAATAGGTACGGACAGGAAGAGAAGAGGGGGAGAATGAGGAGAATGGTGCTGGATTGAAGTGGTGGCAGCGTGGTGGGAGAAGGAGAGCAAGAGAAGGACCAGAAAATTGATATGAAAAAGATAAAGTGATGAACTGATAACTCATGAAATGAAAGTATTTGATTTATTTCTCAAACCTCTTTATTTTTTTCACGTGAAAGGCTAGTAGCCTAGTATGACAGAAAGAAGAAGGCTTATTTCTTAATTTCCCCCCTGACATGTCATGTGAAACGGTGATGGACCATAAGCTTTTTCTTTGATTAAGACATGCAATCACTTCTTTACAAAAAACAAATGCATTAAATAATGACTACTTTTACTTTTTAGCTATTAAAAAAATAGAAAGCAAATGCCTCTCTGCGCAAATTGTAGAGTGCAGACTGCTGCAAGGCTAAAAAGTAGTTTTAATTTAAACACACAACACTGACATGCGGTCGGGTTCGGGTACAAGTGGATTTTAAATTCCTAACCCGCACCCGACCATTATCACCCGTATGAGACTGTTTTTTCATTTTGCCCTACCCGTCTACCCGACCCAACTCGACCCATTGCTTATTTTTTGGTCGGTTTTTTCGGGTTTGGGTCGGGCTGGATAATTCTGCTCAGCCCTAGTTCTAGGAACACAGATTGGAGCCTCTCACAGCAGAAGCTTTAGCACTACGATGGAGCATGCAACAAGCATCTGAACTAGGAATGGATAGTGTGTTGTTTGAATCAGATTCTCTTTCTGTCATCAAATCCCTGAGAGCTGAATCAAATTATTGGACTATCCAAGACATCACCCTAGACTGCCTTTACCTAGCTGATAATTTCCTTTCCTGTTCTTTTTCTCATGTAACCCGCAAGGCAAATGTGCCCGCTCATATCTTAGCCTCTCTGGCTTGTAAGTATCAAAATCGGCTTTGGTGGGATGCCCCCAGCTGAAATTGATCACTCCCTATTTGCAGACGCTGCATTTTCTTAATTGAAATACGTACTGAAGTTAAAAAAAAGAAAAGAAGCAAAATTGGAATCTAACAACGACATAAAACATTTTAGAAAGTAACCAAATAAAAATACTTTAGGAAAAAAAGTTCAAAAGCGCGTTTACACGCAAGCAACCACCGCAGGCAAAGAGCAATAAATAAAACTGTGAGAAGGACTGTGTTTTTGGCTTCGTTCTTCTTCATCATCAATCATCATCTTCTTCCTCTTCTTCTTCTTCTTCTTCTTCTTCTTCGTCCTTCATCATCTTCTGATTTCCAATTCCTTCTTCTAGAAGCTTCTCTCCTTTCCATTCTTCCCTTCCGATCGTTCATGGCTACGGTCGGACACAACAATCTCAATGCCAAATTGGTCTCTCTCTTTCTCACTGTTCTCAATTCCCTTTTTGTTTAATTTTCGTTGAATTCGATTTCTTGTTTGGCTAATTTTGCTGAATTGAATCTCAGGTTCTCCTCGGGGATATGGGTACTGGAAAATCCAGCCTCGTTTTGCGTTTTGTCAAGGGTCAATTCCTTGAATTTCAGGTTATTTCCTATCCCTTTTGATTTCTCTGTTCAATTCGCTGCTCGCCAAATTCAAATGTTTACGGATAATTTTTGGGATTTTAGAGGGGAATCAAGTGTAGTGTGTAGTTCGTGGGTAACAGGTGTTGTTGCTTGTTCAATTTTGTATTTGATGCTGCTTGTGGCATGAAAATTGTGTTTTTTTTAGCCCCTTTTGCTTTGTTTTGCTGTTGACTGAATAGAAAATGGGGTTCTACTGTTTCAATTTTCAAATGAAATGTTTCTAAAAGTTATGAGCATGTTGGAGGGAGAATAATAGAGAAATTTCAGCTGAAAACAAAGCTTTCCGTCCCAATTTGATGACAATTTTGCAGCTTTAGAGCTTAAAATGGGAAAGTTTTTAGTATGCATTGTGTAATACTCTTAACTTGGTAGATTTGGTTTCAACTTTATATCTTAGATTTAATCTACTAACATGTATTGTTATGCAGTCAATGTGTTATGTTTAGTGTACTGAATGTGATAGTATTACTCTCATAGTACATTAGATTTTAGAAACTTTCTTTAAAATTGGGATTTGCTGTACCGAATTTTCAAACATTTATTTGATTTTTTTTCACAATAAATTTTTAGAAGTTCAATAAATATAATAAGCAGCCAGTAAATGCTAACCTCGGAAGCATGGGTACTTCATTTTGGCTCCCGTACCTGTTCCGGGTGTGAATCCGTACCCGGAACTCATTGGTACTTGTAAATACATGCCGCGTACGTGCCGAAATAATTTTTCAATAAAACGAAGGGTACTTATTGGGTACATTTTAGCCAAAACAAATTTTTTTTTTATCAGTTTTTATTTTACTTTTATATATACATGAACGAAACCCTATCTATGTAACACATAGAAAACCGTAACACCCTACCTGTGTACCTAATCTACATCAATCAACTGTCTCGTTCCTACCTGGCCAATGCTCGCCTGCGTTGGTTGATGGTTGATAAGTTACTAAGTTCGAGTTTCCTTTCTTAATTCGTGTACTAGTTTCCATTTCTCCGATTTATTCTATTAGTTAGTTTAACAGCAATGTATATTTTGTTTTATTGTGAAGATATTTTGTTGACTTGTTGAAAATATGATCTCCTTATATACACATGCGCGCATACACTCACCCTTACACACACACACACATATAAAAACGTACTCGTACCTTAATTTTTTTGAAAATCTTGTACCCGCATCTGTGCAGCATAGATGCTAACAATTCACCTTGGGTACCTGTATTCATGAGAGAAATATGGGTATCAGAGTAATTTCCCTTAAATTGATACCTCATAAAAAGTGTGGGTAGGGTTGGTGGGGAGAGAGTGAGAGATTATTTCTTCTGTTTATGGTAGTGTTGACATCATTGGTTATGGGTTCTTAGAGCTGTTACTTATTGCTAAATACACACACGTGGATATTATGTTGCTGAATTTATGTGATCTGTTTGGGAGACAGGAATCAACAATAGGGGCAGCATTCTTTTCACAGACACTGGCAGTAAATGATGCCACAGTGAAATTTGAGATTTGGGACACAGCAGGACAAGAGAGATACCATAGCTTGGCTCCCATGTATTACAGAGGCGCTGCTGCTGCTATCATTGTCTATGACATTACTAGCTCAGTATGATTTTTTTGTTTTTAATATTTCTGATTACCTGTTTATATTGGTAACATTTAATATAATATGACCATCTGTGTATATTAACATAATAATATGCCAATGACGGGGAAATAAGGAACATGAATGAAAATTTTGCTTCCTGTTTCTGTTTGCACTTTCTGATTAGTCTCCAAATTACAATGGGAGTAGTAAATCTTATGCTATTGAGGCCAAGCTTTACTGTTTTGAGTATGGGGATGAACAGGTGCTTCTTTTACTGCTTTTCTTACTAATCCTGTAGTATAATTCAATAAGTAAAGAAGATAAACATATCTCAGGCGGCAGAGTAGCAAGTCTAGAGCCTTAAAAGTGATGAGTTCCAATTCTTGACCAATTCATTTTTATTGCAAGATATTCCTCTTCAGCTGTTCATGTGTTTGATCCTTATCATGGAATACATGATTTTCCTTCTCTGCCAAAAAACCTTCGGCAAGACATTCCAGAGAAATCCTAAATCTTTGTTGTATACACAGGGTCCACTCATTCTATCTAATCTTCACTAATTGAAACTCATGCTTGTTAGGAAGATATTGATGTGAAAGAATTCATTCAATCTTATGATCTGTATATTCATTTTCCTTTCGTTAGGTTTGAGAGACCATGTTTTGATATTTTAGCTGTTTACTATTTAATGTGGTTTTATATGATTATTTATATCTTTCAATCACAGGATTCATTTACAAGAGCTAAAAAGTGGGTCCAAGAGCTTCAGAAGCAAGGTATATTTGCTGATTGGTTTTGAAGTTTCTTATGCTCCTTTTAGGAGAAATAAAAAGGAAAACCGATCTACTTATTAACCCTTTACAAACTTCTGATACAAACTATCTGTAAAGCAATCTTGACCATATATTTAAATATTCCATTTGTGAAATTTGTTTTCTTTTCTGTTTTTCATGAACTTGACTTTGGAATAAATAACATTAATTGTTCAATGAAACTATAATCATGTTTTATAATAGCCCGAACTTGGTTGGATAATACATATGAATGATGATGTGAGAATGATTAATGCATGAGAGAAATGTGAACAGTTAGGCAGATTTCCAAAGAAACAATTGATCAAGTCTTGTGAGAAAAAAGAGGAGAATAGTTGCTTTGAAGTATTATAACAAACATGGTCTACTTTTGAACTTCCCTATAGTTAAATCATTAGATTCTCAAATAATGCATTCATTTTGGTGTTGTTGTAGGGAATCCTAATATGGTTGTGGCCCTAGCTGGTAACAAATCTGACTTGGAAGATAAGAGGAAAGTGACGCCTGAAGTAAGTGTTATAGTGATTTCAATTTTCCTATTAAGGCCTCATATTAGCTATAAGAATTATAATTTCTTTAACAGTATGGCCAATTACCTGCAACTATGATGAAGCAATTTTTTTTCCTAATAAAATTTCAAATGATGGTTTCATTTGATACTTTAAACGTTGTTGGTGCCTGATATTTTTTTATTTTTGGATACTATTTGATGTTAACTTCCAGGATCTATAGCTTTGTATGAAATAAAACCTGTTCCCTCTATAAATCATGTATTGAGTTGTCAAATACATGAATTCTGCATACACGTCCGACTGGGACTTTTTTGCTACAGTTTAGATGTTCTGAGCAGTGAGCATATTCATGTGCAGCTCTGTATATTCATTCCTTGCATCTTGAGAACTTATATGCTAATAAACCTAACATGTTCACTTCTTCTAAAACTGGTGGTAAAGTGTCTTATTTCCATGCGTTGCAGCTTGGAATTAATCTTCTTACCAAGTCTTTTGATATTAGTGTTCTTTTAAAATGAAAATAAATAAGCTTAACTTTGAAAGGTTTATCTTTGAATTTATCTCATTACCAAGTCTTTTAATATTAGTGTTCTTTTAAAATGAAAATAAAATACACTAACTTAGAAATGTTTATGTAGAGTGATTCTGTCTTTAGAACCAACTTATCAGCTGTGACTCTTGTGAAATGTAGGAAGCACGCGTATATGCTGAAGACAATGGTCTATTTTTCATGGAGACCTCTGCAAAAACTGCTGCCAATGTTAATGATGTATTTTATGAAATAGGTGCGAGTCTTTTCCTATTACATCAACTTAAGGATGATTAATAGTGCTTTTTCTTTATTTTAACTTAATTGCATGAGAAAAATCAAATAATGGAGAACAAGAGAACATGATTTAAGTCAGTCCAAGGAGAAGGAAGGATGCAAACACTTCTTTTGAGGAAATATCTGTCCCTGCTTTGCTTTGCAGGCCAATAGACATTTCCTTGGTCTTCACTACTGATTGAATATACTGTTTGTGAACCAAATGAATTTATTATTCCTATTCTGGTTTTGCTGAATCAAAGGCTCATATGGGCACCTGATCTTCAATTGAATTGCACCAAATGAATGTGCTTTTCCTGTTTTCTCGACGTATATAGCTTTTCGATGAATGACATTCTATCAAGCATTCATGAGCAAGCAAATTAGTTGATGAATTTGTTAGGCCTAACATGTAGGACTTAGCTCACTTAACTGTCAACTTTTCCTTATAAATTCTAGAGTTTTTTATATGGTTTTTATTTTGCTACAAAAGAGAGGACTGTATTATGTATAGTACACTCAAAAAAGAGAAATTTACTGTGGTATGGCCATATTATCTTATCTTGCATGTGCTTTTTTATTGTACTTTTTTTTGTTGATAAATTTGATTGATTGTACTTCTTTTGTGTCATAAACTGTTGAACTTTGTATGCTGCTCAAATAGTAGGGCTTAGGTAGAGAAAATGAATATTTGTGTGTAAGATGATTTGCTCAAATATAAGATGATTTTTTAACATTGATATTTATGTGTAATAAACAATGTCATTCCAAAATAGGGACTCACCCAGATTGGGTTTCCACTAGGATCCTCTGAAAATATCTTTAGAATATGTTGTGAAGATATGCACATTTACTCTGAAATACTTTCAAGATATTCTGAGATCATATTCTAACACATACGTTGTTTGATTTGCATTTTCAACAGCCAAGAGGTTACCAAGGGCACAGCCTGCGCAAAACCCAGCAGGGATGGTTCTTGTTGATAGACCTGCAGAAGGATCCAGAGCTGCATCATGTTGTTCATGATTCTGTATCCTGTACAACCCGGAAATGATCCTCTCAACATTTTTAAAAAATTAATCAGGTCAAGGGTCAACCTTTAACCATTGATCTCTATGTGTAATAATTAATGAAATAAAATAATGGTTAGATGGTGAAACTTTTCATGATAATTTTTTTAACAATTGAGAGGATCCATTCTCGTACCCCCGATAGTTGATCCTGTTTTCTTTGGTTTGTAAATACTGTACGCACTTTGATTATGTGCAACTCCAGCAAGTTTATGGGCTACCTTGATATGGATGCGAATTATATAATACAACTTGTTGGTACAAAATGAATCGCTTGAATAAGTACTCTATACTTTGTATCCCTTGTTTTTTGTTGCCTTCAAGTGAAATGCTAGAAAGTTCAGCTTATTGGCAAGAATGGGTATTTTCCTGTCAGATTTTGATGATAGGAATATATGGAGTTTCTGCATCATGATCTCGTTTTCTAAATGGCAAGTATGTCGGTTTTATCAGAATTTATATCTATATTAAAAGAAATAAATAAATAAAAGACTTTTACATTCTATCAAAATAAACAAAGACTTTTACATGAAAATCTCATGTGAGAGGATTGTTGCTTACTTGCTTGTGTTTCTAAACAATATTTGCTACTCATTGCATCCCCCCTCCCCAACACTTTTTTTCTTTTGGAAAATGTGTTCACTGAGTAACCTTTTCCTTTGTCTGAAAAATGGCGTCTTGTTTCCAAGTGTTAATATACCTAATAATAGCATTTCTACCCCTAATTTGAACGTTTTCCAGTAAATTAGAGTATTACGGAAAAGACTTGAGCAGATTTGTGTCTAATCAAGAGATACTTTGGATTAACTTCAAGAGTTTTGATATATAGACACTTATAATGACAAACCTCTTTCGACACCCTGCACATGTATATAGATCAATGATGGTGAGATGGTTTGGTGACATTATGACTGCTTTGATTGAATCAAATGAGGGGTACCTTTAGGTGTTTGTTACTATTTAGGTGTTCAAGTATCATTTTTGTAACTTTGATTTGGAAGATTAAGGATCAAAAGAAGATTAAGTAGGAAAGTGACTTGTTCCATGTCTTAAAAAAATTGTTTTATGTCATTTGAAAATCATAACGTTATAATCGTCATACTATGTTAACATGTCACAATTTTATGGCAAATGACATATGTTCACACTCATTTCACTCCCACCACATGAGAGAAATAGGAACATAAGAGAAAAAATTGAGATAGCTGAGTCATGTGACAAAAAAAAAAAAAAGAAAAAAAAATGTAGAAAGAAAAAATGGGTTAAAGTTTTCCTGCGAAAGCAAAGAGTCTAGTAGAATCATGACGTTGAAGCCTTAAAGGCTTTGGATCCATATTTGGCCCAAACCAAAAACTCAATAAAACTCTCAAAAAATGAGTTTTTTTTTTTATAAATATTTTCAAAATTAGTTGGTCTGTGTTGGGGAATAATAAACACCGGGAAGCACACACACCGGAAACAGAGGAAAACGATGAGGATCTTCGGCAAACACGTGTTTCCACGCCAAATTATACTTTTCGCTTCCGGGTACGTACGTACGTTTCCAAATTCAACTATTATATCACTATGCTATGCATTCACTTTGATCCAATTCAAGTATTCAACTGTAGTAATGAATTTAAATTCTGTTGAATTGTTTGTGATCAACGAACCCAACACAGGCTTCTGGTATTGTCGGCAACAACGTACGACGTGCACAGATCCATCAAGAATAACCAGACACCCCCTTCTGAGGAGCAGCTCAAAGCACTTCAAGACTACATCAAATCTCGTCGATCACCTTGAATGAAACCACATGGCTGGCTGAGGCTCATGATCTGCCACGTCATTCACATTTCCAAACCATGTACTGTGTGCTAATTAAGATAGTTTTACCAAATTTAATTTCTTCTCCAACATCTTTGTATATGTGTATTAAACTAGTTATACTTGGTCAATAAATGTGTAAAAGTAATTGCTTGCATGAACTGATTTGTACTCATTGTTTATGTTCGATTAGGAGAAACAATGCATAAAAATATGCATTTGAATTTCAGGTACTTTGAAATTACTATTTACTAGTATAGTACCTGACTAAACAAAGCTACTATTATATTGTTAATCCAAAATTATACCTAGTTTCTAAACTAGGTTGAAGATATAAAAGGGTCGAAATCTTGGAGATCAGGCAGAGAAGTTGAGGCGACATCATGTCTTTTATAGACATGTCTTCTACCTTGGGGAGGCTAAAGCCTATAAGTTACTAAGATGTCTTGGTTGTTGGATGGAGTTTTTGAATTCAATATAACTAGTAGGTTGTGAATTGTGATAGTGCATTTACGGTTGGGAGACATAGTCAAGTGGACTGTCTTTATACAAAAAGGAATGAAGAACGCTTTGAGGTTTTACTTTGAGCTTTGGGACCTTACTTTGGTGATTAAGTCAACCATAATGTTTCATCAACCAAAGTTATTTGATAACTATGGTCAAAATTTGCAAAGAAACTTAGTTAAAACTAAGTTGTCATTTTGGAAATGAAACTTAATTAACTATCGATAATGGGTCGAAGAATCACAATTCGAAATGTTGCAGCCACATGGAAAGGAGAAGCAATTATATAATACCACCACTTGTTTAAGGTTATACACATAATTTAAGAGCTCTTCATTAGATAATTATTTCGACTCGAATACTCCCATTTATTTTTGTCCATATTATTTATTCTTCCTCAAATTTCAACGATCAAGATTCAAGAGTGTGTATTCAAAAGTTGATTTATTAAAGGAGTGAAAGTGGACTAGGAATAATAAAAGATAGTGATAATAGGTTAAATTAGTAGGTGATAGATGACAAATAAATTATTAAGAAACTTCTGAAATTGTTCAGAAATGGTAAAAAGGGAAGATGTGTTTTCCGATGTACCAAAAAAAAAGAAGGAAGAAAATGATATAAAGTATTTTGAATTTCTAAAACTTTGAAAAATAAGTCAAAAATTAAAATAATAAGCCTTTTGGAATGAAGGAAGTATATATAATATTAATATCTAATATGTAATATTTCCTCAATTATACTTTTATATATATTCTTTTATTATAATAAATTACTTTGAAATAGTTCAAATGCTAGACTTGTTGCGCGCTATTTGGAAAAAAATTCTTATGTTGATACTATTTGCCTATTTGGACAGTTGATCCTCCTAATCGTATTCGTTCCAGTATTTTATCTGATATTTTGCCGATTATTTTCTAATACAATTTGTATTTTACGTAAGAAAAAATAGTACAAATGTCAAAAAAGGAAATGAAAAAAGCTTAGGCAGAAGAATTCCTTCTAATTCCAGAACTCCCTGATCATCTTGTTCCTCTTCTCTTGCTGATGCTAGAAAAACTAGTTTTGCCTGGGTTTAGCTTACCTTCAGTGTTCTTTTCTTGTTTTGTTTTCTTTACCCTCTTGTCTAAAAAAAAGTTCAAAACTGGTTTTAAGAAAAATAGTAAAATAATTCTTTATGGTATGCCAGAAATATTTTATTAATGGGTTATTCTAACTTCTATGCATATCATCTAAAAATGGCTTGATGACATTAAGAGATAAATCTTTATGAGAATGGAAATTTAACACTAATGGAGGACCGAATCACAAGAATCCGAAATTTCCTTTTGAGGGCTCAAAGAAGTCACGTGACTGCAGGATCTAAAAATATTATCAAAAGAAAAACGCAAAATGGCCTATACAGGTCTCGAACCTGTGACCTTCGCGTTATTAGCACGACGCTCTAACCAGCTGAGCTAATAGGCCAGACGTTAAAATAGTGGAATAATAAGTATTTAAATAAATTGTATTGCATATATTGATACGGAATGAATAGTTATGGGTAATTAAATTTGGCGGAACGTACATCTTTTTGCTTGGGGTTGGAGGTCAACATGATTATCAACCTTTATGTGCGATTTTAGTCTCATCTTTTTTAAGTGTTACAACTTACAAGTCCTTCAAATACCCTCATTTAATATTATATCATTTACCTACTGTCTCCAATTTTCACTTATCACAACTCTTAGGTAGCGTTTGGTAGACAGGTGGGAAGGGAACGGAACAGGACACATGGGTTCCGTTTTGTGTTTGTCGTGTTTTTAAGATGGAACGGAACGGGACAAAAGGCTCCAAGAACGGGACACTTTGGTTCCCTGGAAAAGGGTGGAACGGAAGGGAACGGAACGAAACACTCTCTTAAAACTTTTGCAAGTTAAAAAATACCCCTAATTTATATTTGAAATTTTATGTATCTAAACAGTTTAAAATCACTTATAAAATTGAAAGCACTTATTATATTTGTAGACAAAGTTAAATAAAAATCTACTTTTTCAAAAAAATCACTTAACATAAAATCAATTATTTTTTTCAAAAGTAAAATCACTTTTTGTATGCAATGATAAACGAGTCAATTAGAGTGCGTTTGATTCAACTTATTTTGGAAAAATCACTTTTTAATCAAAAAATCACTTTTAAAATTAAAAAATCACTTTTTTAATCAAAAAACCTTTAAAATCAAAATAATCAATTTTTTAATCAAATATCACTTTTTGAGTTTGTTTCAGCTGAAGCTGAAAACAAATTATTTGAAACAGTTATTTTAGCTTATCATGAAAACATATAATGATAGATGAGAGGAGATAAAGAAAGTGATTTTAATTAGAGTAATCAAACACGAATCAACTTAATTAAAATAAAATCAATTATTTTTTCAAAAGTAAAATCATTTTTTGTAAGCAATGATAAACGAGCCAATTAGAATGCATTTAATTCAACTTATTTTGGAAAAAATCACTTCTGTTTGTTTCAGCTGAAGCTGAAAACAAATTATTTAAAACAGTTACTTTAGCTTATAATGAAAATCTATGATGATAGATGAGGGAAGATAAAAAAAAGGTGATTTTAATTAGAGTAGTCGAACACGAATCAACTTATGCTTTTCTCAAAATCTCTTAAAAAAATTATAGTTAAAAATCAATATTTTTAATCTAAATAAACGCACTTAAAATAGCTTAAATAGATAATTAAGTTTCTGCTTTTTTCAATAGCATACTGAAACAACTTAAATAATATATAAGTGATTATTTTAAAGAAATAAGTGATTATTTCATGAATTAAGCAATAACAAACGGTTTCTATGCAAAATGTTCAATTGAGTTCAATTTGTTTTCTCAATCAAATATTAAACATGCAGGGTTATATATGTAATTAAAATCATGGTTCTGTTATATTGACTTGAAGTTACCAAACACAACACATAGAACATTATTGTCCTGTTCCATCCTGTTCTGTCCCGTTCCGTTCTGTTATGTCATATTCTGTCCCATCACCAAACGCTACCTTATTATGCATTTAACCAATAATTACATTTTTCTCTTCTTGATATAACTCACCTTTAAATATGGATATTTAAATCAAAATATTTATCAAATAATGAGTTTTTAATACCCGTATGTAACCTTAAACAACTTATACTTTAGAATGGAGGGAGTAATAGTTAGGAAAAGCTCTCCCCAGATTAATGACCCTAGGATTCAAACCCCTAGCCCTTTAAATTCTAATAAAATGTGAGACATCCTGAATAATTCAGTAGAATGGACGAGGCTGATAATTTATTAGCTCTAAAAAGAAGAAAAAATTGAAAATAGGAAAACCAATATTAACTACAACTAGTGGATAACAAGTACAAGCTTATATTATTATCATATACAAATTGTGCTTTTCCTTTTTGTTTGTCCTCCTCCAATTTTTCTACATAACTGTATATAGTGTAAGGATCTATGCCTTCATTACATGAGATAACTTTCTTGGTGGGGCAACCATAGTTCTAGCATAGGCAGCTGGTAAGGAAAGTAATTTCTTGGTTTTGCTCACATAAGCCCTCTTAGTGAAATTGTTGTAATCATTAGCTTCAATCTCATCCAATATCTGGCGATACAAAAGCAAAGACGCCAATACCTGCAACAGCCACAACACCATTTTGGTGTTCACAAGTGAGAGTTAAATCATGGATAAAAAGAATAGAGGGCCCTGCATAGAAGTTATCCTAATATTATATTTGATTTCATGTTTAAACTTTGCCTAATAATTTTTCCCTCAGAAAGTGCATGTGCTCGGTTCAGCGTGGTCAGAATTGAATATGGATATAATTGATTTACAAGTGAGTTGGAAGTGGAGTGATTTATGTTCGGATGTGTTTATGGGAAAAGTGATTTCTATAGGGTAACATTGTGAATTCCAGTTATAAAATCTCACTATTGATTATGCCCACTACAAAAGTTACACTCTCAGTCTCTCTAGCTTCTCCGAGAATTCATATTGCCAAAACCAATTCTCTATGTCAGTTGCCAAACCTGTATATAGCCACCTAAAAGTAATTCTAGTCAAAGAGAATTTGATTTTAAGACTCCAAATATGGAACCAAACTCACTAAGTTTAGCTTCTCTCAAAATCACTTCTCCCTCAATAAGAAAATCTACCGAGTAACTTGTTTTGCATGTTCTACAACTACCTTAATCTTTCTAGGAAGACATGTATTCTTACTTTAAAACATGAGGGTAACCCTTTAGAATCAATGCCATACATGCACTATCAACATTTAAACTCATCTTTGACATTCAAAATTACACTGTCATCATATTGGCAAGTTAAGTATAGTGAAAAATGATTGCATTTCTTACCGGCCATCTGCTAGCTTTATTAAGCTCCATCACTCCCTTTTCTGCCTCATCAAAAAACATTCTTGCCCTTTTAATTTGGCTCTTCATGAAGTTCCTCCACTTGTCGGTCACCTTGCCGGCAAATATGTCATCTTCCGAAAGCCCTGCCTGAGCCAACTCATCTTGTGGTAGATACACTCTTCCTCTGCTGGCACTGTTGAAAATCGAACATGTAATAAGAAAGGTGGAGTCATAATGAAATGCAGGGTCATTCTTGAAATCATCAACAGAGAAAAAACCAACATTGTGCTTATGATCCTGATCTTAGAGCGAAGCAAAATCCAGTACTTTTTTCATAACAATTTCTGATATGACTTGAAATATCAGTAATTCTGGAACTTACTCCTCTCCAACATCTCTAAGGATGTTGGTTAGTTGATTTGCAATTCCTAGGGCCAAGGCAGCGTTGTACACACTCTCCGTTGAGGTCTGTGAATCCGGTGAAATGCCCATGATCGGAACACTCATTAAACCAACTGTGCCAGCAACATAGTAACAATAGAGATATAGTTCATCAAAGTTCTTGTATCTTGACTTCCTAAGATCCGTTCTCATTCCTTCTATCATATCTTTAAATGGCTGCACGGAAACCAATAAAAGATAAGGAAAATAACTCCTCCAACATTGAAGTCGCACATATCAAATTCACAAGCATGTTATAAGTAACCAAAAATAATTGAAGGTTTCACAAAATCATGATACAGGTTGGTTGACAAGAAATTAATCAAAAATACAGGCAGTGAATTTTTCAAATAAATTCAAAAAACATTTGACCAGAAGTTAAGGGCGTTTTCATCACTCTCTGGCTCTACTTAATAAGTATATGGCTCATTAAAAGGATCTCAGGCATATTACATGCACAGAGTGCAACCCATTCTAAAATTTTCCCCAATGGCTTGAATTGAACTTTATTATGGAATTCAAATTAAGAGTGAAACAGTTTATATCATGAGGAGTAAAGAAGTCTGATTTGGACAAAAGCATAGAGAAAAGTTTGGACTCCATAGACTGCAGATTTTTTGGTTACTCTCTATAAAGGTATTCATAGCAAGGTAAAATGTGGATCTGATCAGTGCACTAATGAAAGAATTAGGAGCAAGTAGAGGTCGTTCTCATCAAAGGCTACATAATATATATTATATCATAGAGAATTCTTAAAAAAAATGACAATTATGTGCCTGCCAATCTCATTCGGTCACAAAATCGATCAATACCTGGATGTCAACAGGAAATTTGGTAACTGTATCTGATACAGCAGCATCAAGCATATCAAATGGACGACCTTGGAAAAGTTCTTCCAATCTTGATTCCCACCTATCCAAAGCAGTTGGTGTAATATGTGACGCATTAGGGCCATCAACAAGTTCATCTGTTCTCCTACACCACACTGAAAAGGCAGTGGAATTTGACTGATCAGGGAAAATGAAATTACTTGATACAAGAGCAGTCTTGCACAATAAGCTTACAAAACCTACTTAGTACATGACAATATATAGCATGTTTTGATAAGCATAATTTTTCTAAGAATCAATTCTGACACCCAAAAGCTACTCAAAGAAGCTTCTCTCCAGAATTAAGTTTGACTTTATAATCAATTGTAGAAGGATCTTCAAACATGCTAATAGAGCATAACCAGATTCTCCTTGACTTATAAACCCATAAGGATTACTACAGCTTAGGAAATGCCTTCTTAACTTAATTTCTGGATTAGAGTCCAACTATAGTTAAAATTTTACAGTGGATTCCATTTGCAGTCTAGTTATGCCTAAAATTCTGATAATCATGAAAACTAATATTATTTTTATAAAATAAAAAGAAATAACTTAGAGACAGAGAAAGAGATCCTGATAAGAGCATGATCACTCACCATAAATTGCCCAGATAGCTCTTCGCCTTTCCGGAGTCATCAAGAGAGTTCCTGAAAGACAAAACCCCGTGTCAGTTAGACTTAAGCCATGCTACAAACCCAAATAGAATCTAAAGTTAACATCCTCACTTGAGGGAAAGATAAGAGAAAGCTAACCCAGGTAAAATGTTTTAGCATATTCTGCACAAATTTCTCCGCAACGGTCATAAGCTTCACTCAACAAGCTCAAATTCCCAGGCAGAAAAACATTCTGTTTCACCCCATGATCGCCGGCGGAGAGCTTCCTCTTAATCAAAGAAGCCTGCTTCAGCACCACATCATAGACCTTCTGTTCTGACGAAACAGCCACTTCTGCTGCAGCCGGGTTCGCCAGCACATTCGATATCATAGGGAAGCTACTAGCACTCTCTAAACCAGACTGACCAACACATGCATACTTCACACCAGTACTCAAAGAGCAAAACCTCCATCTCTTCTTCCTATCCTTCTTTGCTCTAATTGACCTAAAATCCCGCGACATGAACTTCGAAGAATCAAAGAGCCTCACATCTCGAATAGAATCAAGTAACCTAGTGGAATTGGATACTTGTAAGTTAGGGAAGGAGGCAACCCAAAATAATGTCACAGACATGGCTAAACTCTGTGGTTTCAGCAACCTTCTTGTTCAGCTTAACCTGTTTCCTTCTTCACTTCCTATTCCTCAAATATCAATCCTTCAAATTCAAACAGCCACTAAGCTTTCTTCAATCAAAAGAAACCCAGTTGAAAACAAAAGCAAAGGCTTTAATCCAAACAATTCCAGCAAGCTATCTGTGATTAAACCAAAACAAGCATCATCATATTGAGTACATCAGACCCATCATATCCAAACTAAAAAAGATAACATTTTGATTAGATAAACCAAGAACTCACATAATGGGCATTTCAAATATCAATAATAATCAAGAAAAAGAAAGAGTTCTAGTGGTCACAGAGGAAGTATGAAGCAACAGGTTGTTGTGTTTGGTATTTTGCTCCTATGAGTTTTTCATCAATTCCAGCACCAAATTAGCTTAGAAACGTGAAGTTCCCAAAGCTACACGAAAACTGAACCTGAATAGCATTTATGTAAGTAATAAGAAAGAAACAAGAAGCACCAACCTTGTTGTTGTGTTGGTTTGAGTCATTGACCCACTCACATGACATGAGGCATCAACATCATGGAGCAAAAACTAACAACGGCCATTAAAGAAAGAGCAAATTTTCCTTCCTTTCACAACTTCACTATGTGATTGTGACCCACCAAGCTCTCCACTCTTCCAGAGACCCAGGTTGTAATAATTCTTTATATTGTCTCTTTTTTAACAAAGATTGAAACCTTTTGTATGAGAAAGTGCCTATTTTATATTCTATCAAAGCTTTCTACATCTGTAATGGGATTTGATAACCACTGTCTAATTGTCTGGTTCTGTGTTCACCACGAAGCTTGTCCTCAAGTTTGGAGCATGTTGCTGCTTTATGTCATCCTCCACTTTGTTCCCCCATCCACTTGGAATGGGTCGGGTTTGCCCAAACCGGTAGCTTGCTACTCTTATTGCGGTTTTGTTTTGTTTTGTGTTTTTACTTTTTAGTAATTTAAAAAGGTCAAAATAAAATTTTGTACAATTTATTTTTAAACGTGGATAAATATATTGAACAACTAAAAGGTGATAGAGGTAGGTACATATGACTCAATTAAAGAAGCACAGTCTAGGGGTACTTCCTCAATCCCCATAGAATTTGAATACCTTGAGGAGTTCTTGGTCAAGTGATCAGCCGTAGAATTACCTGATCGGTGAACTAAGATAACAGAAAATTATTAAATGAAGAAATCAAAAGTCTACAATCCTTAAGAATAGAAATAAAATAAGATGCTCCTTCCAAAGACTTTTGTCAAGCTTCGTAGAGTTGCAAGCAGTCAGTTTCCGCCCAAATATTCAAGAAAAACAAATTAAGAGCCAAAACAAGCAACCATCAAAAAGCCAAAACCTCCGAGGGAAGAGGCTTCGGCGGGATACGATGTCCCTGCTGCCATGACTTCGCCATTGTTGTTTCTAGCCACAAAACCCAACCCAACAACTTTTAAAGGTATAAATACACATCAAAGTTTATCTTTACCACCCTAGGACCTGGTCTCTTCTAACGTACAGGTGACTCGGAGAGGCATTCAAAGAGCACAACCGATAGATGATGTCTTCGACTACAGGAACTTGTCCTTGAAATAGCAACATGTTTCGTGCTTCCCACACGACATACATAAATGTAAGGCATGCACCAACAACGTTTGGATCCCCCAACTCAAGAAAACTATGCAACATGCTCATCACTGTGCTGTAGAAACTCACCAGCGCACAATCAAAAAACGCATACCACCACCAAGAGACAATTGAACACATAAACAAAGCATGGCTAATAGTTTCTGGATGCTCATTATAGAAAGGACAAAGCTCCTCAACGTCCACCCCTTGAACCCGAAGATCTTGCCAGACCGGAAGAATACCCATCGTCGCACGCCACGCCACCTCCTTGCATCGTGGGAGAGCTTCTAAAGGCCACAACTCCTTGTAGTAATTTTAACCACTACGATATGTACATATTATGTATCCATACATGCGCATAATCTTAGTAAATAACATTACATTCCCTCAACTTTTAGGATAAAAAAAGTTTGATACACTGACGGTGTAAAGCTTTTTTACACCGTCAACGCGTCAACCAATTAGATTTTTTAAATGTCAGAAAGATTGATTTTTTATTTAATTAAATTTACTGAGAAAATCTTTGGAATCTGATTGGTTGACGGTGTAAAAAAGCTTCACACTATCAGTGCATCAAAATTAAACTCTTTTGGGATTTTGATTATTGAGTTAATATATTTGAAATCACATTGAACGATACTCAAATTTTCAGTCAAAAATGTTGTGGAACAAAATTTAATCAGTCAAAAATGTATACGTATGTGTATGTCATTTTTTGGCACATTGAAATTAAATGAGATATATATTATGTAATTAAAAGATTTATTGATTTTTTTTTACAAAGGAGGGCTAGCGCCCAAACAAAAATATATTTGTTAAGAACTTAATTAACATATAGGCTATGTTTGGCACGCCTTGCTGATAAGCTAGCTGAAAGTTGAAAAGCTACGTCATTGGAACAAAAGTGTTTGATAAAACTAGTTGTTGAACAAGCTGAAATTGTAAAATGACATAAAAAAACATACTTGCATAATGTTTTTTTATATTTAACATTACTTTATTTTCACATTAACACATATATGTTATTAATATTAAAATTATTATTGAATATTTTAATTTCACTCAAGTTATTTATCATCTTAAAAATATAATATTAATTTTTACTTATTTAATTTTATATATTTTTATTAAATTTAATAGAATAAAACAAATAATTTGTAATTTAAATTATTTGTTTTATTCCAAAGTAGTAATTATTTGTGTACGAGAACGGTGTGCATATGAGACAGCTGTGATAACTGATAAGCTAGTCAAATAAGTTATAAGCTAGCTGAAATGACATGGCAAACATAACCTATGTAATTAAAAGATTTATTGATTTTTTTTGTTACAAAGAAGGGCTAGCACCCAAACACAAATATATTTGTGAAGAACTTAATTAACATATAGTCATATACTAATATTGTAGACAGTATTACATAAATATAAAAGAAAAACCTCCCATTTTTTTATTAATTTTTCTCTTTTTATTTAGCTGTGATGTGGTAAAATGATAAATTGAAATTTTTTGACAGTAAAATAATTAATTGAACCCGGAAGAATAGTGTGAACCGGATACAGGACCCGGGAATGACGGCAGGCGCAGGCAGAAAGTGCGGCATGAAAAAGGGCAATCCAACGTGGACTCCGTCATCCAATCACCGGACGATAACCTTATCACATGCTACATAACGGTGCCAAGACGGTTGGGTGCGAACACACACGTGGCACATCCTCACTGGCCACATTCATCAATACTCAGATTTTAAGATCATGGGATATATTAATATATATAGGGGGGTTGGTCTATCCTTAAAGTGTGGGACCCACATCGTTGTCTCTTTTTGGGCCCAGTGGGTCTGTGTCGGTTTTTAATATATTTTTGGTATAGTCCTAATTATTTTGATAGTGGAAAGTATAAGATGAACATGAATAATGTTACTCACACACCTCTCTTTTGAGGTGCCTCTCTTTTGAGGTGTGTGAGGTGGAATGATGAGAGAGATAGGAAGAAAAGAAAAAGTAAGGGAGAGAAAGTATGAGATGTGATAGATGGTAAGAGGAGAGAGATAAAAACAAAAAGAGGTGGAAATGAAGTGTTTTAAAAATGAGGTGTGTATATATCATTACTCTTTTATGAATTAACAAAGGAATGAATATGAGTTTAGGAAAGTGGCCACACGTTAAGTGCACACTCATGTTTGACACGTATCTACTTTGCACCATGTGTGGATCTCATAGCATCCTAATTCCTAGTGTTATTTGACTATTTTAGGGAACAGGTTTGAGGCACTTTTTGTTGAGGGTCTAGATTCAACTCCCCTCACACGTGGCAAGTATGTTCATTGTTGCCAAACAGTGACTCAGCAATCACAATACAAAAATTGTTGGGGTACCTAAAATTGTTGATAATACTTGTTTTTATTACAATTACAATTTAATGGAAAACGTAATATATTTTTTGGTACATCGGAAAGATAAATTGCACCCGCCAGGAATTGATCCATGAATCTCCCCCTACCTAACCCATATGTCCCCCAGCTCCTACTACGAGCTATCATACGGGGACGAAAATGTAGTATATAGGGTGAGTGAGTAAATATAATGGAGATAAGTAAGTTATAAATAAATTAATAAATAAAGTATAGAAATTTCAACTTACTTATTTTGAATGTGATTTGGATAATGAGTTATTTAACTCAAACTTTCTCATGAGTCATTTAGACAACCCGATTTATGAGTTTCTACATACATGAATTTTTTTTTGGTTACACATACATGAATCTCACTCCTAGCTATATGAGTACTCAATCAAATAAAAAAGAGTGTTTGAAACACATCATTAGTGTTATTAACTTTTGTTATTACGATCCATTGCCTTCGGTTACAATCCATTGTTGTTAACTAATTAACGTGCTTTTGATTCAGATCTCATTACCCATTTGTTTAATGGAAAAGGTAGGTGTAGAGGGTTCAGAATGTAGATTACACATAAGATAGGTAACATTGCTAGTCATGGTTAAATAATTAGCCAAGATGTCGGAAACCTTATTTTGTATTGTATTGAGGTGAGAAAAGAAGGGGTCAAAACAGGTCCAAATCAGAATAAAAAACTGATGGGTGGGACGCATTTTTAATTCTAAATTGCTTTGTGCTTAATTATATTGTGAATTGATTGGTTATTTGCCATTGCTAAGGACCACTCTTAGAGAGATTGGTATTCCCTTTCATGGTAGGTATGATCAATCTCATCTTGATTAAATTTGGTATCTAATATTAGGTTGGGCGAATGTCTAAACACCAAGTATGCATAACATCCAAAAGAATTTATAAAAACATTTTAACTTTCTGAACATTCGAGCACAATGTCTTATGGTTTTTGGATTAGACGAGTTCTTACAACATAAAACCTGCCACAGATATACAGAGAAGGCGGAAAGGCATCAAAGTCTTGCTTGGGCGGGCGCGCTTAGCTGGACGAGATCGTTAGTTTAGGACGGTCTGACCTCCATGGGAAAGGTCGCTCACACTAATAACGGGCCTATGCTTATGTTTGTATCTTAGTATCGAGAATTGGGCCTTAAATGCAAGGACCAATTCTCCAATTTGCTTAGGATTTCAGATCCCCTCCCCCTCCCCCCTCCACTATAAAAGGGGAGGTCATTTATTGTACTCGACAACCTTTACTCATTCTATGACATTTGTACCTTTATTCTTGCTCTACTAGGGTTTTCTAGTATTTTTCCGCCTTAGTAAGTCCTAAGTTCTTAACAAATATCTATATTTTTTTTTTATTCATATCGCTTATTGAAGAGTTTTTCACTTTGCTCATAAAGAAATAACTTAATTAACAACACATGTTAAGTGCGTGCGAAGAGCTTTCTAGTTCCATATATAGTATATGTGTGTGTGGGAAAGAGATAAGAAGCTTTAATTGTGTAAAATTTGAAATTCAAAATAATCAATATTTAAAGGATGATCAAGGTAGCGTTTGGTGACGGAACGGAACAGGACATAACAGAACGGGATGGGACAGAACATGATGGAACATGACAATAATGTTCTGTGTGTTGTGTTTGGTAACTCCAAGTCATTAGAACAGAAGCATAATTTTAATTACATATATAACCCTGCATGTTTAATATTTGATCGAGGATAAACAAATTGAACATGCATAGAAATCATTTGTTATTGCTTATTTCATGAAATAATCACTTATTTCTTTAAAATAATCACTTATATATTATTTAAGTTGTTTCAGTGTGCTTTAAAAAAATACAAATTCGATTATTTCTTTAAGCTATTTTAAGTGCATTTGTTTAGATTAATTTTTAGATATTTTGAAAAAAGCATAAGTTGATTCGTGTTTGACTACTCTAATTAAAATCACTTTCTTTAATCTCCTCTTGTCTATCATAATAGATTTTTATGATAAGTTAAAAGTAATTTTTATAAATAACTTGTTTTCAGCTTTTAAAAAAGACGAAACAAACATAATATGATTTTTTGATTTAAAAAGTGATTTCGGATTAAAATAAGTGATTTTTATCAAAAAAATTGATTTTTGATTAAAATAAGTGATTTTTTTATGAAAAAAGTGATTTTTCTAAAATAAGTTGAATCAAACGAACTCTAATTGGCTCATTTGTCACTGCTTAAAAAAAGTGATTTTACATTTGACAAAAATAATTGATTTTATTTTAAGTGATTTTTTTGAAAAACATAAATTATTTAACTTTGTCTACAAATATAATAAGTGCTTTTCACTTTAAGAAGTGATTTAAAACTGTTTAGATACAAAATATTTCAAATATAAATCAAGGGTATTTTTTACTATGTAAAACTTTTAAGAGAGTGTTCTGTTCCGTTCCACCCCTTTTTCAGGGAACCAAAGTGTCTCATTCTTGGAGTCTTTTGTTCTGTTTTGTTCTGTTCCATCTTAAAAGCATGACAAACACAAAACGAAACACATATGTCATGTTCTTCCCTTCCCACCTGTCTACCAAACGCTACCCAAATATTGAATGGTTTATTCTTTAAAAAAAAGTGTTTTTCAATAGTCTTAATTATTTTCATTGTTTTTAAATAGTGACACTAATTAGTGAATTAATAATTTAAATAAAAGTATCAACATCAAAAATTATAAATGCACTTTTTTACAATTTAAAAAATTAAAGATAACCATTTTGTTTCATATTACCTAACTTTGTTTAAATAGCTTATTTTCTTTGTATTTGATATGGGTTGGGATACCCTTATCCCCTAATAAATCATTGTTTATAAAAAAAATACCTAACTTTGGTCCAGGTTTGCTTAGTTATAACATATTCTAATGCTATATGTTTTTTTGTACATCAAAAACTTAAAAACGAAGAAAAATAAAAGTTACAAAGCTAACAAATCCCTAGCTAAAGTGAGACTAAGCTTAGGAGGAGGATCCTCCAAACGCAGATAGAAGCACTGACGATCATATCTTAGCCCGGCAAGGCAATCCGCTGCATCATTGGCCTCCCTAGGAACATGCACAAGAAGAATAGTCCACTCACGCTGAAGCAAGGTCCTGATTTCCAACAACTCAGCAGCAAGCTCATGAAAATGAAGTTGATTCCCCCTGAAGAGCATCCACTAATGCTATATGTTTGGTTCTTATGAAAGTCTCGTAAAAAAATAGCATCATCAAAACAATTTTACATAATTACAACTTTTGAATTAAGTGTTCAATTGTAGGAGTTCACTAGTCTTGTGAGCTATTCCCGAGTACTCAACTTCCATACTTGGTATAAGGGAGAATGTTACAAGTCAAGATTCTTCATGATTGTTGTGGGAACAAATGATTTCATGAACAAAATTAAACAAAAATTAAAACAACAATAGGTCAAAAAAATAAAACAAGACTAAACAACGACAACAACCAACACAAAAAATTGAATCAAAGATACAAAAAAACAACTAACTGCAGAATTAATTACATATATAACCCTGCATGTTTAATATTTGATCGAGGATAAACAAATTGAACATGCATAGAAATCATTTGTTATTGCTTATTTCATGAAATAATCACTTATTTCTTTAAAATAATCACTTATATATTATTTAAGTTGTTTCAGTGTGCTTTAAAAAAATACAAATTCGATTATTTCTTTAAGCTATTTTAAGTGCATTTGTTTAGATTAATTTTTAGATATTTTGAAAAAAGCATAAGTTGATTCGTGTTTGACTACTCTAATTAAAATCACTTTCTTTAATCTCCTCTTGTCTATCATAATAGATTTTTATGATAAGTTAAAAGTAATTTTTATAAATAACTTGTTTTCAGCTTTTAAAAAAGACGAAACAAACATAATATGATTTTTTGATTTAAAAAGTGATTTCGGATTAAAATAAGTGATTTTTATCAAAAAAATTGATTTTTGATTAAAATAAGTGATTTTTTTATGAAAAAAGTGATTTTTCTAAAATAAGTTGAATCAAACGAACTCTAATTGGCTCATTTGTCACTGCTTAAAAAAAGTGATTTTACATTTGACAAAAATAATTGATTTTATTTTAAGTGATTTTTTTGAAAAACATAAATTATTTAACTTTGTCTACAAATATAATAAGTGCTTTTCACTTTAAGAAGTGATTTAAAACTGTTTAGATACAAAATATTTCAAATATAAATCAAGGGTATTTTTTACTATGTAAAACTTTTAAGAGAGTGTTCTGTTCCGTTCCACCCCTTTTTCAGGGAACCAAAGTGTCTCATTCTTGGAGTCTTTTGTTCTGTTTTGTTCTGTTCCATCTTAAAAGCATGACAAACACAAAACGAAACACATATGTCATGTTCTTCCCTTCCCACCTGTCTACCAAACGCTACCCAAATATTGAATGGTTTATTCTTTAAAAAAAAGTGTTTTTCAATAGTCTTAATTATTTTCATTGTTTTTAAATAGTGACACTAATTAGTGAATTAATAATTTAAATAAAAGTATCAACATCAAAAATTATAAATGCACTTTTTTACAATTTAAAAAATTAAAGATAACCATTTTGTTTCATATTACCTAACTTTGTTTAAATAGCTTATTTTCTTTGTATTTGATATGGGTTGGGATACCCTTATCCCCTAATAAATCATTGTTTATAAAAAAAATACCTAACTTTGGTCCAGGTTTGCTTAGTTATAACATATTCTAATGCTATATGTTTTTTTGTACATCAAAAACTTAAAAACGAAGAAAAATAAAAGTTACAAAGCTAACAAATCCCTAGCTAAAGTGAGACTAAGCTTAGGAGGAGGATCCTCCAAACGCAGATAGAAGCACTGACGATCATATCTTAGCCCGGCAAGGCAATCCGCTGCATCATTGGCCTCCCTAGGAACATGCACAAGAAGAATAGTCCACTCACGCTGAAGCAAGGTCCTGATTTCCAACAACTCAGCAGCAAGCTCATGAAAATGAAGTTGATTCCCCCTGAAGAGCATCCACTAATGCTATATGTTTGGTTCTTATGAAAGTCTCGTAAAAAAATAGCATCATCAAAACAATTTTACATAATTACAACTTTTGAATTAAGTGTTCAATTGTAGGAGTTCACTAGTCTTGTGAGCTATTCCCGAGTACTCAACTTCCATACTTGGTATAAGGGAGAATGTTACAAGTCAAGATTCTTCATGATTGTTGTGGGAACAAATGATTTCATGAACAAAATTAAACAAAAATTAAAACAACAATAGGTCAAAAAAATAAAACAAGACTAAACAACGACAACAACCAACACAAAAAATTGAATCAAAGATACAAAAAAACAACTAACTGCAGAATTAAACCATGAAACAAAGAAGATAAAGGCACCCCAAACATGACCTAAAATAAAACTTCAATTAGGGGTAAACAAAATAGTGAAGCCATTATTTTCTCATTTCCTCCTTCCATCCTTTCCTTCAAGTTCTCCATACCTTTATTTATTCGCAACTACTACTATTTTATTTATCTCTCATTCTTCTCCTGTACTCTAAAGGGGAAAGCGCGCCATCACAATGAATGAAATGGTTTTGCATTCTTTCAGTTTTTTTTTGGTAGGTTTTGCATTCTTTCAGTTAAATATAAGTACAGATTTTCACGTTCAAACCAAAAAGTTTGGTCGAAAAAGATTTTCTTATTAAATATATAATTTTGGTCGATTAAAGATAAGTAAAACTGTGTGAAAAATAAAGCCCATTATGGGCTGAGAATAATTAGGTCCATTTATCTCTTTTTGGTCAATCACATTTTCAAGATGGGAAAACATACATGGACTGTGTTGAATAGGGTTTAGACAGGCCCAAGTTATTGAGTTTTTTTTATCAGAAGTTATAATAACCCAAAATGATTATCAGATTCAGAGCTATGTGCCAATTATGAAAAAAATCCATGAAATATTTTTTAAAAGTTCAGATTGAGATTAACTATTCAACGATTTGACCAAAAAAAAGGATTAACTATTCAACGCTTATTCGCTCATATAACCTTTTGCATTAAAACTCTCTTTCTGCTTGCTATACTTGATTTTTCAAGTGTATGAGGGTAGGGTAGATTGCATTAAAAAAGTTGTATAAAAAATGCACCAAAAAGGTGTATGAGGGTAGAAAACTGAAAAAAGTTATGTGAGTGAAATATTTGTATAGAATATCTGACAATCGTTGTAATACTAGAAAATTGGTTTTTAAGTAAACTTTTATAGTTACAAGAGGGAATGCGGTTTTTAAGAGAATTTATTGGTTTGAGTTTGTAATAAACTTTTCTAAAAAAAAAACTTTTTAGAACATAGTGGTTAATTCACTTTGTCCCTTAACCATAAGATTAATGGTTCGATCCTCGTATACGAGAATGAAGCGCATATAGTGGTTAGTCGTTTTCCGCTTAGTATGAACACTCGCGACGAGATGATTAATCATTGTTGTCGGGAGTGATCCCCTAAGCTAAAATTACTTTTTTTAGTCTAATTTCATAATGGGTTTGGGCCCATTTTGATAAAACTGGGATGACATGAAAATAACAGCTTACACTTTGTTCTGAAAAAACTAGGTTAGGGATTCTTGTAGGAAGAAGATGGAGCAGCAACAAGGAAGCCTTGAAAGCTTCTTATCATGGGCAGCACAGCTTGGAATATCAGACTCCACAAACACCGACCAACCTCAACACTCTCTCTCTTGTTTGGGCCATTCTTTATGTGTCTCTCTCTTTCCTCACTCTGGCGGGTACTCACCAAAATTTTCCTCTATTTTCATCATAGCTCATCGTATAAACTTTGCAATGAATTTATTTTCTTTATTATATAGTATCAATTTTATCACACAGTGACTGAATAAATTTCTTCTTGTTGATGAACAATTAACTGAATATTGTTAATGATAATAATCTAAATGTTGATACTTTTGAATATTTTGTATTTACTAAGTCTGCCCTTTTTGCTGTATTATTTGGAGAATGTTGCAGTAGAGGTTTGGGTGCTGTGAGAGACCTTAGGAGGGGTGAAATTATATTGAGAGTTCCAAAATCTGCTTTGATGACTACAGAGAGTGTTATGGAAGATAATAAGCTCTGTCTTGCTGTCAATAAGCACTCTTCTCTCTCCTCAACTCAGGTTTCCTTCTTAACTTAGTGTGGTAATTTTGTTGCTGTTTACAATTGAATCTGTGAAAATGTACCAAGAACCTGTTTAGATAAACTTCTTTAGTTACAAGCACTTTTAGGAAAAGAGAAGTTAAAATGATATTGAATAATCATGATCTTTCTAAAGTACAGCTCTTGCATTAGCAAAAACCATCCTGTTGCAAAGGTTAGAAAATGTTTTGGACTTATCGTAAGTTAAGGAACAAAATACTCATCTTTGTTGAAAAGCCCTCATAAGTTATAAGCTAATTCAAGCTGGGTCCAAAACATTAGGTTTTATTACCTTTCATTGGTTGTTGAACCAGACCAAGTATTTTATCTTAGAATTACTATAGTCTATAGGTATGTTTGAACTGAGCTCTGAACACACCTATTAATGGATATGGTTTCATCATGTTGTTGTATTATTATTGTTGCTTATAATTTAGTCTTTTATGCTTTTGAACCTCTTATGCTTACTTCTAAGTTTGTGTATAATGCAGATATTGAGTGTTTGTTTGTTGTATGAAATGGGTAAAGGGAAGACTTCAAGATGGCATCCTTACCTCATGCATTTGCCGCAAAGCTATGACGTGCTAGCCATGTTTGGTGAATTTGAGAAGCAGGCTCTTCAAGTTCAGTTTCTGTTAGAAATTTTAATTTATCTCATTAGGTTAGATTGTAGCATCTCAACTAATGGTATTTATCAGCACTCATTCCTACCTTATGTTAGAAATAATCTTTATGTTGTGACTGTTAGGTTGATGAGGCTATGTGGGTCACAGAAAAAGCTGTACTAAAAGCCAAATCAGAGTGGAAAGAAGCTCATGCTTTGATGGATGATCTCATGTTTAAGCCCCGGCTTTTAACATTTAAGGCTTGGGTTTGGGCTGCTGCAACGGTTCGAAACCTGGCCTTTTATACATATTATACAGCATATTTATATTAGTTTCGAGTAAATCACAAATCAACTTTTTCTCTATCATTTAATCACATTTAAATTTTTTAAATTCTAGATTTCTTCCAGGACATTGCATATACCTTGGGATGAAGCTGGTTGTTTATGCCCTGTGGGTGACTTGTTTAATTATGATGCACCTGGAGAGGAGCCATCTGGTATTGAGGAGGTAGAGCATTTTCTATCTGATTCTTCAATCCATGTTGATGTATCAAAGGAGGATAATATCATGGTAGATGCAGAGCAGATTGATTCTCATTCTCAGCGATTAACAGATGGTGGGTTTGATGAAGATGCTAATGCATATTGCTTTTATGCTAGGGAAAATTATAAGAAAGGAGATCAGGTATTGCACAACTCTTGCAAATTTTAACATATAAGTGGAGTATCTGTTTGCTTTCTGTTTTATTTTTATATGGTTAAAGTTTATCTTCATTTTCCAGTTTTTATTTATCGTTTTACTATACTGTATTTGTCTTGTTTGAATTGCCTGTCCTTAGCTTAAGTTTATTCTTTATATCAAAATATGATGTTTATGCCCAATTGGTTAGGATTGTGTTTAGGAGCAGTGATGCTTAATACTATCTTTTTTTAAGAGAAGTTTAGGTAGAGGGAGAGGCTACTTCATTTTAAGGTTGGGACATGTTATAAGTTTTGGAGAAGACTTACGAAGGACCTATTTTTGAAGGACCACTTGGAGGAACACAATGTAAGACCTACTAGTTGAACTAGTCCTTATTGGAGATGTTTAATGCAATTCAACTGTAGTCTAACTATGAAACTTATAAATGCTAGTTCAAATATGGGAGAAGCGTGTTGATAAATTATGTTTCAGCTCCGTTTTGAAATTCAACTCAACATCAGGCTCAATACATGACTGTGGGAGAGGCGTGTTTGGTGTTGATAAATTATGTTTCAGCATCATTTTGTTTTTTCTATATTTTGATTTGTCTTATCCAGTTATGTATTGCGATGAAAGTCCATTCATGTTGCCCTCAACTAATATCCAAACACACTTAGAAGACAAGCTTATATTTAGGATATGCAGCTGTAAATATAACTGCTTTTGGTCTGCAGCTCTGCACATCAAATTTAGCATGAGATTATTACCAATTTATCTTTCCAAGAAATATAATTTATCATAAATTCTAGGTACAAAGCATTACTTGTTTGTCTCCTAGATATTGACTGTGAAACTTTGCCAGGGCTGATGTACCTCCTTCCATTCGAATAATTTCATTTCTGTTTTCACTCTACCTTCTTTCCATTGTTTACATAATAGTGAATTATAAATTACCTTGTTATCGCCAGGTTTTATTATGCTATGGAACCTACACAAATTTGGAGCTCCTTGAACACTACGGGTTTCTCTTACCAGAAAATCCAAATGACAAAATTTGTATCCCTTTGGAACCTGCTATATATTCTTCCACTTCATGGTCTAAGGAATCACTCTATATCCATCAAAACGGGAAGCCTTCCTTCGCACTACTAGCGGCACTGCGATTGTGGGCAACCCCTCAAAATAAAAGGCGGTCGGTTGGACATCTTGCATATTCTGGCTCTCAACTCTCTGCCGACAATGAAGTTTTTATAATGAAATGGCTATTAAAAGCCTGTGGTGCCGTCTTAAAGAATCTGCCAACATCTATTGAAGATGATAACTTGCTCATGAATGCAATTGATAGTCAAGATATTTTCATGGAGTTCACAAAACTCATGTCTTCCAGGGATGAGGTTGATACCTTCTTAGAAGCTCATGATATAAAAGATGCTCATGGTTGTACAGATACACTTCTATCTAGAAAAGCAAGAAGGTCCATGGATAGGTGGAGATTAGCTGTCCAATGGAGGCTTAGGTATAAGAAAGTCCTTGTTGATTGTATATCTTATTGCAATGAGAAACTAAATTCTTTGATGAAATAGTGCTCTGATGGACTTGGTTGCAATAGTGAACTCTTTTCCTTTTCTGTTATCTTTCTTGAGATTTTAGTGGAAAAGCTTAAATAATAAAAACAGGAAAGCTAGCCTTATGCAACAGTACTTTTGGTTTGACCACATATATCTTCCGTGGGAAGCAATACTGTTCAAGCTGGAAGTATCCATATTTTTGTAGGATTAGCTCTCTCAACGTGTCAGCGGTGGTTTTTCCTACACAAGACTCTGATAGTTTTTCAATTAAATCAATGGTGCCAATGTATGTTTAGATGATTGGAAAGCAAATTTTCCCATCGATGGTTCAAAATCCAAATTCTGATGTAAAGACTAAAGAGTTGCATAGTAAAATAGTAAACAAATACGTGTGTACAAAACATAAGCCGTGCATGTGCTCACTTTTGTTTTTCATATAATATGGTAGTGAACCTATGACAAGATACAAACTACTTAAAACTCTCTAGAGCAATACGAGTTTTAATTTCTAAAATGCATCAGGTTTAGGAATCTTGCTGAGATCTTGTACTAGTTACCCCTATTATTCTATGAAAAAAACATCCTCTAACAAGGACTCGATAAAATCAACATCTTTTTGTGTTAAATATGATGGATGGGCATGGGACTCGGTGGGGAGGGAGAGCTCACCCCGGTAAGGTTGGAAAAACATGTATACTCCGTATGACCAAGTTTGCAAAGAGAGGCAAATGGAAGAGACTTTCAGAAGACTATACATTGATAGAAGAGAGAACCCCAATTAATTTTTCTTGTCTATTCAAATCGAGAAGAAGTTTCAAGTTGCTGCACTTTTTTCCCCTTCTTCGCCCTTATTATTGGTCATGAATCGTCAGAAATGACATTTGTTGATTCCCACTTATGGGCACTAATTACTTATCCTAATGTTGTTGGGCAAAAATGTCTTAACAATGAAGATTGATTTAGAAAAAGCCTATGATAATGTGAATTGGGACTTCCTCCGCTTAACTCTCGTCCAGTTCGGCTTTCCCCATAGCATTGTCAATTTAATTATGTGGTGCGTGACTAACTCAAGCTTGAGCATTCTTTGGAATGGGAGTCATCTTCCAAACTTCTCCCCATCCAAGGGTTTGAGACAAGGGGACCCTATGTCCCCATGCCTATTCTTATTATGCATGGAGAAGCTCTCTCTTCATATTCAAGATCTGGTTGATGCAAGGAAGTTGAAACCAATCCACCTAGCACACAATAGTCTTGGCCTTTCCCACTTACTGTTTGCCGATGATATTTTGCTGTTTGCACACACAAGTACCTCTCAGGTCCAGGTTGTTTCAGATGCTTTGAAGGCTTTTTCAGAGGCTTCTGGTCTTCGGGTGAACCTGGATAAGTCTCGAATGCTTTGTTCCGAAAAGGTGTTTAGGGTTCGCAGGAATGCCTTCACAACACAATCTTCCATCAAGTGTGCCTCAAGTCTGTGTAAGTATCTGGGAGTGACTCTAGGTTTTGATAAATCGAAGAAGGAGCACTTTCACTCCGTTTTAGAGAAGATTGAGCAACGTTTGGCATTGTGGAAGATGAAGATGTTAAACAGATCAGGGAAATTATGTTTGATAAATCGGTTTTGAATTCTCTCGGTGTATGATATGCAAGCTGCTTGGATACCGAGTAATATTTGTTCACATATTGATCAAATGTGTAGGCGCTTCCTCTGGAGCCCTGATGGAATTGGCAAGGGGTGGCATCTGGTTAGCTGGAGCAAGCCCACTAACGTTCGCAGCGCTGGTGGTTTAGGGATCCGGGATGCGAGGAAAGCGAACACTGCTCTACTGGGAAAACTAGTCTGGAAAATGCTGAAGGAGCCAGACTGCCCTTGGGTTCGATTGTTGTCGAGTATCTACCTTAGGGGGACGCAATTTTGGACTACGACATGTCGGGTAATGTATCCTACATCTGGCGGAGCATCATTAAGGCTCGGGATGAGTTACGACCTTGCTTTTCGTTCTTGCTTTAGTGAGGGAATTCTTCTTTATGGTATGTGAATTGGTTGGGCATTGGTTCTATATGTCATTATGTCCCTTACGTCCACATCAGTGATACTGCTTTGACGGTGGCTGACATATCAGAAGATGGGTGGAATTTACAACCTAGGTGGACCAACTTACCGCTTCAGATAAGGGGTTTGATTGAGGCTGCTAAAAGACCTTTTGGAAACAGGTTTGACGATGCTTGGAGGTGGGACTTCGAACCAGATGGGCACTTCACCACCTGGTGTGCATATTCATGCTTGAATGCCAAAGAGGATGATGGGGGTGATGATTGGATTTGGAAAGTCAAGTTCATGTTTTGGCTTGCCCTGCACAAGGTTCTTCCTGTTAATGGGTATCGTTTCCATTGTAAGATAGCTCAATCAACAGCTTGTGGCAGATGCTCTTCTCCCTTGGAGGATATGCTCCATTGCTTTTGAGACTGCCCATATTCGAAGGAAGTGTGGTCCAGGCTTATGTATGGCATGTTCTCAGGTTTCTTCTCCCAAGACAGTCGCTCATGGCTGTCAGCTGCTCTAGATCATGACGAGGCTCCTACGCTGCTTCTGATCATCTGGTGGATCTGGCGTTGAAGGAATAATATGATTCTAGATGCTGAGGTTTGGAAGTTTGACGATGTTTTGCGAAAGATTGTTGCTGACTTGGCTACACAGGGAGCCGTGATTGGTGTTAATCACTTGAGCTCTATCCCTAATTCGTCTTGGTCAGCTCTGGCAGCGAGTTGGGTCAAGCTGAACGTGGATGGGAGCTGTAATAAAGCTGTGTCGTCTATTGCTTGTGGTGGTGCTATCTGAGATGAGAGGGGGGCGGTGGCTTCAGGGGTTTTCGAGTTTTGAAGGCCAGGGAGATTTGCATATGGCGGAGATGCTTGGGATAGTGCGAGGTCTGTAACTCGCTTGGCAGAAGGGCTATGGAAGAGTTATTTGTGAGTCTGATTGTTTAAATGCGGTTCAGAGTATTGTTTCTCAGAAGAGTGTAAACCTTCACTCTTGTGCCACTTTGCTTACTGAGATCAGGTGCCTTCTCCAAGACGAGTGGGAGGTGGTGGTCGAACATGTCCCAAGGGAGAAGTTCAAGGTTGTGAATGTGCTTGCAAAGTTAGGATTGTCAGTGCAGTGGACCTTAGCCACTTGGGATCGACCTCCAGCTGAGATTCCTCATCTTAGGGAATCAGGCTAGTTTTGTTCTTTGTTTTTCTGTTGTTTTAATTTCAGTAACCAACAAAAAAAAATTATATTTTTAATAATTACGAGTGATAAAAGTATGAGAATGTATTTACTTTATTTTTTGTTAAATAAATGAAGTCTTAATATCTTTCTTTTTAAAATTTCATTACCTAGTGGGTTTAGATTCAAGGTTGGTTTGGTACTACACCCCAAACTAGCTACAAAGAAAAACTCAAACTGAGTGGTATGACTGGTCTCTTGTGACTGAATTTAACACCAGCAATGCACATAATGAATGTAACACATAGTCAAACGATTGACGACTTATGTATGCAGTACTTGAAGATCTGGATGTATCCATTTAATACTACGAGAGATATGTAAGCTACAAATGCATTCACTTTTTTCACTACCATTATAATTATTTACAAGTGTTGTTGTTGTTATAATTATAGTGTAATTAGATATACATACACACCATGAATGAGCTGGTTATTAATTTTTTTTTGTAACAAGGAGGGGTTAAAAGCCCCAAGCCCTAAGACTAACTACCACCAGTAGCAGGAGGGGAACAAGGACATGAGTCCTTCAGCAGGAGAGAATGACATTCACTTAAGGGTGAGCCAAACCAATGAGGTCCATAAGGTAGATCAATGCCAATCTTAACCAAGTAGTCCGCCATTGAGTTCGACTCTCGCGGTGTGTGCTGGAACACATGCTCCCCATGATCATTCTGCATGCGGATTATCTCCAAGGCAATCTGCGCAAAATGATGCTCTCCAACGTCTTGCGAATGAAGTAAGCTAACCACCTCCATGGAGTCAGACTCAATGATGACCTTGGGCAGATCCAACTTTCGACCGCCAGCTTCACCGCCATCAGCTCTGTAAGGAAAACATTTGACGAGGCCAAAGTACACAAGTTCCAGCAGAAACCCTTTATCAAAAAGCCATTATCGTCTCGGAAAACTCCTCCGCAACTGGCATGAAGGTTATGGCTCACATTATTATCGGCGTTGTGGTTATTAATTTTTTAATACTCATCAGGAGTGGATCATGAATGATGCTGGTTATTGATTTCTTGATGGTCATGTCAAGAGTGGATCACGTTGTAAGAGTTGGGGGCATAAGAATTTGAGAGAGTGAAGAGCCCAGGATTCAAACCCTGACCACTGAGGATGACTAACTTACTCACTACTAACATTTGCCTATAAAAAACCGTTATCTACCACTTTGACTCTGACCTTAATGTTGAACATTCCCGATCACAAATTGAACAATGAGGGCACTGGTAGTTATAACTTATAAAGGTCGATATATAAATTCTTTGTTTTTTGTTTGAGTTACATCTTATGGAATTTATTTATTTATTTTATTAGTCCAAAGTACTTGTTGAAAAGCTAAGCTAAGCTTACCTACTTTAGAGGATCGTGAGACTAATTTTTTTAGAAAACTAGTTGTCAAGAAAGCATGAGGTATTCCAAACATTGAAATTCTCATGCAATTAGAAAATAATATAATTATTGTTTTTGAGCAAACAAGCATTAACACTATAGCTTAATATTGAAATTGTCATGGAATTAAAAATCATCCAAATATTCAAATGTTACATAAAAGTCACACCTACTAATTCGGATTACAATGAGTAAGATCAGACACGAGTAAGATCAGACACAGGTTTTATAATTACTAAACCCAAACACCAATTCTTATGGACGATAAAATGAAATTCATTTCTAAATCCATTAGGTTACAAATTTACCCAAAACTCAATGGGTTTGGGCATAGAATAGAAAGAAAGAAAAAAAACAAATATCATTCATCATTCATTCATTACAAAAGTCAGACAACAATAGTTTTGAATTTACTTTCTCAAACATACAAAAGTACAATTAATCATCAAACACTAGGAACAAAGTTTATAAATATATATAGAGTTTAATGGATATGCACTGACAGTGTAAAATAGTTTTACACGGACATCCAATTGAATTCCGCCAAATCAAAAAATATCTTATTCTTTTAATTAAAATTAAAGTCAAATGTAATTATCTCTCCTATGTGGCATGCTTTGATTGGATGACTGTGTAAAACTCTTTTACACTGTCAGTGCATATCCATTAAACTCATATATATATATATGTATAAGAGTTTTTTTGTAATTTTATGTTTCGAGAATCTTTGAGTTCAGGTTTGGACAGGTATGAGCACGGGTTTAACTAATATCAAAAACCCAAACCTCTAAACTGCTACAGTAATGTAACGGGTAAAACCCAAACCCAAATTCAGCCAACTCAGGTCTTGTATGTCAAATCAGATCGGGTAGCCATGTGTTTGTGCAAAATTATCATCCCACCTACTAACAAACATACTTAGATGTATATGAAACAACGGATCATTTCTTCATTGGTCGTCGTCATTTTACATGTTTCCAAACATGTTAGTAAATTAATTTCATTTTTATCTAATACTTGAAAATTGAGTTAATTTGTTAATAACAAAATTCAAAACTTAAAAAAGATGAGGGAAATTCAAATCAAGACCTTGTATTGACAAAACATTCCCTTTACCAGTTGAGCTACCCAAACCATTAGTTAAATTATTAATAAAAATTTAGGTTTATTCATCACAAATCACCAATTCAATCCCTAGCTCAACATGCTAAAGTTCATGTATTGTCCGTACAAACACCTAGGTTGGAATCTCCTCACCTCTTTTCCAAGTCCCAAATTTTGTTTAACAATGTATCAATAATTCCTAAACAAGAGTTTAGTTTAATTTATCAAATGAAATAGATAGTTGCACCCCGATGGGCCTTTAAACACGCAACCAATATCACATCAAGTTCAAAACAGAGAACTATTACAAATCCAAATTAAATTTATCAACAGCTAGCTAAGCAAAATAAGTTCATAATTAAATTTATCAACGATTTGCAAAGAAAAAGATGTTGCCTTCGAAATGTGGTAGTCATAGATATTATGTGGGATGTATTTGTCTTCTTAATTCTTATGATCAATTAGATTCAAATCCATTTCGTTCTAGCCTCAATTAACAACAAAATAATAATGCATTATCTCCAAACTCAACTATCCCTGCTTAAGAATCCAAGCATAGCCCTATGATAAGGTGTGGACAACAAACCCTTCGGCCAAAAGTAATTCCACCCTCTCATATAAACAATTTGTCATATAGCTAATATAAAATCAGTTTTTAACAAAAACATAAAAAAGTAGTGGTAGACATGAATATTTGGGATCAGACTGACGTGCAAATATCAATAATTCAGCAAAGCTAAAGCCTCTGTTAACAATCTTTAGCATCATATCCCAAAAGCTTCAAACATAGCAAGATTAAGGGGAAAAAATTGATGGAGAAGACGAAAATACATAATATAAGTTGTGAAATATAGAGATGGATCAGATTTATTAGGCTTGGTTTCTCAAAATTTGAGAAAAATCGCACGGTTATGTTCAGCTTCGATCATCTGGGGAAAAAATCATCACTTCCATCTCTTTAACAATACAACACATCATTTAACAATTACAATAACTAGTAACTACAACCTAAATTCAACCAAAAACTTCAATGTGAATTGGGCATTATTATAAAACTAAAGCCATAAAAAAAGAGGAAAAGGAAAACATGAGAAAGACAACGCTTTGAATGTTGGTATTGTGAGAGAAGGTGGAGGTGTTTATAAAGGGATTGCGAAACCCTAATTTGAGGTTGGGAGAAGCTTCTGGTTTGTTTGTTTGGTCTGCGAGCCTTTTGGATATGTGAAACAGGCCTTGTGCAAAGGTTGGCCCAATTGGTTGGATCCAAAGTGAAGATAGTTGGGTAACTTGGGCTTATTGAGCATATTAAACATTTAAGCTGACATGGGACAACATGAGATTCATTTTTGCACACCAAAAATATACTAATAAGACACTTTGAGAAGGGATTAATTTTGTTTTTGTTACTGAGAAGTGATTATATTTTTTTTTGTTGTAAGATAGATATCCTCCAAAGGAGGCAATTTTGTTCGACCCGGAGAATAGATTAATTTATTAACATTACTAACAATTAACATTTTGTCTATAGAAAAAAAAAACTAATAAGACACCTTTTTTTTATTAACATAATTTGATTTTATTAAAAAAATACAACTCTTTTGCAACTTCAAGGTGTTTTAGGGAATGCGTGTGCAGATTTCCTTGCCAAGGCTGGAGCTCAACAGTCGACGCCGTTGTGTTTGCTTCGTGCTCCACCAGATGGGGTTGATCTGTTGTTGGTTGTGGATGCTAGGGGAACCTCGTTTGTGAGGGAGTAGTTGTTTTTGGTTTTTTCTTGTCCTTTTCTTTTGGGGCCTAGCCCCGCCCAAGCAACAAAAAAAAGGTGTTTCTTTTTTGCATACCCTAATCAATTTTTAAAAGTTGGTAATTCTTTAAATACCCTTAAATAATCATGTTAATTACTAGGATGAAGTTAAATGACACCATATGGGTAAGTTAAACAACTATGTTTTAATCCTTTGCATGAATTTCTTACCAAGAGAAATACACAATATACAATGTTTCGAACTTGCATTTGATTGGTAAATTGCACTAATTTCCACTAAGATTTATCATTATTGAACCGCCCCTCTAATTTGGGAAATACACTAACTCCTCTCCTTCATACTTCATTTACAATAGGCTTAATTGCACTTTTGGTCCCCCAACTTTGGCCTTTCTGCAAAAATCGTCCCTGAACTTTAAAATTAGCAAAAAACATCCTCAACGTTTACATGCGGTTGCAAAATTGGTCTGCCGTTAGACTTCCATCCAAAACTTAACGGATTCTGGGTTAAAAAATGAATTAAAAATTAAAAAAAATGAAACCCAACAACCTTCATTCATTATTCATATTCTTCAAACATCTTCTTCTTCATTTTCATCCCTCTCATTTGAATGAAATCAACGAAACTACATAAGACAAGTTTAAATGCTACAAGAATTCCAACAGAACTATTTCAATTTCAATGCCAAAATCACAGCCACCTTATAGCACCTGATGTCATATATTTCAACAAAGCCACCTACCCTTGCAAAAGAAGATCCCCTAAAGAGCATGAGATTGCAGATCAAATCCCAGAGGACAAACGATACAAGCCACTACTATTATTCACAAGCAAACAACAGCCACATCACCCCACCACTCTCAACCCCAACCCAGAATTCAAGAACCCCACCCCACCCCACCCCAACCCCAACAACACAAACACTGCAACAACAACGACAACAACATCAATAGTAACGGCAGATCGAGTGATGGGTTCAATCGATTCAGGGCTTCAATAGACTCTGGGTTGCACATGAAGATCGACCCACTTCTCTGAGTCTCCCGTCGTTGACGTCCTGTGAATCCCTCACTGCTGACGTTCGATCTCCTTTCTTGGTTGGCGAAGCTCTGACCACCGTCGCGACGACCTTTCGCATAGATCTGAAGATTTGAAAAGAGGATAAGGAAGATGAGGAGTTGAGGGAGTGTTGGGGTGGATTTCGTTCTCGATCTGGGGTTATGAGAGGGAGTGGTGGGGTGGGTTTCGCTGGATTCGGATTTCTCGATCTCTCCCTCAAACGTCCCTATCTTCTGATTTCTTTGATGGTGATGGAAGAGGGTGATGAAAAGCTGGAACTGGTGGAAGAAGCGAAAGTTGATGATGGAAGAAAATTGGATTTCCAATGTTGTGCAGGAGCAAAATCTAATAGAAGGTGAAAGAGATAGAGGTTCTAGAAGTAATTTTTTAGTGGGTTTCTTTTGCTTAATGGAAAGTTTAGAATGAATATGATGAATCTATGGATTTTTCTTGGCTTTTCATAAGAACATGATGTGAAGATGATGAAGAATTGAAATATTTCCTATGTGTATTGAGGAAGAGCTTCAAATTTCTAGGTTTCTTGTTTGATTGAGGTTCAGGAAAAAAAAAAGTTGAAGAAGATGATGAAGAACGTCATGAATTTCCTGGGTTTCATTTTTTTTTTAATTCATTTTTTAACCCAGAATCCGTTAAGTTTTGGATGGAAGTCTAACGGAAGACCAATTTTGCAACCGCATGTAAACGTTGAGGATGTTTTTTTGCTAATTTTGAAGTTTGGGGACGATTTTCACAGGAAGGTCAAAGTTGGGGAACCGAAAGTGCAATTAAGCCTTTACAATAATAGAGGGATCAAGGATGTTGAGTCTTATAATAATAAACCTTAAGTGAAATCAGTGTAATAATGATAAATCTTAAGAAAAAAATAATTTTATGCAATTTATTATTCTACCATTAAGCAATTCAAACAAGGATAAATGAGTATATAGCTTTATTTCTTTCTCCATAACTCTCCAAATGCAGGGAGGTTAAAAAAAATCATGAGAAAAAGGATTTAGTGTGGATGAAAAACTTCCTTCCTTTTCCTTGCAAAGCTAAGCATATATAAGGCTTTGTTTTCTCTCCCTTTTCTTCCTAAATGCCAGACCAAAACTCTAAATCTCATTAGTTTCACTTTGTTATTCATCTCTTCTTCACTACCTTTAACTTATAAACATCACCACACGTGGTACACTATGACTTGGTAAATAATATCCCCTTTCATTCCTCAAAACAAACAGAAAGTAAATGCCATGTAATGGAATCTGTCTATGTTCTTTTTCTCATGGTGATGGCCATCCACAAGAATGCAATGATTCCTTGATATAAATAATATTCACACCTTGCTTTACTTTCACAACATTGAATCACTTCCCAAACATCCAAATTCCTTTCCTTTCCTTCCCTCAGCAAGTATTCCTAATCCAACTCTTACATTCACCTATCCAAGCCAGCACATTATTTTTCCAATATGATACAAACACAAAAAGCTACACCTATAAATGGAGACACATTTCATTTCACAACCATCTTACCTTTCTGAGTTTCAAAACCTTAACCAACCTTTTTCTCTTCTTCTTTGACTATCTC
This sequence comes from Lotus japonicus, assembly GCF_012489685.1. Taxonomy (NCBI): domain Eukaryota; kingdom Viridiplantae; phylum Streptophyta; class Magnoliopsida; order Fabales; family Fabaceae; genus Lotus; species Lotus japonicus. The sequence continues at coordinate 15,257,413 of NC_080041.1, read as the reverse complement.
TTTCTCTAAATGGCTTCTTCACCAGCCTTAAAGCGCACAGATTCTATAGCAGATAACATGCCGGAAGCATTGAGGCAGAGCCGGTACCAAATGAAGAGGTGCTTTGCAAAGTACCTTGAGAAGGGGAGAAGGATCATGAAACTTCACCATTTGATGGAAGAAATGGAACGAGCTATAGATGATGAAAGTGAAAGAAACCAAGTTTTGGAGGGCACTCTTGGTTTCATATTGTGCTCAACACAGGTTCTTTGTTTTTATTAGTAACTTTAACTCTGTATGCAAAATTGGGACATACAATTAGAATTTGGATTGTCGGTTATTCCAAAAGCTTAAGTTTTTTTTACAATGCACATGCTCACCTAACATGTAGTGAAATCCAACTTTTAGTTAGAATAATGAGGTAAACATGGATTAAACTCTAGACCACGTAATCACAGAGAATCTGATACCATGTCATGACTAAATATCTCAAAAGCTTAAGCTGTTCACACAGGAATGGTTTTATATTATACTTCTAAGTTCTAACATGAATTTTAATCCTTTTTGCATATGAAACTTGCAGGAAGCTGTTGTGGATCCACCACATGTTGCCTTTGGAATAAGGCCTAGTCCAGGAGTTTGGGAATTTGTACGTGTGAACTCTGAGGACCTCTCTGTTGAGGCTATCACCCCCACTGACTACCTCAAATTCAAGGAAAGGGTGTATGATGAAAAATGGTGTGTCATTTCTCTTCATTTTTCTTATATTCAAACCTGTCTTGGATTTTACTATTTTAGTAACTTTGTAATCAGCAAATTTTCTCAGTATCCACCTTTTCTTATTTTCATTTCAATCATTAGTACTATACATAAAAAACAGTAGAATAAGAAGGTTTATATCATTTTGGATCAGCTTCACTTTCGTCAAAATCAATTCTGACACCTTGAAGTCAAGTATATAATAAATATGAGGTAAAAAGATATTAGTAAAAATGTTCAAACTTACTGGTTGTAGTACCATACCACACGAAGATCTGTGGAGGTCTCTAATCCATTCCTGCCATCCTTCATTTCACTTTGGTTTTGATGATTAACTTGGGTTCTATATTGCAGGGCAAACGATGAAAATGCACTTGAAGCTGACTTTGGAGCTTTTGACATGGGGATTCCTCAATTAACACTGCCTTCTTCAATTGGAAATGGACTTCAATTTGTTTCAAAGTTCTTAACCACAAGGTTATCTGGGAAATTGGCTAAAACACAGGCTATAGTGGACTACTTGTTAACACTAACTCATCAGGGAGAAGTAAGTGGAAGAACATGAGACTAAATTCATAAACATCATACCAACACAAAAGTTATACACATTTCTCAATATTCATTTTTCTTTGTCATCTACACTGGCAGAGCCTGATGATAAATGACACCTTGAGCTCAGCGGCAAATCTTCAGAATGCACTGATATTGGCTGATGCATTCCTCTCACTACTTCCCAAAGACACTGCATATCAAGAATTTGAGCTAAGGTAAAGAAGATTTTTATTTTTTCTATTAAATAGGCCAGGGATGTTGCAAGTTGAAACCCAATGCCAATTTAGCGCATGTTTGGAAATCCTTCTATAATTGATTCATAAACCAAAATCAATTCTAGGAAGAAGCTTCTATAAGTAGTTTCTGAGTGCCAGAAATGATTCTAAAAAATATATATATACTGATCTCAATATGCTATTGGCAGGCTTAAAGAGTGGGGATTTGAAAGAGGATGGGGAGACACTGCAGGAAGAGTGAAGGAGACAATGAAAACCCTATCAGAAATACTCCAAGCACCAGACCCAGTGAACCTGGATAACTTTTTCAGCAGGATTCCCACAATATTCAAAGTAGTAATCTTCTCAGTTCATGGTTATTTTGGACAAGCAGATGTCCTTGGTTTGCCAGACACTGGTGGCCAGGTAAATTTCCTACTACAAGGAACAATTAATTTGGCAATGTCATATCATTTAGATTTAATGTATGTGCACAATATGTGTAACACTCCTTGCCAAGAGATGGATATTCTAACACTCCTTGCCAAAACAACAGGTAGTTTACATATTGGACCAAGTGAAGGCTCTGGAAGCAGAGTTGCTTCTCAGAATTAAGCAACAAGGACTAAATGTGAAGCCTCAAATTCTTGTGGTGAGTTTCATGCAAATGAATGATCTCTTTCTACATACATGATACAACTTACTGGAATCAAGTGAGTGAGTACATTCTTGATCTTCACAGGTAACAAGGCTCATTCCTGATGCTAGAGGAACCAAGTGCCACCAAGAGCTAGAACCAATCAATGATACCAAGTACTCCCACATTCTACGTGTGCCCTTCAAGACAGATAAAGGAATTCTTCGCCATTGGGTTTCTCGCTTTGACATTTATCCCTATCTTGAGAGGTTTACTCAGGCATGTTCACCTGCTTCAAGGTTCTTCACTCAATACATTTTTTCCCACTTATAAACTTTTCTTCTGACCAATACTTCGGTTCATGTTAATAGGATGCAACAGCCAAGGTTTTGGACCTCATGGAAGGGAAACCAGATCTTGTTATTGGAAATTACACTGATGGAAATTTGGTAGCATCTCTAATGGCTAGAAAACTTAGGATAACTCAGGTTACTATCTCTATCCATTTCTCTATTAGTTTTCCTTTTCACAATTTTTCCAAAAGTACTAATTCCTTAGGGTGTTTGGAAACCAGGGAACTATAGCACATGCTTTAGAGAAAACCAAGTATGAAGACTCAGATGTCAAGTGGAAAGAGTTGGATCCCAAGTATCATTTCTCTTGTCAATTCATGGCTGATACAGTTGCAATGAATGCATCTGACTTCATCATAACCAGCACATACCAAGAAATTGCTGGAAGGTTTGCTCAAATATATATCTTTAACCGTTTACTTTACTTAAGCCTTATTCAATAGAGTGAGGTCGGTTATATGGATCAATTGAGCCATATTAAAGTATGACCAGCTTTAGGTTGGTTGATGCATGCCTTACACAACATTCCTCCTTTATCCGAGCTTAACACCGACTATGACACATCATAGGTGGAGTTAGAAAAAACATTGAAACTAATTTTGAAAGTTCATTTTTGCAGCAAAGAAAGACCTGGACAATATGAAAGCCATGCTGCATTCACTCTCCCAGGGCTTTGTAGAGTTGTTTCAGGGATAAATGTGTTTGATCCCAAGTTCAACATAGCTGCTCCTGGAGCTGACCAGTCTATCTACTTCCCATACACAGAGAAAGAGAAAAGACTCACTCAATTTCAACCTTCCATTGAAGACCTTCTCTTTAATAAAGTGGATAACGCTGAGCATATGTGAGTTGTTAATGTTCTTTCCCATTATGTTCAGATTCCAAACGCCTATCTTGTCATTCTTGCATGGTTAATATTAAGTTTTATATGTGAATTACTACAGCCTTCCAAATGATTAATTTTCTTTTCTTAAACTACTGTGCCAACAGTGGATATCTAGCAGATAGGAGGAAGCCAATCATCTTCTCAATGGCAAGGCTTGATGTTGTGAAGAACTTAACCGGGTTAGTCGAATGGTATGGAAAGAACAAGAGACTGAGAAACTTGGTGAACCTTGTCATAGTTGGGGGCTACTTTGACCCTTCAAAATCAAAAGATAGGGAGGAAGTGGCAGAGATAAAAAAGATGCATGACTTAATTGAAAAACACCAACTCAAGGGCCAATTCAGATGGATTGCTGCGCAGACTAATCGATACCGCAATGGTGAGCTCTACCGTTGCATTGCTGACTCAAAGGGAGCTTTTGTGCAGCCTGCTATGTATGAAGCATTTGGACTAACTGTCATTGAAGCAATGAACTGTGGCTTGCCCACTTTTGCTACCAATCAAGGTGGTCCAGCTGAAATCATTGTTGATGGGGTCTCTGGCTTCCACATTGACCCTCTCAATGGAGATGAATCAAGCAACAAAATTGCTGATTTCTTTGAAAAATGCAAAGCAGATCCATCATACTGGAACTTGATTTCTGCAGCTGGTTTGCGGCGCATATATGAATGGTAACTAATGAATCATATCATTTCCTTAGCTTAGAACTAGTCTAGTCAGTGAAAAATTGAATTCTAAACTTGTTGATCCCTTTTTGTTATAGCTATACCTGGAAGATCTATGCAAACAAATTGGTAAATATGGGAAACATGTATACCTTCTGGAGCGTAGTGAATAAGGAGCAAAAAGAGGCAAAGCAGAGATACATCCACATGTTCTACAATCTGATATTTAAGAACTTGGTTAGTCAATGTTTGGTTTTTTTTTTTCACACACACCAATTATTGCATAGTGAGTTTCTGAAAAGGTTAACACTTCTGATATGTCAATGTCACAGGTGAAAACTATACGTGTTCCAAGTGATGAACCTCCACAACCAGTGGGCAAGCAGCCGAGTAAAGTGAGCTCGAGGTATGTCACTCAAACAATATGAGAAGAGGATAGATTCAAAATATTAACATTGAAATGTTATGTGAAATTTCAACATGAGAGGAATTTTCAATCTGGAAAAAATTGAAGTTAATTAAAATGTTGAGTACCTTCATTAGAGTCTTTCTCTTTGTGGGATTTATATCTTTTGCATACTTTAAATTAAACTGGTCAAATTGCTAAGTTCTCTATTTCTTTGTCAGCATACACCTTTGTTTAGTTAAGAAATGATTTTTCCATGTGATCCAACCTAATGTCTCTTTTCTTTTTTTCATTTTCTAAATGGTTTGCAGCACCAGACGTTCACAGTCCTCATTGCGAAGGTTAGTAGTAAATTGTAATACATAGTCCCGAATTAGATCATGATTTTTAGCTGTGTAACAACTTACTCAAAAAAGAAACTTGTTTCCTTTCAGGTTGCTTGGAGCTTAATTACTTGGAGCTTAATGGTCTCAACCAGAAAGCATGTCAAGTACGAGGAGACATCTCATCATAATACTGATATTCTCTGGTGTAAATTTATTTTTTTGTTATTCATTAAATGAAGAAGCTATGTAATTGTTGCTATATAGCAACTGTTTCATGTGATCAATAAAATGTTGTGCGTGAGGAAATTTCTAACGAATATGGAGCAATGTATAATCTCAACGTACTTCCATAAAACAAGATTTATTAACTTGTGAGGTACTTGGATGAAGACTATTTAATGTCTGTCAGAATGTATCAGACTTAAAACCTACCACTTTGATTCAGGGTTCTTAGTATATATAGATACAAAGAGTGATTTCAGGGAGATATAGAAGAAATAAAATATCTACAGCTACACTAACAATCACCCCAGTTGGTCTTCTGATTAGAAAAATAGGAACTTGATGGTTTTCTCCACAAGGTTTTGTTTTATGAAGTGTATATCCACTTCTACGTGCATTGTACGAACATGTTAGACATGATTGTGAAATAATTTTCTATCCAAAGCACTTAGATCGGTGCTCTGATACCAAATGATAGATTGGACCAGAGAATTATGGAAGAATAACTAGAAACAAGTGGGTAATAGAGAAGAACTTAAACTATTCTTATTATAGAATGGAAATGTAGTTATAGGTCTTTTCCTTCCAAAAGGCCAGGGTCTCTCTCATAAGATAGGGGAATAGAATAATGGATAATTATTATTGATACTGCAGAGATGAAGAATCTCTACTGGGAATAGTACAATACAGCAGGAGTTCGAGAGCCTGTTCTCTCCATACTACCAAACTTATAATTTCCTGGATGATCATCTAATAGGCTACATCTATTATTTATACAACTGCATAGTGCAGTTTCTATTTTGAATTCAAACTGACATACACACATAATAACTGCTAACTCCTAATAACTACAGACTGGTAACTGCCCCTATCCATCTGCCAAATTCGTATTTCCCCTCTCTCCTTGCTGTTTTGGCTGCTCAGCAGTCTCCATGGCCACAGTAGTGGCTGCGCCACCCCCCATGGTGGTTCCAGACCTGAAATTCTTCTTTTTCCGGCGATAAACTTGGATCAAAGGAGGTTTAATCTTATCAATACCCCCCCCCTTGAAGATTCACCTTGTCCTCAAGGTGAAAGTCTGGAAAGGCTTCATGAATGCGGGCCACCGATTCCCAACTATTCTCACAAGAAGGAAGATTCTGCCAGGAAATCAGAACCTCAACATTACCAGGAGAATCTTCACGAACATTGAGAACCGATTCGGGATAAACTTGCAACTCGTTATCTTCAGATAGCATGGGAGGCAAGGGCTGAGATTGAAACGAATCGCCAATGGCTTTCTTAAGAAGAGAGACATGGAACACCGGATGAATTCTGCTATGGGAAGGAAGGTCCAATTTATAAGCTACAGCTCCAACTTTGGCTAGCACTTGGAATGGCCCATAGAATCGTGGACTGAGTTTCTGATTAACTCGTTGAGCCAAAGATCGCCTTCTATAAGGCTGCAACTTCAAGAAGACCCAATCGTCAGCTTCAAATTCCACTTGTCTTCTGTGTTTGTTGGCATATGTACGCATGATATCCTGAGACTTAAGCAAGTTGTCTCGCAAATCTGCCAACAATTCGTCCCGGTTCTTAGAAAGTTTATTAACCTCATCTAACTTGGAAGGAATGGTCGAACCTTTGAAAAGAAGAGGAGGATCCTGCCCATACAAGGCTTGAAAAGGTGACATTTTGCTGGAAGCATTATAATTAGTATTAAACCAGAATTCAGCCCATGGAAGACAAGAAACCCATTTTTTGGGTTTGGAACCTGTAAGACAGCGCAAGTACACCTCCAAGCACCGGTTGACAACTTCGGTTTGGCCATCAGTTTGGGGATGATAAGCATAACTAAATTTCAATTGAGTACCTGCTGCTCGGAAAAGTGCCTTCCAAAAATTGCTCAAGAAAAGGGGATCTCGATCAGATACAATGGAGGAAGGAAAACCATGGAGCCTGACAATTTCTTGAAGGAATACTGCAGCAACCTCAGTAGCTGTATAGGGATGACCCAAGGCCAAGAAATGTTCATATTTTGTAAGACGATCAACTACTACCAGAATGGTGTCTTTCCCCATGGATTTAGGTAAACCAGTGACAAAATCCATGGAAATATCTGTCCAAACTTGAGTAGGAACGGGTAAAGGTTGCAATAAGCCAGCCGGAGTTAAAGTATCACTTTTGTTCCTTTGGCAAACATCGCAAGCAGCCACATAGTTCTTGATGTCAGATTTCATGCCGTCCCAATAAGCCAAGTTGGCCACCCTTTTGTATGTTCTGAAGATTCCGGAATGCCCTCCCATCAATGAAGAATGAAACTCTTTCAAGATGACTGGTATACGGGATGAAGTCTTTGATAAAACCAATCTACCTTTAAAGAATAGTTTCTGATCACGCAAGACATATCCGGAATGAGAAGTAGGGTCCAGAATCAAGTCTTGTATAATTTTCTGCAACTTGTCATCTTTATTGACTTCTTCCACCCATTCTTCAAAATCATGAATTTGTAAGATAGAAATGGCGCAATAAGAACTCCGCCGGGATAAGGCATCAGCAGCAGAATTGTCTTTACCCGGTTTGTACTGAATATCAAAGTCAAACCCAGCCAACTTAGAAACCCACTTGAATTGTTCTTCACCCAACATGCGTTGATCTGCCAAAAACTTCAAACTTTTCTGATCAGTTCGGGTTATAAAATGATGACCCAACAAGTAATGGCGCCATTTCTGGACAGCTTTGACAACCGCCATCAGTTCGCGATCATAGACTGATTTCCTTTGATTCCGATCAGATAAAGTTGTACTCCAAAAAGCCAAAGGGCGACCTTCCTGCAATAAAACAACACCCAAACATGTACCTGAAGCGTCAGTCTCTAAAACAAAAGGCTTGGTAAAATCAGGAACAGCCAACATAGGAAGAGTAGTCATGGCATTCTTTAATTGTTCAAAAGCAGCATGAGCATCAGAACTCCATTGAAAGGCATCTTTCTTCAATAAATTAGTCAAAGGTTTCGCAATCTTCCCATAATTCTGTACAAAACGGCGGTAATAACCTGTTAGCCCAAGAAAACCCCTTAAACTTTTGATGTCCTTGGGAGTAGGCCACAACCACATAGCCTCTAATTTCTTTGGATCAGCAGAAACTCCACCTGCAGAAATGATGTGACCCAAATACTCCAAAGTCTCTTGGCCAAAAGTGCATTTCTTCCCATTGACTTTCAAATCATGTTGTTGTAATAGAGATAAAACAGTGTGCAAATGTTGGATATGATCTTCCATGGAGAGGCTATATATCAAAATATCATCGAAGAAAACTAATACAAACTTGCGGAGAAGGGGCCTCAAAACTTCATTCATTAAAGATTGGAAAGAAGAGGGTGCATTAGTGAGACCAAAAGGAAGTACCAGAAATTCGTAATGACCTTCATGAGTTCTGAATGCAGTTTTTTCAATGTCACCTTCCTTCATTCTGATTTGGTGATAACCGGAACGCAAATCCAGCTTTGAAAAGATCCGTGCCCCTCCTATTTCATCCAACAATTCATCAATGACTGGAATTGGAAATTTGTCTGGCACGGTGATCTTGTTTAAGGCCCGGTAATCAACACAAAACCGCCAACTACCATCTTTCTTTCGAACCAGAATTATGGGGCTGGAGAAGGGACTTGTAGATGGACGAATAATGCCGGCATCTAACATTTCAGCAACCAATTTCTCAATTTCGTTTTTCTGGTAATGAGGATATCTATAAGGTCTTAAGTTAGGAATTTGCGCCCCTTCCTTGAGATGAATCGCATGATCTTGCCGACGGTGAGGTGGTAATCCTTCCGGCGGTTCAAAGATGGAAGGAAATTGGTGGAGAATGGAAACTAAATCTGCTGGAACATTAGCCCTCCAATCTGTTTCCGCTCGAATTTGTTGAAAATCAATGAGAAATCCCTCACCATGTTGCAAAGCCTTGAGTAAGGAATTTAAAGAAGCATCCTTCTTGCATAATTCAGGATCCCCTTGGAGTGATAACTTCTGGCCATTCATAGTAAACCGCAAAGTCAACTGTTCAAAGTTAGCTCTAATGTCACCAAGACTTGCTAACCATTCTAGGCCCAATACAATGTCCACTCCGCCAAGGCCAAACAAATAAAATTGCTGATTGACCGGCACATTGTGTAACAGCAAAGACACGTCCTTACAAACACCCTTGCATGGTATCTTATGACCATCCCCTACTTCAACTACATAAGATGGAGTATCCTCAACCTTCAAGTGCAATTCCTGTACTAACGCCTTGGAAATGAAATTATGAGTTGCTCCACAATCAACTAACACCACAACTTTGTGATCTTCAATAGTTCCCCAAACCTTGAAAGACCTTCTGGAAGTGAATCCAACAATACTATTCAGGGATAAATGTGGGACAGGTTCCGTTTCGGGGTGACAATCTGGATCATCTTCTGGTTCAGAATCGCCAGTCTCTTCCATCAGCATAACTCGAAATTGTTTGTTCTTGCACACATGGTTAGGCCCAAATTTTTCATCACAGCGAAAACATTCTCCTTTCCGGATCTTCTCCTGGTAATCAGCATCAGAAAGTCTACGGTAATTACCCGGTCGATTTCTTTGAAATGGTTTATCCACTGAGACACTACCAGAATAAGATGAAGATGGTGTGTAACTTTTGCCTCCACTCTTCTGTGTAGTATCAACTGTGACAGTTCGAGAAATGGATGGAGACTTATAAGAATTACTGAACCTTGAACCAGAAGTGGAATTTGGATGAACCTTACTAACTGCAAGATTTTTCTGCTCAATCATTAAAACCTTTTGGACCATGATGGATAAGGTTGTTGGTTCATAAAGTTTAATTTCTGCACCTATGTCCTCCTTCAAACCATTCACAAAGATATCCATTAAGTGTGTTTCATCAATGTCTTTCAACATGCCGGCAAATTTCTCAAATTGTTCCACAAATTCCGCCACCGAATCTTCTTGCTTAAGGGCTAGTAAAGCAGCAAAGGGATTGAGAGTACTTGAAACTTGGAACCTCTTCAGAATTGCCAACTTAAAAGTGTCACAGTCTGCGTGAGGATGACAACCTTCCCACCATTGAAACCATGATAGAGCTTTTCCATCCAGTGCCACCAGAACCGCCTGCAATCTCCCCTCCTCTGGAACTCCACGAATTTGGAAGAACCTTTCCAACTTATGAACCCAACCATAGGCATCAACAACACCATCAAAAACTGGAACCTCCAACTTCCGCCAACGTGCAGAAGTGTTATCACAGTTAGACTCTTCTTCCTGTCCTGGGCGCTTAATGCTCTGTTCATGATTGTCTCTTTGAGAGCCAAGGTCGTCCCGATGCATGAACGTCTCCATCATATTTTCCAAACGTTGAATTCGTTGATCAGTTTGTTGACGGTCAATCTGTGCTTGTTGACGATCAGCCTGTGCTTGTTGACGATCAATCTGCAACATTTCCATAATTTCTTGCATCCGCTCCATTGGATCTTGACTGGCTTCAGAACGAGTTTTTCCCATTTATAAAGTGAACCACTTAAGTACCACAGCACCTGGATGGTGCTCTGATACCATTGATAAGAACCTTGGGAGAACCACACCACAAAAGCTAGCTGTTGTAGTTGGAGAGCCCAAGACCTTATAAACCCCACATTAGAATCCCATACTTCCAATGTGGGACTCAAGTCCCATACCTTGCAATGGGGTCCTAACATCCCACCACGCTCCGCAGCCCCGGCGCCCACGCGGGCTGGCTGTGCACTAGCCCCACGACTAGTCCCGGGCGAACACTGCAATGCCGGCGTCACCACCCGCACCGCTCGTTTGCAGCTCAGAGACATGGTGGAAGGCTCTGATACCAAAATGATAAGATAGGGGAATAGAATAATGGATAATTATTATTGATACTGCAGAGATGAAGAATCTCTACTGGAAATAGTACAATACAGAAGGAGTTCGAGAGCCTGTTCTCTCCATACTACCAAACTTATAATTTCCTGGATGATCATCTAATAGGCTACATCTATTATTTATACAACTGCATAGTGCAGTTTCTATTTTGAATTCAAACTGACATACACACATAATAACTGCTGACTCCTAATAACTACAGACTGGTAACTGCCCCTATCCATCTGCCAAATTCGTATTTCCCCTCTCTCCTTGCTGTTTTGGCTGCTCAGCAGTCTCCATGGCCACAGTAGTGGCTGCGCCACCCCCCATGGTGGTTCCAGACCTGAAATTCTTCTTTTTCCGGCGATAAACTTGGATCAAAGGAGGTTTAATCTTATCACTCTCCCACTGAATACCTTCCAACAGGAAGTTCCCCTTTCCACCTTCCCCCCTTTATTAACAAACTGCTAACTGACTACATGAGGTAACGACTGACAGTTACAACAGAATCCCTACTCTGCTAGTTTCCTTCAAAAACTAACTAATTAACTAACCTGCTCATTACAAAGACCTGTTAATACAGGCCAAACCCAACTTACTGGCCATGTACAACCGGACCACTCTCCAATACAGCCTTTTTAGGCCTTCCAGAATACACTTTATTAATAGCTGGCCTAAAACTCACTCTATCAGATATTCAAATGGCTGTTCTTAGTGAACTGTAACCCTATCACTGGTGAATCTTTTAGATAACAGAGAATTCAAATTACTGCACCCATATAGGCTTCACTAGGACAGTGTCAGTGCTTGAATTGGCTTACAACACTCCAAACATAAACAATCTCTGTGTGAGTATGAGAAAAACAAATAAGCTTACCCACTATGCCTTTGGTATCGTCCTTTGTCAACTAGCACTTGATCTGAATACATCCTGAGACCATGATTATCAACAATTAGTGTATTTCCTAGTTTGAAATCCAATAGTCTCACCATTGCCAATAGATAAAACACTTATTTTTTTTTGGAGGAATATTTATTTTAGTGATTTTACCACTTCTATTTCTACTAAATTTTTAAGTCCACCCAGGTCCTTCATTTCAATTTTGACTGACAATTTACTTTTAAGCCTTGAAATTTTCTCTACACCATCCCTTGTTATAATCATTTCATCAACATAAACTATAAGAGCAGCCACATTTCCTTTCTTGTGCTTTAAAAAAAATGTATGATCTGAACTGCTTCGATGGTAAGCATATTTGCTCATACCAAGACTAAATCGTCCAGACCATAATCGAAGGGGATGTTTCTATTAGAGATAAATGTTTGTGGTTGTATTAGATTTATTTTAAGTTGTGTTCCATTGTATATTTTCTCTTGATTGTCAGTACGTCATCTCTAACTTGGAAGATTTTTCTATTGCCATCATCGACTACAGGTTCTGTCTTCTGACTAAGTTAGACTCACCACCCCAAACGAATCTACGAGATATAGTGTTTATTGGTATCCCCTTTTACTTCTCCACCTTGTAGAACTAGCTTGCTTCCTAACTTCTATGCTGATGCATCTATTATTCCTTCAATGTGACTAACCATAGTTCTCTTGTTGCACACTCTCCTTGATCTTGCAGGGGATACTAGAGATGAATGTTTGTGGTTTTATCAGTTTTGTTGTAAGCTGTGTTGCATTGTATCTTTTCTCTTCCTTGTCATTTACAGTTTGTTACTTTGTATCTATCAGTCTTAGTTATGATATTAGTTCTGAGTTATCAACTGCTTTTTACAGCAGCATTTCTCTGTATTCATAATTGATTCAATGAATTGATTAATTTTCTAACATTTTCTCTCAAACTATAGTCAACCCACACAAAGCTTGTTTCAACTTATTTGAATGAAAATTATGTATCCTGATGGATTCCATGTAAATTTCTTCTTTGAGATCACCATGGCAAAAAGCATTCTTTACATGAAGTTTGTGCAATTGCCCATCTAGATTGGTTGTCAAGCTTTCTAATGATCATTCTGAAAGTAGTCTTCTGATTTGAACCTTCATGGAAGCTTCCTACCTTGTATTCTTCAGGTTTAGTTCACAGCCTCACAGGTGAATCAAAGATAAACGTTTCTATTCATATGATTGAGTACAATTATGGCTTAATGAAATAACTGTCAAACTAGATATAATGAGTATCTGGATAGATAAGTGTCCTACTAAACTCAGAGAAGCAAAGTTTCAGACTTCTCAAACTAAAACTCCTTAAGTTAGAGACAAAAATAAATGAACTAGGAGATCAAGGGTTAACTATGATGTGGTTAGCCCACATGGTACAAAGAGCTAAGGATATGGTGAAGAAAATGCCCATTTTCTTCAAGACTGCACTTAATCCTTTCTCACTCTTGATGCCAACAAACCAAACCTCTTTTGATTCATTCCATTTGACTATCTCAGATGATTGCTTCATTCTCTTCATGGTGGTAACACTAACACAGGATTTATCTTTCATATCCTCAGGTTCTGGTTTCCAAATTTCCACTTCTTGCTTCAAATAAACACAATGCATCAACAGAAGTGCAAAGACAAATACAACCACACTTGCTATTGTCTTTGATGACTTCGTTAGCTTCCCCATAACATAGCTCTTGAACTTCCAAAACAAGGACCCTTTGTTCTCCATTAGCATCATTTGTGCCTCTGCATTTTCTACAGAATGTTTATTTTTTTCCATAACTGCTGGATTGAGGTGTACTTTGAGGGTTTGCGAAGGAGCTATTTGGTGAAAGAGTGTCATGGCTACTTGACCAGTTGAAACAAACATTCCATGACTGACCTTTGTTTCCTCAACAACCTCAAAGCTTGGAGAACTTGAGTAATCATCATCCATATTACCATCTTCTATGAAATTCTCACTGGGGTCACCATCATTGATGAAGCCTAATGAGAAATCATTGATGTCAGTGTCATTGTGTTCTTTGCTGCTATTGTTTTTCTCAGGTTCTGATGTAAATAAAAACAATTGTTAATTTTGTTAAGGTACTGAAAAGAAGAGCTAAAAGATAACATGAACATGACCATTTTGGCAAAAAATGAAAAGAACAGAAAAGGCAGTCATGTATGATGTGACTTTTTAGTACCTTGCACCTCATTTTCTTCCCTGATTGTTTGGAAGCTTGAAATATCCTCAATTGGAACAATCTTTTGTTCTTCCATCTATCCAATTTAGCAGATTATCAATCATAAAGACTTATTCATTATTACTGTATTAACATATATATTAGGAGCCATTAGCAATATTACTGTATTCTCAATCTATTAAGTGAAATTTTTTAATTTTCTGTTAATACATCAAATCTATTTTTGGGTCTTGGCCTTCATTCAACCAATGCAGTTTTAACATTGGAATAAAATCTTAAATGAGCTAATGTTTATATACAAATGAAACCAGAAAAAGTAAGTATTAGTATACCTTTTCTAAATCTTCTCTTGACATTCCAACCCATCTTAAATTCTCTACCATCCTCCCTGCCTTAAACTCCTCACCCACATCACCAATCTCTATTGATCTTGTGTTTGAATCTTCCCATGTTTTGTCAGAATAGCTCATGGAGCTCATGTCATTTATGTGATTGTAGTTAGTTCCAGCCATGAAAGTAAAATCACCTTCATGAGAAGCATAATTTTCATTGCCACCCCATGCTTGTGAGTAGCTGGAGTGCTGGTGATTCATCAAATCCTGAGAAGCATGAGCAACTGAAAGAATTTCCTGCAAGATATCAGTTTCAGCTCTTTGCATGGCACCATATGTTTGTGTCATCTGCATCTCAGAGATTCCAACTTGAGGGAAGTTTTCCACCTCCAAAGGTGGCAGAGTAAACCTATGTTGCATCCTTGCACACTCTAGAGCTATATCCACCTGCAAATCAAATCTCATGTTAAACAAATGTTAAACATTTAAATTTCAGTTCTTTGTTTATAGAATAACATTTGTGTATACCCGCACAGTGCACACACCAGACATCCCAAAATATTACATTCCAGAAACTCGTTCCCGGAATGTAATTTTACACGTAACTTCCGGAAACTAGTTTCTGAAAACTAGTTATTATATAGCAAATTTCATTTGGAAACTAGTTTCCCAAATATGATTGGGGTGTTTGTTGGATGTCCGCACTTTGCAGATGCCCCTAATCACTATTGTTGTTGATATTCAAGTATATGTTCTGATAAGTTTTTGCTTACCTTGGATGGAGGGTATGTAATGGCTCCATAATTAGGAAATGAAGAAGTTGGAAGACTAAATAATGAGTCTTCTGATGAGAAGGGTGGCCAATTCCCATGATGACTTGTCCCACTATTGATATTGAGAGAAGACTCATTTCCCATATTGTGGTGTGAGAAAGTATCAATTGGCATCAAATAATTTGAGCTATCTAAATCTTCACCCCTTCCTTCAGAATATAGCTCAATGCTTGATGACTGATCGCTTGTAATCTGGTTAGCTTGGCTGGTTATGCTAGCACAGTAAGCTCCAACTTTTGGTGCAATCACTTCACTCTTCTTGATCACACGGCAAAGAGCATATGCATCCTGAAAGTATATTTTCCCAAATAGAAAGAAAGTCAACATGAAGAATCTGAAAGTCAAAAGCACTGGCTATAAATCTTGGTAGCAATATCGGCAAGAAAAGAATGCATTGGGATTATTAGAAGAATAATATTTACTAGACACCTCACAAACACTTTTTTTTTCTCTTTTCAATATATAATTATTATTTCTCTTTTCTCTTCATTTATCATTTAATTTTAAGTGTTTTTAAAGTCGGTTTGCACTATGCGCGATAGCCCTTAATCATTTTTCTAAATAATTAATAGTGTAAAATCCCTCTATCATGTGATAAGAAAAAATCTAGGAAACCTTGCAAATTTATTTTAAGACAGAAGAAGCATATTTACAATAAGTAATAGCATACTAAATGTTGCATTTTACAACAAATAAAAACATGGTTTATGGATGAATTAATTTTTAATATGGTCCAATATTGAAGTGCTTTAATGTAGAGATATTTTATAAAGGGAAAATGTTGACAGTTAATTTAATTTGTGTGTTTGCGCGGGTTTTCCCTATCGATAGCTAGAGATGTATGCTTAAAAGAGTCTTTTTTTATCGGCAAAATTTTCCCTCCAACAGTTCGGTATTTACCAATTGTGTGTTAGGCTTTGTTGATATATAATTAACTCCATTATATATGAAGGATAATGAATGGAACAAAAGTAAGGACTGAAGTGAAGAGGAAAAAAATGAAGAAGATGAGCTATTTGTGAACCTGCAAGCCTGAAGCGGTTTCACATTCCCTCTCTTCAAGGCGATATTCATGCATAACCCAATTTGTACGAGAGCCATGAGGTGCTCTTCCTCTGTAGTAAACTAGGGTTTTTTTCATTCCCACGGCTCGAGCCTGTGAATTTACTTTTCGATCCTTCCCTGTAGCCTTCCAGTACCCAGATTTGGTTGCACGGTTAGTTCTTGATCCATTTGGGTACTTTCTATCACGAGGGCTAAAGAAATACCACTCCATATCTTTTCCTGGCAACAACGACTTCCCTGTAATAATAACTCATCATCATGACCAAAAGAGCCTTCAAATTAGTTATATGCACATAGTGTAGTACTGCACTGTTGATATACATGAATACATGATAGGAAATCACTATTGATTAGTTAGGAAATTAGAGATATAATTGTTTTTTCGCCTCTAATTTATTTGCTAATCCACAACTATTTCTTTAACTTAATGCATAATTACTCCATGGTGCATGCTAGAATTCATATATAGTTCTTACAATGATTAAGAATCTCAAGTTAAAGGATTTGAATTTCTTGAAGTCAAGAGAGAACTTCTAAATTCATACCGTTAACGAATTTTTGGCGGCTCAATTCTGATCTTGATGAAACACATGATTATCCGATCTTTGATAAAACAATGTTACTTAATTATATTATATGCATGAATTTAGAATTTTCCTAATGCAAAGAACTCAGATCTCACAAATATATGTCTGCAAAAGTGGCACCACTAGTTATTTATTCTATTGTGTTTTTCCCCATATTTCATTGAATAGTTTCATTATAGTTAATCACCATGTTTTCATGTCAAATTCGTTAGGTGATAAAGCAAATGAACCGGGCAAAAGTAATTGCAAATAGGAGAATATATTGTAAGAAATGCATATCTATGCATGTGCATGCATGGAACCGTGTATAAGTGAATTATATATCTTGTAGCCACAGTGTAATCCCTTTCTTTATAAGTTTACCCTTTTTTGACTTAGGGAATCTACCATTGTCTCATTTGTAATCTGGTCGACGGTCACAACAGGAACCCTAAAGCTGGTGAATGGACCATTATTAACCCTCTCTAGAAATCTTAAGTACAATCCTTTCCACGATATAAAGATTAATTAGCCTTAATCAAATATTTTATGTTAAAGCAGAAAAATATACTTGACCAAGAAAGCAAGTATGTGTTTCACCATATCAATGAATAAAGGATCGCAATCTATATATAGCTAAAGAATCGGGTGTCTTGCCACCTTTTAAAGATGCAAATCATAATGAAGTGATGATTTACCAATTAGTAAACACAAATTAAAAATAATAAAGTCGAGGTTTTTAGTTATATCTCCATGATATCAATTTTTAAAAGCAACTTATCCATGCATGAGAAAATGAGAAAAATGTTGATGAGCTTAATTCTATTTACATATATACCTGGCAAGTCCCATGGCTCACACTTATAGAGATCAACTTCAGGTATGATCTCCAGCTCAATCCTACGGCCATTAATCTTCCTCTTTAGGTAGTAAGCAACAAGTTCTTCATCAGTAGGGTGGAACCTGAAACCAGGAGGCAATGAAACAGGTGCCATATTTATTTTATTACTTTGGATAATTGGATCTCCTTCTTCCTCTTAATATATAGATGATATTATATCAATCAGCTGCAACTACCTGTCACACAATACACAAATTAAGTCTCAATATGTAATAATTAATCACCAAATTATACAAAATCAAACCCTGCCATGCATGAATATATAAGTTAAAATCGTCTCAAAACAACCATATTAATTAGTAACTTAATTAAAATAGACATAAACATCTTTTTTCATTCATACATACATACTATTACTATGCATGTATATAATTATATAGAGATCGAGTGAGAGAGAGACCTGAGGGAAGAAGAAGATCCAAAAGGAGAGAAAATGAACCACAGGGAGGTGATGAAGAGAGCAAGACAAGAGGAGAGGGGTGGAATGTGGGGTTTGCTTGGGGTTTTGATAAAGAAGACAAAAAGAGAACAAGAGAGAGAAGAATGCAATTGGAAAGAAAAAGTAATCAATGTGTCACCCTCATTGTGTCTTTTCTTTTTCTTTTTAGTACTTTTCATTTGTTTTTTCGATCAAATGGGTGGATTCCTGATATCTTTGAAATCAAGCCTGAATTAGTAAATCATATTACACTAATTAATATATCATGTTAATTATTTATGTGTGTCTTTTCTTTTCTGCATCCATGTTGTTCTTTTCTTGGATTCTGGTCTCATCCACGTGTCAACAGGAATAATTGCATCTTTCTTTCACTTGGGATTATTCGAAAGAAGGGTGTGAAAGTGACGTGAGGAAACAGTAACAAACCAACTATGGCGGCATTTCATAACGATCCTTTCACATTTGTTATACATGTTTAAACGTTGCTCCGTTATTGTGTGTTAATTTGTGTCAATATAATTAGCAGGATTTTTGATGCTCCGTTCTTATTTATAAGTCTATTTTGGGTAAATGGTCATTTTGGTCCTCAAAAGTGTCAACCGACTTCACATTCGTCTCTGAATGAATTTTATTCACCTCGCGGTCCCCCAAAGTGTCAAACGTCCCTCACTTTAGTCCTTGACGTTAAAATACACAAACGGACGTTAACAGAAGGTTGAATTTGAACGTTGGGAAGTTTGAAATGTTTCAATTTAGTCCTTGATCTGAATTTTTCCCCAAATTTAATTAATAAAAAAAAAATAAAAACCACAAACCCAGCAACAATGATGAATCTTCATCTCCTTTATCATGAAATAATGAAACCTCAGAAAATCTCAAAACCTCTCACACTTAAAATAAACCAAAAACATCTTCAACACCTTAAAAAAAGAGAAAACAAATACTCACACATAGAAACACTCTAACACAAAGTTTCATTTCACATCTGAAACCATATAACCCCTAGATCTCTGCATGCCCTTCCTCTTCTTTGTCGACACAAAATCGCACCAAAGCCATGCATAAAGATAAGAACTTTGACCCATCCACCAAGAGAGAATGAAATCCAAGCCCCAAAGCCTCCACCTTGACAGAGAAACGAATGTGCAGGGTTCTCTTTTTCTCTGTTGTTGATTGTTGTTGTTGCGACGAGGGGTCTGGGTTTCACAGCGTGGTTGCGGTGATGACTCAAACGAGAAGCACAATAGCTCAATAAATTCGAGGTTTATGATGGGGGTGGGTTGGGCGTTTGGGATTTCTAACTCTCTACTGTGAATTAGGTTGGAGTTTTGAGATATTTCGCTATGTACTGTGATTCTGGTTGTGGCTTGATGGTGGTGGATGAACCAGGGTTACGGTGATGAACAGTTCTAGCTTGGTTGTGCATAAATCTCCCATCTTGATCTGCCTGCAGCATAACCCAATTTGTGGTTTGCATAGAAGGACCCAATGGAAGACCCAAAACCTTCGAGCTCCACCTACAATGGTGAAACCCCAAACCCACAACCTTCGAACTATTGGCTCTCTTGATGGATCTGAAAGGAGAAGAAGAAGAAGAGGAAGAGCCAAAACCAGAAGTTTAATTGAACCCCAATCAAATTAATATTAGAAATTTGAAGGTTAAAATGTTTTTGCACCTCATATTTGCAACCCCTGCACCATAAAACAAAAGTACAACTTTGATCTGTTGGCGTTTGTCAGCATGGATTCTATCGATTGTGTATTTGTGATTAGAAGACAAGATATTTCTTGTTTTTCATCACAAGCTTTAACGAAAAAATATTTGAAGAAGAAATGCATTAGAACCCTTGAAAAGCTATGAGATTTACGATTTACATATGTTTCTTTACTTTTTTTTCGTCAATTTGGTGTTTGAGTTCTGGGTGTTTTAATTTTGGATGGAGATTTACCTTTGAAGATGTTTTTAGTTTATTTTAAGTCTGAGAAGTTCTGGGATTTTTTGAGGTTTCATTATTTTATGATAAAGAAGATGGAGATTCATCATTGTTACTTGGTTTGTGGTTTTTATTTTTTTTATTAATTAAATTTGGGGAAAAATTCAAATCAAGGACTAAATTGAAGTATTTCAAACTTTCCCAACGTTCCAACTCAACCTTCTGTTAACGTCCGTTTGTGTTTTTTAACGTCAAGGACTAAAGTGACGGACGTTTGACACTTTGGGGGACTGTGAGGTGAATAAAATTCATTCAGGGATGAATGTGAAGTCGGTTAACACTTTTGAGGACCAAAGTGACCATTTACCCGATTAAGAAAAGTAGTTACTAGCAATAAATTTGTAAAAGAATTTATTCACTTTCCTAGATTACCCTTCTTTAATTTTTTATAAATTTCTCTCTCCAAGTTATTATTTCAAAATCTCATTGTCTCTTTCATATTAAACATGTGGATAGTTTTGGGAAAAAATAATTAATGCTCCATTAATATTGTAAATGAACTTATATTTAGGAACAAGAAAAACACTAAAAAATGACCTTATAATAAGGAACGGAGGGAGTAATCTGTTTCAAATATTAAATCAATAATGACATGTAGTACGTACTAATATTTATAGTAATGATAGTTGGACATACAAACACTACAAACATCCAACAAATTAAACACTTAATATTTTTCTCCATAGTTTGTCTTGCATTATGCAAATATCTGTACAAAGTAATATTTTGGAAAGCAGGAACTTTCCCCTTTCAAATGATTAAAGGTTAATTAAATGTTTGATTAAAACCATTAATTAATATTTGAAAAGTGCTATATATCATTTGTTCAGAACTAGTTGAAAGTCTCCGAAGATAAGAGCTATGGAACATATATATGAGTTGGGTGGCAGGTCCAGGAATCAATATTTGGAATGTGTAATTTATGTTTCTGATGTAAAAAAAAAAAAACTAGTTGAAAAATTAACAAACCTAAATCAATGCACATGTTTTATTTAGAACTTAGAATAATGAATTGAATATAAACCGACATTCTCATTCTTAAGATTCACGCTATTTCTTTCACATGCACCGCGGGTAAATTGAAGTATTCAACCATTTCCCCAGCTTAAATCTCATTCAATCTACAAACCCATGCAATCTCATCTCCAACTAAGATCACTTGACCGATATCATCCGCTTTATATAGGGTGTGTTTCGCTAAGCAACCCAAGCACTTAGCAGTAAGCCCTGATAATAATAAGCGTTTGTTATATAATAGCTTATTCACAAGTTAATTTTCATTTGAGAAATTTTGTAAATTAAATATAAGTTGTGAATAAGTATAAACTCTATCAAACACTTGCACAAGTGTTAATGTCTATATCTCGTTTTCCGGTGATAAGTGATTTTGCAACAACCTTCCAATAAACATGCTCTTAATTTTAAGAGAAAAGGGAACATTTTTGTATGGAATTCAAATGATAGAAGATTGTTGATTTGTAATCATACCCATTACAATTGATGAAAAGCAATAATGAATTGAGTATAACTTGTGGCTGGTTTTTTTTTAGGTGTTTTTGAGCTTTCAATTACCTTTTGTTCTCATGGTGCACTTTCTATTTTATGGAATTAAAATGCTAGGAGATGGTTGATTTGTAATCATACCCATTACAATTGATGAAAAGCAATAACAACCCAGAGGTGATTCTTATTTCATTATTTCCTTTATTCTTCTAATAAGCCCCCTGGTGAGTACTGAAAATCCAAACCATCAAGTTCTAATACAAAGGGAAAACAAAACAAGAAACAAACTCCATTCACTGCAAATGAAACATATCAGGCCATGCTTAATTGAATCTCATTCACTAATCAAGTCCTGACATCTTCCTGAAATGAAGGACAAACTGGTAAACCTTTTCTGGGTCTGGAAGAACATTTTTGACAGATTCCTTTTCCAAGCACCTCTTAATCCAAGCTGAGATTTTTGGGGAATGATCTTCAACTTTGAAGTCCCCAAGCTTCTCATATGCCAAAAACCATGCTGAATGAGGAATGGCTATGATGTCCACATAACCAAAGTCATCACCAGTACCACTGAAGTATTCTTTATCTCCAAGAGCTTCCTCCAGATGCTTTAGAACTTCAAGGAAGTCCTTTACGGCTACTTCTCTCTCTTCTCCATTGCTTGCCCAGATGCTCCTGCCCCCATCAAATACCTTCCATACAAAGCAACCATCCAAAATCATACATGCATGCATAAATCAAATATCATGAGAGTTCATTTCATTTTATCTTAAAGCATAAGCGCTTATATACAAGATCTTGGGAGAACTTATATAAATAACTTATGACATACCTATAATGTGTTTTCAACTAAATATCATAAGTTGCACACATTAGCTTATGAATAAGTGTTTAAACCTCTTACAATCTATTTTAAGCATATTTCAATGAACTTCTCAAATTAAGTTATGAACGAATAAGCGTTTATACAATAAACAGTTAAACACTAATTGCCACCGGTGATTAAATTGTTCATCCAAATGCAAGTCTATGATTACTTTTTGGTTTATATGTAAGGGGCAAGCATGTGCCTAACATGTGGCATTCCAATCTCTTGTAATAAAAAATAACTATGGATGACAGTTCTATACAAAACTTGTCATAATCAACTATGGAAGGAAATCAATTTTATTTAATTTAGTGTGACCAATATTAAATAACAAATGAGTACATCTGGGGATGTTTTAAATTTCTTACTGTTATTAATAGCACTTAAACATCTGAGTGTACTTTAAGACTTCAAATAATCAAATTCACTAAGTTAACCAAAGATATTGAGCATAAATTTTAAAACTTCCAAGACATCAACGCAAAATAGTGCAAGGGGTCACAAAGCTTCTAAGAGTTGAATAAATAGTGTTCTGTTCTAAGATATAAGATTTTTTTGATATTTAAGGTAGCTTTTAGACAATAAGTGCATGTTTGGAAATTCATGTATAATTGATTTTAAAGTCAAGATCAATTATGGGGAAAAACTTTAGTGAGTGAATTCTGTGTACCATAATCATTTTTTATGAAAAAGGCTAAAAAGCACTTTTGGCCCCTGATGTTTCAAGTTTGTGTAAATTCTGCCCCTACTCTATTTTTGTCGATGTTTCTACCCCTCATGTTTTCAAACAGTGCATCGTGTACCCCTCATGTTTTCAAACAGTGCACCGTCTACCCTTCTGTCACCGTCTACCCCTGACAGAGGGGTAGACGGTGCACTGTTTGAAAACATGAGGGGTAGAAACATCGACAAAAATAGATAGGAGCAAAATTTGCACAAACTTGAAACATCAGGGGCCAAAAATGCTTTTTAGCCTATGAAAAATAAGCTGATTGAAACATGCTATAAGAATGAGAACCTACCTTCTTGTCAATGAAGTCAGCCCAGAATCTGTCTTGTGCGCGAGCATATGCACAGGTCGGAAGCAGTGAGTTGGAAGGCCAAACCTCATCAATGTAGCTAACAATTATAGCAGACTCAGTGACAGGTTTGTCATTGTGCAAAAGCACAGGAACTTTCTGATGAATTGGATTTGACTTCAGCAGAAGCTCACTCTTACCTCCAAACAAGTCCTCTTCATTGCTCACATAGGGAACATCTTTCTCTTCCAAAGCAATTTTTACTCTAGCACAAAAAGGGCTAGCCCAGAAGTCCAAAATAACAACCTTGTCACCCTTTGACATGTTAACCTTAGTTGTGTGGTGTCTAACCTTGTTTTGCTTGTTATTCTTTCTGTGATGATTGGAAAATGTGAGACAAGTTGGAATTTATAGGAGAGAGTTTAGTTTAGATGAACTCTTGGAAACTACGAAGCAGCCTACTAGGTGTCTTTTATTTTTGTGGTGTCATCCTTCACAATGTTACTACAATCTTGTTAGTGGCTAAATGCCAATTTCTGTGTTCTGGTTTTAAAGCCTTATAGTTTGGCATGGGATGGGGAAGAGAATATAAATTATCAAATGGCCGGCCAAAGGGTAGGCTGTCATCTATTTGTGATTATTCATGACGATGAATCCAAACGATTTTTTTCTCAACCTACAACTTTTTGTCCATTCTTTGAATGAAATACAATTTGGTTAAAAATATGTACAAGTATCTGGTTTAAGTCAGTTAAAATTTTAGTGGGGAGTCGCATTGTCATCCAACTTTATGGTCATAGGTTCGAGCTGTGGAATTCATTGCCAGAGCTTTTAGAGCACCAGATTTACCTTATTTTTTGTCAGTTAAATTTTTGCAGCCTCAAAAATAATTCTTGATAGGGTAATATGCTATATTATTACCACTCAATTCTAAATCCATTACTCTCTATCTTCTCAGCGGTCCCCTTGTGTGTACCTGAATCCAGAAACTGTGAAACTAGTTTTCCCCTAAACCAAATTGAAACTTAGCATCTGAAGTAAGTGATTTTATGATATTTGAGAGATAGTCAGTGCATGCATTTCTTATTTGCATAATTTGTAGGAAAAAAATCACAAACGTTGTCTGAGATTGTGACTGTAAATGATTTTGAATGTAATGTATATTAATCCAAGCAACAAAGATCAAACTTTATACCACTTGGTCAAAGGATGATGATGAATGCTGCTTGAAAAATAAAAACATTTTTGGCTTATTTACACAAACCAAAATTTTATACAGATCACCCTCATAAGATTCTAAAAGAAAAAAGAACATCTGTTAACATATATTAGACTTTGCAGTGTAAAGTGGAAAACGAATCATGAAATGAATACAATGTGAACCGTTCTGTACATTTATATACAAAAGAATTGCATCTTGGAATTTGCCAGAAAATATAAGGCCAACATAATCAAATTTATCCCTATTGCACAGCACTAGCTTCTGAAACTTTCAAGCAAACACACATGTGAAGAAAATACTCAGGGTTCATTAAGTTGTTAACCACCCAAGAAAAAGGTATCTCCAAAATTGGTTCTATCCCTTGAATGCGAACAAGCTTGATTTCTGCAATCTCATGTGCGTGGAAAGATGACCCAGGATTACCTGAATTTTCTCCCTCTTCTGTAGTTCGGTTGATGTTTGTGTCTCCTTCACTATCAAAGGAACTTCCCTGAAAAAACTCAGGCAATAGTCTTCTAACCGCATCATTTAAGCTAAAGAATTTACCTGCATGAAACAGATTTAATGAACATATCAGTTCCATTGTAGGAAAGCAAAGATAATATAAATACTGCAAACATAGGAGTGGCATTGCAACCGATGCATAACTACTAGATGTGCATCAAGTGTAAATTTATTTAAACTCCCACATCATTTATCAAAAGCATTAAGTGATGTGATAGGTTTAAAAGTGTTTTCAATCCTTTTTACTATTGTCAATGCGTAAATGCGTGATTTTTCTCCCCTGTTAATTATGTAGGCAAATTAAATTCCTCAATTTTTTAATGTTGCAAACTTTCCAACCAAAACATCAAATTCACATTTTAAAAAAAAAAACGGTCACTTCATACACATCCTGCAAAATCCTTGAAGTTTTATCAAATTCCACCGAAATTTCTGGCTTTTTAAACCATTAAAATTGTTTCATATTACTTATTCCTCATGAACAGCCCAAATATTCAGATAGAAAATGAGAATTGAGAGCTTTAAGTGGGGGAAGAAAATATGGATGACTGCTGCTTTTACCTTATGCAAATTCCCATGAAAGAAAAACATAAGTCAAACAAGGAAGATAATAAATTTAAAGGTTTTGACAAGCCATGACTTACCATCTTCATTGTGAATCTCAACAGGTCGATTGATATACGAGACTTTGTCCCAATCATCAACTTGAGGAGCATCTTCAAAATCATCAAACTCCTCATTGACAGTCCATACGTATAAACGAACAGGTATCCGACCTAACAAAAGAGTGATGTTAACAACAAAAAATAAGGGAAAAAGTGCCTACATGATACAAATTTATATCACCAAGGTCATAACTCAGAAGTATGCCCAAATCATTGTTATATGTGAGAAAGGGAAAACATTTTTATGATGAGAAATGCATTTGAACCATCTATAAATCACCAAGTTTGGGCAGTGAATGCTGAGAAGGAAGGAAAAGGGTAAAAGAAGAGAAAACCCCCACAGACGAGAAGCATTTAACATCTACGAACAAGGCAGGTTTTAAGTCCAAGTTCTAACAGATCAAAAGCCCTTCACATGCCATAATAGAACAACTTACAGACAATACAAAGAGTGGTACAGGCAAAAAAATGAACAAGCCAAGATGCATTTATCTAAAGGTCAACATTTCATGATTTTCAAGTCAAATACATCTAAAAACCAGATGATAGTCTAACTGTTTAAGATCCTAGGAACTTAATGATTCCTTCTATAACCCCTTCTAAAAGTAAAATTGAATTACCCAGCATCCTTCAGCATCACTAGTCAGAGTCATTGTCAAACCCAAAAAAAAAAAATCTGCAAAATGCCATAAAATCAATCCAACCTCAAAACACCAACCTATAGTTACATAAATGTAAATTATATTCCACGGGAAGCTTATTTAGCAATATACCCTTTATCTTTGCTTTTCTCATTTTCTTTTCATTCACTTTGACTTTGTCCAGCCAAATTATCATAGAAATAGAAGAAGTTTCAGATTTCAAAATGAGCTCGTCTAGAAGGAACCTGCCCCCATCAGGAAAGCAAGAAACTGGACATACAAAAGTATGGTGGGAAAAAAGCTAAACTTATATCGGTATTAAATACTATATCTATTATGTACAGACTTAAGTGCAGTTGTCGAAAATCTTTAGTATTTTATTACAGGAGAGCATGAACACTGATTCACTAAAAATGTTTGCTCGCGCACAAATCAAACTATTATTCTATGGTTCTCACTTCTCAGCAAACCTAGTTTAAGAAGCTTTAGAACAAATGTGAAATGACTAAATCACCATTTTTTAATATATATGAAATGAGCGCATGGCTTTCCCTTAACAATGTGTTAGTACCATTTCATCCAGTACTGACACATAATATGTCATACAATATAAATTGTATAAACATGTTAGTGAATATGTGTAGGTTCGGTTGTTAGCTTGTATCTGTCATAGTTAGTTGTGCTAGCTGGCTTTCCAGCTGTAAGCCAGCTGTGCACAGTTATCCTCCTGTTAACAGTTGTTCATTCGTTGACAGTTGCAATTCTGTTAGTTGTTCTGTTAAGCAGTTAGTTAGTAACAGAATAGTTAGCTTCCATCACAAGTTTCTGCTCTTATATAAGAGAGCCATTTCCTGTAAATTAAATCGATGAAAATACACAATTCAGTTTTACTTTTCAGAATATCATTTTCTACTTTCTCTTCTACTCGTTTTTGACATAACATTGTTAATACTTAATAGTTATTGTTAAGCTAAATTGAACACAAGCTAGTCATCACCAAGCTAAATTATACAGAACTACAGTTATAAACACAAAGTCACAAACAGGAAAAAAAAATGAACAAAGAAAAAAAAAATCAACTAAAACAAATAGCTTCCGTAATGTCTCAGCCTACATACAAACAAACACATTGAACAAATATCCTTGTTACAAAGGGCTTGCTCAGAGCCCACAAGTCACTCGGAATCAGTTTAATGTGCTTGTAAATGTTTGGGAGATCCTTACGGTGGAAAGAGGCTCCTCTTCTGTGGTAAAAACTTTGAACTTATATAATTATACTTTCGGATAAAAGAAGATAATATCATCAAAAAGGAGGGGAGGACATGAAACAGCCCATAAAAGAAATAAAGAAAGAAAAAAGCAAGCAATTGGCTAAGAAACTAGTATATATTGCTCACCACTCTTCACTTGTCCAGCAGCATCAGTATCCCCAGTACTTTCAGACTTAGGCAAGACTGAATTGATGTTTTCTGTATGTTTATCTTCAAAAGTTCCAAGCTTAAGCTTAGATGACACCCGTCGATAAGATTCCAAGTTACCTGCTATGCAAAAAGTGTTAGCAGAAGTCCTAGATAACAGAAGCAACAAACAAATTTGTCATAAATTACAAATGGCAGATATAGCCCTTGTGTTTTTTTGGTGTTGAATATATTTTGACAGCCTTATGGTTTAATGGTATTTATTCAAATTTGTGATTGATTATATATGGTGCAACTTGTGCTTGGATGTGCATGCTAACAGCGTTGTCTCTTGAGGAACAAACTCCATACTATAAATTTATGAACACCTTTGCTAACATGATATTGACTCCCAACCATAATAATTATTAATTAGGAGGGCCTATTAATCAGAAATACCAGCAGATGTACATGAGTTACTGACTTTAAGCATCATCTTAGGGTCAGTAACTAAATGGCCAATGCAGTCACTTCGCTTTAGAAAATAGCTGTATTAAATGAGAACAAACAGGAAGTTATAAATCCCACACAGCAGTCAAGTGCAGCCAACTAACTCCAAAACCAGGAGTGGAATGGCTGCAATATTCAAGACTATAGATACAGGTCAAATAATTTATACAACACATGTATAAATGACCAAAAAAAGACATTCACACATCATAATCAAAAGACATGATCCCTAAGCTTAACAAAAAAGTCAATAACAAAAAAACGTCAAGGAATAGGCTATGTTTGGCACGTCTAGCTGATAAGCTAGTTGAAAGCTGAAAAGCTAGCTGAAAGCTGATAAACTAGCTGAAAGCTGAAAAATTACATAATTGGAACAAAAGTGTATGGTAAAACTAGTTGTTGAACAAGCTGAAGTTGTAAAATGACATAAAAAGACATACTTGTATAATTTTTTATATTTAACATTACTTTATTTTCACATTAATACATATATGATATTAATATTAAAATTATTATAAATATTTTAATTTTACTCAAGTTATTTATCATCTTAAAAATATAATATTAATTTTTACTGATTTAAGTTTCTATAATTTTATTAAATTAAATAGAATAAAAAAATTAGTATTTTATAATATAAAATTATTTATTTTATTCCAAAGTAATAATTATTTTTGTGCGGAAACGGTGTGCATATGAGACAAGTGTGATAACTGATAAGTAAATATGTTTACATATATGGCTAAAGGTGGAATTTTAAAACTGAACCCGAAGGCAGAACTGAGAGTGAGCAGGTAGAACAGAGTGACACGGAAAAAAGGACCATGAGCAACTTAACAGAGGTAGAGAAAGAGTACAGTCCCCACTTCTACTCAGAAGACTTGTTTAAAAACTGAAAGGGAATTTGAGGGCATGGGCAAAGAATCAACCAAGCCGAGTACATGTAGAGCCTAGACTTGGCAAGAAAATAGTCAAAACACCAAAACAAGCTGGGATGCAGTTTGTTTAGCAGGTGCTGGCTGTGATACCATCCCAAAAGCGCACTATTCATAACCCAGGTAAGGAATTGAAAAATTGTAATGATATTCTCTCGTGTCTCATAGTCTAAATTGAAGTGGGCATTAGATCCTAGAGATATGGTTTCAATGAAAATCAAAGATGAAGATCTATCTCAATTCCAGGAACTAAAGAATTCTGGCCCCATCCCCTACTCCATACAATATGGCATAACCTAGAAACCTAACCCTCTTTGATTTTGTTATTTTCCCTCCCTTCCTTCTAACCAATTCAGTTAGAGATTCCCATCAATTCAATATCACTAGAAGAAACTGACTCAGGTCCTACTCCTCTAGGTTCACCCTAAATTGAGAATCAAGTAAAAATCATATCTCTTCCTTGACTGTCTGGATGAGGGTTCTATTTACTTGTAAAATTTGAAATCATAAAAGGGAATCTCACAGGAAAACAAAATAAAATATTTTCTAACTATCAGCTTTAATATCAAACAACTAGCAGCCATACCATTTAAAACAGAGCCCCAGAGCTCAACCTGATCAGGTTGAGACATGTTCATGACATTCTTGCAATTACCATTTATTACATAGGCAGCCTGCAGTAAAGTTCAAAATTCAGTTATGGTCGTGAAAATAAGTTTAGCACCTCTCATATATTGCCATCAGCATAACATCACAGTTTTTATCAAGAAAAAAATCTGAAAAATATAGGGCATACAAACCTATACATATTTTTTAATACAAAAACAAAACACCCTTGGAGAAATAACAGTGTATAGTGTATTGATGTATTCAGAAAAACGCTACACCCACTACAGCATTTCACAAAAAGGTTGTTCAATACTCGCAGTCGCAGTCTTTGGGGGGTTTCTCAGTCGCACTATGGGATTACCTAGTCTCATAATACCCGAGCTAAACCATACTTCAGAAGTGAAAAGAAAAATTAAAGGCTATCTATCAGACACGAAGATTTACCAGCTACAACAAATGTATCTGAATCCATTATTAATTTATTATACTATGCTAATTTATGAGAACCAGAGTTACATTTAAAACTGTAAACATGTTTAGAGAATCAAATATTCCAATGACAAATTTGTATGATATGGATTTAGGATTTTATTCTTTACAGAATTTCCGAGAGTTGGCTAGTTGAGACTTGAGAGGCGTGTAGGCTTTGGCAAGGAGTCATAATTTTAGACTAGCAAATAAACTTTCCAAAAATCATTTGGGTCTGTTATAAGCAATTATCTTATTCAAGAGAGTTGATTAAAAGTACATAGCAGAAGGAAGAAAACACTTTAGACGAAGCATATGAAGGTGATGAACTGACAATCGAGTTTCAAAGATATCCCTCAGAATATTACTTTTATCAATAGATGTATTATTAGAGTACACTATGTAACGTGTAAGAGAAGCTACTGTTAGTTAGCTTGCTGACTGTGTATGCAGTCAGTTATAGGGTTAGTTAGTGTTAGCTGTCATAGTTAGTTATGCTGAGCTGTCATAACAGCTGTCATAACAGAATCAGTTAGGTTTGTTAGCTTGATCAACAAGCTAAGTGCTCTTCTATAAATACTGATGTAATCTCTTGAATCTGTAGCTTTTACAAATCAATGTTAATCAGTTTTCTCATTTACAGTTTTCAACATGGTATCAAGAGCGTGGTGTGATCCTTGAGATCTCTCACTCTTTTTTCTCTTCTTCTTCTTCATCACCATGGCTGGTGAAGTTCCTGAGATTTCAGTTCCAATGGTTCAACCATCGTTGAGTTCTTCTGCTCTGGTTCACAAGCTTACCTTGAAGCTTGATGATACAAATTTTCTCTCGTGGAAGCAGCATGTGGAAGGGATCGTGAGAACTCACCGATTGCAGAGTTTTCTTGATCATCCTGATGTTCCACCACGATTTCTCAGTGAAGAAGATCGTGTGAATGCAGTCGAAAATCCTGCATATCAACTTTGGGAGCAGCAAGGATTCAGCGCTTTTCACGTGGCTTCTTTCTTCTCTTTCACCAACTGTGCTTCCTACAGTGGTGAATTGCTCTCAGTCATGGCAGGTTTGGGAAGCAGTGCTTGATTTCTTCAAAGCACACTCGTTTGCGCAATCCACACAACTCAGATCTGAGCTTCGTTCAATTTCCAAGGGATCGAAAACTTGTTCTGATTATCTCAAACGCATCAAGTCAATTGTTAATGCGTTGATCACCATTGGTGATCCGGTTTCTTATCGCGAGCATCTGGAAGCGCTTTTCGATGGCCTACCTGATGACTATAGTCATCTTCAGACGATCGTGTACAATCGCGATTTGCCAAGTCCGATCTCGCAAATCGAAGTGATGATCATTGCGCATGAAGCGCGTTTGGATCGCGCTCGTTCGCGACAGCTCAACGCGAATCCACCGTCAGCGCTGCTATCTCAGGTGTCGCCACCACCGGCGACACCTGCTCCACCGTCGACACCATCGCCTGCAGCGTCGGAAGTGAATTACGCTTCCAGTTCAGTTGATTCCTCTTACGAGGAACGTTCCTATGATGATCGTGGTGGCGATCGCGGTGGCTACACTGACTCGCGTGGTCGTGGCGGTTACGATGGACGTGGCGGTGGTCGTAACTCTTCTCGTCGCGGCTACGATGGACGTGGCGGTGGTCGCGGAAGAGGGAAGGTACAATGTCAGATTTGCTCTAAATATGGTCATGATGC
Source organism: Lotus japonicus (assembly GCF_012489685.1). NCBI lineage: Eukaryota > Viridiplantae > Streptophyta > Magnoliopsida > Fabales > Fabaceae > Lotus > Lotus japonicus. The sequence goes on along the minus strand of NC_080041.1, from coordinate 15,225,222 downwards.
CAGTATATGCTACCATCGTGGATCTTCTTCTTCCTCGTCTCCTGGCATGTTTGGCATGAACTCTGGTTTTGGCATGAATTTTCCTAATTTCCCTATGATGCCTCAGTTTGGTTTTTCTCCTTACTGTGGTCCTTCACAATTTGGAAGTCCTACACAGTTTGGCCAGCAATTTAGCAATGGTGCATCCTTTCCTGGTTTTTTCTCTGGTCCTGGACTTGGCATGGGGCACTCTTCACAGCAGTTTGGTTTTCATCCCTTTGCTGGTTCACAGTGGAACAATGCACCTTACTCTCAATTTTCAGGTAGTGGTCCAAGGCCTGGAAACTCAGTAGCAAGACCTCCACAAGCTATGCTCACTGGACCACCTTCAACTGTGGGATCTTCCTCTGCTTCAGCAAACTTAAGCACCTGGTTTCCTGATTCTGGTGCTACACATCATGTTACCAATGATGCTTCAGTGATTTCAGACAGTGTTTCCCTTACTGGTAATGATCACATTCTTATGGGGAATGGACAAGGTTTGCCAATTCTCTCTATAGGTTCTGCTTCCTTTCCTTCTTCATATCACACTAGAACCACTCTTACTCTTAAAAACCTTCTTTTAGTTCCAAATATAACCAAAAATCTTGTCAGTGTAAGCAAGTTTGCTAAAGACAACAATGTGTATTTTGAATTTCACTCTTCCTTTTGTGTTGTGAAATGTCAGGCCACCTCTAGGATTCTCCTTCAAGGTACTGTTGGTCCAGATGGTCTGTACACCTTTGAAGGCATGCACACTCCTTCACTCTCTAAGGAGTCCTCAGTTCCAGTTTCTGCTCCTTTGTCTCCAGAAGTTGTTTCTGCTCCAGTTTCTGCTTTATCTGCTGTTTTACCTAGTTCTGATGTTTCTAGGCCTAGTACTGAGTCTTCAATTCCTAGTTCTCCTATTGTATGCCCAACCTCTTATGGTTTATGGCACTCTAGACTAGGACATCCTCATCATGAGGCTTTGCATTCAGCTCTCAATAGTTGTAATATTCCAGTACCTAATAAAGCAAAATTTACAGTTTGTTCAGCTTGTTGTCTCTCTAAATCACATAGACTACCGTCTCATTCTTCTAGTACTGTTTATAATTCTCCTTTGGAACTTGTGTTTGCTGATTTATGGGGACCAGCTTCCATTGAGTCCTCTTGTGGATTTTCATACTTTCTTACTTATGTTGATGCCTATTCTCGCTTTACTTGGATTTTTCCCATTAAGAAGAAGTCAGATACATGTTCTGTTTTCCTTCAGTTTCAAGCCATGGTTGAGTTAAAATTCAGTTTAAAACTTAAATCAGTTCAAACTGATAATGGAACAGAATTTAAGCCTTTAACACCCTATTTCACTAAGTTAGGGATTGTTCATAGGCTTACTTGTCCCTACACACATCATCAAAATGGTAGTGTAGAGCGCAAGCATCGCCATATAATTGAAACAGGTCTCTCATTGTTGGCCCATGCTCAATTGCCATATCAGTTTTGGGATCATGCTTTCCTTGCAGCTGTGTTTCTCATCAACAGATTGCCTACCTCAGTTTTGGGCAATGTTAGTCCTTACTTTAAGCTCTTCAAGGTGCAACCTGATTATAAGCTTCTCAAGGTCTTTGGCTGTGCTTGTTATCCACATCTCAGACCTTATACTCACTCCAAGTTGTCTTTGAGATCCAAGCTTTGTGTGTTTATTGGATACTCTTCTACACATCAGGGTTACAAGTGCATGGACAATGAAGGCAAGATATACATCTCCATGGATGTCATTTTTGATGAGTTTACATACCCCTATCATGCACTGTTTAATCCTAATGAGAGTGCAACTTCTGGACAAGGATTGTCTTCTGTTATTCCTCTCATACCTGCTGCTGCACACATTCAGCAACCTAATACTGCTGCTGCTATTTCTGCACCTTCTCCTGAGCACAATGAAGACAGTGTTTCTTCTGTCCAGCAGCAGCCCATGCATTCTCCCTTGCCCTCAGCTTCTTCTGGTTCAGCAGCCCAAGGACATCAGTCATCTACATCTTCTTCTGCTGGTTCTGTTCCTCAACCAGTTGGGAATGTTCACCCTATGCAGACAAGGGCCAAGTCTGGCATTGTCATGCCTAGATTGTTCCCCACCTTGCTTCTTACTCAGGCAGAACCAACAACTACCAAACAGGCTCTTAAGGATCCCAAATGGCAAACTGCAATGCAGGCAGAATATGATGCTTTGATGGCTAATGGTACCTGGACTTTGGTCCCTCTTCCTAAGGATAGGAAGCCTATTGGATGCAAATGGGTATTTAGAATTAAAGAGAATCCATCCTTGTTTACTTTTTACATAAAAGGTTCAGTCATCTACATTCTTGTTTATGTGGATGATATCATCATTACTGGCAATTCTCTGCCTTTGGTATAGCAAGTAGTGCAGAATCTTGACTCTGAATTTTCTCTGAAGCAACTGGGTCAGCTTGATTATTTTCTTGGAGTTCAGGTTCATCACTTGAAAGATAGGTCCTTGCTTTTGACTCAAACCAAGTACATACATGATTTACTTGAAAGAGCTGAAATGGGGGAAGCAAAGGGTATTTCTACTCCTATGATTGGTGGTGCCAAGTTGAGCAAGTATGGGTCTGATTATTTTGCAAATCCAACCTTGTACAGGTCCATTGTTGGTGCCCTGCAGTATGCTACTCTTACAAGGCCAGAAATCAGTTTTGCTGTGAATAAAGTTTGTCAGTTTCTTAGCCAGCCCTTAGAAGATCATTGGAAGGCTGTCAAACGTATTTTAAGGTACCTTAAGGGTACTATTCATCATGGTCTTCACCTCAAGCCTTGTTCCTTGTTCTCTACAGTTCCTCTTGTTGCATTTTGTGATGCTGATTGGGGTTCTGACCCTGATGACAGAAGGTCCACCTCAGGATCTTGTGTGTTTTTTGGTCCTAACTTGGTGTCTTGGAGTTCCAAAAAGCAAACCTTAGTTGCTAGGTCCAGTACTGAGGCTGAATACAGGAGCCTTGCCAATACTTCTGCTGAGTTACTTTGGATACAATCTTTGTTGCAAGAGCTCAAGGTCCTCTTTTCTCCTCCTAGAGTTTTCTGTGACAACATGGGGGCTGTTGCTTTAACACACAACCCTGTTCTGCACACCAGAACAAAGCATATGGAGCTTGATATCTTTTTTGTCAGGGAAAAGGTGCTGAATGGCTCTCTCTTTGTTCACCATATTCCTTCTGAAGACCAGCTTGCAGATATTTTTACCAAGGCTCTTTCTCCAACCCGGTTTGAGCTTCTTCGTTCCAAACTCCATGTGGCTGAGAAAATCCTTTCCTCACCACCTTGAGTTTGAGGGGGTCTATTAGAGTGCACTATGTAACGTGTAAGAGAAGCTACTGTTAGTTAGCTTGCTGACTGTGTATGCAGTCAGTTATAGGGTTAGTTAGTGTTAGCTGTCATAGTTAGTTATGCTGAGCTGTCATAACAGCTGTCATAACAGAATCAGTTAGGATTGTTAGCTTGATCAACAAGCTAAGTGCTCTTCTATAAATACTGATGTAATCTCTTGAATCTGTAGCTTTTACAAATCAATGTTAATCAGTTTTCTCATTTACAGTTTTCAACATGTATCTCGAGAAGTACGAACAATATCAGAGGAGTACCAAAATATGGGAGATTTGGAGAAAAATCAGAGTCTGCAATAGAGCCCCTTATTCTGAAGCACTAATAGGTTTTTGCTAGAGCCTAGAATATTCAGTAAACTAAAATCCATCAATCCAACTTTTCTTACTTAAGTACAATTTACAGCAGCAAAACATCCACTGACTTGAACCATGAGCATCATTCTTTTCTAGCAAATCACCATTGCCTTAGCATACCCTCAATAGTCAATATACCTTCTATCAACCAAGTTCCACTACAATTATCCATCTGAAACCATAATCCTAGCCATTGGAATCATAATTTCCTACTATCCTAAACCAATAACCCGTGTAAAGAACTCAAATAAGATCAGTTTAAAGATTCATATAAGCACGCACTATTAAAAGCATTGTGCATAGGAATCTTCTTTGGGAATTTGAACAAGAATGAGGTATCATATTATTAATCAAACAAGTACCATCATAAACACACATAAACATAAAGAAGAAATCACACAACTGACCTCTTTCAGTGAGTTAATAAAGCTCCACTTAACACTGTCTTCACCTTCACATGGAAGCAACAAGTTACTTGGATATCCTCTAAAGTGAACCTACAAGTCAGACGGTACAGAGAATGAATATTACTGTGCATGAGAAAAGATGATTTCCATAAGGGCCTATGTGTAAATCAATCTAAACTTCATGTTTGTGTCCTTTGGAATTTCAACCAAAATGTTTAATTTTTCCTACTTCTTAATTTGGTTTCCTCTCCCCCTCCACCCCAAAAAAAATCAGTTCAATTCAAGCATTTTCTTCTTAATAGCTATGCAAATATTTTAATCAGAAAATCACATTATAAGGTAATTAGAGAGGAAGAGGGAAGAAATTCAAACTGAAGCCTCCGTAGGATATAGAGCTATATTCATCAGATATTCACATCAGGGAACAAAAGCTTTATGTTACTTAAACATGTAATTAACCGATTCCATGCATTTGATATCTAAATGAGCCAATTCAGAGAAAACATATGAAAAAGAAACGGTAAAAACAAGATGAATTTTTAACAGATAGCTTTCTTTCACCCCAAATTTCAATGAAGACTTCACTTTGAAACACCAATAAGATGCACAAACAAATTAAGCAAGAGGATATCAAAATAAAATTGGATAATTCTTACTGTTAGATTCCATGGCCTTTCTGGCTCCACACATAAAAGATCGAAAAGAACACCAGTTGGTATGTACCTGTATGAGTCATGATGAAAAGAAAAATGTTCAGGTTAAAAATTCTAATTTTCTAAAAGGGATATTGTTGCTGCTTCTGACGAGTTTCTTGTTGAGAAAATATGTAGTTCGTGCAACGCAATGTAACAATTGAAGAACGATGAGAAGGTAGCTTAACAACCATAAAATGCCCTAGAAATCAATGAAGGGAGAGGTTTCAGGGTAAATTCCTACTAACATTGTTGAAAGGTTACTACTCATTCTTATATCTCTAATCCTATACCTGCCAGTCTCTACACCAATCAAACAGAAACACAAGATAGCAAATAGTAAAAAAATTCTACAATACCACTTGAGAGGAAGCCCTTTGTACTCAAACCAAATGGTGTCTTGTCCAGGGGGAAGTGTACTGCTGAAGTGAGGCTTCAACAGAGAAATCAACAATGGCAAGTACCCTATCCGAGGGGCTAAGACCTGAAACCACAAAGAAATTCTCAACTAACAACTAACAATATAGCTAAACCATGTCATGGAAAAGTCCAATTCAAGTTCCACTTAATGCAACACCTATTCACTAAAATGATCATAGAATCACAGAAGCAACACCTATTGCAACACCTTTCACCAAAATGATTATAGTATCATAGAAGCAACACCTATTCACTAAAATGATCATAGATTCCTAGTTACATCTAATGTACATATGAAAATGGTTTGTTACCCACAATCAATAACATAGAAAAAATGCAGGATATCAATAGCAGGTGGCACTTATTTACCAAAAAGGCAAAAACTTTGAGGTTTTTATAAAAAACCCATGATTTAAACCATGTAAAAATTTAAACTTGAAGCGGTAAACAAGTCATGGAAAGAAAATGAAGAAGTGGGTAAGTGAGAGATTACGAGAGCGGGTGGAGGAGGAGGGAGAGTGGTGACTTCAGATTCATGGAGGTGAATCTGGAGAGGGATGGCTCCTTCCCACACATACTTTTGCGCTTCGCTCATCTCTTCTTCAAGATCGCCACACTCAACTCTCTCTTTCTGTGTTACTGTGCAGTCGTTGATGAATGATGAGACTTCTCCTACCCTTGTAGAATCTCTTGCTTACCTTGCTTGTTCTTCTTCTTATTTGCTATGGTGTTTTTTGTTTTTTATTTAATCATTTATTATTTCTCTCATGCCTTTTAGATTCCAATCTAAACAATATATATATATTCTCTCAATGTGGTTAAGTTTAATTTGCATAATTGATAAGATGATGACTCACTATACTTATTATGCGTTTTATCTGGTTTAACAATGTGGGACCCAATCATTTACACAACTCATTTGTTATCGTTAGATTTTGCTTACGGTGACTCACATGTGTTTCTCATGTGCAAAGTCAAGGTCTCATAGAAGAACGATGACAATGCAGAGGAAGAAGAGTCATCGTCCTATGAGTGTGACTGGTTTTAAGAATTGTTGAGGTCTGAGATAGTCGTGCGAATTTTGGTGGATTAGTGATATGAGGTGAAGGCCACAAGCATTGCTCTTAAAGGATAAGTTTTAGACGGGGCAAGCAAGATCAGGGCGATAAGTTCTTAATAATTTGAAAATCTATTGCTAAAACATAGATTTGAATAACAGGTAGATCAACCTCCTTGGAAATCATGGAGTTGTGAATGCATTCTAATTCACCTTATAACGCTAGAATGCAGAGGGACAATGCATTGACGCCTAAAAATATGTAACAACTAATAAGACAACTGAAGAGACTAGCTAGTTGATAAGGCAATCTAGCCGTAAGAAGGGCTAGTCAGGGTCTAGATTTAGTTGATGACTCACTAAGATGAAGAACAAAATTATGAATATGGACAAAATTTGAGGAAAGGTATAGGGGGATCAATGCAGAGTTTAAGATACTTTATGGGCTTCTAGAAGAGTCTCACATGTAAAAACACTTATAAGTTCAGTCCCTTGTATCTAGTAAAAATGGTTATTAACAATGAACTAGTTGATACAAGGAAGATCGGGGCAAAATAAACTTTCAGACTGACTAAGAGAAGCAAGACACTAACATCCCACAATTTGTAAATGCTCGTAATACCGGGAAACATGGATAGTGGCAAGTGATTATTAACTGTCGTAGGTTAGCCGAACTTGTCCCTCTAAATATAGAAAAGGTCATTTGTACAACACACAACTCAAACAATCATTCAAATCTACAATTATTTTTACATTTTCCTTTTGTCTTTACTCTCCTACATTTAACTTTCAGCCTTTTTAATTCATTTACCGTATTTCTACCCATTACATTTCAGCCATTTACTTCAATCTTTAATTTTATCGCTTTTAAGTCTTTTATCCATCTTAGTCTTTATTTTTATCGCTTTAAGTTTTACTTTAGTCACAACTTCTCAATAGTCACCACTAAAAGTTTTTTAGAATGTCTTATGAACCTGTGTTGAAGAAGATAATCTATTCCAAAAATATTTGTTTCATTAGAAAATCATTACGTTGATTTCCCAAACAACTATTCAACTCACCCAACTACTTACTATTTGTAATCTAACAAAGTTAAAACAAGTATGTTAAATAGTAGGTACTTGTGATTGCAGAATTGATCAAAGTTTTTCCTCAATATGGACAAAATAACCACAAGACCCTTTGTCATATTCCAAAATACAAACCCACCCACCACTACCTCATACTTGTGAGATAAAATGGAGGAAGACAAGTGAGAACCGATTCCTAAATAAAAGTAAAAAAGATCCAAAATGTCACCCAACAACAACAACTGTACAAGTACAACACTCACAATCATTGCCACCATGGTGTTCTGAATCCTCCTCCTTCTTCTTCTCCTTCTGCTGTTACCACGTTCCCATCATCACCATTCACCACCACCACCACCACCACCACCACCACCACGTTTACCAAATATTGAAACCTTTGATCACAAGCCATTCATAAATCTCCCCACCAACTTTCACTCTAACCCCTTTTGTTGTTTTTTTCTTCAGATCTCAGGTTTTTCCTTCACGGGTTCAGAAAAATCTGCAACCCCATTATTCAAAATCCATTCATTCTGGTGATTCAGAGGATTCTGAGGTAGATGTGAGTGAAAGAGCGATCTGGGGTGTCGGCGAGGTGGCGATGTTAGGGGCGGTGCAGTTGGGTTTGCTGGCGGCGTGTGTGGTGCTGTTTGTTCCAATGGGCATGGCGGGTTGGCACCTGAGCCGTAACAAGGTTCTCTTCTTCAGTGGCGCACTCTTCATCACTCTCGCAGTTGGTGTTCACCTCACCCCTTATTTCCCTTCAGTTTCCGATTTCATCACATCGGTTTCATCTTCCTCTTCCTCTAATGTTGATGTTGTTGTTGATGATCGTGATTCTTGTGTTTCCTTGCTTCATGAAATCGACTGGGAGGTAAGACCCAGTAAGGATTTTGATTTAGACCCTTATTTGCATAACAATTCTGTTAACTTTGATAAGTTTTGGTCATGGAGAACATCAAGTTCTGTGGATTCCTGTGATTTTCAGAGGCTGAAACGGCATGATGTTTTGGAATTGCTTAATGGGTCTTGGGTGATGGTTGCAGGGGATTCCCAAGCTCGAATGTTTACTCTTTCGTTGATTAGTTTGGTTCTGGATTCGGAGCGTGTCGAATCGGTTAGAGCATCTTTGTTTAAGAGGCATAGTGATTACCACATTGTGGTTGATGAGATGGGGATGAAGTTGGATTTCATTTGGGCACCTTATCCTTCTAATTTGACTGATTTGGTGGTGGAGTTTAAGCATAGCCATGTTTATCCAGATCTCTTGGTGATGGGTTCGGGTTTGTGGCACATGCTGCATATGACCAATGCTTCTGATTATGGTGTTTTGTTAAGGTTGTTGAGGAGTTCTGTGACAGCATTGTTACCTGTCTCTCCACAATTTGGCATGGATGGACCTGTGACTGGTTCGGTATCGGTTAGGTCTCCGCATTTGTTCTGGCTAGGTATGCCGACTTTGATAAACTCCATGTTGAATACTCAGGAGAAGAGGGTGAAGATGACTAATCTAATGCGAGATGAGTATGAGAGTGAGCTTCAGAAGAGTAACATTTTGAGGCAGTTTGGTGGTCCTCTTCAACTATTGGATATAGGGTCATTGAGTTGGAATTGTGGGATCAAGTGTACAGATGATGGGATGCATTATGATGGAGCTGTTTATGAAGCTGGGCTTCAGATCATGTTGAATGCATTGCTTATAGAATCTCATCAGAAGCTCTGACGTTTGTAGCATTGATAGTACGTTCTGATATCGAGAAACTGGTATGCTAACAGAGGTTTCTCGACATAATTGATTATGACGACAAAATCAGTTTGTAGATGCGCTTCCAAACATGATCTGATTTCCTCTTTGGATGTGCTTAGCTCCCTCTGGTGGTGGGGGATATATACAGTAGGATACTCCAACGATTTTGATTAATAGAAGTTGAGTCCTTCATCATAGCTTGCAAAATTTTTGTCAGGCTGCTATAGGGTCTTATATTCACTTAGTTTAGAGTGATTTTTATAGCAAATCACATTTGAAATTCTTTTTGATTCCTCTTTTTTATGTTTCATTGTATGCTAACAGCTCATGTATTGATCACAAAAGTTGGAAAGTAATGTTTCTGTACAAACAATTCACACATGCTTTTAATCAATTTAATTGGGATTCATTCCGAATTTGTTTCTATAAATAAATATCCTTTAGGCTAACAGCTAGCAAGACTGTTGTTGCATGTTAATGTTTGATAGCTTCTGTTTGTTATTTCATTTTCTGACTTATTTTCATGAGTTATTGTGGAGTAGATCAAATGATAGCTGAGGTTAACCATGAAATCATTGTCTGCTCTTTTCATTGATAATTTGGTATATATAATCTGTTTGGAGGCTGTTTATGTTTTTTGACATGACAAAATGTTACTGCACCTCAGGGGTTTGGGCTTACACTTAATAGCTCTGAGATTCATGTAGTAGCTTGATGACAAACAACATCATTTAAATATGACGTCATTAGTTTAAATCACTAATTCTTATCATGATGCACTTAGCATCACTTAGCATCTGTTAATTAGGAATATGATGCACTTGTTAGCATCTGTTAAATAAGAATTAGAACAGCTGTCATAACAGCTGGCAGCAAAGTAGTATAAATAAGGCCATTAGGCAGTTAGAGATGTTATGTTAGTTATAACAAGAATTTTATCTCTCTAATCTCAATTCTCAGTTCCCTTCTCTCTCTTTCTCTCTCTTTCTCCTCTCTTTCACTTCTTCTCCTATCATTGGTATTCAGAGCACTCGATTCACGGTGACCAATGGCGGAAGCGACGAGGTTGCAGAGCTCAATCCGTGAGGCGGAGGAGCGGATTACGGCGACGATCGAGCCGTGCATCAGTAGGCATTTGCGTGAGCTGGAGCAGAGGTTCGAGCTCCAACTGAACGGGTTCCAGGAGGCGATGCGAGGCCTCGGGTTGCAGATGACGGAGATGTCGTCGCGGCGGAGAGGCGCGAACGACGGCGAGCACCGCATGCCGACGCGATTGACGCGATTGGATTTTCCGAAATTCAACCGCGACGAAGCTGAATCGTGGCTTGTGAAGTGCGAACGATTCTTCACGCTTGACAACACGCCGGAAGCAGAGAAGGTAGCGATTGCTAGCATCGCAATGGACGAGAGTTCTTTCCGGTGGTTCCAGACCTTGGAACAGAGCACGACTGGTCCAGTTTCTTGGATGCAGTTCAGCGATGCAGTGAAGGTGCGTTTTGGTACTGAATTCGATTCACCATTAGAGGAACTTAAGCGCCTGGTTCAAACTGGAACTCTAGAAGATTATCAAGAGGCTTTTGATACCTTGGCTGCGCGCACAGATTTGTCAGAACCTCAGAAATTGCAAGTATACTTGGGTGGATTGTGTGCTGAGTTGAGCAATGGTGTGAAGATGTTTGCACCAAGGACGTTGCTTGAAGCTACACGAATCGCGAAATTGCAGGAGAGGAGCATCGAATTGCTCCAGAAACGCACTGTTTCGGGTGTCAGAAGCACCGGCGCATGGTCTGACAAGCGCGGAAACTCTTCATTTGTTGAGAAGAAGTTACCAGAGAAGAAACCAGGGGGTGATTCCAATCAGAAAGGAATTTTAGGAAAACCTAATTACACATTTCAGAGGAAATTATCTCCTAAAGAGATGGAAGAACATAGAGCACAAAATTTGTGCTTCTTCTGCCATGAGAAATTTTCTCCAGGGCATGATTGTCCGCAAAGGAAGAAGTTCCAAGTTTTCTTAATGGAGGTTGAGGAAGGTGAACCAGAAGCTGTTGACTCTGCAAGTTCTGTTGATTCTGAACCAGTTGTTCCTACATTATCCTTGAATGCCATACATGGGGACTCTGAATATCCTTTGATGAGGTTGACTGCATGGATAGGAAAGAAGAGGATTCATGTCCTCATTGATTCTGGAAGCTCACACAACTTCATTGATCAAAAACTGTGCAAGGAAGGCCTGAGCTACCTTAGACCCGTGCATCCTCTACTGAAGCCTTTACAAGTTACTGTAGCAGGTGGTGGAGTCATGCAAGGTACAGGCCTATGTGATGGAATACAGTTGAAGATGCAAGGGTATGATTTCTTCACTAGTGCTATTGCTCTTCCTTTAGGTAGTTTTGATTTGATTTTAGGCTTACAATGGTTAACTCAGTGGGGAACTATATCATGGGATTTCAAAGCCCTTGTTATGGAATTTGATATGGGACACCTTAAGGTGAGATTGCAAGCTGATAAGAGTGGGAAGGATAGAGTAGTTTCAGCTGCTAAACTTAATCAAATTGTAGCTGAGGAAAGCTTTTGTTTTATGCTACAATTGTTTCCATGTTCCCAAGAGAAAGTGTGTTGTGCTCTTGGCTTAGAGGAACCTGAGGATCCTGCAACTAAAGAACATAAAACCACTGTCCTAGAGGAATTTAAGGATGTTTTTGAGGAGCCTACACAGCTACCCCCATTCAGAGGCATCCATGACCACCAGATTGTTCTGAAGGAAGGGTCCAACCCAGTTAGTTTGAGACCTTATAGGTACCCTCCTGCACAGAAAGATGTCATTGACAACATGGTGAAAGAGCTGTTGGATTCAGGGGTTATCCAACCTAGTTCTTCTCCATTTGCTTCTCCTGTGGTCTTGGTTAAGAAGAAGGATGGCAGCTGGCGGATGTGTGTAGACTATAGGAAGCTTAATGACATGACAGTTAAAGCAAAATTTCCTATTCCTCTTGTTGAAGATTTGCTGGATGAGCTAGGGGGTGCTCAAATTTTCTCTAAATTGGACCTTAGGTCTGGTTATCATCAAATAAGGATGAAACCAGAAGATATAGCTAAGACTGCATTTCAGACTCATGGTGGACAATATGAATATGTGGTCATGCCTTTTGGGTTGTCCAATGCCCCAGCCACATTTCAAGGTACCATGAATGTCATCTTTGCTAGTCTATTAAGGAAGTGTGTGCTCATCTTCTTTGATGACATCCTTGTCTATAGTAAGTCCATAGTTGAGCATGTGGCACACCTTAGACATGTTTTCACTGTTTTAAAGACTCATTCCTTCTATGTCAAGAGAAGTAAATGTGCCTTCTTTACTACTCGAATTGAGTACTTGGGCCACTTCATTACTCCTGAAGGGGTTACTACAGATCCAGCCAAGATCATGGCAGTTCAAGAGTGGCCAGAACTCAGACACTTAAGCAACTCAGAGGTTTCTTGGGCCTCACAGGTTACTACAGAAGATTCATTCAAAATTACAGCATGCTAGCATCACCTCTCACTGACTTACTCAAGAAAGATGCCTTCATTTGGTCTGATAAGGCTTCCCATGCTTTCAATCAGCTCAAACAAGCCTTAAGTACTGCTCCTGTATTGGCTATTCCAGATATGGCTAAGCCATTTGTAGTGGAGACTGATGCTTCCAGTACAGGAATTGGGGCAGTTCTGATGCAAGACAAGCACCCTATTGCATTTATTAGCAAGGTTCTTTCTCCCAGGAATAGGTTGCTATTAGTTTATGACAGGGAATTACTAGCACTTGTGCATGCAGTGTCTAAATGGCACCAATATCTGTCTCTTCAACCTTTCCTCATCTTAACGGATCAACATAGTTTGAAATTTTTACTGGAACAAAGGTTGTCTACACCTGCACAGTATAAATGGGTTACTAAATTGATGGGTCTATCTTATGAAATTAGGTATAAGCAGGGAAAGGACAATGTTGCTGCGGACTCCTTATCCCGGGCCAATCATGGAGAGTTGCTACACTTGGCAGTCTCTTCCATTTCTTCAGAATTGTGGGATCTAATACAACAAGCCTATGTTGCAGATTCTTCCCTCAAGGATCTTATGCAAGAGGTGAATGCTTCTCCTGACCAGCATCCTCATTACAGGGTGGTGGATGGTTTCCTTTTCCGGAAACACAGATTGGTAGTTCCCAATAATGACCAAGTCAGATTGGTTATTTTGCAATGGTTGCACTCCTCTCATCAAGGGGGGCATTCGGGTATAAGGGCTTCTACTCATAGGATCAAGTCCTTATTTTATTGGAAAGGACTTAGCAAGAGTGTAGCTGAGTTTATTCAAAGGTGTGAGACTTGCTTGAGATGCAAGTATGAACCTCATGCTGTTCCAGGTTTGCTGCAGCCCTTGGCTATACCTGATGGAGTGTGGCAAAGTATTGCCATGGACTTCATTGAAGGGCTACCCAAGTCCCATGGCAAGGACACCATATGGGTGGTTATTGACAGGCTTAGTAAGTATGCTCATTTCATAGCCTTGTCACATCCTTTCTCAGCTTCCACTTTGGCTGAGGTGTTCATCAACAATGTTTACAAACTTCATGGAGCCCCAGCAAATATAGTGAGTGACAGGGATCCCCTCTTTACTAGCAAATTCTGGGCAGCATTTCTGCAACAATTGGGCATTTCTCAGAGCTTGTCTACTGCCTATCATCCTCAATCAGATGGGCAGAGTGAGGTCCTCAATCGTTGCTTGGAACATTACTTGAGGGCCATGACTTGGCAGAGACCAAAGGAGTGGGCTGCTTGGCTGCCTATGGCAGAATGGTGGTATAACACCACTTTTCACTCTGCAATCCAAGCTACCCCTTATGAAGTTGTTTATGGTCAGCCGCCCCCCTTGCATTTACCTTACTGCCCTCAAAGCACTGTGGTGGATGCTGTGGACAGAAGCTTTGTTGCTAGAGAGGAGATGATCAACAAGTTGCAAGGTAACTTGGCTCGAGCTCAAGCTCGCATGAAGACCTTGGCTGATAAACACAGGTCTGATAGAGAATTTCAAGTTGGAGATTGGGTTTTCTTGAAGCTCCAGCCTTATAGGAAATCCTCTCTCACTTCTAGGGCTTCACAAAAGCTGTCCCCTCGTTTCTTTGGCCCATATCAGATACTACATCGTGTAGGCAAGGTTGCTTACACCCTCAATTTACCTGCTACCTCACGCATTCATCCCACTTTTCATGTTTCCCTGCTGAAACCTTGCCCAGATGCTACAGTTTCTCTTTATCCTCTTCCGGAAGATTGGGGCAGCATGGATAATCCTAAGGAACCATTCAAGATTTTGAAGAGGCGCTCTGTGCAGAAACACCATAGAGCTGTTACTGAAGTCTTAGTGCAGTGGAAAGGGGAAAGTGCAGAAGAGGCCACTTGGGAATTGCTATATAAGCTGAAGCAGCAGTTCCCCTTCTTTGATGTTACTACTTCTCCTTGAGGTCAAGGAGAGTTTTAAGGGGAGGGATATGATGCACTTAGCATCACTTAGCATCTGTTAATTAGGAATATGATGCACTTGTTAGCATCTGTTAAATAAGAATTAGAACAGCTGTCATAACAGCTGGCAGCAAAGTAGTATAAATAAGGCCATTAGGCAGTTAGAGATGTTATGTTAGTTGTAACAAGAATTTTATCTCTCTAATCTCAATTCTCAGTTCCCTTCTCTCTCTTTCTCTCTCTTTCTCCTCTCTTTCACTTCTTCTCCTATCATATCAGTTGATGAAATTGTTCTTAAGCTCCTATTGTCTAGGTGGATCAATTCATGAAACTAAATTGAGGTATCTTAATCATTGTTGTTTAGAAAATATTTTGTATGGATTTGAGAAATTGGATGAGCATCCATGCTAATATTGGGAATAGCAGAGTTTGGGGAGAGAGTTTTTATAATTTCTTTAACAAGAATGAAAATCCCTTCTTTTAGTTACAAATTACTCCTACCATATAAAATTGTCTTAATTCTAAATTCTTCTCAACAAATGCACTACATTGTTAAAATTGATTATCCAAATACATACTATCATTCATTTTGTTTATTAAGGTATCAATATCATAGAACAAATGTGGTAGTTTTGCATTTTGAAGTATGAGCAAAAGCAAATCTCAGCAGCTTGCTTGCTTTAATTCTCAATCCGACAGTTGTTTTAAGGTGCTCCAAGAATTAACACTGCAACATATTCCGATCAACTTCTCTTTTCCCACAATTCTGAAATTTACAAGTTACTCATGAAAACTTTTTTTCAGAATTGATTCTGACTCTAAAATCAATTGTGAATAGATTACCAAACATGCTGTGAATTTTCAATGCTTTGGAGTTCAGCTGTAGTAGGCAGATAGCGGGAAAAATAACAGACTAATAACTGGCTATCGGTGATTACAAAGCGAATATATTAGAGTAAAAAGTTTTAACTAAAGGCCCATCCAGATTCTACACAAAAAATTCACCCAAAATTATGTATCTGTTGCCAGGATTTTGATTACAGTTTCAGTGGAAATCTATCATATATACCATTATACAATATAATATGCTGGGTTGTATCGTTAATGGGGGTTGGATGATGTAGTAATATTGAAGTGAAGACAACTTGTAAATGAAGTTAGTAAGATCATACGTCCTAATAAGAGCCTCACAACATTTACTTCTCTGGGGTTGGTTGACCCACAAGGTATATTTTCATACAATAACCTAAGATAATAAATGGAAAGATACACTGTCACATTGACAAGCTTGCAAACCACCAAACCATTTGCTATCTACAGTCTCCTACAAAACCAAAAGAATTTAAAGGTAAAAGAAAACCACTACCTTCTATCGCTATCGAGGTAAAAAAAAAAAGGATTATGAAAGGAAGGAGATAGGTCCCTGGGAAACAAGCTTTCTTCATTATGCTTTTAAGTTTCAAATTGCTTGCCTTCAAAGGTTTGTCCAAAACTCCAATCCTTGGGAGCAGCATTGTAAGACGTAACTGTTTTCCCATCACTACCAGTAACCTCAAATGAAAGAGGTTGATTCTGTAATAATGCATTTATATGCCAGTTTTGACCCCAATTGCGACCCATTTGAAGCCAACCAGTTCTTGAACCCTTAACCTTCACCGCTACTATGTCTCCGTGTCCAGCAACATTGCTGATTAGCACTGAAATGAAGATACCAGAACCAGTGACTGTAAATCGGATTCCACCTTCTCTTCTGCAGTTTATCCTATTCCAAGAAGAACATAACATTCAGAATAAATAGTACGATGACAAAACTAGTTTCTAACTTCCACGTACAATCTATTTTATTTTTCTTATCTTTGTAATCACTCATCCATCATATGATTCTCAATTCTACAAGTAAGCTCAATGATGCAGAGATGAGAATGTTAGAATTAATGAGCATTCACATAGAACAATAAAAGTATAAGAGAGAAAGTTGAGGTAGTACTACTACTGTGAAAAAACTAGTGAAGTCTTGCCTTATATGGTTTGAGCCTTAATAAGGACTGCTTTGGTCATACTCTAGTCTGGGATATTAACACACCCACCCTAGCTGCAATGAAGGAAACTACGGTTTTTCTAACACCCGCAGCAGCAATGAGGTGGGTTAAGTTTTGGGCCCAAAATCATATCTAGTATAAGTTTTGATGTCATCTTATAATCTCAGATGGGCTTAACTCCAAAAACTAGCTCGAGAGGGGAGGATTCCCCGAGCCTATATATATAAGGACTACTTTAGTCATATCTCTAGTCAACTTCGGATCTTTAAAGCAAAGACAAAAAAACTACAAATCAGACCATTAAGAATGATTTGCATTTAAATAGTTTGTTTGTCATTAACAAGATTCATGACAGAACAGTAAGGTGTTATGTGATCTACACAACCTACTCCACCTAGTGGAAAAAGGCTTCATTGTTATCCTTGTTGTTGTAAGTAAATATAAAATAAGGACTTTTGTGGAAGTATTTACCTTCACTTACAAGTTCCTTTATTAGTGACTTGGAATAAAACCCATGGAAACTACATCATTTAGTTATTAACATAATTATATGCAGTTTCCTCCTTTTTCTACAAGAATGCACCAAATATCTTTTTGCGATAACAGGTATGAAGGCATGCCAAAACTAACTTATAACTTCACTCTATGTAGTGTACCCCACTTTGTTGAGAGAGGTTTATCGTGGCATTATTCTCATTAGCTGACAGCTAGCTACATATTCATAATGGGAAGGGGGGGGGGGGGGGTTCATTAAGCTCTTCGGAGTTCTGACATAAATAAACTGGTCATTCTCCTAATTTCCTCTGGTTCAATTGAATCACTATGACACTATCATCCCTTTACTACTTAATTTCATTAGTATTGGAAAAGCAAACTAATGTACAAAGCTTTTTTCACAATTTAAGCTCTTGATATGTCCAGAGAGAAAAAACTATGCACCAATTAAGAGGCCAATGACAAGTAAATTCGACAAAATTTGCGAATGGGATTAGACATCCAACAAACATAGGTTGTATCATGAAAACCCTTTCTGGGACTTCATGAATCTTCTTAACTAGAACTAGCATTTAAGATTTCAAAGTTGTAGCTTGAACTATGTTGTTAGCCTGTTGCAGATTCCTTTACCCCGTATCAGCACCTACTTCAATCAGAACTAATTATTGACATCAACCCCACTCTAAAATCTAAGTACCGACAATCTTGTGTTCCTTTAAACAACCAAACATGTCATGCGACATTAGAGAATACTAATCCGTCAACCTTATATTCAACCAACTAACCATTGTTTGCGCCTATATCCTTTTACACCTTTTAAAATTGTGAATTAATTGATGAAAACATTTTGTTTACCAACAGAGGTTGCAGCAGCAGACTTGCAGTTACTTAATTTCAGATAAGTGCACAAATTATTGTGCAGCAAGCAGCACTAGCTTTCTATACTTGACACTAAAACACAGTTACTAACAACAATAATTATATATTTAAATTCCTTACTAAATTATAATTTGGTCTGCAAAGTTCTAAGTAGCTAACTTCCATACTTAAATACTCTCTTGCTCTGTTTCTCTTCCTATTTAAACTTTCATCTTATAAACATGAAAATGTCTCTTAAACACTAAATTAACAAACTTAAAACTACCTTAATAAAATAGAAGATAAAAGGAAACAAAATGATCAACCTATTAACAAGCTAAACTAAACCCTCAACTTCAAAAAATTTCAACTTCAAAGTTAGCTGGTTCATAACTCAATCCAAAGCTTCAAGTGCTAGTCTTCAATTATTTCCTAATTATGTCTCAACACACTTCATGATTTTCAATATAAATTCAGAAACTAATCAAAACATGTATATTCAATTTCATCACCTAAACAGTAAGCTACCATTACCAACCATAGCAACATGCAACAACAACAAGCAAGAAAACTACCTGCGATACTGAAGCGGCATATTCCCAGCCTTCCAGATAGCGATCTTCTCAAACGCTTCAATGGGAAGAACAAAATGGTTATTCGGAGGATTACAGTGCCCACCTCCCTCCGCCGTAAACCCATAGTTCGGAGCACAGAAGTTCGTGGCGGTGACAATGATGCTCGTCCCAGGTAAACACCACCGACTATCCTCCACACACCGGAGCTCAAAACACGCGCCGCAGATCTGCCCCCGTTCAAACAGCGTCTCACTCAGCCCCGCCGTGGCCATGCCGTAGCCAGTTTTTAAGAGGTCGCCGTAGCCGCACGCGCCGCCTACAGCGTCACGCGGATCCGCTGCAGCGTAGTAGGTGGCGCGTGCAGATCGCCATTCGGAGAGGGAGGACCATGAGGAGGAAGAGGAAGAGGAAGATCGTGGTGGGTTGGGAGATGTAGAGAAGGAGTAGTGAGAGGTGACTGTGGTGAAGAGGAGGGTGATGAGAAATGATGCAGTGGGAAGTGACATTTCTCAGTGGAGACGGAGAAGGGAGGGAGAACAGAGAGAGATCAGTGGAAGAAGAAGAAGAAGAGACAGTGATGGATTATGAGTTGCTTTTGCTTTATTTACTACCGACAATGGCACTGTGCTTTTGCTTTTTTGATGACTGGTTTGATTTACAATTTGAAAACCATGTTTATGTAAGTATCAATTTTAATGACCAATTTGACTTACTTGCTAATAACGAATCATTTCTATTCAAAAGGCTGTGATCGATTCTCGTAGCTAGTGTTGGTAGACGATCTATAAGTGTCATTGTAAGTGATCAATAGTCCTAATGTCCTGGTCCGTAGTGATGACCGGAGCGAACCAACTCAAGTTAATAAATGAATTTTTTTTTATTGGTATATTGTTTTATTATTTGATAATTGAACATCTCATACCAAATCCAGTTAATAGATATCTGGCATTGACATTGAGATGAATCTTTGGATAATGTGTATAAGGAACAATTTAGTATGATTTCAAAGTTTATCCTGACTCAGGATGAACGCTGGCGACATTTCTTACACATGCAAGTCGGACGGGAAGTGGTGTTTCCAAATTCAGTGGCGGACTGGTGAGTAATGCGTAAGAACCTGCCCTTGGAAGAGGAACAACGGCGGGAAACCGCTCCTAATACCCCGTAAGCTGAGGAGCAAAAGGAGGAATCAGCCCGAGGAGGGGCTGACGCCTAATTAGCTAGTTGGTTGAAAGAATTAGTGTTATGATGCGTGACTGAGGCAATAATACAGCAAGATGATGAAATGTAAAATTTTGATATTTATCAAACCTCCCTCGACTAGCCAACATTATCTACTGCCTTCATAATTCATACTGCAACATCATGTGCCCCACGATGAGAAGATAAGTCTTTGACCAAGACACCTGAAAAATAAGGCAGTAATAATCATGAAAATGACCATTGTATGAGACTATGAGTGGCGTGGTGTCAATCCTAATACTGTTTTGCCATATGCTTTAGAATGTGTTTGAGTAGAAATTCCCAAACTTAATTTTTAAATTTCTTAAAAACTGAATTTGAAGCACAGTACTCCCTCCGTTCCTGATTTTTTTATTGTTTAAGGTTATACACATTGTTTAAAAATGCAATTATTGATATATAATCATTGATATATTTATTGACATAAACACCCTTATTTAATGTTGAGTTCAAGTGAAAAAAGAGAACAATAGTTATTTGTTAAAAAAACGTGTTATGATTTTAATTGGTGAAAATAAGAGGTGATAGATGAGAGATATAATATTAAATGAAAGCATATATGGAATAAATTGAGAAAAAATGCATTGAATTTGTAAAACAACAAAAGTTTTAGAATTTAAACCAAAATTTAAAACAACAAAAGATCAGGAACGGAGAGAGTACTTTTTATTTAAAATGTTTATCTCAAACAAATTTATACTAAGTCAATATAAAAATGAGAACTATAAGAATAAATATTTCTGCCAATGGCTCAATGATCTCAGCATGCTATATATATCTTATTAATATGAGAGACAAGTGACAAATGAATAATTGTGCTAATAAAGCTTTAGAGAAAGTACAGCTAAAGACAATTAGTAAAGAAAAGCTAAAAAGCAAAAACACTGGCCATGGAAAAAGAAAAAAATAGTCTTGAAGATCAATATGAGAGCAATGGGGGCTTTCCAAGCAGTAGATATGTCAAAACTTTCAGCTCCCTTTTCTCTATTTTCACATCAGGTCATCCACCTACTTTCTTAGTAGCATGCATGTTTTGTTTCACGATTAGCAGATAATTGAAGTGGCGTTTACTCCCCGAAGCTGAGACTTGTAGCTTCTAACGAGAAGTAATTCTAAAGCATTTCAGCGTGGAGCCAAGCACATGTGTGCTGTCGGTTTGAAGAAAAACTCCATTTGAAGGGAACTCATAAGAATAGTCGGATACATTGCTCTTCACTCTCCTCATCTGTTATTGCTGAGCACTGATTGTCCCTCTTTGCCACACACCTTTTATATGGCACAAACCCTTTCCCACAGGTTTTAGATCTCACTCTGAGGTCAGATATAGCTGCTGACGTTTCACTTGGTGTAGTGTGTCCAACAAGATTATGCACTTGACTTCTGGTTTGATCATCTGATCTCTCATTGTTCTCTTCATCATGGACTGAACTAGTGCTGGAACCAGTCCAAGATCCTTCCTTTGGAACTTCTTTATCTTCACATTCTGTAAGATTAGGATATGGATATTTCTCCTCAGGCTCCTTGGAGGAAAGAGTCCACCATGGAACAATAGTTGCAATATCAGAACACCCACTCTGAAGTTGCATAAGATACATGGCAGGTATTGGTTTAATTGTCTCCAATGTTGGAGATGAATGTTTGCAGATATCTGCTACAAGTAGAGTTGTCCCAAACAGCTTGAAAGTACAACCAGATGATTCCTCTGATGCCTCGCCTTCACTACAAACATTTTCCTTGGACAAATGCTCGAGTTCCTAGACATTTAAGATCAAACATTAGAACGTAAAATCACATACCATCTTCTTATAGCATGTTCGGATAAACTTCATTTTCCTCAAAATCAATTCTGAAACTTAGAAGATACCCACATAAGCTTCTCCCCTTAAGAATCAATGGTAGAAAGATTTCCAAACATGCACTTAAAAATATTCTCATGATGATATTGTAGTCATGAAAAGGAAATAGGCTAGGATTTAAAAAGTACCACAAGTGGTTGCATATTATAAGCTGAACCTCCATTTACTCCATCTAATGGTGAGGATCTATCTTCCTCAGATGATGTTTTGGGATCAACAAGTGGAAAGCTACTAGTAATATCTGAATCAGAGGAACCATGTGTTTCTGAAACAGCTGCAGCTAATGCTGACTTGGGAGATTTATTTTCTTGACTAAAATCTGATAGTGGTTGTTCTGTGATGGAAAATTCCTTATTTGGGATCTCTACCAGTTTTCGCGGGTAAGGATGACTTGGTTTTCTTTTTGGTCTTGGAGGTGGAATTTCAATGGACGCCACCAAGGTTGTTCTGTTCCCATTAGTCTCGCGAAGAATCTGTCATGAAGTTAAAACAAAGGATGAGTGAATTTAAAGAGGCTCCAATGGTTCAATTCAACCTCAAGGAAGTTTGCACTTAGCATCTCCTAGGGTCATCACAATTGTAACTTATAGCATATTTGGAAATTCTTCCACAATTGATTCTACAGCCAGAATCAATTTTGTCTTGAAGCTTATGTGAGTAGCTTTTGCGTGACAGAATTGATTCTGAGAAAAATAAAATCATCAAACATGCTATTGACATGACTTATGGCATATTAATAATATGGTAGATGATGGGTGCTGAATAGAGCAATAGACCTTAGTGAAAACTTTCTGAGCATGACTTCGAATCTGAACAGCAGTCTTTGTACCAACATGTTCTGTGGTGAATATGAAAGATCCAAAAACTTAGACCATTTTTAATTTTTCTAGAAAAATTTGTATGGCAAACTTGCCTAAGTTATAAACTAATGATGTATACCTTCAATCTGTGGCCAAGCCCGGCCATACAACTTCAAAGCTTCAAGGAAATTCTCATGTTCTTTATCTGTCCACCTCTCTCTCTGCTTCGTGATAGTATATGGTTTCCTTGCCTATGGAAGCAGATAGAGAATTGATTAAAACATGTGACAAATGGAAAAATCAAAGTTTATAAAATGCCAAAAAGGCATAAGAATCCAGGGAGAACCTTCAAAGAATTGTCATTTCCGCAAGAAATCTGATCATCTTGTTTCTCAATACATGGCACCAAATGCATTCCAGAATTTAAAGATACTCCATTTTCAAATGGAAGGCCACCTTGTGATCTAGTAGCTCCATTTCGACCCTGCATCCAAACCAAATAACAAATAAATATGACATTTTTTTTTGTCTTAACCAAGACATACATGAAACTAATCTCTCGTCCCACGGTCAACGTACTATGCTATAGGGCATAGGGACTGACCAATGAATTTTTTTTCCCATTCTCAAGAATTCAGAATCAAACTCCAGGTACCCATCGAAGTGTTGAATCACTACTAAGTTCAAATAAATATGATATAATAATTAGAGATTAATTTCTATGCACCGACGGTGTAAATAAGTTTTACACCATCATTCAATCACATCCTCCATTTTATTAGTTCACAATTAATTTTGAATTTAATAATATCTAAAATAAAAAATGGAAGGTTGTGATTGAATGATGGTGTAAAACTTTTTACACCGTCGGTGCATAGAAATTAATCTCTAATAATTAAGAGTTTAATTTTGATGCACCGACCAATCAGATTTCAAGGATGTGACATGTCAATTAAAGAAATTAAATGAAAAGAGAGATTTTCTCACATCCTTGAAATCTGATTGGTTGACGGTGTAAAAAAACGGTGCATCAAACTTTTTCTCAATAATTAAAGAGACAATGAATATTTTCTGAAATAGAATAGTCAAGTAGACTTGAATCATAAACAAAAAAAGAATTTTATCCACCAACAATTCATTCATCTCTCAAGTGAACAATTGATTTCACAAGAAGACATGCAGCAAATCACAACCAATAGACATACGGTTCTACTTTTTCACTTTATTAAACAAATTCTCAAAATAAGACAAAAAATAGCCTACCCAAATGGAAATTTTTAGCTGGAATTCAGAGCAAAACATATGATGTAGGAATACAATAAAAACAAATACAATCTACAAAATTGGAGATACTAGAAAAACATAGGACAAGCTCATAGCTACATACTTGAATATCCATGGAAGCAGAATCCAAAGGTGAAAATCTTCTCCTAAGTCCTCCTTCTCAACAGAGCCAATAATAGATAGTTTGTACAAGTTTTTCAATAGTTAGCACAAACACAGAAATTTAGTCTTTTCACTCCTCCTCCACTAGAAAACTAGAAAGTATTAATGATAGATAGTTTCTCAGGTTAAAAGGAAATGAATGAGATATTCAATATTTGCAACAGACTTATATGTTTAGGGAAACAGAAGTTTGAAGAAGCAAAGAGAAGATAGATATAAAAGTGAGGTGAGAAAGAGACTGTTGTGAAGGTGAACCAAATTAAATTAAACAAAAGTGCAAGGAGAACGTGCTAGGTGTTGAGTTTTGTTTTGTCGTTGAAAAATGTTCTCTTTCAATTTCCTTTTCTTCATTGAAATCTCGAGAGGTTGATGAAATCTTGTGGTTCAAGTAGAAACAGGTCCACTCCACACGTGTCGTGGCCGTCTCTTCTGTCCCTCACTTTTCTATGATATCGTTGCACTTTCTTATTGGGTGGGCGGAAACCAATTCTCACTGTTGTGGATAATATTGAACTGTCTATTTAAGATTATTTGATTGAAGTGGTTGTTAAATAAGATATTTTAAAGTACATTGCTCTACTCTGAAAAATAAGAGTGTTCTTTCAAAAAAATAATAATAATAAGAGTGTTCCCCATGGTTCGGTTCATTATTTAGATTATAAAAGACACTTGTTGTAAATTTAACAAATTTTATAACAAAAGACTTCATGATAAATCAAAATAAAATATATAGAATCCTTCATTTTAAGTTTTGAGTGGTACCACAAAATTGTCTATTTTAAATTGGCTCGTTTTTAAGTAAATTTATTTGATTAAATAATAATGTTTTCTGACGTAGAAAAACTATCACATATATATATGCAGTCGGTTTAGGAAAGCCACCTCAATCGCCACAAAAATTTGAGTGTTTCCTGATTGTTTTTTCTTTTTTACATTTTGTGTTTAACTGCAGTCTAAAACCATCGTTAAATGTGTATGTCACTAATACATCGCATGCCTCTTGTGTATTAAGTACTCTTTATTAAAATAATTATTTATTAAATACGATATTTTTTTATTAGCTTATGTTTTAAGAAGTGTTTGATTCCATAATTTATAGTTTATTCTTATAATTTTAATTAAATTTTCTCATGACTTTACCATATTAAAAAAATCTATGTTCACCAAAAAATTAATATTAAAAAACCTATTGCTTTTCATTTCAAAATTATTATTATTATTTAGTTTCATAAAAAATGTAAAATAAATACGTGGTGTTATTATTTTTATTGCTATGAAATTTAAACACAAATACAGCATAATAATTAACTATATGATGTTATTATTTGTATTATTAAGAAATTTAAATAGGAGGATATGTGCATGTGAGCAGGGGGGAAGGTTTAAATATCCAAGGCCTCTAAAGTATACGCCAAGAATTGTAGATAAAAAAGAACAAGAGATGGAGGGTGTCACTTTCTGTCTTGCACTTTTCACCACATCATCGCCAACCTGTCTTTCCACTATAAAAAAATTTCTTTTGGTCAATGTTCCACTATAAATTGAAATAACATCACCAATCACCACCTATGTTATTAACTTTATAACACTACATGTTTTTTTAACTATCATTATTTTATCGAAATCACAATATATTTTTGGCTTAATACATCAAAAGACCCATGTAATTGTAAAGGGAATCAAATTCAGGGCCTGTAATTTTTTTGCATCAAATTGGATCCTTAGGAATTTTTTTTTAATTCAATTAAGGTCAAATGCTGCCAGATCTCAATTTTGTCATAGTCATCAATTACACGTGGCTTTTATAATTTTTTTTAATTAAAAAATTAAAAAAAAAATTAATTCAAACTCAATTATTTAATCGGAAAAAAAATTTAAAAACTTAAAAAAAAACCTAATTTAATAATCCTTAACTAAACAATCTAATTATAACAAATCCCTAATTAAACTCTTTCATCCCCAAATTGAACCCAATTACAAATCTTCCACATCCCCAAATTGAACCCAGCCAAGAAACCAAGCTCTCCTTCCTCCTCCATCACCAAGAACAACAACAAGTCAACCATGGATTCCAAATCCCCAAGAAACAACAACCATCACCACCACCTTCTCACATCACCTCGCAGCTCAAGCAGCAGCAGCATCTGCAACAATGCAAGCTGACACCCCATACCCGACTACCTTCGTGCAAGCTGACTACCTTCGTGCAAGCTAACAATGATCGAGTTGGTTGAGGAGTCAGCAACAATGCAAGCTGACACCCCATACCCGACTACCTTCATCAGAAACCCATCACCAGATCTGAATCCGCCACCCCATACCTGACTACCTTCGTGCAAGCTGACACCTCCTTCAAGCAAGTCGTCCAGATGCTCACCGGATCCACCGAGACCGTCAAGCAATCCTCCTCTGAAGTCCTCGCCAGCGCCGCCAAGCCCAACAAATCGTACCACCACCACAGCGCTGCTGTGTTCCTTGTTTTAAAGTCTCCATCCCAGAATCTTCTTCCTCTCTTAGAGCTTCAATCTGGGTTTTTATCCTCAGTAGCATTACATGGTAGGGGAAAGGGACACGAGGGGTTTTGGGTTCAATTGAATTTTGATTAGGAGAAAGTGGAGGAGGAAGGTTCCAGAAGATGATTAGGTCTTTTTATATTAGATTTTGTTAGGTTAGGTTTTTTTATATGAGGAGGAGAGGGTATTTTATTAGATTAGGTTTTTTTAATTAGATTTAGGTTTTTATTAAGTTTTTATTTTTTATTTATGCTTTAATATATGAGTTGGATTTAAAAAATTAAGTTTTAGAATTTTTTCAATTAAAAAAATTTAAAATGCCACGTGGAAAAGCTGAGTAGGCTAAAATTGAAGCCACTTCAGCATCTGACACACTTTGTCCTTAATTGAATTAAAAATAATTTCATAGGGACCCAATTTGATGCAAAAAAAATTCAGGCCCTGGATTTGATTCCCTTTACAATTCCAGGGGCCTTCTGATGTATTAAGCCTATATTTTTTCCCCCTAGACTGGTCCGTTGGTGCCCCCGTTCACCGGATAAGATGGTGATAAACGTCGAGGGTAGTGTGCGGGATAACCCCAAACGAGGAGGCTATGGGGGGTGTTTTCGCAGCAGCTCAGGTCAGTGGTTGGGTGACTTCTATGGTTATAGAGATGACCAGAATATTCTGCATCTTGAGTTACTTGCTATGTATCATGGTTTGAGTCTGGCCTGAGATAGGGGTGCGCGCGACGTTGAGTGCCAATGGGACTCTCTTGATGCTATCTCTCTTGTGTGTAAGACCAAGATTTGGTTATGTGTACATCTCTAGGTTTTGATGATAACAAGTATATATTTTGAGTATGAATAACTTTGGCACTCTAACGTTTTTCTTTTATGTATTTGACAAACAGGTTCTGATTCTGATTGAAAGTGGTATTCAACAGAAGTCAAAGACCAAAGTGTTGACCAACAAACCGCTTATGCACTCACTACGTTCTGATGAGCGATAGTTTACTGCTTCAGATGTTCTGAAGATAAAAGCTCTGATGTGGGTTCTGAAGAATCAAGTGCTGAAGACCAGAAGTTCTGAAGTGAACGATCAAAGACTCTGAAGACTTGAAGATTCTAAAGACCCAAAGAAAGCTGGCTCTGAAGACCAAGTGCTTCTATTCTGAAGACCAAAAGTTCTAAAGTGAACGGTCCATAAGCTAAAGACTTGAAGTTCTGAAGATCCAAGCATCCTCGTGACTCTGATTATAAGCTTCACAAGTTCACATTTGAAGCGCCTCTGAAGATCAGAAGTCAACAGTAAAGGAAAATGGTTACTATCAAATAGTACCATCGCAGTGTACTATCCTGACCACCACCTTACGAGCCCATTGTACGATCTGGAAATTTCAGATGTACCCTCCAACGGATAGAATTTCACAGCGGAAAATTCTCTCAAGGCTTGGAGTATTTAAAGGCAGAAGAAAGGAAGAAAAAAGCTAAGAAACTTATTGCATACAATCTACACTCAGCGAATACCTTAGCAATCATTTTCTTCATTGTTCTAAATTTGTTTACACCTTACTTGTTTTAGAAGCTCTCTTTGTAAACACAAACCTTTGATCATATTGTTTGTATTCCTTAAGGGACCGGTTAGGTCAGAATCTTTGAGAAGACTAAGACTTGTGTGTCTTAGTGGTTGCTAGTTCTTAGGTGTGTTAGTCACTGAGCAAGTTGTGCTAGTGCAATTGTAACAACCTTTGATTAGTGAATTGTCTTCATTCAACGAAGGAAGAAATCACCTTAACGGGTGGACTGAGCGTAGCTTGAGGACTTGTTCAAGTGAACCAGGATTGTGTGCTTCTCTCTTTACTCTTTTCTCCCTTTACCTTTGTTACCGAGTGTTTTACGTGAAACTCAAAAAGGAAACGTTTTTATTGCAAAACCCTATTCAAACCCCCATTTCTAGTGTTTTCCATACCTTCATTGTGAACTCTGTTCCTTCCACTAGACACAGCTATGCTGCTTTGATTTGGGACATTAAGGACCTTCTGGATCACGATTGGAGGGTGGAAGTTTATCATACGCTCAGGGAGGGTAATGCTTGTGCCGATTTCCTCGCAAAGTTTGGAGCTGGTCAGGATAGTCATCTAGTTTTTATTGATAACCCGCTTAATGAGATGAGTTTGTTATTATTGGCAGATGTCATGGGTATCTCCTCTGTGAGGCCCTAGTCTTTCGTGTTCTTTTTTAACAGCACCAAATATATATATATATATATATATTCCTATTACTATTTTGGAAAATATAAAAGATTTAAAATGAATATCATATATTAGTTTCGGTCGCTAATATTTCTGTCGCTAAATCGGTCGCAAATAGCAATGGATATGTCAGTCGCTAAATAATCTGTCATTATTGGCAGATGTCATGGGTGTCTCCTTTGTGAGGCCTTAGTTTTTCGTTTTCTTTTTTAACAGCACCTATATATATATATATATTCCTATTACTATTTTGGAAAATATAAAAGATTTAAAATGAATATCATATATTAGTTTCGGTCGCTAATATTTCTGTCGCTAAATCAGTCGCAAATAGCAATGGATATGTCAGTCGCTAAATAATCTGTCACTAATACAGTCGCTACCTTACTTTGCTATTTGTCGTCTACTTTTTAGCGACAGATATTTCTATCGCTAATAATTCGTCGCTAAATCAGTCACTAACTTACTTTACTATTTGTATTCTACTTTTTAGTGACGAAAATTTTGGTCGCTAATATTTCCATCGCTAAAACGGCCTCAAATAACGACCGATATGTCGTTCGCTAAATAACCTGTCACTAATACAAGTGCTACCTTACTTTGTTATTTGCCTTCTACTTTTTAGCGACGAATATTTCAGTCGCTAATAAGTCAAACTTGAAGTATGACCAAAATATCGTGGATTCCGTCGCAAAATCGGTCGCTATTTGTGACTGGCATATTTCGGTTGCTAAAGAGAGAATTTCTAGTAGCGTGGTATTAGATGTAATGGGTGTTGTGCACAATTATCATTTCTATACAAATAAATAATAGATCAGCACGATTGAAACCATGGGTGCGCGTTATGTGGTTGGCCCTAGGCTTCTATCTGTGGCCAAGAGCACGGGTTCCCCTTTTTGGCGTGCTATCCAGCGTACTAAAGAGGAGCTTCGATAGGGTTTTGTGGGGAAAATTGGCAATGGAAAAACACCCTTCTGGTTTGGTGATTGGCTGCTGCAGGGAAGGCTATGTGAGCTAGTTCCTTATGTGGATGTTCATGATTTAGAACTTACTCTTCGTGATGTCTTTGCCTCTGGTTCCTTTGATGCTGGGATTTTTTATACACCTATACCTCCTGAGCTTGTTTCTTTATTTGGTCATTACCACCATGTGGTGTGTGATGAGACTACAGATGATTGTATTGTGTGGAGCCAAAACTTAGATGGGAATTATACGGCGAAGGCAGGTTATCAGTGGTTATTGAATCAGCATCCTATTACCCTTCCTATGGGACCGTGGGGACCTTGCTGGAAACTGTCGGTGCCTGAGAATATCCGTTTCTTTGTGTGGCTGGCCTTGCATAACGTGGTGCCAACGCCGGAAGTCCTGATGCAGCGCCAGTTAGCCATGACAACGACTTGTAAGAGATGCGGTTTAGCTACTGAATCGTTAATGCATTACATTCGCGACTGCCCTAAGGCTGAGCAAGTTTGGCGCGCTATTGGAGTGGTTCTTCCAAGCTCCTTTTTCCTACACCATGAGTTCATGAGTTGGATGGCAATGTTCCAGGGCTATGGGTTAACTATGTTTTTAGCTACGGTGTGGATCATTTGGAAGCAACGTTGTCGTTTTTACTTTACAGGTGATCTCCAAGTGGTTCACCGCGTTGTGCAGGAAATCCGTGGGTTGTTGGAAGTAATTGCTCGGGTGTATCCTTGCCCTCATACGCAGCAGCAGCAGCACATGCTTGTTTAATGGAATTATCCGCGAGTGGGCTATGTGGCATTGAACACAGATGGTAGCTTGTTGGGAAATCCAGGTCTGTCTGGTTTTGGAGAAGTGGTGCGTGATTGTCATGGCTCTTGGTTGTTTGGTTTTGCTGGTCATCTTGGAGTCACAGATTGCTTACGGGCTGAGTTGGTTGCGATCCTCTCCAGATTGGACGCTTGCTGGCAGCGTAGCTACCGTAAGATTGAGGTGTTCACGGATTCGTTGGTGGCTTTGGGATTGATTACGAAGCCTCATTCCCCTTTTCACCATTATGCAACAGTGGTTAGTTGCATTAAGAATCTTTTGCAGCGTGATTGGGATGTTACTTGTCATCATCTGCTTCGTGAGGGTAATGTTGTTGCGGGTCACATGGCCAAGCTGGGTGCGGGTAGCGTGGAGTCGCTTGTGATCTTTGAGGGCCAACCGCCAGGGCTTGCGGTGGTGTTGGAGGCTGATCGCATGGGCACCATGCATCTTAGGATTTAAGTTTCTGTTGCTTTGTTTTTTCAAGCTTTTGTTACCAAAAAGAAAGAAAAGAAAATAAAACGATAATCTTGATTAATTTAATCCAAGCATGAGGAGCCCATAGACCAACGCATCCACCATTAAAACAACTACAAGAAATTTGTCTCAAATCAGGGCGATCTTATAAAAGGAATGAACTATTAGGTTCTTTTAATTTTCTGTCGAAATTCATGCGAGAGTTTTCACTTTGATCAAGAAAAGTTTCGAAACAAAATTGTAAACATGGTATTAAATTAAGAATTTTTTTCTAAATAATATATAAATATTAAAAATTGATAAAGTATTATACTATCAGCTTATTTGTTGGGCAATATTGTTTTGTAAATTTTTTTATTCTCAATGTGCATGTTGATGTGTTAAGAAGACATGAAAATCTTCATAAACTATTTCATTAGCTTAGACATTTCAAAACTTAATGGAGTACAGAGGCAGCTGTAGGGATTGTTAGAGAACGTGGAAAAGTTTGCAATGTCCATCAAAATTCAATGTGCAATTGTTTGGTAGGTAGGTAATACAAACCTACGAACCTAACCTGTTTCTGTTAATGCTTCATTCTATCATTTCTATGGGTGTGGGCTCCATTATTAACTTTGATTTTTAACTAAATACTTACCTTACCAATAATGTTTAGTGAATTAGTGTACATGCAAGGTTTCTAGCATGCAACAAATATATGCATTTAACGATGACGTACAACCGCCATTAAACACGTATGTCGCTGATGTGTTTAGAAATGCTGAGGTTAGAGGTGGAAATAGGTCAGACGACTCGTTAGGGGCCTACGGCCTAACCTACCAAAGGTCGGGCCTAGGCCAGACTTATTTGCTAAAAAGGTCAGACTTAAGCTTTTTAAAAAGCTTGATTAGCTAAAAAGGTCAGGCTTAAGCTTACAAAAAAGCCTATCAGGCTGATAGGCCAGCATATTTACCTAATTTTTTTATAATTTAATAAATATATTATACTAAAATATTAATAAATTTAATTGTAATAAAAAAATATTAATAAATTTAATATCATGTCTATAAAGTACAAAAGTACAAAAAAAAACTAAGATGAAAACCTAAATTATAAACATTCTCTCCTAAGAAGAAATTCTTTTAGTATTGTTGAGAATGAGTTTTTTTAATTGGATTCTCCAATATTCAAAAAAGAAATTCAATGATAGTTGTGAAGGCTTAAAAGTTTGCTGACCTATTACCTCACAACCTATTAGACCCCAAGGTCTATTAGCCTCTTTAAGAGGTTATTTTTAGGTAAGTAGGCTTTCGAATAGATTCGTAGGTCAGACCAGACCTCCTAGAAGGTCAGGCCGAGCCTTAAAATTTCGCCTATGAAAGACCACAGGCCAAGACTTGGGTAGCGAGTTCCGAATGTATGCCAGGCCTAGGCCTCGCAAAGCCTAGCCCAGCATGGCCCATTTCCACCCCTGTCTGAGACTTTGACATACTCCCTTGAAGTTCAAATTTGTATCGTCAACCTTGTGTAAATCTAGTTTATCTTACAAAGGTTAGTACATATAATCCTCAAACATATGGTTCAACTTAATCCCTTCTAAATTTTTTACGGTACTGCTACACTAAATATACATCGTTGATCTCATTTTAATTTAACAAATCTAATATATTTTAATTAATGTAACATGTGAGTTCTAATCTTCCATAACTTTTCTTTTATTAATGTTGGGGCTAAAGCTCAAAACCTAGTTCCTTCCATAAAGAGTATCACAAATATCAAACAAAAAGGTTGTAGTACTAAAGAGGGAAGAACATCATATATACACATCGACTTGAGCATAGATATTCCATTCTTTGTAAAAGAGTCTGCTACTGAGTTGGACTCTTTGTAAACATGCTTTCAGTCATATTGACAGAATTGACTAACCAACCTCTTGATTTCCTTGACCAAGTGGGCACAAGGGTGCTGATCTTGACAATATTTATGTAAGAATCTAATTAATAATATATATGTTATTTTTCAAATATAAATTGCATTCTTCAATAATTGACCGCTGGACCTCCCCACTTGAAATATCATTCGAAAACTTTCTTTCCCTTTTCTCTTCACTTACTACACAACCAAACAATTTAAAAATCATCTCATTTTCTCATTCTTTTTTTTTTTCTTTTCTCTTCTCTCAATTTCCTTTTCTATAGCAAACATGCCCTATAACTTAAGTTAGCTAACTTCCCATTGTACCAAAAACTTTTTTTTTCTGTTCGGAAAACCACCAAAAACTTAGTTGATTTTATATCATGAAATTTGTTAAATGATGTTACATTTAATATTACAGATGCTTCATTACTTAATACTTACCTACCTTGCATTCTCAGAGATATTGCAACCAAATATGATTCTATCTTTCCAACATGTGGTTACCAGAATATTTTCAATCCTCATTTCTCTTTTATTGTTCCCTTCTTCTCTCTTAAGAATCAAGATCCAAACAAATCTGTCATTATTGTAGAAGCTTTCTTGTTTACTTTTTTGTGAGAAGCTTCTAAACTCTAAGACCATTGATTCAGCTCACAACAAAAGAAGCCCACAGGCCCCAACTGAAAAGACAAAAAATATTGAAAACCAATGGGCTCAATAGCACAATTTTTCTTACCTTCTTGCTTGCGACCTTGCGTGAAAGACGCGCCACTCTTTTCCACGATTGGATTAGACTCCATATCGTAAGAGCAATGTGCCAACCTTCATGATATTTCTTTGCTAAACTAGGGGAACATTACAAAGCATATTCTATTCAAAAGATTCTGCACCAACCCATCTTGTTTAAGGTTGTAATAAATATGGCCCCAAATAAAGGCTGTAATAAATAAGACTAATTAATATTTTAGTTTCATAAATCATAAAAAAAAAAATTCTGATTTTTTATTGTAACTTTCATGTTTTATGTTAATTAGTTTTTCTCATTTATATTTTTTAATTTATTTACACATATAAATTACTAAGGATATATTTGAAAAAATAGGCTTAATTGTATTTTTTTTATCTTCCTAGTTTAGAGTATATGTGAATTTGGTTATTTAATTTCTTTAATCTAATCAATTTTTTCTACTTCTAAAATTAAATAAATTATTTTTCATTGTTATACACTAAATTTTATTTTTTTATTCAAATATTTTGAGGATTGAAAAGTTATAGAGACATAACTTTGAGTGAAATTCAATATTTTAATTAGTAAATTTTAGTGTTAAAATATCCGTCGTAAGAGTAATGCTGCACCCTACAATTAGCGCACTAAATAGTAAGGAGCTAATTAACAAAACTTTTTATTCACAAGAAATTTAAGGTATAAAAGGGATGAATGAAAAGAATTGTAAATTTGTAGTGATTGAAAATTGACAAACTAACTAAAAATCTATGGGAAAAAAAAAATTATTAGCATTAAAATATCAAAGTAAATAAATATTAGTTCAGTTTTGCCGAACATATAGCAACTACTAGTTATCTGTTCTCCACACACGAGCGTTTATATTTTGTCATCAATCTCCACACTCTCTTCCATCACACACTCTTCACCTCTTCTCCATCTTCCCTCTGTTTTCTCTGTAACCGTCCACCACCGCAATGGCCACCGCCACCGATCGACTCTCCGATCTCAAATCCGCCGTCGCCGGCTTGAACCAAATCAGGTATTGCAATGCATTTTCCCAACTCCATCCAACCATTTCCTTCTCTTTCCAATCTCTTCGATTGCGGAAGTTTTCTTGATCTCCGATCGGAATCTGATCTGTGTTTGTTTCGTTCTTTGCAGTGAGAATGAGAAGAACGGATTCATCAACCTCGTTTCTCGCTACCTCAGGTGAATCGCTGATTCGAGCTCCGTTTTGTTGATTTTTGAATTGATTGATTGTTTTCTTTGTTCATATCAGCTTCGTATTTTTGAATTCGTTGCAGTGGTGAAGCTCAGCATGTTGAATGGAGTAAGATCCAGACTCCTACTGATGAAGTTGTTGTGCCTTACGATACTTTGGCGCCAACTCCAGATGGTAATGCACAGTTTTCAATTTTTGCTTTGGTTGATTACTTGATTTGATGTTGTGATGAGGTTCAGTGTATTTAGCTGAGACGAAATCGAATCGATGAAATCGGTGCAGGTGCTTCAGAGGTAAAGAATCTTTTGGACAAGCTTGTGGTGTTGAAGCTTAATGGAGGATTGGGGACAACCATGGGTTGCACTGGTCCAAAGTATGCTTATGCCTGATCTGATTAGATTTATTATTGTTCTAGCTATAGATTTCATTCAAGATTTAAGATTAAGATCAAGATCATGCATCTGATTTTTGAATTAATTAATTGTTAGCGTCATGTTTTTTTCGACTTGATGGCTATGGGATGCATTCATGTAGGAGGTGTGTTTATGCCATTTTATTTCGAAGCAAATCATGTGCCGCCTTTTTTTTTGTAGGAAAAATCATATGTGAACTATTTTTCAACATATTGAATGTAGAAAGCTCAGGAGTATGGAGAATAGCTGAATAGGAAATTAATTTGTTGGCTTTTTCGCGACTTGTATCATTCTTAATTTGTGTGCTATTGAAATGCAGATCCGTCATTGAAGTTCGTGATGGGTTGACATTTCTAGATTTGATTGTCATCCAAATTGAGGTTATTTTTTGGTCCTTCTTTTGCTCGATTTTTATTTCCCTTCCAGAGCTTGGACTTTCCACTGATAACTTAAAATTGGTGCAGAATCTCAATTCCAAATACGGAAGCAATGTTCCTTTGCTTTTGATGAACTCATTCAACACTCATGATGACACTCAAAAGGTACCTGTCATTTACCGTCTATCCCCTCTACTTAGTAGAATCATAACTTAAATTGGAAGGTAAATTGACTATTTAACTGTTTGTAGATTATCGAGAAGTACAAAAACTCAAATATCGATATTCATACTTTTAACCAGGTTTGTAACTTTATTTTGTTTTTCCCTATTATATCATCTATTTTCTGAACTTTGAGCTTTAATTTCTTAGTTTGATATTTTGCTGCACTATTTGAATCATGCAGAGCCAGTATCCGCGGTTGGTCGTTGATGACTTTTTGCCTTTGCCTTCCAAAGGGCGCACTGACAAGGATGGGTGGTATGACTTCATTTCTGATTTGACTCTACTAAGTTATTGCATTTACTTCACAACTTTCAGCAGATATTTGTCTTTCCTCTGACATGTTTTGAATTAGCACTTATAAACTTGTACATGAATAATTTAATGTTCATCTAAAGGTATATCTATTTTTATTTATATGAGAAAAAAATTAAAAGTGAGTAACTTTTTTGTATAAAACTCCTAACATAGTTTAGAGTACTTGGACAGTTGGACCCAATAACCAGTCATTGTCGATATGTGAATTTATTCTATGCTGATTTATTTCAATATATCTTGCCCAATATGAATATGTATTTAATGTTTTCTCAGTGTTATCTGGTTGCCATTCAAATTGCAACTATATTCTTCTTTCAAAGCTGGGGTTTCAAACATTATTGTTTAAGGCTTTAAGCGACATATCCCGATGGATTTCTTTAGTTTTGTGTTCTCCCCTCTATGATTTTCCTTCAAGTGTCGAAGGATTTACTTATTAAATGTGAAATAACAAAAACTATTATAAACCTGTTCTTCCTGAAAATAGACGTAGCAGATACCATAAATCTCAGGATGAATTCATACATCTTTGGTACTGACAAGAAAAAGTTAAGTACTGTTTATATAAAAAACTTTGTAGTCAAAGCAGCGCATAATATGTTATTTCGTTTTCAACCCATAAATCAAAGGATTTCCTCAGTAACTTGCTATTTCCTTTATTATTTTATCTTGCCGGGAAAATTTTGAAGAGCGATGTAAGCTTTGTCTCATCTATTAATATGTAGACATATGGTCAAATCCTCTTTATTTCTCGACCTTTTGGATAAGTGACGTGTTATGGGAACCGAATCCCTCTATATTAGCAATTATGCACATTTCAATTTCATCCAACAGAGTCTGTTGTTTCTGGTATGCATGACTTGTATCCAACACTTAAACCCCATGTATCTACAGTGCTGAAGATAATTGGTCTGGATGTAATTGATCTTTCTTTGTCAGAGA
Organism: Lotus japonicus; assembly: GCF_012489685.1. Lineage (NCBI taxonomy): Eukaryota > Viridiplantae > Streptophyta > Magnoliopsida > Fabales > Fabaceae > Lotus > Lotus japonicus. The sequence continues at coordinate 15,188,164 of NC_080041.1, read as the reverse complement.
AGTATTGGTATTTGGTAGTGTACTTTGGTTTTTTTTTTAATTGCTTGAACTTTTTGGGCAGTGTCATGGTTTGAAAGTAATATCATGCTAATAATGTCTGAAACCCAAGAAACATTATATTATCATTATTATGGTTATGTTTGAAGTGGTACCCAATGTTAGCAAAATCTATAGCAAAATCCTAAGATTTTACGATTTTGCAGCACTGTTCCGATTCAAAACGCATGCAAAATCTTTTTTTGGTGAAATCACGTAGAATCTTAGATTTTAATCGTAAAATCCTATTGAATCTTACGATTCTAGTATTTTTTTAATTTTTGAAGCTGATTCCTAAAATTGGGGAAACTAAAGAGTTTTTTGACTTGGTGGAAAAAACAACTCACCACCCAGCATTTAGGGGATTTCGAAATTGAACCTCTAATCGATTGTAGTTGCCAAATTTGAATGGTTAATTGATAAGAATTCATTTAGGGGATTGTATATTTTGAAAAATCAACCCATGTGACCCAACCTTCATGCCTCTAATTGCCTATATAATTCACTCATAGTAGAGTGTGAATCACGCATTCATGCTCTGTTTTCTGTAGTCTCTATCTAGGTCTCTTCCTCTTCTGTTTTCTCTTCATTCTTCAACATTTTTGTTTTCCTTCATTCTTCAATGTCTCTGTTTCATCTTTTAATTTCATGTTCTAGTACTGTTCTGGGAATGAACATTGAAGGAAGGGATAGTACCTAGAGAGTGGAAGAATGTGCTAAAGAGAGAATGAGAATGCTGAATTTCATGTGTTATTTCATAAAGTGAGCAAAAAGTCCCCTACAATTGGTAACTACCTCCTATTTATAGAGCTTGGGCACTACCTATTGGGCCGATTGGGCCTCCGAGGCTGAGGCCCAACTTGAGGCCAGGCCCTCGCCTCGGGGCGGGCTACACGCTGGGCGTTACCCCTCTAGGGGCTCGCCCAGTCCACTAGTCCACAAGACACCGAGCTCGAAGTATGAGAGCTAAGTGTGTCTTTTAAATGCCTTTACATGTATCCTATAGTACACTGGGATCTAAGCTGCCAACATGGCTTGAGAAAAAAGAAGTAAACTACGTCGCCAACATGGCGTAAGCAAAAGGAAACAAGCATTTTTGGTCTTGGCGAACAACCCAAACCGGCAAGTCCACAAGTCCACAAGTCCACAAGCGGCGAGAACGATCGCTCCGTACTGGCGATTGGTTGGAGTAGGTGAGCGATCGTTCGCCGGCGAGAAAGGTGGCAAGCATTGATCATGTACTGATCCCCAAGTGTTGGCTGGCAATGTCCCTGGCGAGTGACTAAACTTTAATGCTGGTATTACTTGTCAGGCGATGGCGTTTGGTTTCTATGGTGGCGAGGCCTTTCGCGCTTCCTCTTATTTCAAAAACCTTTCAAATCCCTAACTGCTCCACGTGACGCGTCAGTTACATCAGTTTTCCTCTTTCTCCGGAACCGTCACTTCACTTTTCATAACTGTCCCATCGTGCGCAGTAACCCCCATCACACGCGTTCCACTTCCCCAAAAAACCATCATGACTTCCAATCTTCCACACGTGTCCAACACACGTCACCTTTCCAACTTCTCCCCTGCCTATAAAAACCCTTTTTCCCTACAATCATCCTTTTCCGAGACCGCTTTTTACCTCCCTTATTGCCTACCAAGCTCCTTCTTCCAACTTCCGCCCCGGTGCCGTTGCCTATCACCCTTTCCGCTACCCACTCTTCACATCCTTCTCCGGTGAGTCCTCCTTCCCTTATCTCTGCATCATATCTCTACTCATCTTTTTCCCCTTTTCCTCATTTGATTATAGAAGATGGCTTCAAACCCTAACTCCCCTAATCACACTTCCTCTTCTTCTGGGAGTGATCCTGACTCTACCGCAGCCGGCGGCCTCCGTTTAGAGGTCCCGGAGATCCCTCAATACCGATTAAAAACTTTCACAACCCTGCCCCTTCCAGTCCAAATAGCGCCCTCACACGAGGCCATTGACCAACCTTCCGTTTTCCAGGATAGGGAGACTATCGTGGAATTCGTAAGTAGCCTTGGCGGTTTGTCTGATGATGACGAAATAAACGCCAAACTCCGGATTTGGCCCTGCAGTGCTGAAGACCGCCCCTGGCTTCACAGGGCCGACGGCGATGTACAGGGATCCCATTTCTTTTTTGCCTATGAGTATATGTTCGGCGAGCTTGGAGTCAGACTTCCTTTTTCGCCCTTCATTCAGACTGTTCTCCGCGATATCAACGCGGCTCCTTGCCAACTTCACCCCAATGCCTGGGCCTTCATCCGGTGCTTTGAGATCTTGTGCGCCGCTGTTGGCACCGCCCCATCTCCCACCAGCTTCTTTTACCTCTACGATGTTGACCCCAAGTCCATATGATTTTGGATTGAGATTATGACTTATATGGATGTTAATTTGATGAATTTTTATTCCCATTTTTGTTAAATGATGTGACTTACAAGATATCTATGCTATTTTTTTGTTTTTCTATTTATGGTAGAATCTTACGATTCAATTTACGATTATACGATTATACGATTTTGAACCCCCTCTCCGATTCTACGTAGAATCTAGCTTTTCACAACATTGGTGGTACCTATACTTTATGTTGTTTTTAATCAGCAAAGTGATAAGTCAGTTGAGAGTTGAAACTACCCTTGAGCTTATCTTCTAATAGAGTTCCAAGCTTTGCTCATGAATAATTCCTGTGCATAGGTACCCTCCTGGCCATGGCGATGTCTTCCCATCATTATTGAACAGTGGAAAACTTGATGCACTACTATCACAGGTTGGCTCCAGAGCTCAACTTGTTTCTAGTTGGACTGTCTTTTTTTATTTTATTTTTATAATCAATATCAGTACTATTTTTTTCCTTTTCCCTTTTGTTTTTACAGGGTAAAGAGTATGTTTTTGTTGCCAATTCGGATAACTTGGGAGCTATTGTTGACTTGAGTATCCTTATTTATGTTTCAGTCATTCTTTCTTTCTTTTCTATTAATTTTAGCAGGATTGCTTACTTGCTTGTTACTTAAAACACGATAAGTACACCTTTAGGTCCACCCGTTTACTTAACACATCAATTTAGAAATCCTAAATCATTTGATCGAGAACAAGAATGAATACTGTATGGAGGTAAGAAAAGATAGTCATTATTAGATAACTTCCTTTATTTTTTGACTTTAAATAATTTCAATTTATTTTCTGTCTATTATGTAGGTGACTCCCAAAACATTGGCTGATGTAAAGGGTGGCACGTTGATTTCTTATGAAGGAAGGGTTCAGGTATGTCATTTTGCTGATTTAATTTCTTCACAACCAAGATTTTATCTGATTAGTTCAGTTCTCTAATTATAGCACATTTTCAAATCTCTCCTTTTAAACTTGCATCTGTGTAGTATATTCTATCCACAGTTTTTATCTCTAATAATAATTAGCATTAAATCCATCCAGTTCAAGCTATCCTTGTCTCTCCCTTTTTGGTTTCTATCTCTTGAAACTTGAAAGGAAATAGAAATTAAGATAATTTAAATCTTAAGAACATTGATATTGAGACATTTGCCTTTGTTTCTTCAATGCAGCTTCTGGAAATTGCACAAGTCCCAGATGAACATGTAAGCTTCTAAATCTGTCTCATATTCCTGGGTCATCCCTCCTCCCAACTGTAGGCAACTATTTTTAATAAATTAAGTAATTTCATGTAAATAAAATGCTACTAGGAACAAGGATAATGATTAAGCATTTACTCTGACTAAGATGGGATTGACTTGCTTGAAAAAAGTATAAATCATGATTCTTTGACATTTTCATTGAAGTTGTACAAGATCTCCTTTTCTGGAAAATATGTCAAGGTTGATCATTTACTAGATGGCAATTATGTAGGATCTCACTTTAGTACCTAATGTTAAGCAAGAGATAAGAATTTCTTATGTCAATGCAATTGCATGATATCTATTGCTTTACAAGCAGATGATAACTGTTAGTAGTACGAATTCTAACTAATAAATGTTAACATTTGTTTATCAAAATTTATCCAAGTCACATGAATGTTTATAAATTTTTGACAATACATACTTTTGGATGACTACGATGTTTATAAAGTTAAGTGACAATACATACTTCTGCAATTCTTCAATGTTTTTATGGTAGCTGGAATATGTTTATAGAAGGAGCTTTGCTATTTAGGACGAAACGAAATGAACGATGGGTTGTTATGTTTCATTTTTTTTCTTTCAAAAAACTCAAATATGGGTTGAAAACTCACGGAGTTTCACGGAAAACATGCCACGTGGCTTGTTCTTGGGTTTCTTGTCTAGGTTATTAGTAACAAAAAACATTGGTCTTATAGAAGATGATGACCAGGGATTTTTTTTCTAATTATTTCATTTACATATAGTGCTGTTGTATATGCAGGTTAGTGAATTCAAGTCAATAGAGAAGTTCAAAATTTTCAACACGAATAATTTGTAAGTTTTGACTTTGCTGGCATCAGCCCTGATTGTTTTAGATTATATACGCATAAGTAGATATTGATGATGATCTACAGGTGGGTGAACTTAAACGCAATCAAGAGGCTTGCTGAAGCTGATGCTCTTAAGATGGAGATTATTCCCAATCCAAAGGTTCACATTGGTTCATTTTCAACTGATATCCTACCTGTCCTTATTTTCTTTTGAGGGGGGTGGGGGTGCTCTGTTGTTGGACAATTGATATTCAGTTGCGAAATTGCTGACAAAATCGGTGGATGTAGGAAGTTGATGGAGTGAAAGTTCTTCAGCTGGAAACTGCAGCTGGTGCAGCAATAAGGGTACTAAACTTTTATTGACATATTAGTAGTGTTCTTAATGTTGTAACTTTCATCTAGTGGTATTGATTTCTTTTATCTCTTAACAGTTCTTTGACAAGGCTATTGGGATTAATGTTCCACGATCCCGATTCCTTCCAGTGAAAGCAACATCTGATTTGCTTCTTGTCCAGGTTATAAGCTTTTCTGATACATAACATGAAATCTTGCTTTGAAATTGGTTCGAGACTTATTTGACATGATTCGCTGTCTGTTTTACAGTCTGATCTCTACACTCTGGAAGATGGATTTGTCAATCGGAACAAGGCCAGGGCAAACCCTGAAAACCCTTCTATTGAACTTGGGCCAGAATTTAAGAAGGTTAGTATCTGTATTACTAGTTACTTTGTGCGGTTTTGTTGAGTTATTATATAAAAAATACAGAAGTCCATTTAATCCTTTTTCCCAATGTCCCTCTAATTTCTTATCATCAGCTTAGGGCTGATGTTAACAAAATCATACTGTGTTAGATGATGACTATAATACTGATTTTCTTAATCTTTTTCACAGGTTGGCAACTTCTTGAGCCGTTTCAAATCAATTCCTAGTATTATTGAGCTTGACAGTGTAAAAGTGGCTGGTGATGTATGGTTTGGAGCTGGTGTTATCCTTAAGGTATTAGAGTTTTACCACCGAATATTACTCAAATTATTATCTTAAATTTCAGCCTCCAATCTATTATGAGGTTCCTTTATGGATGCGAGAATAATAATACTTACTGTTCCAGTATTACTAATCGTAGTTGTTATAGTTTCTCTCAAATTTTCCTCAGTTCTTTGACCGACATGTAAAAATGCAAGAAACCTTAGTACTTTCATAATAAGCTTTTGTATGGTTAGTGTCAAAGTGTCATCTCATTACTATGTGAGCTCAGAATTGTGTTTCTAGTGTTTGCTTGTATGAAATCAAAATCTTGAAATAGTGGCCAACATACAGTTGAAGTTTTCGTTTATCAAGTCCAATTTGTTTGTAGTATTTTGGTATAAGTAACTATTAATGGATATAACTTCAAGAAACTATGGATGTATACTCAGCAAATAACTATGTTTGTAACTATTTGTTTGTAGTATTTTGTATACTCAGCAAATAAGTTATTTTGTGTTTAAAGGAAATTTTAGTTACCAATGTCTCTTTGTCTAAGTAGCAAAAACTAAAAAGAATGTTTTTCAGTTAGTATAAGGTCTTGGATTTAGTCTTCTTGGAGTGTTTTCTCACTTAATGGGTCCATCATCCAGCTACTCAGATTCGTTGGATTTCAATATGGTCTCAACTTTTCACCAATTTGGGTTTTTGCCTTTTTGGTCCCTATAACGTTTATTTTGGCTTCTGTCCCTGTATTTTCCTTATTTGTTTTTCGGTCCTAATCATAATATCATTGAGTGAAAGACAATGATATGAATCCTAACAGACTATGAATCCCTACAGTTTTCAGGTATCTGGGTTTTAGTCCTAATACTTTTAATTCTTGAAGTAAACGACCCCTATTGTTCATGAAGGATTGGTCCCCCAATAGACCACGGACTACCTTAAAACCTTATTTTATTGATGTCCAATCTGGCCTAAAACTATTCTGGCTAGGTTCTCAGTTTATGTTCTGACTGCTAGTAACTTATTCTGCCTTCATCTTTTTAATATTCCTATTCATATTGATAAGATTATTAAAAATAATCATACTAATATGCTTTTGTGATATATTTTGTTTTTCTGGTGATTTACAGGGGAAAGTCAGTATAGTAGCAAAACCTGGTGTAAAGCTAGAAATTCCTGACGGAGCTGAAATTGTGAACAAGGTACTTACCTATTTATGAATTCTATTTATAAGCACGATGTTTTCATGGTAATAATTAGGCCTAAAGCCTAAAGGTTGAATTGTCATGCGCAGGAAATTAATGGCCCGGAGGACCTGTAAGGATCGACGAAGCTAATGAGTTTATGTGTGTATGAGGCCATGCATATACAACAACCTTGATAGTCTTGTGCAGTTGTGTTACTTTAACTATGTATTATTTTAAGTTTGATAGGAAAAGAAAATAAGATGGCGCTTTTTTGTTGAGAGTATGTCCACTGTGGAGTTTTTACTTGTTGTCTTGTGATACTGTGTTCCTCCTCCCCTATTTTATTGGTTTTCATGCCATTTTGGATATAATAATGGTTTTTGTTGCAATGAGTTATGAGTATGAGGGCTCAAACAAGTATTATAATCATTAGCGTTGGTCCTCAACTTCTCTGAATTTCACAGCTAGGTCACTTTCTTCACCCTACTTTTACATATTGCTCTCTTGTTGCTCGTTGTTCCCTGGGAACTTGTATGCATTTTGGTTCTTTCTGTGTTGATGTTCTTCATAGTTTATATGAATTTATTTGATATTACAGTTGTAGGCATTTTTTGTTTTTGCTCACGGGTTAATATATGGCACATTGCTTTTTCCTCTCAAGTCTCAAGTGCACAAATCGCAAATTGAAACTCTCAAGTGCACAAATCACAAATTGAAATTTTTAAGTAGATATACATATCTGCTTTATTTACACGATTGGATTCCTTACATTTGTTGAACTTGAAGCAGTATTATAATAAGTGGTATTAGTTCAAAATTCTCTACAATGGCGTCGGTCTATTTGGATTTGAGTTGGGTAAATGTAAAAGTATGTTCCCTCATCCAAGTACATTATTTTTGGTGAATGTGCCTTGGAAAATGATGTTATTTTGAATTGGAAATCAAACATGCAATTTGTCCCACCCGAAAGAATACACACACGCCCAATCATCCCATAAACAATAAGGACAAAACAATCCAAAGGAACCAAAGCTAAACACACCTAAACGAAATCCAAAAAGGCCAACACTAAGAGCAACCTCATGACACCAGGCGCTACCACTCATTCATTTCTTGTGCTAGGCCGCAGATAGTTGTCTCATCCTCATTGTCAAACATATAATCTACAAGCTTGCCAACCATCCACGCTTTCTTAGCGTACGTTCAGATATAAGTTGATTGAACTATTCACAGTCTAATGATATGTATTGGTTTAACCAATTCAACGACTAACTTATGTTTGAGTTTTACAACATTGGTATTCTCTATTGAATATAACTAGCAAATATAACATGCATATCACAAAAAAAAAATTAAAATATTATTTAAAGATAATATGGGTTGGAACTGGGACATGGTTGAGGGGCATTAGTTTTAACACCCCCTTATTAATTCCACACCCTCTTTTATTTTCTAAATTCCTTTAATACCCTCTCTTATAAAGAGATAATCAAAGTGTGATAGTATTTTCACACATACTAACTGTGAATGGACCAACTGTTGAGAATTTTATTTTCAATTTTAAATATTTCGTTTCTTTAGAATTAGATTTCACACTCAAGTGTGTGAAACATTTTCAAATTTCACACTCAAGAGTGTGAGTTATTGAACTGTTAATAATTTTATTTTTAAAAATATATTTTTTTGTTTTTTTAATATTTTCATTTCACACTCAAAAGTGCAAATGAACCAACTGTTAAGAATTTAATTTTTAATTTTAAATATTTCATTTTTTATAATTAAATTTCACACTCAAGTGTGTGAAACATTTTCATATTTCATACTCAAGAGTGTGAGTTATTAAATTGTTAATAATTTTATTTTTAAAAATATTTTTTGGTTTTTTTATATTTTCATTTCACACTCAAGAGTGTGAAATATTTTCAAATTTCACCCTCAAGAGTGTGAAGGAACCAACTGTTAAGAATTTTATTTTTAATTTTAAATATTTCATTTTTTTATAATTAATTTCACATTCAAGAGTGCGAAAAAGGCAAGCTCACACCCTAATGTCAAATTTTTCCTTGTATGGTTTGAATTTACCACCCTGCTCACACCCTAATGTCAAACTTTCATTCCCGTGCAAGGTTCCATAGTCAGACCTTATCATAACAACAACAAATTGTCATTGTCCTTCCCAACCAACCGAGCCCAATCAAAGACTTTCATGCCGATTTTGGAATTTTTACAAACAACAAACACGGTCAGCTTATTATTTAATAAAGTCAATCAATTGTATATATCATATTAAGCACATGAGATATATGAATCTTATCAGTGGTGAAGGTTTTCTGTACAATCTACCATAACAATATGAGATAATGCATTCATGTCATCTATTGCATTCATTAAATCTTCATCCTCTTTCAATATGTGACCACATTCTTTCATATCATCCACTTCATTATCTACTTCTTTCACATGATCCACCTTGATATGATTCCCTTCAGCCACATTATCGACTTTCTCAATGAGCATAGGAGACATGATTAGCTATCCTGAAATGGAAAGAGTAAGAATCAAAAAGAAAAATTCGCAAACAAGTAAATTTCACACTTTTGAGTGTGAACGGAACAACTATTTCTCACTCCATAGTGTGAACTACAAACCAAATTCACACTCTAAAGTGTGAAATACGAACAACTGTGATAAAATGAAAATTTTCACACTTACTTGAGTGTGAAAATGCTTCACATTTTCTGAATGTGAAACACTTAAAACGAAAGGAAGAAGATGAAGAGGGAATGAACATACATCGGTTCACACTTACAAAGTATGAAATGTTTTCACATATATTAAGTGTGAAAAGTGGCAACGAAGAAAACTATGAGATGAGAGTAAAAGTGAAGGGTGGTGTGACAAAAAAGATGAGGGTAGTGATAAGGTAGGAAAAGGGATATGTTTGGAATGAAATTAAATTTTAAGGGTATTTGAGACATTTTGATATATAAAGGAGGGTGGATGATTAATTGAGGGGGTGTTAAAACTAATGCCCATGGTTGAGTATGGGAGGTCTAGAGATCGATTCCTGGCGGGTGCAATTTATCTTTCTGATGTAAAAAAAAAAAGATAAAAATTAAGAGATCAAAAATGAAAAATATATAGTATAATTTGTAAAATATTTTCTTAAAATTGTAAACAAAGTATGAAAATAATTACTTGCTATTTAACTAAAATGATGTTTGAATGTAACATAACGAGAGAAAAAATGATGCTTGAATATAACTAGGAAATAACCCGTGCGATGCACAGATGCTTTTATATTTTAATTAAAATTTTATTTTAACATAATACACATATAACGCAATATGTAAAAAAAATTGCACCTACATTCAGTTATATATATATTTTTTCACCTAACACAATCAGCACAACTAAGATTAGGAAAATCTTAACCAAAGTAAAATGTCCCTGATTCCCACTAACTTTGAATAAGATGAAGTGCTCGGTAGAGTCAATCAAGAGTATACAAACTGTGAGCAACAAATCAGCCTCTGCTGTCCTGGTTGCTAGCATAAATGTCTGCTTAGTATTTTGCATATCACAAGGCAAAGTAGAAAACAGGTTACATAAGAAGCATTGTTTGAAACTAAGGAAAAAAGAAGCATAAAGTTGAAGGTTCATAAAAAACAAAGGAAGAATGAAAAACACAGTACATCAAAGATATGGAAAATTGACAATTGTTCATGAACATTAACCTGTATGATTCATCAATATTTCTTTTAAAATGATGTTCTCCTGTCATCAGAATACCTCTTTGTTTCATGTTCCATTGTCATTTATGAAAATACATCCGATACTACTGCATAGCAGAGTCAACCTCCTCTTTTATGGCGTAGTCTTTGTTCTAATACTCACTCCCTTTACTCATTCATCTCTTGATGGGGCTTGCATTGTGATTTTCTATTTGTATAACTCAGACAGGAAAAGGAAGTGCATCTTCTTCCCTAGGGAAGGACGGGGCGAGAAAAATTATGGGCGAGGGGCGGAAATTCAACACATTAAACAAAATTAACCATGCTTGATTAGAGTAGGCATAATACAAATTTTGAGGGGAGCAAATATAACATCAAAATACCATTTTTTAAGGAAATTTTCTCTTGTGGTTCAACTGCCCCATTTCTTGTACACTTGGATCATTCCCTGAAAGAAAAAAAGAGCAGGAGCTTAAATATTAAGAGGTTCAATCTTAATTACAACACAGATTAGTTGAAATTTTTGAACTTTATTACCTGTGTTTGTCTTGTTGCTTAAAATCTGCATCTATAAGATCTCTAGCTTTATAATGCTGCTATCTCTTCCCCTTTGACCTTGTTTAGTTTCCAGCAATCTGCTTCAAGTGAGATAGCTGCCAATTTTATAAGCGCATTATGAGTCTATTTAATGATTTTGAGTGTCACATTAAAAGCCTTTTGTAGATTGTCTGTTTTTGTCAATTCTTCACACAAGGTACTTTCTTAATTCGAGTACCCACAAGCCACTTTGCCACTACAAAAATTCAATTCATTAGTATTTATAAACTTAAAATGCAGAAATTTATTTTAAAATAGATACTCAGCTTGGACTTGGAGTGACCCAGTATAGATGCCATGTTCTAGTTTCTAACGTCAATCATTCAAGTTTCATTCACTACTGTCAAAAATAAAATTCACAGAACATAGATTCTATACACAACCTAATGAAAAACACCATTCCCAGCTTTCATGAATTTTGGTTTGAAAAGTTTCAATAATATTCAGAGGAGAGGGGGGGGGGGGGGGGGGGGTTGCAAAAGGAGAAATAATACCGGAAGAGTTTTTTTTTTGATAGGCAACTTACCTCATGTATGTATATGCGATGATGGTTGAGAAAAGATATGTACTTTGGACTTCTTGCCTGCAATCTCGATGCAAATTTTAGAGATTGGTATCACTAAGATTGGCTCCCAAAATATGATTCCCATTGTCCACAGCAGCAAATGAAGCCATTAGAATAAACCGGACAGAGATCACAGCAAGATGAAAATAGCAATTAGGAGATAGCACAGACCAGATAGCATATCAGTGTGAATGAGAATTGCCTCTCAAAAGTCAGAAACACGCCCTTATATAGCAACAATTGAAAGCAATTTCACACACTAAACAATCGAACAACTTTATCCTATCAAAAGTTCACCAAAAAGTAAATTGTACTTCAAATTCATCCATTAACTTTCCACTGACCAGGTGAGCAACAAAAAGCAAATCAACATGATAAAACCCAAAAAAGTTTACAAACCTACATGAAACCAACCAAAAGGTAAGAAAAAACAACCTTAATTAGCCCTTACGATGGACCTTGATCTATAACTTTTTAATTCTTCAATTGAAACCAAATAGAAAAACCAAAAAGTAACAACAATAGTTCCTTACGGTGCACCTCCACCACATTGAATAAAAACGCTTATGTGAATAGTAGCCAAAATGCTTCACCTTTGTAGTAGTTATAGATAACTTTATTTTATAAGATAACAAGTCGACAGTTGTTATTGTCACCACCTCACATCCATACCTCCTTATATTCGTAAAATCCAGAAACGCCCTTAATTTTTTTTCGCTCGCACTTTAAAGTGTTTTATGGAATGCTTAGAACAAATCGGTTAGCCGCATTTTCTTAGAAAATTTCATAACTTTGCAATGCTTCCACATTGATGAAGAGTTTACAGTAGCTTGCACAATTTCCTGTCTGCTTCCTCTTGTTATTACAGGTAGTATTTATTTAAAATCACCTCCAAGTATTACTACGTTTCCTCCAAAAAGTTTATGTATATTGTCTTCATTTTTTAACCTCATTAAATCTCGGAGTATAACGTCTAGAGTTTCGAAACAAAACTTTTTCAACATTACACTGATCACTCTGCTTCTTCTTTCCCACCCAAAAAAATTTATGAGTACCACAGAATTTACCTAATTTTAATGGAGTACATTTGAAACTACAGCCACCCGTTAAACCGTACCCCAGAGGGTCATGTACTCGGTGGCCACCCAGTTGAGAGGGTGAATCTTTTCCTTCAGGCTGGCCCTGAGAATCTGCAAAAGGGTGTAGATTTGGCACAAACAGAGTCAAAACAGAGTGTCACTTGCATCATCGCTGATGCTTTTGTCACTTCTTCTCTCCTCGTAGCTCAAAAGCTGAATGTTCCATGGATTGCGGTTTGGGTTCCATGGTCATGCTCTCTCTCCGTTCATTTCTACACTGATTTGGTGCGCCAAGAGGTTGGTGGTGAAAACGGTGCAAAAGCAAAACACAGAGCATTGGATTTTCTTCCTGGTTGGTCTAAGATGAAGGTTGAAGATTTGGCAGATTATGTGGTTAATGTTGCTGGAGAAGACGAGACTCTGTTTTCAAAGACACTAGGTTCACTGGGTAGAGTGCTACCACAAGCCAAGGCTGTGGTAATCAATTTCTTTGAGGAATTAGACCCTCCTCTGTTTATTCATGACATGAGATCGAAGCTGCAATCCATGCTTAGGACCGTGTATAGAGATTTCGGGACCTAAGGTGAAATTGTTTAAGTAATTTTGTTTTGACAAGAATCTTAAAAAGACTTAATACATCATATATTATCAATTTTTATATTATCTCTATTTTTTTAAGCTCGAAATCATTTACCAAAGTTTTACATTGAAAAATAAACAAAATATTGTTAGCAATAGAACCTGGAACGGAATGAATGAAACAATGAGAGATGTTGCAACACTTTGATATCAAATATCCTCTTTGACAATTCACTTTAACATAGAAAAATTAATATTTTATTTTTAGAGAAGAAACAATGAGTGAAGAGCAAACTTGCACAATACTATAAATATATAATTAATAAAAAAACTATGAGTAACACAAATTAATTTTTTCAGTTATGAGAATGTAAAAATAACGGATATTTTAGTGTTTTGAAAAATGTCAATTTGCTAATGTAAAACACTACTAGTCTACTACTAATAATAATTATTAAAGTTGCATTTCTCACATTGCACTTATAAGTTCTCACGTTGCAATTTATATTATCTAATTTTCTATTATTTCGTTACCTCTCTCAAATTTTGATAGTATGTCTTATGTATTAAAAAAAATTGGGGGCCTTAGGCCATTGCCCTTTTGGCCTAAGGCAATACACGGCCATGTCCATGCTTTATGTTGGTTTTCTCACTCTTTCTCTTCCTCTTCCTCCTTTGCCACCATCAAAAACCGATGAAATTGGTTGCTTGTCATGGCTGGAAAACCAGGGTGCTAGATCTGTGGTGTATATTGGCTTTGGGACTGTGGGGACACTGTTAGATTTATTTATAATTAACTCTCTCTTTTGTTATGTGGATTAACATTATCAATTAATTAGAATATATTTTGTTTGGTCATTAATATCAATTATGTGAATTATTAAATTAATTCAATTACATGTATTATGATAGATGGTAAATTAGGCTTTTGTTAGTAACTGTCCTATGATGGGTTAGGTCAGTTAACTTTGCCTAATGAGGGGACCCTGGTCTCAACTGGTAATATATAAACTGCTGCCCCATTAGACAGTTTATGTTGATAACCTATTACTAGGTGCTGAGAGCAGTTCCACTCCTTTGGTTTCCTTTTCTTTTCTTTCATTCTCTGGTAGAATCATGGAATCTTCAATCCTTTCAGGTGCACAATTCCTTTTACATCCTTGAATCACAACATGCTATAATCTGTATCTATATCTATATGATCTATTGAGTCAATTAAATTCAGCAGACACCGCCACCACATGAAATCGTGGCGGTGGCAGAGGCATTGGAACAATGTGGGTTTCCATTTCTGTGGTCTCTAAAGGACCATTTGAAGGGTCTTTTACCAAATGGGTTTCTTGTGAGAACAAAAAATTGTGGGAAGATATTGCATTGGGCTCCTCAAACTCAGATTTTAGGACATGAATCTGTTGGGGTGTTTGTGACTCACGGTGGGTGTAACTCTGTTTTTGAGAGCATTTCTAATGGGGTGCCTATGATTTGCAGGCCATTATTTGCAGATCATGGAGTGGCTGGAAGACTGGTTGAGGATATTTTGGAGATTGGTGTGAAGATTGAGGGAGGGGTGTTCACCAAAGATGGGTTGGTGAAAAGCATGAATCTGATTTTGCTGCAGGAAGAGGGAAAAATCATGAGAGAAAAGGTACATTAGGTGAAGAAGACAGTGCTGGATGCAGCAGGGTCACAAGGGAAAGCAGCACATGATTTCAAGACTTTGGTGGGAATAGTTTTGTTGAGATTTGGCTCATTATATTTTGGGCTAAAATATTTAGTTGATTAGGATTTGATTTAATGTGGATTCTTAAAGGTTTTAAGGGATTGTTATAGATTTATTAGGATTTTATTGTAAAATAGAGATCAATAGAATCCACTATAAATAGGATAACAATGTAACCCTAAAAGTTGTACTTGGTACCACATGCTTCATGCCACAAGTAATACAAAGGAGCTATAACTACTCTATAGCCGCAGAGGTAGGTAATTTAGCCGAACTGCGTGACCAAAGATGTTGTGTGTTTTATCTGTGATTTCTCGCTCTACTACTTTGTGCAATCGAGGTGCTTGAATCCCCTACAAGTGGTATCAGAGCCGATGATTCGTGGGACCATGGTAACGGCTGGACAACTTCCGCAGAGGGGCCGATGGTTAGTAACCATGGTAACGGCCGAGTAACTTCTGCGGAGGGGCTGATGGTTAGTAACCATAGTGACAACTGATATCTTCCGCTGCGAAGGGAGGTCAACAAGGATTGTAGAAGTCGTCATGATAGGAGAAACCGACGGATCTGAAAGACACAGAACAAGGTGGAGATCTGTCTACTTTCAAGAGGCGATGGCCACGCCAGGGAAGGAGAAGTGGATGGATGCCAAGGTGGAGGAGTGAAGCAACGAGGTGTTGAGCAAGGTCGAGTTCAATCCCAAAAATCAGAATCAGGAAACTAAAGCAGCAGATCTTCATAGGGGAGTTCAGAATTGGTCAAGGTGGAGATTGTTGAGATTTGACTCATTATATTTTGGGCTAAAATTTTTAGTTTATTAGGATTTGATTTAATGTGGATTGTTAAATGTTTTAAGGGATTGCCTATCAAAAAAAAGGTTTTAAGGGATTGTTATAAGATTTATTAGGATTTTATTGTAAAATAGAGATCAATAGAATCCACTATAAATAGGATAACAATGTAACCCTAAAAGTTGTACTTGGTACCACATGCTTCATGCCACAAGTAATACAAAAGAGCTATAGCTACTCTATAGCCGCAGAGGTAGGAAATTTGGCCGAACTGCGTGACCAAAGATGCTGTGTGTTTTATCTGTGATTTCTCGCTCTACAACTCCGTGCAATCGAGGTGATTGAATCCCCTACAAGTGATATCAGAGTCGATGGCTAGTAACCATAGTGTCTAGTTCTAGCTCTTAAAATGCATACCCTCAAACTACCCCATTCTACCGTGAGTCACTTACTCTATTTGGTGTCTCAATTCTTTCTAATGCAACTCTTAGCAGAAATTTTTGGTGTCAATCTCGTTTTATGAAATTGAAAAGTTTATATCAAACAATACAAACAAATTGTAAGCTAAAACTTAGGAGTTTTAGATAATCATTTGTTTTTCTATTTAAATATCCCTAGTCATCGGGGTAGTGGAGTCTATTAGCTAGTCTTTAGCATTAATTAAGCAAGTAGTGACCCGTGAGAAATCAGGGCGTTACAGAAGGCGGAATTCAACAATCTCAAACTCATTCGCTTAATCAAAAGCTTCACAATGATGGAGTTATCCCACAATACCATTATATTAATATTTTTTTATTTCCATATAATTTAAATTTAAATGCTAATTCAATACTTAAATTAAATGAATGAGAGAGAAAAAATAATTTTTTATGCTAAGAACTCAAAAATTAAAACTGAAGGTGTGAAAAACGACTAGAAGGGGGGGGGGGGGGTTGAATAGAGTTTTGAATATAAAAACTTTCCCCTTAAGATTTAAACTAAATCTTTTCGGTTTATCTGAGATAGATGGTGCTGCGGATAAAGATAGAGAGAAGAGAGAAGCACACAAGTATTTTATCCTGGTTCACTTGATAAATCCCTCAAGCTAATTCAGTCCACCTGTTAAGGTGATTTCTTCATTCTTAAAATGAAGGCAATCCACTAATCAGATAATTGTTACAACTGCACTTGAAACCTACAAGTGACTAACAATACACTGACTTAGCTCACACTAAGATTCACTCTCTTAGTCTTCTCAAGGATACTGACCTAACTGGTCCCTTAAGGAATCACCAC
The DNA here is from genome assembly GCF_012489685.1 of Lotus japonicus. Classification (NCBI taxonomy): domain Eukaryota; kingdom Viridiplantae; phylum Streptophyta; class Magnoliopsida; order Fabales; family Fabaceae; genus Lotus; species Lotus japonicus. The sequence goes on along the minus strand of NC_080041.1, from coordinate 15,171,187 downwards.
TAAGATACACAGATCCTAGTCTTCTTAAGGATACTGACCTACCCGGTCCCTTAAGGAAAAATCAAACAACTGTTTGAGGTTGGTGTTTACAAAGGTTTGCTTCTGAATAAGCTGAGTGTAAACTAAATAAGAAAAGATGAAGAAAGTGGAGGCTTGAATCTTTTCTTGTATCGCAGCTCTTGGTTTCTCTCTCCTCAATCTTTCTTCTCTTCTTCAGCCTTAAATAGTCCAAGGTGCAAAGGATATTTCTGTTGAGAGAATGTGACCGTTGGAGGGCATTTCTGGAACTTCCAGAACCTGCTGTGGCTGAATATTGGTAGGTAGGCTTGTCAGAATAGTACACTGCTCTTGTACTTCTTGATAGTGACATTTGTCTGTAACCATTTACTTCTGATCTGTCGACGCTTCATGTTGGAACTTGTGAAGCTTGGTGATCAGAGTCAGAGGGAAGCTTGGATCCTCTGACCTTCGTAACTTCTACTTCTGGACCTTCAGAGCTTCTGGACCTTCAGAGCCTCTGATCCTCAGATCTTCTGATGAATATATCTTCTGGTGTCAGAATCAGAACCTGTTTGTCAAAACACTCAAGACAAACGTTAGAGTACCATAATTGTTCATCCACAAATAAATACTTGTTATTATCAAAACATAGAGTTGTACCACATGACCAAATCTTGATCTTACAATCTCCCCCTTTTTGATGATCACAAAACCATGTATTTTGATGAACAACTCTAAACAAATAAACTACACTTAGAGTATAAGGTATCAGAGTTAAAGCTTATCCTGATGTGTATAGTTTATCTAGCTCCTTCTGAATCGAAGACTCGAGCTTGATTCTGAGCTAAGCTTTCCCTGAATCTAATACTTAATATCAACCACGCTAGAAGTATATAGATTCTGAGCTATATTGAAGTATGTGATCAGAGTTAATTGAGTCATAAGATGTATCATAGCATTGAAAGAGATGACATCAATCAGAATGTATTGTCAGAGCATAGAAATTGATCACATAAGGGAGTTGTCAAGATACTATTAGTTCTCCCCCTTTTTGTCATAAGCAAAAAGAATGAAGGTGGAAAAAAAATAGTAAGAGCATAAGACGAAATACTCCCCCTCAGAAGGAATACCAAGGGATACTTGGCTGCTGATTAGTATATCTTCTGATGAGAGCAGAAGTGTGGTTCTGGTGACATCTCCATTCTGGACAAAATTTCATCTTCAGAATGAGAAACTAGGAACCTACTCTTCTTCTGATGACGCAAGTCAGAAGTTGTAGTAGCATCTTCTGATGTTGTTGCTTCTGGTTTGACAAGTTCTGAGTCTTTGTTTCTTTCTGAAACGGTCATGCTCATCTCTGCAAGCTTTTTCAGCTAGCTTTGACTTGTCAGAGTCAAGCTTATCATTAATTCTAACATGAATAGCGTTCAGAATATCAACAAAGGGATTCTTATCAAAAACCAATGATTCCTTGACCAAATCTTACTCTACTGATTCCTCCAAGATCAACTTCACCTTCAGGTTCAAGTTTTGGATCTTGGGACATATGCCTTTCTCCCGTCATGTGTTGCCTGCATCCACTGTCCAGGTTCCATGGTTGGAGTTTCGATGGACCTATTGAAGATATCTGCAACATATATAATCTTATCCCTAGGTACCCACTTTCTGGGTCCTTTCTTGTTAGTTAGCCCAGAAGTTATGACAACTTTGAGTCTTTCAACAGGATAATATAAAGGAATTTGAGCATGATATTTTGACATAGAGAAAGTTCCTTTCTTAAGAGATGATGGAGCAACTTCAGAAGGTTTAGAATAGCCAATGCCATATATTCCATTTCTGCTTACGCCATAGATCATTGAAGCCATTAAGCTTCTGTCTACGCTTTTAGCCAAGAATTTTTGAAAGGATTTTTCATATTTAGATCCATTCTTACTATCAGAGGCATCACAAGCAATAACTTCTTCTAACTTAATAATGTGATTTTTGAGCACAGAGTTAGAGTTAACTAAAGCATGATTACTCACATTTAATTCAGAAATCTTTTTCTCATGTTCAGAAGGAGTCTTAGAAGCAGCAGAGAAATCCTTTTTCAACTTTTTATCCTTAGTCAAGAGAGAGTTATATTTATCCATAATTTCAGACAAAGCATGTTTTAATTCAGAGGTTGAGAAAGAAGCGAATACCTCATTTTCATCGTCTGAGTTAGGATCTTCTTCTGATGCTGAGTTAAAGTCAGTTGCATCTTTTGACTCTGCTTCTTTGTCTTTGACAATAGCCATGAGTCCTTGAAATTCACCATCAGAGTCAACATCCTCAGACTCTGATTCATCAAAAGTCACCATCAGACTTTTCTTTGTTTTGAAGTGCTTCTTTGACTTTTTGTCCTTTGATGAGCCTTTGTATTTGCTCTGCCTGTGCTTCCAGATGCAGTTGAGCTTTCTGGATATCAGAGTCAGCTCATCCTCATCAGAATCTTCAGAGGCTTCTTCAGATTCTTCTGCTTCTGCTTGGAGAGCCTTAGCCTTTTCAGATTTGGATTTCAAGGCTATAGACTTTTTCTTCTGATCATGATGTTCAGCACGCTTTAGTTCATGACACTTCAGTATGCTTATGAGTTCTTCCAAAATCATCTGCTCAACATCTCTTGTGAGCTCCAAGGAAGTTATCAAAGGCATCCAGCTTTCAGGAAGACCTCTAAGGATCCTCATGACATGATCAGCAGTGGTGTAGCTTTTGTTGATGGGTCTTATTCCGGCAGTAATCAACTGGAATCTGGAAAACATATCCTCAATGAATTCGTCAGGTTCCATTTGGAAGGATTCATACTGCTTGATCAGAGACAACGCCTTTGTCTCTTTCACCTTTTTGTTTCTTTCATGTGTCATCTTTAAGGAACTTTTATACACTTAGCGGAATCACAATCAATAATTTTCTCATATTCTTCATATGAAATGGCACTTTGCAGAATAGCTCTTGATCTGTGATGATCTCTGAGCTCCTTCTTTTGATCTTCACTCATCTTCTCCCTTGGGATCTTTACACCATGTTCATCAACAGGAGGGGTGTAGCCATCAACAACAAAATCCCAGAGATCAGGATCAAAGCCAAGAAAGAAGCTTTTGATTCTGTCTTTCCAGAAATCAAATCTCTGACCATCAAAGATAGTTGGTCTTGCACTGTATTGATATTTGCTTGTAGTAGTGGTGGAATCCATGAGTTTTTCACACTGGCCCGGATCTACTGAACACTGTTAAGTGTGGTAATCAGAACTTGCGCTCTGATACCAATTGAAGGTGTGAAAAACGACTAGAAGGAGGGGTTGAATAGAGTTTTGAATATAAAAACTTTCCCCTTAAGATTTAAAGTAAATCTTTTCGGTTTATCTGAGATAGATGGTGCTGCGGATAAAGATAGAGAGAAGAGAGAAGCACACAAGTATTTTATCCTGGTTCACTTGATAAATCCCTCAAGCTAATCCAGTCCACCCGTTAAGGTGATTTCTTCCTTCTTAGAATGAAGGCAATCCACTAATCAGATAATTGTTACAACTGCACTTGAAACCTACAAGTGACTAACAATACACTGACTTAGCTCACACTAAGATTCACTCTCTTAGTCTTCTCAAGGATACTGACCTAACTGGTCCCTTAAGGAATCACCACTAAGATACACAGATCCTAGTCTTCTTAAGGATACTGACCTACCCGGTCCCTTAAGGAAAAATCAAACAACTGTTTGAGGTTGGTGTTTACAAAGGTTTGCTTCTGAATAAGCTGAGTGTAAACTAAATAAGAACAGATGAAGAAAGTGGAGGCTTGAATCTTTTCTTGTATTGCAGCTCTTGGTTTCTCTCTCCTCAATCTTTCTTCTCTTCTTCAGCCTTAAATAGTCCAAGGTGCAAAGGATATTTCTGTTGAGAGAATGTGACCGTTGGAGGGCATTTCTGGAACTTCCAGAACCTGCTGTGGCTGAATATTGGTAGGTAGGCTTGTCAGAATAGTACACTGCTCTTGTACTTCTTGATAGTGACATTTGCCTGTAACCATTTACTTCTGATCTGTCGACGCTTCATGTTGGAACTTGTGAAGCTTGGTGATCAGAGTCAGAGGGAAGCTTGGATCCTCTGACCTTCGTAACTTCTGCTTCTGGACCTTCAGAGCTTCTGGACCTTCAGAGCCTCTGGTCCTTCAGAGCTTCTAGACCTTCAGAACCTCTGGGCCTTCAGAGCCTCTGATCCTCAGATCTTCTGATGAATATATCTTCTGGTGTCAGAATCAGAACCTGTTTGTCAAAACACTCAAGACAAACGTTAGAGTACCATAATTGTTCATCCACAAATAAATACTTGTTATCATCAAAACATAGAGTTGTACCACATGACCAAATCTTGATCTTACAAAAACTTCTTATATAAGAACCTAGTTTTTATTTTTAAGAACTAAGAACTCCACGTCATCCCCTCCAGTCCAAAATAAGAACTAAGAGCCTTGCATTGGAGATGCTCTTATACAGGTTGTGTTTTTGGCAAATACATTTATGGTGAGGTAATTTGTCTCTAAGTAGGGAGATTTGCCAACGCGCGGTTAATAAATATGAACCTTAATAAATCTTACAACGACTCACTTACCCAGTTCTATTGTCTCAAAAATAAGAGGATCAAACATTGATACACTAGAACTGGGTAAGTGAGTCGTTGTACAATAGTAGTGAAGAAAGTGAAGGAACTCATATAATCTGTGTCTTGATAATACTTATTAGGTGAAGTATCGTTCAAATACTAAATAATATTCCAAAATTTCCATTATTATGTATCTTACAATTTATTTAATAACTAGTGGAATTACCCGTGTGAGGCACAAGTGACTTTTATTTTTGTACTGTTATAGCCAATGTATTTGTTTGAAATATACATCCAAAATTGATATTTTTGTTTGGATTTGTAAAGATTATGACATATTTTCATGTTGTGTCTTTATTCACCATAATTTTGTACTTATTTAAATAGTTAAAAAATTATGATCTTTTAAATTTAAAAAATTAAATTCATTTTACTTTTGAACTGAAAACTCTTATGGTCTTGATTTTTAAAGTAAAAATTTATAAAATAAAACGTAAGAGGAATATAATTTTTTTTGTTAAATTAATGAAGATAATAGCTTTGCTTTTTGAAAGGAAAAAAAGTATATTGTGTTTTAAAAATTCAATGCTTAATGCTAAGATAAATTGATTGAACTGATTTCATAACCACCTTCATTTAAGTTTTTTTTTATAAGCACCACCTTCATTTTAGTGATAGTTTTAGTTGTGTTTTACAACATCCTTCATTCAATTTCTTATGTTTTTTTACGCTCACTCACAATGAAACCCCCAAAAGCTTTACTTTTCATCTTCCAATCTCTTATCCTTCAATCTCTTCATATTGATTTCGTTGTTGTTGAGGTTAAACCAAAACCTATGCAGCAGGGTTGTTGTTGGCAATGGCACATGTTCGTATGAACGGGAAAAAATTCCTAAGAAAAAGATAGTTCTAATATTTACCGATATGTCTTTTTTATATATATAGTTTTTTTATACGAATACAAATTAGTTTTAATATTTACGGATATGTTTTTTTTTATATATAGGGTTTTATTTTATTTTTTTATACCAATACAAATTACTTTTAATATTTACGAATATGTTGAATTGAGATGATATGGGGGTGTCACGTGGAAAAACATTCTAGAAAAAAACATTCTTTTAGTATATTTTCACGTGTCATTGTTATTGCCACCATTATCACCACCGTCACCCACCACAACATATCCACCCCTGACTTTTGTTAGATAAAATCTAAAGTTTGTGTGTTATTATATTTTGGCATCTTTTTATAATCTTTAATTGCACAAATATATATAGATATAATTTATATATAATGAATTTATAAATGTTTGTTACAAATATATTTTTAAAGTTATTTTTTGTGGACTTTATACATTAGTATTTTTTAAAAATAATAAATTTGAATGTTGATTGAGAAAATATTTTCAATAATAATTTTATGTAAGATATTTTAATTAAAATAAGAAAAATTACATTAAGGATTTACGATGATAAATTTACTTGGTAATTTTTTTATGAGCAGGAAAGAAAATCACGAATTTTGAATATGTATTTTGTTTTAAATTTACTTGATATTAGTTATGTTGAAATATGCAGCTAAACACACTTTAAAGTGTTTTTAGCTGTAGGAAAAAAAAAATCTGAAAACGAAGATCATAACGACGACTGTCAATGACGGGGCGGTGATGATGACGAACAAATGGGAATGAGCGACTATAAAGATAGAAAAAGGAGAGAGGAGAAGATGGATATTGTGTTTGGAGATGGGTATGAAGATAAAATGAAGATGAGTGATGTTGGTGAGGGAAGAAAGAAGAGAGAGGATGTGAGGGGGAGTTGTTATGTTTTTTTCTTTATGAAGGACATTTTAGTATTTTTCACTTTTCATTAACGACATTTTTTTAGTATTTTTCACACTTTAAAAGCCGGTGGATGTGAAGGGTGGCAATAACAACTACCTAATAAGTCATTAATTTTTTAATTTTTTTTTAAGATATCTAGATTTTAGGGATGACAACGGATCGGGTCAGGCTCGGTTTCGCCTATCCCAAACTCAAACTCTCATATTAAACCCAAACCCAAACTCGTCGGGTTTCGGGTTTACCCAAACCCGTCGTAGTCTCAAATTCACGTCTTAACCTAACTTGAGGTATAGATTTTTTTGCAAAACAAAATGCAACTTGTATTAATTTATTGTGAAAAAACCTTTTATATATTTTTTTCCAAAAAATATGATACCTTAATGTTCTAATATGATCAAATTGTTAATAAATTAAGTTGTTAACATGATATGCAAGAGTAGTTTTTTGCTTATAAAAAAAATGTAAGAGTAGTTTTGCAATTTCATATATATTGTTTGGGTTCGGGTGCGAGTTTCACCAATACCAAACTCAAACCCAATCATATCGGGTTTTACCCGTAAAATCGGGTTCGGGTTCCATTGTCATCGCTACTAGATTTTTAAATTTTTCTTAGGCTTAATTGCACTTTTTGTTCTGATTTATGCCCTTTGTGCAATTTTGATCCCCTTTATTTAAAATGAGCAATTTTAGTACACTAAAGATCAGGACGTGACAATTGGGTCTTGCCGTTTAATTTCTAATGGGTAAATAGCCAACTTGGTCCTTGAATGTGTCAGCCGACTTGACATTGGTCCCTAAACTTCTAAAATGCCTCTCGCAGTCCCTGAATGCGGCAAAACTCATTCACGGTAGTCCTTGGGTTAAAAAAACTTGAGGGACGTTAACGGAATCAGTGATGTGGAATTTTTTTCCATCCAAGAGTGCTGATGTGGAAATTATTTATTTTCCCCCAAAAAATAAGAAAATGAAACTTCATCTCCTTCCTCCTCCTCCCTCAACCTTCATCTTCTTTCTCTCAACCTAACCTTCAAAATCAGCACCACTGCCACCACCACCAAATCCCCCCTCTCACCCAACACCACCACCACCACTGAAACCCTCTTCCACCAACACCAACCTCCCTCAACCTTCATCTTCTTCCACAAATCAGATCTCAGATTCGGCGGGTCCAAATCCAGCTACTCCAACCCGCGCGGTTGGATTCGAGTCGGGAGGGATCCGAAAAGAGGTACCACTCCGCCATGCGCTGCTGGCCAGGGTACTTGAGGGAGAATAATCATAGCTTCACGTCCTGTAACATTTTCCCCTAAAGCCTTCATCTTGGTCTCTAAATTGTAAATTCACAATTCGCAGAAACTCTACACCATCGTCTATTGCTGGGGACGGAGATGAGAGTGAAGATCTTGCATATCCTTCTCAAAATCCAACTCTTCAGTTCCTCTTTCATTTTATGCACTTTACATGTTTGTATCTTTGCTTCAATGGGTTGTATGTTTCCAAAATTTCATTCTTTTACTCGGCCTTCTTTTCTTGAATATATCATGAATTGGGTATTTGAAGAATGTAAAAAAAATGATGTTTTTTCTTGACAAATGTCACTCTGTCTTGATATTTGTTGATCTCCTACAAAGAGTAAGTTCTCCTTTTCATTTTCAACATAACTTTTGTAAGATGATGAACTTGTTCTGCTTTCTGGGTATGTTTGTTTTATCGTACATGTTGGAGAAGGTGGGAAATAGAGAATGGAGATGTTGGATTTCACTTTATGGAAGTAAGAACGTTGAAAGCTCTCATCGTGAAAACTACGTCATTGTTAAAGTTTTTTGGGTTCAATTTGTGATGAAGTTGGAAGATTTTTGGATCTGAATCAGAATTTAGAGGTGATAGAAATTATTATTTTTTCCACATTGGGGACTAGTTTGCCACATTGAGGGACTAATTTCACGTTTAAATGTTTTCTCAACATTCCAATTCCACTTAGGCAGTCCACCCAGGCAAAAAAAATTATAAAAAATAAATTTGTTAACGTCCGTCAACATGTTTTTAACCGAGGGACTAACGTGAATGAGTTTTGCTACATTCAGGGACCGCGAGAGGCATTTTAAAAGTTTAGGGACCAATGTGAAATCGGCTGATACATTTAGGGATCAAGTTGGCTATTTACCCAATTTCTAATGGAAGCTGCGTACGTGGACTTCATTAATAACATGACATTGTTAATTTTGCCACTGGATGCCATTTCATTTAAAAAAAAAAGAAAAGAACACATCATTAATAAATAAAATCCATATTCCTTGTCTTCCCCACCACTCTCTTCCTCTTCATCTTCTTCTTCCCTCTCACCGCCGCTTTGACCACCACCGTGCCTGTGAGTACAGTACCGTAGCAGCCAACACCACCTTCGCCGTCCCAAACGCCACAATCCATCTCTATCGCGACTCCTCTCCACCGCATCCCTATTCTTCGATCTCCCGTCCTCAACTGGGTTTTCTCAAGGTTGAAGCTTGGTTCTTCGATCGCCATAATTAAATTTTGTTCCCTATTTTAATTAAAAAAAAATATTTTTCAATGTAGCGGAATTCCATCGGATGATTGTGTAAAATTTATTTATACCGACGCGTACACAGGGGCGGACCCACAGCCAAGTCAGGGGGTTCAGATGAACCCCTGAAAAAACATAAAATTCTACTTACCCCCTTGTAATGTTTTTTTTTGAACCCCCTGAGATTTTATATTTGCAGCCAGACCCCACTTACTCCTCTCTCTCACACACTCACAGACACGCAGTCACGCTCTCACCCTCTCACTCACGATTCACGCTCGCTCACCAGTCCACGCTCTCACCCTCTCGCACGGCGCACCACCACCACCGGTCACCACCACGCCACGCCACCACCGTCCACCAGTCCAGCCGCCCGTCTGCTGCGGCTCTACCCTAGGTATGGCTGATTTCCCTAACCCTAAATTGATTTCCTTTCTCTTCTCAAGCTTGATTTTGATGACATGTTTGGTGATTTGGTCATAATCGTAGCCTTAGACTACTCAAATCCCTTCTACCCATCACCTTAGCTTGATTCTCACTTTGTATTTTGTAGTATATATTTGTGTATTTTTGCTATAATCATAGTTTTTAGATGTTCTCAGTTTATGAGGCAAGAGGGGTTTTAGTAAGGTTATGTTCTTTGCAAAGAAATTTTGAAATTCTACTCTGGGAAACCAAAATTTGGGCTTGGGAGTGTAAGCTGTAAGGTACCAGACCAAGTTTAGGGAGAGAGAGTTTGCACAGGTCCTTGACAAAACATAATTTTCTGAAGTCCCTTCCTAGATGCATTTACACGTGTTGATTTGATAAATAGAGTACGAACCAAGAGAAAAAAGGTGCTGTGATGAAAATAACAATACTTTCATTCAATACTCATAGACATAATGGTCCAATTGAGTAGATTTGGTAAATTTGTCAAATGAGTTTGTAGTACTTTGAACTGATTGAGTTGTATAATTTTTGTTTTTCTTACTCATATAAAAGATCCCACAAACCCAAGAATCTGCCTGGAGAGCCTATGATTGTGGTTGGAAGTATCCCTAAGTTTTGTTTTTTTTCTGATGGTGAAGAGGTTTTTCTGGGTACAGATCGTTGTTGCTGTCATGAAGTTACAAATATGAGTTGTTTGTAGGCCTGAACTCTGTAGCTTCATGGTTTTTGCAAGAGACAAGGGTCTGGTAATTGTTTTGCTGTCAATTGGAGGCTGAATTGCTTTTCAAGGCATGTAGCCAAGTAAAGGAGATTGCAGAGGCTGAGTTTTTGCAATAGGAGACTAGGAGTGGTGGGATGTTTTTATTAATTCTGGTGGAGTTGTTTAGCTCTGTTCTGAGCCTTTTGGCTATTGATGTTTTTCGTTTCTATGCTTTGTGTTAAGTGCTCAACTTTGGTTTTCTTATTCTTGTACATTGTATAGACTTTTGTCTTTTTGGGTACCCCTAGTACTCTCATTCAATACATTTAGCTTATCCAAAAAAAAACAGTTGTTTTTAATTATATTTTTATCGATGTACTGATTTGAAAATTTTGAACCCCCTGACCCCGGGGTCCTGGATCCGCCACTGCGCGTACACACATTTAATCCTTATTATTATTTGGTGGATATATTTTATATAATGCCCCAAACCCAAATTCATTCACTTTTATTGACTATAGACTAGAAGAACAACATAAATGTTCACCAATGACCATAGGCAACAAGAGAGAACAGGAAAATATGGAACTCCCAGATTGCAATACCTTCAGGTGCTTCTTCATTTCTTTCTCTCTAACTAATGAAATCATTTTTTTTTTTGTAATTCAGTAATATACACCATTATGTTGTATGTGTTGCAACTTGCAATTATTTGGTTTCATATGAGAACCTAAGATGAATAACATATGAAATCAATTTTTTTTTGTAATTCAATAATGTACCATTATGTTGTATGTGTTGCAATTATTTGGTTTTGTATGAGAATCTAAGATGGATAACATTTTTTTCAGGAACTGGTGACTCAGTTTCAGAATGCTTCTGAGGAGGGTAAACTGTTTTTGTATATTAATATTTCCTGAATGAAGCACTCTTTAAATCAAGCACCTTTGTTTATAGATTGTTTAATTCTACTATCTCATTGTTTGATGGTGTGTTTCTTGTGTTTCCAGAAGCAAAAGAGAAGATTTTAGCGAATTTGGCCAACTTCGCTTATGATCCTTACAACTATAACTACTTACGTCAGGTATGGACCCATTAGCTTCATTTACAAGGAAAGAAAAGTGCGCGGGATGAACTAAGATGTCTTTGCTTAACTTTGCAGCTCAATGTTTTGGAACTTTTCCTTGACTGCATAACTGAACCCAATGAGAAGCTAATAGAATTCGGTATTGGAGGGGTCTGCAATTCTTGTGCTGGTAATTCTTGTTCCGTAATATTGTGGTTTCTACACCTCTACTTGATTAATTGTCTTTGATTAATAAAAATAAGTAACAATTTTTTTGCAGATCCAGCTAATGCAGCAATTGTAACTAAGGTTGATGGGATACCTCTTATCATTCAATGTTTATCAAGCCCGGTCAGAAACACTGTAAGGATATGAACTTGCTTATTGACATTGTTTTCCTTTGTTCATTCATGATTATGTTTGGCTCTTAAGTTCCAGACCCTAGAGCCTCTAGCCTAAAGGGATTGCTAAACCATGAATAGCGATAAATTGCTTTTAGATATCAGTTTTCCCCTCGACAAGTTATGCACATGTATGATTTACGTTACTTACTTCATCAATAAATGTTAAAGCTTATATGTGAAAAAAAAAACTATCTGATTTTTCATATGAAATTTAAATATTTAAAACATGCTTGCCTTTCTATTTTCCATTTTTTTATTTTGGAGAACATTCTATTTTAATTATATCCTTTATAATTACTGAACTCACTTTACTACCATTTTCAAGGAAATTTGCATTAGCAGTTTCTACTATTCTTGGGCTATGGTTTGTACAATAAAAGATATTACCCTTTAGATTTCTCTAGGTAGCCAATGAAGTAACCACTCACTGGTCGAGGATCTAACTTCTTTTCATGTGGATTATATACTCTTGCTTTTGCTAGACAACCTCAAACATGCAAGTGCCTTAAACTAGGTTTTCTGTCAGTCCACAACTCAAAAGGACTTTTAGGACCTGCCTCAGTAGGAACCTCTTTAACAAAGACAACAGTTTTTAATGCATGTATGATGTATCCACAAAAATTTGTGTATAGAAAAATTACTCATGATACTTCTAACCATATCCAACAATGTTCTATTACACCTTTCTGCCACAATTTGTTGTGGAATTAAGCGTAACATGCTTAATGAAAGTTCCCCATACTTGTGGCATAAATGTCCAAGGGAAGATTAGTAAAGAATGTGATTCTACCAAATCTAGATTTTACTGATCTTGGTTGTGTGTGGATTGCATTAAGGGAAAGCAAACCAAATACAAAGAGAAATGCGCCATAAGAAGTTAATGCTGTTGAGGTCTATATCGACAAGTTAAAGTCGAAAGTCCTGATTGGCATGGTGAATATTATGGAAAACATGATGAAATCCTGTTTCATTTGCAAAACTTCTAGAAAGGCATGACATTGTTGGTAGTTTAATTATATCCCTTATAATTACTAAACTCACATTAATATCAATGCATTCTCAACATTGCTTCTGATAATTACAGAGTAAATAATGTTTTCTTATATTATCTGTACATTCTAAAGTTGATTTATGGCCATATAACCGTTCATTACAAGTTAATAAACAACCAATGCATTTACCTGATTTTAGGTAAATTCTGCACTTGGAGCACTTTACTATGTCTGTGATGAATCTAACAAGGAAGAGGTTTTAAAGCCTGAAGTTATTGATGTCATCAAGAGGTATGCTGCAGCTGAAGAAGTTAGCGTGAGCTTCAGTAATCTGGCTAAAGCATTTCTGGACAAACATTTATCAGGGTACTAGTTTGAGACACTTTACCATTCCATACTTATTTGAGACAAAATATCTTGTGTGAGGCTACTTTGTACCCGTTTGGATGCAAAAGAACACTTATTGAAGCTTATTTAGTGCTTTTTCTAGTAAATAAGCTCCAATAAGCTCTAATAAGCATGTATGCAGACGGGTTCTTTGTTGCTCACAATTTAGATTACACACCCCAGTGCACCACACTCCAATCCCAGTTCTCTAGTTGCTTATTGAGACTGAGTCTCTGACCTAGATCATGTGCTTTACTAGATGTTGATTGCACTCACACAAAAGACAGAACCATAATGTAAGTGTGGAACCAAGTATTTGATCATATAAGTAGCTGAAGAGAGGAATATTGACCGTTCTCGCCATTTTCTTTTGTAAATTGACATCTTTTCCTTATGATGGTGTAGATATTGTGTGGAAATTATATATGAAGAGATTAGTTTGTTGTCAAAATACAAATGTGAAAAATTCAAAACGATGCTTGCCCTCTTTAGTGTGCTGAAGCCATTTTTTTGGTACATAGGAATGTATGTGTTGAAGGCATTTGCACCAGTCACTAGTGTATGACTATGAGAGTAATGTAGGAATATTTATAATTTCATGCTGGATTATCAAGCTTGAAACATATCTTTTGTGCATTTAAATGTTAAAATTAGCAACTGATGCTTTAGATGTCCGGAAGCGTAGTCATGTTGCTTGAAGATGAAACTGAACCACGGTGGTTCAATTTTTTACTGACAACATTGAAAAAAGGTTGTAACCTACTGTTGCTAAAGGTCTGCCTCTGTCTTTTATATATGCTTTTCATTGAGCCTAATATGAGTGTCCTGGGCTATTCTCTCTTAAGATAAGAGATGGGAGCTCAAAGGTTGTTTTTCTTGTGCAACATCATTGCTCTTCTCAAGTTCCAATTAGGTTTTTAGCGTTGGTCTTTTTTATCCCTCGATGATGCGGTATGTTAGTGGTTGGTTTGTTTCATTAGAGCCTTATTTTTCTGGGGCTGGAATCTCTGTTTTGAGTTGGATTTTTGGTTTTTATGTAATTATGTGTCTTTTTTTATGTGTCTTTTTTTCTTTCTTTCTCGAGATTACTTATCTAGTGAGGTCTGTATTTGTCACTTCAAGCTCACTTGAGAGAGCCTATTCTCAAGTTTATATATTTATAATATCTAGTTCTGTTTAAAAAAAGAAAAACTTGATTATCAAAAAAAAAAAAAAACGTGTACCATGTTCTGGGCGAAGCAAATAGAGTAATGTATTGCTCATATTGTGGATAGAAGATTCCTCATGAATATTGCATAGAGTGCAAAGAGCACCAGTAGGCATATCCTTATTGCTTTTTTTTTTTCCTTAGTAAGAACCAAAATTGCATCTTTAGCAACAAGCCGAAGGTAACACTTTAGTCTTGGGTTTCAAGCTCGTGTCTAAGATTATGCATAGATATCTATTGAAATTAGTGCAAACATTTGCAATTATTTTTATCGAAACAAATTTGTCATGTGAATTTGAATGAAAGTACATTCAGATTGCATTCAACCTAAGGAAATTGAAGACTTAAGTGCATGTTTAGGAACTCGTTTAAAAACCATAGAGGCTTATGCAGTCCATAGAGGCCAAAATCTTCCTTCATATTTTCATGTTGTCTTGGCTTAATCGTCATATCTTTTGGAAATGTGTAGAAAGGGAAGAAGGTTTTTTGGAATCATTCATATATGTTGATCATGATCGTGATATCCGTGGTTTTAATTTGTCAGTCAGTTCAACAATTGTACTGTCTTTCGGATCATTTGATTATTCCTCTTATGTAAATCTACTCGAAGATCCTATAGCCTTTGAATAACCTAGTAGGTGATGACATGAGGGCATGTTTAGATTGAGATCAACTTGAAATTAGATATAACTTGATGAAAGTTTGAAGTTACTTTCACGCTTACTACATTGAAATTTATGTTTTTTCATTGAAGTTCTCTCATAACATATATGAATTGAAAATTAAATACATGAAAATCGTTGGTGATCACTACATTCAAATTAGGCTTAGGCACATTTTCAAATCTAAGTGATATAATAGTCAAATTCTAAACAAAGGCTACAACTAATAAGCATCAAATTATCACATTGTGACTAAATTTTTTTTAACTTGTTAGAATTCATTAAACACGAACAATAGGTTTAGAAGTTTGTACATCATCATGAACTAAGGAAGCAAAGAGCCCAACGAACCTCAACCCTGGGGATAGGACTGCACAGGAAGCCGAAGTCGCCTCTGCGAGAACTCTCCACGGACAATAAAACAAAGGCGGTAATAGAGGCATTATAATTGACCTTCACCACATTTGTGAGAGGTCGCTCCCACATTAAAGGAAGCACCCTAGAAAAACTATACTCCCATCCATGTTTATTTAATCTGAAACTGAAACATCAAAAAACCTTCTCATGAGATGGTGCTTAAACCCTTCAACTTTCCCGCCAAACCCACCACCGCGCTTTTCCTCCTAACCGCCACCGCAACCGCCGTTGCCGCCGCCAACGCCGGCGACCTCTCCCCCGCCCCCGCATTCTCCACCGACAAAATCGGCGCCGAAATCCACGGCCTCGTCCGCACCGCTCGCGCCGTCTCCACGGTAACCGATTCAATCTCGATTCTCTCCATTTTCTTCTCGCAGCTCGTGATTTTCCTCACCTCCTTCGATCTTCAATCTTCCAGGTCGCTTCCACCGTCGTCGACTACGAATTCTCGCTCCGCGGCCTTCAACGCCACTCCGATCAGTATCGCCATGCAATTTCCCAGGTTTTTCTGCAACTCGTTCCCCTCGTTTTCAATCGGCGCCGAGAATTGCCAACGAATTTGAGATCTCTGTTGGTGCTAACAACAACTTCAATTTTGTGCTGAGTGGTGATCGATTTTTTTGGTGCTCTGCAGGTTCATCTACGCTCTGCTGAGAGGCTTCTCAGGCTCTGCGAAGCCAACAAGGGGTTTTATGTGAAGGCTGGACAGTTCGTCGCTGCGCAGAAAGTGCTTCCAAGAGAGTACTCTTCGACTTTGTCCACGTTACAGGACCAGGTATATAGCTCAATGTGTCTATGCAAAGTTCAAAGTTCCTTTCATTTTTTTATTGGGTATCTTGCTAATTGGAATATCTTGATGACTTAGGTTGCTCCTCTTCCTTTTAAAGTTGTTGAGGAAGTGTTGAAGGATAATCTTGGACCTGATTTCGCTGCGATGTAAGTTAACAACTTAAGTGGCTAAACAAGCTCTTTTTATTAGCTTCATGACATAAGAGTTATCTGGGGTTAGAGGGTAAATACTGAACAATGCATAAGCCAATTTTATAGCTTGAATTGGACTGAGTTAGCAATAGCCAGTTTTGAAGTAAGCATCGTAATCATTGATTGAGTTATTTTATTGACTTTATCAAAGTAAGTAATTACTATCAATGGTTTTGATGCTTACACTCACTTTAGAGGAGCCAAATCCGTTAACTTATACCTTTTCCCATAAGTTTTAGTCATCTTTTAAGTAACATCACTTTTTGTACTTGTGTGAACTCTATTACATAGGTTTTTGTCAATTGATGAACAACCGACAGCTGCTGCATCTATTGCTCAAGTTCACCACGCAGTGCTTAAAAGTGGACATGAAGTAGCAATCAAGGTTTGTCCTGTGGGTGTCAGTTGATTCTTGAATCCCTGATGGCTGTCATTATGTACAATACTTTTTTGAAAATGACTTCCAAGTTTTTTTTTTATGATGTTGAGATAAATTTTTACTTCATGCCTCAATCAATGTGAACTTGAGCCTTGTGCTTTAGGCGATTACATCCTTGTGGGGTTTGGGATAGGAACTGGATTTAAACTAATTGTTCATTGTAGTCTGGGCTGATGGGATTTGTAACATGAAGAAGTTAAATATGTTGTTTTTATAATTATAGTGAGTGTAAGACTGGAGGATAATTTTAACTCCTGAATTTATTTTAATAAATGGCCTTGTCATGTCCTAAGCTTTCCTACCTGTCTAAATTTACATTTTCAATGGGTATCATCGTGTATGTTTATTTATATATCTCAATAAAACATGAATTGGTATATATATATATATATCACTTTGCTACTACTACCAAATAGTAACTATCAGATATAGAATAGTAACTGCACATGTAAGACATAATTGTCTTCCTAACTACAAATATCTGTGTTTTTAGAGTCTAACTTCCTATCAGAAAAATTACTTTGATGGTTTGGATGTTGCACTTGATTAACATTCAATCACTTGATATTTTTTTCTCAGTTGTAATTACTAATTACCAAGATAATATAGCCAATCTTTCAGTAGATGGAAGTATTCTTTCTGATAATAATTCTAATTTCTAGTTAGAACATATTGTTATTTTGCTGATCATGTGGTGGAATATTATGCATAATGTTGCATGGACAATAAATTGTTTAAATATTTTTTTACTTCTGTCATTTTATTCCAAGTGATGCTTCTAGCTATTTCATACTTTGAATTGAGGTAAGCTACATCTGGAAAGCCACTTCTTGAATGTAAAATCATTTTCTTCACTGGTAACTAGGTGCAATATCCTTGGATAGAGCAGCAGATGAATTTTGATATAAGAACAATGCATTTCCTGTCCAAAACTATTTCATGGGTATGCT
Organism: Lotus japonicus; assembly: GCF_012489685.1. Lineage (NCBI taxonomy): Eukaryota > Viridiplantae > Streptophyta > Magnoliopsida > Fabales > Fabaceae > Lotus > Lotus japonicus. Next base: position 15,153,544 of record NC_080041.1, on the reverse strand, counting down.
CTTACTCTTCACAGCTCTTATCTAATGAAATAAATTAAAGAATTTATGCTGTAAATTATTATTATACTTGCATGTTTTTAAACATCTCAATCGATGGTCATTATATTATGTTGATTGTTGATTGAAAAAGATGGGGATAAAAAATTTAGACTAAGTGGAACCAAATGGAAATTTGTTTACGTAACATTAGTGTTGAATCTTCTCCTTATGATAGTCCAATGATTCTGTGTTGGTCAATCTAGAACAATTGTGAAGAACTAATTATAGGACTAACAAGAACTGTCTCTCATCTGATTGGAAATCGGTAGCACAGATAAAATTAATGAAATATCTAGGTTCTCATAGTCGTTAAATCTAGCTGAATATAGAACCCAACCAAGTGTCTCACCTGATAAATCATTTCTCACATTCACAAAAACCACTTTTTCTGTTCGTAGTGCTGATATTTGGTGGAAACGTTTCATTTTCAACTAATATATAGCAATGATTAAATAGCGGCATACATTATTTTGATGATGAATTATCACTTGAGAGAAGTATTTATCCTCATAAATGGGTAATGGTAATAATAATTGAAAATAAAATGTATGATCAGTTAGCATGCAGAGAAAACGTAAGGACCTGTTTGAAAATTTAGTTTAGTGTTGAAAATGTTTAAGTTTCAACACAACAAATGAGTTAGAATACAGCTGCAAACAGTTTATGTACTATCTTCTGAAAATGATTTTTCAGAGATGAGCGGAAAATAATATAATATTCTGCTGCAATCATTATTTAAGTTATTTATGTGAGAGGTGTTTCCTTTAACGTTGTCTCAATGTAAATACCTTTGTTTTCACTTCATGCCAAGTAGTCGAAAATGCTTGCTATTACATGACTGCACATATTTAAGGCCGTACTCTCAGTGTTAAGAAATTTCATTTTATCAAAAAGGCTTAGGTAGTACTGGAGTGTGGTATATTTGGCTGGAGCAAGATTCCTGAATATTTATCCTTTAAAGCAAAGGTACTTTGGTTGGTCTTTTGGGCTGATGTACTTTATCTGTTCTTTCCTCTGGAGCATCTTTTCTGATTGTAGGAAGATTCCTTTTCCTCCTATCTTGTGCCCCTTTCTTTCTTACTAAATAATTTTTTTAATGAAAAGGAATAACAAATAAAATGTCTAATTGTGGGTTGAAGTTGAACTCTATTCTGTCCCTATTCTCTTTTTTTTTCTCATAAGTTTTCATACATACACTATTACATTTCGTTAAGACTGCTTCCTTTGGTTGCAGTTATACCCTCAATACAGGCTTGAGTGGCTACCATTAGCGTTTGCCAAGTCCATGTCTTCAGAACTTGGTCAGTAAGAAAGCCAAGTAAATATAGATGACTGTTACTTTCTGTCCGAAATGCATTCTATCATTGTTTTTGTTACATTTTCCTTTCTATCCTACATTAGGGCATACCAGCTGTGGACTGTCTAGCATTTGAACCCCTTTGAAATTGCACTATATGCTCATGTTCCAGACATTGCTTGCAAAAGAACAACAAAGCCTTTTCCAATTTGTTGGGGTCGGTCAAATGGATCACATGACGCTATAATGCCCTGTCTCATATTATAAATTCAAAGATTCTCCGTTTACCTCTAAACCTCTCTTAATGATTTGACTTATTCTCTTTGTCTCCCTACTAACTACTGACTATCCTCCATCTCCTCCATGATCCATCATACATTCCCAAATTACCTTAGACAAGACTATCAGTTTTTCTAATAGAAGCTAGCCTAACTTTCTCTCTAATGATCGTATTTTTAATCCTATCTTGTCTTGTGTAACTTCCCATTCAATTTAACATTCTCATCTCTGTGACATTGAGCCTACTTTCTTGTTTTCTCTGAAGCACTCAACATTCAGTTCCAGCCATTAGTTACTGTATATTGTAACGCTCTTATCTATGTGACATTGAGCTTACTTTCTTATTGGCTTTGAAGCGGTCAACATTCAGCTCCAGCCATTGGTTATTGTTTAGTATTTATCCTGAAGAAATAATTAAGGATAGGTAGTCTTGAGGTTGATTGATCCAATGAAACATACAAAAAAATTAACAACATTTTGTGTTTTTAAGTTAGCCTTCTTGGTCTTCATTTGAAATAACTGAATGAATGAGATGTATTCCCTAACTTCTTCCCTGCAGACTTTGTTAAGGAGGCAAGGAATTCTGAGAGAGCAGCTAAAAATTTCAGAAACAACAAAGTGATCAGGATTCCTCATGTGTTCTGGGTATGATAACTTAGATCGTTTTTGTTCCTCCTGTGGACTTCCTATTTAGTATTTTATTATACTACTTTCCAACTTACCATCATAATAATGCACGCAGGAGTTGACAACAAGCCGAGTCCTAACCATGCAGTTTTATAGGGGACGCAAGGTACGAAGTATCAATCATTTCAGTAAATTATTATTTTAGGAAAAAAATGTGATTAGTCATGTTAGCTCTCAGGTAAGACATTTCAATATCTGCAGCTACCTTTAAATTTCTTATGATAAGTTAAGCATGAAGCACCAGCCGTTTTCATGTCTCCCTTATTCTCTCATCAATTTAATCTAGTACATATCTTCCCCACTTTCCTCATTTGGTCAGATACCCTGAAAACTCTCCTGATTTATTTTTTTAAGATTCTTAGATGAATCTTTTGTTCATCTTAAATGAAACGTAAAATAATAATTCAGCTTTGTCCACTCTTTGTTTCATATTTTACTGATTACATTCTATTCAGTAATGACACTAGTTGAATGGGCTCAACCTTAAGGTTCAAACATGCTTAAGCCCAAATTACTTGTAGTAGACTCCTGAAGCCGTATATAAACTTTATAGATTATGCTTTTGTCTCTTCGATGTGGGACTTGTAGTAGACTCCTGAAGCCGTATGTGAATGCTTGTCATTCACATCCACATTGAGCCCACTAGATTCATAGGGTTATTCATTAGGTGATTTTAGTTTTCAAAAGTTAATTCAACAATCCTGACCCTATCACACACGAGGCCTATACAAAATGAGACAGTTGCATTATGTATCATTAGTATTTCTTAGCTACCCAATAGATATTGTCCAAAATACTTAATGTGTTACCTATTGTTGGCTCCTTAAGTGGTTGTTTATCCCTCCCATGCGCAAGGCGAGAAAAATCAAATTTACATTGTATGAAGAACAAAATGGCCTAATGACAATGAAAAAAAATAAAAATGACATGAAGAAATGAAATAAAAATGAAAATGAAAATCTGAATACCGAAAATTGGATTTATTATGTTGAAATGCTAACTTGACTGCTTATTGAAATAGAACTAGCTGACCTGCCTGTCTTCTCAAATATTTGCTTTCTTACTCGATCTGATTGTGTTGGAGATTTGTTATTCTTTTGAGTAGAAGAAAAACTGCATCATTGAAGCTGTTTGGTATTCTTCTCAGATAACAGAAACTTCTGCATATGTCAGTAAAAGTATTTTCATAGGTAGAAGAATAAGCCAAACCCATTGATTTTTGCATTTATTATTTCACAAAATCAGTTTTGCATAGTCAATTTTTTATAGTTACTTCATTGTGCTTGTAGCAATGTTGATATATTCAAGTTGTGCTATGCTTTAGATGTATGCATCTTACGTTCTAGTAATCAGATGCTTATTAAATTTCAGATTGATGACTTGGACTTTCTGAATCAGATTGGGGTTGATCCAGAAAAGGTTGACTCATAACAGCTTTGGTGAACTCATGTAAATTGTGTTTTATGTTCAGTATGGTTGGATGTATTTATCTTGTGTTATGGTGAAACATTGGCAATTGGTTGATGATGCTGTACACAATCTAATGAATATACAGTACAAGTCTCGTTCAGTTTGTCCTACTCTTAGTGTTAAGTGATGACATACTTAACTGATGCATTCAAAACCTAAAAACTGAAGGTAGCAAGGTCACTGATTGAGATGTTCGCTGAGATGATATTTGTACATGGTTACATACATGGTGATCCACACCCTGGTAATATACTAGTTTCTCCGGAAGGTCAAAATGGCTTCTCCTTGGGTACGTACTTCAATATTTGAGATAATTTTTTCTCTAATCATTTAAATTTAGAAGACCAGAAGAGTTGAGCCCCGTGACATCATTTTGCAGTTCTACTAGATCATGCAGTCTACATGGAATTGGATGAAGAATTTAGAAAAGATTTTTGCCACTTATGGGAAGCTTTGATTCTCAAGAACTCAAAGAAAATAATGTTGCTTGGCGAGCGATTTGGTGCTGGGAAGTATTCTAGATATTTACCCATCATTTTTACTGGAAAAACTATTGAAAGGTTCCTTCTTAACTCTTTGATCATTGATGCATATGCTTGTAGTTTGTAGTTTGAAATAAAGTTCATTTTGAAGATTATAGCTATTTACTTTGGTGTTCACTTATTTGGTGGAATAATAATAACAACTGTAAAATACAAACCACTGCAATTGGTTTGATCTGTCTTTGTATTGTTTGGAATTTTCCTTTTTATCTAACACATGTATCATCTACGGAAGGCCTGTTCGAGCCCTGAACATCCACATCCTTGTGGGGCTAGCTCTCCTGTTTTTTGCATGACTCTCTTTTATTTAACAAATTTATAGTGGTAAATAGTCAAGGATTACTAATACTATAGTTATAAGTAGTCAAGGAGTACTGTTGTCTGGCTGTTAAAACTATTGCACTTTTTTTTCGTAATTGTTTATTGCAGGGAATGTCAAATATCAGATAAATGAAACCTAAAGTGGAAAAGCTTTCCAAATTAGGCTCTGTATCTCAATGTTTGCTGCATGAATTTTTTTCGTTAAAAGGCTGATGTCAAGGACACAAAAAGTGTGATAGGTTGAAGTTCAACCTGATTGTTATCAGAAAAGAAAATCGTGCATGACATGATTATGATAAACACCACCTTAGTTGCGCCCAAGTGTAGTGGTTGTCGGCAGAAAAAATTCGGAGTTGATGTTTTGAAAGAGTGGGAGAAAGAGCTATTTGATGTTTTGAAAGTGACGGAGAAAAAGAGCTATATGATGTTTTGAAAGAGAGGGAGAAAAAGAGCAGTTTCCAACGTGGGAGCTTCCCTATTATGTTAGGAGCCTCATTCATTGACTAAATTCAACTGTCATCTAGTTTTTTTTTTTTGTTAATATCTAACCAACTTTTCAGAAGTATAATAATCTTTGTAAGCTATGAGAAAGAATGGGGAGGAAAAAGAAAGTATTTATGGAAAAGTGGCAATGTACTATATATGCTTTAGGTGTTTTGTTGTAGCAGAATGCTTGAATATATTAAAGGAGGAAGCACGATCCACATTTTCTGTGGTACATGAGTGCATATTGGACCTTTCTTTGGTTCTCAGACTGGGGTTTATTGCAGGGAACTTCTTGACAGATATATGCACAAAGATGAAAGAACTTTCTTGTGTTAAACGAGTCTTTTTTTTTCTATGCTGTGTTCTTTTTTCTGAGGGGGGCGAGGGTATCTTATTCTCTTCTCTTTTGTAATCTTTGCTCCAATTTTTTTTTTTCTTGCATAACAAGAATATGATGAAGCTTTTTCATGTGAGTTGCAGCAAATATGGTTTCGAAATGTCAAACCAGGAAAAAGAGACTATAAAGCACGAATTGAAATCTCTGATGTTTGAGGACTTATCTTTATTCATGGAATCTTTGCCCCCAGATTTTATCGCCATAATGCGTGTAGAGTAAGAAACAGAGTCTTGCTTGCTTTATTGGGTGCTGATAATTTTCTTACTTGATGATGGGCTTAATATATTTTTTTTCTCATTCTAGTGCTCTGATAAGGTCTAGCATTAGAAAGATGGATGCCTCACGGCTCAGCAGGTTGCTAATCTATACCAAATACGCGGTGTATGGTCGTCTTTGTCCAAAGTTGGATGGTGAATCGTGTCAAATGCCCACAACAAACTTTTGTAAGTTCCCTTTCCATCTCTGAAATCTACATGAAAGCTTGTCTTGATAGTCAATTACACAACTAACTGCTGCTATATATATGTTTCAATTATGTTATTCCTATACCTAAACCTTGTTATCTAACTATACTTGTTTCTTTTGGAAGAGGATCTAAACCAAACTCACTTCTCACTTTTTTCTTAATCAAAAATGGTTTCTCCAGTAAAAAATACTTGCATTCAACTTGGAAGCATTGGTTGAGAGCACCATATTTATGCAAGTATTTCTCGCAAAGAGGAGAATAAATGCTATAACTTGCAGACTGAATTTTCCTTTTTGTTACCAGATTTTGCTGTGAAAGCTGTTTTTTTCAGTTTCATATCGAGGTTAAAATATTATCACATCCTAGTAAAGGCCTTCACCGGTGAGAATAATTTTTACTTAATAGTTTGATTTATATATATCACCTAAAGTTTGAACTAACTGTTATCTCTTTTCCTCTTTACCAGGCGCCACTGACAGTACCCCTCGGTGGCAGAAGGTGAAGAACGCACTGAATTACTTGTATAGCAAGATCAGTAGTGACTTTTGGGGCCTTCTGGTGCATTCCGTTTTTCTTCTTTTATGTATGCGTCCAAGCGCATTCAGTTGAACATTGGATTCTATGCCTAGAGGTGAGGGCTTATTTTGTCAAGGAGTTACATCCTGATATAGTTTGCAGGCTGCAAATTGCCAAATATTGGCGATCCATTTTCGCACTTCTTTATAAAGCATAAGCGAGTGCTGTAAGGGTATGCCAAATGTAACAAATTGAGATACTTTGGATCAGTTTGGATGAAATAGTCAAAATTCAGATAATTGAGATCAGTTTCATAAGCTAATGATTCACTGAATCAGTTTTATAAGCTAATGAATACTCTTTTTCGTATCTTTTTCATAAGCGAGTAATTCAGATGTGATTCATTAGATCAGTTTCATTATTTTATTGATTTGTTCCTTATTTATTTGAGATTATGTGTCTTTTATTAGTTTTTTTATTTAACTAGAATTCTGAGTATACCCTTACTATAAATATGGGCAAGTAATTTTCCGATGTATCAAAAAAAAAAATATGGGCAAGTATTTTTTTTTTCATGATCACATATTTCCATCACTTTTTAAATTTTAGTGAAAATAAATGGAAAACCAAATCAGACCCTTTATTTTCAGAAACCCTTTGTTTTTGGAAAATGTTAAGTGATGTAGATATTCAAAGAAAGCAAGGAATGGAAAATAGAGAATGGAGAATTAATGAATAAATGTTATATATGATGTGGTGCAATTAGAAGTTAGAAATAAAGAAATATGAGATGTTTAAATGAGATATGCACAGTTTTCACATTTGAGATATGCAAACAGAGAGAGCTAAAAGGGGCATGACATCAAATTAAGGAGGCGCTCGCTTCGGCTTATGTTATGGTTTTAAACTTTCACTCCTTTCAATTGGGTTTTACATAATGGGTGGCCAGACTTAAATAGTGGGTGGCCACACATGTTAAATATGGGTGATACGGGTCCGGTTTCTCTAAAGCGAGAGACTCACTCACAGGGTAAAGTAAGTCATCTTTATCGTTAGTTGAGTTGCTTTATTGACTTTTCATAGTTGGTAATCACCATCAATGATTGTGATGACTTACTTTACCCTCACTTTAGAGGAGTTAAATCCTCGGTAATAAAAAATGTGACTGGACTTTTGGATACACAACTTTCCAACAAGAATTGGGTGGTTTTTTATCCATCTGTACTCTATCAAGGACATAGAGCATGTGTTCTGTTCTGTACCTTTGCTCATAAGCCCTTCTGATGTCATTACCATGCTTCATTAACATGACTATCATTTGATCCAACCTATCCAATTTATCCCAATCAACAGCTGGGACCAAGTCTTCAGAAAGAGCTGTTGGCAAGGACCTATCAATGGTCCTACTTGAACTTGGATGCTCCTCAGTAGAAGATGAGATGGTAGTAATTTGAAGGTTCAGCAACAGAAGATGGTACCTCAACATAAGGTGGTACCACAATTGGAGTTGGAGCAGCTGGTGTTTCATAAGAACTTCTCACAAGAGTGGGTTCAGGGTCAGGTATCTCTTGAAACAAATTCAGCAGCCCTTTGAACAAAATCCTCCCATCTAGCTTCAGTATCGTGCTTCTTAAACGATTACTTCATTTTTTTTGGGAGGTGAGGGAAATCTCTTCCTCTTGGTTTCCTTCTTCCTTGAACAGGACTTTTTTTTTTATCTTTCTTCTTTATAACCAGGCACAACACCCTCTAGCATTAGAGGATCTATGTACTGATTGTTGATATTGGCTATGAGGTTTGGTTTAAACTTTTTGTCACTGTAGTTTCCAGTTGACCAGTCTCGTTCCATCTCTTTGTGAAGTCTGCCTCTTTGGCATCTTCATTATGTATATGGACTTCAAATTGTGCCTATAAATCTGCAGAAGGAAGACCAGACAGAACAATATTACGTATGTCCAATCAGTTGGCCAATGTTCCCGTGAAACTTCTAATGGGCTCTGCAGCTTCATATACTGTGGATGGTGGACATGGTTTTTTTGGTTGTGGATGGAGTTTTTGAAAATGGGGGCTTAAGGGACATACCAAACTGCATTGGTTGCACACAGTATGAATAAACCAGTTTACGGTGCTCCTGAATGTTCCTTAGTTATGTCTTGTATGTGTTCCTATGCAAATTGTTTTGTCTTTACCCTCTTGGCGAAAATTCTATAAAATTTTAGAAACATTTAATTTTGAACAAATATTTTGAAAATTTATATTCTAATAAACAGACTAGTGTGGTAGTATGTGCGCAGAACACAATTTAGGATTTCATGCCGTTAGATATAAGTGATTTTCATTTACTATGGCAAATCTACTCACCTATAATAGATAACAATACTATATATTTTCATTTTCTAAAAAAACAATACTACATTAACAAAAGAAAGATCTGAAAAAGTGCCCTTTCAATCTTTGAGTACAATAACAAGTTTCAGGGACAAGCCGGTTGCTTGAAGATTTGGAGAGTCTCAGAACACCACCAAGTTTCGGGCTCTCGAAACTATAAAAAAAGTAAAGATCCACAAGTTTCAGGACCAAAAGTCCTAGAACAACCGGTCATCATGCCGACATCCATTGTTTTCCTCAAGTGCTTCACATTCATGGCAGTCTAACACAGAACCTGTACTGACTTTCAGCAATTGTAGTTGCTGATTTACTCTCATCCTTCTAGATAAATGTAATAATATACAAGACAATCAATAATTTCTTACAAATATCCCCGTCAATATGTTATTCAATGCCAGCTACACACTTTCTTGGTTATAATCAACCCCAGAATTTTCCAAGCTTTTCTTTTCTTGATAAAGTTGAAGTTTAAGGATAGTAGAAGCCTTCAGGACTCTCTCCCCCAATTTTCTAGCTGTTGGAGAAACTCCCTGAATCATAATTTTGATTACACTAATTATTATTATATTTGCGAAACAAAAAAAACTAGCATTTTAAGAAATATTTAAAAGCAATTAAAATTATAAGAAAAATTATGTTTTGATAATCAGATATAATTACATCATAAAAATATTTTGAAAACAAGGTACAAAATGACAGAATCCCTAATAAAATTAATCAACACTAAGCTCATGCAAAATCAAACTCAGCTAATGAAAATGAAATTTGCAAACCTCATCATGTTCCTGAACTCTGGTTAAAACTGGAACAATTAGATCCCAACTCGAATCATTACTTTCCTCAATGACAAGGTTCATGATAGTCTCCATGGATGAAAATACGGTCTCTGGGTGATATTCCCTGAAGCATTTAATATATTTTTTCCCCAAAGTTACCCTCATATTTAATATGAAAGAGATGGTGTGATTTTGAAAAGTTTTCAATTTGGAGAGAGAAATTCATGGGCAATCAAGGAAAGTTAATAAAACTTTTTGCAAATTTAGTGCTAGTAACTACTTTTCTTAATCCTAGAGAATTAGGTAAAAATGACTTATAAATTGGGACGGAGGGAGTAAGAGAAAATATATGGCACTCACCTAATTTCCTTAAAGAAATGCTGAAACATCTCCAAAATCAGCAAATCACAATTGAGATCCAGCATTAAAATACATGACCTGACTTTCGCAAGCAAATAGAGAATATTGATCCTCTTTGCATATGATCGGCTTGACATATCATGCAAATTTTCAACAGCTGATACAATCAAATGAAACACCTCCTGCAACGTGTAATGGCATTGGTAAATGACAGAACAATATAATAACTTGTAATAGAAATCAGTTGTTCTCGCACCTTCATTTGGTCATCTTCATAAGGAGGATCAGGGGCCGTTATTCTTATAAGTTCACTGATGCAAGAGGCAATAGAAACTCTTACACCCTCATCTGAATGCCTCATAAGTTTATCAGCAGTCAGTGCTTTCAACAATGGCGAAAGTGCAATAAGCATAGGCTCAGTATGTGACTGTTCCACACTAGACACACAACACTCGACCCGCTACAAATACAAAGCAACAGGGATGAAAACAAAATAAATGCAGAAAGAACAAGTACGGGTGAGGCTTGCTAATAAAAAATTGCTTACGTCTAAGAGATTCAAGAGCTCATCAACAGATGATGGAGGATCTGCAAGCTTGCTTCCTGCTTCCAGAAGCTCCTTTTCCATTCGGAGCTCCTTGTCCGTGAGCTTTATTGCAACCATTTGTTCTGCTATTGACTCTCCTCTTCAACCACCAAGCACAAATCTGGAGAAAAGTGATACAATCTATTTTTTAATATGAGCAGAGCTGTCAAAGTGCGCCAAACTCAGGCTGGCTCAACACGGCTCAACTCACCGCAGATTGGAGAGTTGGTATCTACTAATAGGTTAACAAATCTAAATAAAGCATCCACTAGTAAATACATTAATTATCAAATCTAAATTTTATTGACAAATATAAGAACTATATGCAATCCAATTACTATTCACCTATTATAATTTAAGTGGGTGTAGGAATGAGTATATCTATACTATACTACAAGAGGACAGTTCTTCTTTTCTAAGTTCAGACTCCATTGACAAGCAAAGAGTTTCACAGCAAGAACAAAATATAAGGGCTCCTTCAATACAAACAAACAAGTATTTTCTGAATTAAAATGGAAATGCTGTCTTACTGACCACTATGTACTGCATTGTAAACACTAAAAATCCAGCATTTTTGTTATGACAAAGAAATGCAAAAGCGCTCCTTCACTATCAATATCATACTCTCAATACAAATAGCAATAGGTAGTCAATCATAGTCAAAGTTTCATTTTCCCAAAAGAATCAAGGATTCCTAAGCCATTTTAAAAAACATGATCACAGAACACAAACAACAGCAAACTCAGAAATTTTGATACATGCATTAGCAGCAAAATCAGAAATTTTGATACAAACCAACAAACACCTTGAAGGTTCGACTCGACGGCAAGTACCTTGCTTGGACGACGGCAGGGGAAATGTAGAGCTCTATGCAGTGTGCGAAGGCAGAGTGGATTCCGACATTAGGTTTAAGGTTTTACTGACAAAGCTAGTTTATGACAGTGTGACCAGTCCTTTATGGTTTGTTTGTTTTAAGGATAAAGAGTTGAAAGAGGAATGAAAAACAAGTCCCAAAATCTCTTCCTCCCAAACAATAAAATTGGTGGGTCCCACCAAAACTACCAACAATAATAATCCATCCCCATATAATAGTAGGGTTGTACGCAATTTGGATTAGTTCGGCTTTTAAGGAAAAAACCATCTGATCTAATTTTATTGGTTTTTTATTTTAGGCTTAAATGGTCAAATGATCCATGTAATTGTAAAGGGAATCAGTTCTGATTCCTGAAAAATTTTCACATCAAATTGAGTCTTTAGAATTTTTTTTTTAATTCAATTAAGGACAAAGGCGGCAAGACTTCAATTTTATCCCAGTCAGCAATTCCACGTGGCATTTTTTTATTTTTTTAAATTGAAAAATTCTAAAACTTTATTTTTTAATTCCAACTCATATATTAAAACATAAAAAAAATAAACTTAATAAAAAACTTAATTTAGTAGATTAGGTTTTAAATAAAATTAGGGATTATTACTTGATTAGTTTAGGTTTTGTATTAACATTTTATTAAGTTATTTATTTATTTTTATTCCAACTCATATCAGTTAAAAAAACCTAACCTATCTTAAAAAAAAAATCCTAACATAATCTTCTGGAATTAGGGATCAAAGAAGAAGGAAAGAAGGAAGAGAAAGACAGGGCATCAAGATCCAGCAGATCCGGTACAGCGAACTTGAATCCGCCACCAATGGCTTCTCCGACCGCTAGCTCCTCGGCAAACAGGGGCGGAGGCACAGTGGGGGTTACTCCCTGCTGTAGCCACCCTGGAATTTTGATTTTTTATTAACAAAAAAAATTTGAGTCTCATATATTATACTTTTTTAGCTGAATAGCACCCACGGACCCACCATTACCTACACTCTCTTTTACTCTTTCAGTCTTTCTTATTATGTGTGAGACCTTTGCACTTTTTTAATATATTATCACTTACTAGATAGCTTGTTACATACGAATGTACAAGTACTGATTACCTTTTTTTTTTTGTAAAAGCAACAACACTAAAAAAATATTGATCTATCTTCAATCTTGCCTTTGTTACCTTCAAGCGTTCAATAGGATTTTTCTCTGGCTGCTGCTTCAAGAATTTAATCAACAAAATCTTGATTTATCTTCCGCAATTGGTACGTTGCTGCCATTGCCACAATTTTTTTTATGGGTGCTGTTTGTTTTAAGCCCTATTATGGGTGCCGGTTAGAATCTCTCTTGTACTGAAACTAATTTTATATTGATTGTGTTTATAACAAATTGTTAGTTATTTATAATTTTTTTCACATTCTTTATATGATAAAAAATTAAATTTTCTTATAAATTATATTCCTTTAGATCTTAGCACCCCCCTTATAAAATTTCTGCCTCCGCCCCTGTCGGCAAAGGCAGTCATGGCTACGTCTACAAAGCCGTCATCCACGGCCGTCCCGTCGCCGTGAAGAGACCATCCAGACCTCACTCTCTTCTCCCCCGACCCATCTCTTCTTCTTTGTCTGCTCTTGCAAAGATAACCATCGAGCCTCGCCGTCAACCACCAATCGCACCACCACCCAATCTACTCACAAGAGCCACACACCACAACCACAACCACAACCCCACCCCCACAGCAACCCCCAACCCAGCCACACCCACCGCAACCCCAACCACATCTATCGAGCCAACCCAACCCAGATCGAGAGACGAGGAAGAAAGGTGCGAATCAGATTCGATTGGTTGACGGTACGTCAAAATTAAACTCAAGAAACAATGCTTTCATTGTCTAAGCATTTTGATTTAATATTTTTGGTTGCTCAAGCTAGGCTTGTCTTTTTTTATTATTATCAATTAATGAAGTATTTCATTAAAAAAGGCCAAAGCCCAAAGAGTCAATACAAACGAGGGAAAAAGCTGAAGCTACAAGGAAAAGCATAAGATATTTTGTCCAAAAAAAAGCATAAGATATGAAATAAGTGCCTGCCAGCTGTTAGAATGCAATGCATTGAGTAAAGTAAAGTAATCAATAATAATGAATGCACTCCATTATTCTGAAATATTTCTACTACTCCCAGTCTGATCTAACTAAGCGAGAAAAACGAAAACCACAGCCCACCACACCAGGGCTTCTTCTCCATTTTTCTTTTCACCTTCCCCCCACGCCCCTCCCTCAAATCTCATGACCAAAATCAGTTTCAGTTGCCCACAAATCCCTCCTCCTTCCTCCCACACCCCTCCCACTCAACTATTTTTGCCAACTGAACCAAGCCAGGGAGTCTGGGCAAGCACCCAAGGTCGCCGGGCGGCGGTGGCTCCGCCACTGCTCTGATTACATGAGATGATATTTGTAAGAAGACCCATGTACATGTGATATAACTGCTAAGCTTTGTAATTAGTGTCATATGATTTTTATGATTTTATCAATTGAGGCAACAAAGTGGGTTTGGGTAAACTAGCTAGAGCGCTGTTATTTATAATTTTTCTTTACTTTACTGTTTTTCTCCAATAACCTGTTTTCAAAAGATGATCAGAAATTGAAGAAGCTAAAGCTTCATTCCTCACTTACTCTCGTTTCAATTGTCAAAAAAATCAAAACCTAGAACAACAATTGTTTCAAGTTTGACTCTATAATTGATGAAGTTTAGGACAAATGTTTCAAACTTAATTGTGCATTGGTTTTTCATTGTGCTATACTATGTTTGAAGTATCATAACTCACTAACCAAGCTCTTAGCCACCGCAACAACTTTTTTCTTCATGGTTTCAGACTTTATGTCTTATGGTTGGGGTGCATTGGATGAAGTGCACAAGAAAATCAACTTACTGCTTACATGCCTAACAATATCTGCTACACATTTTCATTTTAAGTTTGAATAGCTTTAAGTTCTTTTAAATATTTGTTTAATGTCAATTCATGTTTGTTCATAGGAATTGGAATTGCAATATTGGCTCTTAACAACTATGAGGACATCCATGTCATTGTTGAAGTTGCTGGTCTTCAATTGTGGTTCGGTGCATATATCTTGTGCAAACACTCTCCCACCGATAAGGCAATGAAGATAGCTAGGAATCAATGGATATGAGGGTGGTTTACAAATACTACACTAGTCCTTTACATATAGCTGACTATATTGGTATTCTTCCACGTACATGATTGTGTTTGTTTTAGCATGTATTGCTATTATAACTGCTAAGCTTGCTGAGGTGGTCTTTTGATTGAAACTTTGATACGTAGACACTCTAGTAAAGATAGACAGGCAATAGCCCTGGAACCTTCAGGTTCATTTTGTTAAATAATCTAAACATTTAAATACTATGATTACATGAGATGATATTTGTAAGAAGACCTATGTACATGTGATACAACTGTTAAGCTTTGTGATTAGTGTCATATATTTTTGTGATTTTGTCAATTGAGGCAACATAGTGGGTTTGGGTAAACTAGCTAGAGCCCTTTTATTTATAATTTTTTCTTTACTTTACTGTTTTTCTCCAATAATATGTTTTTAAAATATGATCAGAAACTCAAGGAGCTAAAGCTTCATTCCTCACTTTCTCTCATTTCAATTTCAAAAAAAACTAAAACCTAGAACAACAATTATTTAAATTTTGACTTTGCTTTGCATACCACATTTTAACATGGTAGTGTACACAATAGGACTACTTCTACTTTATACATACTTATATTTTATTGTCATTCTATTTTGTACACTCATGATATGTTGGTTTTTAAACAAAATGCAATTGGTATTTTCATGATAATAGCATGTATGCTAAATTATTGACTTTCTTTTTAATCATAATAAAAGAAGTATTATAATGAAATTCGAATCTGTTAATGTGTTAACATAAGATGAAATAAACAATGAATAGAAAATGAGTAGGATGTTAAATGATAGAGATTGTACTTAATTTTTGATCCTATGTTGCTTATTGTTATATGATCAAAAAAATAAGTTTTAATTTCATGAATTTTTTTATTTTATCAATGATTGTACATGAAACATTAATTAAATTAAAATACTCAATTGTCGGTCATAGTGGTAGAAGTGATGTTTGAAACCCTAGGTTGAGATTTCGATTCATAGGAGCGCACTTTTGGGAATGCATTTCGCGTTCATAACCCCCAGATCAGAATTGCGAGAGCAATTTAACATACCAAAAAAATTAAATTTAAAATATATCTTCTATTGTTTGCTGCACGCGATTCTACCTCTTGGGATGTAGGTCAGATTCAACTATGAATGATGTAGCTAGTGCTCTCTTCTTCTGCTACATATTTATTTTAGGCCTTGTTTCTGATCTCTCTTGTTTATTGTTTGTTTTGTTTTTATGCCTTTAGTTTGCTATCTTTTATTATTTTTGTTGACTTTAGCCTGAATTCTAACCCCTTACCTTGAGAGGGTTGTTCTCTTGGATGCTTACTGATCTAATAAATTATTCTCTTCTCGAAATAAAAAAAAATCACAACAATTCAATAATTTCAAATATATCATTATACTTTCAAAAAACAGTTGCGTGTATCATTTTTTTTTAGTTGTTACTTCATTGTTATATTTTATATGGTCCTTATTATCAGATGATGATAACATGAAATTTTTAATTATTATTTTAGCTTCTGCAACGAATATTTAATCAAATTTGTAACAATTATTATCAAAAATTAAATTTCAACTAATGCTATTTTATATTTATATTTGTTTATCTATTTTATTTTGAACTTATAATATAAATTATAGTTACAATGACTGTTATAATCTAGAGTAAAGTACGGTGAGGATTTTTGGATTGATTTCGAACATGGGAAGATATCAACTTACACCCGTTTTTACATCGGTAATCTTATATCGTTAATATCTTTAGATGAAACATGTTTTTCAATTCAATTGTTGAATTACAATTATTCATCACTTTGACTATTTGTTCTGTATCTTGCAAAATTCAAAATAAATCTTGTAAAATTTAATCTATATACATATGTAAGACATACTTGAAAAAATAGCATTAGACACATTAGCAACAAAAGCATTACTTTCAAAAAAAAAACAAAAGCATTAAACACATTAGCAAAGACTACAAACTCTGTTTGGCCTCAACCCAATTGGGTATTTTCTGTCATTGCCGCTAACCCATCTCTTCTTCTTTCTCTGCTCTTGCAAAGATAACCATCGAGTCTCGCCGTCAACCACCAATCGCACCACCACCCAATCCACTCACAAGAGCCACACACCACAACCACAACCACAACCCTATCCCCACAGCAACCCCCAACCCAGCCACACCCACCGCAACCCCAACCACATTTATCGAGCCAACCCAACCCAGATCGAGAGACGAGGAAGAAAGGTGTGAATCAGATGCAAATCAAGCTTCAAGCTTTGCCTAAATCTCCTCCTTATATCTACTCTGATCTGCCTCAATCTACGGTGGTGTCAAACTCGGCGGCGGCGTCGGCGGAGGATTCATGCATCACGTTGGAGTTGGAGGAAGGGACGAAGGAGACAAGCTTCAATCTTTCCGTCCTTCTCTTCTTCCTACTTTCTCTCCTTCTTCTTCATATTTTCTTAGCCTATTTTCTTTGATATCCTCTCAGATTGAGAGAAATATGAAGACGAAGGTATCTTGTTTTACAATTCCTTCTCACCTTCTTCTTCCTTCAATCTCCTTATTAAATTGTTAATATTGTTTTACATATTAGGTTTTTTTAAGAGTAGATTAGGTTTTTTTAAAACTTATGGCTTGGAAAAAAAAAATCCTAACTTATGACTTAGAAAAAAAATTAAGTATTCGAATTTTTCAATTTAAAAAAAAATGCCACGTGGAAAAGCTGAGTAAGCTAAATATCGAGCCACATCAGCTGCTGGAACACTTTGTCCTTTATTGGATTAAAAAAAAATTTAGGGACCCAATTTGATGCGGAAAATTTTCAGGGATCGGAGCTGATTCCCTTTACAATTACAGGGGCCAATTAGGCATTTAAGCCTTTATTTTATTATCTAATTGATTTGTATAAGAATTCAAATATGAACCGACCTGATCAAATATGTAGTAGTTTGGACTGGATTGAATTTTTCGTTTTTGTTAATTTTTTTCTCTTAAATATTACAGTATATAAATCTTAAGAATGTATAATAAATACAAAATACAACACTGTATAGCTTATAGCATCAATTAAACATTGATGCATATTTATTCAAATAATTACTTGGAATTTTTTTATTCAAATATTTTTTTTACAAATATACATGTGTCATAATATAGATGTACAAAAAAAAGTAACATATAAGGATGTAAATATGTAAGTATGATATTACAAAGGTACAAATAAAATTGTATACGTTTTCATATGTTCGGTTTTGGAAATCAAATCTAAAATTCAATCCAATGAAATTTTTTGGTGTTTTCTTTTCTTTTAGTTTTTGGTTTTTTCGGTTTGATTGGATTTCCGTTTATTTGGATTGGTTTCACGGTTTTGTTTGGATTGGATCAATTATTAACACCACTACAGATAGATATAGTAAAAATAAATGAGAGATATCATTAAGTACAAATGCAAATAAGGAACTAAAAAGAAAAAATTGGTGAAATTATGATAGGAGAAAAGTGTAATGTGAATATATCAAATTTCATATCCTCTCAAAATTGGAAGAGAAGAGATGGAATCTTCTGTGATTTTGCAAATTGTATAATATGCCCTTGTCTTATTTGTTCTCTTGGTTTGTACTCCCTCCGGTCCTATTTATAAGCATGAAAGAGAAGAAAAATCTTGGTCCTTTTTATAAGAACCAAATTAAAGTTTGAGCTATATTAATTAATTTTTTCCAATGATGCCCTTATTAACTCTAACTTGTAAAATGTGTCTCATTAATTATTCTCTCTCTTTTCCACTTTCCAACACTAATAACAAAGGGTAATTTTGGAAGTTCATTTTAATTTAAGACAAATTTAATGCATTTTATCTAGTTTAACTTCATTTCTTAAACTATGTGAAATTTTTTTTGTTGCTTATAAATAGGACCGGAGGGAGTAGTTTTTTTTATATCTAATTAAATTTACTTTAATTTTAAAATAATAGTAATAACCAACAGTGCATTATGTGTTGATCTAGTGGAAGATTGGTTAGATTATCGTAAGGATTATGTTATAATATCAAATCCTGAGAAAGTCATTAGGGACCGTCATCGTTTCTCACACATGTTAACCTATCAAGGACCAAAATATTAGTAATATTTTGAAAGATAAAATATGTGTCAACCAATTGAGTTAGCGCCGTCTTATAAGTAAGTGATTAGAGTTTGATTATCCACTTTTATAAATGAAGAAAATGTTATATATACACTTGAATTTAGAATAGTCCCTAAATAAAAAAATTGCTTTTACATCCAAAAAAATTATTTGATTTAAAATAGTCCTTATGACAGGATAAGACATTGTTGAAATATTTTTTAACAAGTTAATAACTCATCTGACAATCATAGTCAGGTATAAGTGAACACTTTTAGCCTATAAAAAAAAGTGAACACTTTAATTTTAATACCGGTTTTAGTCTTTTAGATTTTTTTTAAAATAACTTTTTGTCCTCCCACTCTCTTTCTCCTTCTTCCTCACCTGTTCAAACAAAGCCATACACAAACACATTACCAGTCACAGTCTCTTGACTCTCTTCCTTTGCATTTTCTTTTCTATGTTTTTTCTCTCTTTCTTTCTTTTTATTGTAATCTCTTAAAAAATGCATCAACATTAACAACCAAGAATTGTATGGAAAAGAAAAAAAGGTCAAAAAAAAGGAAAAGGTTAGGAGATTGTCACCTATAGGAGTTGTTATTTTTTGTTTCGAAAATATTTATAATATTGAATTTATGGTGCTTTCCCCCTTTTCAAACCGTTGATTGCTAGTTAACGCTTACAATTGAATCTACTGTAAACCTACGGTTATGCTTGACTCTTTGGTCAGCTATCCAACCGTTGGTTTTAAGTATTGGTTAATTTATTTTTGTTTTTTTTTCTACATTAAACTTTATCGTGCTCTTATCATTGATAACTAGCATATGGATGGTAGGGCCTTAATTGAGATTTTTAAGACTACATTATTGGACTGTGCGAGCCTCTAGGGGGCCTACGCCCAAGGGTTAACCGTCAAGCCTGGAGATTGGGACTCCTCCCACGAGGCCCAACCGGCCCAACAGAGGTAGTTAAGCATGCTAGGCCCAGCTCCCCTACTATAAATAGGGAGCGGTTACCATTTGTAAGAGACTCTTGACTTATTTTCTAAACAACACATGAAATTCAGTTACACTCTCTCTCTCTAAGTGAAATCTCTCTACATCTCTCTACTATAGGGACTATAGCCTCTCTCAATGTTTATGGCAAGAACAATTATAGTTGTATGAAATTCTACCCAATTACTTCATCATATGACTTTTAATTGTTAATATGATTAACTACCTATGGCATGATTGATTCAAGAGTAAAAAGTAACAAGATAGTTACAAAATTGGAGACTTGTCTAAAACCAAGAGTGATAACCAAAACTATGATTAAATACGAATATATAGAAATACCAAAAGAACGACCAATTTCAAGCATAATATTAAAGATCTAAAATTCCCAAATATAGAAAATAAGTACTTCTAGAGATTTGAATTCTTCAAGTTAATTGGTGAGGCTCAAGCACTCTCCTCTTTATCTTATTCAACATTAATAGGTTTTGTCACCTCATATAGCTCTGCAATGGATCGATATTTCTTCACCCTCTTTACCGAAGGAGTAATAACTTTAATATCAGTGAGTCTTTGGTCAACTTCATCTTCACCTGATATCTTGTTCCTCTTTATGCTTCCACTAACACCTACATCACTATTTTCTTTGTGTTCTTTGCTAAGCTGCATAAGCCCCTCAGCTGCATCTAGAATATCGATAGTGGACTTTGCTAATGGAATGTTATGTTGTGATTTCCTTTGACGACAGCAAGGTGTTTCATTCGCCATTGGTTGTGCCTGTGAAATGTTTTTCGTAGTATGTTTGGTTATGGAGAGAGGGAGTGCGAGAGCAAGAGAGATGATTGAGAGAAAGGTTAAGAAGTGGGGCCTGTCCATAGAAATAAAAGAAACTGAAACGGAAAGTTTGGTTCTATGAACTTGTTTGGAGTTGAACAAGCCTCATCTACTTATATATGTGTGCCAAGTTATTGCGCACGTCATCGTGATAATGGTGATTTCCCCCTTTTCAAACCATTAATTGCTAGTTAATGCTTACAATTGACTCTGTTGTAAACCTGCAATTATTCTTGTCTCTTTGGTCAGCTATCCAACCGTTAGTTTTAAGCATTGATTATTTTCTTTTTGATTTTTATTCCTACATCAAAAATTATCGTGCTCTTTAATTTTTTTTTGGAAGTCCAAATATATTAACAAAGAGGGGAGTGTCTAGCACGGGAGTAGGACAATGAGGATAACGAAAACCAAGACCTCATCTATCCACAAAAATACACAATCTCCTAACCACCCCTTAGAGAGAAAACAACAAAAACCACTGTGAAAATAAGAAAAATCCTAAGGAAGCAAGCCGAAAGACCGAAACCAAAAGCAAAAGCAAACACCAAGAAGGACTCCGACACTCAGGGAGGCCACCAATCCTTCAATACCTGTTCCAAGCAGCAGATCTTCGCCCCATCCCCTTCATCGAAAGTACAACCCAAAAGCTTGCTAACAAGCTACGCCTTCTCGGCTCGCGTCCAGTAGCAACCACCTAGAGCCCTCCCTGAAGCCAATGGAGCAGGGCAAACCGACGGCAAGATCGCACCCGAAGAAGGTCCCTCACCTTCAATTGCAATCATATCCACACAAGAGGTCGGAGTCAACTGGCGGGGCTTGCGACCTCCTTGACATTTTCTGGACGTCCTCGACCTCGAGAGAGAAGAGCAAGAGGAGTAAAAGGTACAACGAGGTCGTAAGCCTTTGAAGACGGCGCGTCCAAACCTATTAACTCATCTCGAAGTTGAACCAACCCACCATCTTCAACAATGAACAAAGACTCATTAAAGCGACCAATAAACGCACCCATCAAACTGTCACCAAGGAGAGAACTCATAAAAGACAAGGGGAGCTCACTGTCAAAAGAAATTTCCAGAACAACTTTCCCTTCTCTAAAGATGAGACTATACAAAGGGGATACCTAAATAGAACCCACTGAGTTATCATTATAAATGATTCCCCTAATACAAAGATAACCATCGAGCCTCGCCGTCAACCACCAATCACACCACCACCCAATCCACTCACAAGATCCACACACCACAACCACAACCCCACCCCCACAACAACCCCCAACTCAGCCACACCCACTGCAACCCCCAACCACATCTATGAAGCCAACCCAACCCAGATCGAGAGACGAGGAAGAAAGGAGCGAATCAGATGCGAAGCAAGCTTCAAGCTTTGCCTAAATCTCCTCCTCATATCTACACCGATCTGCCTCAATCTACGGTGGTGTCGAAATCGGCGGCGGTGTCTGTTGGTCAATCCGCAAGTGTACGGAATTCACCCGGTTTTAATTTATCGAACCACTGGGAATTGGTGTGGCAATTCAGTTTAAGCCTCGAGTTCACGGTAGGAAAGCGAGTAAAATTCAGTTTTAAAGGTTGATTGATTGTTGTGATACTTAATTAGAAAGCTAGCAAAGATAAGTGTGTGATAATCAATGGTGAGAATGCCTTGGGTTCTTTCTTGACTAATTCAGTTCTAATCAACCTATTCTATCCACAAAACTCCGAGTCTCTCCTTGATGTTATAGCCTAATCAATCATCTACCGATGCCTCGCATAGACAATCATCTCAAGCCAAAAGATAAGCACAATTCCTTGATAACCTAAACATTTGCTAAAGGCATTAAGCATGCAATTCAGGCCAACAAACCCCAACCCTTCCTCTATTCCTAGTAGCAAGCATAGAAGAGGTAATCCCACAACAAATCCCTAATCTATAACAAACTTCCGTTCTATTATAGAGAAGTATAAAGCTAGCACATGTTCTAACTTGAAACATAAAGCATGGATATGGGATTCAAGGGTTTACTTAGAGGATTCATGAATAGAAATAGGAATTAAGATTAAAACATCATAAGTCTTACAAAGAACCCAAAGCAAAAGGGATTTAGCCAAACATGGCTATGAAATCCATACAAGAAAAGAAAGACAAAACCTGGATCATAGGACTTGGAGGAAGCTCCTCAAGCTCTAGAACCCAAACCCTCTCTTCTTACTTATTGAAATATGAGAAAATGACAAAAGATCCCAAGAGAAATGACAAAAAATCCTATTTATAGGTAAAATGGACGAGATTTCTGGTGTGTCGAGCGCTCAAGCGCCAGACTGATTTTTCCAGCATTTTGGCTTCTGCCATCCTGGCGCTCAGGCGCCACTGGGGCGCGTGAGCGCCCCAGCTCGCCTAAAAAACCTTAAATCTTCATTTTAACTCCTCTTTAATGCCTCCTTCAAGTATTTAAACCCCTTGGCCTTCTTCCTTCAGCTGTTACAACCTGGTTACTTGTATAGAAAGACTAGGAACAAAAGCAAGAAACTCAAAGGTTAAATTGCACAAAAGTATAAAATGAACTAGGAATTAAACAAGACCCCTAAACTCTACTAAAATACCATTAAAGACCTTATAAAACTATGAAATTACCAAAGCAATGCAAAAGGACTAATAAAGATAAAAATGCACGAGAATGCATGAAACACTACATGAGACTCAACAAAAAGACTCAAAACCCACAACGAAATGACCCTAAAAACACTACTAAACTAGGATCATCAGTGTCGGCGGAGGAGTCAGGCATCACGTTGGAGTTGGAGGAACCTTCCTTCTCGTCTTCCTACTTCTCTCCATCTTCTTCATATTTTCTTAGCCTATTTTCTTTGATATCCTCTCAGATTGAGAGAAATATGAAGACAAAGGAATCTTGTTTTACAATTCCTTCTCACCTTCTTCTTCCTTCAATCTCCTTATTAAATTGTTAATATTGTTTTACAGATTAGGTTTTTTTTTTAAGAGTAGATTAGGTTTTTTTAGATGAGATTATGACTTTTTTAAAAACTTATGGCTTGGAAAAAAATTCCTAACTTATGACTTAGAAAAAAAAAATTAAGTATTCGAATTTTTCAATTTAAAACAAAAAATATGCCACGTGGAAAAGCTGAGTAAGCTAAATATCGAGCCACATCAGCGGCTGGCACACTTTGTCCTTTATTGGAACAAAAAAAATTAGAGACCCAATTTGATGCGAAATTTTTTCAGGGATCGGAACTGATTCCCTTTACAATTACAGGGGCCAATTAGGCATTTAAGCCTTGATTTTATTATCCAATTGATTTGTATAAGAATTCAAATATGAACCAACCTGATCCAATATGTAGCAGTTTGGACTAGATTGAATTTTTCGTTTTTGTTAATTTTTTTTCTCTTAAATATTATAGTATATAAATCTTAAGAATGTATAATAAATACAAAATACAACAATGTATAGCTTATAGCATCAATTCAACTTTCATGCATATTTATTCAAATAATTACTTGAAATATTTTTATTCAAATATTTTTTTTATAAATATACATGTGTCATAATATATAAGGATGTACAAAAAAAGTAACATATAAGGATGTAAATATGTAAGTACGGTATTACAAAGGTACAATAAAATTGTATACATTTTCATATGTTCGGTTTGGATTGGTTCGGTTTAGAAAATCAAATCTAAATTCAATCCAATAATTTTTTTTTGGTGTTTTCTTTTCTTTCAGTTTTTGGTTTTTTCGGTTTGATTGGATTTCCGTTTTTTTGGATTGGTTTCACGGTTTTGTTTGGATTGGATCAATTATTAACACCCCTACAGATAGGTATCGTAAAAATAAATGAGCGATATCATTAAGTACAAATGCAAATAAGGAACTAAGAAGAAAAAATTGGTGAAATTATGATTGGAGAAAAGTGTAATGTGAATATATCAAATTTCATATCCTCTCAAAATTGGAAGAGATGGAATTTTGTGATTTTGCAAATTGTATAATATGCCCTTGTCTTATTTGTTCTCTTGGTTTGTAGTTTTTTTTTATATCTAATTAGATTTACTTTAATTTTAAAATAATAGTAATAACCTACAGTACATTATGTGTTGATCTAGTGGTAGATTGGTTAGATTATCGTAAGGATTAGGTTATAATATCAAACCCTGAGAAAATCATTAGGGACCGTCATCGTTTCTCACACATGTTAAACTATCAAGGACCAAAATATTATTAATATTTTGAAAGATAAAATATGTGTCAACCAAGTGAGTTAGCGTCGTCTTATAAGTAAGTGATTAGAGTTTGATTATCAACTTTTGTAAATGAAGAAAATGTTATATATACACTTGAATTTAGAATAGTCCCTAAATAAAAAAATTGCTTTTACATCCAAAAAAAATTATTTGATTTAAAATAGTCCTTATGACAGGATAAGACATTGTTGAAATATTTTTTACCAAGTTACCAACTCATGTGATTATCATAGTCCGGTATAGGTGAACACTTTTAGCCTATAAAAAAAATGAACACTTTAATTTTAATACCGGTTGTAGTCTTTCAGATTCTTTTTAAAATAAGTTTTTGTCCTTCCACTCTCCTTCTCCTTCTTCCTCACCTGTTCAAACAACGCCATACACAAACACATTACCAGTCACAGTGTCTTGACTCTCTTCCTTTGCATTCTCTTTTCTATGTTTTTCTCTCTTTCTTTCTTTTTATTGTAATCTCTCAAAAAATGCATCAACATTAACAACTAAGAATTGTATGGAAAAGAAAAAAAAAAGGAAAAGGTTAGGAGATTGTCACCTATAGGAGTTGTTATTTTTTGTTTTGAAAATATTTATAATATTGAATTGATGGTGCTTTCCCCCTTTTCAAACCGTTGATTGCTAGTTAACGCTTACAATTGAATCTACTGTAAACCTACGGTTATGCTTGACTCTTTGGTCAGCTATCCAACCGTTGGTTTTAAGTATTGGTTAATTTATTTTTCTTTTTTTTTCTACATTAAACTTTATCGTGCTCTTATCATTGATAACTAGCATATGGATGGTAGGGCCTTAATTGAGATTTTTTAGACTACATTATTTGACTGGGCGAGCCTCTAGGGGGCCTACGCCCAGGGGTTAACCTCCATGCCTGGAGATTGGACCTCCTCCCGCGAGGCCCAACCGGCCCAACAGAGGCAGTTAAGCATGCTAGGCCCAGCTCCTCTACTATAAATAGGGAGCGGTTACCATTTGTAAGAGACTCTTGACTTATTTTCTAAACAACACATGAAATTCAGTTACACTCTCTCTCTAAGTGAAATTTCTCTACATCTCTCTACTATAGGGACTATAGCCTCTCTCAATGTTTATGGTAAGAACAATTATAGTTGTATGAAATTCTACCCAATTACTTCATCATATTACTTTTAATTGTTAATATGATTAACTACCTATGGCATGATTGATTCAAGAGTAAAAAGTAACAAGATAGTTACAAAATTGGAGACTTGTCTAAAACCAAGAGTGATAACCAAAACTATGATTAAATACGAATATATAGAAATACGAAAAGAATGACCAATTTCAAGCATAATATTAAAGATCTAAAATTCCCAAATATAGAAAATAAGTACTTCTAGAGATTTGAATTCTTCAAGTTAATTGGTGAGGCTCAAGCACTCTCCTCTTTATCTTCTTCAACATTAATAGGTTTTGTCACCTCATATAGCTCTGCAATGGATCGATATTTCTTCACCCTCTTTACCGAAGGAGTAATAACTTTAATATCAGTGAGTCTTTGGTCAACTTCATCTTCACCTGATATCTTGTTCCTCTTTATGCTTCCACTAACACCTACATCATTATTTTCTTTGTGTTCTTTGCTAAGCTGCATAAGCCCCTCAGCTGCATCTAGAATATCGATAGTGGACTTTGCTAATGGAATGTTATGTTGTGATTTCCTTTGACGACAGCAAGGTGTTTCATTCGCCATTGGTTGTGCCTGTGAAATGTTTTTCGTAGTATGTTTGGTGATGGAGAGAGGGAGTGCGAGAGCAAGAGAGATGATTGAGAGAAATGTTAAGAAGTTGGGCCGGTCCATAGAAATAAAAGAAACTGAAACGGAAGGTTTGGTTCTATGAACTTGTTTGGAGTTGAACAAGCCTCATCTACTTATATATGTGTGCCAAGTTATTGCGCACGTCATCGTGATAATGGTGATTTCCCCCTTTTCAAACCATTAATTGCTAGTTAATGCTTACAATTGACTCTGTTGTAAACCTTCAATTATTCTTGTCTCTTTGGTCAGCTATCCAACGTCAGCTATCCAACCGTTAGTTTTAAGCATTGATTATTTTCTTTTTGATTTTTATTCCTACATCAAAAATTATCGTGCTCTTATCATTTTTTTTTGGAAGTCCAAATATATTAATAAAGAGGGGAGTGTCTAGCACGGGAGTAGGACAATGAGGATAACGAAAATCAAGACCTCATCTATCCACAAAAATACACAATCTCCTAACCACCCCTTAGAGAGAAAACAACAAAAAACCACTCTGAAAATAAGAAAAATCCTAAGGAAGCAAGCCGAAAAACCTCAACCAAATGCAAAAGCAAACACCAAGAAGGACTCCGACACTCCGGGAGGCCACCAATCCTTCAATACCTGTTTCAAGCAGCAGATCTTCGCCCTATCCCCTTCGTCGAACGTACAACCCAAAAGCTTGCTAACAAGCTACGCCTTCTCGGCTCGCGTCCAGTAGCAACCACCCAGAGCCCTCCCTGAAGCCAATGGAGCAGGGTAAGCCGATGGCGAGATCGCACCCGAAGAAGATCCCTCACCATCAATTGCAATCAAATCCACACAAGATGTCGGAGTCAACTGGCGGGGCTTGTGACCTCCTTGACATTTTATGGACGTCCTCGACCTCGAGAGAGAAGAGCAAGAGGAGCAAAAGGTACAACGAGGCCATAAGCCTTCGAAGACGGCGCGTCCAAACCTATTACCTCATCTCGAAGTTGAACCAACCCACCATCTTCAGCAATGAACAAAGAATCATTAAAGCGACCAATAAACGCACCCATCAAACTGTCACCAAGGAGAGAACTCATAAAAGTCAAGGGGAGCTCACTGTCAAAAGAAATTTCCAGAACAACTTTCCCTTCTCTATAGATGAGACTCTACAAAGGGGATACCTAAATAGAACCCATTGAGTTATCATTATAAATGATTCCCCTAATACAAAGATAACCATCGAGCCTCGCCGTCAACCACCAATCACACCACCACCCAATCCACTCACAAGATCCACACACCACAACCACAACCCCACCCCCACAACAACCCCCAACTCAGCCACACCCACCGCAACCCCCAACCACATCTATTGAGCCAACCCAACACAGATCGAGAGACGAGGAAGAAAGGAGCGAATCAGATGCGAAGCAAGCTTCAAGCTTTGCCTAAATCTCCTCCTCATATATACACCGATCTGCCTCAATCTATGGTGGTGTCGAAATCGGCGGCGGTGTCGGCGGAGAAGTCAGGCATCACGTTGGAGTTGGAGGAACCTTCCTTCTCGTCTTCCTACTTCTCTCCTTCTTCTTCATATTTTCTTAGCCTATTTTCTTTGATATCCTCTTAGATTGAGAGAAATATGAAGACAAAGGAATCTTGTTTTACAATTCCTTCTCACCTTCTTCTTCCTTCAATCTCCTTATTAAATTGTTAATATTGTTTTACAGATTAGGTTTTTTTTAAGAGTAGATTAGGTTTTTTTTAGATGAGATCATGATTTTTTTAAAAACTTATGGCTTGGAAAAGAAATCCTAACTTATGACTTAGAAAAAAAAAATTTAGTATTCGAATTTTTCAATTTAAAACAAAAAATATGCCACGTGGAAAAGCTGAGTAAGCTAAATATCAAGCCACATCAGCTGCTGGCACACTTTGTCCTTTATTGGATCAAAAAAAAATTAGGGACCCAATTTGATGAGAGATTTTTTCAGGGATCAGAACTGATTCACTTTACAATTACAGGGGCCAATTATGTATTTAAGCCTTGATTTTATTATCCAACTAGTACTTTTACCCATGCGATGCACGGGGATATTCATTTTTGTTTCTTGTGTGTATTTTTTCCAAATTTGTGCTATTTTTTATGTTTATTGAATGAAAATTTATGATTTAAAAAGACAAAATTATTTTTAGATATAACCAAACATAAATTTGTAAGTTTATTTTCCGCGATGAATATGTATATTTGTATTTTGTAAAAGTGCAATTATTTTATTTCTTTGTTGTTTTTGCCTTTTGTTATGGGCATTGATTAACAATGTACTAATCGCTACATTGCATAAGAAGTCTTTGTCTATATAATATTATCCCTTAAATACTCTCAAGTTTTTTCAAACAAATTCTGCCCTTGAAAGATGATATGATAACAACAAAGTGGTAAAAAGTCTTTTAAAATCGTTTGTAGTATACCCCAATGCAAAGTTTCTATTACTCAATCAATGTATTCTTTATTGTCTTCTAGTAAGTCCATTGCATAGCGCACATGCCCTTGTGCCTCCCTATCAAAAAAATACACATGCCCTTGTGCCTCATTTGTGTTCCCTTTGGAATTTCCCAACTCATAAAAATCAAATAATAATAAATAATAAAACCTTTTAAAAATAATATTGAGGTAAATAGAAGAAGGATATAGCATGACATGGATGGGAAGACTAAAAAAGTGAAATAAAATTTGCACTACCACTACTTCAGTTACGTGTGGTTAAATTGTGTTTATTAAAAATTTAATGGTTAATATATTAGTTATAAACAAATGCCAAATAATACACGGGGAAAAGGAGCACAACTATATGTACATTCCTCATTTCCCATCATGAAATTTCCCAATAGAAGCAAAATATAGATTAATCAAAAGATTTTAAGAACTTTATGGTGATACATTGATAGTGATTTGAAAAGAAACATCTTTAATCAGTTCTTCATAGCTATGCTTCGGAAATTTAAGTAATCCCCCTGAAGTGATATCATTTGATGCATCACAATCTTGAGTTCCTTCTTTGTAGAGCTGAACATCAAGACATGATTTTTTCACCTGAACTCAAGAAATAAAACACTTGTAAACAAATTTAAAAAAATGACAATCATGGTTTTGAAGTTGGATGAAGTTGACATTTATTCACCTCTGGCGGCATAGAGGGATTATCAAGTATTGAGTACCCTCTAATATCTATTTCAAGGCCAAAATCTTCTTCAGGGAGTTTTTCCAACATGATATTCACTTGCAAGACAATGACTTTCCATAGCGGAATAAGTAACTGATAAAAAAACTGGGGAAGAGAACACATTAAATACCAAACACTAACTATTGACCTATATAGGGGGGGAATAGTCTAAATCCATATTTAAAATACATACCATTACCTTAATTTTAAGTATGCCGCTGAAGTAATAGCAATTTCAGACATGAAACAAACACCAAAAATAAATTCATAGGATTTTATTGAATGGAATCACATCAGTTCTAAGTGGTAGGACGCATAAAAGTAAAAATCAAAATAGAGAAATGAAATCATGAGATGAGTTGAAGAGGAGCTTTAATTGTTGACAACACTATACCTCAAGTCGATTGTGTTGAAAAGGAGAAGTTGTGACTTTTCTTACCAATTTGACTCAAGGAATGATATATCGAAGAAACATAGTGGGGAGAATACAAAGTGGCCAAAAGGGATAGCTGTGGCACCCGCTATGAATCTGAAAACTTTGTCAGCAGCAAAAGAGCTGGTGGTGAGCCACTGAGACCAATTCACTGATTGACCCTTGCGAGTGAAGTTCTTCCATCATTCTGTTTTGTACTATCAAACATGCATTTTAGACTCAAAGCACTTCAAATTAACTGATTGAGAGAGAGATGGGGATGCTATCAAACACAATCAGAGAATGATTTCAATTTTTTTTTAGTGAAAATCACACTTTACCTGCTCTGGAGTAAAAAGAATTCTCTTCTCATAGAATGAATCATAGTTTCTCTTCTCATAGAATGAATCATAGTTTCCAATCTCAACCTGCCAAAGAAAAGAGAAAAAGCAACCAAAGCTTTAAAAAAAGAAATTGATGAATCGCCACAAAACCTACAGCATCATCACTCAGAATCTCGGTCCTGAACATCCATTTTTTCAAGAAACGAAAATAAGGGAAGAGAAAGGACTTGGCGACTTGCTTACCTTGCCCAATTAGACATGCATTGGCGGTGAGTTGTGATCGGATTCGGATGGTTTGTACGGCGACTTCTGTGTCCACTATGATGTCCAGGTGATCGAATGGGTTTCCATAATATGAATCAAACTGCTACTGTATGTGCAAATCATAGGGATTTTGATTCAGAGTAGAGTACAGAAGCTGAACAAATAACAAAACACAAATTCATTAAAAAAATTATGGAAACTTGAACACGCATGGGAAATAGCTCACCTCCATTGTCAGTGTCAAGGTGATAGGAAGAAGAAAAATTATTATATAGATGCCCATCCAAATGGGTGGCCATTCAGAGCCGGGTTACATAACCGACGTGTTCAATACTTTCATCTAAATAGGTGGCCATTCAGAGAGACTATGGAAAACGGCACACAGAGAACGTTGAAGCGTTGAAGCGAGTAAAAGGTGATGAGAAACGACGAAAATTCAGAATGAGAAAAGACACTTCTGCAATAAAATGATCAACGATTGTAATTAGAAGCAATCAAATCAATGGATAAGATTTATTTTAAAGTTAATTTATTCATAAATTTACATATATAACCATAGAAATATATTCATTCATGTGCATTGTATTATAAATTTACCAATTTACCCACATGGCTGCAAAAACTTCTCCTTTATTAGATATATAGATAGATATAGATATAGATAGATAGATAGATATAGATAGATTGATTTGTATAAGAATTCAAATATGAACCAACCTATCCAATATGTAGCAGTTTGGACTGGATTGAATTTTTCGTTTTTGATAATTTTTTTTCTCTTAAATATTATAGTATATAAATCTTAAGAATGTATAATAAAGACAAAATGCAACAATGTATAGCTGATAGCATCAATTCAACTTTCATGCATATTTATTCAAATAATTACTTGGAATATTTTTATTCAAATATTTTTTTATAAATATACATGTGTCATAATATATAAGGATGTACAAAAAAAGTAACATATAAGGATGTAAATATGTAAGTATGATATTACAAAGGTAATATTAAATTGTATACATTTTCATATGTTCGGTTTGGATTGGTTCGGTTTTGAAAATCAAATCTAAATTCAATCCAATTAATTTTTTTGGTGTTTTCTTTTCTTTTAGTTTTTGGTTTTTTCGGTTTGATTGGATTTCCGTTTATTTGGATTGGTTTCACGGTTTTGTTTGGATTGGATCAATTATTAACACCCCTACAGATAGATATAGTAAAAATAAATGAGCGATATCTTAAGTACAAATGCAAATAAGGAACTAAGAAGAAAAAAATTGATGAAATTACGATAGGAGAAAAGTGTAATGTGAATATATCATATTTCATATCCTCTACAAATTGGAAGAGATGGAATTTTGTGTGTTTTTGCAAATTGTATAATATGCCCTTGTCTTATTTGTTCTCTTGGTTTGTAGTTTTTTTATATCTAATTAGATTTTCTTTAATTTTAAAATAATAGTAATAACCAACAGTACATTATGTGTTGATCTAGTGGTAGATTGGTTAGATTATCGTAAGGATTAGGTTATAATATCAAACCCTGAGAAAGTCATTAGGGACCGTCATCGTTTCTCACACATGTTAACCTATCAAGGACCAAAATATTAGTAATATTTTGAAAGATAAAATATGTGTCAACCAAGTGAGTCAGCGTCGTCTTATAAGTAAGTGATTAGCGTTTGATTATCAACTTTTGTAAATGAAGAAAATGTTATATATACACTTGAATTTAGAATAGTCCCTAAATAAAAAAATTGCGTTTACATCCAAAAAAATTATTTGATTTAAAATAGTCATTATGACAGGATAAGACATTGTTGAAATATTTTTTACCAAGTTATCAACTCATGTGAGAATCATAGTCAGGTATAGGTGAACACTTTTAGCCTATAAAAAATTGAACACTTTAATTTTAATACCGGTTTTAGTCTTTCAGATTCTTTTTAAAATAAGTTTTTGTCCTTCCACTCTCCTTCTCCATCTTCCTCACCTGCTCAAACAAAGCCATACACAAACACATTACGAGTCACAGTCTCTTGACTCTCTTCCTTTGCATTTTCTTTTCTATATTTTTCTCTCTTTCTTTCTTTTTATTGTAATCTCTTAAAAAATACATCAACATTAACAACTAAGAATCGTATGGAAAAGAAAAAAATGGAAAAAGGTTAGGAGATTGTCACCTATAGGAGTTGTTATTTTTTGTTTTGAAAATATTTATAATATTGAATTGATGGTGCTTTCCCCCTTTTCAAACCGTTGATTGCTAGTTAACGCTTACAATTGAATCTACTGTAAACCTACGGTTATGCTTGACTCTTTGGTCAGCTATCCAACCGTTGGTTTTAAGTATTGGTTAATTTATTTTTGTTTTTTTTTTCTACATTAAACTTTATCGTGCTCTTATCATTGATAACTAGCATATGGATGGTAGGGCCTTAATTGAAATTTTTTAGACTACATTATTGGACTGGGCGAGCCTCTAGGGGGCCTACGCCCAGGGGTTACCCGCCAAGTCTGGAGATTGGGCCTCCTCCCGCGAGGCCCAACCGGCCCAACAGAGGCAGTTAAGCATGCTAGGCCCAGCTCCCCTACTATAAATAGGGAGCGGTTACCATTTGTAAGAGACTCTTGACTTATTTTCTAAACAACACATGAAATTCAGTTACACTCTCTCTCTAAGTGAAATCTCTCTACATCTCTCTACTATAGGGACTATAGCCTCTCTCAATGTTTATGGCAAGAACAATTATAGTTGTATGAAATTCTACCCAATTACTTCATCATATGACTTTTAATTGTTAATATGATTAACTACCTATGGCATGATTGATTCAAGAGTAAAAAGTAACAAGATAGTTACAAAATTGGAGACTTGTCTAAAACCAAGAGTGATAACCAAAACTATGATTAAATACGAATATATAGAAATACCAAAAGAAGGACCAATTTCAAGCATAATATTAAAGATCTAAAATTCCCAAATATAGAAAATAAGTACTTCTAGAGATTTGAATTCTTCAAGTTAATTGGTGAGGCTCAAGCACTCTCCTCTTTATCTTCTTCAACATTAATAGGTTTTGTCACCTCATATAGCTCTGCAATGGATCGATATTTCTTCACCCTCTTTACCGAAGGAGTAATAACTTTAATATCAGTGAGTCTTTGGTCAACTTCATCTTCACCTGATATCTTGTTCCTCTTTATGCTTCCACTAACACCTACATCATTATTTTCTTTGTGTTCTTTGCTAAGCTGCATAAGCCCCTCTGCTGCATTTAGAATATCGATAGTGGACTTTGCTAATGGAATGTTATGTTGTGATTTCCTTTGACGACAGCAAGGTGTTTCATTCGCCATTGGTTGTGCCTGTGAAATGTTTTTCGTAGTATGTTTGGTTATGGAGAGAGGGAGTGCGAGAGCAAGAGAGATGATTGAGAGAAAGGTTAAGAAGTGGGGCCTGTCCATAGAAATAAAAGAAACTGAAACGGAAAGTTTGGTTCTATCAACTTGTTTGGAGTTGAACAAGCCTCATCTAGTTATATATGTGTGCCAAGTTATTGCGCACGTCATCGTGATAATGGTGATTTCCCCCTTTTCAAACCATTAATTGCTAGTTAATGCTTACAATTGACTCTGTTGTAAACCTTCAATTATTCTTGTCTCTTTGGTCAGCTATCCAACGTCAGCTATCCAACCGTTAGTTTTAAGCATTGATTATTTTCTTTTTGATTTTTATTCCTACATCAAAAATTATCGTGCTCTTTAATTTTTTTTTTGGAAGTCCAAATATATTAACAAAGAGGGGAGTGTCTAGCACGGGAGTAGGACAATGAGGATAACGAAAACCAAGACCTCATCTATCCACAAAAATACACAATCTCCTAACCACCCCTTAGAGAGAAAACAACAAAAACCACTGTGAAAATAAGAAAAATCCTAAGGAAGCAAGCCGAAAGACCGAAACCAAAAGCAAAAGCAAACACCAAGAAGGACTCCGACACTCAGGGAGGCCACCAATCCTTCAATACCTGTTCCAAGCAGCAGATCTTCGCCCCATCCCCTTCGTCGAACGTACAACCCAAAAGCTTGCTAACAAGCTACGCCTTCTCGGCTCGCGTCCAGTAGCAACCACCCCGAGCCCTCCCTGAAGCAAATGGAGCAGGGCAAACCGACGGCAAGTTCGCACCCGAAGAAGGTCCCTCACCATCAATTGCAATCAAATCCACACAAGAGGTCGGAGTCAACTGGCGGGGCTTGTGACCTCCTTGACATTTTCTGGACGTCCTCGACCTCGAGAGAGAAGAGCAAGAGGAGTAAAAGGTACAACGAGGCCGTAAGCCTTCGAAGACGGCGCGTCCAAACCTATTACCTCATCTCGAAGTTGAACCAACCCACCATCTTCATAAATGAACAAAGACTCATCAAAGCGATTAATAAACGCACCCATCAAACTGTCACCAAGGGGAGAACTCATAAAAGACAAGGGGAGCTCACTGTCAAAAGAAATTTCCAGAACAACTTTCCCTTCTCTAAAGATGAGATTCTGCAAAGGGGATACCTAAATAGAACCCACTGAGTTATCATTATATATGATTCCCCTAATACTCAGGTGAATAATATTTGGAGAAAACACCGACAAATCCTGCGAACAACCAACGACCAACATGTTTTCAGCTACTAGAGGAGCATATTCAGGAAAAAGCGTCGCATCTTTCCTCCCTGCCGCAGCAGAAGCATCAACCATCTCTACATCTTCTACTTGTAAAACACTCCCACAAATCTCAGGGAAAAGAAAATCAACATGAATCGAATAACTCACCCCAAAACTCCCCTCGTGGTCAACCACCATGGACTCCTCAATGAATGAAAGACCTTGAGGGAGGCTTTCATCCACTGTCGGAAAAAATAATTGATAACAAGGATATGGATGGTAGGGCCTAAATTGAGTTTTTTAGACTACATTACAATGGTATGGAATTTTACCCAATTACTTCATTATATGTGTAACATCCCGACTTTCGGGGGTCACAAATAGTAACCTATTAAATAAAAAGAAATGATTTTCCAAAAAAAGGATTTACAAAGCGGGTATATTGTTTTTTCGTTTTCTTTCCAAAACATTTCCAAAACCTGATATGCATGCTCTTGCCCAAACCCATACATCCGGCCTTGACAGGGCAAGCACACATGGGTGACGACAGATGTTTAAGACATATAATATACAATAAAGTATTGTTTAATTCGACGACAGAGTTAGAACACGATAACACCCTAAGTCCAATATACTTCCTACAATCCCTTCACTGGCGAATCGCATAAGAGCAATGCATCGGAACATACCCAAACTCAAAGTAATTATTCAATCATCCCTACGAGCTTCAACCAATGGCGGTAAGCTCCTCTACCCAAGGCTCTAGCCTTACATCTAACACTACTCTTGTGGTCTTTGATCGCTCCAAGTCTTCTCATCCAACAGCACGGTCACCTTCGTCCAGTAGCACAACATCTACTCACAGCAGCACTTGTTATAGCCTGGTAGTTTGCCGACCGCCCCAGCACAAACAAAACAAAAAAGGCAAGAAATGGTCAAATTCCTAGAGTAATGTAATATAAGTCTAGCAAGATTTAGCATAGTTATAAGTAACGTGTGAATAATAATTAAACACATCATATGTCAATCTCTAGCATTTGAACGTCAAGCCATCAGTCCATCGCTCGTCGCCTGCGAAAAGGTGTATCTTCATTTCCTTTTCAGGGCAGCACCACGTGTTGCTAACATAATTGTACGAACTCGGAGTCAATCAACTAACTCAACAAGTGTCTATACTCTTTAATCAAGCAAACCGATAACAGGATGAAGGACCCACCCCTTAATCTATACAAGTAATAGGATTTAATGTTTATCTTCTTAATCCAATGGCAATCAATATGATTAAGATCCATCCTCCTTAGTCAAACAACACATAATATGATTAAGATCCATCCTCCTTAATCAAACAACAAATAATATAATTAAGATCCATCCTCCTTAATCAAACCAAAAGATTCATTTTTAATCATTAACGTACTCCCTCCGGTCTATTTTATAAGAAACACTTTGGAAATTTTTTTTGGTCCTTTTTATAAGAAACACTCTTATAAAATTAAGTCAAATAATTCATTCCAACGCAAAGAGACATATTCTCCAAGCAAAAATTTGGAGGGAAAGAGCAAGCACCCAATAGGTATTGTCAACATTTATGGTAATTAGCATGATTGTTCTTGTGAAAAGAAAAGACATCATTGGAATTAAGCATAGTAGTATATTTTATAAAAAATATTAGTTTCCTTGGTTTGTGTGATTTTGTCAAAAAATTTCTTATAAAAAGGATCGGAGGAAGTATATTCTAAAAAGGTAACAATGATAATTGCACTTCTGGTTATTATCTTTTTAAACTAGTAATAATTTTAAATTGGAGGGAGTAATACCTAGTTCACACTCTATTTTCACTCACACCAAGAGTAAGATAGGAAGGGAAGAGGGAGAAATGAGTGATATAATAGGTGATGTGATAGGAAATGCAATTATGCAGAGACATGGAAAATAATGAGCGTGTTAGCATCCAAAAATATGTAATGACTACTTGAGCAGCTGAAAAAAAAATACTTTAGCCACCAAAGTTTCGTTGAAGGAGTAGTCGTCAAATGACAAGATGAAACAATAGGGCTAAAGGAATTAAGCACTTGGTTTGAGGGGAAATACGAAAGCTTGGGCACAAAGTTACAAATATTTGGCAAGCTTCTAGAGTGTCTTCACGTGCGGAAATCAACAATGAGCTTGTCTTGTGAAAATAGGAGAGGTAGTTCCAACTACTGAACCGGTCGATACAAGGAAGATCAACTAAAAACAAATTTTCTAGGCTGACTAGGAGAGATAAAATACCATCACCCGAGACGTATGAGTACTTGTAAGAAATGAGAGCATGAGTTAGTGACAAGTTATTATCAACTACTATCAGTTAGTAGAATTTGACTTCTATAATTAGAGGAGAGTTATTTGTACAAAAAACAACTCAACTATCAATCATACTATAAATTTCCCGCATTATCTTTCGTATTTTTTCTTTAAGCACTTTATTTATAGCCTTTATACGTCAATTTTGAAGGGAAGAAAAGCAGTTTTTTGCAAGGACTAAAGACTAAAATGCGGTATATTTCAAGGGTCTAAATTTTATCTAAGCCTAAAAAAACTAAAAAGTAGTGCTGCATGCCAGGCCCACGTGGAATTCCATGATTGTAGGGAAAATTTAACGTTAATGATTAAAAATGAAATTGATAAAAATTTTTAGGGATGGGAACACAATTTTTTTACAAGGAATAAAATTGAAAAAAAATATATATTAAAAGACTATAGAATGATATCCATGTAGAAGATTTGGTAATATCCACGTCATAAAATGAGAGCCACATAAGCTCTCTCTAGTACAAGTAGGACAAATGTCAAATCCCATTTTACTCCTGATAATAAATTTTGGGATCAAAGTGCAATTAAGCTAAGAGGAAGTACGGTGAATATGTGTATTTTTTATCAATTAATTTACTATATTATGCATTTCAAATATTTATTATTGTATAATGATGAAATTTGGAACCGTGTGGAATTTTTTTCAAAATACTTATGTCCTATACAACTTCCATTTAGAAATCTAACAAAATGTAAATTTTGCCCTGTTTAAGACTTATGATCACTTATGTCATCTAGCTTTAAAACAAGGCAAAAACAAGCTGACTATATGGAATACGAATAATGTTACCTACACATAGAGGTGTGTAGAGGTGGAAGGAAGAGAGAGATAGGAAGAAAAGAAAAAGTAAGAGAGAGAAAGTATGAGATGTGATAGATGATAAGAGGAGAAAGATAGAAATAAAAATAGGTGGAAATGAAGTGGTTAAAAAGGGAGGTGTGTATATATCATTACTCTATGGAATACAGACCATTGTTTTAACAAATGAAAACAAACAAAGATCTGGTTTTCCAAAATGTGACCGTGTAGTATACTAGTAGTATGCTAGTATTTGTGGAAATGGAATTACTTTTCCAAAGAAGCTTGTTTTCGTTTGATTTGTTCCACAATCGACTATATAAATTCCTTTCTCACATCACCATGCACTCTATTTAAGTCCCTAACTCCTCTCCTCACCCCCCATAAACTAATAAACCTGGCATCACTTCTATACACACAAATTAACACAGTTCTCTATCGATCTTCTTACTTTCTCTGGAAAGAAACAAACACCACCGTGATCATCATGGTTCTCTCCAAAACCGCCTCCGAGATGGATGTCTCAATCCATTCAACCTTCGCCTCCCGTTATGTCCGCACCGCACTTCCCAGGTACCATTCATTCCATTATCATCAAGATTCTATATCTTTACTATTGATCTATTTTTCCATTTAAGATGGATCAGCTTTGAACATTTACAAAGTAAATTTAATACGTAGCATCTTATGATCACAATTTGTGAACATTTATAGAAAAAAAAAAAGTATATACAAAATTTTGTCATGTATATTATATGACCATGCATGATTATGATGATCCGTGAAGGTTCAAGATGGCGGAGCAGTCGATCCCAAAGGAAGCGGCATACCAGATCATAAACGACGAGCTGATGCTGGATGGGAATCCAAGGCTGAACCTGGCGTCGTTCGTGACAACTTGGATGGAGCCAGAATGTGACAAGCTCATCATGGCTTCCATTAACAAAAACTATGTCGACATGGATGAATACCCTGTCACCACTGAGCTCCAGGCAAGTCTCATCTCTCTCATCCGCCCATTCACCATTAGTATCAAAGTATCAAACAGTCAATATCATTAATTATCTCATCAAAACAAGGAAATTATTAAAAAAAAATCATATTTTTTGTGCATGGGATTAAGCAAAAATCTTTTATGTTTTGCTATCTGATTGCTTTGATGTAAACAGATGATCGCACAATTGATATTAAAGTTTGTTCACGTTGTATTTAGATTACTATCCAAATAACACTACTTAATCATTCTTTACACTTTGTTTAATGGCAGAAAAATGGGGAAAAAATCAAAATTGAATTTCTCTCTTCTTTTTCTATTGTAATGGGTCTGATCATGTTTTGGGATAGAGGTATAAACAATAGAAATGTGAGAAAGTAATAACTCATTTCACTTACCCTGTTTTAATTGCGTGGCTTAATTTTGAGCATGAGACAAGTGTTCCGTAGGAATAGTTCAGGTCCCATTTGTGTTGTTGACTCGTGACAAAAAAAGTCATCCTTGTCTATATTGGTTCTAACTTGGCTATCTATGTCTATGTGGTGTTCACTTTAACCTAGGCACCGTATTAGCTCATTAATTTGACTAAATTGAATCCTAAATTTACTACTATTCTTTGTCATGTTCAGAGTTGGAAGCTGCTTCTTTTTCTTTGTACAATGGTAACTTGGTAAGGTTTGTTTGACAACTAATGTATAAAGGAAACTACTTTAAAATACATGCATATATAATAATACTCCAGTAATACATTATAAAATTATCAATTTTTTTGTTGTTGTTGCATATTTATCATTTAAAATATACTTTCTAGAACAATAAGTTAAAAACTTTGTTAGAAGAATAAGAGCCTTTCTAACTTTTGTCCATTGCAGAATCGATGTGTTAATATGATAGCTCATCTTTTCAATGCACCACTTGGAGAGTCAGAAACTGCCGTTGGTGTTGGCACCGTGGGGTCTTCAGAGGCCATCATGTTCAGTGGCGGATCCAGGACCCCGGGGTCAGGGGTTCAAATTTTTCAAATGAACACATGGATAAAAATAGTGAGATTTATACAAAAGAAAGAGAAAAAAAAAAGCAAGGCATGGCCGCATGGGTTAAATCAGCAGTTTAACTCTTGTTGAAGGGGGGAAAAGTAACAATATATGGTAATACAAGTACACGACACTTAAGCTAAGCATCATTTGAGATTACAAAATTTTCAAGTACAAAAATTGATAAACAAGATTATAATCAAAGTGGCTCCCAAAACAGGATGTTCAAATATTTTACATGATTGGTTACAGTAAATCTACAATATCTAATCATAATCTCCTACAAAAGAATTTTACACATCATATAGATACACAACAACAACAACATCATCTAAAAAATCACAAACCACATAACCTATGCCTCTAATTTTCATCATCTTTTGTATGCTTCTCAATAGACACATCAATTCTCTCATACCTTACATCTGCAGGGTTACATCTGCAGGGTGGAGAAAAAACATCCTGTGATGGACAAAGTGCAGACAAGGATACAATTCATGGACAAAGTGCAGACAAGGATACAATTCATGGACAAAGTGCAGACAAGGATACAATTCATAGATCAATTCTCTTATATCTTACATTTGCAAGACTATACAAACAATATGACAAAGCTGTGATGGACAAAGTGCAGAAAATGATACAATTCATAGAGGCTTCAAATCCATAACTAGCTAAAGGAAGTGAAGGTTCATTTTTTTCTTTTTGTTTATTCAATATAAAAAGGGAGGAGAAAAAATAATACAAATATCCCAATACCATGTCCCCTGCCTACAAAAATTCAATTCTAAGAACCAAAAACAAGTACAAAAGTGACGTTGTGCCTCTAATGTCCTCAAAAGCCCACCCTTGTCTAAATAGATATCAAACCCTCCACTTGCCTAGATGCCATATCCAAAAGCTTTCTACCACGCATGGTATTTTCATGACAGCAAGGAAGCTAAATCTACGAAATCAATTCCAACATTGCCCACCACTGGCACCACATTGCCAACTTATGCCTTACTTTAAACCCAAGACCATGACAGCACCCACACTCCTTTTGCCCATGAAAGAAAGCACTTCCTAACCAGCCAAGAACAACATAAACAAAGTATCCGTGAAAATTAACCAAAATCCCAAAAGCACTTCCTAACTAGCCACACAAGACCATTGTTTGTTTATTTATCATACCCTCCATAACCAAAATCCCATGAAAGCTAAAAACAGTAGCAAAAATCAGAAAAGCTCCAACCAAAAAACACTAGCAAACAGCGAAACCAGCTCCATCCCCATTCCCCCAACCAGCACAAAAATTCATATCAGATCACAACACACCCACAAAACAGGTGAAGAATCCATCAAAATTAATGGGAAAAAAATCAATCAAAATCAAAATAGGTGAAGAATCATACCCACGAACACAGATTTGCGATTCCAGACGTTGAATAGATCAATGCGGTGAGAAACGATTGGATCTAAAGACCTGGGTTCACCCAATTTGCTCAAACGAACCTCCAACGTTTTCAAACCAGCCTCGTAATCAACCCATGCTTTGAGATTTTCCCCATTGTTTACAACCAGCTTCAATACGAAGCATTCGCAACCGCGACGGAGGCGAGGCTACCAACATCGATCCCATTCTTGGTGGCGTGATGTCGTGGTGGTGCACTGGTGCTTGTGTGTGTGCTTGACCTAGGTAGTGAGAGAAAGACGGTGAGGACTGAGGGTACTGAGTGCGTGAGAGAGAAAGAGAGTGTCTTGGGTGCAAATTAAAAATTTCAGGGGGTTCAAAAAAAATATTATACAGGGGGGTAAGTGAGAATTTTTTCATTTTCAGGGGGTTCATCTGAACCCCTGAGTCAAACCTGTTGAGTGTTGACAATCCCAACATTGTCACTGGTGCCAATGTTCAGGTACACAATAACACAAACATTCATTCTTTGAATCAGCTTATTTTTCCTCATAATTAATTCAGAAGCTACTCTCATAAGTACCTTGCTTGGACGACGGCGGGGGAAATGTAGAGCTCTATGCAGTGTGTGAAGGCAGAGTGGATTCCGACATTAGGTTTAAGGTTTTACTAACAGAGCTAGTTTATGACAGTGTGACCAGTCCTTTATGGTTTGTTTGTTTTAAGGATAAAGAGTTGAAAGAGGAATGAAAAACAAGTCCCAAAATCTCTTCCTCCCAAACAATAAAATTGGTGGGTCCCACCAAAACTACCAACAATAATAATCCATCCCCATATAATAGTAGGGTTGTACGGAAGTTGGATTAGTTCGGCTTTTAAGGAAAAAACCATCTAATCTAATCTTAAATGGTCAAATGACTCATGTAATTATAAAGGGAATCAGTTCCGATCCTTGAAAAAATTTCGCATCAAATTGGGTCTCTAATTTTTTTTTAATTCAATTAAGGATAAAGTCTGTCAGACTTCAATTTTATCCTAGTCAGCAATTCCACGTGACATTTTTTATTTTTTTAAATTGAAAAATTCTAAAACTTTATTTTTTAATTCCAACTCATATGTTAAAACATAAAAAATAAAAAACTTAATAAAATTTAATAAAAATAAAAAACTTAATAAAATTTAATAAAAATAAAAAACTTAATTTAGTAGATTAGGTTTTAAATAAAATTAGGGATTATTACTTGATTAGTTTAGGTTTTGTATTAACATTTTATTAAGTTTTTTATTTATTTTTATTCCAACTCATATCAGTAAAAAAAACCTAACCTATCTTAAAAAAAATCCTAATATAATCTTCTGGAATTAGGGATCAAAGAAGAAGGAAAGAAGGAAGGGAAAGACAGGGCATCCAGATCCAGCAGTCCCGGTACAACGAACTTGAATCCGCCACGAATGGCTTCTCCGACCGCTAGCTCCTCGGCAAAGGCAGTCACAGCTACGTCTACAAAGTCGTCGTCCACGACCGTCCCGTCGCCGTGAAGAGACCATCCAGACCTCACTCTCTTCTCCCCCGACCCATCTCTTCTTCTTTCTCTGCTCTTGCAAAGATAACCATCGAGCCTCGCCGTCAACCACCAATCGCACCACCACCCAATCCACTCACTAGAACCACACACTACAACCACAACCCCACCCCCACTGCAACCCCCAACCCAGCCACACCCATCGCAACCCCAACCACATCTATCGAGCCAACCCAACCCAGATCGAGAGACGAGGAAGAAAGGTGCGAATCAGATTCGATTGGTTGACAGTACGTCAAAATTAAACTCAAGAAACAATGCTTTCATTGTCTAAGCATTTTGATTTAATATTTTTGGTTGCTCAAGCTAGGCTTGTCTTTTTTTTTATTATCAATAATGAAGTATTTCATTAAAAAAGGCCAAAGCCCAAAGAGTCAATACAAACGAGGAAAAAACTGAAGCTACAAGGAAAAGCATAAGATATTTTGTCCAAAAAAAAGCATAAGATATGAAATAAGTGTCTGCCAGCTGTTAGAATGCAATGCATT
Source organism: Lotus japonicus (assembly GCF_012489685.1). Taxonomy (NCBI): domain Eukaryota; kingdom Viridiplantae; phylum Streptophyta; class Magnoliopsida; order Fabales; family Fabaceae; genus Lotus; species Lotus japonicus. The sequence continues at coordinate 15,109,371 of NC_080041.1, read as the reverse complement.
GAGTAAAGTAAAGTAATCAACAATAATGAATGCACTCCATTATTCTGAAATTTTTCTACTACTCCCAGTCTGATCTAACTAAGCGAGAAAAACGAAAACCAAGGCCCACCACACCAGGGCTTCTTCTCCAATTTTCTTTTCACCTTCCCCCACGCCCCTCCCTCAAATCTCATGACCAAAATCAGTTTCAGTTACCCACAAATCCCTCATCCTTCCTCCCACACCCCTCCCGCTCAACTATTCCCTCCCGCTCAACTATTTTTGCCAACGGAACCAAGCCAGGGAGTCTGGGAAAGCGCCCAAGGTCGCCGGGCGGCGGCGGCTCCGCCACTGCTCTGATTACATGAGATGATATTTGTAAGAAGACCCATGTACATGTGATATAACTTCTAAGCTTTGTAATTAGTGTCATACGATTTTTATGATTTTATCAATTGAGGCAACAAAGTGGGTTTGGGTAAACTAGCTAGAACCCTGTTATTTATAATTTTTCTTTACTTTACTATTTTTCTCCAATGACCTGTTTTCAAAAGGTGATCAGAAATTGAAGAAGCTAAAGCTTCATTCCTCACTTTCTCTCATTTCAATTGTCAAAAAAATCAAAACCTAGAACAACAATTGTTTCAAGTTTGACTCTATAATCGATGAAGTTTAGGACAAATGTTTCAAACTTAATCATGCATTGGTTTTTCATTGTGCTATATTGTGTTTGAAGTATCATAACTCACCAACCAAGCTATTAGCCACCGCAACAACTTTTTTCATCAGGGTTTCAGACTTTATGTCTTATGGTTGGGGTGCATTGGATGAAGTTCACAAGAAAATCAACTTACTGCTTACATGCCTAACAATATCTGGTACACATTTTCATTTTAAGTTTGAATAGCTTTAAGTTCTTTTAAATATTTGTTTAATGTCAATTCATGTTTGTTCACAGGAATTGGAATTGCAATATTGGCTCTTAACAACTATGAGGACATCCATGTCATTGTTGAAGTTGCTGGTCTTCAATTGTGGTTCGGTGCATATATCTTGTGCAAACACTCTCCCACCGATAAGGCAATGAAGATAGCTAGGAATCAATGGATATGAGGGTGGTTTACAAATACTACACTAATCCTTTACATATAGCTGACTATATTGGTATTCTTCCACGTACATGATTGTGTTTTTTTTAGCATGTATTGCCATTATAACTGCTAAGCTTGCTGAGGTGGTCTTTTGATTGAAACTTTGATACGTAGACACTCTAGTAAAGATAGACAGGCAATGGCCCTGGAACCTTCAGGTTCATTTTGTTAAATAATCTAAACATTTAAATATTATGATTACATGAGATGATATTTGTAAGAAGACCTATGTACATGTGATACAACTGTTAAGATTTGTGATTAGTGTCATATATTTTTGTGATTTTGTCTATTGAGGCAGGTTTGGGTAAACTAGCTAGAGCCCTTTTATTTATAATTTTTTCTTTACTTTACTGTTTTTCTCCAATAATATGTTTTTAAAATATGATCAGAAACTCAAGAAGCTAAAGCTTCATTCCTCACTTTCTCTCATTTCAATTTCAAAAAAACCAAAACCTAGAACAACAGTTCTTTAAATTTTGACATTGCTTTGCATACCACATTTTAACATGGTAGTGTACACAATAGGACTACTTCTACTTTATACATACTTATATTTTATTGTCATTCTATTTTGTACACTCATGATATGTTGGTTTTTAAACAAAATGCAATTGGTATTTTCATGATAATAGCATGTATGCTAAATTATTGACTTTCTTTTTAATCATAATAAAAGAAGTATTATAATGAAATTCGAATTTGTTAATGTGTTAACATAAGATGAACTAAACAATGAATAGAAAATGAGTAGGATGTTAAATGATAGAGATTGTACTTAATTTTTTATCCTATGTTGCTTAATGTTATATGATAAAAAAATAAGTTTTAATTTCATGAATTTTTTTATTTTATCAATGATTGTACATGAAACATTAATTAAATTAAAAATACCCAATTATCGGTCATAGTGGTAGAAGTGATGTTTTAAACCCTAGGTTGAGATTTCGATTCATAGGAGCGCACTTTTGGGAATACATTTCGCGTTCATAACCCCCAAATCAGAATTGCGAGAGCAATTTAACGTACCAAAAAAATTAAATTTAAAATATATCTTCTATTGTTTGTTGCACGCGATTCTACCTCTTGGGATGTAGGTCAGATTCAATTATGAATGATGTAGCTAGTGCTCTCTTCTTCTGCTACATATTTATTTTAGGCCTTGTTTCTGATCTCTCTTTTTTATTGTTTGTTTTGTTTTTATGCCTTTAGTTTGCTATCTTTTATTATTTCTGTTGACTTTAGCCTGAATTCTAATCCCTTACCTTGAGAGGGTTGTTCTCTTGCATGCTTACTGATCTAATAAATTATTCTCTTCTCGAAATAAAAAATATCACAACAATTCAATAATTTCAAATATATCATTATACTTTTAAAAAACAGTTGCGTGTATCATTTTTTTTAGTTGTTCCTTCATTGTTATATTTTATATGGTCCTTATTATCAGATAATGATAACATGAAATTTTTAATTATTATTTTAGCTTCTGCAACGAATATTTAATCAAATTTGTAACAATTATTATCAAAAATTAAATTTCAACTAATGCTATTTTATATTTATATTTGTTTATCTATTTTATTTTGAACTTATAATATAAATTATATTTACAATGACTGTTATAATCTAGAGTAAAGTACGGTAAGGATTTTCAGATTGATTTCGAACATGGGAAGATATCAACTTACACCCGTTTTTACATCGGTAATCTTATATCGTTAATATCTTTAGATGAAACATGTTTTATCAATTCCATTGTTGAATTACAATTATTCATCACTTTGACTATTTATTCTGTATCTTGCAAAATTCAAAATAAATCTTGTAAAATTTAATCAATATACATATGTAAGACATACTTGAAAAAATAGCATTAGACACATTAGCAACAAAAGCATTACTTTAAAAAAAAAAAGAAGCATTAAACACATTAGCAAAGACTACAAACTCATGAAATTAAATTTGAATTAGATATGAGTTAAAAAAAATTGAATTAGATATGAATTAGATTCTATCTTAATTTTAAAGTGGTACTAACATGTACCTTTAATTAAATTTTACTATTATTTAATTTTATGATAATTTTAAATACTTTATAGATACAAATATGTCAATATACCTCGTATGTTTAATAGAGAGTTGTCAAGTTAACCTTTTTCTTTTAGAATAGTTGTAAAGAAATGGTTGCCCTTTCGTTTTTTGTCAAATCCTTTTGTCTTAGGTTCTAGAGCTCTGTTTGGCCTCAACCCAATTGGGTATTTTCTGTCTCTGCCGCTGACCCATCTCTTCTTCTTTCTCTGCTCTTGCAAAGATAACCATCGAGCCTCGCCGTCAACCTCCAATCGCACCACCACCCAATCCACTCAAAAGAGCCATACACCACAACCACAAACCCACCCCTACAGCAATCCCCAACCCAGCCACACCCACCGCAACCCCAACCACATCTATCGAGCCAACCCCACCCAGATCGAGAGATGAGGAAGAAATGTGCAAATCAGATGCGAAGCAAGCTTCAAGCTTTGCCTAAATCTCCTCCTCATATCTACTCCGATCTGCCTCAATCTACGGTGCTGTCAAAATCGGCGGCTGCGGCGGCGGAGGAGTCATGCATCACGTTGGAGTTGGAGGAAGGGACGAAGGAGACAAGTTTCAATCTTTCCTTCCTTCTCTTCTTCCTACTTTCTCTCCTTCTTCTTCATATTTTCTTAGCCTATTTTCTTTGATATCCTCTCAGATTGAGAGAAATATGAAGACGAAGGAATCTTGTTGCACAATTCCTTCTCACCTTCTTCTTCCTTCAATCTCCTTATTAAATTGTTAATATTGTTTTAGAGATTAGGTTTTTTTTAGGAGTCGATTAGGTTTTTTTTAGATGAGATTATGACTTTTTTTAAAACTTATGGCTTGGGAAAAAAATCTTAACTTATGACTTAGAAAAAAATATTAGTATTCGAATTTTTCAATTTAAAACAAAAAATATGTCATGTGGAAAAGTTGAGTAAGCTAAATATCAAGGACCAAAATATTAGTAATATTTTGAAAGATAACATATGTGTCAACCAATTGAGTTGGCGCCGTCTTATAAGTAAGTGATTAGAGTTTGATTATCAACTTTTGTAAATGAAGAAAATGTTATATATACACTTGAATTTATAATAGTCCCTAAATAAAAAAATTGCTTTTACATCCAAAAAAATTATTTGATTTAAAATAGTCCTTATAACAGGATAAGACATTGTTGAAATATTTTTTACCAAGTTACTAACTCATGTGACAATCATAGTCAGGTATAAGTGAACATTTTTAGCCTATAAAAAAAGGTGAACACTTTAATTTTAATACCGGTTTTAGTCTTTCAGATTTTTTTTTAAAATAACTTTTTGTCCTTCCACTCTCCTTCTCCTTCTTCCTCACCTGTTCAAACAAAGCCATACACAAACACATTACCAGTCACAGTCTCTTGACTCTCTTCCTTTGCATTTTCTTTTCTATGTTTTTTCTCTCTTTCTTTCTTTTAATTGTAATCTCTTAAAAAATGCATCAACATTAACAACCAAGAATTGTATGAAAAAGAAAAAAAGGTAAAAAAAGAGGAAAAGGTTAGGAGATTGTCACCTATAGGAGTTGTTATTTTTTGTTTCGAAAATATTTATAATATTGAATTGATGGTGTTTTCCCCCTTTTCAAATGGTGTTTTCCCCCCTTTTCAAACCGTTGATCGCTAGTTAACGCTTACAATTGAATCTACAGTAAACCTACGGTTATGTTTGACTCTTTGGTCAGCTATCCAACCGTTGGTTTTAAGTATTGGTTATTTTATTTTTGTTTTTTTTTCTACATTAAACTTTATCGTGCTCTTATCACTGATAACTAGCATATGGATGGTAGGGCCTTAATTGAGATTTTTTAGACTACATTATTTGACTGGGCGAGCACCTAGGGGGCCTACGCCCATGGGTCACCCGCCAAGCCTGGAGATTGGGCCTCCTCCCCGGAGGCCCAACCGGCACAACATAAGCAGTTAAGCATGCTAGGCTCAGCTCCCCTACTATAAATAGGGAGCGATTACCATTTGTAAGAGACTCTTGGCTTATTTTCTAAACAACACATGAAATTCAGTTACACTCTCTCTAAGTTTTTTTTTGATAAGCCAATTGTACTCAAATAAAGCACAAGGGGTGCTTACCCAAATAAAAGATAGAAAGTAACAAGATTTCAGATAAAAGAAGCTACAACAGGGACTTTGAAAAATTATCAGATATGACAAACTAATGTACCAACCCCTCAAAAATCTAGAAAAACTGTCCCCTACAGATGAGAAAGAAATCAGTAAGCAACACACCCAACAACAACCCTTCATCCACACCAGATCAGATTAAGGATTTAAAGCAGCGGGTAGGATTTGAAACCCACTCAAAATAAGAAGCTAAAAAATTCTTCTCCTTTGCCTTTAGCCAAAACCAGGAGCGGAATTGAATTAGCTCAAAAATCCTTTCAGCATCCACTTCCTCATTCTTGAAAATAGCATTGTTTCGAGAGTACCAGATGACGCTAAGGCAAGCTACCCAGATAACAGATAACGCTTTCACAGATTTAGCATCTCTTCCCAAAGATGCACGGAACTGGAAAAAGTGGGTTACAGGATCCGCAGGCATAACATAAACAATTCCAATCCAGTTAATGATTTTTTGCCAGACCCGCCAACTGATATGGCAGATGAAATCTCTCTAAGTGCAATCTCTCTACATCTATCTACTATAGGGTCTATAGCCTCTCTTAATGTTCAGGGCAAGAACAATTATAGTTGTATGAAATTCTACCCAATTACTTCATCATATGACTTTTAATTGTTAATATGATTAACTACCTATGGCATGATTGATTCAAGAGTAAAAAGTAACAAGATAGTTACAAAATTGAAGACTAGTCTAAAACCAAGAGTGATAACCAAAACTATGATTAAATACGAATATATAGAAATACCAAAAGAATGACCAATTTCAAGCATAATATTAAAGATCTATAATTCCCAAACATAGAAAACAAGTACTTCTAGAGATTTGAATTCTTCAAGTTAATTGGTGAGGCTCAAGCACTCTCCTCTTTATCTTCTTCAACATTAATAGGTTTTGTCACCTCATATAGCTCTGCAAGGGATCGATATTTCTTCACCGTCTTTATCGAAGGAGTAATAACTTTAATATCAGTGAGTCTTTGGTCAACTTCATCTTCTCCTGATATCTTGTTCCTCTTTATTCTTCCACTAACACCTACATCATTATTTTCTTTGTGTTCTTTGCTAAGCTGCATAAGCCCCTCAGCTGCATCTAGAATATCGATAGTGGACTTTGCTAATGGAATGTTATGTTGTGTTTTCCTTTGACGACAGCAAGGTGTTTCATTCGCCATTGGTTGTGCCTGTGAAATGTTTTTCGTAGTATGTTTGGTGATGGAGAGAGGGAGTGCGAGAGCAAGAAAGATGATTGAGAGAAAGGTTAAGAAGTGGGGCCTGTCCATAGAAATAAAAGAAACTGAAACGGAAAGTTTGGTTGTATGAACTTGTTTGGAGTTGAACAAGCCTCTTGTACTTATATATGTGTGCCAAGTTATTGCGCACGTCATCGTGATAATGGTGATTTCCCCCTTTTCAAACCATTAATTGCTAGTTAATGCTTACAATTGACTCTGTTGTAAACCTGCAATTATGCTTGTCTCTTTAGTCAACTATCCAACGTCAGCTATCCAACCGTTAGTTTTAAGCATTGATTATTTTCTTTTTGATTTGGCTTAATTGCAACTTTGGTCCCTGACATTTACAAAAGCCACGATTTTGGTCCCTCACCTAATTTAATTACATAAATCGTCCCTCACATAACACTTCGTGAACAACGTTGGTCCAACCGTCAATTTTTTAACGGAAGAAGCTTACGTGGCGTCTGAAAGCTTATGTGGAAGTGCCACTGGCGTCAGAATCGATTTTTCCTCTCCTCTCGGCTGTTTTTTTATCTCATAGTGAAGCTTTGCTGTTGGGAGGCCTAGTTGTTGGAACACTGGGATTGAGGTTGTGTGCTATTCCTCTGAGTTTTTTTGTTGTTTTTTCCTCTGAGATGTAGAGGCATGTGCCTCCCTCTCTCCAGTGGCACTTCCACCTAAGTTTTCAAACACCACATAAGCTTCTTCCGTTAAAAAATTGACGGTCGGACCAACTTTGTTCACAGAGTGTTAGGTGAGGGACGATTTTTGTAATTAAATTAGGTGAGGGACCAAAATCGTGGCTTTTATAAATGTCAGGGACCAAAGTTGCAATTAAGCCTTTTGATTTTTATTCCTACATTAAAAATTATCGTGCTCTTATCATTTTTTTTTGGAAGTCCAAATATATTAATAAAGAGGGGAGTGTCTAGCACGGGAGTAGGACAAAGAGGATAAAGAAAACCAAGACCTCATATATCCACAAAAATACACAATCTCCTAACCACCCCTTAGAGAGAAAACAACAAAAACCGCTCTGAAAATAAGAAAAATCATAATGAAGCAAGCCGAAAGACCGAAACCAAAAGCAAAAGCAAACACCAAGAAGGACTTCCGACACTCAGGGAGGCCACCAATCCTTCAATACCTGTTCCAAGCAGCAGATCTTCGCCCCATCCCCTTCGTCGAACATACAACCCAAAAGCTTGCTAACAAGCCACGCCTTCTTGGCTCGCGTCCAGTAGCAACCACCCAGAGCCCTCCCTGAAGCCAACGGGGCATGGCAAACCGATGGAAAGATCGCACCCGAAGAAGATCCCTCGCCATCAATTGCAATCAAATCCACACAAGAGGTCGGAGTCAACTGGCGGGGCTTGCGACATCCTTGACATTTTCTAGACGTCCTCGACCGCGAGAGAGAAGAGCAAGAGGAGCAAAAGGTACAACGAGGTCGTAAACCTTCGAAGACGGAGCGTCCAAACCAGTATCCAAACCTATTACCTCATCTCGAAGTTGAACCAACCCACCATCTTCAGCAATGAAAAAAGGCTCATTAAAGCGACCAATAAACGCACCCATTAAACTGTCACCAAGGTGAGAACTCATAAAAGACAAGGGGAGCACACTGTCAAAAGAAATTTCCAAAACAAATTTCCTTTCTCTAAAGATGAGACTCTGCAAAGGGGATACCAAAATAGAACCCACTGAGTTATCATTATAAATGATTCCCTTAATACAAAGATAACCATCGAGCCTCGCCGTCAACCACCAATCGCACCACCACCCAATCCACTCACAAGATCCACACACCACAACCACAACCCCACCCCTACAACAACCCCCAGCTCAGCCACACCCACCGCAACCCCCAACCACATCTATCGAGCCAACCCAACCCAGATCGAGAGATGAGGAATAAAGGAGTGAATCAGATGCGAAGCAAGCTTCAAGCTTCGCCTAAATCTCCTCCTCATATCTACACCGATCTGCCTCAATCTACGGTGGTGTAGAAATCGGCGGCGGTGTCGGTGGAAGAGTCAGGCATCACATTGGAGTTAGAGGAACCTTCCTTCTCTTCTTCCTACTTCTCTCCTTCTTCTTCATATTTTCTTAGCCTATTTTTTTTTATATCCTCTTAGATTGAGAGAAATATGAAGACAAAGGAATCTTGTTTTACAATTCCTTCTCACCTTCTTCTTCCTTCAATCTCCTTATTAAATTGTTAATATTGTTTTAGAGATTAGGTTTTTTTTTAAGAGTCGATTAGGTTTTTTTAGATGAGATTATGACTTTTTTTAAAACTTATGGCTTGGGAAAAAAATCTTAACTTATGACTTAGAAAAAAATATTAGTATTCGAATTTTTCAATTTAAAACAAAAAATATGTCACGTGGAAAAGCTGAGTAAGCTAAATATCGAGCCACATCAGCTGTTGGCACACTTTGTCCTTTACTGGATTAAAAAAAAAATTATGGACCTAATTTGATGCGCAAATTTTTTTGGGATCGAAACTTATCCCCTTTACAATTACAGGGCCAATTAGGCATTTAAGCCTTGATTTATTATCCAATTGATTTGTATAAGAATTCAAATATGAACCAACCTGATCCAATATGTAGCAGTTTGGACTGGATTGAATTTTTCGTTTTTGTTAAATTTTTTTCTCTTAAATATTATAGTATATAAATCTTAAGAATGTATAATAAATACAAAATACAACAATGTATAGCTTATAGCATCAATTCAACTTTCATGCATATTTATTCAAGTAATTACTTGGAATATTTTTATTCAAATATTTTTTTATAAATATACATGTGTCATAATATATAAGGATGTACAAAAAAAGTAACATATAAGGATGTAAATATGTAAGTATGATATTACAAAGGTACAAATAAAATTGTATACATTTTCATATGTTCGGTTTGGATTGGTTCGGTTTTGAAAATCAAATCTAAATTCAATCCAATAAATTTTTTTGGTGTTTTCTTTTCTTTTAGATTTTGGATTTTTCGGTTTGATTGGATTTCCGTTTATTTGGATTGGTTTCACGGTTTTGTTTGGATTGGATCAATTATTAACACCCCTACAGATAGATATAGTAAAAATAAATGAGCGATATCATTAAGTACAAATGCAAATAAGGAACTAAGAAGAAAAAAATTGGTGAAATTATGATAGGAGAAAAGTGTAATGTGAATATATCAAATTTCATATCCTCTCAAAATTGGAAGAGATGGAATCTTGTGTGTTTTTGCAAATTGTATAATATGCCCTAGTCTTATTTGTTCTCTTGGTTTGTAGTTTTTTTATAACTAATTAGATTTACTTTAATTTTAAAATAATAGTAATAACCAACAGTACATTATGTGTTGATATAGTTGTAGATTGGTTAGATTATCGTAAGGATTTGGTTATAATATCAAACCCTGAGAAAGTCATTAGGGACCGTCATCGTTTCTCACACATGTTAACCTATGAAGGACCAAAATATTAGTAATATTTTGAAAGATAAAATATGTGTCAACCAAGTGAGTTAGCGCCGTCTTATAAGTAAGTGAATAGAGTTTGATTATCAACTTTTGTAAATGAAGAAAATGTTATATATACACTTGAATTTAGAATAGTCCCTAAATAAAAAAATTGCTTTTACATCCGAAAATATTATTTGATTTAAAATAGTCCTTATGATAAGATAAGACATTGTTGAAATTTTTTTTACCAAGTTACCAACTCATGTGACAATCATAGTCAGGTATAAGTGAACACTTTTAGCCTATAAAAAAAAGTGAACACTTTAATTTTAATACCGGTTTTAGTCTTTCAGATTCTTTTTAAAATACCTTTTTGTCCTTCCACTCTCCTTCTCCTTCTTCCTCACCTGTTCAAACAAAGCCATGCACAAACACATTACCAGTCACAGTCTCTTGACTCTCTTCCTTTGCATTTTCTTTTCTATGTTTTTCTCTCTTTCTTTCTTTTTATTGTAATCTCTTAAAAAATGCATCAACATTAACAACTAAGAATTGTATGGAAAAGAAAAAAAAAGGAAAAGGTTAGGAGATTGTCACCTATAGGAGTTGTTATTTTTTGTTTCGAAAATATTTATAATATTGAATTGATGGTGTTTTCCCCCTTTTCAAATGGTGTTTTCCCCCCTTTTCAAACCGTTGATCGCTAGTTAACGCTTACAATTGAATCTACGGTATACCTACGGTTATGTTTGACTCTTTGGTCAGCTATCCAACCGTTGGTTTTAAGTATTGGTTATTTTATTTTTGTTTTTTTTTTTCTACATTAAACTTTATCGTGCTCTTATCATTGATAACTAGCATATGGATGGTAGGGCCTTAATTGAGATTTTTTAGACTACATTATTGGACTGGGCGAGTCCCTAGGGGGCCTACGCCCATGGGTTACCCGCCAAGCCTGGAGATTGGGCCTCCTCCCCGGAGGCCCAACCGGCACAACATAAGCAGTTAAGCATGCTAGGCTCAGCTCCCCTTCTATAAATAGGGAGCGATTACCATTTGTAAGAGACTCTTGACTTATTTTCTAAACAACACATGAAATTCAGTTACACACTCTCTCTAAGTGAAATCTTTCTACATCTCTCTACTATAGGGACTATAGCTTCTCTCAATGTTCATGGGAAGAACAATTATAGTTGTATGAAATTCTACCCAATTACTTCATCATATGGCTTTTAATTGTTAATATGATTAACTACCTATGGCATGATTGATTCAAGAGTAAAAAGTAACAAGATAGTTACAAAATTGAAGACTAGTCTAAAACCAAGAGGGATAGCCAAAACTATGATTAAATACGAATATATAGAAATACCAAAAGAATGACCAATTTCAAGCATAATATTAAAGATCTAAAATTCCCAAATATAGAAAACAAGTACTTCTAGAGATTTGAATTCTTCAAGTTAATTGGTGAGGCTCAAGCGCTCTCCTCTTTATCTTCTTCAACATTAATAGGTTTTGTCACCTCATATAGCTCTGCAAGGGATCGATATTTCTTCACCCTCTTTACCGAAGGAGTAATAACTTTAATATCAGTGAGTCTTTGGTCAACTTCATCTTCTCCTGATATCTTGTTCCTCTTTATGCTTCCACTGACACCTACATCATTATTTTCTTTGTGTTCTTTGCTAAGCTGCATAAGCTCCTCAGCTGCATCTAGAATATCGATAGTGGACTTTGCTAATAAAATGTTATGTTGTGATTTCCTTTGACGACAGCAAGGTGTTTCATTCGCCATTGGTTGTGCCTGTGAAATGTTTTTCGTAGTATGTTTGGTGATGGAGAGAGGGAGTGCGAGAGCAAGAGAGATAATTGAGAGAAAGGTTAAGAAGTGGGGCCTGTCCATAGAAATAAAAGAAACTGAAATGGAAAGTTTGGTTCTATGAACTTGTTTGGAGTTAAACAAGCCTCATCTACTTATATATGTGTGCCAAGTTATTGTGCACGTCATCGTGATAATGGTGATTTCCCCCTTTTCAAACCATTAATTGCAAGTTAATGCTTACAATTGACTATGTTGTAAACCTGCAATTATGATTGTCTCTTTGGTCAGCTATCCAACGTCAGCTATCCAACCGTTAGTTTTAAGCATTGATTATTTTCTTTTTGATTTTTATTCCTACATTAAAAATTATCGTGCTCTTATCATTTTTTTTGGAAGTCCAAATATATTAATAAAGAGTAGCACGGGAGTAGGACAATGAGGATAACGAAAACCAAGACCTCATCTATCCACAAAAATACACAATCTCCTAACCACCCCTTAGAGAGAAAACAACAAAAACCACTCTGAAAATAAGAAAAATCCTAATGAAGCAAGCTGAAAGACCGAAACCAAAAGCAAAAGCAAACACCAAGAAGGACTCCGACACTCAAGGAGGCCACAATCCTTCAATACCTGTTCCAAGCAGCAGATCCTTGCCCCATCCCCTTCATCGAACGTACAACCAAAAAGCTTGCCAACAAGCCACGCCTTCTTGGCTCGCGTCCAGTAGCAGCCACCCAGAGCCCTCCCTGAAGCCAATGGAGCAGGCCAAACCGATGGCAAGATTGAACCCGAAGAAGATCTCTCGCCATCAGTTGCAATCAAATCCACACAAGAGGTCAGAGTCAACTGGCGGGGCTTGCGACCTCCATGTCATTTTCTGGACGTCCTCGACCTCGAGAGAGAATAGCAAGAGGAGCAAAAGGGACAACGAGGTTGTAAGCCTTCGAAGACGGCGCGTCCAAACTTGTATACAAACCTGTTACCTCATCTCGAAGTTGAACCAACCCACCATCTTCAGCAATGAACAAAGACTCATTAAAGCGACCAATAAACGCACCCATCAAACTGTCACCAAGGGGAGAACTCATAAAAGACAAGGGGAGCTCACTGTCAAAAGAAATTTCCAGAACAACTTTCCCTTCTCTAAAGATGAGACTCTGCAAAGGGGATACCTAAATAGAACCCACTGAGTTATCATTATAAATGATTCCCCTAATACTCAGGTGAATAATATTTGGAGAAAACACCGACAAATCCTGCGAACAACCAACGACCTACCTGTTTTCAGCTACTAGAGGAGCATATTCAGGAAAAAGCGTCACATCTTTCCTCCTTGCCGCAGCAGAAGCATCAACCATCTCTACATCTTCTACTTGTAAAACTCCCCCACAAATCTCAGGGAAAAGAAAATCAACATGAATCGAATAACCCACCCCAAAACTCCCCTCATGGTCAACCACCATGGACTCCTCAATGAATGAAAGACCTTGAGGGAGGCTTTCATCCACTGTCGGCAAAAATAATTGATAACAAGGATATGGATGGTAGGGCCTAAATTGATTTTTTTAGACTACATTACAATGGTATAAAGTTTTACCCAATTACTTCATTATATGTGTAACATCCCGACTTTCGGGGGTCACAAATAGTAACCTATTAAATAAAAAGAAATGATTTTCCAAAAAAGGATTTACAAAGCGGGTATATTTTTTTTTTCGTTTTCTTTCCAAAACATTTCCAAAACCCGATATGCATACTCTTGCCCAAACCCATACATCCGGCCTTGACAGGGCAAGCACACATGGGTGACGACGGATGTTTAAGACATATAATATACAATAAAGTACTGTTTTATTCGACGACAGAGTTGGAACACGATAACACCCTAAGTCCAATATACTTCCTACAATCCCTTCACTGGCGAATCGCAGAAGAGCAATGCATCGGAACCTACCCAAACCCAAAGTAATTAGTTCAATGATCCCTTTGAGCTTCAACCAATGGCGGTAAGCTCCTCTACCCAAGGCTCCAGCCTTACATCTAACACTACTCTTGTAGTCTTTGATCGCTCCAAGTCTTCTCATCCAACAGCACGGTCACCTTCGTCCAGTAGCACAACATCTACTCACAGCAGGACTTGTTATAGCCTGGCAGTTTGCCGACCGCCCCAGCACAAACAAAACAAAAAAGGCAAGAAATGGTCAAATTCCTAGAGTAATGTAATATAAGTCTAGCAAGATTTAGCATAGTTATAAGTAGCGTGTGAATAATAATTAAACACATCATATGTCAATCTCTAGCATTTGAACGTCAAGCCATCAGTCCATCGCTCGTCGCCTGCGAAAAGGTGTATCTTCATTTCCTTTTCAGGGCAGCACCACGTGTTGCTAACATAATTGTACGAACTCGGAATCAATCAACTAACTCAACAAGTGTCTATACTCTTTAATCAAGCAAACCGATAACAGGATCAAGGACCAACCCCTTAATCGATACAAGTAATAGGATTTAATGTTTATCTTCTTAATCCAATAGCAATCAATATGATTAAGATCCATCATCCTTAGTCAAACAACACATAATATGATTAAGATCCATCCTCCTTAATCAAACAACAAATAATATAATTAAGATCCATCGCAAAGAGACATATTCTCCATTTGGTCCTTTTTATAAGAAACACTCTTATAAAATAAGTCAAATAATTCATTCCAACGCAAAGAGACATATTCTCCATGCAAAAATTTGGAGGGAAAGAGCAAGCACCCAATAGGTATTGTCAACATTTATGGTAATTAGCATGATTGTTCTTGTGAAAAGAAAAGACATCATTGGAATTAAGCATAGTAGTATATTTTATAAAAAAATATTAGTTTCCTTGGTTTGTGTGATTTTGCCAAAAAATTTCTTATAAAAAGGATCGGAGGAAGTATATTCTAAAAAGGTAACAATGATAATTGCACTTCTGGTTATTATCTTTTTAAACTAGTAATAATTTTAAATTGGAGGGAGTAATACTTAGTTCACACTCTATTTTCACTCACACCAAGAGTAAGATAGGAAGGGAAGAGGGAGAAATGAGTGATATAATAGGTGATGTGATAGGAAATGCAATTATGTAGAGACATGGAAAATAATGAGCGTGTTAGCATCCAAAAATATGTAATGACTACTTGAGCAGCTGAAAAAAAAAATACTTTAGCCACCAAAGTTTCGTTGAAGGAGTAGTCGTCAAATGACAAGATGAAACAATAGGGCTAAAGGAATTAAGCACTTGGTTTGAGGGGAAATACGAAAGCTTGGGCACAAAGTTACAAATATTTGGCAAGCTTCTAGAGTGTCTTCACGTGCGGAAATCAACAATGAGCTTGTCTTGTGAAAATAGGAGAGGTAGTTCCAACTACTGAACCGGTCGATACAAGGAAGATCAACTAAAAACAAATTTTCTAGGCTGACTAGGAGAGATAAAATACCATCACCCGAGACGTATGAGTACTTGTAAGAAATGAGAGCATGAGTTAGTGACAAGTTATTATCAACTACTATCAGTTAGTAGAATTTGACTTCTATAATTAGAGGAGAGTTATTTGTACAAAAAACAACTCAACAATCAATCATACTATAAATTTCCCGCATTATCTTTCGTATTTTTTCTTTAAGCACTTTACTTATAGCCTTTATACGTCAATTTTGAAGGGAAGAAAAACATTTTTTTTTTGCAAGGACTAAAGACTAAAATGCGGTATATTTCAAGGGTCAAAATTTTATCTAAGCCTAAAAAACAAAAAAGTAGTGCTGCATGCCAGGCCCACGTGGAATTCCATTCATCTTAGCCTCTCCAAACATGAAAAAATCAACTCTTCCTAATTTCTTAGCCAAATCGTGAAATTCTTGTTCCATTATGTTTCTGGAAGCTTCTATAATTGACCTGTGTTGAAGAATCTAAGGAAAACATGAAGGAAACTGGGTTGGGTCCTGTTTATGGAAGTCCTCTAAGATGTTGATTAGCGTTAGAAAAATATCATAAATATTAAGTCCTATGGGATGTTAGGTCCTTAATTCTGTTGGCTATCGAAAAATATCATCTCAATTTAATTTTGCTTCTAATGATAATGGTTTGTCAGCTGCAGCCCTTGATTATCAAGTTATCTCGCAACCACATGTGCGATGTTACATATCAAGTTAAGTGTTTTTGCTTCTTTTTGATTTTTTTCATGTTTGGAGATGTTAAAAGATGAAAGGAATCATGGCTGCGGAGGAGAGAAACTTCGAGGAAAAATAGATTTTGAGATGTTGATTTTTTTACCTTTTCTCATTGAAATCATCATATGATAAAGATGAATGAAATTCAAGGCATCTGACAATTTGTGAATTGAGACAAAACATTTAAAATTGGGAATTAGGGTTCTTGATTTTTGGTTTTGAAAAAAAAGGTTCATTGTGTAGTTTATTATAATTGATGGGTTCAAAGTATAAATCAATTATTTAATAAAATGAATTTGATGAAAATATAAAAGAAAAATGAATAATAAAATAAGTTGAATTTTTTAATGACACATGTACATGAGTTGGATTTTTTTTAAAGACACATGTAATAATATCAATAGAACACTTAGGCTTGGGTGATTTAACCCATTTTTTACCTAGGGTTATTTAGACAACCCCTTTGTTCCACAATCGACTATATAAATTCCTTTCTCACATCACCATGCACTCTATTTAAGTCCCTAACTCCTCTCCTCACCCCCCATAAACTAATAAACTTGGCATCACTTCTATACACACAAATTAACACAGTTCTCTATCGATCTTCTTACTTTCTCTGGAAAGAAACAAACACCACCGTGATCATCATGGTTCTCTCCAAAATCGCCTCCGAGATGGATGTCTCAATCCATTCAACCTTCGCCTCCCGTTATGTCCGCACCGCACTTCCCAGGTACCATTCATTCATTCCATTATCATCAAAATTCTATATCTTTACTATGGATCTATTTTTCCATTTAAGATGGATCAGCATTGAACATTTACAAAGTAAATTTAATATGTAGGATCTTATGATCAAAATTTGTGAACATTTAAAGGAAAAAAAAAAGTATATACAAAATTTTGTCATGTATATTATATGACCATGCATGATTATGATGATCCGTGAAGGTTCAAGATGGCGGAGCAGTCGATCCCAAAGGAAGCGGCATACCAGATCATAAACGACGAGCTGATGCTGGATGGGAATCCGAGGCTGAACCTGGCGTCGTTCGTGACAACTTGGATGGAGCCAGAATGTGACAAGCTCATCATGGCTTCCATTAACAAAAACTATGTCGACATGGATGAATACCCTGTCACCACTGAGCTCCAGGCAAGTCTCATCTCTCTCATCCGCCCATTCACCATTAGTATCAAAGTATCAAACAATCAATATCATTAATTATCTCATCAAAACAAGGAAATTATAAAAAAAAATCATATTTTTTGTGCATGGGATTAAGCAAAAATCTTTTATGTTTTGCTATCTGATTGCTTTGATGTAAACAGATGATCGCACAATTGATATTAAAGTTTGTTCACGTTGTATTTAAATTACTATCCAAATAATACTACTTAACCATTCTTTACACTTTGTTTAATGGCAGAAAAATGGGGAAAAAATCAAAATTGAATTTCTCTCTTCTTTTTCTATTGTAATGGGTCTGATCATGTTTAGGGATAGAGGTATAAACAATAGAAATGTGAGAAAGTAATAACTCATTTCACTTACCCTGTTCTAATTGCGTGGCTTAATTTTTAGCATGAGACAAATGTTCCGTAGGAATAGTTCAGGTCCCATTTGTGTTGTTGACTAATGACAAAAAAATTCCTACTTGTCTATTGCTTCTAACTTGGCTATCTATGTCTATGTGGTATTCACTTTAACATAGGCATCGTATTAGTTCATTAATTTGACTAAATTGAATCCTAAATTTACTATTCTTTGTCAAGTTCAGAGTTGGAAGCAGCTTCTTTTCTTTGTACAATGGTAAGGTTTGTTAGAAAACTAATTTATAAAGGAAACTACTACAATGTATATATACTATATGTAATACTCCAGTAATACATTATAAAATTATCAACAACAAAAAATTGTATATTTAACATTTAAATTATACTCTCTAGAAGAATAAGCTAAAAGCTCTTTGTTAGGTGTCTTTCTAACTTTTGTGCATTGCAGAATCGATGTGTTAATATGATAGCTCATCTTTTCAATGCCCCACTTGGAGAATCAGAAACTGCCGTTGGTGTTGGCACGGTGGGGTCTTCAGAGGCCATCATGTTGGCTGGATTGGCATTCAAGAGGAAGTGGCAAAACAAAAGGAGAAGTGAAGGCAAACCTGTTGACAATCCCAACATTGTCACTGGTGCCAATGTTCAGGTACACAGTAACACAAACATTCATTCTTGTCCTTATAGCATGTTTGAATCAGCTTATTTTTCCTCAGCATCAATTCTAGCATTCAGAAGCTACTCTCATAAGCTTCTAGCCATAATTGATTTTTGACTTTAATGTTAATTGTAGAAGTATTTACAGACACACTTAGAAGTCATTAATCGAGTTTTAATTAATTGTTCTTGTGTGAAGGTTTGCTGGGAGAAATTTGCAAGGTACTTTGAGGTGGAGTTGAAAGAGGTTAAGCTGAGTGAAGGTTACTATGTAATGGACCCCGAAAAGGCTGTGGAAATGGTGGATCAGAACACCATTTGTGTTGCTGCTATCCTTGGTTCCACACTAAATGGAGAGTTTGAAGATGTCAAATGCCTAAACGATCTCCTCATAAAAAAAAATAACGAAACAGGGTATCTCTTTTATCTCTTGAGGCTAACTGCAAAACTTTAAACTCTTGTGTAATTGATTCTGAAGGCGGAATCAATTCTTGAAAGAAACTTTTGTGAGTAGCTTCTGAGTTTTAAAATAAATTTTGAGGAAAAAGATGATAGAAACATACTATAAGTTGAATTAATGTGTATACTTGGATTGACCTGTGAAATCCTTTGGTAGATGGGACACTCCTATTCATGTGGATGCAGCAAGTGGTGGATTCATTGCTCCATTTCTCTATCCAGAGCTTGAGTGGGATTTCCGTTTACCACTAGTGAAGAGCATCAATGTTAGTGGACACAAATATGGTCTTGTCTATGCTGGCATTGGTTGGGTCATTTGGAGAAGCAAGGAAGACCTTCCTGAGGAACTCATCTTTCACATTAACTATCTTGGAGCTGATCAACCTACATTCACTCTCAACTTCTCCAAAGGTAAACATAAAATTGACACACCCAATTGGTCTAATTAGAATGCACCTGAATTATCTCCCTTTGTACATGATTATAGTACTAATTTGTATCATGAAATATGCACTGCAGGTTCTAGCCAAGTTATTGCTCAGTACTACCAGCTAATTCGTTTGGGTCATGAGGTATTAAGACATCCATTTATAATCAATGTGGTGTTACTCTAAACTCACAAATGACATTTAAAAGAACAAACCTTGAAGCTACTAAGAAGGTGTTCGGATGCCCCATTTGTGAACATCAGAATAGATTCTTCACTATCAAAATGTGTTTGGATGTTTCCTTTCACAATTGAGTAATGTTTGATAAGATTATGGAACAGGCAAAATCACGTATGTATCACCAAAAGCCACACAAAGTGGCTTACGATTTAGGTGATTCTGGACATACACGATTCCAGCTGTGAAAACCAATCAACTTCTCATTCTTCATAATCAATTCTAACACCATAAGCTTCTCACAAAAGCTTCTTTCTGGAATTGATTTCGGCTTTAGACAATTCTAGAAGCATGTGATTCTAACTACAAAATTAATTATGGGATGAAGTTACAAAAACCTAGCTTTTGTGGTGGACATAAACTATTATGAGATTTTACTACATTACCCTACATAAATCACATTTCTCAAAAATATATTCAGACATAAATTACTTTACTTTCAACTCACTTTTACCATAATTACTGTTACGAAAATCAATTCTGGCAATGCTGATTCAGATCATGCACAAAGTAACATGACGCTATGCTACTTATATGGATATTTTTCTCAAACCTGATGCTATAATTCCTTTATACTAATTGGGTTTGTAGGGATACAGAAATGTAATGGAAAACTGCAAAGACAACATGGTGGTACTAAAGGAAGGTCTGGATAAAACAGGTCGCTTTGACATTGTGTCCAAAGATGAGGGTGTGCCATTGGTGGCATTCACTTTGAAGGACCACAGCAACTTCAATGAGTTCCAAGTCTCTGATATGCTGAGGCGCTATGGCTGGATAGTGCCAGCATACACCATGCCCCCAGATGCAGAACATGTTACCGTGCTCCGCGTTGTGATCAGGGAGGACTTTTCCCGCACCCTCGCAGAGCGTCTCGTGATTGACATCACCAAAGTGTTGCATGAGCTGGATCTTCTCCCTGCAAGGGTGGTCACTAGCAGCACTGTTACTGTTATTGGAGAAGAAGCTGAGGACAGTGACGGCAACACAGTGGTGGTTGCTAAGAGGAGTGCTATGGAGACTCAGAGGGAAATCACTTCAGTTTGGAAGAAATTTGTGATGGAGAATAAGCAGAAGAAGATGAATCTCGTCTGTTAGAGTCTTGTGTTGGATAATTTTGAGGCTATGTTTAACCATGCAAGGGTGAGTTTATATATTTTTTGACTCCTAAATTTAGCAGTACATTTTGATGTCCGGATCCTGATTCAAGAGAGAACCACCGATAAGTGTTCTCTAGTGCAGGTTGTTCTTATATTCCAAAATTTTGTTCAAGTTTTCTCATTATCAAATTATTCTTATACTTTTTGCTTAAGTTTTCAATCATCTGATGTCTCATTTTTATGTTTTACTTGTCTATATGGGAAAGATTAACCATTTTCTGATATGCATGTTTCTTAGATCAAGTCAAGAATGAGAGTTGTAGAAGTATGTTGGTAATTTAGAATAAACTATATCCACAAGGTTTTAACTATTAATGAATATTTATTCATTAGTGTATTTGCAGCATGGTCTTCCCCTCTAAACAACATTAAATGTATACATTTCCAACCTCAACTAAAAATAAGAGTGTTCAGTGATTTAACAAATAAATAGTTTTGATGACAAAATGGCGAACAGTATGTAGGAGAAAGAAATTTTGGAGATGGAAATGAGATGACAGATCATATAGAACAGAAGCAATTGGAAAAAAAATTGTGAAACCACTTGCATTTTCCTTTGAAGACAAAATATTTCCAAAGAAATTGAAAGTGAGATGTGTCTGTAATCTGTATGTGTATCAAGTATAACTAACCTGATGGAAACGCCTTCATCAATAGACATGCTCATTCGGCTTCAACTCCTCATCAAGTGTTATATCTCTGATTAGAAGAGATCAACTGATAAGAGATATTTGATGCAGCTAAAGTGATAGCCTCAGAACACTGGAATGTATTGTTAAAAGTGACCTCATGGTCAGTAAAGTCATACAAAATTTGATTTTTTATCAAGCGCAATGGTGCAGGTTGATCCATATAGCCGACTCATTTAGTGGAATAAGACTTTTGTTGTTGCTGCTTTTGAACATCAACGTGATATGTTAAATCCGACTAGACGATATTACTCACAGCATATTGGAGTATAGATCCGAACTATAATCAGTATACATACTTTTTATTTATCCAGTGTTAGTTAGTTAGTATGTTGTTGTATCAATTATCAAGTTAGTTCTAGATAGTTATTGGTTGTTCGAATTTTGTTATGATCAGTAGTTACTATTCTAATCATATATAAATGTTCAGTTGTATCATTCAACCAATTAATAACAGAATCATTTCAATCAAACTCTCCCCCCCCCCCCTCTCTGTCCTCTCTCTCTCTACTCTTATATTCTAATACTGCATATGCAAAATCTACATTGAAGTTCTAATCATACCATAAAAAATTTGCCAGAAAGATAAATGTTAGAGCCTTGGGGAGTTAAAATGCTATCAACAGAGATACAGAAAGAGAACCACAGGTCCACAAGGTATGAGTCATCACCAGCAGTTGTTCTGGAGGACAGTAGTAAATCTAAACTGCAGATTAACATAGCTATGGAATTCACAATCAATCCGCAGAAACTGATCGGTAATACATTAAACACTTGAAACTCAAGATGTCCTTAACCATAATGAATTACCTAGAGAAGTGTATTCACTATAACTTACTTTTTTTTAAGAACAAGGGGAATTAGACAAACATAAGGAATTTATTTTATTTTATTTTAAAAGATGTACAAGTATGACCTAGTAGATAAGCAAGAGGGAAGAAGCAGAGGTAACTATCCTGAAGTTCTAGTTGTCTATCCTAATAAAAAGGCAAGGTATGAGTAAAAAAATTGATTGACCAGCAGTTGTTACTACAACAAAACACAGTTCAGAGGCACCTTCTATTATATCCAGGACCACCACTACCATTCTAAATTTCTAATCACAGAATTTATAAAATTTAGTTGTGAGAATGTAGGAGACAAGAAATGATATATTTTTCCCACTTAATATGTATGTAATTGACATCGCAGTCAGAAAAGTAGAAGAATCCATTTCCCCATTTTCAATGGTTGAAAGCCTTATCAGAACTGAGGCATTATCTTAAGAGTTCAATAACTTCTAATTAATTGAAGAATGGAGAAGGGAATAGAGCGTAAATTCAATAGGAGACATAAATTCTGAACTGTAAAATATTGAACATAAGACAGGATGATATTAATGAAGGATATCACGGGTGTATTCAATTCAAAGTGGTCCATGTGTTAAGAGTCTCTAGACACTGACAATCTTTGGAGATATATAGAAAAAGCCTTTAAATACACACCATAAAATTCTAAAAATTCTTTTAGCAAATTGGAGAAATGATACTAGAAAGACATTAATGCAGTGGCAGTATGCTAAAACTAGCATCGATATATATCATACCAAAACAGCAGAGAAAAGGACCACATACACATTTATATGGATTAACTTTTTACAAGTAGAAAATACAAAACCTGGAATGCCATGGAGAGGGTAAAAGAGAAGGCTTCAGAGAAATTTGTCTCTTTATTATACCATGGTAAGTTGGTACAAAATTTCCAGAGAAAGCATGTTTAGCATCATTAACTCAACTCAAACTTGCCCTATACAACTGACGCATCAATGAGAACAAGAATAATGATCTATGTAAAGTTCCATAACCGTGCCTGGATTGCTTGTAGCATTCCAAACCAAAATATTGCATTGCTGAGTAATTTTGTGAGAAAATGTGTACACCAGAACTCTGCCATGAATTATGAGCACCAGAGGCAGAATTGCATGATCCTCAAAATTTCTTTCTCAAGACCCTTAATTTTGCATGTTATTGTCATCTACTTACATACATGAACAAATGAATACATATCTGATATCTCTCTATTTACACTAAGAGTCAATAATTAAAAACGGCCTGGTCTGGACCAAAGATTCCCATCAGACTATATCTCCACCATTGAAGCTGTTCTCTGATGAAGAGGTAGAGATGGTGATTATACCATCACAGTCAGAGACACTATCTTGCAAGCTCAGTAAGAGGTGAGAGTGTGAAGTACTCAAACTTGTAGATGGTCTGGTTCTTGGTACAATAGGCACATCAGCCTCACCCACCAGCATTTGAACCACACCCCTCATAGTAGGTCTTACCAATGGATCAGGATGAGAGCAAGCTAAACCAACCAAGAGGATCCTTCTCATTTCCCCCTCATCAAACTCACCCTCAAGCCTTGGATCAGCTGCCATTACCAATTTCCCATCCCTGTGCAAATTCCAAACCCATTCAACCAAATTACTTCTCACCCTATCTTTCTCAACCCCAGCTCCAGCAGCATTTTTCTCTATAGGCCTTCTCCCACTGGCAACCTCAAGCACCACCGCGCCATAACTGAACACATCGGTCTTCTCCGTAGCTTTACCTGTAAGGAGATACTCAGGCGCCAGGTACCCCATTGTTCCAGCCGCCACCGTCGCGTCCGGAGACTTGTCGTGCTCCGTTTGCCTCGCCAATCCAAAATCCCCCAAACGGGCATTGAACCCTTCATCTAACATTATGTTACTAGTCTTGATATCTCTGTGAATCACCTGATTCTCACACTCTTGATGCAAATAGGCCAATGCAGAAGCCACGCCTAGCAAAATCTTGCGCCTGTGAGACCAAGGAAGAGGCGTTCTCGCCTCAAACAAAGCCTTGTCTAAACTCCCATTAGGCATCAAATCATACACCAGCAAAATCTCGCCTTTCTCATGGCACCATCCTTGAAGACGAACAAGGTTCCGATGTCTAAGGCTTCCAATTATGGATAACTCAGATAGAAACTCATTCTTACCCTGACTACTATGGCTGCATCTTTTCACAGCAACAATGTCCCCATTCTCAGGCAAAATCCCCTTGTAAACAGTCCCAAACGCACCGTGACCGATTATCCTATTCGCATTGAAGCACTTGGTAGCAGTCCTGAGCTCCTTGTAGCTAAACTGCTTTGGCATTTTGATGATCTCCGATCCTAGAGAATCAGAACGGTTAACTCTCTTCATCTTCTTAGAATAAACCCAAAACAACGACCCTGCAAACAAAGCCAAAACGAAAGCCCCTGCAGTAACAACCCCAGCAACCGCTCCCAAACCTTGCCTGCAGAGCCCATTGTGGCAAGACGATTTGCTCTCCTTCCGTACCTCATTCGATGAATTTGCTGACGGAGCCGGAGAAGGAGGCGGCGACTTCACAGAACTCGCCGTCGTATTCATCAAACTCACCGCCGGAGGCGGCGGCGGCGAGGATCCTGACCCTGTTCCACCGAATGACGAGCTGAAGCTCCACCACTCCACGCGGTGAGTCTCTGTACTACCCTGCGTTGAACCAGAGAACCCCACATACATGAAATCATTCAGATACTGACCCATGTCAAGATTCATCGACAAAACGGGTTCCTTCGGTTTCAGATTGGAATACGAAACCCAAACATTCAACCCCTGAATCGATCCATCGAACTCGATCCACGCGTTCACCGTGTCGCCACTCTTCAGATCGATCCCAATGGAATCCAAATCACCAGCTTGACTCGAAACCACACTGTTGAGGTCCACGCCAACATGGTTCCCGTTAATATCCTTGAACTCAACATCCATAAGGGTATCAAACTCCACCGCGATGAAGCCGGCGGCGAGGCCGAGGTACCCACCTGCGTCGCCGACTGTTTCATCATCCGGGGTGATAACAAACGCGAGACCACCGCCGATGGAGGAGGGGTTCAAGTTGGTGACGGAGAATGAGAAGAAGGTGGTGAAGCTCGCCGGAATGTTGGTACCCGGTTGCCGGAATCTGACGGGGCGTGAGTATAGTGCTTGGCCGGCGCCGGAGAAGGGTACGGCGAGGTCGCGCGTGAGGCTTACTGTGCCGTTGGTTAAATGGGCATCGCCGAGAAGCTTGAGGCTGCTTAGAGTCAATGTGCCGAAGTCAAATTCGACAGCAGAAACAGAGAAGAAGATGGTGAAGATTGTGAAGAAGACATGGATGAATGAAGCAAGAGACATTGAAGGAAGCAAAGAGTGAAGTAGTGGAAGTAACACTAACACTGTAACAGTGTGTGTTGATTGGATTCAATTGGTGAAGTTGGTTTTGTTTGTTGTGAATGAATCGAGCCAGTGAAAACGATAGAGAAAGATTCACGGGTAGAGAGAGAGAGAGAGGAGAGAGAGAGAGAGAGAGAGAATTGTTCAGGAAACAAGAGAGAAGGAAGAAGACAGACAACGAGCGATGGCACGAAGTGGAAGAGAATCCCATGGGAAACTGAAGAAGACAGGTAGGCTGGGAAGGGTGACACGTTTCCACTCTCTTACAACGGTTATTTTCATATTATACTCTTTTTTCTTCATTTGCTTATTATTAATAGAAATTATTCTCAAAGTATTTTATAAATAGTTTTCAAAATGCACAATTATTGTACTTTAAGATAATGGTGATGTGCTAGCCTTTTCCGTACTTAAATAATGGAGGTAACGTCTTTACTACTACTTTTGTGATTAGCAGCCATATGAACAGATTTTGTAGAAAGATGTTAATAAAGGAATTCTTTGGATTAGTGAGAAAGCAAGAGAAAAGTTCCAATATAAAAGTTATTACCCCAAATGTATATCCTAATATCAGAACATGGATTAAGAATTAAAAGTCCTAATATGTGTTTTAACATGTTAAGAAAACATTATTTTTCTAATTGATTAAAATATTGATGATAATTCAAGATTTTGGAGAGTTAATTAAGCATAATTATATAGTGCAATTGTAATAGATATGCATGTCATTACATATTTACATTATTCATGTCTATAAAGCTATGACTGTACTAGGTTATGATAAGTTTAATAGTACTGTTCGATTGAGTTGTTGGGAAGATATATCATTAATTTTGCTCAATCATTATGAATATGAAATTAACATTCAATAAAGCTTCAGTAGTGAGCATGACTAAGCTATTTAAATAAATAAATAAATAAAGTGTGGGTTTGCGTATGAATGTGTTTAACTCCAGACAAAATTCTTGCCTCAGGCCAAGGACTCTCCCTAGTCCCTGTCACGGACATGTGCATTCGCCACTCTTTTCTGTGTGTTTTCTTTTTATATTCGAGAAATATAAATATAGTATGATATCCTCTTTCATTCATTTCATGAGGAACTATAACTTTTCACGTGTTAATAAGGGTATTCTGATTCTCTTCATTCATAAACTGACGAAGGTAATCAAAATCGAAGTTTGGATACAAATTAAAAATGCAGAAAAGAGAAAAGAGTAGTGATCGAATAAAGTAAAAATGCAGAGAAGAGTACTGACAATAAGCGAATTAAGTTTTGTTAACATATGTAATCTCTACATCTCTAATAAAATATATGAATGAAACGAGAAATAAATAATAAATGATACATAATATGATATGATAAAAAATAAAGAAAAAATAATTGAGTGAAAAAAAATTGTACATAAGAGAAAGTGGAGTGTGAACATATTATAACTTGACAATAAGTTATTATGTGATGAATTTTCTAAATCCAGTACTCTCACAAGTTTAGGGGCTGATCAAGGATTTTTACATGAGGGACTAAAGATTAAACATAGCATTTATATGTGCATGTTTGAAGACACTAATAAATCATTATGAAGTCAAATTATAGTGAACAAAAGTAAAGTGAAATTGCTTTTATGTATATAATTTTGACTCAACGTAATTTTTATTGTGTATCTAAACATTCATTATAATTTAAAAGAATATAATATTTTTTCTCACAAACACAAGAGTATGAAGGTGTGAAAAACGACTAGAAGGGGGGTTGAATAGCGTTTTCAATATAAAAACTTTCCCCTTAAGATTTAAAGTAAATCTTTTCGGTTTCTCTAAGATAGATGGTGCAGCGGATAAAGATAGAGAGAAGAGAGAAGCACACAAGTATTTTATCCTGGTTCACTTGATAAATCCCTCAAGCTAATCCAGTCCACCCGTTAAGGTGATTTCTTCCTTCTTAGAATGAAGGCAATCCACTAATCAGATAATTGTTACAACTGCACTTGAAACCTACAAGTGACTAACAATACACTGACTTAGCTCACACCAAGATTCACTCTCTTAGTCTTCTCTAGGATCCGATCAACCTTGATCTCCTAAAGGAATCACCACTAAGATTCACTCTCTTAGTCTTCTTAAGGATACTGACCTACCCGGTCCCTTAAGGAAAATCAAACAACTGTTTGAGGTTGGTGTTTACAAAGGTTTTGCTTCTAAATAAGCTGAGTGTAAACTAAATAAGAACAGATGAAGAAAGTAGAGGCTTGAATCTTTTCTTGTATTGCAGCTCTGGGTTCTCTCCCTTAGCTTTCTTCTTTTCTTCAGCCTTTATAGTCCAAGGTGCAAAGGATATTTCTGTTGAGAGAATATGACCGTTGGAGGGCATTTCTGGAACTTCCAGAACCTGCTGTGGCTGAACCTTGGTAGGTAGGCTTGTCAGAATAGTACACTGCTCTTGTACTTCTTGATAGAGACATTTGCCTTTAACCAATGACTTCTGATCAGAGTTATGCTTCGTGTTGGAACTTGTGAAGCTTGGTGATCAGAGTCAGAGGGATGCTTGGATCCTCTGACCTTCGTAACTTCTGCTTCTGGACCTTCAGAGCCTCTGGTCCCTCAGAGCTTCTGGTCTTCAGATCCTCTGATCCTCAGATCTTCTGATCCTCTGATCCTCTGATCCTCTGATCCTCAGATCCTCTGATCTTCAGATCCTCTGATCCTCAGATCCTCTGATCTTCAGATCCTCTGATCTTCAGATCCTCTGATGAATATATCTTCTGGTGTCAGAATCAGAACCTGTTTGTCAAAACACTCAAGACAAACATTAGAGTATCATAGTTGTTCATCCACAAGTAAATACTTGTTATCATCAAAACATAGAGTTGTACCACATGACCAAATCTTGATCTTACAGAGTATATTTGGATAGCAATCACGTTTTTCATTAAGTATGCTTAGGGAGCAAAATGTACCTTTTTTTTTTGTTTCTTGTTTGACAAAACAAATACAGACGTAATGACCTATTTTATGAATGTGAAAATGTAATTTATAAAAAAGTAGGAATGTGATAATTTTTTTGTTTTACTTTTCCGTTACAATGCATCAATTACAAAATTCCTCACATTTATATATATAATTCGTTGAGTTTAATGGGTATACATAGCTAGTATAAAATATTTTTACACTAATCGCAATCTTAATACTTGACGAGGAATGTCACACGCAAGAGTTTGCAGAAGCATTAGATAGAGTCAAAGTCAAAGAGATCCAACGACACCAAGGGGTCGACCAGCCTTCCATTTACTGGGTAAGGAGAAGTGTCTGACAACCTCGTACTTGATGGCTGGAACGTTATACCAGAAAGGTGCGAGTTAAACTATATGAAGAAGGTCATTTTCTCTTCGAAGGTAACCTATCTCATTTAAACTTTTCCCTCATTGTGTACCCTTTGCTAACTTAAGCACCAGAGTGCTAACGTTCAGGCAACCAACCATCACCAGAGCATGGTTCACCATCAACATTCTACCGCTTCCCTTCCACAAATTAATTTTGTTGTCTAGAGATTTGATTGGATTCGTCTAATTAGATGTCTATACTACTGTGTAAAGAAATTTTACACTGACGATACTCACACCTTTAATCCGTCCTTCTATTAAGTAATAACTAAAAAATAAATAAAAGAGAAGCTTCCATCAAATTGTAGAACCTAATTCATATATTAAGTTTTTTTACCCATAGTCTCTCTCTCTCTCTCTGTTTTGTAACTATGGGTGGGTGACTGTTTTCTTCTGAAGAATTTGTGATTATATTATGCTAAAACTTTTGAGTATGCCAATGATCAATCAAAGTGTAGTTATAAAAGGTTTTTTGTTTAAAATTTTGAATCTTTGACCTTATTTTACTATCCAGATATATATTAAAAGTGTGACTTCTACCTTTTGTTAACTCTTTTAGCATAGCTTGCAATTGAATGTTGCCCAGATTCCTGTTATCAATTACCATCCAAGCAGAAAGGAATAAAGGTAGGGAAAAAAAGGCTTCATCTTTCATGCTTTTAAATTTACAGGGATACAACCATGGAATCGGAAACGAAGTAGTAGCTCTTTGTGGTTTTGGTGTTACTTTTTTCTTTCTTTAGTTATTCCATTTCATCAAGGATATGTTATTTTACACTATCGGAAAGTTAATTACAAGAGAAACTTGTGAGAATTGAGTCATTGACAATAAATAACGAGTTTAGAACAAAACAAAGAACCGAAAAAAGTTGCTGAAGAAACGGTGAAAACATACAAAAATGCTTATGCTAGTACATATAGAATTGATGTGCACGCAACGTTGTTTCAAACAATTTCATAATAACACGAGACACAAATGAACCGTTATAATAAATAATTTTGTATTGGAAGAGTCCAAAGGCTAATTTTCAATGATATCATCATATTGTTTATGTTATAGTATAGTCGTGTAGATAAGATGCTCTTTCCCACTACAACGACTTAGAAAGGTATATGTAAATGGAGCCAAGCTTTTAGTCTCACTTTACCAAGCTTCTACTCAAACTTTATGCCTTTTTTGACAACTAGGTTACTTCATCTGAAAGTTCACCTCATCTATCCCCAAAATACACAAATCTCATGTGAGTGAGGAAGAAACAGAGAGTACTGAGACCCGGTCCTATTTCTGATTTTGATTTACATTTTCAATAGTAAATGGATCACATTATTTCTACAAAATTATTGGGTGGACAACGATACAACACTTTCTAGGATATGGTTGCTAGGAACCACAATGGTATATTATGGCAGCTGCGGCTTCTAGTTCCGTGGATGCTCAGTCTGCATTAATGGCTGAAGCTTTGGCTTTCCGATGGTGTATGTCTTTGGCCCGAGATCTTGGCTTCTTCCGAGTGATTCTAGAAACGGACTGCTTGCAATTATTTGAGACTTGGAAGAAGAACAAGCGTGGTGACTCTTATTTGTTTTCTATTTTGCGTGATTGTCGAGACATGGTCTCTTACTTTAATTATTTTGAGTTTTCTTTTGTTCGCCGTTCTGGCAATAGTGTAGCTGATTACTTGGCTAAGAACTCCTCAAAATTTTCCAACGTAGTTTAGATTGAGAAAGTTCCGCCAGAGCTCGACCTTTTGGTGTCCTCGGATGTATTAGTCTCTATGGCTCTTTAATTTTAATATATTACCCAATTTCAAAAAAAAATACAACACTTTCTAGTGGACACTATCAATAAGAAATAAATTTTGTAATTTATGTTGGTTAAAAAAATCACAAACAGTTAAATAATGTAGCGTGGTCTACATATAAAAGTTGTTACACTATATTAATAATTCTCAAAAATATAAATGTAGTTGCAATAAAAGATAAGAGATTAATTTCTATGCACGGTGTAAAAAGTTTTACCCCATCATTCAATCACAACGTTCCATTTTCTATTTTAGATATTGTTAAATTCAAAATTAATTGTAAGCTAACAAAATGAAAGAATGTGATTGAATGATAGTGTAAAACTTATTTACACCGTCAGTGCATAGAAATTAATCTCAAAAGGTAAATGCGATGTCGCTTATGATACTTAAAACTTTTTAAATTTCTATTTTAGTTTTTTGGGTTTAAAACTAATTTTAGAATTTGTTCTTGATTTTTTTTTTGAAAATAAAAAGACTGAAATCAGTGGCGGATCTACCACCAGGCATGGTAGGTCCAATGCCCTGGCTCAATGAAAAAAACAATTTCTTTGGACCAGGTAAGTTTTTGGGCCCAAAAAAAAGAGAGAAAGGGCAAAATTTACAAGGTAAGGCAAAATTTCGGGACTCAATCATAAATTTGCCCCAACTTCCCAAAATTTCTAGTTCCGCCACTGGTCTGAAATAGAAAACAATTAAACAACTATTAGATGTTTGAGCTTTTAGTTTTAAAAACAGAAAATAAAATTTGTTTTTTTAATATTACAATATACAAGTTTTTAAATTTTTTTAGTTCTTAAAAACATATATAAAACCATTTTAAAAAATTGCAAACAAACCAAACCTAATAGAGGAAAAAAAGTAAAGATATATTTATGTGTGAAAAAAAAAATCACTCTTCACTTTTACAGTAATGATACTTAATTATATTCTTTCTCCATTTAGTATGTAAGAGGATGAAGTAGAACGGTAAGAAATATAGCAATGCCCATTAAATATTACTTTTTTTTCTTCCTTTCTTTTTTGGAATGTTTGTCGCATGCATAACTCTACAAATAATTTTCCTAATTTTTATGTTTCTGTTTGATTTTAGTCATTTTACTGCGTTTGATACCTAGGAAAGTTAAACTGCACATTTTAATGTGCAAAACGTGGAAGGAATTACCAGACTCCATTGGCAATTTGGCATCTAGCTAGTTGAGATGAACTGGAAAACAAACTTCATTGGGATCCCCCTCAAATGGATTATTGAATAACTTTTTTTAAGTAATATATTATTGAATAGCCTTAAATACACTTGAGATTGACACCTTATTTGAAATTGGTGATTGTATAAATAATGTGTAAAGCTTAGCCTCCATGAAACTCCCTCATTTGTTTTGTATTAGAAATTGGGAGACCTATACTCAACCACAAAAGCTAGTTTAGAGTTGAGGTTTGTACTACCCTTATAAAGGCTATCTATGCTCTATCTCTAGCCAATGTAGCTTAAGAGTTGAGGTTTGCACTACCCTTATAAAGGCTATCTATGCTCTATCTCTAGCCAATGTGGGACTTCTAACACACCTCCTCACGTCTAGGACTGAACAACCTGGAACGTGGGATCAACAACAACGGGTGCCCCAAATATGAGAGGTCTCCACAACAAACAACAAATGGATCTAGGATATGCTATTATATCATATTAGAAATTGGGAGACATATACTCAACCACAAAAGATAGCTCAAGAGTTAAGGTATGCACTACCTTTATAAAAGCTATCTATGCTCTATCTCTAGCTAATGTGAGACTTCTAACACACCCCCTCACGTCTAGGACTGAATAACCTGGAACGTGGGGTCAACAACAACGGGTGCCCCAAATATGAGAGGTCTCCACAACAAATAACAAATGGATCTAGGATATGCTATGATATCATATTAGAAATTGGGAGGTCTATACTCAACCACAAAAGCTAGCTCAAGAGTTGAGGTTTGCACTACCCTTATAAAGGCTATCTATGCTCTATCTCTAGCCAATGTGGAACTTCTAACATTTTGCTGTGTTTTTTTCCTTTTATCTCTTATATTAGGTTGAAGTACCCCTTATACTTCTTTTCAATCTAATTTTGACTTATCTAAAAAAAACTTGCTGTAAGTTATTCCCGTGTGATTACTGCACGATTCAACAAATTCGTAACATTGTAAATACTACTAATATTTATTTGAGATCACAACTCGCCTCTATTGAGACCGACAGGTTTTTTTTTTTTTTGGTAAATAGACCAACAAGTGTTGAATATTCATCTTGATTGGCACAATCACATAATCTCAAAAATTCCCCTTAGGTTAGGTCATTTAATTTTGTACACAAGCTATGATGTGTTTGGATATTGATGGTGTGCACATCATTTAAAAAGTGATGATAATTCCTTAATCTACATTTAGTGCTTCTCTTCATAAATAATTATGAGATTTAATTTTCAACCGCTGAACAATAAACGCCAAGAGTTGGGGGTTGAACCATGACATATAGAACGTAGGAGCCAGGAGGTGCCAAAATTCATGGAAGAGGTAGGAGGTGCCTAAACTCATGGATGAGTACTTAGTGTAGTTTGTACTTGGGAGTTGGAACAACCGACAACGGGACCCTATCTTCCTCAATGTTCTTATCTTCCTAGTGGTCTTTAATCATGAAGGAAGGTATTATTTGCAATTTGCAATTTTCCCTGATGGTTTATATATATTATACACATGTTTTCAAATTGTAGCTGATCCCCACTGTACAAGTTCCAGGTGCAGCTTCATGAATCATTAATAAACCATAAAACATGACACATCAGTTTTCTCTGTACCTGTGAAAACTGAAAAGTTCCCGTTGGCAATAGGGCCCCGAATGTTTGAGCAGACACAATTGGACACTTTATTATCCGTCGATCGTTTGCCTGGTCGTGACTGGAAAATAGTCCACCGCAGAACAAAATCAAATGCATCCTAAGCCAACTAACAAGTCTCAACATATTTAATAGGTAGCTAAATTCTTAAGCATTAGTTGCGGGTTTAATTTCTAAATAGTATATTTAGGGAAAAATCTGAGAAAGATAATATGATTTTCAAGCTTTTAACATAATTAGTCCCGTGGGCCGTGGCTACCTGCAAGATACTATCTTTTGGTTATAAAAAAATGTGCACCCTAAGCCTCCTAATTAATACTCTTTATTTTTTCCCAAGAGGAGTACTGAGGGGGGATGTGAAGTTGTGAACATATCAAAGTTCTCGGTTTTCCTATTCTTAAGAGACAATAGTCCATCTGCTTGTAAACCTAACTCAACTTGCCGTTCCTTACATTCTTTATATGCATTTATTACTACTGACATTATTATTTTGGGCCAACTTTCTAATGTCGACAATGTTATTTACATTTATGACTTCTAGTAAATTACTCAAATCCATGATTTTTTTTACAAAAGAAAATAAACAATAGAAAAAACTAAACAACTATATCCTCACAGAGCATGGGAACCACTGAAGATGGAGGGATAGCATTCCAAACCTTCCAATCTCATTCCTCATTATTAGTAACATCAAGTTTTGCCAATGCATCTGCAACCATATTCTATTCCCGTGGAACATGAGCAATGATTTTGGTCCAATCTCTCGCCACCAACGCGCTCACCGCCAAAATCCATGATACTAATCCAATTCTAATAACCTCAATAAGTTTTAATTTATTGAAGTTGAGTCTTATATATGTTTTATTTAATTCAGAGAAAGTATTATATATTTACTAAATGAGGAGAATGTTCAGAAAAATGCGTTGTGAAATCACATTTAAAGGAAAAATTAAGTACGAGAAAAGAATATAAGAATAACTTGTGTGTGACAATTGATTCGAGGAAAAAGAAAGAAAATTTGATTTAAATAATAACTTTCCGTGTTTAATTATTATGCAGTGTGAAAACTTTTATACAATATTCCAATTAGATTTCATCAATTTGCTATGCCATGATAGAAATTGAGTTAAAAATAGGCTAAAATAACATTTTTGGCCCCTGATGTTTTAAGTTTGTGCAAATTATGCCCCTACTCTATTTTTGTCGACGTTTCTACCTCTCATTTTTTCAAACAGTGCACAATCTACCCCTCCGTCAGTCAGACTTTCTCAGGAGAGGTTCCTGAGTAGGGATGGCAATGGGTCTTGGACCCATAGGGTACCCGCAAAAAATACCCACTATGGGTAGGGTAAAACCCCGCTAGATGGCAAAAAGTAATGGGTATGGGTGCGGGTATGGGTACTATAGTACCCAACCCGCCCCATACCCGCACATACATATTATTATTATTATTATTATTATATGAACAAATTAACTTAAGCTATAGCTTTCAAACTTAATTATTTTAAAAAATATGTGACTATTTAAAGTATTCATAATCATTGCTAATTTACTCCCACTTATTTTTAAAATTAGTAAGTTAATAACCTACAACTTTAGGACTATATTATAAATCCAAAATAAAAAATTAAGTTATATCTTTCTTGCTTATTCGTTCTAAAAAATATATATTCTTAGTTGAATGATTTTATTTGTCGTAGATAATCTTCTGTATTTATATTAGTGTTTTTTATTTAAAAATTTAGTTGTATTTTTTGTTTTCTATTAACAAAAATAGTGAAAAATATATTTTGGTTAGCTAAATTGCGGGTAATGGGTATGAGTACGGGCATATTGGTACCCAGAGGGTACGGAGACGGGCATTCAAGTTTCTACCCACGCGGGTATGAGGACGGGTACGGGTAATTTTTTAAAACACGGGTATGGGGATGGGTACTATAGTACCCTACCCAGACCCTACCCATTGTCATTCCTATTCCTGAGTGGATTTGAGAGATGTAGAGGAGTATATGAAGTTAAAGATGATCAAGAAAATGATATAAATTAAATTTGTTTGATGTATATATCAATTATGTATGTAACTGAACTTGTTAAATGCATGTTTTACTACTTACAGGTCTTGAGTTTGAATCTCCCTTGCCCATTTTTTCCAATTTCACTTTGTAATTTCCACGTGGCAGGTTCAAAAAATATAAAAAAAAAGCCACATCAGCTCATTCCGTTAGTTTTTTAACGTCTGATTGACGGAGGGGTAGACAGTGCACTGTTTGAAAACATGAGGGGTATAAACCTTGACAAAAATAGAGTAGGGGCAGAATTTGCACAAGCTTGAAACATCAGGGGCCAAAAATATTTAGGAAATTTGAGAAATATGATAGAATGCACGTGTAAAACTCTTTACACCGTTGGTGGTCAGTGCATCTATGTGAAATCCTAGAGTAACTTTTCTTTTTTCCAAAATAAGGGATATGAACTAGAACTTTTTTTTTTGTCAAAGTATAAACTAGAACTCATCTGTAGCCTGTCTAGCCAATAGAATTGGACTAGCAAATACACCTGGGTCAAATTTTATTATTAGGAAGCCCAAATGAGTGCGTTGACAAAAAATAGTTTCCACAATTTGCTTCACGCTTCAGCTCGTTGTTGCCATTGTTTTTCTGTGTTTTCGTTTGTCAATTGTCCTTATTTTTAGCACATCACATAGAGCTAATGATATCACAATATTGGTTATGATCAACAATCTCACCCATCTTTGACACTTCTTATGACTTCTCAAACATTCTGATGTAACCAAACCTTTCATCCAAAGATTTGATTTGTTCCCGAAGGATAGCTCATGTGGTAAAAGCTTGAGAGATAAGAGTTGGGTGGGATGAAGGGTGAAGGGTGAAGGGTTCGAACCTTGCGAAAGACTAATTTACTAACAATACTAACAACTAACATTTGAACTGAGGCAAAGTGCATATTTCATTTCACCTCTATTCTGCGCCAGTTTGAACTACAACGAGTTGCTAAAATGAAAAATTTCACTCGTTTCATAACGGTTTTGACTGCTGCAATATTTACTAATTCAATACATCCAATATCAAATAAAACTCTCTAATTTGTTTGATAAATAATATGATGCAGCGGAAGTCGTACTAGACTAGGGTTCACTACCTTGTGATTGATTTTATTGAGGTTGACGAATTCTACCTCAATCTCCTTATTGTTGCATCTCGAAATTGATTCTTCCTTCAATCTACAAGGGGGAAGCTCATCTATTGAATCATCGAAATTGGAACTTTGATGGTTGTTGCCGTCGTACGCAAACCTACGTCGTTCTCCTCCCCTACCTTGCCGGTTCCGATTCACGTTAGGTTTTGTTGATCTGCGCCGTTATAGTCACCATGAACGTCGCTATCTGTTGCATCAAAGCAGTTAGGGCCGAAGCAACACCCACGGTAAAACCCTCAAGGTCTGCTTTGGTTGCTGTTTGATCTCCAATGATCAAGCTAAGAAAAGAGACAAGAGAAAGCCTGCTCTGATACCACTTGATACAACGGAAGTCGTACTAGGATTGCAAGCGCAAATCCTGAAAAGAAGGTTTCTAGAATCCACTAGAAAGGGAGATAGCCAACGCTAAAACCCTAGAAAGTAAACTAGAATCCACCAGAGTTAATAAACTGGAATCCACCAGTTTGAGAGAAATCTCGTTTTATAATAATTGAAACTGTCTTTGGCTAATGTCATACAACTGCTTAAATAGAAATCCTAATAGAAACAAAAATAAAGAAAATCATAACTAAATGATCCTAAACTCAATTAGAAAGTAATTAAAAATAACAAATCCTAACAAATTGATCCTAACTTAATTAAAAACAGAATAGATCCTAAATGTATTTTAAAATACCAAAAATAATAAATTCCTAATTAATTGCTTCTGCATTATAATAATTTATAGAAAATGAACTTCATTATCTAACTAAAAACTTGGTTCAGCTTAATTTGAATGCAACAAAATATATACTAGTCTTAGAATAAATAAGTTAGCAATGACTTGTTCTCAAAAAAAGGATTAATAATAAGGAGAATGCTTAATATTACAAAATAGGTTTAGAGGAAAGCCACTGTTAATTCTTTCCAATTTTCAAATGTTTTTTACTTTTAACTAACAAAATCTTTTTGTTTATGCGGTAATCAATAGATTCTTGCATTTTGTATATCCTTCTCATCGTACTGAATAACATGACTCTAATAATAGAAGTGTTGGTATACTCTTGGAATCTAAATCATGATTAATATATGAATATTTGTATAATAAGCATTAGAGACTTCAAGAAACATGTTAATTTTATAGAACTAGTTTCATTATTCAAATTTAGGATACCTAAGTTATGTCTCCAAAATCGCCTAATATTACATTTTGCAACGACTAGAACCATTGCAGAATGTCCGCCTCTAACTATTATTTTTCTTGTAGCGTATTCAAGAGTTTATTATACCAAACTATGAGAGAGATATAGTTTTTACTTTTTAACAAAGAGAGAAAGTAATATAATAATTATTATTAATACTAAAATGATAATTCCTGAAGGCAAAACATTTTAAAGGCCTAATCATTATGAGAGAGATATAGGGTACATTCCATTGAAGATCGCTATTTTCTCTAGAGCAAAGCAATTTAGTGATAATCTGAGGAAATTTGGTCTTCAACTGTCCTTAGCCGAGCCAAATCATGAAGTATATTTGAAATGAAACAAATATGCATATAAGCAAAGGCAATATTCCATATTTTCAAGTAGAAATTTGATAAACATACGAAAAGCACAGGATGCACAAAGCAGCAAATTAAAACAATAGAGAAACGTATTGTAAGATCAAGTTTTGATCTAGTAGTACAACTCTATGTTTTGATGATTACATATTAACTATTGTGTATGAACAATTATGGTACTCTAACGTTGTTTTCTGAGTGTTCTAATGACAGGCCATGACTCTGGTCTTATTTCACATAATTCAGAAGTACAATGCTCAAAGAGTAACCTCCGCAACGCTTTCGCACTTACTATGTTCAATCTGAACAATAGATTAAGCTTCAGAGGATCTGAAGATTATAAATCTCTGATATGGATTCAGCTCACTAAAAGCTCTGAAGGATCAGAAGCTCTGAAGGTCCAGAAGCTGAGTAGTGAAGACTCTGAAGTCCAAGAGTAAGCTGGCTCTGAAGACCAAGTACTTCTCCTCTGAGTCCAGAAGCAGAAGGTACAAAGGTCAGAGGATCCAAGCTTCCTTCTGACTCTGATCACCAAGCTTCACAAGTTCCAATATGAAGCATCACTCTGATCAGAAGTCAACTAGGATAAAGGTCATGTCACTATCCAAAGTACAAAAGCAATTGTACCATTCCTGACGACCTTACCTAACTTATTCAGCCACAACAGAACCTGGAAAACCCATATCTGCCCTCCAACGGTAGCATTTCATGCAAACTTCCAAACCTAATTCCTTGGAGCATATAAAGAGGCTGAAGATGAAAGATGCTGCTCGAAGAAACTTTGTTGAAGCTCACGCGAAAATCAAATATTCTTTCAAAGCAATCTTTCTTCATATTGTACTAATTGTGTTTACTATTAGCTTTCTAAGAAGCATTTCCGTGTAAACCTAAACCTTCAAACAGTTGTTTGATTTTCCTTAAGGAGACCAAGGTTGGTCGGATCCTTGAGAAGACTAAGAGAGTGAATCTTAGTGATAGCTAAGTCAGTGTAATTTTAGTCACTTTGCAGGTAGCAAGTGCAGTTGTAACAAACTCTGATTAGTGGATTGTCTTCATTCTAAGAAGGAAGAAATCACCTTAACGAGTGGACTGGATTAGCTTGAGGGATTTATCAAGTGAACCAGGATAAAATCATTTGTGTGCTTTCCTTAACTCTTATCTTAGCACTTTCATCTTTGGTGATTGAAGAGATTTGTTTAAATCTCAAGTAGGTCGAGTTTTAGATTTAAAACGCTATTCAAACCCCTCCTTTTTATTGTTTTTCATACCTTCACGTATTTCTGTGATTGAGACACAATCATCTCATATAGTTTGAGCTCTTGCATTGTATGCATTATCAAAAAAAAAAAATCAGAAATCTCTAAAGATTGAGCATACCTAAAATCTATGTTGCCAACCACTGGAGACATTCAATTCATCGATAAATGTTAAAGCATTACATATATATGTAATAGTCTAGAGTAAGAATATCCAATATATGTATAGACAAAATCACCTTAGAGATTAGAATACTTAAAATGAAAATCCAACAAAATATATTTATATAGCATTAGAAAAGGTTACGATTTTGGATAGTCACTGGATCGAGCTTAGGATTTTGGCTTGATCATGGTTTTTCACACCGTATCTAAAAAGGTTATTTTGCTAGTTTCCAATAATTAAATCCATCCAAAATATCTTTTTCCAAGTGTTGTTGCATGAGTGTGCAGGTAAGAATTTAATGTATTTATTAGGAAATATGTTAATGATATTCATATAATGGCTTTGAGATTGATCTTGCAGATAGAATGTGAAGTTTGTATAGCATTAGTGGCTTGGTTAATCTCATGGGCTAGCATGTTGCAGGTTTAAGTCCGTCATTAAACCTCAACAACCAAACCAAATAGCATGACTTGTCATAAATATATAGAATTCTATGTAGTATTAAAAATTCCATGTCTCCTATTGAGAATTGAGAGAATTGATGAATTATTATTCAGTAAAGTGAAAAATGAATTGATGATTTACATCAATTGCAATCTTGCTTTAAATACACACTCTATTAGTGTTAAAACTACTGCTAACAAACTAATAACTAACTGAACTACCTCTAACAAACTAGTAACTAATCTAACTGCCTAACAAACTACTGTTAGTCTGTATTACCCCCCCCCCCCCACAAGCTGGAGCATGGAGATTATACAAGCCCAGCTTGGTTACAAAAGTGGGAAACAAAGATGGGGGCAAAGGTTTGGTGAAAGGTGAGTGGAAATAGGCAGGAGATGGATCAAGCCAACTTGCAACTTGGCACGGACAACATGACAATCCAGTTCTATGTGTTTGGTCCTCTCGTGAAATGTCGGATTGTGAGCAATGTGGAGCGCAGACCGATTGTCACAAAAGAGAGGAACCGGTAATGGAACATTGAGCTTGAGGAACCGGAACAAATAGGAGAGCCACTGGACTTCACACACAGTAGCAGCAAGGGCCCTATACTCTGCCTCAGAGGATGAACGAGAGACAGTGGTTTGTTTCTTTGTGTGCCATGAAATCAGAGAGGTGCCAAGAAAAATGGAATATCCAGTGATAGAACGTCGAGTATCAGGGCAACCAGCCCAGTCAGAATCACTATAGGCTTGGAGCTTCAGTGGAGAATCAGCTGAGAAAAAAAGACCTTGACCAGGTGCTCCTTTGACATAACGAAGAACACGAGTTGGAGAAGCAAGAAATTGACTTAATTGCTGAACAACATAGTTTAAGTCTGGTCTAGTCGTGGTGAGGTAAAGCAACCTTCCAACCAAACGACGATAGCTAGTGGGATCATCAAGAGGAGTACCACTATGCTGAGAAAGATGCAAGGTAGAATCCATTGGAGTGCGAACTGACTTGCAGCCAAGGAGACCTGCATCAGTGAGAAATTCAAGAGCATACTTGCGCTGGGTAAGACAAATGCCTTTGGTAGATCTAGCCACCTCTAATCCAAGGAAATATTTGAGGTTGCCAAGATCCTTGATTCGAAATTTACTGTGAGGAAAGGCTTTGACAGACTGAATTTCTTCATAACAATTGCCAGTAAGTAAGACATCATCCACATATAAGAGCAAGGCAGTAACTGAAGTGGATGTGTGCTTAAGTAGCAAAGTGTGGTCATGTGGACACTGTTCATAGCCCAGAGATGTTAGAGCAGTCACCAATGTTTGGTACCATTGTCTGCTTGCCTGCTTCAACCCGTAAAGGGACTTCTGCAGAAGACAGACCTGATTGGGCTGAGGAGTATTAACACCAGGAGGTAGACACATATAGATCTCCTCATCCAAGGAGCCATGAAGAAATGCGTTGTCGACATCAAGCTGATGGAGAAACCAATTCTGAGATGCAGCAAGAGCTAACAGTAGTCGAAGAGTAGTCATCTTCGCAACTGGTGAAAAAGTATCCAGATAATCAAGGCCTGCAACTTGAGTATAGCCTTTGGCTACAAGACGTGCTTTGTAGCGATCAATAGACCCATCTGGCTTGTGTTTGACACGATAAACCCACTTGCAACCAATTGGTTTCTTGGTGGGAGGCAAATCAACAATTATCCAAGTGTTGTTGCGAGCCAAAGCTTCTAACTCCTTATCCATGGCATCACGCCATTCCTTGCACTGTGCAACTTGTGTATAAGTCTCAGGCTCAACAACTGTAGAAATGTTAGTGGTAAAAGCAGAATGGGTGGGAGAAAAAGTGTGATAAGACACAACAGAGGATAGTGGATGTTTGATACCTGAATAAACCTTCGAGGAAGAATGTACAGCAGCTATAGAGGGAGGCACGGTTAACTGATAATCATGAAGGTGAGAAGGGACATGACGTGAACGAGTGGAATGTCGTGTAACAGGCTGGAGAGTAGGCAAAACTTCAGGGGTTGGGTGTACTGGATCAGTGTTTTGTCCTGTGGGTATAGAAGTGTAATCAAGGGCCTCAGCCCCTAGAAAACTAGGCAAGGAAGGACTAGTATTGGCACAGGCATCAAGGTTATGATCCAAAGTTTGGAAAGGGAAGTCTGTTTCATGAAATATCACATGTCTAGAGAGTAAGACTTCTCGTGATTTCATGTCAAAAAGCAAATAACCTTTTGTACCATGTCTATAGCCTATGAACACACACCTACGAGCTCTAGGATCTAACTTTGTCCTATTTCTGGAAAGTGTAGATGCATAGCACAATGAACCAAAAGTTTTGAGAAAGCTAAAATCAAGAAGTTTGTGATACAAAAGTTCATAAGGTGTTTTGTTACCTAATGAAGGAACAGGTAACCTATTAATGAGGAAAGTAGCATGAGCTACTGCATGAGACCAAAAAACTTTGGGTAAATTGGCTTGGAAAAGCAAGGATCGAGTAACATTCAATAAGTGTTGATGCTTTCTCTCAACAACTGAGTTTTGTTGAGGAGTTTCTACACACACCCGTTGATGTATAATTCCTTTTGAGGAGTAAAATTGTGTTAAGAAAAATTCAGGTCCATTGTCTGATCTAACTACCTTAACTTGACCCTGAAACTGAGTTTCAATCATGGCACAAAAGGAAGGAATTAATTCCTTGACCTCTGACTTAGCTTGTAACAGAAACAGCCAAGTAAATTTTGAATAATCATCAACAATAGTTAAGAAAAAACGATGACCATGCATTGAAGAAACAGAACAAGGACCCCAAATGTCAATGTAAATCAAATCAAAAACTTTATTAGATCTGCTTTCACTATCAGGAAAGGACAATTTCCTCTGTTTGGCTACATGACAAGTATCACAAACAAGATCTTTATTGCAAACAATATATGGAAAATCTTTACCTAAGAGTCTAAGCCTATCTAGAGAAGGATGGCCTAGATGAAAATGCCACAAACTTGAGGATTGTACTGTTGTGGCAGCAGAAAAACCAGTTGACAATCGAGGTGATGAAGTCAAATGAGGTGTAGCCAGTGTTGGAGT
Source organism: Lotus japonicus (assembly GCF_012489685.1). Classification (NCBI taxonomy): domain Eukaryota; kingdom Viridiplantae; phylum Streptophyta; class Magnoliopsida; order Fabales; family Fabaceae; genus Lotus; species Lotus japonicus. The sequence continues at coordinate 15,066,069 of NC_080041.1, read as the reverse complement.
AGCAAGATAGTAGAGTCCTTCAACCTCTTTAGTTGCACCAATCATCCTCCAGGCTTTGGTATCCTGTATCAAACACAATTTAGGAAGGAAAATTAGTCTGCAAGCTAGTGTGTTAACAAGCATGGTCACTGAGATTAAATTGAAATGGAATTTTGGAAGATAAAGAACATCAACCAGGTAAAAGCTATCTGTGAACATAACAGTGCCAGAAAAATGTGCAATAAGTGATGAACCATTAGGAAGATTCACAAGAATAGGCTTTATGCGTTTATATGACACAAAAACTGATAAAGTGCAAGAAATGTGGTTTGTGGCTCCTGTATCAATGATCCATTGGAGAGGTTTGAGTTTACCATTCTTGGTAGGGACAGTCACAGTATTGTGTTAAGCAACAACAAAAGTCTTGGTAGTTGGAGCAAAATTGACTTTGGCAGTGCGTTGATGCTCCTGATCTTGTGAAGGTAAGAGAGAAATCAAACTGTTGTATTGAGCTTCAGTAAGGCTAAACCTGGTGTGATCTCCATGAGTGGAACTGGCATCATCATCCTCTGTGCTTGCTCCTGAATCAGCACCCATAGCCAGATTTGCATGCTTCTGATGCCCCTGAGAATTAGCAGGCTTGGATTTGAAGCTTTGTGGATAACCGTGCTTCTTGTAGCACACATCAACAGTGTGTCCAGTTTTGCCACAATAAGAACAAATCCTACGGGCTTGATTACGGTATCCATTGTTGGAGTCTCCATGAGAACCGCGATTGCCACCAGCACCAGAAGTGCTTCCATAATGATAAGCACCAAAAGTGCTTCCAAAGTGAAAATTTGAGGATTTACCTCCACTGTGATGTGAGCGCTGAGAATCTGATGCTCCACTCGCATTTGCCATTAAAGCCTTTGGAACATGCTCAACTGCAAATTGTCGTTCTTGCTGAGCAGCCAATTGAAAAACACGATTTATGCTAGGAAGAGGATCCATAAGCATAATCTGTGACCTAACGCCTGAGAATTGCTCACTGAGACCTCGAAGAAAACGAATCACATGATCTGAATTTCGTTCTTCCTTGATCTTGACCAGAGCTTCACAAGTACAAGAAGGTAGTGGTTTGAGTACCTCCAATTCATCAATCAGGTTCTTCATCGCCGTGAAATACTTCGTTACGGAAAGATCGCCTTGCTTCAAGCATTAAATCTCTTCTTGAAGCTCAGAAATTCGGAAAAGATCCGCTTGTGAGAAGCGTTCCTTCAACTCTTTCCAAACATCGATCGCCTTTTCACGCCACAGGATCGATTGCGCGATTTCAGCGTTCATGGAACGGATCATCCAGCCAAGAACCATCGTATTGCATCGTTGCCAGAAAGGATGAATCGCATGATCCTCTGCAGGTTCAGGCAGCGATCCATTCACCAAACCGAGTTTGTTCTTCGTCAACAAACTCATCCTCATCGATCTGGACCAACTGTCATAATTGCTCTCAGATAACGGAGGTGAAACGAGAATCATCGATGGATTCTCGTTGGGATGCACGTAGAGTGGACAAGAAGTGACCAAGACATCTTCAACTGTGTAAGGATAAGGAGCTGCCATAGCCAGATCTGGGTGCGAGAACGAAGAAGCTTCAAGAAACGCTCAAGGGAATCTCGAGGTTGAAGAAGCTTCGCGAACCAGAATAGGAAAGGGAAAAATCAGAGTGCACAACAGAGCTCTCTCTAAGAGAGCGAGAGAGCTCTGATACCATATTGAGAATTGAGAGAATTGATGAATTATTATTCAGTAAAGTGAAAAATGAATTGGTGATTTACATCAATTTCAATCTTGCTTTAAATACACACTCTATTAGTGTTAAAACTACTACTAACAAACTAATAACTAACTGAACTACCTCTAACAAACTAGTAACTAATCTAACTGCCTAACAAACTACTGTTAGTCTGTATTATCTCCGAAATCTGTATATAAAGGGTGCAGAAAGGAATCTTAGAGTACTCAAACCATAACACATAAGAAATTAATATGGGCGGTCTATGCAGTGGAGGAGAACAAAGTGATGCTCAGCAACACCAGACGGCCAAAAACGGTGATTTCATTACGATGACCGCCGCTGCATCAACCATTGCACAAGGTACAACCACCACAAGTCATGGTCATCATCATCATCATGGAGGTGGAGGTCATGGTCATCATCATCATGGTGGGGGTGGAGGTGGATGTGGTGGCGGTGGAGGTGGAGGTGGAGGATGCATGTGGAGGTGGAGGTGGTGGTGGCGGTGGAGGTGGAGGTGGAGGATGCATGTGGAGGTGGAGGTGGTGGTGGCGGTGGCGGTAGTTGAAAATAACATGCTATAAGTTTGAGAATAATGTCCATCTCAGTAAAGTTTTATTAGTATTCCGCAATAGTTTATTAAGGTTGTATAAATGACTCATGAGAAATTTGAGTTAAATAATCCATTATCTAATTACATTGGAGATAAGTAAGTTGAAATTTCTATATTTTATTTATTAATTTATTTCCAACCCACTTATCTTAAATGTGATTGAATGATGAGTTATTTAACCCAAACTTTCTCATAAGTTATTTAGACAACCCTTAGTTTATTATAGTATTTGGTCAGTAGTTTTATTTACAATGTTGCTCTTAATTGACGTATATTTACAATAATTGTAAAAAAATACTATTACATTATATATTGCTATGTTTGCATTGAACTTGAAGGAAATGATATACTCCCTTCGTTCCTTATTAACTGTCCACTTTGAAGAAAAAATTGTGTTCCTATATATTTGTCCATTTAGAGTTTCAAGAGAGCATTAATTGATGTTTTTTCAAGAAATGCCCTTACAGAAACAATAAATGAAAAAAGATAAAATACATTTTAAAGGGTAAAATAGGAAAACAAATAATACTTTATGAAAATCAACACAATTAATTATTTTCTTTAATTTACGTGAATTTTCTCTTTCTGGACAGATATATAGGAACGGATACATACCCATTTTATCTGAGGAAAAATTAGAGATTTCATTCTGCTGCCTATAAATGTGTGACAAAAAAATAAGCGAGGCCAACAAGAGAATTGACAAACCAAATCACGCGACCCACCAGCTTCAAACAATATACTCCTTCATTTAATTTAATTATTAATTAAATTAATTATTTAATACATTCTTACATTATGAGGGACACATCACATGATTAATTAGAATCTCTTTGAACAAGCAACCCCTGAGCCAGGGAAGATTTCTGAACCAGTTGGAGGGATATGATAGAAGAGAGATTAGAACCAACCATGCAAACAGCCCTGGCAAAGGCACACCAGAAAGAGATGTTGCAAGGACTCAGCACTCAGCAGCATTAACACAAACAGGACAAATAACACTCAAACTCCCTTCTTCTGCCGATTGTCAATGTTATATGCATAATATAACTAGTAAGTAAATATTATTCTCATTGTTTATGAAACAAAACAAACAAAAAAATTCATTCAAGGAGGGACAAGACTAATTGTTAGATTGCTGAAAATGTAGCAGTAGACAAAATTGGTCAATTGTTTTCAAATGTTAGTAGTTGGTGCAATAATTATCTTTTTTTTATGGCAAACATTCATAAATTGTGTTAATAGATAATAGATATGAAGATATTCAATTTGAGGCAGTTATAGCCTACGAGTAGGTGATGAAAATTAAGAAGGTGTTTGAATTCACGGCCAACACCCCAAAATTGCGTTCAAGTGGATAAAATTCCTAAAATATGGACAAAATTCCCCATATGCACTTCACCTTACACAATATCTTAGTTTTCTTTTACAAAACAGAGACGCTTGAAAGCAATTTCTTTTAGAAAAATAATTCATACACATTTTAAATTAATACACTTTCACCAAATATTGTAGAAGTTCGATATATATGTGATTGAGTATTTAAAAAAATATATCTGCATGTGATTGAAACACAATCACCTCATATAATTTGAGCTCTTGCATTGTATGCATTTCCATCATATTATACATAAAGTTTGATAGGTTTAGCAATACCTAAAATCTATGTTGCCAACCACGGGATACCATTCAATTCATTACTTAATGTTAAAGCATTACATATATATGTAATAGTCCAGAGTAAGAAAATCCAATATATACTATCTAATATACACAATCATCTTAGTGATCATTGGAATACTTAAATGAAAATCCAGTAAAATGCAGTATTTATATAGCAATAGAAAATTAAAACACAAACAAAGGAGGGAAATAATTACCTGAAGAATAGCACCTTTATCCCTCCGGAAGGGGCGGAGCCAGATATTGGACGACGGTGAGGCCGAAATCTAATAAAGTATTACTTGTAAGCGGTAAAAGAATTAATTGTTTCATATTCATACGTGCAACAAATTTAATATATATATATATATATATATATATATATATATAGCTAACAATTTTTTATCTCTTAAAAAAACTTTTTTTAAGTAGAAGAAATGTTTAATTAAAGTGAGTATAAAAGATACAATTATCTTATTTTCGATCACTTTCCTTTTATGCCTCTTTTTTTTATCGTATCATCTTTTACGTCTCTCATTTATCTTGTATAAGTAAGTGTGATAGAGGTTTAAATGAATATTTAATCCAATCATAATCCATGTAATAGCAATGACTTCTAACTATTTAGCTATGGGTTTATAGTAAAGTAAGGTAGAAAAGAAAACTCCTTCCAATATTATCATCTAGTAAAATTTTATAATAGTATATCAATTTGTATAAATATGGTACCAAATTAAAATTAGACAAGAGAAAAAATAATGAAAGTTCATACAAACATGTATCCGCAGCAATACATTCCTAACTCAAGGTGCTTGGGTTAACAAAAAAATCATAAGTTGGGTGGTGGTATGGCCCATGTAGGCACCCCCTCCCTTAGCCTTCGCAACCTATAAGATGATGAGCATAATGAAAATTAAATAGTATTCCCAAAACCAGACCTACAAGCAGGGGAAAAGATATTGGGCAACTCGTCGTAAATATGAAACAATAGAGAAAGAAACAAAAGGGAAAACATAGGACTCCATTGAAATAATTAAATAGCCAACAACCAAACCAACTTGTCATCAATATGGAATTCTATGTATTAATTGCTTAGGACTTCATAATAATTTTTCGTGGACTCACTAAATCATGTATATAAAGGGTGCAGTGCAAGAATTGATCTGAGACACATGAAACACCACAGCAAAAGAAATGGGCTGCTTTTGCTCAAAAGAAGAGTCTGATGGCAAAAGCAGAGGAGGATCACAAGCAGGCAAGCATACTAAAACCCCAAAAGTCAGGGGAAATGACGGTGACTTGGTTATGATGACTGCCGCATCATCAACCATAGCACAAGACACAACCACAAGTCATGCTACCTCAGCTCATCATGGTCAATACCATCATCATCATCATGGTGGGGGTGGATGTGGTGGTGGTGGTGGCGGTGGAGGATGTGGAGGTGGAGGTGGAGGTGGTGGTGGTGGCGGCGGCGGTTGTTGAAAATAATACATGCTATAAGTTTGAGAATAATGTCCATCTCAATGTAGTTTTATTCGTATTCAGCAATAGTTGTGAGTGTTTGTTCAGTTTTATTTGTAATGTTGCTTTTAGTTTATGTGTTATTACAATGATTGTAAAAAAATTACTACTATAATGAATGATTATTGCTATGTGTTAGAAATCATAACTCCCTTAAAAAAAAAATCACACACCTCACAACCTTAGGCTTAAGGTAATGGAGGTGTGTTCTTTATTATATATACACTTGTACACTAACTAACCTAATGAATGTGAGACTTCTTTGAGTCTCCACTTAGTATTCTCTAATACTCCCTCTTAAGTGAGACTCCATTTTCCTTCTTCTTTTTGCCTGGGCTTGTAATCATTCGTCCGAGTTTCATGAGAGGCCTTACAGCTTGCTTTGCTTGAGCTTGTATTCTAGCGGAAATATCAGTGGTCGTCGGACTTGTGCTCCTTCATCTGAGTCTCAGAGTTCTTGCGACTTTCTTTATCTGAGCTTGTACTCCAGCGGGGAACATCGGTAGTCATCAGACTTATGCTCATTTGTTTGAGTCTCAGAGGCCTTACGGCTTGTGTTGTCTTAGGCTTGGGCTGAGTGCAATATAAATAGGTGTTAGGCTTTTGTTCTTACCCAAACTATGCTTTCTTTTTATTCTTCAAAATTTATGAGGGAAATTATATGATATATATAAATAACTAGTGAATGATATTTTCATTGTTTATCAAATAAAAAAATATTAAAAAAGGCCGTACCTCAAAGTGGTGCACGGCAGCCTGTTCCGACGCCGGCAGCTGTTTCCGACGGAGTTTCGAAACTGCACGACCGGTGTGTTGCGATTATGAGGGGCACGTCGCAGTCATATCCCAAAAGAACCCTCTCCCTGAATGGGTGATATAGTAGTGATTAGTGAATGTGTATTTAAGGGAGCACACTCTGCAGCTATGAGGTATGGTAAGCTGGAAATGTCTTTTAGTTTTGTTTCTTTTGAAGTGTCTCTTAGCCTACATCATGAAACTAATCATCTTTATGGTCGGACATCATGTTAAACTAATAAATTTCTCCTAACAATATTTTTTTTATATACATGACTCACGAATTGAAATTAAGAAATTTAAGCTATCTACCGACTTGCCAGATTATTTTCGATAAAGTTTCTGGAATTTGTTTCACCCATGTTTGTTGAGAATTTAAGTGCGGAACTGGAGTTTCACATTGGTTAAGTATGAGTGAGGAGAAAAGTTTATAAGATATGTGACTCATAAATCTAATGCCTTAAGATTTTGGGTTAAGATGTGGCGTTAATATCTCTTGGTGTCGTGCTCCAATCATGGTTACGACTTCTTAGCGGCGGGTTCCGTTGACGCGGTGAAGCGAACAGCGGTGCAAGAGTGGATAAACTTCCACGAAAAAGGGTCATGATAATGTGGAGGTGACTCGCACTTGAGAGGGAGATTGTTGAGAATTCAAGTGCGAAGTTGAAGTCTCACATTGGCTAAGTATGAGTGAGGAGAAGAGTTTATAAGAGATGTGACCCATAAATCTAATGCCTTAAGGTTTTGAGTTAAGATGTGATATCAATATCTTTTAGTGTCTTACTCATGAGCTCCCCTATCTCTTCCAACAATATTAACACTTCTTATTACGAATATTCTGATGTAACCAAACCTTTCATCCAAAATGTCATTCAATCTTATTATAAAAAATTTAATTCAATCCAATCACGCAGTTTATTTAATAACAATATGACACATAGCCACCCATCATCATGAGAAGATATATGTAATATAGAGACAAAGTAATGATGATTACAAAACCAAAATACAAAACCAAATTTTCAATTACTCAATGCAAAAGCATTTTAAAGGGTAATGTACTTAAGTTTCTTCACAGCTGTGATTCATTCCCCTGTCCACGTGCTTCTATATCATTCAAACTTCCATATATTCTTCACAAATAATCGGATCAATGTCTGCAATTGGAGGGTTACTTTCCCTTAACCACTGTGACTGGGCAAGAAGCATTTCTCACCACATGATTGCTTACACTGCCCAACAACACCCTGAAACAAAAAAAATAAAAATTACTTGTTCAAATTATCCCTTTGAATAACAGTAAATGGATACATTATGTCAAATTCCACAAATTAATGTAGTTCTAGTCAGAAAGATAAATGGCAACAATTTTTCTTTTTCTTTTTCCCAGCAATAAGGGATAGAAATCTCTTATCCCAATTTGTTTCTCATTTTCCTAACTAACTAATTAAATCCTTCCATATTAGTTAAAAACCATCAATCTAAATATATAACCGACTCATGTATCTAAATCACATATTCTTTTAATTGACATGTCAAAATTTAAATGGTGAAACACTAAATGAGACATGGATTGGGACAAGTATTTTGCTATAAGATAGTGGGTGCTTGGTACCTTTTAATGGCACCTAGTCCCCTGCTTCCAACAACCAAAGAGTCCAGATGAAGATCTTCCACGGCACTGCATAACTTTTCTCTTGGATCTCCCCAGTAAACCTTTGCCACTGCTTTTGCCTGATTCAAAACACCAACAAAAACACACAAATTTACCATGTTTGTGTTTGTTACACCATGTTGTTCATATAGTAGTAACTGCAGAAGAAAATAATACAATTAGAAACATCATAAATACCCCTTTAGTCTTGGAGGCAGAGTCAAGTATATCTATGACTTCAGGATCCCTAGCAATCCCATATTGCTTTGTGAAGTTTATCTCCCTCAGTTCCTCAAGAGGCACCAAAGCTGCAAACCCCATAACCAAACAAAATAGAGGACATGTCATGCATAATTGCATAAACACAACTTTATCACATCCAAAATCAAAACAGACATATATAACATGGTTACTATTAAATACTGTCTTTAAGGCACTGATTAAGGAATCAAAAGATGAAAAATGCAATTCTTAATGTATAAGTAACTTAGAAAACTATAAATTCTAAAAAAGAAAGTTCAATTTTTTTGTTTAATTGGTGCCTTTGGAGACAAGTTAGCATTTGTCATATAATATATCTTAGAATTAGACTTATGCCTAACTTTAACTCAAAATCTAGGAGTGGGTGATGATTGTTTGACTATATATAACGACAATCTTTAGTCAATATGAGACATCTCAATAGTACAACCACAAAAGAAAGGGAAAGAAAGAGGGAACTAACGTGAACCATTTTCCACAAAAAGCTCCTTTCTGGTGTGATCAGCATGAGGAGGCTCAACATTGATGATGATGATTTGATCACCTCTGCTGATGAGATTATCAACGGCCCATCGAAGGGCTAATTTGCTGGTAGGAGAGAAATCCATGGCTATTCCAACTATGCGAGTCTTTGTTGCCATCTTTGACAGGTGGTTTTGGAAACAACTGAAAGCTTGAGTTCCCTTTTATAGTTGGTGTTTGGTTCAGGGGAATTGTTAATTTTTTGGCGGCTAAGTTGCTGGTTTTGGAATGAATAGGATAAGAATGTTCCTGAAAGAGCTAGTTCAAAGAGAGGGAAAGGAATCAGATGAAGTTTACTTTGATTGAAACTTGAATGTCAAGACATGGTGATGCAAAGGTGATTTAGACTTTGGAATATGGCATAGATGTTAAAGGCACAAAGTCAGTGAACATTGCTTTCCAAACAGTTTACCACATAGAAAAATACCAAGTGTATGCCATGTTGTGCCCTGTCTTGTGATCCTGTCTTATCCTGCATATTCATCTGTCTTTCATTGTTTAGCTTCTAATTGTTTTCTTTAATTTATTAGCTGACAAGATAGACATTGCTAGAAAGAAAACTAGGAAATTTTTTCTTCTTGAGATCATTGTCTTTTTATATTTAATAACAGAGCAGATGTAAAAAAATAAAGAGAAGAAAGAACCTTATGCTTAAGTCTACTTTGTTAAAGGTTCTTTTGTTATTATTATTAGAAAGAGGAAAGCTAGAAAAATCTCTTTACACCTTGCCTACCTATTATTAGACTTTTAACTGTTGAAAATCTAATTCAGTTTTGAATGTAACTCAGACCAAATGAAAATTTGGTTTTTTAGCAGTGAAAAATGTCATTATGTATGTTCTGGACGACTAAATAGTTTTTAGGGTCAATATCATCCTATTCGATTCAAGGGATTCATAGTCAAGTGAACATCATATTGGTTGACCAGGACGATTAAAGTAAAATTTATTTTGGTCAATAGTTAGTCAAGTAAAAGCAGATCTAGCTTGATTAAACTTCAAAATGCTGCCCAAGTGTTGCCCTTATCTCGAGAGTTATCCACGATCACTTCACTAAGACGGGTGCCTCAATCACAAATCATACCACACTCTATAAATACATGTTTGATCTTTTAATTACATAAGCATTATTCATTTTATAATGATGTTTTTTTTTTACTTTGAGTTTTCTCTCTCTCTAATCACAAACTGAGCTGAGCGTTGGAGTGTTTTATGCAGGTACATCCCCCTTCGTGTTCCATCATGGACAATCAAGTCACCACCGCATGCAAAGCCTAGATCCATCACAAGAAGACTAGTGGGATCCACAACTCGATTTATCGAAGAGCATTTGGTCTTTGTGGGAAAAGAAATCAAGTCTCATCTCAACGGTTGCAATACAACATAGACAACACTATGGCAGAGATTCACCTTTAAAGTAGCATTCACTTGGAATACCCCAACTCAGGCTGATGGTCCAACTCCTAAAAAAAATGGAAAACCATATTCCAATGTTAGACGAGTTTGACAAGAGAATTGAGGAACAAGTCATTGACTTAAAAAAGTCAGTTCACGCATCGAGTATTCGTAGCCATATATAGTCATCATGTAGAGAAGTCTCCAAATAGGAATGCTCACCATGTATGAAATAGAAAATGAGGTGAACCTAAATGCAACCGTGCAAGAATTGCAACTCATTTCGAGGAGGAATCATGTCAAACGGTTGGCGTGCTAGATAAAATTCAAAATACATTTTTTATGAATATCATCTCAATCGACATTCTCAAAAGCTTCAGAAAGTCAACATGTATGAGATGAACCTAAATGCAACCGTGCGAGAATTGCAACTCATTTCGAGGAGGAATCATGTCAAACTGTTGGCGTGCTAGATAAAATTCAAAATACATTTGTTATGCATACCATCTCAATCGACATTCTCAAAAGCTTCAGAAAGTCAACAGGAATAGAGCCTTGCATTGGAGAGATTGGTCAAAAGAGAATTTAGATGTTTTTCTAACTTCCATGTTTCTCATTGAAGCTTCTAATGCTTTGGTATGTCGTAAATGACTTTGAGAAAAGCAGTTTTGTTATGGTTTCAATCTCTTCCCCCTAATTCAATTAGAGACAGGGTGAACTTTCAACACAATTCATCTATCATTTCATCACCATCAAAGTATTACCAAAGACATAACGCACTCTAGGAAAGTTAAGTAAGAGAAAGAATGAGTCGTTTTATGATTTTCTTATGAATTTCAAGAAGGAAGCTATCTTAGTCCCAAAGACTTGGTCACAAACCAAGCTCCACTTGCCAAGTGAAGCAATATGGGTGGGAACTCCATTTCATACCTCCTTTGCTAAATCATATCAGTGCCACTTGATATGGCAGAATTCTGGATAAGGGCGATGAAGTACATAAACATGAAAAATATCTTCTTTCGGTTGGTGGGATAAAAAGACGACTTGACCGAGAAAACCACTACAAGGGGAGATTTGGGAAACACTATGGGAATTATGCCTTCAAAAATATGTAGAGAGATAATGAAAACTGCATTGGCCCGAGTACTTCGACCTCCTTCGATTAAGAAACCTCCAAAATATCTTGTTAATTCAAGATATTGTGATTTCCATTAAAGCCATGGCCATAACACAAATGAATACGTTTAGCTCAAAGACATAATTGACCAGATGATTCAATAAGGTAAATTTATGAGATAAGTAAAGAAATGCCATGACTCTAGATGGGGATTGGCAAAACAAAGTTTACAAGATGTGATCTCGAAGTACTTGAACACTGTGTTTGGTAGAATGAAGGTTGTGAAGATAGAGTTATCATAGAGAGAACTTCGCAACTAGCAAGAGAGAAGTAATCTTACCTTGTTTGGTTTAAGCCACACAGGTGTGAGAGAGAGAGAGTTGGAAGGAGGTAAGTTCCTCACCTTTTAGCACTATCTCCAATTTGAAGAGAGATAAAGGCATGCAAGCTAAGCTTTTGATTTTTTTTTCTCCCTTTTGTCCTTCTTTATAGCATCCAAAAATAATAATATATTTCATGGGTGATGGGATAAATGTCTTTGGACTAAAAATACAACTTTCTATGTCATTTTATCTCTTCTTTTTTCTTTTCTCTTTCTATCATAACAAAAAACTTTAAAATCGACTCTATTTCTTACATATTTCTCTCTACTCAACTTCTCTCTTCTCTATCTCTCTTCTTTACGAAACGAAGTGGCACTGAGATACTGGACGAGACGATAAGGAAAATTGCTCTCCAAAGAAATCTATATGAGCAAGCTAATATAAAACTTATAAGACATTGCTGCATATGCAAGTTTTGGGATTTCATCACCATTCAAATTTGAAATCATACAGGAGACTAAAAATAGTGATTTGAATTTTATGGGGACGAAGACCTGTGAAACATTTTAACAAGGACTAAAAGTAGCAACCTCATGTTACATGGACAAAATAATTAAGTCTAAAAATCCACGTTAGCATCCTAATTATCATCCTGCACCCATGTCATCTAGCATGTGACGTGGTGCTCACGTGACACATGTCTACTGGATGATCGTAGATCACCAAAACATTTAACGGTTTTCCACTACTAACATGACTAAATTAAAAAATTAAAATTTCAAAAAGAAGATAGGTCATGAAATATAATTAATTGTAAGTATTACTCAACTTATATTACTTAAACTTAGTTTTTCTATGTACCAAAAAAAAAACTGCTCTTAAACTAGAAATTGGTAGTTTTAAAATAAAAAAGAAATTGGTGATTCTTTACTCTTGTAAAGCAGCAATAAATGAAAATAAAATACAATTTGAATTTTAAAACTATTTTTACTCTTCTAATACGACCGTTAATTGTCCTTTTATTTTTATTTTTAGATAAGTATGCTTTCAAATTTGGGGATGGGAAGAGAAAAGTTGTCAATATATAGGGGAAAATTGGTTTTGCCCCTAACTATGAACTCGAGCCTCCTATGCCAACCAATTTGATCCATTTTCATGTACACAGAGACCAAAAAGAGCTGGTCCATGTCCATCAAGGAATATTCTCCCAAAAGAAAATGTCCGAAGAGTCACATTACATTCTATGATGTAACTATATATTTAAGGGAATTATTATTCAGACCCCCCGATAGCTATTCAGACCCCTCAAAATTGGTGAATTGTTCAAAACGCCCCTATTTAAAAAAAACTTCCAACTTTCCCCACTAACTCCCCCCCCCCCCCTCCCCCTCCCCCTCCACTTCTTCCACTTCTTCAAACTTCTGAAACCTCTCCTCCCCCAAACACATTTCACTCATTCAAAATCTCCCTCCCTCTCTCACGCATCTCCTTCACTGCCTCCGCCTACCACCGCCATCGCCAGCGACACCGCAACCGAGTGGAGTCGCCGCCACCCCCATTGCCACCTTCTGCTGCAACATTCTTCTCGAAACCCAAGTTTGTTACGCGACCCAACCCATTATGTTATGGTTTTGATCGCACCTTGTAGATGCGTCTGTGCCGCAGCTTGAAGGTGCGTGTTCAGAATGCACGCACCTTAAGGGTGCGCTTGAGACGCACCTTTAAGGGGCGACACAGACGCACCCTGAGAGTGCGTCATAGACCCTTATCTGTCAAAGCTTCAATGCCTTTATGTTTTTGTTCAATTTTGAGTCTTATGTTTCCAATGTTGGTTCAGATATGACAAGAACAAAGAATTTGAATGTGCCCTCGGCCAACGAAAGGAGAATCCCCCCACGGCATCGGTACGTAAGGAGCATGAAGTCGCCGCCCTACGAAAGAAAGAAGAAGCACGTAAAAGGCGTGACGAGGCAACCCGTAAAAGGCGTGCAGGTAGTGCAACGACTGCTGCCAGTGCAGTACAGGAGCCTGAGCTTGTGCCTGAACCTGAACCAATACAGGAGCCTGAAGATGATGATATGGTTGTTGCTGAACAGGGTTCTGGTGAAGGAGAGGAGGAGAGTTCTGGTGAAGAAGAGGAGGAGGGTTCTACTGAGGAGGAGGAGAAGGAGGAGGAGGACGAAGAGGAGGACGAAAAGGAGGACGGGGATAAACAAGCGGAACAAGGTGAGGAAGATGATGATGATGACATATTCTTTCCTGGGGGGCCTTATGACAATACCTTGCTGAAGAGCTTCAAGCAACATATATCATTGGAGGAATGGAAGCATTACAAGAAACCTGATGAAGTGCTTGATAGGGGTGTTTTGAAAACCTACCACCATGGAAATGCTATGCTTGGGCATGATAAGGAGAAGCATAATGATGTGAAAAAATGCTTTTCGACTTAGGTAAAGGGAAGGGTTGAGGCTGCTGGTCTATTGCCTTTCTTGACATGCAACTTTCCCTCTGTTGACAAGACCATGCTAACAGCGTTTGTGGAGAGATGGCAGCCGGAGACATCCTCTTTCCATATGCCATTTGGGGAGATGACCATCACACTGGATGATGTTAGTTATTTGCTACACATTCTTGTGAAGGGAAAATTCTTCACTCTCCCAGTCCTGACTCGTGAGGAAGCAGCCACTATATTGCATAAACAGCTTGGTGTTACACAAGCAGCTGCTGAAGAGGAGATTCGAAAGTCCTTAGGACCTTATGCTCGTTATACATGGTTGTTGAAGGTGGCTGAGGACATGGCTAAGGAAGGGAAGACCAAGAAAGCTGCTAGAGCCTTCTTGCTGCGTTTGGTGGGGATGACGATCTTCTGTGGGAAGACAAACAACAAGGTGGATGTTGCATATTTGGGGATGTTCATGGACTTGGAAAAGGTTGGGGAGTATGCATGGGGTGCCATGGCATTGGCTTTCCTTTATGACCAGCTGAAGGACGCCACCAAGGTCTGCACCAGTAGCCTTAGAGGATACTTAAATCTGTTTCAGGTATGATTCTATAACTCTTATTTTAGTTAAATTGTAATTAACGTAATTTAATGTATAAGGTATCACATTTTGATGTATGAGTATTTGATTGCAGGCATGGATATTTGAGCACTTCCCTGCTTCATTGTTTGATAGAAACCTGAACAGGAAATACAATGAGAAAGATCCGTGAGCTTGCAAATGGGTCACCAAGAGGGGGACTGTGGACCTGCATGCGAAGAGGCTAATCCTAGATGACCTTAGGGATAACAGTGTTATATGGAATCCATATGACGGGCATAGAGTGGATTGACCCTTTCGGCAGGAGTGTCTTTACAGTGGGTGGATTCGGCATTCAGGCATCATCCGCCCATATCTTCCAAAGCGTGTGTTGAGGCAGTTCCATATGCTCCAGGATCAATCCAATTTACCACCGGCAAACATTCCCCGTGTTGAGGATATTGATGAGAGGTTTGAGAACATGGCTCATTGCGTGGCTGCTCAACATACTGACACTCCAACGACAACGCCTCGCTACTTTGAGTGGTACAAGTCAATCTCACACCGCTTTGTGGTCCCTCCTGAAATAAGAGGTCCTGTGACAGTAACTCTTGTGGTAAGGATCAATAATTTAATGACTAGTTTGATTTTGTTTATGTTAAAATTTATGATTATGTTTCATTGTTGCTTGTAGAATGTTCTCAAACAATTACGGGAGTTGAGTGATATCATAGTTGATCCCAGTGAGACGCCTCAGCGGATCCTCGAGGCAAACCAGCGTATGCGGGATATCATACTGCAGCACTTGGAGTATGGAGGTGATGATGATGACAATGGCATTGGCAATGGAGTTGCACCTCATGGTGGTGGTGCCCGTGACAGAAAGAAGAAAGGAAAAGCATCTACCTCGAAGACTAGTTAGGTCTAGTGTTTTAGGATTAATTTATGGATGACTGTATTGAAGACAAATTACTTTTCACCTAGGATTAATTTATGTTGACATGTTATGTGATGTTGTGATGTGATTAATTTAGTCTCCAATTGTTGTGTTTTGTACCATTTACCTGCTATGTTTCTTATCATGTTTCTGTTTTTGTACCATTTACTGTTTTAATGTTTATGTTTTGCCTGAAACGTTTCTGTTGCAGAGTTCACTTGTTCACGCACTCTCAGGGTGCGTGAACATCGCACCATCTAGGTGTTCTCGTGACGCACTCTCAAAGTGCGACATAAGAATCGCACACTCAGGGTGCGTCAAAGTCGTACCCTGACGATGCGTCAAAGACGCTCCATGAGAGTGTGTTATGTTACAAAATGTATGTTCTAACAGTAACTTTAAGGCCAGGGTCCCTGTACATTATAGAAGTTCTGAATTAATCGCACTCTTAGGGTGCGTCCTGTAAGACCCAAGATTTTAGAATTTAATAAATAATTAATTTCCAACTCACGCATAGGATTATGTGTAAGCGTGAGAGGAACTTGACTCGTGTTTAATGTTTGGATTAGCGTTATGAAGAAGAAAGTTCAGGAAATGGTTAAGAATAGTTATATAGTCGCTATAGGTTATAGCACGAGTTTCATTCACTTCCGCCTTAGGGCGAAAACGTTAGTAAATGGCTAATTTGCTCTTAAAGCACTGTAGAAACGATATTCAAAATATTCAGAGGAATATAAGAAATTCTCTTATTCCTTTCCACGATGAGTGTTTCGACAAGAAGCCCTGGACTGTACGAACGATCGATTTCGATTCTCGGAAGTTTACCGAAACCGAGTTCCTGTTAGCTCAAGAACCTTAAAGTAAACTGTTGATGAAGACTTTTTCTATTCGGAGCTTCAAACGAAGATTCCACACGCATACACCCATTTCTTTCGATGTTTCTAATCTTTCTTCAGAAAGAATTTTTCTCATCCGACATCAACTGCAAAAAGTAGTTTTTCGGGTAAAATAGATTTACACCGACTTTGGATCGTTCGCTTTAATTCTGAGAAACCAGTTTTGAGTTATGGAATTCTGTCGCCAGAACCTATCTTAGAATTCACGGAGGAATGTGCAGGAAAAATCGGAATCACGAAATATTCATTTTCCCGCGTTTTCCATTTTCTATAAATAGTTTGAAAAATGAAAAAAATCAAAAAAAAAAAAAAAACATCACCACCAACACACACACACACGGCCGTGGGGTTTCAAAGAGGAAGGAGGAGATTTGATTTTCGCTGATTCTTGTCTGATCGTCGCTCTGTTCGTTGCTACGCGTAGGCCTCGAGGTACTGATGCTTTTCCTTACCTCTGATCGTAAATTCTGTCGCTTTTCTCTATGTCTTTCTGTGCTCAAAGTTTTGAGCTTTTTGTAAAATTGTCCAAATAACTTGATTTCTCTGTCTAAACTTATTCCCTGCGTGCCCAAGAGCATGTTTAGCGGATTACATTTCGTCGAATCTCGTCGAATCGCCGCAGAACTTCAATTCTGCTCAAAATACCCATTTTATGCTGAGGTTCCGCTTTTTGAGTCAAAAACTCTCGACTGAGCTTAGCGTCAGTAGGATTAGTCGTCATAATTGTCGTTGGTATCGATCTCATCCAATTTATTTTTCGAAATTCTGATTTTGAGTTTCCGAGCTAAAAATCTTGACCAAAATACCCCTGTTCTAGTTTTCGATCCGATAATTTTTCTAAGAGTTTCCCTGGCCTAGATATCGCCAGAGAATACCTAGGAATTAAATTAGATCGAAGAAAAAGTTCGGAAACCCTATTTTTGAGAGTGGCCGAAACCTATTTGTTAGGGTACCGGGTCCAAAAATAATTTTTGGGTCTCTATGACCTGAGCTATAGCGTAGCACTTTCAATTGTCGAAATTTTGGCGTTGATTTCGTGTCATTCCGAGTTCTGTAGCTCGAGTTATGCTCGTTTTAGCGAACGAAGTTTCCGTTGTCCATTCGTGCCCAAATGTGAACTCTGAAGCTTTAAAAGCTTCTTTACGATTTCGATTAGTATTATTAGATCGTGTTGCTCCTAGTGAGGCTTGTATTGATGATTGTGTTTCCTTGTTCTAGGTTCGCAACTTCCATGCACAACTTCTACTCATGAAGGTAAGGGTAACTCAGTTTTAGAGTGTCTTTGAGTCTTGCATGCTTTTATCGCACTGCATGCGTTTGAGATGAAGATGTTTATATTGATTGGAAGATGATTATGATTATTAAGTTGAACAGGGAAAATGTTTTCTAGAGGCTTCGGCCGAGTGAACTTATTGAGACGTGTGTCTCCGTTTTCTAAGAGGCTTCAGCCGTTTACTGGTTTCTGTCATTACTGCTTTCTAGTGGATTGGACATGATTATGTTTTACAGCACTGAATTACTGTTTCATCGCTCAGTAGAGCTTGATGTGTTTGTGCAAATGTTGTGATTATGAATAACATGTGGTTACTCTGAATTGACTATTGGATTGAGAGTTGTTGTCTGACTTTGCATATAAGGCTTAAGGTGAAAGAGACGATGAGGAGGTGTGGTCCTATCATTGTCTCGTCCTTTGTGACGCTAAGTAGCGATTAGGAGGTGTGGTCCTATGATTGTCCCGTCTTGTGAGACGCTATAAGTGGCGATCAGGAGGTGTGGTCCTATGATTGTCCCGTCTTGTGAGACGCTATAAGAGGCGATCAGGAGGTGTGGTCCTATGAATGTCCCGTCTTGTGAGACGCTATAAGTGGCGATCAGGAGGTGTGGTCCTATGATTGTCCCGTCTTGTCAGACGCTATAAGAGGCGATCAGGAGGTGTGGTCCTATGATTGTCCCGTCTTGTGAGACGCTATAAGAGGCAATGATGAGGTGTGGTCCTATCATTGTCCCATCTTGAGAGACGATATTGATCAATCCATTTTGATAGCTGCATATAGTTGCATTCTAGAGCACTAACATTTGATCTTGTCGATATCTGATATGACTTGTTGAGGTTATTGTTATATGTTTTAAATCTATGTTATTACGTTGCTGATATCTGATTAAGTTTAGGTTGTCAGTATTTGATTTGATGTTATATGGTTGAGGTTCTTGATATCTGATTTGATTTCATGTTGTTGGATATATGTCGTCATCTATCTTGAAATAAGTTGCTAGTTTATGTGCCATGAAATGCACTTAAATCTGAATAGCATGCTTTTCCTTTTATACGTAGTAATTGCATGGAGTTAACCCTTTCTATTTGCTACTTGTTGTTTGGGCGCTTAACGCTATTAGGTGATGGAGATCCTTCCGCCGAAGCTTAGCTGCTCGAGTTGGAGATTGGGTTGTAGGCAGTGGAGTAGAGGTGTAAGAAGCAGCTTTGCTTCTCTTCTTGTGGACTATGTTTGAGTCTCCTTTTCTATATGAGAACTCCGTTATTAAAGCCTTGCTTCCGCCACTGTTAAAGTGCGCATGTTTATTCTGAACCTTACTTATGGTATTGTAAACTATTATTACTGTATATCGGGAAACAGGTTATTTAAATAAAGTTATGATGTGTTTCCAACCCCATGGCATTTAGTCGTTTTCAAAAAAAATACCCTTGGATTTTAGGGATTGCAGAATAGTCCTTAGACTTTGTTAGGTTACTTAATGTGATTCCTCAGTTGAGAAATTGGGGCGTTACACATCCTAGACGCTTCTCCAGGGTGCGTCTAAGACGCACCCTGGAGAAGCGTCTAGGACGCACCCTGAGAGTGCGATTTGAAACTCGAAACCAGAAACAGATCTGAAACAGAAACATGATGAACATAAACATATCCAAGAAAAGTTCTTTATTCATAAGTTTTTGATGATACATTACAAAATTTTTGAACATACAAGTACAATGACCCCTAGACCCTAAGTCCTAACCCTAGTACTTGACATATACAAGTACAATGACCCGCATATGGGATACAATTAGGAGGGAGTCTTCTTCTTCTTTAGGTCCTCTTTCTTGGCTTGTGAGGTCCCCTTCCTTGTCTTCTCCTCCTCGGCATCCCGGATAGATCCAGTGCAGCCACATGAGCCTGGGTGAGCCATGATGTTTCCATCACAAAAAGGAGACGCCGGAGGGCATTTTCTACTGGAGCTTGGACCTATACTATTTAGCAACTTTGAGTACTTTGAACAAGCAAGGATGAGCAAGGATGATCACCCCTACATTAGCAACTTTGGCACTCTGAATTTGAAATTTCACTTTCAAAGTACTCAAAGTTGCTAATGTTGGGGATAACATCCACATGACCCCAACCACTCAAAACCCCCTAAAAACAAGACATAAGAAAAGCATAGAAGAGGAGGGGAGGAAGAAGAGAGATTTTATGTGAAAAATGAAGGATTGGGAAGCCTTTTTATAGAGCTGCGGTGACCTAGATTGTAACGACGCACTTAACGACTTATTTAATGAGTTTTACCAGTTGTTGACTCATGGTCAATGGCCGGTACGTTTTTAACGCACTCTCAAAGTGCGTCAACAACGCACTCTCAGTGTGCGTTAGTGTCACACTCGAAAAATGAGGTTCAAACTGCGACCATCACGCAATTTAAAGGTGCATTCGAAAAGGGTAATTTCGGGTTTCAGAAAATTCTTTCGGTCTGAATAGCTGTGGAGGATCTTAATAGCAATTCCCTACATTTAAATCAAATGTATTACATAAACTATATATGTGTGAAACATGAACTGGGAAATGTGCTCTCGACCAATTCAAGTATTCAACCTTCAATATATATATATATAGTGTAGTATTACCCGATTCACTCACTCAAAATGTAAGAAAGCCAACCTTTATACTTTGAAAAAAAGAAAGCCAAACGCTTTTGAATCGAAGGGAATCATTACAATACTTTTTTTTTTTTTTTGAACGGACAATACTCATACTTTCTTTAGACAGAAGCTATTAGATAATGACTCAGTTGATAAATTTACAAACCTTTATCATGAAAGGAAATACTAATAATTACTTTTTTATATATTCTTTTATGTTTGACTAGGTAAAAATAAATGATTCCTACTAAAATGAGTCATAAAATTGAGTTAAAATTTTTATATAGGACCTATATTAGTTTTATTTAATAAAGAATATATTTAAAATATGTTATTTAATTTGCGACCAAATAAAAAGTTCTCCGATTAAATCTAGATTGAGACATGGTCGAGTTGATTCGACAAACTGGCCTGATAACAAATGTATGAATTTATTGGACAAATGAGTCTAATCAGATGAATTTCCTTCCAATCCAACCATGTTCAGTTCAAGTATCAAATTCGAGAATAAATCCATCCGAACCAACCCGATAACCGGATTTATAATATTTAAAAATAATTAAATATTTTTTCACAATAAATACTAAATGTAAAGTTGAAAAACATACTAACCCTTTACTTTTCTCCCTTTTACTTTTAGTCATTTCCTATTTGACTATTTGTCATTTGATATTATTATATGGTGCTATTTCATGCGATTTGATATAATTTTTCGCGCCATTTTCATGTTATTTGGAACTATAACAGATATATCAAATTTTTGTGGGTTTTTTTCTTCTAATTTAGTACTATTTTAATAGCGATCTAATGAAACTGCCCGGTCCAACCCAACTTTGGGTCCGAAGGTGAAAGCTCGTGAAATCTTCAACCCAATCCGAGCAGTTTTTAGGTTAAAAATTTTCCAAATTCAATCCATGTACACCCTTATTCAGAGTCATACAATCAAGTAAAACTCATAAGTTTTAGCTAATAATGAAAAGATACAGGTTAGTAGGTTTTGTCTCTCTTTTGAGACATGTACTTTCCACTGGAGATGTCTTTTTTTAGCCGGAAACATGTTCTTTGACACCCTCTTTAACACATTTTAGATCATTAGTCTATTTTAAAAATAAAATAAAAATCAATGCATTTTTTAAAAGTGATCAATCTATGAGGCAAACATTGATTTTGGCTTGTCTCACATTTTCTATCTCTTCATATGCAACTCCAGAAGCATCCCACACTTCTTTTGTTGTTGTTAGACCATCAACTTTATCAAGTTGAGCTTTACTCAATGCGCACAGAAGAAATAGCTTTGCTTGGCATTGAGTTGATAGTCTTTGCGCTGTGCTTCCGCCGGGTGCTCCTTTTTTATTGGTTCTCCAGCATCATTCTTGTGAACGATGTCACCAATTTCAACGATGTCCCAAATTTTGTAGTTTGAGGACTCGATGAATAGTTGCATGTGATTCTTCCATTATGGATAGTCGGTTCCATCAAATAAAGGAGGTTTGTTGGCGATGGTTTGATCTTCTGCAATGAATCTTTACTCTACACCTGTTAAGATGTTAGTTCTATAGACAAAGCTCTAATGCCAATTGTGATGCAAGAAAATAACACAAGAAAAGGAGGTTTGAATTTTGTTCTTATAAACCACTTGTAAAAACTTAGGTTTTTGAAAAGAATATTAGTTCTCGAAAACTTTTTGTAAAACTTTTCGTAAACCGTTTAGTGCAGTGGAAATTTAAACAGAGTTAAGCAGACGATCAGCACACACAGATTTATACTGGTTCACCATAAACGATTGGGCTACGTCCAGTACTTGGCCACCACCAAGATTTTCACTAGCAAGTTTCAAGGACTTCTCCAATACAAGTATTCTCAACTTTTGACACGTTAAAAAACTAGTTTGGACAATGATTCACCAAATCAATTATTTTTAGAAAATTATTTACAAGATATAACAAATAAATATTAAAATGAAAACATTCAACAAATATTTACTATGTCTACTTAATTTAAAACTCAATCAAATCAATAATGAACAAGATAATAATAAACATGATAAATATCAAATAAAAATTGAAATAAGTGATGGCTAATTAACAAACACACAATAAACATTCAAAAAAAAAGAACAAACACACAATAATAAAATGCACACATATTGGGCTTTTCAGCCCAACACACACTAACACAAATTAACCTAATTCTAATTTGAAACAACTTTTATTGATCAAAAAAAAAATCTCACCACACACACACACACAACACGTCACACACGTACACAAACACAGGGAAGAAGGGGAAGGGGACAACATAGAACAAGAAGAAAAAAAGAAGAAACGAAGGAGTGAGACAAGAGAGAAAGAGATCGAGGCAGAGAGAGGAAGAGGGATGAAAGGTGAGGTAATCAATTGAAAAGTTCAACGTTCATATGCAATTTTTTTTTACATCGGAAGATACGTTGATATGCAATTGAACAAGTTGAAGGTGATAAGATGACAAAAAATAATAATAAAAAAAAACAATCGTACAAGACAGAAGCAATTCAACACGTCCAAGATGCTTGTGTCTATAATTCGTCTTTGAATTCAACACGTCAATAATCCAATATGTTAAGGAATTTTATGAGACATATTACAAAATATGTAAAAGAACATGTTGTAGGATAATACGCCCTTATAACAAGAGGGGAAATTCCCTACTATAACAGGTTTGTATGAAAAAAATAATAAAAAAGCATTTTACAAAAACACCCTTTAATATTCTCAATTCTCTCTACCCTCCGAAGCCCGGCCTCCAGCCTCCTCCATGCAGGAATCCTTCTGCCGCCGTAGCTCCCCTTGCCCACCTCCATCTTCAAATCATCATCACCTTTTTCTCCCTTGTCTGAAACCAAATGTTTTGCCACCCTCAAAAGTGAAAACAATAGGTCTGAAATATCAAATGTTCCAACAGGTCTGAAATACCAAAGATAAAGTTTTAATTTTTGGCAAACACAAAGAGGTTGATCGATGGAGCTAGATCACCTTGCCACCCTAAAAAATGTTCCATCTCTCCCTCTTCCCTCACAGGTTTTCCGGAGATGGCGGCAGTTGACCACAGAGGTAGTGACGCATGAGGTGTTGGCCTGAGAAGGTTTAGGGACAAAAACAATAAAAGGACTTTATTGTAAAAGAAAAATTAAAGTTATAATAAATTATAATTAAATATAAAATTATAACAAATACAACATCTTTAACGGAATATTCCATTTTTGTGGCTTTGGAGGCATCATGCACCAGTTCAAGACTTAAGAGGTATTGCATACAAGTCAACACCAATAGCCAACAACCAAACCAAGTTGTCATAAATATGGAATTCTATGTGGACTGAAAATAATTGGCACTAGGATTTAAAGTGGTCTGAAGAAATCATGGGTAATCTCTTATCTCAAAGAAATAAGTTACTGAGGATGATCACCATTGTTCCATTGGTGAGAGGGAAATCAGACTCATGGCGCTGGAAATATGAAGGCAATGGGATCTATTCAGTAAGCTCTGCTTATGAAAAACTTATGGACTTTGATTTATCAGACATGGATACAAATTTCACTACTCTGTGGTCGACCTTGGCCCCTTCAAATGCATTAGCGATGTGCTGGTGGGTTTTCATTGATCGTATACAGTCTAAGGTAAATCTTATTGCTCGCAATATTCCTTTGGCTAGCTCACTGTGCTCTTTGTGTTTGATACAGGAGGAAAATACAAATCATCTTTTCATATTTTGTCCATTTGCTTGGCATGTTTGGGCCCTCACCTTAAGGTGGTTGGGCTGGCTATTTGTTCCCCCTGCACTTGCTAGAGATCATTTCCAGCAGTTTATTGGTGTTTGCTCAGGCTCAATGAAGAAAGGCCTCGCAGTAATTTGGGTGGCAGTTATTTGGCAGATTTGGATTTCTAGGAATGGGTTGATTTTTCGTTAGGAGCATTCGACGCCAGAACAGGTTTTTGATCAAGCTAGAAACAAAGCTTGGCTTTGGTTAAAAGCTAAGCATAGAAGGTTCCATCATACAATTTCTGATTGGTTGGGTGAGCCAATTGCATGTTGTGCAGTCCTATAATTTCATGATTTTTTACTGTCATTGAAATGTTGCTGTGAGTTGCTTACGGTTGGGTCATGTGCAATTTATGTGAAAAGCATTGCTGGTCTTATTGTTTATGATTATTCCATGTTGGTGGGACTTGCATAATTCTCATTGTTGCTTCGAGGAAGGATGTTGGATTGCTACTCATTTATTTGTGAAGGAATTTCATGGAATGCTGGCTGTGTTGTGCATACTTAAAAGGGATCATGGCATGTTGCTAGGCCTTGACTATTGCAAATCTGATGGGATTGGTGCGTGCAGTGGAATTGCACTAATTTTAGATTTTGTATTTCTTGTGTATTGTACTCCTTGGAGATTACCTCTTGGTTATAGATTTCTAGTACTCTTTTTCCTTCACTAGGTTTTCCCAATGGGGTTTTTCCTGGTAAGGTTTTAATGAGGCCTGATCTCTATAACCTGTCTCCTAGGAGGGGGTGGGTGGTGGGTTCATCTATTAGTGGGGATCATTACTTTACTTTGTTGATGTAATTTGCTACATTGTACTATTCTTTCCCTTCTTTCCTCTTGTATTGGGTTGAAGTACCCCTTGTACTTCTCTTCAATATATTTCACTTGCTTATAAAAAAAAAATGGAATTCTATGTATTAACTGCTTAGAAACTTCATAATACTTTTTTGGCAGACTTTTACATGATGGTATGGTTTTTGAGGGGGGTAGGAATGTTGTTTGTGTATTAGCTAATGAGAGAAAGCCATGGGGTAAGTGGATGCCACATCATCTCAACTTAACAAAAATCAGAGTTTGGTCCCCCTACTATATTAAATATTAAGTATACCATATTCCATTAAATCAAATTATTCATTAAATCAATTAATCATTTTGAGATAATTTGGGAAATTCCTTTTTGTTCAAAAAATATATCTCAACCCCAAATCCTCGAGCCCTGGATTTGGCACCCCTGGGCTTAGAAATGCCACCCCAGATTTTTTAAAAAATGCCAGAACTACCCTTTCGGACACAAGGTATTCGTAACGCTTCGGAATCCAAAGTTTCGAATAATACCTTGTTGAATCTGACACTTAAATGACAGACATAATTCGGAACCTTACTATCCGAAGTAATTCGGATTCTTTGAGTCCGAAAACCTGTCGCACACTGCCACCTTTTGAGCACCATTACTCCTCCACCACCAACTCCATCACCATTACTCCTCCACCACCAACCCCATCACCATACCCACCCCCATTACAATCAGATTCAAAAAACTCCACCACCACCACTCTTCCTCTTCTTCCTCCACGTTTGTTTTCCTCCCCCTCACCACCATCTCCTTCCAAGTTCCACTTGCTCCACCCTCAACCACCATCTCCTTCCAAGTTCCACCTTGCTACCAAGTTCCTTCTGGTAAGTTTCATTTCTCTCCCCCTTCATATCATGCTTTACTTATCATTGTAGTTGCATTTCATTGTTGTTTGTTGGAAGTTCGTTTTGCACCACCATTGTTTGCTTGTATTCTGATGCTGTCGAGCTTGTTACGGATTGTCTGTATCCGAACGAGTTCGGATGGTCTCTATCCGAATCTGTTCGGAATCACAATGTCCGAAATAGTTAACCAGTTGCAGTTTGTTACAAGCAGGATGAATGAATGAACCGTAAATATATGAAGAAGATTTACTTGTTGATGCCGCATGCGGTTCTGGGAATGTTGAGCCTAGCAATATCATTCTGTGGGTTCCCCCTCGTATAAGCGTGGACGCCACACATTTATTTACAACTGATCAGGTATTCATTGGATAATTATTGTTGGAACATACTACTATGTATTTGGAAAATGATGTGATGATCATTGAATAATTAGTGATGGTTGGTAGGATGTTTTATTTCTAAAGCAATATGTTATCATTGAACAGATATTTGATACTCGTGATGAGCTTGAACAATGGGCTAAGAATGTTGGAAAGGCGAATGGTTATGTGCTGGTGATCGCAAGGTCTGACTATGCTATAAGTGGAGGAAAGGTATTTGTTACTATTAAGTGTGCGAAGCATGGTATTTACAGGCCATACAAGGACCCGAATACATTCAAGTACAAAAAGACCGCATCACAAAAGACTGATTGTAAGTTTAATCTCAAAGGACAACCTGCGAAGGGTGATAGAATGTGGCGGCTGAAAGTGATGGATGGTAAACACAACCATGAACCAGCTAAATCACTAGTTGGCCACCCCTACGTTGGTCGACTAACAGAGGAAGAGAAGGGGCTTGTGGGCACCATGACTAGTACTTGGACTCCACCGAGACAAATACTAGCGGCATTGAAGGAAAACAATCCAGGTAACTTGACTACAATCACTCAAGTTTACAGTTGCAACAAAAGGTTTAAAAAAGAGGAGAGGGGACCATTGACAGAAATGCAACATTTGATGAAGAAGTTGGTAGAAGCCAAGTATGTTCACTTTGAAAGGCAACAAGCTGATTCAAGTGAGATTAGGGATCTCTTCTGGGCTCATCCTGATGCGGTCAGACTCTTCAACACATTCCCTCATGTGGTCATCATGGATTGCACGTACAAGACAAACAGATATCAGATCCCCTTGCTTGAAATGGTTGGTCTCACTTCTACGGGGTTGACTTTCTCCATAGCATTTTGCTACATAGTTAGGGAGCACACAATTGACTATGTTTGGGCCTTGGAGTGCATGAAGTCTCTTATTGCCGATGATGCCAGATTACCTCAAGTGATTGTGACTGACAGAGATTTGGCTTTACTGAGTGCTGTTAAGCAATGTCTTCCCAATTGTACCAATTTATTATGCCGGTTCCACATAAACAAGAATGTGGAGGCAAAGTGCAAAGTGTTGATTGGCACGGATGATTTTGCCCTTTCAGTGATGGAGAACTGGAAATACCTGATATATGCTGAAACAGTGGAACAATTTGATGAGGAATGGAAGGAAATGTGTGCCATGTGTAAGGACTACCCAGATTTCATATCCTACATTTCTACTACATGGTTAAAGCACAAGGAGAAATTTGTGAGTGCGTGGACCAATTCTGTGTTGCATTTTGGAACAACAACGAGTAACAGGTACAATGCACACTTTATTGCTTGTGATATTTTTTTCATTTCATTGTCTTGCTTTATTACCAGAAATTGATAGAGTATGATCTTTTGTATGCAGGGCTGAAAGTGCACACTCAACCTTGAAGAGGATGCTGAAAGACGACAGAGGTGACTTGTGCGCCTCGTGGGATGCAGTGGATAGGTTGACCACTGTACGACACAATGAAATCAAGGCATCATTTGAGCGCAATATCAACCTTGTAGAACATCGTTTCAAGTCGCCCATGTATACAAATATCAGAGGATTTGTGTCCAGAAAGGCCATGCAACTCATGGAAGATGAACAGAACAGAGTGATGCGTGATGGTTGTGGATGCGCGTTCCAAGTTACCCATGGGCTTCCTTGTGCGTGTGCACTTCATAGTTATGATAGAATTCCGTATGAGGCAGTCCATACTTTCTGGAAGATGCTTGGTTGGGACCATGTACCCATTGGGAGTCAAGCCTCAAACCAAGGAGACCTCCAGTCAGAGATTGATGGCTTGACCGCTTATTTCAACAATTTGGATGTCGCGGACCAAAGTATGCTAAGGAGGAAGGTAAAGGAGCTCTATTGTCCTTCTAGTAGTTCACTGTGTCCTCCTCAAGTGAAGATAAAGCCCAAGCGCTCGTCCAAGGCTATGGAGAGTAAACCACCTAGTCAACAAAAACCATCCTTACAGCGTGATCCTTGTTATTGGGAACATGTTAACAATAGCCTCAAGCCAACACCTAACAAAGTCTCTTGTCCTCGAAACCGAACTCCTACACCACAAGCTCTGAAGTCAAAGAAGAAGTCTAAGAAGAGCAACTTGTCCACCACCAGCATATACTTGGATGATTTGCCATCTTTCTTCCATCAATATATAGAAAAAGTCATAGATGTTATTCCAGATGGTAATTGTGGTTATAGATCAGTTGCTGCATTGTTCAGACCCGACATAGGTCAAGACGGTTGGCCTTTGATTAGGGAAGAGTTGCTTGTAGAACTCTCAGAGAATACCGCTTACTATAGCAACATATTTGGTTACGAGAGGGTTCAGTCCCTACAAAATCGTCTCATCCTTCCGATTGGTACAATTGCAACTGAAGACAAGTGGATGTCTCTACCGGAGATGGGGTACCTCATTGCTACGAGGTTTCAAGTTGTCTTCATCTCCATTGCACTAGACGGTTGTTACACTTATCTGCCATTGAGAGGAGGCGCCCCACCGGAAGTACATCCCGTTATAGCAGTTGGTCATGTCACCAACCACTTTGTTCAGGTATATCTTTTGTTAAGTACCTTACACTCGCTTGTCACGTTAAATTAGTATACTTTGTACTCAGCCACTTTGTTCTTATCTAACTTTATTGCTATACTCTCAAATGTAGCTCAAGTTAAAGCCGGGACATCCTATGCCAACACTCGCTCCCCAATGGCCGTTTTTGGCCAAAGAACCCACCAACCAATGGATCATCCCATATGCGACGCGTTTGGCTACATTTACGGCAGAATTCAATGCTTGGATTGATGCTGGTCCTCAAGAGAATGTCTTTATAGACCTTGGAGAAGATTGAGACTAGGATTGATGTTTGTTAATTTGTATCTATGACATATGTACCACTAATTAGAAGTTCAAAGTATTATGATTCAGTATTAAACTGTTTGAATATGTGCATTTTATCTGTTTCTGCCCTGCAATGTAGCTGGTTATGAGAATTTGTGGTTTTTGCCTGCATTATTTCTGGTACTGTCATTTTAACTGGTTAACATGATTTCGGAACTTTGGTTTCCAAAGTACTTCGGAATGATAATAACCGTACTATTACAGTCAGGTAACTTGCCACCCCATTTCTTTTTCACCATTCGGAAGGCTCTAGTCCGAAACCTAGAGTTCGGAACTACGGAGTCCGAAATGTTTCGGAAGTCTCCTTTCCATTTCCATGCGTGTACTTAAATTTGGCACCCCAAGTTTAAACAATCTTCGACATTACGGTTTCCGAGACACTTCGGAATTACAGGATTCGAGTAACTTCGGAATATGAGGATCCGAACTTGAATTTTTTTTCCCTCTCTCATTTTAGTTTTAAATCTCTCCATCACTATCCACAACCAACCACAACCAACCTCATTACTCTCAACCAACCTGTTGGTAAATCCGCAAGTGTACGGAATCCACCCGGTTTTAATTATCGAACCACAGGGATTGTGAGTGAGAATTGTTATTTAAGCCTAAAGTTTGCAAGTTCTTAAAACAGGAAAATTCAGAAGTTGGTTTTGGTTGATTGTGAGTAAAGTTTTGCAAAAGAGCAATGTTGAAAATGATGTAAAATAACAATTGATGGAAAATTGCCTTGGGTGTTTGATCATCTAATCCATTTTAGTCCACCTATCCTATGCATGTGAATCCTTGATTCCACTCTTGTTGTTATAGCCTATGTACTTACTAGTTGACTCCTCATAAAAGTATGTCTCTCAAATTGAAAGTTAAGCTCAATTCCTTGCGTACTTAATCATTCATAAGAGGTATGATAACATGGTTATTCAGGCCAACAAAACCCTACCCTCACTCTATTCCTAGAAGCAAGTATAGAAGGATCTATTCCAATTCATGTCCCTAAATCATAACAAATTTCCATTCTATTATAATCTAGTCTATAGCAAAGGTGCACCAAAGCTAAACATGCAATAAGGAATTGAAATACAAGATTGAATCAAGACTCATGCATAGAGATAGGATTTAACAACTAAAATTTCATAGAATCTCTTAACCCAAAGCAAAAAGTAAACTAGCCACTCATGGCTAGTGAATTCATGAAGAAAATGTAAATAAAACCTGAGAAAAAGTACAAGTTGGAAGCCTCCCTTGGCCCCAAAGTTCTCCTCAGCTCTCCAAACTTGATCAAAAATGAGTGAAAATGGCAGAATGTATCAAAGAAATTGGCCTAAGCCTTATTTATAGGCAAAACACACGAAACTGGGCGCTCAGGCGCCAATTCAGAGCACCTGAGCGCCAATTGCATGTTGAAAAACATGCTCTCTGACCCTATTGGCGCCTAGGCGCCCACTCCAAGCCCCTAGGCGCTCCAGCTCGCCTGAAAATAACTTTTTGGCTTCTGAAACTCCTCTTTTCAATTCTCTTTATGTTCTTCATCAATTCCATGCTTCTTGGCCTTCCTTCTCCTTCAGTTTCTGCACTCCAAACCTAACCAACAAGACAAGGAAGATTCTAGAAGCTCCAAGAGCTCATTAGCACAAGAAGTCCTTCATAAAACACAACAAAACCATGCAAGTCCTAAACTTTACTCAAAATGCAAGAAAACTACCTATAAAACTACTAAATTACCAAAACGAAATAAAAACTAAAGAAAAGAATAAAAATGCATGAGAATGCATGAAACACTACATGAGACTCAACAAAAAGACTCAAAACAACCAAAGAAATGACCCTAAAAACACTACTAAAACAGGGTCATCGCACCACTATACTCAACGACAGCTCGTCCTCGAGCGTAAATAACACTCGCTTGCACTCAAGCGCAAGAAATGCTCCCACATAAGTGCTCTCAACAAGGAATACTTCACAAAAACAGGGGGACAAAGTAATCACAGCTAGTTCCAAGAGAAAGACCCAACAACCTACTTCATGCATCTTTTGAAAAGAGAAGAGTGTAGAGTCCATTCATGAGAAGCATATAGAACTAAAAATCCTAGGATGAGATGTTTATTTAGTGCACTGAGCACACAAGCAAGTTCATAGGTTCTGAATGTCATTCACTCAATAGCAACAAAGATCAAGCATGCAAATATTCAAAGAGACTTCCATAAGGGTTGAAACATTGGCTAGGTAAAACATGATGGTGGTTGGTCCCTAAAGGAAAACTAGGCTTTCAAGCACATTGAGTGTGGTCCTCTTCTAATAACCCCGGAGCTTACAACACCCTTTTTTTTTTTTGCACAAGTCTCTTGCACCCACCTTTTTAAACCTTTTTTTTTCTTTTTCCAACTCCAACTTTTGGTTAGGAGTTCTTTTTCTTTCTATTTTTCTTCTTTTCAATATTTTTCACTTGGGGCAAGAGACACTTTCAACTTTACTTAGCTCCAAAACAATGCAAGGACCAACACTCCCCAAAATCCAACCAAACATCCGTCCCAATCATTTGGCTACAACAAATTCTTCAATAAGGCTCAAATGGGACAACTAAGGACAATGTTCAAAACAACAACTCTGAAGCTCAAAAACCTACAAGTCTCAAGAATTGTGCAAGTATCACAAAGCATGCAAAGAGTGAAATCAATACAGAACCAAGAAGTACAAGTGAGTCAGGATCCTCCAGAGAAAATTTATGGTGAAGGGTCAAAGATAGACCCTTAATGGACTCACCTCGACTCCTTTCTCAAGAGACACTCGGAAGACCGAAGTCTCCTCCTCTCTTCCCCAACATGCAATCACTCATCCCCAAAAACAGCAACAAGTATTCACAAAAGCATTTTCAAAAACAGCACTAGTAGGGAAGCAAAACCATAGCTAAAAGCATGTGAGTATAGGGAAGTAAAGACCCAAAAACACAACCAGCTAAAACAATGCATGATCAAAAGAAAACAAAATCTATAAATTGAAAATATGCTAAAAATGCATGACCTAAACTAAGAGTAGAGTTACCTCAGCAAAACCACTCCATGGGGTCATGGTCACCCCTTCCATCGCCATAATCCGGATGAACACCGGCATCATGCATCAAACTCAAGTCTATCATCCCCTGCTCCAAGGTATTAAAATCCAAGGGCCCATTGTACCTGGGGTCTGATGTGCTACCTCCCCTCTAATGGAGGTCAAGATCCCTGTGTAGGCGATTTTGCCTCAAAAACATCCGTCCGAAAGCGGCCTCCATCCAAGCAGAAGAAGGGTCAGCACGTGGTGGAGTAACCACCTCATTCACCACCTCAACATTTTCTTCTTCCTCCTCTTCTTCTTCCTCTTCTTCCTCTTCTTCTTCCGCTTCCGCTGGCTCCTCAGGATCCTCTTCCTCTTCCTCCTCTTGAGGCATCCTTGTCGTCCATTCTTTATAAAGTTGAGCGATCCTCTCCTTACTGAGCAGAGGTGCCACAGGCAACCTCTTCTCAATAACATGGACTGGCCTCCTAGCTCTGTCCCTCACCGCATGAATCAAAGAGCAAATCAAGTGAGGAAAGATGGGTCGATGCTTGTCTTTACTCCTGTTGTAAAGGGAATAAATCCGACCAGCAATGATGGTGGCCACATCCATAGGATGACCTCTCAAGATGCAGTAGATGGCAACCAATGTAACCTTGTAAGATCAAGATTTGGTCATGTGGTACAACTCTATGTTTTGATGATAACAAGTATTTATTTGTGGATGAACAACTATGATACTCTAATGTTTGTCTTGAGTGTTTTGACAAACAGGTTCTGATTCTGACACCAGAAGATATATTCGTCAGAAGATCTGAAGATCAGAGGATATGAAGATCAGAGGATCTGAGGATCAGAGGATCTGAAGATCAGAGGATCTGAAGATCAGAGGATCTGAGGATCAGAGGATCAGAGGATCAGAAGATCAGAGGATCTGAAGATCAGAGGATCTGAAGATCAGAGTATCTGAGGATCAGAGGATCTGAGGATCAGAGGATCAGAAGATCAGAGGATCAGAAGATCTGAGGATCAGAAGATCTGAAGACCAGAAGCTCTGAGGGACCAGAGGCTCTGAAGGTTCAGAAGCTCTGAAGGTCCAGAAGCAGAAGTTACGAAGGTCAGAGGATCCAAGCATCCCTCTGACTCTGATCACCAAGCTTCACAAGTTCCAACACGAAGCATAACTCTGATCAGAAGTCATTGGTTAAAGGCAAATGTCTCTATCAAGAAGTACAAGAGCAGTGTACTATTCTGACAAGCCTACCTACCAAGGTTCAGCCACAGCAGGTTCTGGAAGTTCCAGAAATGCCCTCCAACGGTCATATTCTCTCAACAGAAATATCCTTTGCACCTTGGACTATAAAGGCTGAAGAAAAGAAGAAAGCTAAAAGTGAGAGAAAACAAAGAGCTGCAATACAAGAAAAGATTCAAGCCTCTACTTTCTTCATCTGTTCTTATTTAGTTTACACTCAGCTTATTTAGAAGCAAACCTTTGTAAACACCAACCTCAAACAGTTGTTTGATTTTCCTTAAGGGACCGGGTAGGTCAGTATCCTTAAGAAGACTAAGAGAGTGAATCTTAGTGGTGATTCCTTTAGGAGATCAAGGTTGATCGGATCCTAGAGAAGACTAAGAGAGTGAATCTTAGTGTGAGCTAAGTCAGTGTATTGTTAGTCACTTGTAGGTTTCAAGTGCAGTTGTAACAATTATCTGATTAGTGGATTGCCTTCATTCTAAGAAGGAAGAAATCACCTTAACGGGTGGACTGGATTAGCTTGAGGGATTTATCAAGTGAACCAGGATAAAATACTTGTGTGCTTTTCTCTTCTCTCTATCTTTATCCGCTGCACCATCTATCTCAGAGAAACCGAAAAGATTTACTTTAAATCTTAAAGGGAAAGTTTTTGTATTCAAAACTCTATTCAACCCCCCCTTCTAGTCGTTTTTCACACCTTCAATTGGTATCAGAGCGCAAGTTCTGATTACCACACTTAACAGTGTTCAGTAGATCCGGGCCAGTGTGAAAACTCATGGATTCCACCACTACTACAAGCAAATATCAATACAGTGCAAGACCACCTATCTTTGATGGTCAGAGATTTGATTTCTGGAAAGACAGAATCAAAAGCTTCTTTCTTGGCTTTGATCCTGATCTTTGGGATTTTGTTGTTGATGGCTACACCCCTCCTGTTGATGTACATGGTGTAAAGATCCCAAGGGAGAAGATGAGTGAAGATCAAAAGAAGGAGTTCAGAGATCATCACCGATCAAGAGCTATTCTGCAAAGTGCCATTTCATATGAAGAATATGAGAAAATTACTGATCGTGATTCCGCCAAGGGCATCTTTGAATCCTTGAAGATGTCTCATGAAGGAAACAAGAAAGTGAGAGAATCAAAGGCACTGTCTTTGATCCAGAAATATGAATCCTTCCAAATGGAACCTGACGAATCCATTGAGGATATGTTTTCCAGATTCCAGTTGATTATTGCTGGAATAAGACCCCTCAGCAATAGCTACACCACTGCGGATCATGTCATGAGGATCCTTAGAGGTCTTCCTGAAAGTTGGATGCCTTTGATAACTTCCTTGGAGCTAACTAGAGATGTTGAGCAGGTGAGTTTGGAAGAACTCATAAGCATACTGAAGTGTCATGAACTGAAGCGCTCAGAAATGCAGGATCTGAAGAAGAAGTCTATAGCTTTGAAATCCAAATCTGAGAAGTCAAAAGCTCTCCAAGCTGAAGCAGAAGACTCTGAAGATTCTGATGAAGATGAGCTGACTCTGATATCCAGAAAGCTCAACTGCATCTGGAAGCACAGGCAGAGCAAATTCAAAGGCTCATCAAAGGACAAAAAGTCAAAGAAGCATTTCAAGACCAAGAAGAGTCTGATGGTGACTTTTGATGAATCAGAGTCAGAGGATGTTGACTCTGATGGTGAAGTTCAAGGACTCATGGCTATTGTCAAAGACAAAGGAGCAGAGTCAAAGGATGCTGTTGACTCTGACTCAGCATCAGAAGGAGATCCTACCTCAGACGATGAAAATGAGGTATTCGCTTCCTTCTCAACCTCTGAACTGAAACATGCTTTGTCTGATATCATGGATAAGTATAACTCTTTATTGTCTAAGCATAAAAAGTTGAAAAAGGACTTATCTGTTGTTTCTAAGACTCCTTCTGAACATGAGAAAATTATTTCCGATTTGAAAAATGATAATCATGCTTTGGTAAATTCTAACTCTGTGCTTAAGAACCAGATTGCTAAGTTAGAAGAAATAGTTGCT
Organism: Lotus japonicus; assembly: GCF_012489685.1. Lineage (NCBI taxonomy): Eukaryota > Viridiplantae > Streptophyta > Magnoliopsida > Fabales > Fabaceae > Lotus > Lotus japonicus. Next base: position 15,030,596 of record NC_080041.1, on the reverse strand, counting down.
TGTGATGCCTCTGATTGTAGAAATGAGTCTAAGTATGAAAAGTCTTTTCAAAGATTCCTAGCTAAAAGCGTAGACAGAAGCTTAATGGCTTCAATGATCTATGGCGTAAGCAGAAATGGAATATATGACATTGGTCATTCTAAACCTTCTGAAGTTGCTCCATCATCTCTTAAGAAAGGAACTTTCTCAATGTCAAAATATCATGCTCAAATTCCTTTACATTATCCTGTTGAAAGACCCAAAGTTGTCAGAACTTCTGGGCTAACTAACAAGAAAGGACCCAGAAAGTGGGTACCTAGGGATAAGATTATATATGTTGCAGATATCTTCAATAGGTCCATCGAAACTCCAACCATGGAACCTGGACAGTGGATGCAGGCAACACATGACGGGAGAAAGGCATATGTCCCAAGATCCAAAACTTGAACCTGAAGGTGAAGTTAATCTTGGAGGCATCAGTAGAGTAAGATTTGGTCAAGTCAAAGCTAGCTGAAAAAGCTTGTAGAGATGAGCATGACTGTTTCAGATAGAAACAAAGACTCAGAACTTGTCAAACCAGAAGCAACAACATCAGAAGATGCTAATACAACTTCTGACTTGCGTCATCAGAAGAAGAGTAGGTTCATAGCTTCTCATTCTGAAGCATCTGAAGATGGAATTTTTTCCAGAATGGAGATGTCACCAGAACCTCTGGACTTTGACACTTCTGCTCTCATAAGAAGATATACTAATCAGCAGCCAAGTATCCCTTGGTATTCCTTCTGAGGGGGAGTATTTCGTCTTATGCTCTTACTATTTTTTTTCCACCTTCATTCTTTTTGCTTATGACAAAAAGGGGGAGAACTTATAGTATCTTGACAACTCCTATATTATTTAGCTCAGAATCTAGATATTACTAACGTTGATATTAAGTATTAGATTCAGGGGGAGCTTAGCTCAGAATCAAGCACGAGTCTTGGATTCAGAAGGAGCAAGATAAACTATACACATCAGGATAAGTTTTAACTCTGATACCTTATACTCTGAGTGTATTCAGTTTATTTGTTTAGAGTTGTTCATCAAAATACATGGTTTTGTCATCATCAAAAAGGGGGAGATTGTAAGATCAAGATTTGGTCATGTGGTACAACTCTATTTTTTGATGATAACAAGTATTTATTTGTGGATGAACAACTATGATACTCTAATGTTTGTCTTGAGTGTTTTGACAAACAGGTTCTGATTCTGACACCAGAAGATATATTCGTCAGAGGATCTGAGGATCAGAGGATCTGAAGATCAGAGAATCTGAAGATCAGAGGATCTGAGGATCAGAGGATCTGAGGATCAGAGGATCAGAAGATCAGAGGATCTGAAGATCAGAGGATCTGAAGATCAGAGGATCTGAGGATCAGAGGATCTGAGGATCAGAGGATCAGAAGATCAGAGGATCAGAAGATCTGAGGATCAGAAGATCTGAAGACCAGAAGCTCTGAGGGACCAGAGGCTCTGAAGGTTCAGAAGCTCTGAAGGTCCAGAAGCAGAAGTTACGAAGGTCAGAGGATCCAAGCATCCCTCTGACTCTGATCACCAAGCTTCACAAGTTCCAACACGAAGCATAACTCTGATCAGAAGTCATTGGTTAAAGGCAAATGTCTCTATCAAGAAGTACAAGAGCAGTGTACTATTCTGACAAGCCTACCTACCAAGGTTCAGCCACAGCAGGTTCTGGAAGTTCCAGAAATGCCCTCCAACGGTCATATTCTCTCAACAGAAATATCCTTTGCACCTTGGACTATAAAGGCTGAAGAAAAGAAGAAAGCTAAAAGTGAGAGAAAACAAAGAGCAGCAATACAAGAAAAGATTCAAGCCTCTACTTTCTTCATCTGTTCTTATTTAGTTTACACTCAGCTTATTTAGAAGCAAACCTTTGTAAACACCAACCTCAAACAGTTGTTTGATTTTCCTTAAGGGACCGGGTAGGTCAGTATCCTTAAGAAGACTAAGAGAGTGAATCTTAGTGGTGATTCCTTTAGGAGATCAAGGTTGATCGGATCCTAGAGAAGACTAAGAGAGTGAATCTTAGTGTGAGCTAAGTCAGTGTATTGTTAGTCACTTGTAGGTTTCAAGTGCAGTTGTAACAATTATCTGATTAGTGGATTGCCTTCATTCTAAGAAGGAAGAAATCACCTTAACGGGTGGACTGGATTAGCTTGAGGGATTTATCAAGTGAACCAGGATAAAATACTTGTGTGCTTTTCTCTTCTCTCTATCTTTATCCGCTGCACCATCTATCTCAGAGAAACCGAAAAGATTTACTTTAAATCTTAAAGGGAAAGTTTTTGTATTCAAAACTCTATTCAACCCCCCCCCCCCCTTCTAGTCGTTTTTCACACCTTCAAACCTCTCTAACTTCAGATTTGTTAGAGCTTGGAATGAGGGAATCCTGCAAAAATTCAGCCCAAACTCTAGCCAGCGGTGTCATGTCCTTTCTTTTCACAAAAATAATCTCATCATCAACTGCTTCCCAATCCCGCCCAGGCCTAACAATCACTGCCTTCATGTCTTCCAAGATCTCCGGTGACTTCTCCTTTAAGAGCTCATGATAAGTGGCCTTCTCGGGGAAAAGCTCCTTCTCTTGGTCCTCCGTGAGGAGACCAAGATGTCTGCGAATGACTGCTGGATTGTAGTCAATTACATCTCCCCTGAACCAAGATGAATTCACCGGTGGCCTGGACCTGTCCTCTTGATTGTCACAGTAGGTGTTCGCGTAGAACTCCCTAACCATGACTTCACAAGCAAACGGAATGGGGTTGACCCAATTCTTCCACCTCCTAATCTCCATGGCTTCTTGCATGCCCAAGAGGTCTCTTCTTCCCTCCCGATACAAAACTCCCCGCTCCTTCACACACTCCTTGTGTGCTAGGTGAGCTCGGTAAAACTCCTCCTTAACTGCTGATCGAAAGCGGGAGCGATCAAAACTCCGGGAGGTGGAGGAAGAAGCTGCAGCTCTTGTGTTGGTTCTTGCTCTTTTCACAGGCATCTGCAAAGTTGTTAGCCCATACACAAGCCACAAATGTTAGAAATGTTAGTTCAAAAATAAAAAGAAAAGAAGAAAAAACTTTGTACAAAAGCAAAAATAGAGAACAACCTAAGAGCACCCAACAAGTTTCTTAGTGATTTTCAGCAGCCAAGTATCCCTTGGTATTCCTTCTGAGGGGGAGTATTTCGTCTTATGCTCTTACTATTTTTTTTCCACCTTCATTCTTTTTGCTTATGACAAAAAGGGGGAGAACTTATAGTATCTTGACAACTCCTATATTATTTAGCTCAGAATCTAGATATTACTAACGTTGATATTAAGTATTAGATTCAGGGGGAGCTTAGCTCAGAATCAAGCACGAGTCTTGGATTCAGAAGGAGCAAGATAAACTATACACATCAGGATAAGTTTTAACTCTGATACCTTATACTCTGAGTGTATTCAGTTTATTTGTTTAGAGTTGTTCATCAAAATACATGGTTTTGTCATCATCAAAAAGGGGGAGATTGTAAGATCAAGATTTGGTCATGTGGTACAACTCTATTTTTTGATGATAACAAGTATTTATTTGTGGATGAACAACTATGATACTCTAATGTTTGTCTTGAGTGTTTTGACAAACAGGTTCTGATTCTGACACCAGAAGATATATTCGTCAGAGGATCTGAGGATCAGAGGATCTGAAGATCAGAGGATCTGAAGATCAGAGGATCTGAGGATCAGAGGATCTGAGGATCAGAGGATCAGAAGATCAGAGGATCTGAAGATCAGAGGATCTGAAGATCAGAGGATCTGAGGATCAGAGGATCTGAGGATCAGAGGATCAGAAGATCAGAGGATCAGAAGATCTGAGGATCAGAAGATCTGAAGACCAGAAGCTCTGAGGGACCAGAGGCTCTGAAGGTTCAGAAGCTCTGAAGGTCCAGAAGCAGAAGTTACGAAGGTCAGAGGATCCAAGCATCCCTCTGACTCTGATCACCAAGCTTCACAAGTTCCAACACGAAGCATAACTCTGATCAGAAGTCATTGGTTAAAGGCAAATGTCTCTATCAAGAAGTACAAGAGCAGTGTACTATTCTGACAAGCCTACCTACCAAGGTTCAGCCACAGCAGGTTCTGGAAGTTCCAGAAATGCCCTCCAACGGTCATATTCTCTCAACAGAAATATCCTTTGCACCTTGGACTATAAAGGCTGAAGAAAAGAAGAAAGCTAAAAGTGAGAGAAAACAAAGAGCAGCAATACAAGAAAAGATTCAAGCCTCTACTTTCTTCATCTGTTCTTATTTAGTTTACACTCAGCTTATTTAGAAGCAAACCTTTGTAAACACCAACCTCAAACAGTTGTTTGATTTTCCTTAAGGGACCGGGTAGGTCAGTATCCTTAAGAAGACTAAGAGAGTGAATCTTAGTGGTGATTCCTTTAGGAGATCAAGGTTGATCGGATCCTAGAGAAGACTAAGAGAGTGAATCTTAGTGTGAGCTAAGTCAGTGTATTGTTAGTCACTTGTAGGTTTCAAGTGCAGTTGTAACAATTATCTGATTAGTGGATTGCCTTCATTCTAAGAAGGAAGAAATCACCTTAACGGGTGGACTGGATTAGCTTGAGGGATTTATCAAGTGAACCAGGATAAAATACTTGTGTGCTTTTCTCTTCTCTCTATCTTTATCCGCTGCACCATCTATCTCAGAGAAACCGAAAAGATTTACTTTAAATCTTAAAGGGAAAGTTTTTGTATTCAAAACTCTATTCAACCCCCCCCCCCTTCTAGTCGTTTTTCACACCTTCAAACCTCTCTAACTTCAGATTTGTTAGAGCTTGGAATGAGGGAATCCTGCAAAAATTCAGCCCAAACTCTAGCCAGCGGTGTCATGTCCTTTCTTTTCACAAAAATAATCTCATCATCAACTGCTTCCCAATCCCGCCCAGGCCTAACAATCACTGCCTTCATGTCTTCCAAGATCTCCGGTGACTTCTCCTTTAAGAGCTCATGATAAGTGGCCTTCTCGGGGAAAAGCTCCTTCTCTTGGTCCTCCGTGAGGAGACCAAGATGTCTGCGAATGACTGCTGGATTGTAGTCAATTACATCTCCCCTGAACCAAGATGAATTCACCGGTGGCCTGGACCTGTCCTCTTGATTGTCACAGTAGGTGTTCGCGTAGAACTCCCTAACCATGACTTCACAAGCAAACGGAATGGGGTTGACCCAATTCTTCCACCTCCTAATCTCCATGGCTTCTTGCATGCCCAAGAGGTCTCTTCTTCCCTCCCGATACAAAACTCCCCGCTCCTTCACACACTCCTTGTGTGCTAGGTGAGCTCGGTAAAACTCCTCCTTAACTGCTGATCGAAAGCGGGAGCGATCAAAACTCCGGGAGGTGGAGGAAGAAGCTGCAGCTCTTGTGTTGGTTCTTGCTCTTTTCACAGGCATCTGCAAAGTTGTTAGCCCATACACAAGCCACAAATGTTAGAAATGTTAGTTCAAAAATAAAAAGAAAAGAAGAAAAAACTTTGTACAAAAGCAAAAATAGAGAACAACCTAAGAGCACCCAACAAGTTTCTTAGTGATTTTGGCAAAGAAAGAAAAACTACCACAAGCACTTGCCAAAAATCGACTAAGAGAACCCATTGAGGCATTCTATCAAACACCTTGTAAGCAAAAGCTAAACTAAACTAATCCACAAAATCCTAACTACCCATTCCTCACAAATTTACAACCCCTTTCTAATTAAACACAAAATCAACCACCAATGAGTATAAACAACCCAAACCCAACTTGCATTAACACAAATCACTCACCCAAACCCCCTTGTAATCATGCATTGCAAAACCCATGAACAAAAATGAAGGAGAGTGAAAGTTGGAACTTACCTTGACTTGAGAGTGAGTGGGTGCAAGTGAAAGGAACTTGAAACAATGCTGAACTTGGAAGCAAATGGGAGAGCCAAAGTGTGTGCAAGTGAGAAATGAGAAGTGGAAATGGGGTTTGGAGAGAGTGGGGTGCGTTTTTTATGAAGGATAGGGAGTAAAGAGTGGGAAAATGAAAAGTTGGGGTTTTAAAACCCAAAATGTAAGCAAAAACACGTACAGGAGCGCTCGAGCGCTCGAGGGGAACGCTCAGGCGCTCACACCAGTGCCAGAGGCAGTGCCTCTGCCACTAATTGGCGCCTAGGCGCCCATGAATTGGCGCCTAGGCGCTCAACCCAGTTTTTTTCCAAATATTTTTACTTTTTTTCCTTTTTTTTTTTTGAAATTAAACACCTAAAATACTACAAAATTAAAAGATAGACAATAATAAAATAAAAAGAATGGGTCGTCTCCCATTTAGCCCTAAGTTATAGTCCTAGGTGGACTCTCCTTCCGATGGTGTTAGGAAGGAAATTCCTTTCCATTGATTAACTTACCACAAGTGCAAGGAAGAAACCTTGCACAAAACCTCTGGAGTAAATCGTCCCATGAGGCTATGTCCTCTTGCTCATCAAACCAAGCTCTAGCCTCCCTTGTCAAAGAATGATGGAAGAGTTTAATCTTCACTTCATCACTTGAAACGCCCTCAATCTTAGCAAGGGTGCTAGCTTGGGTAAACTTCACCATATGAGCATGTAAGTTCTCGTACTTGGACCCCCCATACTTGTTACCATTAACAAGCTTGATGAGAGCCGGATGGAACTCATCAATTTGGGTATTAACTTTGGGGATCCCTTCCGAAACCTTTGGCCTGCTTCTAATCACATCACAAACAAAATCATTGTCATGGTTAGTCTCAATCATAGGATTAAAAACAGAAAACCGTACCTTTTCCTTACCAACACGGAGAATGAGGTGACCCTTGTCAACATCAATCTTAGCTCTACCAGTAGCTAAGAAAGGTCGACCAAGAATGAGAGGAATCTTCTCATCCTCCTCCATATCAAGCACAACAAAATCCACGGGGAACACATACTTGTCCACCCGCACCATTACATCCTCCACAATCCCATATGGAATCTTAAGGGATCGATCCGCCATTTGCAAGGAGAGCATGGTTGGGGTAACCTCTCCTAGGTTAAGCCTCTCAAACATGGTGAGCGGCATCAAATTGATGCTCGCTCCAAGATCACACAAGGCTTCCACATCCGCCATGCCTTCAATTTCCACCGGAATAGTGAAACTTCCGGGGTCCCTTCTTTTCTTCGGCATCTTCCGCTGCAAAATGGCACTACATTCCTCCGTCATCAACACCGTCTCATTTACTCCCTTCAACCTTCTTCGCTTATGCAGAATATCCTTCATAAACTTAGCATATATAGGCATTTGTTCCAAAGCATCGGCGAAAGGAATACTAATGTGGAGCTTTTTGAAAACTTCAACAAATTTTGAAAACTTTTTATCTAAGCTCTTCTTAGCCAATGCTCTAGGGAACGGAACCTTGCTAGTTTCAGGAGTAAGCTCAACTTCCTCTCTAACCTTAATAGGTACAACTACTTCTCCTCCCACTATCTCCTCTCTCTTTTCTCCCTCTGTTTTTTTCTTCAATTCATTCATCACTCTCCCACTTCTAGTGGCTACAACAGAGGCATTCTCTTGCTTAGGATTAGGGATAGTGTCGGAAGGAAATTTACCTTGAGGTCTCTCGGCTATTTGCTTGGCCAGCTGGCCAAATTGATTCTCAAGATTTTTGATAGCCGCCTCTTGATTCTTGTAATTGTTCTCCGTCCGGTTGATGAAAGTTTCCACCAACTCTTCTAAGCTCTTCTTGGAACCACCACCTTCACCTTCTCCTCTCTCTTGAGGTTGTCTTGAGCTTTGGCCTTGGAATCCTTGGCTGGGAAATTGTCTTTGAAAACCATTTCCTTGCCCATTATTACCTTGCCTCCAAGAAAAATTAGGGTGATTCCTCCATCCTGGATTATAAGTATTTGAAAATGGGTCATTCCGAGCTTGACCCATAGCTTTCACTTCCTCCTCCGGTCTTGTCTCCGTGCATTCTTCGCTGTCATGTGGCCCTCCACAAGTCACGCACTCCACCTTGGCAACTCGACCACCAATCTTGGTAGTCTTCATTTGATTCTGAATCTCATTCATTTGCTTGGAGAGTTGCTTGTTGGAGGCCATAAGTTGATCATAAGCTTCAACCTCAAGGACTCCTCTTCGGGCTTGGCGATCATTACTAGAGTTCATGGCTCTTATAGCCATCTTTTCAATCAACTCATACCCCACTTGTGGAAGTAAGGCATCGAACTCTTCACTTGAAGCCGCATCCAAACCAAACCTCGAAGAATATTGGAGACCATCATAGAACTTTGCTACTTGCTCAGCTTGAGTAAGGTTATGTTGAGGACACCTCCTCAAGAGCTTCTTGAACCTCTCCCAAGCTTCATAGAGATTCTCATCGGTGGATTGAGTAAAAGTCATGATGTCATTCTTGAGTTTCCTCAAGAGGGCTCTTGGAACAAACCTTGTGGTGAACTTCTCAGCCAAGTCTTCCCAAGATGTAATGCTACCATGGGGCTGTGAATTCAACCACTCTTCAGCAGTATCCCTCAATGAAAAAGGGAACAAACTCAAGCGGATGGTGTCCGCTGAAACATTCTGAACTCTGTAGGTGTTGCAATTGCGGATAAACCGCTCCATGTGTGCATGAGGATCTTCAAGAGCACCTCCACCATACTGATTTTGGCTCACCAAGTTGATAAACGCCGGCCTCAGCTCAAAATTTCCCGTGCCATCGGGGGAAACTATGCTGCCCGGATAATCGTAGCTCATGGCAGCCGAGGTGAGGTCTCTAAGAGAACGATTGGCATTCTCTAATTCTTGCTCTTGAAGTCTTTGAGCAAGAGCCTCATTCACCCTTTCTTCAATGTGGGCTTGCATCTCCTCTTCCGTCATTTGAGAAGCCATGGCTTCAAGCCTTTGTTGGGCTCTACGACGGCGAAGAGTACGTTCAGGCTCCGGATCAAACATCAATGGATCCGTGCCAAACCTACTGTGCATAAACTGAAATCACAAAAACAGAGAAAAGGTTAGTAACACCTATTCAATGCAATGCTTAGTAAAACAAACAAACAAACTCTTTAGCTTAAATTGAAAACCACAAACAATCCCCGGCAACGGCGCCAAAAACTTGTTGGTAAATCCGCAAGTGTACGGAATCCACCCGGTTTTAATTATCGAACCACAGGGATTGTGAGTGAGAATTGTTATTTAAGCCTAAAGTTTGCAAGTTCTTAAAACAGGAAAATTCAGAAGTTGGTTTTGGTTGATTGTGAGTAAAGTTTTGCAAAAGAGCAATGTTGAAAATGATGGAAAATAACAATTGATGGAAAATTGCCTTGGGTGTTTGATCATCTAATCCATTTTAGTCCACCTATCCTATGCATGTGAATCCTTGATTCCACTCTTGTTGTTATAGCCTATGTACTTACTAGTTGACTCCTCATAAAAGTATGTCTCTCAAATTGAAAGTTAAGCCCAATTCCTTGCGTACTTAATCATTCATAAGAGGTATGAAAGCATGGTTATTCAGGCCAACAAAACCCTACCCTCACTCTATTCCTAGAAGCAAGTATAGAAGGATCTATTCCAATTCATGTCCCTAAATCATAACAAATTTCCATTCTATTATAATCTAGTCTATAGCAAAGGTGCACCAAAGCTAAACATGCAATAAGGAATTGAAATACAAGATTGAATCAAGACTCATGCATAGAGATAGGATTTAACAACTAAAATTTCATAGAATCTCTTAACCCAAAGCAAAAAGTAAACTAGCCACTCATGGCTAGTGAATTCATGAAGAAAATGTAAATAAAACCTGAGAAAAAGTACAAGTTGGAAGCCTCCCTTGGCCCCAAAGTTCTCCTCAGCTCTCCAAACTTGATCAAAAATGAGTGAAAATGGCAGAATGTATCAAAGAAATTGGCCTAAGCCTTATTTATAGGCAAAACACACGAAACTGGGCGCTCAGGCGCCAGTTGCAAAACACACCAATTCAGAGCGCCTGAGCGCCAATTGCATGTTGAAAAACATGCTCTCTGACCCTATTGGCGCCTAGGCGCCCACTCCAAGCGCCTAGGCGCTCCAGCTCGCCTGAAAATGACTTTTTGGCTTCTGAAACTCCTCTTTTCAATTCTCTTTATGTTCTTCATCAATTCCATGCTTCTTGGCCTTCCTTCTCCTTCAGTTTCTGCACTCCAAACCTAACCAACAAGACAAGGAAGATTCTAGAAGCTCCAAGAGCTCATTAGCACAAGAAGTCCTTCATAAAACACAACAAAACCATGCAAGTCCTAAACTTTACTCAAAATGCAAGAAAACTACCTATAAAACTACTAAATTACCAAAACGAAATAAAAACTAAAGAAAAGAATAAAAATGCATGAGAATGCATGAAACACTACATGAGACTCAACAAAAAGACTCAAAACAACCAAATAAATGACCCTAAAAACACTACTAAAACAGGGTCATCACAACCTCATTACTATCCACCACCAACCACAACCAACCCCATTACTCCTTCATCTATAAATTTGCTTGATTTACGCTTTCTGGTATTCATCCTCTCCTTTCATTCTTTCAACGAAACCTTCAAAATCAAAATGGAACAAGATTTGCCCACCTTCATCCGCCCTTGCGAACTCCGAGGCAACTCTTCTGCAAGTTCTCGTCCTCTCATTCCCGGCCCTGCTGGTGTAGTCCAGGCCGCCATGATTCAACGCAGCTCCACCACCGACGGACACCTCATTCCAACCCAACAATTTGTTAGGCGCGTCGTCGAAGACGGTCACGACACTGATCCGGATTTTCACTCCAATGCTTGGCTGTCAGCCCTGCAATTAGGCGGATCTGTAACTCCTCTGGGTTCCATCACTCACCATCTAGAAAGGGTCAATCTCATCGTCGCAGTTATCAAATCATGCACACCAAACGGATTCGGCGATGTGTCAGTTACACTGAAGGTATTTCCATCTTCCGCTTTCTTTTTCATCAATGCCATGGTATTTAAATGTCCTCTGTCATGCCATATGAGTTTGAGTTTCAGGATCCTACGGGCACTGTCGGTGCTAGTGTACATCACAAGGTTTTCACTGAGAGCGAATTTGCGAATGACATAAATGTTGGATCTGTTATGCTTATCCAGAAGGTTTATTATTTCTAACCGACTTGACTATTGTTTCTACTTCTTTAGACAAGTTGAACATAACATTTCTTCCTTTTTTTGCTTGCAGGTAGCTGTGTTTTCTCCTAGAAAATCTAATTGTTATCTGAACATAACATTGCCCAACATAGTTAAGGTATGAATTTTTTTTTTACACATATATAATTAAAATAAAAGTGACTGTGGATTTTTACACATCTCAATTTTCATTTATGTGAATATTCACAGGTATTCTCCAGTGACTGTGGACCTCCATCAGGAACATTCACCGACATTACAGAAGATTATTAGGCTAATTTTGAATTATGTGTAACTTTAAAAAATCCTTGAGCTGGATTATGTAGGTTATGTTGCTTCCCTTGAATTATGTACGTTATTTTGCTTCAATTGGATTATGTGCGTTATTTTACTTCCCATTGGATTTTGTTTGTTATTTTACTTGATTAAAAAAAAGAAAAAAATGTAATCAAATCAAGTAAAGCGTGATAATGTGAAATCCAAACTAATAATGCGATAAAAGTACAGACCGATAGTAAAGCGTGTACAAACTAATAGTGAGATAAAACTACATATACTAATAATGTCACTGTTCCCTGCCCCTACGACCCACCCAACCCCTACGACCTCTGCCTCCGCCACCTCCTCTATCTCCACCTCCACCTCCGCGTCCTCCTCTGCCTCGACCTCTGCCTCGATCTCTGCCTCCTCGTACACCAACGAAAGCGACCCCCTGGGTCCTGCTCAAGTCTCTGATGACAGTGAGGCACTTCTCTAATAAAGTGCGGGAGCGTGTATCTCTACGGGGACCATCGTCCACCTCAAGTCCCTGCTCTAGCAAATCAACGGCCCGACGCAAAGAAGCCTGAAAATAAATCAATATACATGTTAGTAAATCGCATACACAAAACCACAAATGCATAAAGAAAATTAAGTTTGCACTTACCACAGCACTGAGATCAGCCCTACACTCATCCGGGATGATGAACCGGTGAGATACACTGGTGTACCAGTCCAGGTAGTCATCTACTGCCACTCCATCCACTATACTAGGGACCCCCTCTGGAATCAAGTGTGGCTCGTAATCCAGGTATGCTGCATCAACGACCTCCGCAGCAGAACTCATGCCCATCACGACAGATGGGTGTCGCGGGATAGGCTGCACGTACCCAAACTGCCGCAGCACACGCTCAGGAAGATGAGGTCGCACGGCCGCCCGGATGGGAGTCCGGATGTAGCCTAAGTATAAAGCTCGGACGTCCAGCTCTCTATGACTCCTGTGCTCCTCATACGGTGTCCATGTGACGTCCTCTACCGTCATCTCATCGAAGAGAACTAACTCGCCTCTCCATCAGTCTTGCATGCCCAGCCCGTGACTCCATCCACTTGCACGCTCTGGGCTGGTCCTCCGTGTACTCGGGGACCTCAATCCGCTGAATAATGGTGGGTGGGAAGTGCTCAAACACCCAAGCTACCAGGAGGGAAGAGCAACCGCTCATCTGCTTGGTCTTCCTCCGTGAGACATGACCAAGTGCATCATACATTGTAGCTAGTGCAATGGCGCCCCACGCATACTCTGACACCCGATCAAGGTGCTGCAGCATGCCGATCCAATGGACAGAAGTGTAGTGTCCTCCACTCTTGTTCGCAAACAAGGTCGAGCCGAGGAGGTGAAGTAGCCACATCCGTGCTGCATGGTCATGCCGATGCTCTAAAGTACAACAAAGAAACCATTAATCATTTAATTCACATATAATAGTTGCAAATAAATTAAATATACAGTATAACTAACCAACAAGAGCCCTAGTGTATAGAGTCTGCAAGAACCCGAACCGCAAGAAAATGGTCTTCACCGCCTTAAACTCCATGATGTAGTATGTGGCTACCCCTCCTAAGAGCAGAACACAGGTCTCCGCTGCCTGTTCTCTGCTGGCCTGTCCAGGAGTATAAAACCTATCACCCATCGGGAGATGAAGGATAGATGACACGTCATCCAGGGTGATAGTCATCTCCCCGAACGGCATGTGGAAGCTGCTGGTATCCTCATGTCATCTCTCGACGAGGGCAGATAGAAGGGGTGTGTCTATCTCCGGATAGGTGCACCTGAAGAGCGGATAGAGTCCGGTCCCCTCCACACGCTGACGAACAGCGCTCATATCGTCTCCCTCGCCCTCACATGTCAGCTTTGCCAACTTCATCCCAACGCTGGCAAACTTCAACACACCTCGATCGGGGTAACGCGGGTCGGTGCCTATAATATGATGCCACAGACACGACGCAACGTGATGTGGGTAACGGACCAAAAGTGACAGATCATCAGGCCCCCTGGAAACGGTGCCTCTGTCTGGACTGACACCTCATCTCGTCGTGCTCCAGCATCACCCTCAAGCTCCACACCAACCTCAGGCTCCACATCAACCTGAAGCTCCACATCAGCCTCATGCTCCACATCAACCTCATGCTCACTCTCTGCCGAACTCTGAGGAGTCATCTGACGAGAAGGCGGAGAAGGCGGAGAAGGCTCGGGAGTCGTCTGACGTGAAGGCGGAGAAGGCGGAGAAGCCTCGGGAGTCGTCTGACGAGAAGGCTCAGGAGGCATCTCACAAGGGTCTCGACGCTCCTCATATGATATCCCACCAACATCCTGGTCCTCACCAAATCTGCCTCTGACTCTACGAAAAGAAGCATCCAACCGTCTGTGGCGATCCTCAACATCCTCCGGGGCTATGTGGCGATCCTCAACATCCTCCGTGGCATCATGGGAGCTCCCAGCAACATGTGATTTCCTGCGCCCTTGGCTCTTCCTCTTAGCCATCTATTAAAAAATAATACTCATCAAATAATTGTAAAAATACCAATTGATGAGCTTTATAACTGAATATTCATGCAATCAGCAAGAGATATGTACCAAGACAGATTATAAACTTAATATTCATGCAATCAGCTGAAAGCTAGAAGAAACTAAGATTATCAACCTAATATTCATGCAATCAACTGAAAGCTAGCAGAAACTAAGATTATCAACTTAATATTCATGCAATCAGCTGAAAGCTAGAAGAAACTTAATATTCAAGAGGCTACAAATATCAACCAAGACAGGTTATTTACCTCTGATAAACTGAACAGTGATTTCTGTTTGTTCTTTGATTGCAACTCTAATCTTTTCAACAGTTTCCTGATCAATAAACCAATATATGTAAATAAAAAGAATGTCTAACATACTTGATCAATAAGCATGTCTAGCATATTTATGTACTGAAAAGAATAAACCAGTATATGTAAATGCTACTCACATAATTCAACAGAATTTTCTATATGCATATGACATGATAAATTACAAAGTGGAGTAACTCGGCAAGAGTTACTCCTAAAGTACCATTAACAACAACTGAAGCCTTTTTCTTCCTATAAGGTGAGGTCAATTACTATGCCTTAATACACAAAAAAGGGAAACCGATGAATTCATATATCAAAACTCAAAAGAAGCTGGCTTAAGAAAACAATGCCAGCAACACCCTCAAATATTAGTTTCTCTGTGTAAATAACCAAAATGGGAATCTCAATAGTTTGTCATTGTTCAGCAAATTTAGATCATGTGTATAACTGTATATACAACTATAACTATAATATGACACAGACCAGCATGTTCTTTAGGAACATCCCCTTGAAATTGCTCTTTCTAGTTTCTTCATTGAGGATCCCTTCAAATTAGTGCAACCATGCCATGGGTGCACTAAAGAAATGTAAGCTAATGTTAGAAGAACATTAACAATAGAGCATGCAGGAAATGCAGCAGTGGCATCTTATCTAACTGCCTCGGGCGCAGAATTGCAGTATGGTGTATGCAAGCAAACCAACCTAGTGAATGTTAGACATAAAGTAGCAAAACCAATACCTATAATGAGGCCACACGTGCTTTTTCGTTTATCCAAACTAAGTGCTCTCTTTACTACAGTACCAAAGCTAGGGATTAATCCGCCACAGGCAAGAACCATTATGTGATCAAGACCACTATAATCAATTCCAATGAGAATAGCTCCTATTGCTGAAACGACGCCATAATCATGCAGATAACTGGAATTCATGCATAATTATGTAGATAACTGGAATTCAAAGTTCTCTTAACTTGATAGTTTGACCTATAGTTTTCCTCGATATCCCCACCCCTATACCTCTAACTATTAGACTGTCCTCCATCTAGTCTATCTTTTAAATCTTCCTATGTGTATTACATAACTAATCCCAAGCTCAAAGAAAAGAGGAGGGTCGTGTTACAGAATCAACAACCCAAGTAAACCCTTGTTAAATCTTCATGCCATGGATCATCTATGTGATGTCTATGTGCGTGTGTGTGTGTGTCTGTTATATGAAGACTTTCCTATTATATTTAGGAAGCATAAAAGTATAAAAGCCACTAGTGTCCAAAATCAACATATTTAAGCACCAAAATCAACATATTTAAGCACCAGACTTTCCTATTATATGAAGCATAAAAGTAAAACATACAAAAGCCACTAGTGTCCATTGTTTTACTATATGAAGATAAGAAATCCTTACAAGTAGCACAGGGAATCACTTCTTGCACAATCAAGGCAGAAAGCATGCTCACTTGGCTCTGCATGAACATGAGCAAGTTAATTTAAAGTAAACCAACATCAACAAGAGCTTCAATCAGACATCTTCAAGAGCTTCAATCAGACATCTTCAAACTCTATCCAACAATTTAACCCAACAAATCGCTAAAGCCCTAAATCCACAAATTAATTTCAAGAATCCCTAAAACCGCACAATCCACAAATCACTAAAACCCTAATACAGGAAATACCAAACCGCACCCAACAATTTCAAGAGCAACCATTCGAATCCGTAACCCTAACAATAACAACAAGATGACGAAGATTACCTCTATTGCAGTTGACGAAGAAGATGATGAAGAGAGAGCTCTGATGAAGGCGAGCTCGATGAAGGCTGTGAAGGTTTGGAGGGCTTCGGAAATGGAAGTTCAAGAAGGATTTCGGAATGAAATGGGAAATGAGCCCGTGTTTTGATTTAATACTAACAGTCTTCGGAACTTTACCATCCGAAGCATATCGGAATCGATATATCCGAAATACTTCGGAAATTGGTAGTCCGAAATAAAACACGGAGGGGCATAATAGTATTTCCCCACTTTTAAGTGGGGTGGCATTTCTAAGCCCTGGGGTGCCAAATCCAGAGCTCCAAATCCTCCTCTCCGCCGCCGTGTTCATCATCCTCTCCCCCTCGCCGCCGCACCGTGTTCATCATCCTCTGCCCATCGTCGTCGCACTGTCGCCTGTGCCCGTGTTCATCAACATCTTCCCCTCTCTACCCGCGCCGTCGCCTCACGCCCGTGACAGTGTTCATCATCTTCTGCGTTCGTCAGCTTCGTCCGTCATCTCCTTCGTGCTCACTCGTCTCCTCTTCGCTGCTTATTCTCATCTCTTTCGTTCTCTGCACTTTATTCGTCCTTGGTTCTTCATCTTCAAAGGTTAGTTTTCAGAAGGTTGAGGCAATTGTGATATCTTTCAATTAGATGCAAATATGTTTATTTTGAAACTTTA
Organism: Lotus japonicus; assembly: GCF_012489685.1. Lineage (NCBI taxonomy): Eukaryota > Viridiplantae > Streptophyta > Magnoliopsida > Fabales > Fabaceae > Lotus > Lotus japonicus. The sequence goes on along the minus strand of NC_080041.1, from coordinate 15,013,857 downwards.
TGATTTGTGTATAAGAGTCCAAGTCCTTTGCAGGGTTTGATCATTTGGCTTTGGTTTCAATTTTGCAGTGAACTTGAGATTGTAATAGTTCAAGTTTGCAGTGAACTTGTGGAATTTCCAGAAATTTTACCTGCAATCAGTTAATGGTATGTACTTAATCCTATGTTTAGAATGACTATTTTGCTGTCAAACGTGTGCTAATAAAATTTGGGTTAGTTAGGTAGTGTGTCTCACTGGGTATAACCAAAACTATTTAATTTTCACTTCTGATTTTCCTGGAAGCACGAACTCAGTATTTTGTTTTTGTCAATTTGTGCATATAAGAATTCTCATAAGCATCTTATATCAACCAACTTCATGGCAACTTATATCAAAGTGGCTGCATATGTTCTTAGTTCCACACAACTCTGTTGCACTATTTCTCCTGTTATTTTTTTGAAAATTGCTGACCTCATGAACTACAACTACTTTTGCAAAATGTAACAGAAACTGAAATGAGAATAGAGATGTGGATGTGTATCTTAGCCCTTTTAAGTTTTAACCTTTGTAGAGGAGGAGAATATGTGGAGTTTTTATTTGATATTCATTACAAGTACTACTTAGGTTTTAGTAATTAAAAGCTCTTGAGGAAAATTACTAATTGCTTAATGCTTGAATTGATTCAATTAGGAACATGTCATCTTATCATCAATCATGACTCTCTCTCTCTCTCTCTCTATGTCATGGCGCAGGAAAACATGTCATTGGATTTGGTTACTGAACTTGATTTCTTATGTCATTGGACCAGCATTTACCTCCATTGGACTGCATGATATGTGTACAATGCTAGATGATTCTTGTGTCATTTGTAGAATTCCAAATTTACACTTTAAGTTAAATTTGTGTTCAGCCATGCCCATGTATTCTAATGTTATTTGTGTTTATCCATTGCAACATCTCGATCTGACGAATGGCCTCACGGTAACAACACGAGTCTTTTCAGTGCGCTTTGTCCTCACTCGCGCATTTCTCGGGAAAACTTCCCAGGAGGTCACCCATCACGATATTGCTCCAAGGCAAGCACACTTAACCATGGAGTTCTTATCAGTTGGGCTCCCGAAAAGAAGTTGCAACTTGTTGTTATGGGTAGTACAATCAAATCTTGTATGCCCTCCTCAACTGTATAGTCCATCCCTATACAGTCTCGGAATACCTCTTGTTCGGGTGTGAAATCGGTTCATTCATGCGCCCCTCCGCCTAGAAGCCTGTCAGGAGCCGCTCCTTGTCCGTGCCTCACTGCACCGCCGATCACTCCCCGCCCTCGTCGGCCCCGGGCGTCACAGGCCCACCAGCTTCCGCTTGGTTCGTCCCCAAACCACACCGTACTGGGAGAGGTCGGCTCATTGAATCCATAAAAACAAAAGTGGCATCACTAAGTCCAAAAGCATGACTAATAACTCATTACGATCACAACATGTTCTGAAGACTACCTTCAAAATGTCATCTTTCCTATTCCTAATTTGTTGCTACACAAGTGGCAACTCATATTTTCAAAAATATTGAGCTCATTGTTATCAATCAGATCACTCCTCTATGCAAGTTCTCTGATTTTTGTTGTTCATTATGTACCTAATTGCATGGTTCTATCTTCCTTTTTCACAAGCAAAACTAGCATCAAGAACCAAATTTATGGAAAACTCTATTCCACTATTGATTAGTACATTAGAACAATCTTCAAAAGTACATTAATGAAGTCAAACACTACAAATTTTTTTTTTTCAGTTGCTTGAGTATCCTTTTACCGAAAGTCAAATATCCAAGACAACCTTTCCTTAATAACCTTCTAACTTCGACGCTAAAATTAGATTACATGGTTCCCAACTTCACTCACCCTGAATGAGAAAGATGATTGTCTAGGTAATTCAGATCTCATATACTTTGCTATGTTAGTCCAAAATATCATAATACCAAAAGATCACACCAAAATCAACAATTTCTACAAACAACTCTCAATCTCCAATGGATACCTCGAATTAACAGCGCACATAATCAACTATCAACAACTCCTTCAAAGCTTTTGAATGGAATAATGATAAGAATCACAATATGCAATATTCAAACTTTAAAAAAAAAAATTATCAATATGTGCCTCTTCATGTATATATGACAACACATGTCTTTCTCAATATTTCCCAAGAACATCGCGACAAAAAGTCTTAAGCCAAGAGTCAATTTCAGTATCATGTTAAAACTAATCTAATGTAACTAAAGTTTTCTATAAGATACAAAGCAACTTTATACGAATCTGATCCAATAAAATTGTAACAATGATCTTACGTCTCACATCCAGCCTGCCATTTTAATAAACTCAACATCTTTCGCAAATTGAAGTTTCAAAATCAATTCCAATTAAGCATTAATAACCTGGTATAAAACTTCTCTTGATTCTATTCCCAAAGATTATGAATGTCCAAAGTAACCTTTGCATCACCACCAATTTCCTAAAGCCAAATGCCACACAAGTGTTGTAAGGGTTAGAGAAAATGCTAAAGATGCTCCTACTTATGTTTATCCACGACTAGAGGAAGTTGCACCACAACCACAAGACAATCCTCCATAATATGACTTATCTCAATGCACTAATTGCACACCCTAATTTCTCCAAAGAAAGCTACATGATGAATCTTTTGACAAGCAAAACAAGGCGTAGAAAATTTATTATATAAATCTCCACAAAGCTTGAAGATTGTTCACTATAACCACCCTATGAAATCATTGTACCCAGTCTACTCTAGAAATCAAGCACTTGTGTCAAACCATCTATGACATTCTCTGAAAGAAAACAATCAATGAATCCCTATGAAAAATCAGCCATGCTAACGAAGGTGATCTCGTCACTCTCGTACGCGTAGAGTCATCAAACTGATCATCTGCTACAACTCCCAGCTGAAAAATGTTAGTTCTATTGCATGTGTGAGCATCCAAGTGCTCTCTATAGACTCTCAAAGCATCACTAATCCTATGTGGATTCTCACTTCCACTAGTACCAAAAGTAGGATAGTTAAGCTTCAAGTAACTAGTTAATGTGACCTTAGTATCTCTAGTGGTAACTACTTGTTGTTGCTATCTTCTGTCTAACCTCAAGCTATTGCTCGTAATTTCCTTATGTAGGTTGTTGCGGCCAAAAATCGCTCAGACACCTCATTGCAAATCATCTTATAATTCCTTATACCAACCGTATGTTCTGTCGTCCATGAATTTCATTACCTCAGTATAAACACCTTATGTTAGCTACATCAATGAACAACAAGCCCCAATCGACGATGGTCCTTGGCCTACACTACAACGTCGACCACTACCACCTTAAGAGGTTCTAAATAAGCTAACTCATCCTCTAATAGAAAATCAAATTTAGGTGGCATGCTCACTGAACAAAAGAATATTCATCAAATATAAGACATGACTCTGATTTTTGTGAATGAGGAACAAACTCAAATCACACTTGGAAACAACATTAAGACTCTCATGAGGCGTTAATAGCATCTTTGAAGTAAGTTGTGCCGCGGTTCACAATTTACTAGAAAGATTCTATCACCACCTCATGTCTGCAGCTAATAGGACCTACAGCCAAAGCTCTGATACCACTTGTAACATCTCGATCTGACGACTGGCCTCACGGTAACAACACGAGTCTTTTCAGTGCGCTTTGTCCTCACTCGCGCATTTCTCGGGAAAACTTTCCAGGAGGTCACCCATCACGATATTGCTCCAAGGCAAGCACACTTAACCATGGAGTTCTTATCAGTTGGGCTCCCGAAAAGAAGTTGCAACTTGTTGTTATGGGTAGTACAATCAAATCTTTTATGTCCTCCTCAACTGTATAGTCCATCCCTATACAGTCTCGGAATACCTCTTGTTCGGGTGTGAAATCGATTCATTCATGTGCCCCTCCGCCTAGAAGCCTGTCAGGAGCCGCTCCTTGTCCGTGCCTCACTGCACCGGCGATCACTCCCCGCCCTCGTCGGCCCCGGGCGTCACATCCATACCATGTATTCTAATGTTATTGATGTTTGTTGTGTAATGTAGATGACTGATTTGTCTGATGATGAGATCCACTTTAAGAATGTGTATGAAGGAATGCCTAAGGATACTGAAGCGGGTGACGATGACGATGTCATGTTTGTTCAGCACATGATTGTTTGTTCAGCCATGACATCTATTGCTTCTTAAGTGAATAAACAATTGATTTGATTAAATTTTCAATGATTTCATTCCTGTCATATGGAAACAATTTTTTTGCCATTTTACTTATGGGTTTTATTCAAGCAGGTTTACTTGGTAAAAACATCTGCCTATTTCAATTTCTGGCTTGTCTTTCTTTATTGTGTCTAAAATCATAATATATAATATATAAATGTGTGTATTATACTCAAAAGAATATGTGTCCCAGTGGTAGCATGCTTATTTATGAACTATAGGTCCAAGGTTCAAGTCTAGCAACATTTCAATAGCTGTTTATCATTTTTATTCATTTTATTGTGTATAAAATCATAATAAATATATAAATGTGCGATTTAAACACAAAAGAATCTATGTCTTAGTGGTAATGCTTATTTTTAACCTATAGGTCCAAGGTTCAAGCCCAACTAGCAATGTTTTTTTTTTAGTTTTTATGTTGCTTTGATGCCAATTCCATCAACATATAGGTAGAAGAAAAAATGAAAGAGAAACAGTCTCGTTTTTTTTTTTTTTATGCCAATGCCATTCCTAATAAAAAAAGTTTAAGTTTATTAATCAATTTATAAGGATTAAGAACTTTGGCAATGGTTGACCTGAAACACTTTGTAATGATCGCTTTATAAAGATTAAGGACTTTGTCGATGGTTGACCTAAACCATTTGTAATGATCGCTTTGAATCGTTTAAGGGTCACCCTATAGTGATTAGCAACAATCGCTTTATAAGGATTAAGGACTTTGTCGATGGTTGACCTAAACCATTTGTAATGATCGCTTTGAATCGTTTAAGGGTCACCCTGTGGTGATTAGCAATGATTGCTTTATAAGGATTAAGGACTTTGTCGATGGTTGACCTAAACCATTTGTAGTGATCGCTTTGAATCGTTTAAGGGTCACCCTATAGTGATTAGCAACGATCGTTTTATAAGGATTAAGGACTTTGTCAATGGTTGGCCTAAACCATTTGTAATGATCGCTTTGAATCGTTTAAGGGTCACCCTATAGTGATTAGCAACAATCGCTTTATATTATTCAATTACATATTCAAGAATTTTCCTGAAGTGATTAGTAATGATCACTTTATATCGATAAGGGATTTAGTCGATATTTTCTTAGAGTGATTGGTAATGATCACTTTATATCGTTTAAGAACTATGTCTAGTGTTAACTCATGGGACTTGGTAGTGGTCTCTTTATATAGTTTAAGGGCATAGTCTAGGGTTGACCCGTAGAACTTGGTAGTGATCGCTTTATATAGAGTAAGGTCTAGGGTTGACCCATTGACCTTGCATTATAACAAATATAATGTTACTCACCTTGACTTTAATTATATAATAACGAGAATATTCTATTAAAAGTAAATGTGGCGTAGAGGTATGAAATGTAACTACTACGTATGATGTCCTGACTTCGATTCCTAATTGGTGCTATTTTTTTGAGGAATAGAACTCAAGTCAAAGCATATGCAGGCAAAGAGTTACCACTAAACCAACATGGTTTAATTGTATTATTTGGCTGACTTCGTCGAGGGTTTCCTTATAACACTTGGAGTGATCGTTTTTAGGTTGATTAATGACTTAGACTAGGGTTGACCTCTATAAGACTTCGTCGAGGGTTTCCTCATAGCACTTGGAGTGAAAGCGATTAGTTTGATTAAGGACTTAGTCTAGGGTTGATCTCTATAAGACTTTGTCGAGTATTTCCTTATAACACTTGGAGTGATCGCGATTAGATTGATTAAGGACAATACTCCACTATATATTGAGACTATGCAATTTAAATTTTATTTCAGAAATTAAAGAAAATAATTTTAATACTTTTTAATGAATTTTAAAAATATAGTTTATAAAAAAATATTAAGGATATATTTTTAAATTGTATTCTATAGCTGTTTTAAAATTTGTAAGCACATTTTTTATTGAAAAAATATAGAAGATCTAAAAGATCCGAAATAATTATTTTGCTTATATAAATCATAGGTCTAAATTAAAAACAAAGTTCTTTTAAAATATTTTTATAATAACTATTAAAAATGTATAAATGCAAAACAAACTGTAATTTTAGGCGCTCAAAGTTAGCGCTAAATTAACTAGCATACCATGATTCAAAGTTTGATATGAATGGGATTGTGAACACTTTCTGTATACATTTCTAACAATTAACATTCATATCCATATTATACTTAACCATGATCACCGAACATGAGATTATCAGAGAACATGGTCCAATTGAATTTCAGTCTTATTATGACATTTAGAAAACTTGTTACTTTTACTTTTCTTTCCACTGATTGTTACTAGAATCATGATACGGTTCAAGAAATACGGACGGCAATAGAAGAAACTGGTGAAGATCAGTTTGATCAGGGGTCCTGCAAATGTAGAATAAAATGGAGAAACAACTAATGAAGATGAGAAACAAATTGAGGGGTTAACTTCTGTAAAGGAAATCTTATCAAATTAAAGGAAATAAAAATCCAGCTCCAAACAGCCAAAGAGATGAGTGCTTGAGAGAGAGATACTTTTAAGTTTAAACCATGAGGAAGCACTGTTCAAGGCTCAAGATTCATGTCTGTATGGGTTCAGATTAGCTTTTATATGCTCACCCACCAAAACACTATCATTTTCGCTACACCTGTTTCTATTTATGCTATTTTAGCTCCTAACATTTTCTGCTATTGCCTTGAACCTCAGGCATGGCATTTTTCATGTTTGGGTGGTCTAGGATTTTGTTCTTCCTGTCATTTTTATTTTCCTTTCATGTTTGTACTCAAGTTGAATGCTCGTGGGTCATTTTCATTCTATTTGCCCAATTTTCCTATCTATATGTGATTTTTTTATTTAAATCGCATGTATTGTAATTATATAATAGTTATCTTTTACTATTAGATTTTATTTTCTTGTAATTGCTTTCTTTGGATTTTATAGGCACTTGATAGAGGAGCCAGAGAAAGCAATTTGTTGAGGTTGACCAAAGCGACCGTTACATGTATTCAAGTGACGAAGGTGTTTTACACTAAACGAACGATGAGAAGCTATGAGCTGAACTTTAGAAACATCTTTCTGAAAATTGTATTTCTTTTAGAAGCAAGAGAACGAAAAACCTACTCCAAGAGAATGAAAGATACTGGAGAGCTTAAGCTGTCAACTGCATTCAAGAAGCTAAGAGGAGACTTGGAAGGAATGGAGAGTCTAAAGAATTCATATCATGATTAGTTTCATATCATGGAGACTCACTTTTATGTTTACCCTTGTAGCCTTTCCTTAACGGTACAAATATTCTATGTAACAGTTTTCAAATATGATCTTATACAAGATAGAATTGCGACTTTTTAGCTCTTTCTTGGTGAAGATTGAGTTAAAATATGTTCGTACACAATTTTTTTCTATCTTTATTAAGAGCTTCTTTTCTTTACCTTTCTTATTAATGCAGCAACAATGTTAAACTAAATTTATGGTCTTAAAAGTCAAGAACAAGTATTACATTACTAAAGTTGATGGTTCCTTGGCAAAGTTACAGTTGGAGATGTATATTTTGCTTTCATGCTATTTTGAAGCCTCATGTTATATAGAGGTAACCTGGTTGTAACAGTTGGAGATGCATGCATAACAGTACTTTTGTATCAATTGTCAAGTATGAAAAGTTCATGAAGGATTGGATTTCAAAGTCTCAGTTCATAAACAGTTTTTAGGCCAGCAAACCAAATATTTATGACTAACAATCTTCAACAACTGTAATTGTAGCAGGGCATGTTCAATTCTTCTCCAAGCAGGGCATGTTTCATCAAGCCATCTCCTTTCACCTTGATGCTGAACATAGAAATAAGAGGTACTGAGATTGAATTTATACCAGTTCAAGTGTTCAACATCCAAAATAAGGATTTAAGTCCAATCAAATTGATGGAAACAAAGGTATTAATGGGAAAAGGGTATCTCAGTATTAAAATTTGTAAACAAAGGTACAACTGCACAATTGACAAACAAGAGATTCAACCATTACCTTAAGGGCAAGATGTGGAAAAGGGCCTGACGTGATCGCTTCAGTGTGAAAATCGCACTGATGCTAGAGTTTAGGGAAGAAACGATGACGGATGAAGAAAAGGGATAGAAGGGAGGCTGGAAGAAACGATGACGATGCCCATTGTCCTACGGCTGTGGCGGACGTGAACGACGCCGTCGACAACAAAGGAGGCTGGCGGCACAAGAAGAAGATGAACATGGAACATCAAATGATATATTTACCAAATGAATTTTTGATTATGTTATGTTAAATTATAGGCTTAATTCCAATTTGGGCCCCTGATGTTTCATAAATGTGCGATCTGCACCCCTCGTGTATAAACGTGCGGTCAAGGTCCCTAACGTTTCTAAAATGTGCGATTAACGTCCTTCCGTTAGGTTCCGTCTGTTGACCAAACGGAATGCTGACGTGGCATTTATTTAATTTCTAATAAAAAAATAAAATATTAAAACTTAATAATAATAAAAATGAAAAATCTCTCATCACAATCTCACTCACTTAGTTTTCTCTCTCTCCCTCATTCACGCTTCTTCTTCTTTCTTCTTTTTTCATCTTTCTCCTTCCTCCTTCCATGGCTTCCTCAACCTGACCTCACCCCACAACCCCAAATCTCTCAGACTCGTTCTCTCTCTCTCGATCTCGCTCTGGATCTCGCTCTCTCCTCTGGATCTCGCCCTCTCTCTCTCTCTCTCTCTCTCTCTCTCTCTCTCTCTCTCTCTCTCTCTCTCTCTCTCCTCTGGTTGGTTAGGTGGCGGTTGCAGGTGGGTGGGGTGGGTTTGTTGAGGTTGCAGGTTGGTTGAGTGTTGATTGGGGTGAGGTATGGGTTAAGGGTGGCGGTTGCAGGTGCGTGGGGGTGGGTTTGTTGAGGTTGCAAATTGATTGGGGTGAGGTTAGGGGGTGATTGCAGGTGGGTGGGAGAGGGAGGAGGCTGCAGGTTGGTTGGGTGTTGATTGGAGATTTTATCTTCTGGGAGGGACAGAAGGTACGGTCTTGGCATAATTTGGCTTTCCACTATTTGGCTAATTTGGCACACTAGAAATAGTGTGATTTTTGAAGAAAAGGTGCTAAAGTGGTCGGGATCTCTTGATTCAATCCAATATAGATCTTGGCTATGGCTAAGGGGGAAAGTAAAAGGTTTCCATTTTTCTCAATATGAATGGATGTCCAATCCTCTGCACTGTTTGGGATCACTATAGCCTTGGAGATTAAGGGTGTTTATTCGCTGCCCATATCCTTCACAAATGGTGCTCGTTGCTGCAATATTTGCACAGGATATTCCCACCCTTATTTGCTATTGTTGATCCTTATTGTTGTCTATTATCTTGGATGGTGGTGCGTGTTTTTCTTGCTGTGGATGTAGTCTTTCTAGGCTTTTTGATTCTTTGATATGTATTAGCTGCTTGATCTATTTGGTGTCTTTTTGTTTCTTGTATTTGGGCTTGAAGTAGTACTTCTTTTCAATGCATTAACAAATCTGAGTTTGAGTTTTTTGTTTTGATTAGGGAAGTTGAAGAAAATGAGTTAGATGTTGAAGATGAAGAGAAGCTTCTGGATAAATTTTTGCTTTGAAATAATTTTTATTTTTATGTTTTGAAATAACGTTGAAATAATTTTATTTGAAAAATAAATTTTTAATTAATTAAATAATGTCACGTCAGCATTTTCCGTTTGGTCAACTGAGGAACCAAACGGATTTGGACGGAAAGGCGTTAATCGCACGTTTTAGAAACGTTAGGGACCTTGACCGCACGTTTTATACACGGGGGGTGCGGATCGCACATTTATGAAACATCAGGGGCCCAAAGTGAAATTAAGCCTAAATTATATTTGAATTTTCAAAATTATAAAATAAAAGATAATTTAAATAATTATGGGAATAAAATGTGAAATTGTAAAAGTATAGGGACTACAATTCGAAACTTAAACTTACAAATGCAAACACATGACGTGGCCATGATATGGCAATAAGAGTACACTACACTAGGGGTTATTGTATTGATCACTATAAGGGGGCATGACTCTTGTTTAAAACACAAATAGCATTTTTAAGCTTGCCTACTTTTTTTTGTTGACTCACTAAATCATGTATATAAAGGGTGCGGTACAAGAATTGATCTGAGAGAGATTGAAACACCATAGCAAAAGAAATGGGCTGTTGTGGCTCAAAAGAAGAGTCTGATGGCACACAAGCAGCCAACCATACTGCTGCTGCTGCATCATCAAGGGATGAAATGCTTCCGCAGGACACAACCTTTGCACAAGACACAAACACAAACACAAGTCATGCTGAGTGTGGAGGTCATCAGAGCGGTGCAGCATGTGGAGGTGGAGGTGGTGGTGGCGGCTGTTGAAAATAATACATGCTATAAGTTTGAGAATAATGTCCATCTCAGGTGTAGTTTTATTAGTATTCAGCAATAGCTAGTTTGATAGTGTTTGTTAAGTTTTATTTGTAATGTTGCTAATTAGTTGATGTTTTATTACCATGATTGTAAAAAAAATTACTACTATAATGAAGGATGATTATTGGTATGCTTGCTTTTTATTCTTCTAAATTTATGAAGGAAATTATATAAGAGTGAGGCGTGGGTGAGGTGAGAGCTTGGAATTGAGAGAGGCAGAGAGTGAGGCTTGGGTGAGAGGCAGAGACAAAGACATTAACAACCACCAGTTTGCAATCACGATTTCAACCATCAACGTTTCCGGTTGCTGCCGCTACCGTGCCTTTGTCAAGTTGCATCTCTGCCAGTCGTGATTAACAATTGCTCAAAGGAGAGAAAAACAGAGAAGTTTCAAAGATGATAAGATAAAAAGTGGGTGGCAGGGACAAAGTTTAGAAGAAAAAATAAAATAAAAGAAAGGAACATCAGTGCATTCAACTGTTCAAAAACGCGTGGCTCACATCTCATGATATCTATATGTTTTTTTTTTTCTCTTGAAACTGATATAATTAAATGGCAATCGTGCATTGACTTGAAACTGTGATAATTAAATGGTAATCATGCGTTTTGTTTCCTTTATAATTATTCCATCGGTTGAAATACCCATTTATTCAAATATATAACTTTTTAATGTGATAAAACTCTATTGGCATCACTATACTATACACAAACTTTAAATTTTTAAAGTAAATTTAAGTTTAAATCAAATTATATATACAACCGACTATGTATACTTTGCGTACAGCGTACTCGTACCATGTACCGAAGCGTATGACGAACCAATTAATTATGATTGTACCTATATGTTTGGGTGTCCCCGAATGATAACTCAAGTGGTAAGAACTAGAGACATAAGGGTGGGGTGAGATGAAAGGTGAAGGGTCCCGGGTTCGAACCTGGAGGAGGGGGATTAATTTAGTAACATTTCTAACGATTAACATTCGCCTATAAAAAGAAACCTATATGTTTGGGTTGAGTGTTTAATTGAGAATTGCAACAGGCTATTCACATCACAACACCGCAACACCTGCAACTGCGACCACAACCGCAATGTAAAGTCTTGAATCCGACGTCAAGTGTGGGTAGTTAAGCTTAAGCTTAACCTTGCCCAGGCTCTACAAAAGTCCTGGCTCCGCCACTGCATACATGCATAACATAACTAGTGAAATGTTATTTTCATTGTTTATCAAACAAAACAAAAATTACCGGGTGCCTCATGGTGATTTACGGCAGCCTGTTCCGACTCCAGCAGCTGTTTCCGGCAGAGTTTCAAAGCTGCACAATCGTGTGTTGCGATTATGAGAGGCACGTTGTGGTCATATCCTAAAAAAAAACCTCTCGTTGAATGGGTAGTAAGAGTACTGAATGGTATTTAAGGGAAGCACACTCAGCAGCTATGGGGTACCTGGGTACCTTGGTAGCTGGAAATGCCTTTTATTTTTGTTTCATCCATTCTTTGAACCCAATTGACGCATTCAAACTGATAAAATTTAATTTTTAAGTAAATTACATAAGTTATTTATAACAAAAATCTTCATATTATTTTAAGGTAATTGTAGTTAATAACCCTTATAAAACCATCCTGTATACCAATAATTTAGTGCTCTGATTTATATTTAACACACTCCAACGGTCCAACCTAGTTTGCATTTGATGGGTAGATGGAAATATTAGGTAGAAATGTGAAGTGGGTTGTGGGCTGCACTCCCACTAGTCTTTCTGGAATTTGCTTCGCCCATGTTTGACACTTCTTATTCCGAACATTCTCATTTAACCAAACCTTTCATCCAAAGATTTGATTCAATCTTATTGTAAAAGGATAAATATATCTTCACATCTCACTTTTGAGGTGTGGAGAGGTGGAAGAAGAGAAAAATAGAAAGAAATGAGAGAAAGTAAAGATGTGATATGTGATTTGATTAATAAAGAAGAGAAAAATAAAGAGAATAGAGGTGGAAAAGAAGTGAAGAGGGACGAAGTCTTCGGTGGGTTAGTTGAGAGGTGTACCACCGTGATACACTTACTGTTTTCAAGGTAAAAGTCGGAAATATCCTCATCTTCCTCATTATTTCCTTGTCTATCCCTTCATCAGAAAGAAAAAAAAAACCTAAATACACAAGTACACAACTGCCTAAAATTCGCCCCCTCTCCATCGAGAATCTATTTTTCCACCATTTTTTCTCTTTCAAGTGCATTATGCATCATCACTCCACGTTTAGGAGGGAAAAGAAGCAACAGATCTGGTTCTCTCCTTCTCCGTCTTCTCTTAAAAACATAAATTTATGGGTTCTTTCAATTCTTAATTTTGTGATTTCTTATTAAATATTGTTTATGAATTGCTGGTGGCTTTGGGTTGACATAGGAATAATTGCATGTGCACATGATTCAGTTGCTTAGCACGGTGTTGGGTATGGAGGTGAGGGGAAAAAGGGAAACGGTGGAGGGGGATGGGAGGGAGAGAAGGAAGAGCCGAGGAGCAAGGTTCGCCATCGGAGAAGTGGTGGGGCAGTGCCGGCGAAGGTGCCGCCGGAAATGGATGATAATTATGGACCCAAAAAAAGAAATTTATCAGTAAAGTCTAAGCTTTTTCCTCAATTTTTATTTTGATTTGATATTCAGTTTGAGTGTTATTAGGGTTGAAGTGAAATATTTGGTGAGAAAGATCAAACACAGAAAAGAAAGAGAGGAACGCAAGGTAGGGAGGGAGAGAGAGAAAAAACCCAGAAGAAAAAGGATGGGTTGTTGCTTGTTGATGATGGTAAGGATATTTTAGTAAATTCAGACTTCTACTAAAATTAATCTCAACCATTCAATTTTATATTATTTTATCCAATGGTTATTTTTCAACTGCACCACCATGAGACAGTTTTTAACTGTACCACCGAAGCCAATACCGTGAAGAGGGGTGTATAAATCAAAACTCAATTGTAAATTAAAAAGATTTGACTAGCAATATGGCACATACCTACCCATCATCATGATATATATATATATATATATATATATATATATATGTAACAAAGAGACAAAGTAATGATGATTACCAAAACAACCAAATTTTCAATTACTCAATGCAAACCATTTTATAGGGTACAGTACTTAAGTTTCATCACAGCTGTCATTCATTCCCCTGTCCAAGTGCATCTATATCATTCAAACTTCCATATTTTCTTCACACATAAATTCATAATCGGATCAATGTCTGCAACTGGAGGTTTACTTTCCCTTAACCACTGTGACTGGGCAAGAAGCATTTGTCACCACATGCTTGCTTACACTGCCCATTAACACCCTGAAAGAAGAAAAAAAATTACCTGTTTCAATTACCTCTTTGAATCACATTAAATGGATAAATCATGTCAAATTCCACAAATTGATGTTGATAAAGTCAGAAAGATAAATGGCAACAATTTTTTTTTTCTTTTTACCAGCACTAAGGGATAGAATTTTTTTATCCCCAATTCGTGTCTCATCTTCTAGTCTCACTAGTTAAATCTTTCCATATCAGGTAAAAACCACCAATCTAAATGTATAACCACCTCATGTAAATATATCATGTGTTTTTTCAATTTGACGGTCAAAATTTAATTAATGGAACAGAAAATGAGACGAGGATCAGGACAAGTATTTTGCTATAAGATAGTGGGTGCTTGGTACCTTTTAATGGGACCTAGTCCCCTGCTTCCAACAACCAAAGAGTCCAGATGAAGATCTTCCACAGCACTGCACAACTTTTCTCTTGGATCTCCCCAGTAAACCTTTGCCATTGCTTTTGCCTGATTCAAAACACCAACAAAAACACACAAATTTACCATGTTTGTGTTTGTTACACCATGTTGTTCATATGGTAGTAACTGCAGAAGAAAGTAACACAATTAGAAACATCATAAATACCCCTTTAGTCCTGGAGGCAGTGTCAAGGATATCTATGACTTCAGGATCCCTAGCAATCCCATATTGCTTTGTGAAGTTTATCTCCCTCAGTTCTTCCATAGGTACCAAAGCTGCAAACCCCATAACCAAACAAAACATAGAATATGTCATGCATAAACACAACTTCATCACATCCAAAATCAAAATAGACATATATAACATGGTTACTACTAAATACTGTCTTTAAGGCACTGATTAAGGAATCAAAAGATGAAAAATACAATGTTTAATGTATAAGTTGTTGGTGATTTTAGTATCATCAATAGGTTTTAGTAGTAATGTGATTTATTGTAGGCCGATGCGATTATGCGTTAAGCTCGGAAACGAGTTAGGGTAGTGCGGAGTGCACGCTTGTTGGACCAACGCATAATTGACCGCGATTAGATTGCGGGGTTCCAAGGGGCGGAGCCCCTGGCTGGGGTCATTCTGTTTCATTAACCGTTTTCGGTTTCTGAAGCAAATTCCTTTATAAGGAGTTATCTAGCCTCAGTTTCAAAATACAGAAAACAAAAAACGATATCTCTCTACATTCTGATATGTTCTCATTTTGCCTGAAGCAGATTGTTCTTCAAGAATTATCCCAACAAGGATTTCGTGAACCCAGGCAAGAATAGGGTCGAAATACTTTGTTCGGAAAGTGTACGAACACGATTATTTGAAGTTATCCAGGATTATCATACTCAAATTTCTAACATAAGTAACTTACAAAACTAGAAATTCTAAAAAAGAAAGTTCAATTTTTTTGTATAATTAGTGTCTTTGGAGACTTAGTTAGCATTTGTCATGATATATTTTAAAATTCGACTTACGCCTAACTTTGAATCAAAATCTAAGATGTGGGTGAGGGTTGTTTGACTTTATATGACGACTTATATAGTTATATCTTTAGTTAATATGAGACATCTCAATAGTACAAACACAAAAGAAAGGAAAGAAAGAGGAAACTAACGTGAACCATTTTCCGCAAATAGCTCCTTTCGGGTGTGATCAGCATTAGGAGGCTCAACATTGATGATGATGATTTGATCACCTCTGTTGATGAGATTATCAACGGCCCATCGAAGGGCTAATTTGCTGGTAGGAGAGAAATCCATGGCTATTCCAACTATGCGAGTCTTTGTTGCCATCTTTGTCAGGTGGTGGTTTTGGCAAGAACTGAAAGCTTGAGTTCCCTTTTACAGTTGGTGTTTGGTTCAGGGGAATTGTTAATTTGGCGGCTAAGTTACTGGTTTTGGAATGAACAGGATAAGAACGTTCCTGAAAGAGCTAGTTCAAAGAGAGGGAAAGGAATCAGATGAAGTTTGCTTAGTTTGAAACTTGAATGTCAAGACATGGTGATGCAAAGGTGATTTGGACTTTGGAATATGGCATAAATGTTAAAGGCACAAAAGTCAGTGAACGTTGCTTTCCAAACAGTTTACCACATAGAAAAATACCAAGTGTATGCCATGTTGTGCCATGTCCTGTGATCCTGTCTTATCCAGCCTATTCATCTTTCTTTCATTGTTTAGCGCCCTCTAATTGCTTGCTTTGATTTATTAGCTGACAAGATAGACATTGCTAGAAAAAAAGCTAGGAAAATTCTTCTTCTCGAGATCATTGTTTTTTTATATTTAATAACAGCAGATGTAAAAAAAAATAAAGAGAATAAAGAATCTTATGCTAAGGTTTACTTTGTTAAAGGTTCTTTTGTTATTATTACTTTTTGAAGTCTTTGTTATTATTATTAGAAAGAAGAAAGCTAGAAAACTCTCCACCTTGCCTACCTATTATTAGACTTTTAACTGTTGAAAATCTAATTCAGATTTGATTGTAACTCAGACCAAATGAAAATTTGGATTTTTAGCAGTGAAAAAGTCATTATGTATGTTCTGGACGACTAAATAGTTGTTAGGGTCAATAACTCAATATCATCCTGGTCTATCTAAGGAATTTATAATCAAGTGAACGATATATTAGTTGCTCAGGACGATCAAAGCAAAATTTATCTTGTTCAATAAGTAGTCGAGCTAAAGCAAATCTAGCCTATTTAAACATCTAAATGTTGTCCAAGTGTAGTCCTTATCTCAAGTTATCCACGATCACTTCACTAAGACGGGTGCCTCAATCACATACCATACCACACTCTATCAATATAGGTTAAATCTTTTAATTACATAAGCATTATTCATTTTATGATGATGTTCTTTTTGGACTTTGAGTTTTCTCTCTCTCTCTGATCACAAACTGAGCTGAGTGTTGGAGTGTCTTATGCAGTTACCTCCCCATTCGTGCTTCATCATGGACAATCAACTCACCACCGCGTGCAAAGCATAGAACCATCACAAGAAGACTAGTGGGATCCACATCTCGATTTCTTGAAGAGCATTTGGTGTTTGTGGGAAAAACAATAAATTCTCATCGAAATGATTGGAATTCAATGTAGACAACACTCTGGAAAAGATTCACCTTTAAAGTAGCATTCACTTGGAATACCACAATCGGAGCATGCTGATAGTCCAACTCCTCAAAAACAAATTGGAAACCATATTCCAATGTTAGACGAATTTGTCAAGAGAATTGAGGAACAACAATGACTCGAAAAAGTCAGTTCACGCATCACGTATTCATAGCCATAGTCATCATGCGGAGAAGTCTCCCGATAGGAACACTCTCCATGTACGAAATAGAAAATGAGATGAACCTAAATGCAACCGTGCAAGAATTTGAACTCATTTCAAGGGGGAATCATGTCAAACTATGGCATACTAGCTAAAATTCAAAATCCATTTTTTATGAATATGATCTCAATTGACATTCTCAAAAGCTTCAGAAAGCCAACAGGAATAGAGCCTTGCATTGGAGAGATTGATCCAACAGAGCATTGAGATGTTTTTCTAACTTCCATGTCTTTCATGGAAGCTTCTAATGCTTTGGTATGTCGTATATGACTTTGAGGAAAGCAGTTTTGTGATGGTTTCAATCACTTCCTCCTAATTCAATTAGAGACAGGGTGAACTGTCAACACAATTCATCTATCATTTCATCACCATCAAAGTATTACCAAAAACATAACACACTCTAGGAAAGTTAAAGAAGAGAAAGAATGAGTCGTTTTATGATTTTCTTACGAATTTCAAGAAGGAAGCTATCTTAGTCCCAAATACTTGGTCACAAAAACCAAGCTCCACTTGCCATGTGAAGCAATCTGGGTGGCAACTCCATTCCATACCTCCTTTTCTAAATCATATCACTGCCACTTGATATGGCAGAATTCTGGATAAGGGCGATAAAGTACATAAACATGAAAGATATCTTCTTTCGGTTGATGGGATAAAAGAATGAGAATAGTGAAATGAAGGACAAAGACAGAAAAGAAACATAATTTGACCGAGAAAACCACTACAAGGTGAGATTTGAGAATTATGCCCTCAAAAATATGTAGAGAGATAATGAAAATTGCATTTGCCCGAGTACTTCGACCTCCTCGGATCAAGAAACCTCAAAAACATCTTGTTAATTCAAGATATTGTGATTTCCATTAAAGCCATTGCCATTACACAGATGAATACATTTAGCTCAAAGACATAATTGAACTTATGATTCAATAAGGTAAATTTATGAATAAGTGAAGAAATGCTATGGCTCTAGAGGGAGATTGGCACAACAAAGTATACAAGATGGGATCTCGAAGTACTTTAAATTGAGATTCTGGAGGATATGATAAGGAAAATCGCTCTCCAAAGAAATCCATACGA
The DNA here is from genome assembly GCF_012489685.1 of Lotus japonicus. Lineage (NCBI taxonomy): Eukaryota > Viridiplantae > Streptophyta > Magnoliopsida > Fabales > Fabaceae > Lotus > Lotus japonicus. The sequence goes on along the minus strand of NC_080041.1, from coordinate 14,995,510 downwards.
GCAAGTTAATATAAAACTTATTATTGGGATTTCATCACCATTCAAATTTGAAAACATACTGGAGACTAAAACCAGTGATTTGAATTTTATGGGATGAAAACCCATGAAACATTTTAACAAGGACTTAAAGTAGCAACCTCATATGTTACATGGAGAAAAAAATTAAGCCTGAACTCCACGTCAGCATCCTAATAATCATCCTAGACAACACCATGTTAACTAGCATGTGACGTGGTGCTTACGTGACACTGTCCACTAGATGACCGTCGGTCACCTAAACATTTAACGGTTTTCCACTACTAGCATGAACTAAATTCAAAATTTAAAATTTCAAAAAGAAGATAAACTGATGGAAAAATATTACAGGAATCAAAAGCTAAAAATAAGTATGTTAAAAATTATTATAATTGGGGATGTAAAAAACGTATGTAGGTCATGAAATATAATGTGATTGTATTTGTAAGTATTACTCAACTTATATTAAACTCCTCTTAAACTAGAAATGGGTGATTCTTCAGTCTTGTAAAGCAGCAAGAAATGAAAATAAAATACAATTTGAATTTTAAAACTATTTTTACAATTCGACCTGTTATTTGTCCTTTTTTTATTTTTAGATAAGTAGGTCTTCAAATTGTCCTCGAATGATAGCTCAAGTGGTAAGAGTTAAGGGACATGTGAATTGAGTGGGAAAGGTCCAAGAATTAATTCTTGAATGATACAATTTATTTTTCTGATGTAAAAAAAAATATGTCTTCAAATTTGGGAAAAATTTATTAAGGTCATCTAAAAAGTGGTGTAAGGTTGCACATGAGCCTTTTGACCGGGTACATCAGGTTTTTTGCATTTTCTTTTATTTTTGAAAAATAAAATAGTTATTATATTATACAATGTTTAAGTTAATAATTAGAGAATAATTAGGGTTAGTTTAAAATTAACCCAGGTGATTGATGCGTGTTTTTTTTTTTTCTTATGTTCTAATTCAATTCATGAATAATTAACCAACCAAACAAAATTGTTTCTTTCCAAACCTCCCTTTATCTTATGTTTCTATCCATTCATCATAAATTTTTAGGCTGTGGAACATCATGTTAGATGATGAAGATCTGAAACCCAGCGTCAACATCGCCGTCGCGCCGCTCTACTCCGCAGCTGTCAACAACCCCCACCACCGAAAGCCACCCACACCCAACCTCACCTCACCTCACCTCATCCCCACCGCAACCGACCCCCACCTCAGATCTGAAACCCAGCCTCACCGTCGGGCCGCTTTGCTCGCCGCAGTCACCAACCCCACCACTGGAACCCAACCCCCACACAACCTTTATCTCTGATTTCCGTCCAAAAATCGATGGTTTGTTCTTCACTGTCTTATCCATCTTCGTCTTCTTCTTGTTAGGACCATGAATGATGAAAACCCAGTGATTGAGGATTGGAAGAAACAGAGATGTGGTACATAGGCTAAGATCTGCCATGGTGACTGCTAAAATAAAAGCTCCAAACTCCAAAGACTCCAAGTTAGTACATTCTATGATGTAACTATATATTTAAATCAACTGTATTACTTTGAACAAAAAAAAAAATTCAAATGCATTACATAAATTATATATGTGAAACATGAACTGTGAACTGTGCTCTCGACCAATTCAAGTATTCAATATTCAATATATAGTGTAGTATTACCAGATTCACTCACTCAAAATGTAAGAAAACCAACATTTATACTTTTACAAAAAGAAAGCCAAACGCTTTTGACTCGAAGGGAATCATTACAATACTTATATTTTCTTTAGGCAGAAGCTGTTAGATACTCAGTTGATAAATTTACAAACCTTTATCATGAAAGAAAATACTAATAATTACTTTTTAATATATTCTTTTATGTTTGACTAGGTGTTTACACTGATTTTTGGTAAACAAATAGAATCCAAAAGCAATTTAAGGACCGGATTCGGAGTCCTTTCTGGGTTCTTTAGTGAAGACGTTTTAAATGTCAAGGCTGGGTTTTTGTGAAGAACGATATGAACAAAAAGGAAAAAAGAGTAGAGGATCGAAAGGAAAAAGAGGAACAAAAAGTGAAAGGAAATCAAAATGGCAAAGGAAATGAAATTGCATTGAAAATTAAAGGTGAGAATCACATCACACTCTTAGTCTCTTTGTAGCCATATGTCACATGAGACTTGGAGGCATCCATGGAGAGTTTTGAGTAATTGTGTGAGTCTGAGTAATTTTACAATCAGATTCGCTACTTATAGAACTTGGAATGAAACTGCAACTAGATCCTACGGTAGAGATTAAATCTTAGAAAATAACTCCCTACACTAGAGCCATACACTTGGCATAATTACAAATAAAATAACTTGCAGCCACTTCCATTTTCCAAGCCACGTCCACGTTGCATCTTCAGTAAGTAACTGCCACATTTCCCTCTATTCCACTTCAATAGCCACTAACCCACTACTAATAGACATGTGTTTATTTAAAATAAACTGCTTAAGCCCACTAGTAATTTCCACTAACGGCTTATTCTAGTAAGTTCCACTTTGCTTCCAACACTTGCATTTCGTCTCTGATGTCGAAATTGATATTCTTCTCTTATCACCTTGAGCCAATATGTGTCGAAGCAAGCCACCTAGTTGTTAGTGGAGTTCTCCTCTGAATGTAACTAGTCTTTAATGAATCAAGAAGCTGATTGAATTCACCATGCATGCTGCCACGTTGTTTTCCCTTTGAACTTGGCATTAACATGATGCCATATTTTTCCACTTTAACAAATACTACTTGGTCGAAATACTAATCTAGTATATGACCATATAACTTCAACCATCATTTAGCAATTTAAATATGTGCCACATGATTCTCGACCCAATGCCAATATCATATTTCGACCACTTTGATATAATGAGTTTGTCAAATGAGTTTCGACCCAGTGACAATACCATTTTTCGACCAATATAGGAAAATAATAATAATTTGGTTGTAAAGGGTAAAAATTACACTAAAACATACCATGCATCCATGTACACCATATCTCAATGATTAATTTCCAAACCTGTAAATTTTGGTGTTAACACTAGGTAAAAACAAATGATTCCTACTAAAATGAGTCATAAAGTTGAGTTAAAACTTTTAAATAGGACCTATATTAGTTTTATTTAATAGAGAATATATTCAAAAAATATGTTATTTGTGAGTTGTGACCAAATAAAAAGTTTTCTGATTGAATCTAGATTGAGACATGGTCGAGTAGATCCGACGAACTGGCCTGATAATAAATATATGGATTTATTGGACAAATGAGTCTAATCAGATGACTTTCTGTTAACACCAAAATTTCCAAATGGTTAAATTAATCACTGAGATATGAAATATGTAAATGTTGTCAGTGTAGTTTATACTTTGCTGCCAAATTATTATTATTTACATATATTGGTCGAAATATGGTGGTGGCATGGGTTGAAATATTGTGTGACATATATTTACATTGCTAAGATTGAAGTTATATATGGTGTTGCTAGAGTAGTATTTCGACCCGGTAAAAAGATTATTTAGTCGACCCAAGTTTTAATAGTATATAAATCAAAGGAAAAGTATATTCTAGAATTTGGCTTGGTTAGTGTAAGAGGTCGAGAAACATGGACTGTGGGTCGAGATATATAGTAAGCCAAAGGGAAAAGCATGACTTTGATCTAATATGTATTGTCCATTCAATATATGAGAAGCACCACATAGATCCAAGTTTAATATGCAATGTGCATAAAGGCATTTCCATGCATCATGCAAGATTCATTTTATATTAAGAAATAGTAGAACTTGGCATCGTGTTGATGGCAGGATTATGGTCGAAGACATTTCCAAACTTGCCAAGTACTAAGCATTTTATTACTAATATTTCGACTATATTTTCAACATCAATTGAAACTATTTCTTCGACCCAAAATGAAAGAAAAGAAGCCGAGCAGCAAGAGATGAAGATTCACAGCTAGCAAAGAAGTGGTTACAAGAGAAGCAGTTATTGGAAGGTGGTGCAAGTTACTACAACAGTAGATATGCCAAGTGTATGGCTTTAATATAGGAAGTTCTTTTCTGTTTTAGTATTATCCGTAGGATTAAAATAGTAGTTTTATTCCAAGTTCTATAAATAGAACTTCTATTTGTAAAATAATCAGATTTCACCCATTTAGGCTCTTCGACTCTGAAAGCCAACAAGTCAATCACACAGACAAATGGCAATTAGGAGATCTTGAGCATGATTGTGGTGTAATCTCATTTACTTTGCATTTCAATTCATATTGTTTCATCTTTTCTTATTTTTTCTCTTTTATTTTTCCTTCATTTGTCTCAATTTCTTTACTTCAACCTGTTCTTTATGAAAAAATCTGGAATTGACACTCAAACGTTTTCACCAAAGAACCCAAGAGGACTCGAATCCAGTCCCTAGATTGATCATTGGATTCTCTATTTGTTTTACCAAAATTTGGTGTAAACAAATTGGCACACCTGGTGGGACAAGTTTTGTGAAAACTAAATTTTTCAAAGTGTCGCATGCACAGTTGATTTGATTTTGATTTCGTGAAATTAAATCAACTTGTTTAATTATTGGACGATTGTGAATTTAGAATCTGGAATTCAATTCAAGGCCTCGTGACTAGATTTCTAGTCTTGGTTCAATTCTTCCATCTGACACGGTTTGTTGGATAAAAAGGCTATATATATTTTCAATTTTAATTGGAGGAAGAAAGCATTTCGATCTCAAATTCAGAAGGAGATTTTTTATTTTTAGTTTTTATGAAAATGTCTCATAACGAATTGAAGACTTCAGTGATTTCCAACTTTGTTGTAAGCCTTGTGCATTGGAAAAGTTTAGTTTTTATGGATAATAATGCTTCAAGTTTTGGGATTTCAAGTTTGAGAATTCCATACATGATACATCCAGTATCACTTCTACGAAAAGGTATTGGTTGAAGCATGAACACCTTGATTTGAATTTCGGCCTATGTGGCCGAAAATAAAAGAAAACGGTCTTCGTGACCGAAATCAATAATATAGGCACTATAATTCGATCAATCATGTTGAATATTAATATTTCGACCTTAATATTTAAGTTTTCCTTTGTGGTCGAAGAATATATTAACGGTGTTCAAGCATATTGTTATAGTCAAGAGACACTCTGCAATGTACATTTTGGTCTTTCTCATCCAAAATCCATTTTGACTCAGTTAGTATATATAATGTTCAATGTACTGGACAATGGCCTTTTATTATTAAGATTTTAAGGCTTTGAAAAGCAACGAGTAATTGACATTGAACTATTGTCAATTACATTGAAAGTATATTTTAGAAATTGACATTTTGGTCGAACTTTGACATTGTCTTGGGGTCGAAATTATAGAAGCTTTGGAATTATGGTGCTTCAAATGTGATACATATATAGTTAATATAAAATGGTTGTGTTAGTATACTATCATGGTCGAAGGCTGTTGAGGTGTTAAATATGATGATGCAAAGCATTCGAAAACAAGGATATCACTTGAAGAAAATTCAGTACTCTTCGATGCCAGTAGGGAGAGAAATTGGTTGTGATTAAAAGCCAATAAATGTGATTATAGAAGGCTCAAAAGCCTCACCAAGTTTAAATTTAGTAAAAGTGGTCGAATTAACTAGAGTATATTCCGACCAAGCTTTTGTACTTCGATCAAGTATATTTCGACCAAGATTTGTAAAAATATTAGATCATTGCTTCGACCCCATACAGGAAGACAATAGTCGAGTAAAGAAGGTCAATAATTATATGGCTCAAATTGTTTCAAAGTCCTTACCTTGTTTGAATTTGGTCGAAAAAATGTAAAGAAAAAGATGGCTAAGTTTTCAAAGAAAGCCATACAATGTTTAATCAATTTTGGTGACATGACTCAAAATGTTATTCCTCTCACTTTTTTCGAGAAACAACATTTTGGGGGGCCTCTGTTAACACCAAAATTTCCAAATGGTTAAATTAATCACTGAGATATGAAATATGTAAATGTTGTCAGTGTAGTTTATACTTTGCTGCCAAATTATTATTATTTACATATATTGGTCGAAATATGGTGGTGGCATGGGTTGAAATATTGTTTGACATATATTTACATTGCTAAGATTGAAGTTATATATGGTGTTGCTAGAGTAGTATTTCGACCCGGTAAAACGATTATTTAGTCGACCCAAGTTTTAATAGTATATAAATCAAAGGAAAAGTATTTTCTAGAATTTGGCTTGGTTAGTGTAACAGGTCGAGAAACATGGACTGTGGGTCGAGATATATAGTAAGCCAAAGGGAAAAGCATGACTTTGATCTAATATGTATTGTCCATTCAATATATGAGAAGCACCACATAGATCCAAGTTTAATATGCAATGTGCATAAAGGCATTTCCATGCATCATGCAAGATTCATTTTATATTAAGAAATAGTAGAACTTGGCATCGTGTTGATGGCAGGATTATGGTCGAAGACATTTCCAAACTTGCCAAGTACTAAGCATTTTATTACTAATATTTCGACTATATTTTCAACATCAATTGAAACTATTTCTTCGACCCAAAATGAAAGAAAAGAAGCCGAGCAGCAAGAGATGAAGATTCACAGCTAGCAAAGAAGTGGTTACAAGAGAAGCAATTATTGGAAGGTGGTGCAAGTTACTACAACAGTAGATATGCCAAGTGTATGGCTTTAATATAGGAAGTTCTTTTCTGTTTTAGTATTATCCGTAGGATTAAAATAGTAGTTTTATTCCAAGTTCTATAAATAGAACTTCTATTTGTAAAATAATCAGATTTCACCCATTTAGGCTCTTCGACTCTGAAAGCCAACAAGTCAATCACACAGACAAATGGCAATTAGGAGATCTTGAGCATGATTGTGGTGTAATCTCATTTACTTTGCATTTCAATTCATATTGTTTCATCTTTTCTTATTTTTTCTCTTTTATTTTTCCTTCATTTGTCTCAATTTCTTTACTTCAACCTGTTCTTTATGAAAAAATCTGGAATTGACACTCAAACGTTTTCACCAAAGAACCCAAGAGGACTCGAATCCAGTCCCCAGATTGATCATTGGATTCTCTATTTGTTTTACCAAAATTTGGTGTAAACACTTTCCTTCCAATCCAACCATGTTCGATTCGGATACCAGATTTGAGAATAAATCCATCAGAACCAACCCGATAACCGGATATATAATAATTTAAAAATAATTAAATGTTTGTTCACAATAAATACTAAATGTAAAGTTGAAAAACATACTAACCCTTTACTTTTCTCTCTTTTACTTTTTGTTATTTCCTATTTGACTATTTGTCATTTGATATTATTATATGGTACTATTTCATGCTATTTGGTACAATTTTCGTGTCATTTTCATGCTACTTGGTACCATAAAAGATATATCAACTTTTTGTGTTTTTTTTTCTTCTAATTTTGTACTATTTTTATGGTGATTTGATGAACCTGCCCGTTCCAACCCGACTTTGGGTCCAAAGGTGAAAGCTCATGAAATCTTCAACCCAATCCGAGCAGTTTTTAGGTTAAATATTCACCAAATCCAATCCATGTGCACCCTTATTAAGAGTCATACAATCAAGGAAAACTCATAAGTTTTAGCTAATAATGAAAAGAGAAAGATTAGTAGGCTTTTTTCTCTCCTTTGAGACATGTATTTTCCATGGGATGTGTCTTTTTTTAGTCGGAAACATGTTCTTTTAAATACACTCTTGAACACATTTTAGATAATTAGTATATTTTAAAAATAAAATAAAAATCAATGCATTTTTTAAAAAGTGATCAATCTATGAGGCAAGCATTGATTTTTTAAAAAATAGACAAAGGGTGTGGAAGAGTGTATATGAAAGAGTGTAATTATAGCACTCTTCTCATAAAAATTGTATTGGAAAAAACACATATAGGACTGAAAAAATGCTCTTCAACTAAGGTCATTAAAATAAAGTCAATGGTTGGGGTGGGTAGTTCACATGGTTGAGCTAAGGGTAATAGTAGGTGAAGGGTCAGGGTTCGAACCTTAAGGAGGGATAATTTGTACTAATTTACTAACAACTAACATTTACCTATAAAAAAATTAAAATAAAGTCAAATCATACAGATCCAATTCTTTGCCTATATAAAAAAAAACAGATCTAATTAAAAAAATGTTTTGAGAAATATGTAATTAGAATTGTTCCATATAAAAGTAACAGTTGGTAAAAAAAATTATTTGTCCTGTCATGGAAAGGAACCTTACCACTAAACAAATCTAGAAGAGTGACACAGAAGTGGAGATTCCCATGTACATAAATACCAACATGTTGAAAGCACAAGAGTCAAGGCATGATGTCATTGTGCCATTTGTGATTTGTTTGTGTTATTAGACAAGTACTTGTCCTCATTCGCCATTCAAGAAGATGATTCATTTTCAAATCCTAAGAAAACATCCATCATTCTTCACCTTGTAAAATATTCATACAAATTCATATCTTTTGTACTCTTTTTTTCTTCCTTTTGTTTGAAGGAAGTAACGTGGAAATTCCTTCTCTTCTTCTTCCCATGCACTTGTCTGGGTTACGAGCATAGGAAGAAGCCATTGCATTGCAGAATCACTCTCTCTGTCTCTCTGTCTCTCTGTATGTGTGTCTGTATTTATCATGAAAAAGTCAATGACATGTTTGGGTGGTGCCATTGTGATCCTATGTTGCTGCATAAGACATGTCACATCTGATGCATTAGATCATCGTTACAAAGAAGGAGATTCAGTCCCTTTTTATGCCAACAAGGTGGGACCCTTTCACAATCCCAGGTCAGATTTTCAATCTCTCTCACTCTCACTATCATTTCTGCTTCAAAACATTTCAATCCCAATGTTCCTGAAATGATATTAGAGGGGGGAAAAACATTTTTTTTGGGTTGTGTTGTGATGGGGTTATTACCATTCTAGAATGAGATTTCCTCTGGGATTTGGATGCATTGGCTCTTTCATCCCAAAGTGTTGTTCTGAGTTTTATGTAATAAACATCCAATAACCGTGTCAATTTATGGTGTGGATTTAGAACATGTGCTAGAATGATGGCGCCAATCAAAACAATGTGTTGAATTCTGGTTTTCTTTGATCACTGAGAACTAGTCATTTGAATGAACCAATTGAATGAATTCTTCAAGCTGTGACATCAGTTATGACTTATTAATTATTATAGTGAGACCTCCAGTTTCACTGTAAAATCTCAAAATCAGATTTATTAGTTTGCTTTGCTTCAATGTCAAATTGTAGACAGTGTTCAATGTAAGCTTTTAAAGAATTCAAGCCACCAGGATGGCAGAGTTTAGCTCAAATTGTTTTAATATGACTTACCTTGATAATCAAGTAATGCTGTAATGTAACACATCTCTTCCATTTGATCACACACCATTTCATTCTATTTCTTTTACTAAAGTTTGATTTACTATTTTTTATGCGAAAGAATATTGCATTTCTGTTTCGCTGAAAGGCTACTGAATTCTTGAATTTTGCATTAGAAAATAATCTACATCCTTATGTATAAGAATGGATATTAAAATAGTGTAACACTTATTAATTTCTAAAGCATTAAGTTATCATGACTTTCTTCCTTATAATAGGCTGACTTTGATAATTCTTTGTGCTTTCCCTGATTCCTTTGAATGCCACAGTGAGACATACAGATACTATGACCTTCCCTTTTGCTCACCAGGTTAGCCAACGAGGATCATTCTTTTTCTTTTTCCCTTCATTTCCTACTATATTGTCTTTGTTTCTCACTACTCCTTATAATTCCAAAGCTTGTTGGATGCAGCTAATGTGGAAGAAAAGAAAGAAGATCTTGGTGAAATTTTGAATGGGGATCGTTTAGTTGTTGCTCCTTTTAAATTGGATTTCCAAATTGATAAAGAACCTGAGAGCTTCTGCAGAAAGAGGCTAACAAGAAAAGAGGTTGCTCAATTCAGATTTGCAGTCTTGAAGGACTATTTTTACCAGATGTACTATGATGACTTGCCAATTTGGGGTTTCCTTGGAAGATTTGACAGTGATGACAAAGATGATCCAACTGTGGCTACTTCAGTATATCTTTTCAAGCATGTCCACTTTGAGATCCTGCACAATAAAGATCGAATCATCGATGTTTTCATTCGAAATGATCCGAATGAAGTTGTGGACTTGACAGAAAATAGAGAAGTGAATGTGGACTTCACATATTCTGCTAAATGGACTCAAACAGATATTCCATTTGAGAAGAGGCTTGAGAAATACTCACAGACGTCCTCATTGTCAGACCACTTGGAAATCCATTGGTTTTCTATCATTAACTCATGTGTGACTGTTATCCTCTTGACTGGATTCCTTGCCATAATTCTCATGCGTGTGCTCAAGAATGATTTTGTCAAGTAAGAGAATCATTCTCATTCACTGATCTCAGCTGTGTGTATTTTCATTGATTTAGGGTTCTTAGGGTAATCAGCTTATGGAAATAAACGCTTATCACATAAGCATTTTTTCCTAAATATACTCAAAATAGATTATAGGTAGGTGTAAGTGCTTATTCATTTGTTAATCTGAGCAGCTTATGAAAATAAACTCCTTATACGTAGGTCATGAGCTATTTGCATATACTCTGCTAGACATTTGCATAAGTGTTTGTGAGAGTGGATGGAAGCTTATGCTATAAAATAAATTTAAATTAGCTCTTCCAACTGAGGCTTTGAATTTTTTAGCTTGTGGAACTTATTGCCTCAACTATTCCAAATATGACAGATTTGCTCCCGATGAGGAGGCACATGATGAACAGGATGAGAGTGGATGGAAGTATATTCATGGTGATGTGTTCAGGTACCCAAGATACAAGTCTTTGTTTGCAGCAGCACTTGGAACAGGCTCCCAGCTATTTACACTGTAAGTTAGTTAACCTCTCAATTACGTGTTCGGATTCTTTGCACTCAGGAAATCTTGCATTTGGTCAAGTTAGGGGGGTCCACAGTCGTCCGACCAAGATTGTATGGTTCAGATTTAAAGAAATTACTTTAAGTGTGTAGTAACTTCTTTAGTTCTGAGCCGACCAATCTTTATCGGACGACTGTAGACCCTAACTTCACCATCTAGGATTCTTGGACAGCAGGGAATTCGGGTACCTCAAGCACTTATCTTTCAAAGTTTTTTTTTTTTCTTGGCCTTGTATTGTTCAGCTCTTGTAACCATGTATCTTTGCTCCTGTTTCAGTGCAATATTCATCTTTATGCTAGCTCTAGTTGGTGTTTTCTATCCATACAACAGGGGAGCTCTGTTTACTGCACTTGTTGTCATATATGCACTAACATCTGGCATTGCTGGCTACTCTGCATCTTCTTTCTATTACATGATTGAAGGGAAAAACTGGGTACATCACCACACCTTTGACAGCATATATCATTGCGGCTCCACATACTTGTTTTGACTACTTAACTCAGTGTTCACATTCTTGCTAAATTTCTTCATGATAGCAGCATATTGTCTAGTTTACTGGTTTTGAAATCCCATAACTCTCCACATGGATCAAACAGATTCTTGATGATAATCCTAAACCATGTTCTTTTTTTTTACTTTCTAGTCAATGTTTTGATTAGGTAAACTGATAATCAAGGAATCTGTTTGATAAAAGCATGTCTGGAACAGCTTCGCGTTCCTCATAATCAATTCTAACACCCTGAAACTACTCACAAAAACTTCTCCCCTTAATTGATTTTGGCTTCAGAAATTAGAATCAATTGTAAAGAATTTCTAAACACATACTTAGTTGCCTTTCCCTTACAGTTACCACAGTTGAAATTTGAAAGAACACTGCAGAAAGCACAAGCCTAAATGAAACACACTGATCAAGTTTTGGTTTCTTGCTTGCCAGGTGAAAATTTTGGTGCTAACTGGGAGCCTGTTCTCTGGACCTTTGTTCTTGACATTCTGCTTTCTCAATACTGTTGCACTTGCCTATAACTCCACTGCAGCACTACCATTTGGAACAATTGTCGTTATTTTCCTCATATGGACTCTTGTAACCTCACCTTTACTAGTATTGGGTGGGATTGCTGGTAAGAATAGCCGATCAGAGTTTCAGACTTCCTGTCACACCAACAAGTACCCCAGAGAGATCCCACAACTACCTTGGTACCGTAGAACTCTTGCTCAAATGGCCATGGCAGGGTTTTTGCCATTCAGTGCCATTTACATTGAACTCTTCTACATATTTGCTAGTGTGTGGGGTCACCAGATTTACACCATATACAGCATTTTGTTCATTGTTTTCATCATCCTCTTGATTGTCACTGCCTTCATCACTGTAGCATTGACATACTTTCAGCTTGCTGCTGAGGATCATGAATGGTGGTGGAGGTATATGTATAATGCAACATCAAGAGTTCATCACTATTTTGTCTTGTAATTCAAGTTCCCCAATTCTTTAACTTATTCATTTTTGGCATAATTTCAGGTCTTTCCTTTGTGGTGGATCAACCGGCTTGTTCATATATGGGTACTGCATATATTACTACCATGCAAGATCAGATATGTCTGGATTCATGCAAACCTCTTTCTTTTTTGGCTACATGGCATGCATTTGCTATGGTTTCTTTCTCATGCTTGGAACAGTCGGTTTCCGGGCTTCTTTTATCTTTGTTCGTCACATATATTGTTCTATCAAGTGTGAATAGCCAAAAGCTCACTGGCATCTACCAGATGCTTTCTTTTCCTTGTTGTAGTGATACAGAAAAATGTCCTCAGTTCATATTGCAAATGGTTTACCAAGAGAGGATGATAGGAGAAGCTGAAAAAGTTGGCATGCTTTACACAATTGTTGAATCCCTGATTTCTTTCACAACATCAGATAGTTAGATAGTATGGTAAAACATACATGACAGTAGAGTAATCCACAAAATTCATTCCTTGGAAATATAGAAGAGAAACCTTTTTTGCACTTCTTTTTTCAGATAGTTTAGGCTTTCAGCATTGTATTATTTGCAACCTAATTGGTGAAATGATTCATTGGTACCTTTCTACTATCTATTATGTGCAATTTATTTGTCTTCTGGGGAGATTTACTGTGAAAGGTTAAAACTCTATCCATAAAAATTTGATATACTGCTCTAGAAGGAAATCGAAAAGATTAAAAATTAAGCCAAAAGGGGGGAAGAAAGCAAGCGCCATGCGATGTCTATTAAATTGAAGTAGACTCTTAAATAATTTTATGCTTATTTATCCAAATAAAGAAAAACCACTAACGATTTTCAAATGATGTACTCTAATTTTGATCCAAATTAGAATCCAAACTTTCCATCAATGGCATTTGTCCTACTGTACGCACAGTATAATAACATCAGAACATCGCAATCAAATTTTATCAACCTCCCGAAGGTGCTGCAAGAACTTTAACTCAATAAAAGTATTTAGTTTCAACTAATCAATGGAAGCATGGAAGTTTAGGAACATAGAACCATCTTTAGTCTAAAATTTGCGATTACAAAGCATGAAAATTCAATGCACCACGAATAAATTTTGGTATACATTATCTATATATGCTGATATAGATAGCAATGTCAGTCAAGAGATACAAGGCAGCAGCAGGGGAAGATCCAATATGCTTTTTTTGGTGAAAATTATCCAATATCTGATACAAGCATTCCTTTATATCTCTCAATACTTCCAACTAGAACCACCAAGTCTAATAACCTCTTCGCCTCCACTATCCCTTCTGGGAACTCTTTCCATGTTGGCATCTCCTTTATTATCACTTACATCTCCATACATATCTTTTAGTTTGGCTAGATTACTTGATGCAGATGTCTTCTTACTTGCTTCTCCCTGTGGACTGGAACGTGATTCAAATCGTACAGTCCCAGCTTGGCTCCGACTCCTGCTCCTGCTCCTACTTCTACTCCGGCTTCTGCTCCTACTACGATAGTGTTTACTACCATTAACGCTGCTGTGGTCATAATCCCGGCTACTTTCTCTATCTGAGTACCTAGACCTCCTATCATAATCATAACTCCGCACACTATCTCTTTCTCGCTCTTTATCCCTTCTAATTCTGTCCCTCTCATAATCCCTATCGTGGTCACGATCCCTGTATCTTTCACGGTCTCGCTCTCTGTCCCGGTCCCTGTTCCTATCTTGATCACGATATCTGTCCCTATCACGATCCCTATCCCTTTCATGGTCCCGATCCATATCCCTAGACTGTGACCGGGCTCGCTCCCTATCCCTATCAGGATATTCACGGCTCTGGCTGCGGCGACTACTTGGAGATCTCCTTACATCATCACTGCCATTTCTTTCATGAGGAGCTGGAGGTAATGTACGGCGGATAGGTGAAGAATCCCTTGTCGAGGCACGATGGGGAGCCCGCTGACCAAAAGAGACTGACAGGGCAGCTTTCACAGAAGGTGGTCTACGTGCAGTGTCATCAGAACCATGACGGGTGGTTTCCCCTGTTGTGCCAGCATGTGTAGTAGGATGCTTCAACTTTTCCAAATAAGACACAATCTGCCGCATTACAGGAACTGGGATGCGAGGAAAGAGTGTATCGAAGTAGTACTGCAACAACAGAACAGAATCATCAATGTGCTTCCTTACAGTGAAGTTGTATTATCAGGAATATAAAGACTCAAATAAAATTTGGGCATTGCATCATTGAATTGCCAGAGAAAATGCTTGTGTACCATGCACGATACAAAATTAAAAAAAATTAAAAAATCAACATATAGAACACAAATATGACAACTGCTATGAAGAGGTCGCAACTTAACCCAAAGAAACAGTAAGTAGCATTGATTATATACAGACTACTCAGAAAGAATAGTAAGAACAAGATTGTGCACATGTCCGGTTACTAGGATAAGGTTAGGAACAGCAGAAAAGTGAGAATCCTAATTGATCAGAAAGACAAAATTGCAAGAGTAATTATGAAGCCAATCCATATATACAATAATCAAAAATTGATTAAAAAATCCTATTGAAAGAATTTACTAGGGAATCAAATAGAGCAGCGTAGTAGAAGCGTTTGAAGTCATGTCCAGAGTCCTTCCTTTCATTAAATTTAAAAGGATGATCAGATATTCAGAATTTCATATTTTAAAGTTCTTGAACTTGCTACTTCTATATTTAAACCAAGAATATGAATATGTGTGAATCATTCAATTTCAAAACATCATTTAGGAACATAAAGCCCCCCCCTCCCCCAGCGCTTTCCAGTAAGAGAAACAGGTACCCCATATCCCAGAAAAATATTCATTTATGGAAAAAGAAAGGGTTGCCATTGCCCAAAATATCATAAATCTTTGGTACTGCTTCACAGTTCTCAGCATACTGTATCAATTCAGAAAGTCAGCAATCAGTATTCTAAAACCCTCTTACAATTAGACACCAACAAGCCAGCCATTACAAAGAACTTCAAACTACCTCTCGCGTCTAGACCTCGGAACAAGGAACATGTCAACTAATCGAGTATAAAAGTATATGCAAAAATGTCAGCAAGTTCTTTTATAGTAATCAAGTATAAGAGTACATGCAAAAATGTTATGCAAATGGCATGGTAATATTAACATGAATAAAAGACATTTGACAATGAACCTCCCATGTTACCGGATGGACAGCTGCGCATTACATAATAGTAGTTAGTATGTGTCTACATGATAATAGTGCCATGCCAGCAGATGTTACAAATTATTTCTTTTATGTTATAACTATCGAATACACATATTGCAATTAGAAATAAATTATTCACCACTCTTGCCTAAATCATTCTCCGAAATCTCAAAGAAATTAAGCTACATAAAGGATAACCTTAAAAGAATAAAAGACAAATAGAACAAACAGGAATAAATACTCCTCCCGAGACTTAAAAACATGTCAACTGCAGACACAAGTACTGAAGGTGTAAAAGTGAGAACTGGATTTATCTAGCATTATGCAAAAGAAAGTTATCATCGCAAAAAATCAACTGGTACATAAAATTTGCAGGTGAGACAAGAATATAAAATTGTTGATATGAAGGACAAATATTAGCTAAACCTCCAAAGGACAATGAAGAAAAGATGATACGACAGATGGGAAAAAACTCATTTTGGTCCCCGAAAGATACACTTGTTATTAATTTGTCCCTGATACTCTCCTTCGTTCTTGATTTTCAATAACAGACACTTTTTTTTCATTCCAAATTCAATCTTTATTCTTGGTTTCTCAATCTCCCTATGTCTAGCAATTTGATCCCTCAAGTTCAGATATACTAATGTCAGTAATGTGCAGACTCGATGGAAGATATGAAGTACTGGGGATTCGTATTTTGAGGGATCAACCTAATCTTAACAGAATTAATTGATAACTTCTGACTTTCAGCGACCAAAGTAAGTTCTACTCTAAAACAACTAGATGAAGAAAAACCTCACTTCTAACTGGAAACTAGAGTGTAGTGATCTTAGAAAAAGATAATAAAAAAAACCGTGAAAGAAAAAAGGAAGATACTTTTGAACTAGTACTTATCAGAAATTACTGGTAGGTGTAAAATGTTCATGTCCAAAGATACTGAAAGCACCTCATACTGTTACTCCAAATTATGGAATGAGGACGAACGTGTCTGCATTGGCCATCTTGGGATGCATCTGGGTTCTGGTTGCAGAGCTCTGAACACAGAACTCTCAGTTTAACTAGTCAGCACTTGAGTCAAATGTTTTTTTCCCATTGCCCTTGTATGACATTACATCTAAAAATCTCTATATCAAGGGGTCAGGGTTTATTTGCTCTTATCATGTAAATGCAATTAATTGTCTACAAGCAAAATCAAAGCATGAGTCGAAAGAGGTTAAACTAGGAACCATGCTCTCAAGTAAACTTTAGACAGATATATTATAATAAGAACGAACCTGTCCAAGGAGCAAATCACGGATATATACACCCATTGTAGTCATTCGTCCATTAGATCCAGGAGAAAATTCCTGTAATAAAGGACCATAATTTTAATATAAATAATAACTTGCATAGCACTTTCAGATGGTATCACAAGAATAGATGATAATTCAAGAAAACTGAAACCCAACAAGTAAACTATTATTCTTGGAAAAAGGACCATTTACGCACAAAATATAAATTAATAACAAAATCTTTATAGATTTGTTTAAAACTACATCTGGCACACAAAAAGTATTGACAAGGCAAGCTATTTGCATAGTTCCATAAATAGTGGTTAGCCAAGTAGAAAATAGAATATTACGAAAAATTAAAGGTGTGTGAGTGTGACATCAAAGTTCCAACACCTTGATCAAAATCCTTGTAGATAAAATCAAATTTGAGTCATGGGGGAAGTGCATGTAAATGCAAAAACGACAACATTCGATTTATTTTAAGTCAAATAATGAAAAAAAAAACAAATATAATTATCAGAGCACAGTAAGAAGAAAGAGACAATAGATCAAAAACCTAATAAATGTCAATGGACGATAGACTTCTGGGTCTTTGGATCAAAAACCATATCCTCATACCTCATCATCCTTTATATATGGTTCAAACCAGCTCCACAGAGTCTTTGGATCAGCAACATATCTCAGATAGAGAAATCCCACCTATAAACAATAAAAGGAATCAATGCAAAGCATAAGATAAACAGATAGGAAATAAAAACAACCAAGAAACTTGACATGGACCCAAAAAATTAAAAAATAATGTAGAAAAGCAGCTGAAGAAAACCTCTTATTATGATGCCAGGTAGAATACAACCAAATCATCCATTGTCTCATTAAACAAAACTCGAGATCAGGAGAAGGAAGTACAAGATGCAAGTTAGTGCCTTCCTAACATCGTGAAAATTAGAAGTAAAAAGGCAGAGATGTAATTGGTGCATTGAAAAAATCGTTTAAGCATATGATCCTATGATATATCTACTATCTCCTAATCTTAACTACCTTACATTGGAAATTCAACAAACCCACTAACACACTCAACTCAGACTCAATTATGATAATTTAAGATATATTACAACAAGCAAGTGAATCATATACAATCAAAACAAATTGTATCATGAGTCATGAGAATTAATCTTCTCTTGACACACAAGATGGCCAATTATGAAGGTAAGTATGAATTCATCAGATCCTACAAATATATAATTATGAAAAAGATATTCATGCATAAAGCAAAAAACAAAACTACATCCACAAACAAAAATGAACCACAATGAACACACGATTTTTTCATTTCTCACCACTTAAACCAGAAAAGTCCCCTATACATTTTCAGGAGCTTCTACATACATACCGCTCTTATGTAAGGAGAATCAGGGTGTTTCAACAGCCCGTGCATTTGTTTGACAGTGAGCTTCATCGTAAAGAACTTGTAGAGAAGACAGAAAGAAGTCGAAGGACCACGACAATTCCCCGTCATCCACGGTTCCACATGATCAACTTGATTGTAGATCTCATCAATAACTTCATGGTATGTTTTTAAGCGATAGAGCTCCTTGAAGTAATCAGACGACAGAATATTCATGCAAAGAACTTTCTCAAGCAAGGACTCAATCGGCCTGCCAGACGTCTGTATCTCCATGATGGGTCACAAAATAAGTCACTACTCCCCAAGTTAGAATTTCAAAATATCAACTTTCAGCACCAATATGAAGTCACAATCCCATTCCTACACCAGAAAAGAAAACAAGAGTGTCAAAATTCAAACTAGAAATAAAATTACAGTAAAGTGAATGTAACAAGAAAAAAAAAAGCCTATAGTTTGATTTCAATTTTCAACCACAAGTACACCTATTAGAGAAAGACACAAAGTTACTTATTTTCAAAGCAAAAAAGCTCATTTGCTGCAAAAATTATAACAAATAATGAAAAAACAAAAACACACAAAATTTAACATATTTGATTGAAATAAATCCGCTGAAAGAGACAAACTTTATCTACTACTACCAATAATTCCGCTAATAATTCACTAAGATAAAATAAAAAACCTAAATGAATGAAATCAGCAAGTTAATTGAAACCATATTCAAGACATGAATTGAAATCAAAAAGAAGAAAGGTGCACAATCACAGGCGCGTGAAGAACCCTAGAACCGAACAAAATTGAAATCCCCTTTATGCAGAATTGTTGAAATTTGGTAGAAATTGAGATTTGGAATTTTGAAAAGAAACAAGGTGATGCAGAGGGAAAAGGTGAAGAAACAAGGGAAGCGCGCAAAAGCGAGTTACAGAGAACGCACCAATTGAGAAGACAGAAAGGGGGTTACGAACCCTAGTTCTTGATGCTGAACGCAACCTGTAGCAAGAGAGGAAATTTCAATGTGTCTTTGGCTTCAGGTTATGTATTGTGTGGACCGGACCAGTGCCACCCGACCGGCTCACATACATGTATTATTCCTAGTGTGATTTATTTAATTTAAATATGTTTTTAGTCTTGTAAATATTATAGCAAATATTTTTTAGTTTGGAATTTCTATAAATATACATCTTTTTTAACAAATAAATATATGTTGTTATAGTCAGGAATGATGCGCCGTGTTTCTTCATCTCATATTGGAAAACCTGGTTGACAGGTCACATTTTGGGAAGATTCATGAATGAGTCTGGCTTAGATTGGCCGAGGTTCTTTACGTCGGCTCTCTTAGCGATTTGGCGTGTAAGGAATGATATGGTCTTCACAGGCATCTCCCACAACTCGTCTTGTATTTGGAGCTTTATTTGTTCGTTGGGAATGGAGGATATTGTGACTGAAACGATGTTGGGTCCGTGGCTAGGTCAGCAATCGGATTGGCTCACGAGGAGACCGGTTTGTGACAGGTCTTAGCGGTGGTCGAAGCCGCCGGTAGGGTGGCTCAAGATGAACGTTGGTGGGGCGCTTTCTAGTACCTTTCTGGCCAGTTGCGGTGGGGGTGGTCCGAGATGAATCAAACTCTTGGAAGATGGGTTTTAGTCGAAACCTTGGAGACATGGCCATCTCCAATGCGTTTGTGATCGAGCTGCTAGTTGTCAAGTCTAGTATGGACCTGATTATCAGCATGGACCTACCTCAAGTGATCATTGAAAGTGATTCCATAGAGGTTGTGAAATTGCTGAATGATGGGGAGGTCACGGATCACCAATATGAGCAGATTGCTCATGACATCCTGCAGCTCAAGATCGCTCATGGAGTTATCGTTGTTGCTTATTCACCTAGGGAGTCTAATTGTTTAGCAGATTATATAGCTAAGGTGGGTCTTTCCCTTCCGCTCGGGACCCATTCCTCTAAGTCTCCTTTTGGTGAGTGTCACTCCTTGCTCAGGCGTGATTTGGAGGTTCCCAACCCTCATGTAGGGTCTGTTTCTTAGTTGTCTTTTTTGGGGCTACGCCTCTCATTGTAACAAAAAAAAAATACACGTTATCTTTTTAGTCTTTGTCATTTATTTTTGCTCATATGAACGGAATAGTGGCTCACTAATCTTATATGAATTTTTTTAATCTGATTTGAAAGTAATGTGTCACACAATTTGATTTGAAGTCAATTACTTGTTATACGATTTGAATTGAAGTTTCAGAGATCCATGTGCTTCACACTAGCACAACCGGTGTGGCGGTGAATTGTGTTAATGAGTGAGTTCCACGGTGTCAAATAAGATAAAATATTTCAAGTAGGAAGATTAAGTCACCATTCAGTGAGTCGCATATGAAAACTTAACGGTAGGGATTAAAGAAGATAAGAATATATAAATAATTAGGAATTAAGAACTAAGAAATATCTTTTTATATTTTTTAGAGACTAAAATCAATCGTTACTGTATTTTCAGGGACTCGAAAACATATTTAAAATTTTAATTTATTGCCAACACGAGTTGGAATAAGTGACCATAGGGCCCGAGTTTAACTTTCAACTTTCACCTAAGGGCTTGATCCCATCCGTGCAGTAAAATTTAGTTGGAGAGCAATTATCCTCAATGAGATCATTTGACGTTCTTGGGGTCATGTTACTGTGCTAGCATAACGCGGAACCGCTTGCAATCAACCATGCATACCCATAAATGGGTCTCTGTTAATCTCTCTGGTATGTCATTGATAGTTTGCCCGATAGTGTATATGTGTTTTCTCTCATTTCTACCATTTTATTCATCGAAAAAGATTTATTTGATTTTATTATCTAGAGATTGATATTCATTCAGTATTAATTATATTACACAATTTTAATACATCATAAAATTTGAAACTATCAATATTCATAATTTATACGAACATGAAAAATGAGGAGAAGGAGCATAGGAGAAAAAGGTTGAAGTATGAGTAAGAGGTTTTACAAGCCTTTATTTATAGGTTACTGACGAATTTACACATCGATAATCGATCTACTGGGAAGTCATCTGGTTGCATCATTTAATTTTCCAGAATCTATGCAAATACTTCATCCTGCTCATTCATTATCATTATTATCCTCTTTGCGTAGGAATAACTAGAATCGGGCTCACTGATGGTCTCATACTTTCTTGTGCTCATGTTTAAACTGAGCAAGAACTTCTTCCAATCTTAAAGTTGCGGGTTGATACGGAGGGTTGATCATTTGATAATCGATGGAAAGAATAGGTTGAGTAAAGGAGTGAACTCCTCCATTATTGAACTGACCATAGCTCCTGAAAATTCTCTTTTAAGAATATTAAAGGAGATGTTCGCTCAGAAGAAAAAAAAAGAATATTAAGGGAGAACTAATTAAGTCCACCATCTTTGTTTTGATTTTGATTTTATTTCTTTCAAGGTCAAACTAAGTAAACAAAAGTAAAACAAATATTGACTTTGATTTTATATTTTTCTTGCATACAGAAATTGTGGGAAAACGTCTAAAACTAAGACAGTAACTAAAAACAAATATGAAGAAAGTTTTATGGAAAATCAAGAAAATGGAAAAACAGAACAAAAATGCTTAGGCAGAAAAATATTATTACTACTATTGATATTACACAACAACCCCCAAAATCAGTACCCTAGGTGGCTAGATTGAACATCAAAGAGCAAAGGAAACAACACCACGGATTCTTATAGTATAAACACAGGATTTAGATAATGCATCAAACTCATGAAACCAGTGTGGGGCAACAATGACTCACATTAATAAAACAACAGAGAAAAATATACAATTTCTAGATTAAAACTCAAAAAATAATTTTACAGTTCAGACAATCTTAACATATGATAATCTGAAAATTTTCACAATAAACAGACTTACTCACACAATTTCTTAGGTGAGAATGCTGCGAAAACCAGTAGCAATGTAGCATATCACTTCAAGAAAGAATGAAAGCATCCATTATCATTCCTCATAATTTTCTCCTGGCCTTCTTAGAAAGTATTCAGAAACGTCCAATAATTCCTTGGTCTCATGCTTCATGAGAAATAATTCTCCTCTAATATTTTTGGAGTATGCTTGGACTTCGCATGTATGATGTTCTTAATTAGATATAGTTTAGTTCAGCTCCAATAATTTAGTCAGTTATAACAGCTCAACTGAATTCTCTAACAGATTCGGTTGAGGCTAACCTCCTGTGGAATATCCCCGAAGCTTTCTCTGTTATCCCACAAAGCTAGTTCAATCTATAATACATAAAACATACACAGAATATTCACAATAAATGAAATTGGAAAGAGTTCTCAAACCTCATTCTCCCTTTCCTTCAATTACTGTTTCTTCTATGTCATCAGAGCTCAAACCTCTGATACGCTCAGTTTATCAACCTTCAAATGATTGCTCACCCGTGTCTGTGGCTCAAGCATGTGCCTTTAGTAACCTTTTCTCAGCTAGTGTCAGTTGACTAGATAAGAAGAACCTTCTCATATGGAAGCCACAGTTCGAAGGTCACCAATTGCACCACAGGTATCGTAATCACAGCAAGAGCTATTAAGGAGACAAGACTAAAAGTCCATTCTTGAAACCTGGCCAAAAGTTACTGAGAAAAATGTGCAATCAGCTTAAACCCTCCCTACCAATGCTTTTCAATGTGCTGTATGCAAACAGCAAGCAATCATTAAGCAAGCTAACCTTTTCATCCGGGGAAAGTAACTGTTTGTGCATGTTGTACGCTGCAACCGTTGAAAGGTCAATGCATGTTATGTTGGTTGTCCCATCCTTATGAAACTCTTCACACATTTCCAAGTTTCCTCATCCAAACTCCAGGACCTACAATTGATCTTCATATCATCAATATTCCATCAAATATTAATACCTGAGTAGCGTTTGTTTCCAGTTATACCAATGTATTCTAGGAATATAATGATGGGAATGATATTCCAAGAAATTTTAGAAAAATGTGTTTGGTTAACATGAAAAAAAATCATAGGAATGTGACAGTTACTTTTTTTGACATCTCTCATGGGAATGAAATTATGAGAATGTGGTGGGAATGTGTCTTTCCCAAACCCTTTTGTGGGAATGAAATCATGGGAATGTGATGGTTATATTTTTTCCCAAGGAATATTTTATGCCTGCAAATATTTTTTGTAACATTATAACAAACAATAATATCCATTCCCAACATATATATTTCTGTGAGGCTTACCAAAAATATATATATATATATATATATATATATATATATATTTCTGAGTGTGCTTATGTAACACTACTAAACATTAACACATGCAACTTGCTCGGCTTCCATATTGTTTTTAAGGATTTTATTTTGATCAACTGGCAGCATAATATGTTTTTTCACTGCTAATTAATCTGTATTGTGAGTGTGCCATCTTTTTAAAAGAACAGTTAGAAGCTATGTTGTCAGTCCTAGATCTTGGCGCGTAGCGGCCAACCCAAAAACTGGGATAGCGGGATAGTGAATTTGTTTGTGTTTTGTTTAATTTATACTATTTACATAAATAATAAATTAATGAAAAATATTACTAAAAATTCATAACATATTCATTCTTTTATAGTAGCAAACTAGCAATAAAAGTCATCAGTCTTGAAAAAAGTCATACAACTAAAAACCATAAAAACAACAAGGAAAATAAGAGTTCCTAGCTACAAAATAAATCATCAACCATCATCTTCTAGCATTGGCCTTTCATCTTTTTCACCATCAGTTGTGTCAAGAAACAGAGCAGAACAGAATAGCAGAACATAGCAGAAGCACGCCGGGCATCAGGTCCCGGTGGTCGCCAAAGGGTCACGATGGTCATCGGTCGGTTGTCGCGCTTGAGAGAGCAAGGACGAAGAAGTCTTGCTCGAGAGTGCAGGAAAGTGGGGAGAGGCTCACGATCTCATCCTCCCATCTAGGGGATATTTTTTGCCATTTTCATAAAGTGCAGACCCTCTCACTATCACGTCGGGATCGCGCGCAAAATGGGCCGCAATCTCGACCACAGCACTGAAATGAGACATAATGGTGCTTGCCGTCCCAGTGTATGGCCGTGACACTACGGGTACGATCGCGCCGGGATTGACAATATAGGTTAGAAGCTTTGTTGGAAGTAATTATGAAGTTACTATAATAAAGTGACACTTTCTTATAATTGATGGTGTAACGAGTTTTGAATCAACAATTACATTGCTGTAATTTGGAGCAATGAAGCTTATTAGGATTAGAAAATGGGACAAGATAAGGCCCCAAGTAGCTAAACTACTAATTAATTAATAATATAACTCTAAGAATTTGGGTTAGGCATAACTCTAACCCAAAAGCTAGCTTAGGGATTGACAATATAGGTTAGACGCTTTGTTGGAAGTAATTACGAAGTTACTATAATGAAGTGACGCTTTCTTATTATTAATGGTGAAACAAGTTTTGAATAAACAATTACATTACTGTAATTTGGAGCAAATGTTGTTTACCATTTATAAACACTTATTTAGTCATATCTCTAGTCAATGTGAGACTTTTTTAACACAACCCCTCATGCCCAGGGTTGAACATGTGGAGCGTAGAATTTGCAGAACTGAATATCTACGGGTGACCCACATATAGATAGTCTCCAATAAACAGAACTAGGCTTTGATACCATCTTAGAATTTGGGTTAGATTTAACTCAACCCCAAAAGCACTTACTAGGTCATATCTCTAGTAAATGCAAGACCTTAACACACCCGCTCACGTCTAGGACTAAACATCTGGAGCATGAAATTTTTTAGGAATGAATATTTGCGGGTGGCCCATATATGGGTGGTCTCTAATAAACAAATGTAGGTAGGCTCTAATACCATGTTGGACTTATTAAGTCATATCTCTAGTCAATGTGGGACCTTAACAGTAACAGCAGTAATAGAAAGAACCAGAAGTAAAACATCTTTTCAGCAAATATGCTTAAGTCCATACCAGGCTGTTGGATCCCTTTCTGGTGTATCATTGGCTGACATAAACTCAAGCCACAAGTTCAAACATCAAGTTATCAAATGTTTTATACACAATCCAACAACCTACAAAGTAAGATATGTAACAAATTTTTAATATCAGCATCAAGAGAGCAATTTCTACACCTATAAAATGGAATGCACTAGCATTTAAACTGGTTATATTGGGTTTCTTGCTTGATTGTTTTTCATTTCAATTTTTATTTTTCATGAATCTTAAAATGTATGTCTTAAAAACAGAGAATGCTAAATAAAGCACAACTCCTAAGAATGAGTTAACATTGATCAATGCAAAGATTTTGCAACTAGCGACAGTGCGACACAGTCAATTTACCTAAGAACATTCTATGTGGGTGGTTGAGGAATATCAATGAGATGATTGAAGGAATAAGGGAAAATACATGCAAAGAAGAATTCCAAGTCAAGTAATCAACATATGATAATATGGCTTGATGCAGTTGAACAAAATATTATCTACTAAGTACATTAACTAAAAATTGACATTAAGAAAATTTAATCAATATATATAATTTAATGAAGAATATCGAGGATAATTAGTGTTTAGTACAAGTATATGGAACTTGACACATAAAAACTTGTGCCTTTCTAATAGGAGAGTAGAAATTATGTTTTTCCATTTGTAGGTGAAACACAACAACTTCTTTATATGGAATTTTTTATTTTTTTGATAAGCTATATGGAATTATATAGAACTATGTTAAAGCTTAGAATGCAAACTGACGTGAAACAAACTCTAGTTAACTATACCTTTTACTCCATGTAGTTCTTCCAAGTTTGATATTTGAGTTCCATCAAATGCTTATATTACCTGAAATTTAATAAAACAAGAAAAAAAGTTATGGATGCTGTAAGTGACAAGTAATGGTAAACATATAAAATAAGGCAGACGCATATAAAATTCACAATTCCAAAAGGCTTTATTCATCCAGTCCAAATATTATGAGATATCTTTCATATAATCTAACAACTATTTTTATTGAAAATGATCCAAAACCAGAGGCTTGAAAACAATGTAAATAAATATCTTTTCAAAATAAGTTAAACCTTTCACCAAAATGTACAAATGATAATACCATTAACATAAAAAAAGATTCAGTGTAGAAGACTGAAAAGAACATGAAAACTAATCATGTACTTCTTTTAAGTTTTAACATGACATTCAAGCCCTTGTATAAACTCAAGTGGCCATAAACACACACAAAAAAATCTAATGTTATTGAGGTTTTCGGGTTTCTTTTTTGAAGATTTCTCCTTTACTATAATCTTTTAATGATGAGTAACTAATGACATTTTCTTTTCTCTTTTCCAGCCTAAAGTAGGTGAGTAACCATGGTTATGACATTATGTATTGTGACTACATGAGGTTAGATTATGATATGACAAGGCTTTCTCCTAGAGCCACTAGATCCCCTAGCATGAGTAGAAAGTACCTAACTGGTTATCAGTTAGTAGTTGAGTTAGCATATATAGGAGGTGAATACACCTCAGTTAGGTAGCTTTTGAGAAGTTAGGTACTGGAATAACTGATTCATAGGGAATCAGTTGGAAACTATCTCAGAAATTGTATATTCCCTCTTCTCTGATTGGAATCTCAGTCATTTTGGACAAGAGTTCTTTCCTTTTCTGTGTTCATTCTCTTTCTGTTGAAGGTACCAGTTCTGACAGATTAGCCTTTAATTTAGGAGTAGTGAGTGTTCAATGAAACTATTCTAAATATTTCATCAACAGCTGATAGCGTTCCGTGTACTTCAAATCGGGTGAGGTGTAATATTTAAGGAAATTTGGAGTTGGGTCACATAAACAAAACTCAAGGTAGTTAAGTGTAAATTACTCAAATGTTTAAAAGATATTTAATCTAAACCAAAGTCAGGTTTCTTTTGGTTATTAAAAATTCCATGGTTAAACCAAATTCATGCCGAATACATATTTCTACTCTGCTCTCTGCTGGAAGGCTCAGATGCAGACATAAACTAAGTAATTCAGATTTCAGTGCGAACACTTATGGAATAGAAAGTAACCAGAAAGAATAAAAGTATTATTATTTTAAAAAAAAAAGAATCGACATAAAATAATTTGATAGAGGAGGGGAAGTATTTGCCAAACAACCAATTATCTCAAAAGCTTAAAGTTGTTGGCTAAGGGCCACATGAATGGTTTTACATTATTACTTCTAACACGCCCACTCACGCAAGGTCCTATTTGGACTTGAAGTGTGGACAATGCACAAGTCCACCTACCATATGTTAAAATTCAACCTTTTATTAGAAGAATTGGGGGAGGCAAGGATTGAACTCTAGACCGCTTGGTCATAGAGACTTTGATACCATGACAAACAACCAATAATCCGAAAAGCTTAAGTTGTTGGGTAAGGGCCACATGAATGCTTTTATATTATTATTTCTAACAATATTCAAAAAGAAAAGACAAAGTACAACTTGAAGAGTACAAGTGACATAAAAAACGGAATTCTATTCATGAACATGCACTACAGAAGAAGAAGGACTTGAGTTTATTGAAGTAAAGCTACAAGAATGATTCCTAGGTAGTCGAGAGACTCAACTCTCCCAATTTTACAATTAAATGATTTGGCTCTTCTAAGGTGAGGGAGCCACTTCATATGGTAAAGTAAGCTGTCACAACCATTGATCGAGAAATGAATGATTGAGATTTAAAGAACACCATAGTTTGTTGTATATGTGAAAGTATATGATCACAATCATACCCGTTGATTGAGAAATCAATGGTTATGATACCTTACTTTACCCTCTTAAGTGGTTCTTAGAGGGGCAAAATCCTACAATTACAAACCTGACCACAAAGAAGAAGTCCCTCGCTACCTCTATGCTATAACACTTCATCTCTCACTCTCTAACTAACTTCCGAAACTAAGCAACTAGCTAACTATCAAAGAAAGGGGTTACCTATCATCTATAATCATATATTAAAAAAACAAACCTACCCTTGCCAAGGTTGTATAGTAAAATGTTCTGTGTCCTTTTTCGGAAGGCAGTTTTGAAAAATGACTGATGTTCTTATCAAATAGGTTAGGAATAACATTTGCAGCAGTGGATTGTGGCTTCGGGGGATAATGCTTGTGGGCGTAAGCTGTTTCAGGCTGAGAAAAAAGATGCTTCATTATTTGTAAGTTGTGGTAATAAGTTTTCTGCGAGACTGTGCCAGTCTTTTCATATTTATCATATATGTGCATGGTTAAAAGTTACAAAAATAAAGAAAATCCTTGTTCACTCACATGTACTAAGAAGATAAAACCTTTTTTAATATATACAGTTTTGATGTGCAAAGAAATCCCACCCGCATTTTTTTTAAAACAAAATCCCACCCACATTTATACAGTATACATATAAAACCTTATCTATCCTAATATACAAACAACTAGGGATTTTACAGACCTGAATAAGCTTCATCAGAATCATAGTCATATTCAGCTTCACTGCCGATTTCATACTCAGCTTCACTTCCAGTGACATCTTCAGTTTCAGAATATTCTTCTGAGTTGAATGTGGATTTCATTTCTTGGCTAACTAACTCAGAGAGGTCCTTCCTATTGCAAGTTTTATAGGCATCTATCATAGCCTTGTACAAAGACTCATTCGGCTCAATCTCTCCATAATCTAATTGGCTATATACCCGTTTCACACCTTCAACCATGCCAGCTTTTCCATAACAAATAACCAGATTTATATGAGTTACAAGGTCAGGTTCCATATGCTTATCCCTCATTTTCATATATAAATTCAAGGCCTTACCAATATCACCAGCTGAACCATATGCATAGATTGCCACATTATAGGCGTAAGAGTCAAGATCAACCTCAGATTCTATGAATGTTTGGGCAGATTCAAGTGCCAAAGTATGCATACCAACTAAGGAGTACAAAGCAGTGAAGGTTGCTTGTCGAGCATAAGGTTTCCCCTCCTGGTAAGATGACTCTAACTGTTCTGCTGCTTCAATAGGAAAACCTCCCTTCTTCAATATAGTGAATAACACTTTAAAAGTTCCATCATTTGGCAAGAGCTTCTGAGATATCATTTCATGTATTATTTCACCACACTCGTAAAATTGCCTATTAGCAGCATAACACACCAGTACCTTGTTATACGAAACACAATCCCTCAGTAAACCCGACAGTTTCATCTCCTCAGCTAACTCGATGGCCTCATCAATCAGACCCACATCTTTATAAAGATACATCATTGTTCCATATGAAACACAATCTGCCCAGCCCATTTCTTTCAAATTTTCAAAAGCCAACTTGGCTTCAGATACCAAGCCGAGATCTGCAAAGAGAGTAATCATACTATTACAAGCAACTAAATCAAGACCTCCTTCCATGTTCTGCATCTTCTGGTAGATGGCTTTCGCTCCGTCTAAGTTTCCAACTTTACAATAGGACTTCAATAGAGCTGTTAAGACAACTAAATTTGCTGATAATCCAGATTCTTCCATCATGTGGAAGTATTTGAGTGCCTCTTCAAGACTACCATGCTCTGAAAATCCATCTATTATAGATCCATAAACAATCTCATTTGGTTTCACTCCAGCACTTAGCATTTCATGATACACACTTACTGCATCAGACAGCTGACCAAGACGAGCATAGCATCCAATAACAGCAGAAAAAGTTTGACAATGAGGCTTAAACCCCATTTCCTGC
The DNA here is from genome assembly GCF_012489685.1 of Lotus japonicus. NCBI lineage: Eukaryota > Viridiplantae > Streptophyta > Magnoliopsida > Fabales > Fabaceae > Lotus > Lotus japonicus. The sequence goes on along the minus strand of NC_080041.1, from coordinate 14,965,472 downwards.
ATTTCAACTATGAGGTCCCTTGCTTGGTCCACTAAATCAGCACCAGATAACATTTGAATAAGAGAATTATAAGTGCTATCAATAGGCCAAGTCCCGTGGTTTTTCATTACCTTGAAGAGAGAAACAGCTTTCTCATACAGTTTTGCCTTGCCATATGCTTTGATCATGACATTGTACTCTAAGATGTCCCTTGACTGTCCTGCCATGTCCCTTTCCCTATAAAACACATTCTCCGCTTCAGCCCAGAGTCCCTTTTCAGCAAAAGCATCCATAATTGCAGCACATATAATTGATGATGGTTCCCTATTTAATTGAAACTTACGCAGCATGTCATTTGCTTTATCAAGAGCCCCTTCATTAATATACATCTTGACAATACCAGGAAGAGAATGCACATCAACAGAAACAGAAGATTTGTCCATTTCATCAATTAAGGCTTCCACAGCTTGAACCATGTTCTTTGCGCATAAAGCACTGAGAAGAGCTCTGTAAGTTACAACATCTGGGAAGAGCCCAACCTCTCTGATCCTTCTATAATAATCACGAGCAGCGTCAATATTCCCGGCTTTAGCATACAAAGACAAAAAAATGTTATAAGTTTTTGTATCAGGAGATATACCCTTCTCTTCCATTTTACCAAGCAAAGTTTCAGCTTCCGACATGTTACCATTACTTCCAGAAATAAAGATCATAGTGTTAAAAGTGTATGTATCCACAGCCACTCCCGATTTCAACATATCAGCAAAGACATCAGCAGCGTCTTTTAGCCGCCCGGCCTTGCCATACAAATCTATCAGGGTATTGTAAGTGGAAGCGAGCCGCGGTTTCTGGGGAGCGCTCTCTGCATTCGATGAAGCCATAGTATTAGAAGCAGAAATTCTCCCACCTATCTTAAATAGCTCAGTGGAAAGAAAATGCTTGAAACTAATAGGTATTGTTCTAGAACCACTGGCAGTACTAGTAACAGTTAAAGAATCCAAATCAAGATCATCTAACTCAACCTTCCCAGCACACCAATCCTTGTAAAACCTATCCGCCCTATCGAACTCCCCCACATTCTTCAAGACCTTAACAACCGTACTCATGGTAACCTCATCAGGGAAAAAACCTCTCATCCTCATATGCTTAATCCACAAAAGAGCTTCTTTCACAAGACCCGCTTTCCCATACACATCAACAAGCATGCTGTAAGTGTTGTTTGTTGGCAAAACACTGTTTTTCGCCATCTCTATCCAACAGAGCCTCAACTGGTCCCATTGCTGAGCTCTACCCAATGCTCTAAGCACCACATTATAGTGAATCACATTAGGAACATACCCTTTCTGAGCCTTAAACCACTCAAAAACCCTCACAAGACGTTCCCAGCTACCCTGTTCCTTGAGAATAACAGTGATTTCTTTTGGACCTAGATTCTCACCAAAGGAATCAAGGGCTTCTGAAACATCACTGGCCAACTCCAATGACCTCAAAATTGAAGGCAAAACACCCCCATATTTCTTCTTCTTCTTCTTACTACTACTACTACCTTTTGTGGAAGATGAAATTTTTGTGGGTAAAGGTAGAGTCTTTGAGTGGCAACAGCTCAAAGGAGGAAATACCCACCTCACATTCAACGGTGGGAACTGACCCCAGAAAGGTTTTGTGGAAATATTGGTGAAATTTGAAGAAGACAACGAGGAAAATGAAGAACTTACATAGAATTTATCTGCACACGACATGTTTGATGTGTGGCCGCAAAGGCACGACCAGTGAAGCTGGAAGAAGAAAGGGAGGTTGAAGGAAAACGGCGGTGAATGGTAGGAGAAGTATAGTACAGGCTCAGCAAATGGGAGGTACTAGCACCAATTAGTCCTTACAGTTTTGACTATGATAGGTTTATGAAATTTGTGAAATTGCAATTTGCAAAGAAGAACCATTTGTTATGGATGAAAACATTTCCTCATACATTATTCATAATTCATTTTTAATTAATTTCTATAAATAATTAATACTTAATTAATTAGAATTATTTACTAGTGTCAAATTTATAAATAAAACCACCAATATTAGGGCTTGCCTACCGTTATTAGTAAAATTAAGTCCCAAATTTTCAGTTTTGTCCGGACTGTGTATGGATGAAACTCAAGATTAGTAAGTTCCCAAATTTTTAATTTTGTTCGGGACTGTGTATGAATGAAACCGAAGAGGTGGAATGAGAAGTCCTTGCTCAAGGTGGGTAGGGAGGTGTTGATTAAATTTGTGGTTTAGACTATTCCATCTTATGTCATGGATTGCTTTTTACTACCAAATTCCTTGCGTACCCTAATTGAGTAGATGGTTAATATTATTTTGGGGTGAAGATGTCACAACTAGGAGGATCCATTGGATGAGGTGGGAGAAGCTTGCAAGCCCGAAGCGTAGTGGAGCTTTGAGTTTTTGTATGCTCTATTCTTTTAATTTGGATGTCCTTGCAAAACGATGGTGGAGACCGAGGAAAGAGGATGTGGGTGTCATGGTAGCTATGGAGAGTAAGGATCTCTCTTGGTCAATGTGTAAGGATATTTGTAGCCTAAACCCATCTTAGGTCGAGTACAAGGTAATAACAACGAAGAATTTTCATCCTTCCATGGTCAAAATCATTTTAAATGTAATATTAGGGTAAAAATAGATAACTCAATTGAAGAGCGCAAAGATTAATTTAAACTCTATTCAAATATATTTTGCTTAATAAGTAAAGAAATGCGTATTTTTATATTTCCGTTGAACTCAACTTCAATTCATGTTTAAGTTGAAGTGTCAAAAGTTTACTTATACGTTAATCCGTTGGAATGTATGTTTTCATGTTGCATGGCGGGAAACCAAATGAGCACCTTGAGCATTAATTAATCTATCACTTCCCTCTTCTCTCTGAAAGCTTTTCCACTTGCTAAATCCCCTGACCACCTGGAAAGAGATTGACTTTGCAAATTTTCATTGAACTAACCTGTCTTTAACGAGGAGAACATAAATTAATGAAGAAAACAAGAAATCAGGAATCTTAGAACACAGAAAAAAATTGCACCAAGGCAATCTTTACTAGAGATGATGAAAATTACAGGTGTACAAGACTCGGCCCGACTCATCAACTTGTCCTAAGCCAAAGTCATCATGTTGTATTTTACCAAATTTCTTATTTTATTTTTCCTGTCATTATCATACTTATTTATAAATATTTATATATTCATGGTAAGAATGTCATTTTATATAAAATCAATCTTCTTTCTTTCTACTTTCAATTTAACCAAACGAAGGGAAAGATTTATGGATTAACTTTCAATCTTCTTTCTCTTCTATTTATCTTTTCTTTCAATCATACTAAACAATCTACTAAATCTATTTTATTTTTCACCTCTTTATCCCTATTAATTTTTCTCTTCTCTATTATTCTCCTAAACCAAACATACCCTATGTACTGTGTCTGTGCTGGACATTAGAGTTTGCAAACATATCTTGGAGTCAAATCCCTCCACTCCAACCAAATTACCAAAATTAGATTCCATGATAACCTAGAATCTAGTTTCTTCCAACACAAAAACAAAAAGACCTATCTATCCCCACGTATATCCAGAATCTTCTAGACCACGCAGGAAGATGCTTCTTTCCCTTTGCACCCTGTACAATGAGAAAGAAGAAACACTTCAAGGTTTAAGTAACACCCACTTGCTTGTTCAATTTCCCAGCCCCAAATTCTAATTCTTCAACCACAACAGAAACTGCATCAAAATTTCAAAATGTTTGGAGTAGTTTTCCCAAATCGAAGCTTCCCAATCGACATCTCAACCTTCGCTCAAATCGACACCTTCCACTGGATCCTCGACATGAACCATTTCGTAGGTAAGCACCATAAACAACACCCATGCGCATGTTAGCATCTTCCACTTCCAATTAACCTAACTTCTCATCACCCCCTCTAACGTGCGCAGGTGAGGCGTACGACCAGGTCACCGAAGTCTGCATCTTCCTCCTCAACGGCTTCACGCTGCCACCGGAGAAAGCCCTCGCCGTCTACGTCCAGTCACCAGGCTCCCCCTTCGTCTTCTGCGGCGCCGTCACGCTCGCCCGCCCCTCCGCGGTGCTCACCCTCCCGTGGCCGGAGCCCGGCGCGGGGTCCGGCCAACCTCCGCAGCTGACCGCCGACGCGCAGCCGCTGTCAGCGAAGATCGGGGTGTCGGTGGAGGATCTTGCAACGCTGCCGTCGCTTGACGTCGCCGGGGAGAAGCGGATCGAGCGGTTGGCGATGAAGGTGGGTGAGAATTTGTTCAACTTCATGCAATCGTTCTGCGGCGTTGATGGGTCGAAGTTGATTGTTCCGATGGATATCTTGGATCGGTGGTTCATCAAGTTTCAAGAGAGGGCCAAGCGTGACCCTGAGTACTTGAAGGGTTTCGCTTTGTAAGTTAAAGTTTTCATGTTTTTCTTCTTCCCCTTTTGAATTAGATTTTGGAAACTTTTTTTTCAATGTTGAGAAATGAATTGATAGTGAATAGAAAAAAATGGGTCCTCTTTGTGTTGTGATTCTAATATGGATGTGTGTTTTGTGGAAAAATTGCATTTCAATTTATGTTCATGATGTGGTGTTCTGACTGAAAGTAACAATGAGGGAAGAGATGGTGGATAGTTTAGAACATGGTGATGGTTCATTCTACTTCTTCATGTATATTTGGATACAATTGAGTGCAGTGTGAAGAAGAGATTCATCTCTATTAGCTTTTGTTTGTACTAGTGTCAACTATTATCCAAACATAGTTATTTTTTTTTTCTTTTGCAAGATTTGAATTTGAAGTGTGTGTGTGTGGTGTTTTTGTGATAGTAAATGTTACTAGAGAGGTAGACACTGATAACATGAGCTTTGTTGCTGAAAGTTGGTCATGAAAGTTATTGTTTCGAACTTCAGGACAGGGAAATGTGATCCATATTTGAAGATTCTAATAATAATTTTTATGTTGTTGGTGGTGGGTGATTGCTGTCTTGGCGCGCTCCCCCGGATGGGTGGGTGGCCCTCAACGTGGATGGATCGTCACTTGGTAATCCGGGGCCGGCTGGAGCCGGTGGTGTTGTTCGTGATACAGCGGGAAGGTGGTGCGTGGGGTTCTCAGCCTTTGTAGGGGTCTCAGAGATCCTGAAGGCTGAGTTGTTGGCCATTCCTTATGGGCTTCACCTTTGTTGGGAGCGTGGGTTCCGTCGGATTGTGGTCTTCTCTGACTCGCAACATGCCTTATTGCTCTTGGAGCATGGGTGCGGGAGGTTTCATGCTTATGCAGCTGTTTTGGGGTTGATTCATGAGCTGGTGAGTAAGGATTGGGTTGTGAGGTTTGAGCACATCCGTCTTGAGGGCAACGCAGTTGCGGATCTTTTGGCTAAGGATGGTGCTCGCGGGTCTTGTCGGATGCGTTGTTTGGATTCTCCTCCGGCAGAAGCGGCTCCTCTGCTTGCGGCTGTGGCACTCTCTTTATGAGGCGCTAGTGTGTGGTCCTTTTTTGCTTTTCTTTAAGCTGTTATGTACCCAAAAAAAAATATAGTTAATACTTGTTGTGTATGGTACTAGATCATGTTTTAGCTTTTAAAACAAGAATTCTACTTTTAATAGTGGTGCTGCTGATACATTTGATGTAACATACGAGAGTCAAATGGTGAATGTTTAGAAATCAATTATGAGAAAAAGTGAGAAAAAGCTTACGTGAGCAGCTTTTGTTGAGAATTCAAGTGAGTTGAAGTTTCATATTGATTAAAAATGAGTGAGGTGAAGACTTTAGTAGAGATGTGACACATAAATTTAATCCTTAATGTTTTGATATTTTTTTGAACAATGGTTCCATCAATTGAGCCCGTTACGGTGGATCCATGATTCAAACTGGTTGGGCTCATTGGTTCATTTGATTTTCGGCCTACAGGCACCATCGTTCATTTATAGTGTGTTTGGTTTTAGAAGAGAGAATGAGAAGATAGAATATGAGAAAAGAGAAGATAAGAAGAGAGAAAAGGGTGATCAAATCACATGGCTTCATAAGTTTGTAACTAAAATTCAAAACTTTATTTTGAAAATTTTAAGTGATATGATATCAAACGAAATTATCATATTGTATTATTAATCTTTATCTTGTATTTTTTAGTTTTTTTTTATTTTTTTTTATCGTTACATACAAACGAATTCTTGTTCTTTTCTTGTAAAGGAAGCTGTTACTTTACTTATACCCCTAATCAGAATAAGAAAAAATAGGGAAAAAACGTGGTATATGATATGAAAGAAAGTAATATATATTTGGAGTGAATCTTGACTTGAAATTGAAATCCCTGATTAAATGTACCAAAAAAACTGACTGGTTTTTTTTTTTAAATAAAATATTAAGTAGTTTGTTTATCTCAAAGTTCACTCATTTACTATTTCATCTTATTGTTGTTTATTGTTGTTTTTCTGATGTTAACCAGGTATCCCATAATGCTAGGGATTAATCTCTAGTGCCAATTGTTATCTGTCTACTGAGTCTATTGTCATTATGTCTTATTCATAAGCTAATTAAGTCACCCGTGAATGCTCTTCAAATTCAGCTGCTAAATTGTATGATCAGAGACAACAACAAAATATGTCAGAGGAAGATAGGATCAGCGATTTACCGGATGAAATATTGTGCCACATACTCTCTTTTCTCCCGACCAAAGTGGCATGCACCACCACTGTTCTTTCTAAGAGGTGGATCTCACTCTACTACTCACTCACCACTCTCCACTTTGAAGATGAAGAAGAAGAAGGAGGAGATGTGCCTCCAAAAAAAGATGATGAAAAAGACATTGGTGCACACTTTCGATTTTGTTGCTTCGTAGACAAATTCATGCTCTCCCAGCAGCACCACCCCATCAAAACCTTTCGCCTCACGTGCCGCTCTGAACTCTGGGGTGAAGACCATGCACCCCTCAATGTTGATGAATGGGTTGAAGTCACGAAAAGGTGTCACGTCGAGGATTTCCAGATATGCTTCCAAAATCTCATCATCTCCCCGGAAAATCGTTGCTACCAGGATAACTTGTTGACCTTTGATCGTCTTTATGATCAGCCTCGTGACCAGAACGTTGACACTACAATTGAAGTCTTGAAAACGAGTTTGTCAAAACGGCGACGACTCGTGGAGAATCTCAAGCTTCCGCCTAGTATTTTCACGTGCAAGAGCCTTGTGGTTTTGAAATTGAGCGGGTTAATGGTGGGTGAGGTTGGCTCTGTTGAACTTCCCTCGCTCAAAACCCTTCATTTGGTGGAGGTTTTTTTCCAAGAAAGAAAGGATTTCATGATGCTACTTTCTGGGTGTCCTGTTCTTGAGGATTTACATGCTTCCTCAGTTAACCATTTACAAGATACCTTAATTGATGGGTTTAAAGACTTTCCCAATTTAGTGACAGCAGATATTCGTGTACTTCATGTTCCTTTCACCATCTTATACAATGTCCAGTTTCTGCGCATAGATCGGGTAATGGTTCTTAATTAATATTCTCTCATTCAATTTTATTTTCTTTGATCATATCTTATTTTGCATTTCTGCAGATAGAGTACTTATCTTGCTGTCGCATGCCTTGGTTCAAACAAAACCCCAAGCTGGACACCTACACTGTCATTCCCATGTTTCAGAACTTAGTAAACCTTGTGCTATGTACTTTTCCCTTTGACGTGGTATTAAGGTTTCTCAAGTATTGTCCCAACCTTGAACTTCTTGTCACTAGAAGGGTCAGTGGTGATTATGGATTCTTTTAATTGGTTTATCCTTTTCTCGACCTATATATTTTTATTATAGTGAATCTTATTTTGTCTATGTTTAACAGTGTTTTGGCAGTCACATTAATCCAGGATGTGCTCTTCAATGCATTTCATTACCCCTCAGAGTATGTTTTATTGTAAACTATGGGAGGATGGATAATTCATACGATCTTCAATTTGCTTCATATATTATGCAGAATGCGAGTCTTTTACAAGCAATGACAATATACAATCCCAGGTATGATGATCCAAAACAAAAGTTCCAAGATTTAGAAAAATTCCACTCGTTGTACCCGAGTATCCCTTCAGCATGTAAATTTTTATTTGCTAGTTGCTCGTATTGAATTGAATCCACTTAGTAAATTATGTATTTTTTTTTTAAAGAAAACTTGGATGGGTTCGGCATTGGTTACCACCATAGATGGTCGCCGCCGTCTTGAGCGAGGAGCAGATTTCATAGCGTGAATCCAAGGTGCCGATAAAAGAATGAATCAATTGGAGCATGCTGTCGCAACCGGGGTCGCGGCGAAAAAATAACATAGAGCCGCCACCAATTTATTTAGGGAAATTGGAACCCTCAAAATAAACTCAAACTAGTCTGCGATTAGAGTTCTGGATTCGGGAGTCACTTACATGTGGGGAAAGTTTTAGCACCCCACGATGTCCGTTTAGAAAAACGGTACCTGTAGTTAATTGTGCAAAATCTAATGACTTTAAACCTACTTATCTAAAAAAGGATTTTATATTATTTTATATGAGTCTAATTAAATAAAAAGGATTATTTATTGATTGGGCCCGACAAGCTTTGAAGCTTGCGCCTACGTATCCCCCCATGTGCAATAGGGTCTTCAAGGCCACGTAGTTCTTGTGCATATTTTTGGGTTGGTTTGTATTTTTTTTATTTTGAAAAAGATTTAACATATTAACATGTTTTACTTGTGTAGAAAAGAGATTATTTAAGTTGGTGAGTGTTTTTATTCTATAGAAAAAAGCCAACCATTAACAAGATTCATGACGTTATTTTAAAAGGAAATCTAGGAGATTGGATTTAACTATATTTTTTTGAATATAGTTAAAAAAAAAAACTAAAATGAGAGCAAAGAAAATAAACCCACCGTAACTAATATATTTAGATTATATTGTTTTTTAAACAAAGAATCAAATCCTTCCCTTTTTGTTAAAAGAAAACGAATCCTGTGCTTGGAAAGGAATGACGAAAACAGTGGAGAGCGGAGTGAAAAATCAAATCTGCTTTCCATAGTTGCTCTAGGCTTTGACAAAAGAAAAACAAAGTAATTTTACACACACGGAGAAGAAGAGAAGAAGCAAATCAGAGGGCAAAGTTGTGAGACTAGAGACATTGAAACCCAACCCATGAATTATTCAATAGCATTTCAAAATAGATTCCTTATAACAACTAAATTAGCAGGCAATTTGTCTAAACCATATTCACATGTGTAGAGAAGGTAGAGCCATTCATTCATTAAGAAATTAAATCATCATGGTATCGTTTAGAAACAAACTCATGCACGCGGAGAAGGCAGAGGTAGATATGGAGGGTCACCTCGATGATGAAATACTGAATTCTTCTTCTCTAACTTGTTATTTTCCTTACAAACGAAGCAATATGAAATTTACTCTCTCACTCACTTGATATCTTGTATTTTAGAGTTGCAGTTCAAAGATGAGACTACAACTCAAAAGTGATCACTCTCTTCTGCCTCTCAAGGATGAAAATGCAACTCACAAGTGGTCACTCAATTTCTCCCTCACTCTGAACATGATCTCACCACCAAACCTTTCCCTCTATTTATAGCTGCATGTCTAGGGTTTCTTGCTCACCACTTCTAGAATATTCTTGGGAATCATTCCTTACCATTCTTGGAGAGGAAGAAAAGCCCATCTAGAATAATTAATTTATTTTTGGTATTTATTACTTATTTTCGTTTTTAATTAATTAATTAATATTACAATTCTGAAAATTTTAATTAACTACTATAAATATAATTTCGAGTGCTATTTTTTTATAATAAATTATTTTTATTAAATGTAGGACAAAATTGGGTGCTGACACATGCCCTCTATTCGATGGTGGCGGTTGATCTTGTTTGGTCCCGAGACGCGCCGCCTCGAGCTTCTGGAGGAGCCGTCGCTCCTTTTCTCCTCTTCATCTGCTTCCTTTCATCTCATGCTCCTCTATTCCTTTACCGTTCTATCTTCTTCACCGTTGCAAACCGCGCCGCTACGAGTCGCCGTTATGATTTTCAGATCCGCGTCACTGTGGCGGGAAAGGATGGAAGTACGAGTACGACGAGTGAGGATTAAGGTATACGAAGGAGAAATCTTTCTGATTAGGATTAAATTTGTTGAAAAATTACCGGGGGGGGGGGGGGGGGGAATCGGGTCGATCAATTGGGGGGATTATTTTCATGGAAATTTTTTTAAAGGTATTTTTATGACACGTGGACGCCACGTCATTTAATGAAGGCAGATCTGTTTGGTCAACTGACGGAACCAAACTGATATAGACGGAAGGGTATCCATCTCACAGTTTAGATAGATCAGGGAGTTTGACCGCACATTTTAAACACGGGGGTGCAAACCGCACATTTGTGAAACATCAGGGGGGGCCAAACTAGAATTAAGCCTAATTTTTATTTATATTAATATATAATAGACATATATGGTCGATTGAAACTATTTTACATTGATGCTTGTATTATATTAATATACTAAACCAGAGGAAGTGCCCTTTGCCTCCACCATCTCCACCACTTGATGATGAGCACATTGAAGAAGAGAATGAACCACAAAGAGAGGATCTCTCACAGGTAATAAATATAAGCCATGATGCATCTGATTGTGCTTTTGTTGTGTAAAGATGTCTAAAAATGTCTTGTGTACAGGTCTTTGGTGCTCCTACATCACAAGAAACTATACAATTATAGAAACTACTTCATCTACAAGAAACAAGCACAAATATAGATCTACAAAACATTCTAAATCCAACACACCCCATTCCTAGAAGAACTTTGACACTGCTACAGCCAAAGTAACGCCTAAGAAGAACAAGAGCACATTAATCTTCAATCCTTCTCTTTCCAGCTTCATCTTCATCATCTCAATTTTCTTGTCCTTCTTATTCATGTCTTCACATAACTTGACAATTGCCCTGTGCACTATTTCGTGAACATCTTCCCTCAAACTAGCAATCCTTTTTTCCATAATGTCATTTATGTCTTCATTCAGATTTGAAGAACCCTCCATACCATCTTCAGCAGCAACACCTCTATCCCATTTGAAAAAACCACAAGTCCCTTTCTCCTGGAACAATTACAAGCAGAACCAGAGGTCAGAGGAATGAATATACATGAATCAGTAGAGAAGAAATTACCTTCCAATCAGGGCATCTCCAAAATAGCTTTCCTGGGTTATTCTTGGAATTGGATCGGTAGAGAATTACCTCTTTCCCACAGCCATAGGTCTTGCATGAAAGTGAGGGTGAAGGACAAGAGGTGGATGAACGACCACTGAGCCTTGGGTTCTTCAGGTTCTTCGATGTTTCGTGGTTCTGAGAATTCATCTTCCTCAGTCGACCCAACAAGCTTCATTCGCTTCTCTTCTCGTCGTTCTTCACCCTTCGTTGAGCTCCTTCCTCCGTCAACTCTCTCGTTTTCTTCGCTCTCTCTCTCTCTCTCGTGTTCTTCGTTCTTCAGTTAGGGTTCAATTTGGGGGAAGATTTGGGATTGGGTTCAATTTGGGGTGAAATGTTTTAATTAGGGATTGGTTATAAGGATTATTAGATTAGATTATCAGATTAGTTTATTAGTTAGATTATTAGATTGTTTAGTTAAGGATTATTAGATTAGGTTTTTTTTAAGGTTTAAAAAAAAAATTCTGATTAAATAATTGAGTTGGAATTAAATTTTTTTTTTAATTTTTTAATTAAAAAAATTATAAAAGCCACGTGAAATTGATGACTGGGATAAAATAGAAGGCTGACACACTTTGGCCTTAATTGAATTAATTTTTTTTTTCTAGGGACCCAATTTGATGCAAAATTTTTCCATGCCCTGGATTTGATTCCCTTTACAATTACAGGGGCCTTCTGATGTATTAAGCCTAATTTTTAAGTGTGTTTTAATGTGATCTGAAAATCTATCAATCTATCTTCAGAAAGAGTTTCTGCAGCCTTGAGGGCAATTTTGTCATTTAATAACTCATTACACTATAATTTAATTATTTACATGGGCATTTAAGTAAAAAATCACATTTTTTTTTTCTAAAGATGCAATCAAATTACAGCCGCTATTCTCTTGCATGCAATCTCTCACCTTGTGTCCGTTTCATCTATGCTTTGTCATTTATTCCCTATTAGTATTACGGTATTACTACGTTCAAAAAAAAAAGTATTACGGTATTACCGTTTCACATCTTCTCAAAAAATTTCCTCTGCAATCTCTCATCTTCCATCCGTTTGTTTATTCTGCTTTAATGGACACTGGCCTTTGCAATTGCAGTGCAGCTTTCTCTTCCTCTAGGGTTTGGCCGCACGAGATCTTCAACTCTTCGATCGTTCTCCTGGGATTATGTTCTTCCTCCTGATCCCAATTTTCGTTAGTTTTAGAGCCCAAGGCTTCTCATTTTCGTTAGTTTTTGGGTATGAATTTTAACATATATTTTGTCTTATCTATTGATTATATTATATTATATTTGGTTGAACAAGCATATTGAAAATCTGCATTTCACTGGATTGATGCAGATGGGGCAGAGGATGGGAGATTGAGAAAGATGGAGGAGAAACAGTAAAAGCTGAAATCCCCAGAAATAACAATAGCCTTTTGCAACGCTTCAAAATGTAATGCAAACTTTTCCTTACACTATTAAACATGTTTTCATTAACAGGTTCTCTGATTTTGGCTGAATAGTAGCCAACATGAAGCAGTAGGTTGGAGGGAAAATTTGAGTCATTTCTTTTCATTGATCATTGCTATAATTTGAAAGGTAACATGCAATTTGTAATTTTTTTAAAGATTGTGCTATTATTTGTTTTATATGCTATAATGTTAATCATCCATTCATGACAGTTTACTTACTTTGTCTAGGCTTTATGATTTGTGCATATACTGTGGTCTGTTTTGTTTAAAGGTAAGTGCGGGTAAATTTGGTTGGTTAAATAGTAACTAATGAGACATGATATCTGAGGAGGAAGTGATGAGGAAGAAAAATAATTTTTAAATTTTTATCCTTAATAATATCAACTTTTATATGATAAAAAATACTCCTCCATTATAAAACAGTTCTATAATAACAGATTAAAAATGGATTTATATATATATATATATATATGTGTGTGTGTGTGTGTGTGTATATAAAAGAGGTTAAGTAATTTCATATCAAGAAATCGTCACACTCACAAGCTCTCTTTGCTTCAGCTTGTCTCTCGTTGGCTTGGTCTCTTCTCATAGAATTAAATTCTCTATTCTCTATCTCAGAGCTGAGAGCTTCTTGGTTCATTGTTTAATTTGTGGGTTTTCCCCTCTTTCATCTCTTTCTCATGGAAATCTTTGTTTCATCGTTTTCAGAGCTGCATCTGCGTCTTCTTCCACAAAAGCTATCCTCGCTGCAATTGCTGGTTCGTTTGCTTCTTCCACAAAATCTTTTAGACTTGATGGCTAGAGGTCCTAATGAAATAATGACTTACCTTTACTTTTGTTAAATGACATTTAGTATGTCTATTCTTTATATCAAAGGGATAATAGAAGAGAAATGGAAACAATGTTTAAATTTGTTGGCATTTAGTAAGTCATTTCTTTGTTAAATTGCTTATGACTTACGTTCTGGTTTGTGCATATGTTCTTATTATTTTTGTTATTTTACTCATTGTAGTTTGATTTTGTGAGTTTATGTTTAAGAGTGATTCAAGAGCATGTTGGACGCCATGGTGTTGGATGCCTTGCACATGTGTATTGGGCTTGTTTGGTTTTTTTTAATGGACTGAATAGGTTGTTGCAGCTGTTAATATAGTGTCTTTATAATTATGGCTACTGCTTGTGCTTTCAAATCTAATTCTTTTGGTACTGTGGGAGAATGGATCATTTCAATTACTAGGGAAACCGGTTCCTCCAAAAGTAAGATGTGATTCTTACTCTTGTTAGTGATTATTCCAAGAAACTAGTAGTTTGAGTCCTTTTTTCTTTTGTGGGGGGCTTGGGGGCAGCATTGTTCTGGATAATTATTGATGCAGCATATTAATATGACCCCTGAAAGCACTTATGCTACTGTGGGTGCAAACATAGAGACCCCTTGATTTAGTAGCTGATGTGGAGCAAGTGGAGCTACAGTATCTGCAGAAGCTGGAACACCTGAAGAATTTACGCAGATTGCTTCCAGTGTCCGTTTCTGATGAAAAACCAGAGTTTTTTGGGTAGAAACGGGCTTTTGAGCCAAACCTCATGACAAAGTCATGAGATCAGACGTTTTTTGGGCGAATTCCTTCATCTTGAGGGTCAAATTTGCAATTTTCTATTTTCGTTTTTGTTTTTTTCAGTTTTAGGGTTATTTTCGTAATCTACTGCATCTAGGGTTTTGATATTTAAACTCTTGTTATTTCGTTTTGGAGATGATTGATTAGTATTATTGAATTAAGTGAGACGTTTCTCCTTATCGTCAATTTTCGGTATTTCTTTGAAAATCAACGAATCTTGATCTTCGCTTTCGGTATTCTGCGGAATCAACGAAGGCTTGCACCCTTATCCGCGCGCACGCTGCATCAGAGTGGTATCAGTTTCCTGTCGATCCAGCAGTATGCCTCCCCGGAGACAACGCCGACGCGCTCCAGAAGAACCCGCCGCTGGTTTGCCAAACCGCGACGCTGACGATCTGCGCCGCCAGATTGAACTTTTGACGCAGCGCCTGGATGCTTTGACGGATGCAAATCACGCTGATGATGCTACTGTTTCGGATGAGAATCCGTTCTTTGAGGAGCACCGCACTCCTTCCCCTGAACGCCATGCTCGACGTTGGGAGAATGGCTTCAAGGTGGATATTCCGGCGTTCGATGGTGGCCTTGAAGCAGATGAGTTTCTGGACTGGCTCGCCCAAGTTGAAGAGATTTTGGATTTCAAGGAGGTTCCTGATGACCGTCGTGTTCCGTTGGTGACGATTCGTTTGCAAGGCCGTGCGCAAGCATGGTGGCAGCAGTTGAAGAAGAATCGTGTTCGCCAGGGTAAGACTAAGCTTGCGACTTGGGATAAATTCACGAGGCAGTTGAAGGCTGCGTTCTTGCCCTACAATTATGAGCGCGCACTGTATCAACGCTTTCAAGTGCTTCGCCAGGGGCCCCGTTTTGTTGATGAGTATACCACTGATATCTATCAGTTTCTTGCTCGTACTGATCTGAACGAGACCCCCACTCAGTTGGTGTCGCGCTATATTGGTGGGTTGCGTTTGCAGTTCCAGGATGTCCTCAACATGTTTGATCCCCTCACAGTGGCTGAAGTGCACCAACGTGCTTTGCAGGCAGAAAAACAGTTGGCGCGCCGTGTTCCCACTGGCTCTCGGCAATCTTCAGTTTCTACCGGTAATTCGCCTACCCCACCTGCTCGTAGCTCTACTGAACAAGCTCCACCAGCAGCTCGTGGTTTTTCTGGTCCTGCGCAGGGTCGTAGCGGTGGTGGACTGCGCTGTTTTAATTGCGGCGAACTCGGACATCGCCAGTCTGAGTGTCGTAAGGCACCTTCTGGTACTCGCGGCCTCTTTGCTGATGCTCCTGAGGATGATTCGCCTCCTATTCTTTCTGATCCTATCTATGATGATGATACTGCGGACATCGCTGATGAATATGTGTCAGGTGATGTTGGGTCCCCTTCTTATGATGCGCCGGATCTTTTTGACTCCTCGTGCGCCTGAGACTGAGTGGTTGCGCCACAATCTATTTCAGTCAACTTGCACTATTGGTGGGAAAGTTTGCACCTTCATTATTGATTCGGGTAGTTTTGAGAATGTGATCTCTGAAGTGGCTGTTTCAAAATTGGGGCTTTCTGTTGAAACTCATCCTAAACCTTATCAGCTTACGTGGCTCACAAAGGGCACCGATATTACTGTTTCCAAACGTGTTTTGGTGAGTTTCTCCGTTGGTTCGACTTATTCAGATGATATATATTGTGATGTGGCTCCTATGGATGCTTGTCACTTACTACTTGGTCGGCCATGGCAATTTGACCGTGATGTTGCGCATGCTGGGCGTTCCAATACTTATTCCTTTTTGTTTCGGGGGAAACGAATTGTGTTGGTACCGACAAAGCCTCGTGCGGTGACGTCTGCCGATAATCAGTCACCGACTACTCTTTTATCTCGGGTTCCTTTTCAGGCTGCGATGGAGGACTCGGGTGTGGTCTTTATGTTATTTGCGCATCCTCTTCCTCCTAGCTCTGCTTCTTTTGTTGTCCCGGTTCAAGTCCGGCCTTTATTGGAGGAGTTTTCTGATGTGTTCCCAGAGTCTTTACCGACTTCCCTCCCACCTTTGCGTGATATTCAGCACCAAATTGACTTGATGCCTGGTGCTGCATTACCCAATCGCCCCCATTATCGTATGAGTCCCAAAGAACATGAAGAGCTTCGGCGACAGGTTGAAGAGCTTCTAGCTAAGGGCCATATTCGCGAGAGCCTCAGCCCTTGTGCCGTACCAGCACTTCTTACTCCAAAAAAGGATGGCTCTTGGCGTATGTGTGTGGATAGTCGTGCTATTAATAAGATTACGGTCCGTTACCGTTTTCCCATCCCGCGTCTGGATGATTTGCTGGATCAGTTGGGTGGTGCTTCTGTGTTCAGTAAGCTGGATTTGAAGAGTGGGTACCATCAGATTCGGATTCGTATGGGTGATGAGTGGAAAACTGCCTTCAAGACCAGAGAAGGCCTATTTGAGTGGTTGGTGATGCCCTTTGGTCTTTCTAATGCACCCAGCACCTTCATGCGTGTTATGAATCAGGCCTTACGCCCGTTCATTGGCAAATTTGTTGTCGTTTACTACGACGACATCCTGATATATAGTGCCAATCCTGATGTGCATCTTGACCACCTGCGAGAGGTATTGCTGGTTCTTCGCAGAGATAAATTCTATGCTGCTGCTCCTAAGTGTGCTTTTCTGACTGATTCCATTCAGTTTTTGGGTTATGTGGTTTCTCGCGAGGGACTTCAAGCCGATCCGAGCAAAGTTGTCGCCATTGAGCAGTGGCCACTGCCTACGTCCATTACTGAGGTGCGCAGTTTCCATGGCTTGGCGTCTTTCTATCGCCGTTTTATTCCCCACTTTAGTGGCATTATGGCTCCCATCACTGATTGCATGAAGGGCACCAAGTTTCTTTGGACTTCTGAGGCTGCTACTGCTTTTCTTGAAATTACGCGTCGCTTGACATCAGCCCCTATTCTTGTGCTTCCTGATTTTTCTCAACCCTTTGAGCTTCACTGTGATGCTTCGAAGACTGGTATTGGTGCTGTCCTTAGTCAATCTGGACGTCCTGTGGCTTATTTCAGCGAAAAGCTTTCTGGTGCTAAACTTCGATTTAGTACATATGACTTGGAATTTTATGCGGTTGTCCAAGCAGTGAAGCATTGGCGTCATTATCTCTTTCAGCGTGAGTTTGTTCTCTATACTGATCACGACTCTCTCAAGCACCTCGGCAACCAAGATAAGATATCCCATCGCCATGCTTCTTGGCTCTCCTATTTACAGCAGTTCACTTTTGTGATTAAGCATAAGGCTGGTGTTTCTAATCGTGTGGCTGATGCATTGAGTCGTCGTCATAGCCTTCTTTCTGAGATGCGTGTTCATGTTCCGGGCTTTGATTCTTTCATGGAGTTGTATGTGGAGGACCCTATCTTCTCTGGTGTGCTTTCCAACGTTCAGCAGGGTGAACCTACAGACTTTATCTTGGACAATGGCTTTCTTTTTCGTGGGGTTCAGTTGTGCATCCCTGCATGCAGCCTCCGCTTGAAGATTATTCAAGAGTTACATAATGAAGGTCACGTGGGGCGTGATCGCACTTTTCAGCTGCTTGCTGGTTCATATTTTTGGCCTTCTATGCGCAAGGAAGTTGGTCGATTTGTGGCTCGTTGTCGTACTTGCCAATTAGCCAAAGGCGCATCGACTAATGCCGGGCTCTATATGCCTCTCCCTATTCCCACACAGCCCTGGTCGGATGTTAGTATGGACTTTGTCCTTGGCCTTCCACGTACTCAACGTGGGAAGGATTCTATTTTTGTGGTGGTGGATCGTTTCTCTAAGATGACTCATTTCATCCCCTGTAAGCGCACTGCTAACGCTGTTCTTGTTGCTCAGCTGTATTTTCGTGATGTGTATCGCCTCCACGGCCTTCCTGCTTCTATTGTTTCTGATCGTGATAGTCGCTTCCTGAGCCACTTTTGGCGGAGTTTATGGCGTTTGGTTAACACTCAGCTGAACTTCAGTACTGCCTATCACCCTCAGACAGATGGCCAGACTGAAGTTGTTAATCGCTCCCTTGGTAATCTTTTACGCAGTTTGGTGGGTGATCATTTGAAGTCTAGGGATTTGAAGTTATCGCAGGCTGAATTTGCCCATAATCACGCCACCAATCGCAGCACTGGCTTCAGCCCTTTTCATGTCGTGTATGGCTTATCACCACGGGGTCCTCTTGACTTGCTTGCGTTGCCTAACAAAGTGCGCGCGCATGCCACAGCAGCAGATTTTGTTGCCCATTTACAACAGGTTCATCAGCAGACTCATTCTCAGCTCACTACTAGCACCAACAAATATAAGGCGCATGCAGATCAGAGGCGTCGTGCCGTGGAATTCGAGGTTGGTGATTATGTTTGGGCTATTCTCACTAAAGATCATTTTCCTGCCCACACTTATAACAAGCTTGCTGCGAAGAAGATTGGTCCAGTTGAGATTGTGGAGAAGATCAACTCTAATGCCTACCGCCTACAACTGCCGAGCCATATTCAGACATCTGATGTATTTAATGTGAAGCATCTTATTCCTTTTGTTGGTGATTCTTCTTCTGACGATGAGGCCGGTTCGGATTCGAGGGCGAATCTTCTCTACCTTGGGGGGAATGATGTGGAGCAAGTGGAGCTACAGTATCTGCAGAAGCTGGAACACCCGAAGAATTTACGCAGATTGCTTCCAGTGTCCGTTTCTGATGAAAAACCAGAGTTTTTTGGGTAGAAACGGGCTTTTGAGCCAAACCTCATGACAGAGTATGAGATCAGACGTTTTTTGGGCGAATTCCTTCATCTTGAGGGTCAAATTTGCAATTTTCTATTTTCGTTTTTGTTTTTTTTCAGTTTTAGGGTTATTTCCGTAATCTACTGCATTTAGGGTTTTGATATTTAAACTCTTGTTATTTCGTTTTGGAGATGATTGATTAGTATTATTGAATTAAGTGAGACGTTTCTCCTTATCGTCAATTTTCGGTATTTCTTTGAAAATCAACGAATCTTGATCTTCGCTTTCGGTATTCTGCGGAATCAACGAAGGCTTGCACCCTTATCCCCGCGCACGCTGCATCAGTAGCTCTGATCTTTGATCTTTAAATTCAGATTTATGCCACTCCATATTAGTAATGCCAGTGTCAATTTGTGCAAACATGTATTTGCCATCCTTGTTAATAATCTGCTAGAAGGGAAAAAATAAGGTCTTATAACTGTAAAAATCCTTCAAATGCTTCCAATAATTTTGCAACTCACAACTTGTGTTGACCCCGTCAGCTCCATTTCAGGGGTTTTTATTTGAATTTTGATCATCAATGCAAAATTTTCTGTCACTCATCCACTTCCTAGCTAGCTGTTATCCATTTTGAAAGCTATCTGATATTATCTGTCAAGTG
This sequence comes from Lotus japonicus, assembly GCF_012489685.1. Taxonomy (NCBI): domain Eukaryota; kingdom Viridiplantae; phylum Streptophyta; class Magnoliopsida; order Fabales; family Fabaceae; genus Lotus; species Lotus japonicus. The sequence continues at coordinate 14,945,843 of NC_080041.1, read as the reverse complement.
CTCAATTTTTTTTTTCTAATGTGTACTGTGAAGAACAGGGTGAAGAAATATGTTATATGCTTCTAGTTCAAAGAGTGAACACTTCTTTCTTTGGGAATTATTGAAATCAATTTTATCAATTTCATGCCTTCAGAATATTTGGGTCATGCCTGATTGACTGTCTAAGTTTGAGGTTTTCCTTTTACCTTTTAAGAAGTAGGTCCATGTTTGTTTAGAAGAAAAGCTTGCTTAGAATTGAAGTTTCTGTCACAATTTTGTTAAATTTTGAATCACTTGAATGATTTAGGATCTACATGCTACTTCGGTGAATTAAAACTCTTTTTTTAGCTAATTGAGTAGAAGGTTTCTATAGAAAAAGGCTTTAACCCTAGAAGCAGAGTATGTTGCTTATAGAACCTATAAATTTTCTATAACTAACTGCAGTATAAATATAATTAGTGGATGGTTTTTCTGTCTTCTTTTAGGAAACATGTTGACACATTAGCAGAGACATCCTAGATTTATGAAAAAGTTATTATCCCCTTTTTCGTCAATTTTTTTGTCATTAGGTGATCACAGTGTGCTTTGAGGAGAGCCTATTAAGTTATATTGTAGAATTAATTATACTTAAGCCAGTTTCTACTTTACTCTGCTTTCTTATTTTAGTTATTCTTGAAGATTATATTTAGTTAATGTTTGTTCTCTATGGTTTTAAAGTCTTAGTTGAAGCTGTTATTTTGTTCAATTAGAGGCTAGCTTTCTAAAGCAGTTTGTAATTGTAGATTAGATGAAGAGCACTAAATACCACAACAAAAGATTTTGGCTTACCCATGAACTTTTTCTTTCTTTATTTTGAGGTCAGTAAATTTCAGATTTATGATGTTGAAATCATTTTTTATATATCAAGGGGAGCTTGCAGTAGTGGAATTCTGTGTTTACTTGAATAAAAGAGGTGACTTGGTCAAATTATTTTTTACATTTATAAGTAGATAAGTTGTGATATCATTCACTGGCCATTTCTGATGATTAAGCTGTCTGAATTTTGGGTGTTGACAAGAATGGCTTGAAGCTGGCAAGTTACAGAGGGTTCCATCTCTATCCCTTGTGTTTGCTGTCTAGTTATAGCAGTTATATTTTAATAAACTGATTAGGAATAGTTATAAATAGGGAGTTGTACCCTATGGCCATGGGGGATCAAAATCTGTCAAGATAGTAGGAGAGGTCTGGCTCTCGAACATCCAGACTCCAGAGTTGTATAATTATTCCTTAATACTAATCTGTTCTTATCATTTTGGTAACAGAGCACCATCCTGGTTCTGTGGTATTTTTCACTCCAATCCTGGGCAAGAGTAGGACAGAGGGAAGCCATGATCCAATGGAGAAAATCTTTGAGATGCTGACTACCGAACGTGAAGCTCGTGAAGAAGAATGTCAACAACTGAATTACACTTCTAACGCTTAGAGACCATGGTGGAAAACATGATGTAGTAAGATGAAGAATGCTCTTTACAAAGAAAACCATGAAGGAGAAGGCCCATCCAGGCGCATCACTCATGAAGAGGAAACTGCAAATGACAGCAACAACAAACAGTGGTGAAAGTTGAAAATTCCTGTTTATGATGGAGAGTGGAGACACTGATACTGATAGTTGGCTGAACAATTTGGAGAGATTCTTCCAAATATGAGGAATTCTAGAAGGAGAGAAACTGCAAGCAATTATGGCGCCATTGGATGGAAAAGCTTTATCTTGGTTCCAATAGTGGGAAGCATGCAATCCACACACATCACTGCAATCCACAATTTGGAGAGATTCTTTGATGTTTAGAATTGATAATATAGCTTAATGACTGGTTTAAATTTTTCTGAGTTTCATATTTGTTTAATTGCTTCCTAAGTTAGCTTGGACCCTACTTTTACATGATTCAACAAGTGTATTAGTAAGTGTGATTATTTTGCAACTTAGCTGTGAGCAATTCTGTTGATATACATGCTTAGATTATTTTGATTTATGGCTTAAGGGAGACATTTTAATCTTATTCTAAATCATTTTTGTGATCATGGATGTATAATGTTTACATTATGTTAATGGTTGAGCCTTTATGTTCAAACTACTCTTACTGTAATTTATATGTAAACAAAAATTAATATGGGTAATAGATGTGAGCCAAGAACAAGAAAGATTTAGTGACTGCTAATTAGTATGAACCTCATTTCAATTACCTGGCCAGTACTTAAATGATTAATCATCCCCAATGAATATTAATATTAGCAACTTGAATATCAAATCAGATTTCAAATAGTTAGTGCAAATTGAGCAATCAAATTAACAAGAGCAAGAATCAGATTTCAATACAATATTATCCTAAATTAAAGCAAGTTCTTTTCTTTTGTTGACAGAGACCACAAGACAACAATCAAACTATACGGATCCAAATTCCTTTGCTTGGAATTGCCTGATGAACAACAAATAGAAGGTAGTAGCCTGCTGGTGCCAGTGTTGGTGAGGGAGGAGCAGTCACCTCAACCTCATAGGTTGATTCCCCGACCCCAACATCATTGGAATTCTTTATCTTCAACACGAGAAGCCTTTGGCTCATGGAGAAAGTGTGCGTGTTGAAAGGTGGTGCTAACAGAGTCACCAACACTGGAGCAGAGAGCTTTGATTTGACTTGGAAGCTGATCTTGAAGTCTTGACCATAGGTCACTTCATTTGGCGGCTGGGCAGAAGGTTCCACGATGGTGGGGCAGAGATCGCCAAATTGAGCATCTAAGTAGGAGGGAGAAAAAGCTTCCAATCTCAGCTCTGTGGGAACATGACATTCCTGAAGTCATATCGGAAGTGGGGGTTACTGCCCGCAACTAGCACCCTCCCATCACGAAGCAGCACCGCCGTTGAGTGGTACATGCGCGGGATGCTGCTCCCGTTCTGTTCTTCAAAATCACCAACCTGGCATTGTTTCCATCTTCCATCTTGGGTTCTCGTCAGTAATTTTCATTCTGGCACATGAGTTCAGTGCTCTCAAGAATGTCCCTTCTGCAGAGATCCCGCCGGAGCACCGCCGCAGATCATCACCTCTGCCTCAACGTTGGAAGAATTTGAAAGGGAGAGAGGGAGGAGAACTGCCGAGCCGGTGCTGGGATAGTTCCGAGGATCTCCGCCGGGGATGGTGCTGTCTGTAATTTCTGACGACCACCCCTGTGGTGTAGTTGAACAGGATGGCTCTGTTGTTGGCAAAGATAAACAAATTTCCATCCACGTTTAAAAAAACGAATGGATAGAGATTGTTCTTGAGCCCTGGTTCATCCGTTTCTTCTAGAAAGGGCATATAAAAAGTTTCCTTCACCTTGCTGGGGTAGAATTCATAATTGTGTTGCTTGTCGCCCCCCACAATGATCTGTCTCCCGTCCGGCAGAGGATGGTTGGTGGCGTACCAGCGGCGAACAGCGAGCTCGTTGGCGTGCTCGACCCAGTCACACCCTCCGCATGGCTGCAATGTCCTCACCACCTGCTTCCCATCATTAAGTCTGTGCGGTCGAAGATTGCCACCGCGTCGTGATGGAGCAGCTGCATGTGCATGGCGACTATTCCCATCGATGGCTGCAGCAGCTCCCATCCGCCGCCACCTTCTGCTGCAGCGGAGGCCTTGATGAGAAGAATGAGAAGCAGGGCAAGGGGGGTCATGGTGGCAGGGGTTATGGTGGAAAGTGGAAAAATGTTTTCTGTTGAGGGAGATGATTTTCATGCTTTGTTGAGGAAGATGGAGCCAAAGACTATTTATTTTGGATTCTTTACTCAGCAGGTCAATTTTGCTTACAAACTACCAAACCTAGTGTGTAGTGTGTACTACTCCCTCCGTCCCTAATTATAAGCTAAACTTTTAAAAATCACACTTATTAAGAAAACCATAATTGATGCATTGGTTTTTTACAAAATGGTACAACCTTCCATCTTTACCCCTATTTAAGACAAAACTTTCTAATCATTATACTTAATGGTGCTCCACTATCAATTTATTGCCATCCCACTGAAATTAGAGAACGAGAACTTGAAGCTATCAATATGGATGCTTTAGAAAAAAAGAAGAAGATCAATGGGTGAAACGTATCCAATTTTTGAGAACAATTAAATTCTGGATTTGGATTTGAATTAAAACAGGGAAAGTTTTAATTCCCCCTAAATTTTCATCTCCCACCAAATGCTTCAACGTTGAGTGATGTTCAAATTTTTAAGAGAATGAAATTCTGAATTTTGAAATAAAACAATCAAATTTTCAATTCCCCCCAAATTTTCACCTCCCACCAAATGTTGTGAGACACAAACAATATAAAAAGAACATGGATTTACATTAGAAGCATTTTAGTCCTGCTAACAATGGAGAGAGAAATAGATGTGAGAAAAAGAAATTTGCAATTTGATTTGAACAAATCATGGTGCTCAGATAATGAAGATTCTGTTCATGACATAGAAGAGGTTGTGGAAGAAGAACTGGATAACAACCAAATAGAGGCTAGCTTTGGCATGAACATCCAATTGCTCCCAGAAAATGAAGAAATTCAAGACACTGTAGAAGGAGATACAAATGATAGGTTCAAAAGGCAAAGTGTAACATTAAAAGAGTTAGTTGGGTAGTAGGAGGAAAAAGAATATAAAAGTGGGTTTTAATTTCAAAATGTTGGAATTGTAAAACCAATAAATTCAAGGGTAAATATGGAAAGAAATTTAGCTTTTGCAAGTTTAGCTTATATTTAGTGACAAAAAAAAAGTTCCAACTTTAGCTTATAATTAGGGACGGAGGGAGTAGCTTGCACCTAGAAAATAAGAGCAAAACAAACATTCCATGCCTTGGAAAAATGTTTTGTATTGTCACAAATGCAGTTTCCTCAAATTTGCTACTTGGAGTAACTAGTTTGTAGTTCTAGCCATAGGTGTTACCTTTTTGTTGCAATGCATTAATGGCAAATTCAGGAAGGCATAAATAGTAAAGTTGGCTGGCAGTGCACATTCTTAATGCTCCTTCGAAACTAATGCTTTCGTTTGGTGAGATCTTCAATGCATATACCATTACCTCTCATAGTCTCATCTAAATACAATATAAAAGAGACCTTATAAGAAGGAATCTTTTGACACTTGGCAAGTAATGGAGTAGCTTTCAGCCTATTTTCCAAGATTAAAATAAAGCAAAAAGAAAATTTTATTTCTACTTTTGGAAACTTGAGAATGACTCACTTGATAATTACAATTTTAGTTAAGGGTAAACATGTAATAACCCACCTAATTTATTTTAATTTTGAATTTTTTAATCACTAATATGCTTGCATTAATTGCTAATTCAAATTTCAATCCCACTAACAAATTGTTGGCCAATCAAGTTTTTTCTGCTGAATAATTTTAAACATATATGTATTTATATATGATAAAAATCACCACATCAATAGCCAATCATAATTAAGCATTGTGAGTGCTTTTTCAAACCTCATTAAATCCTTTCTGCTTTTTCAAACCTCATTAAATCCTTTCTGATTTTTTTTTCAATTCAATGCATACAAATCCCTTTCTCAAGCCACTCTTCTTTTTCGGTTGCTTAGATTTCCCTCTTGCTTAGAATCATCCATTTTCTAAAGCTTATTTGATGTATAAGAGAATTGTTATGCATTAGACGTGATTTTCTTTGTGTTGTAGATATCACTACAATGTGTCAGATACAAGGCTATCCCAGCACATTCAGAAAGGAAATTAAACAAGGATGACATATATATTAGTTGTGTTGCTTTTTCTATGAACTTGTGGGCCTTAATCATGGATGCTGGGACGGGTTTCACTTCTCAAGTCTATGAACTTTCCCCTTTTTTCTCCCCATGGTAAATTTCAATCGGTTGTCTCTGACATTGTTCTATTTGTGGATTATTAAAGCTTTCTTCTTAATATTTATTGTGCGAATATATAATTTGTTCACATATTGTGAGTTATTGTTTTAACTTTAGGATGTTCAAAGCAAATGCTATGATGACACAAAGTCAACTCAGGTACAGATTATGTTATCTATATTTATCGAAAAAAATATTATGTTATTTTTATTTGTGTTAATCTTTAAAATTCATGAATGTGACCTAATTATTCATATTTGAAGGGTACACCATCACAACAACCATATCATCTATCAAAGGTATATAGAAATGAGTGTTCAAATTTATATAATTCATGTGACTATTTAATATTTACACAATGTCTTTATGAAAAAAAACTTGCATAGGATTGTACACATGGAGTAAATGACATTGGTGCTTCAACCCAAGTACGTGAGAAGTGAGATTCTAATGTCGCAGACTTGACTTTGCTAGATGAAGATGGAGAATTGCAAGCATCTACTATGAAGAAAAAATTCAAGATGGTCATCGTTAAAGTGGAGCTAAATTCAAACAAAAACACATTATGTGTGTTGCGAGTGGTTTTTTATGCTTTATCTTTTGCGGTTGCTTTTGGATATTGAAATTTTGTTTGGATTCTGAGGGCACTTTCAGTTTAATAAGTTGTAACCACATTTGTTCTTCTTCACTCTCTTAATTATTAATTTATTTTTTAAAAAAACTTTTTTGCATATAAATGATTGTAGTTCATAAATATCCTCAATATGTACAAGTCTCTCTGCCAAAACACCATTTAGATTTTTATTTTTATATATTGCTTAAAATTTATATTACATTCATCTGAAGTAACAAAGTTTTTTTAAACAGAAATAACAAATTAAACATACATTACATATGATATTTTTTTTTAAAGTATATATGTAGAAGTTTCCAAGCTTTTGAAATTATAAAAATGCAATATCGGGATTTATAGGATTTTTCAAATAAAAAATTAATTGAAAGCATTTTAAAAGATAACTTAATTTAAAATATCTGATTAGTTAGTTTTTAAAAATATTAAATAAGAATTCTTGAAACTGATTATAAAAGTTTTAAATTTTTATAAATTTATCAGTAAGGTAATCGCAAGCTGTGTAATGACACGATCATGGATATAATAAAATTATTTTTTCGATGTTATAAAAAAATTATCAGTATAACTTTTAGATTAATTTTTTTAACTAATAAATAATTTCATGTACCAAAAAAAAGTAGAATTAATATTTAATTAGTATTATTTAGGCTAAAAAAGCACTTTTGGCCCCTAATGTTTCAAGTTTGTGCAAATTCTGCCCCTACTCTATTTTTGTCGATGTTTCTACCCCATGTTTTCAAACAGTGCATCGTCTACCCCTCATGTTTTCAAACAGTGCATCGTCTACCCCTGACGGAGGGGTAGACGGTGCACTCTTTGAAAACATGATGGGTAGAAACATCCACAAAAATAGATAGGGGCAGAATTTGCACAAACTTGAAACATCAGGGGCCAAAAATGCTTTTTAGCCTATTATTTAGCACTACAACTACACTTTAAAATTTCATAAGATTTGGACCAAAAACTTACTGAACTTTAAATTTTCATAATATCAACTAATTTTAGGGTGCGACAATACTATACGTGCAATGCAAGATTAAACACTAAATAAAATAAAATAAAATGTTTTCTCTGCTAGGGTTTGGCAGCAGCGGCACCGTTTCCTAGGGTTGGAAGTTGATACTGTTTGACTTTGCTGGAAGTCTTCGAGTGGTCCTTGTTTTCAACGCTGAGTTCTCTGGTCTGCATGTATTTATGAGGATCCTACTCTCTAGAACGAATTTCACGTACTCCACAATAAGGTAGTACGTTGACGGTCGTCTTCTTTTCCATCTTTGCATCAGTTGCTATTTCTGTTCGGTTTGCGACTCCTGCCTGAATATGGATCCAATTATTGAACTGGAGGGAGATGAGAATGAGGTGTTGGTGGTGGGGGCACTCCCAGCGGATCCTGATGTGGGGTCTGATGTTTGGCTTGTGGGGAAGGTTCTGGCCCATCATAATGTTATTGTTGCTATGTTCAAATCTGTGATGCAAGATTTGTGGACGTCGAGGAACTGTTTGGAGGTAAGGCATGCTGGGCAAAACCTGTTCACGTTCAAATTTTCCTCTACAAAAGACAGGGATCTAGTATTGCAGTCAGGGCCTTGGTTCTTCGACCGCTACATGATATCATTGAACGTGTATGATGCGAGGGGTGATCCAACTCAAGTGCCACTGATCCGGGTTCCTTTCTGGATCCAAGTGTATAACCTCCCAAGGGTGGGACGTACGGAGGAGATGGCAAAGGCTCTTGCGCGCTCATTCGATGGGTACCTTGGTTGGGACCGATCTGAGGCTAGCCGCTATGGAAGCTTCTTCCGTATCCGGGTATGGGTTCGTGTGGATGTCCCTCTGAAGAGAGGGAAGATGCTGGCTGCAGGGACTGAGCCACCTTTCCAGGTGACTTTCAAGTACGAAAAGCTCTGTAACTTCTGCTATCGTTGCGGCTTTCTTAATCATGTGGATCGTTTTTGTCAAATGGAGGCGCGCGACCCACTGCCATATGGGAGTTGGATGCGGGCTAATGAGGGCCGGGGACAGTGGCAAAGATACAGGGGTCAGCCACGTGGTGGTGGCCGAGGGGTGCAGGGGAGGAATGTAGACAACGCTGAGCACGAGGGTGAGGGTGATGATCAGGGTAATGATGATGGGGGGCCAGTGCATAATGTTGAGGTCGAGGATAATCCAATAGTGAATCAAGAGATGGATATGGTGGTGCCAACGCAGCTAGTTAATGATGCTGGTGGTCCTCGTGCTAGTGCTGGGGAGGTTGCAAGGGGAAAAACTTTGACTCTTCCGACGATTGGTGGGGGTGAAGACCTTTCCTTCTCTTTCGATGGCCAACATCGCAAGCGACCAATTGGTTCTTCAGGCTTTGGTTGCTCTAGTTCGGGGGTTTCACCTCCTCTGAAGAAAACAAATTCTGAGATTGGATTGGGATTGGCGGAGCCTGTGGTTCAGGCCTGCCCACCTCAATGAGGATTCTATCGTGGAACTGTCGGGGGCTTGGGAACAAACCGACAGTTCGAGTCTTGTAGAGACTCATCCATTCAGAAGTTCCCGATGTGGTTTTCGTTTCGGAAACCAGGTTACTTGAGGCCGAGATGCTGCGACATCGTGGTATTGGAGGTCTTTCGAATTTATTTCCAGTGTCGTGTGTGGGAGGTGGGAGAGGAGGGGGCCTATGTTTACTTTGGGGGACGGATGTGGAGGTGGAGGTGATAAATGCATCTTTGAACCATATTTTGTTTAATCTGCCTCATCCTAATCATTCTGTTGTCATGCAGGTCTTAGCCGTGTATGGCTTTCCAGAGGCGCAACATAAGGTTCGGACGTGGGAGCTAATCCGCAGGATGAAACCTCCGGACCTAGTCCCATGGCTGTGTATTGGTGACTTTAATGACATACTTTCCCCAGCTGATAAGCTTGGTGTTGATATCCCAGACTTGGGTCATTCGCAGTTTGTTAATCAAACTTGTGTTGATTGTAGTCTCCATGATGTTGGTTTTTCAGGTGCTAGATTTACTTGGAATAACAATAGAGGCCAACCTAATTCAATTCAGGAACGGCTAGACTATGCGCTTGTGAATCAAGAGTGGGAGGCTTTGTGACCTGCTATGCGAGTTTCTCATATCATAAAGCACAGGTCTGACCACAACCCTATCTTGCTAAGTTGTCTTACTCGTAAGGGGCGTAGGGAGTTAAGGCGGACACACTTGTTTAGATTTGAGGAACTTTGGCTTCAAGAAGGGGATGAGTGTGCTGAGATTGTAGCGGAAACTTGGTGTAGGTCAAGGGCAGACCTGAATTCCAAACTTGGGGAGGTTGGTGGGGCTCTAGGGAGTTGGGGGAAGGAAAAATTTGGGGATATTCCTAAACAGATTTCAGATTTGAGGGGAAAGTTGCAGAACCTTCAGCGGAGTGTCCAGACAAATCATGTCCTGGAGCAGATGCATGAGGCGGAGAGTCAATTGGATGTGTTGCTTGAGAGGGAAGAGATATGGTGGAGTCAGAGATCGAGAGCTGTTTGGCTTAAAAATGGGGATAGGAACACCCGATTCATCCATCAGAAAGCTAGTCAAAGGAGGAAGAGGAATTTGATCGAGGTGATAAAAGACGATGGGGGTCATGAGTTTGAGGATGATGTTGATATCTCTAGAGTTTTATCAGACTACTTCAAGGTCTTGTTTACCTCTTCTAGTCCTTCAGGTATCGACGAGGCTACGAATTTGGTGGTTGGCCGTGTGTCTCAACAACACCTGATAGTGCTTAATGATCCATTTACACGTGAGGAGATTGAGGAAGCCTTATTTCAGATGCACCCGACCAAGGCGCCAGGCTTGGATGGCTTCCCAACGCTCTTTTATCAGAAGTATTAGAATATCATTGGGGATGAGGTGTCTCAGTTTTGTCTGCAGGTCTTAGCCGGGGAGATTTCGCCAGGTATCATTAATAAAACTCTCATTGTTCTTATTCCTAAGATCAAAGAGCCAATGCATGCTACCCATTTTAGACCAATAAGTCTTTGTAATGTTATTTTTAAAATTATTACTAAGGTGATAGCAAATAGGTTGAAACTTATTTTGCCTTATTTAATCTGTGTTTCGCAAAGTGCTTTTGTTCCTGGGCGTTTAATTACAGATAATGCATTAATAGCCCATGAGTGTTTTCATTTCATGAAGAAGAAAATTTGTGGCCGGAATGGCATGATGGCATTGAAATTGGATATGTCAAAGGCTTATGACAGGGTCGAATGGCCTTTCCTTCGGGATGTTTTAATTAAGATGGGTTTTCCCATGACGTGGGTTAATCTGATTATGAATTGTGTGTCCACTGTGAAATTTTCAATTATGTTAAATGGCAATCCTCAGCCTGGTTTTGTTCCGTTCAGGGGTTTAAGGCAGGGAGATCCTCTATCTCCTTATTTATTCATTCTTTGTGGGGAAGTGTTTTCTGCTCTTATCCATAAACATGTGGCATCTTCTGCTTTGCATGGCATTAAGATTGCTAGGCGTGCGCCTATTATATCTCATTTACTTTTTGCAGATGATAGCATATTGTTTGCTCGTGCTTCTGATGAAGAGGCCGAGTTGGTGAAGCATATCTTAGTCACCTATGAGAATGCTTCTGGACAAATCATTAACTTAGAGAAATCAATGCTTTCGGTGAGCCGAAATGTGCCTCAGAACCGTCTTTATGAGCTTAAACAACTTTTGGGTGTTAAGGCAGTGGAAAGCTTTGATAGATATATGGGACTTCCAACTTTGATTGGTAAGTCAAAGAATCAAATTTTCAATTTTGTTAAGGACCGTGTCTGGAAGAAGCTCAAGGGGTGGAAAGAGAGATCTCTTTCTAGTGCAGGTAGGGAGGTGTTGATTAAAGCTGTGGCTCAATCAATCCCGTCCTATGGTATGTCTTATTTTTTACTCCCTAATGGTTTATGTGCAGAGATTGAGAGAATGATATCCAAGTTTTATTGGGGTGGTGATGTTGATAAGAGGAAGCTCCATTGGGCTAGTTGGAACAAGCTTTGTAGGTCTAAATGTGATGGAGGGCTAGGTTTTCGTGATTTTCAATCTTTTAATACAGCTTTAGTGGCAAAAAATTGGTGGCGTATGCATGCTTTTCCGAATTCTTTGTTGGGCCAGGTGTTCAAAGGGGTGTATTATCCTAATGGTTCTATTTTAGATGCAAAGCGAGGCTCCCGGCCTAGCTATGCTTGGTCGAGTATTTGGAGAACAAGGTGGGTGTTTGAGCGGGGAGGAAGATGGCAGATTGGGGATGGTCGGTGTGTGGATGTTCGCCATGCTAATTGGCTTCCGCATGGGTGCCCGGTGAACTTTCGAGAGGACCTTATGGTTGAGTTGGGGGTTAACACTGTTAGTGATTTAATGACCAGGCAGGGGGTGTGGAATCAAAGTTTAATTGAATTTATTTTCTGTCCAGCTACTGCTGTCCAAATTCTTTCCATACCTCTCCCTCTCCACATGGAGAGAGACGCTATGTATGGGCCCGGTATTGTTGATGGTTTTTATTCCTGCAGGTCAGGTTATGCTTTTATTCGTAGCATGGTGGCTTCGGCTGCTGGAAGCTCTTCTTCTTCTAGCTCTCCGTTGAACCCCCGCCTGTGGAATTTTTTTTGGCATAGTCCAGCTTTGCCCCGGTGTAAGGAATTATCCTGGAGAGTGATCTGTGGCTTCCTTCCTGTCAGAATAGAGCTGGTTCGTAGAGGGCTGGACGTAGAGAGGGAGTGCCCGTTTTGCAGTGATGGAGAGGAATCGGTGGAGCACCTTTGGCTCCGGTGCCCGGCGACCCGCAACTTCAGGTTCGGGCTTCCATTGGCGCTGCGTGTTGAGAGCTATGCCTCCATGGCTGAGTTCGTTCAAGCTTTTCTTCAACATGCAGAGGCCGAGAGCATTTCTCAATGGCAGACGGCGTCGTACATCTTGTGGGAGGCGCAGAATGGTCTGGTATTTGATGGTCGACGGTTCTCGTGCATGGCAGCGTTGCAGCGGGCGCGTGATCTCACCCAGGTGCCAGCCGTGAAGCTTCCTTCTCATAGACAGAGTGCAGCTATGGCAGCAACGTGGCAGAGACCTATGGATGGTATTGTGAAGGTGAATTTTGATGCGTCTTTTAAATCTCCTTCTTGCACTGGTGCTGGCAGTGGCGGAGCTTGACCATAACATATGGAGGGGCCAAATTATCAAAGAACTTTTTTCAAACACAAGTTTCTAATTTTTGCATAAGAAAGCCAGTTTGTAGTATGCTTTCTAATGCTCCAAAGTGATAAGAGAGTCCCTCTGTCTACTCTATCTGTATTAAATGTCGATTTAGAATGAATAAGAAATAAAAGAAACGAAGTCACTAAACAAGTCTCATATGTGAATCTCATGTTATTAGAACCACCAAATATTTGTATTGAAAATAAACAAGAGTGAATAGTTAAACTGGTCCCTGAAAGTGTTGGGCGCAGTTAAGTTAGTTTCAGAAGAAAATATACCCCTCGCGGTTACCAATTGTGTAAAATATACCATATGAACTAAGTTTGACCAAATTTTATAGAGTGAAGAACCGTGTGAGATATTTCCTATAGAAGTCAATTTGCACACTAAAAATAACACTACAACTCCCTCCAAGACTCACTAAGCTCGTTGGAGCTTTTTTCTGTTTTTTTCTCCCAACTTGTTTTTCTTTCTCACAATTATATCACAATAACATGCATGACATCTATTTATACTATTTACAACATCATCATCATATTGATCATTTTGACTATTCAAAACAAATTTACTACATTATTCTACAATAAAGTTGTTCAGTTTTTTACCAATAGATGGATTAAATACATTTAGGCTTCTAGTTGTTCCATGGTTTGCCACGTTAAATACCTAACAGATAGAAACAACCTCTCAATATAATCATCATTCAAACAGTCCAAGACACAATTTCTCAAAGGCTGTATATACTATTAATTTTTTTAGAAAAAAGATGGGAGGGCTGAGGGCACGCCCTGTCCTCATAATGCTCCGCCACTGGGTGCTGGGGTGGTTGCTAGGGACCATGAGGGGTGCATTCTTGCATCAGCTGCCGTGTTTCCGATGTCAGCTCCTTCTTCAGTCTTGGCGGAGGCGATGGCTTTCCGGTGGGCGATTATTTTGGCCGCGGAGCTCGGGTTTAGGAGGGTCTGTTTTGAGACCGATTGCTTGCAGTTGTTCCAAAGATGGAAGAAGCCCCCAGATGGCAGCTCTTATTTGCTTTCCCTTGTTCGTGAATGTTCTTTTTTATGTCGTACTTTTGATTTTGCTACTTTATCTTTTGTTCGCCGTTCAGGCAATGCTGTTGCAGACTTGCTCGCTAGGAGGGCCTCTTCTTATGCCGGTTTGGTTTGGATAGAGGAGGTCCCTGCCGAAGCTATTTCGCTTGTTTCTATGGATGTTTCGGCTTCCATGCCGGTCCAAGTTTAATAATATCGTTGGCATATTTCAAAAAAAAAAAAAAAAACTAATTTTTTCCCAATATTAGCATAATAAGCGTTATAATATGATGCTAAAAACATAACTTTATCAAATTAATTTAATAGGTTCGGTTTACTGTCCATTATTTTATATTTACTATTTACTAATATTAGTAATATAACGTTTTTTTTATTTGTGCATAAATGACATAGATGTTTCTATGTCAATTCTTTAACTTCTAATATTTAATAGATAAATTACATTCAATTTAAAATATTATCCTACTTTAAAAATATAAAAGGTGAGCTAGGTTCCATCACTATCTCCTTTTTTTTTTTTTTTTTTCAGATTTTGTTATTTTCATGGCCCCCTTCAATTAATTTAAGGTTTAATTTCTAAGAAAAATTGAATCAGTTCTTTTTTTTTTCATTAACTTCAAGTAAAATCCTTCATATATATATGTAGTAGCATAAATTTTCAACACGTTTCAAGGAGATGCATCATTTTTTGGAGATACTGATAACTTTTTAAAAAAAATTAATTCTATAAGAATGAAAGTATTCACCTACAACTGATGTACTTGGATTATTGACAGAATGTATGTGGTATATATTTTTTAAGAAAATAATCACAATAACAAATCAACAATATTTTAACATTTAAATGATTCAATTCCTGTATTAAAGGCGTGTTGAGATCTTAAATGTCCACATTGAGATAAAACTTTCAATCTTTTGGATTCTCAAATTAATAGCTTACAAACAATTCTTAATCTTTTTTCAAAACTTAAACTTAGAAATTAATAGTTCACACGTCTTTTGAACATGTGGGTATTTTTTTGAATAATATATATATATATATATATATATATATATATCGAGAATTTTAAAACTTGATTGGATTTCACAATGGCAATTAATTTTAGTCCATTGAAATATAGAAAGTGGTGCTGATGATTTAAAAGAGTGTAATTAGATGGTATAATTATCTCCATTTCACGTCATTTGAAGATAGAAGTATATTACTTGATTGTTTACACGTTTTTTTAAATAGGGAAATTTAAATTAGAAATTTTTCTTGATAGGAATTGTAGCGGCTGCATTAAAGGAGAATAATTAGACGGTTTACATATAGAAAAACTCATACGGGTAGAAACATTTTACAACAAAATACTTTCAGTTTGGAATTAATAGAAAATATGTTTTAATTTAATTTTGTACTTTTCCCACTCTTTTTAATTAATTTAAGAGTAGATATACAAAAACATTATAATTTGATTGTAAATATAGGGCTCCCACGGGGGATTAGAGAAGAATTAACATATTTAGTCTATATTCATTAATTATATAGTACAAGGCTCCTACACGATGAACATTTTGCATGAAAATACTTTAAATTGAAACTAATAGAAAAAAATTTAATAAAATTTTAGTACTTTTTCCATACTTTTCAATAATTTCAAGAGTAGACATACAAAATCATTTTAATTTGATTGTGAAAATATAGATTCCACGGGGAAGAACATTTATATTAAAATATTTTAAAGTTGAAAATAACAAACAATATAATTTTATAATTTTTTTCATAAGTTTAAATGTGTGTAAATATATATGTGTGTGTGTGTGTGTGAAATATTGACGACAATTGGAATAAATGAACATATATAGCTTATATTTTTTATGTTTAAGATTTTCGATAAGAAAGTAAAATAAATTATTGCAAGTTTTTTAAGCATCCAACCAGTATAACAATCTCACAACATAGATTAATTCATCTTTCAAATAAACAAGTTATTGGAATAACAAGTCCTTTGGATTCAGGGAGTGCTTCAAGTAGTCGTTACTGGACGCGAGCCACGAAGGCGTGGATGGTCGGCAAGCTTGTGGGTTGTACTTTTGATGGTGGGGATGAGGCGCCTATCTACGGCTTGACACAGGAAATGGAGGAGTGGTGGCCGCCCTAAGTGTGGTTATTGCTTTTGGTGTTGTCTTTGGTTGGTTTAGGTTTTCGGTTTTCTTCCGTTGGCTTTTCTCTTTTGTTTAGTGATGTTCTCATTGTCTATACTTTTTAGGTGGTTAAGTGGTTGTGTATTTCTATGGATGATTGAGGATTTTTGTTTTTGTTATCCTCATGGTCCTATTCTCGAGCTTAGCCTTTTCCTTCTTCATTATGATTAATATATTTGGACTTCCAAAAAAAAAAATCCTTTATACATGAGAGAGGGAGGGGGAGGGGGAGGGGGAGGGAGGGAGGGAGGGAGGGGGGGGGGGAGAGAGAGAGAGAGAGAGCAATCCCCAAATTACATGAAGGCTTCTCCATCTTTTTCCGCAAATCCCCATTTCAAAACCTTTGTTTCAAATGCTTTGAATCAGCTATCTATTGCCTCTCTTGCATTTTCGTTTGAGGATTGTCGAACAAATTGTCCGCGGAATCGAGGTTGTTGTTCAGCTAATCTCTTTCTGCTCTGATATCAAACCTTTTTATGAAAGCATGTCTCAAGTTGATTGTGAAAATAAAGACCACACGGGGAAAGACATTTACATTAAAATATTTCCAAGGTAAAAATAATCAAAATTAAATTTTAAGAAGTAAATATATATATTAAATTTTCATACTAAGATTGAAAATATATAGCCTATATTTATTGATGTTTAGGTTACAAAGTAAAAAGCTGATACGATGAGGAACATTTTGCATGAAAATACCTTCAAGTTGAAACTAATAGAAAATGTTTTAATATAATTTTTATACTTTTTCTAGACTTTTTCAAATATTTTTAGGAGTTATACAGAAGCATTACAGTTTGATTGTGAATATAAGACCTGACGGGGAATAATGTTTACATTAAAATATTTTCAATTAAGAATAACAAAAGAGCAAATTTTATTATAATTTTATGGGTTGAGTGGGAAGGTTCAGGGATCAATTCCTGGATGATGCAATTTATCAGTCCGATGTATCAAAAAATATTACATCTTTTATATGTTATAAATTGTGTAGAATTATTTAGAGAGGTGAAAAACGAAATAAAAAAACAAAAGTCATGTAATTTATTATATATTCAATTTTTATATCATAATCATATTAATTAAACATAGAATTATATTAATATCTATTTATTATTTATATAAAAAAAATCCATTTATCAAAAACAAATTTTAATATATTCAGAATTATGCCCCGTGCAACGCACGGGTAACCATACTAGTTAATTACTGTTTGTCTGGTTCGCTCCTTTGACACAAGCTCTCTTTGTTTTGCTCTTTATTTCTTGCCTTATATAGGTGCAAGCTAGTACACACTATACACACTAGGTTTGGTGGTAGTTTGTAAGCAAAATTGACCTGTTGAGTAAAGAATCTCAAGTGTGGTCCATCCAATAGCTGAATCTATTTTCCTTTACTTGAAGAGCATGATGTGTTGACCAAAAAAAAAAAAAATCAGAGCATTATGTAAGGCTCGCCAAATGAACATTCAGACTTTTTCTAGCACTTGTAGCTTCGAAATCCAATCCCAAAAATTAGCAAGAGTTCCCACTCGGTTTTGATCTTGCAGCCAAGCATAGGCATCTCTAACTGTGTACACTCCTTTTTCATTTTTCTCCCATGTTCAGTCATTCACTGAACTCAACATCATGTGAGAATCAACTGCCGCAAAAAGAGAACAAATGTCATGCTAGAGAGATGTAAAGAGATTATGCAGTGACTAAAAATTCAAACCTTAATGTGAAAAATATAAAATGAAAATTTATTTTAATTCACATAAATTTTAATCATGTTTCAGATTCATTTTGCATGTCTTTCTATTCTAGAGCTCTAAAGCATATTTTTCCTTGATATGTTTGCAATTGGCTAAACTCATCACTCTTGTATTGGAATAAGACATTCTTATGTCTTCCCTTAAACTAATCTCACTACCTGATCATCCTCAATATCTCGCAACATTTGACTGAGTGCCCGACTTACCGTAAATTTTGAGATGTATGAACTGTGTCTGCATATAAGAAAAAAAAAATTAACAACACTGTTGTAAAGTGACACTGAATATAATACAACACAATCCTAAATGTATCATTGCATGAGACAGGGGAGGGACGTCTTATTAGTATATATCGGCTATGATGCATGTCATATATAATGAAGTATATTGTCTTAGCGGTGAATTCTTGTGCATTATGACTAGCAGGTTGTGAGTTCAAATCCTCCTTCAAGCTATATTTCTTTTTGACAAACTTTTTTCTCTACTATTATGTAAACTAGGATTTTAGCCCGTCTCTGTGCGATGCACGGACGAGCAGTTCTACAATTTATCATATTTATTCAATCAATTTATTTAACTTCATCTAATTAACTTACATACCAAAATTTAATAATCACAACCCAAATATGACTTAAGCTAAACATAGGGGACAATGAACTCCTTATAAACATTAATATGTGTCACAAAGATATATTTTAAATTATGTTTGTCCAAATAACTTGAACACAATTACACTGTTATAGTTAGGATGCATGGACAAACGATTCTATAATTTGTTAAAGTTGGTTCTGCCCGTCTCTGTGCGATGCACGGACGAGCAGTTCTACAATTTATCATATTTATTCAATCAATTTATTTAACTTCATCTAATTAACTTACATACCAAAATTTAATAATCACAACCCAAATATGACTTAAGCTAAACATAGGGGACAATGAACTCCTTATAAACATTAATATGTGTCACAAAGATATATTTTAAATTATGTTTGTCCAAATAACTTGAACACAATTACACTGTTATAGTTAGGATGCATGGACAAACGATTCTATAATTTGTTAAAGTTGGTTCTGCAGTTTATTAAAATGAATTAAGAAATTTACATATGTGCAATAAAGAGCATCAGCGTTGCATGGTCATTCTGAATATTGAAGATGTCAACAACAATTGTAGTCTTAATTGCATGGGTAGCACCATTGTCATTAAGCTGTGTCGAGCGTCCTCCTAAATGTTTTATTATTTGACCTTATTGTATATAATAAATTTCTAATTGTATTACAAAAATGTTAAAGAGGTTGATCAAATATGAAAATGCTATCGCAAAGGGGATTTTACTCACTTTGTTAGGCACTGTCTGTATTATAGACCACTCTTTTTAGTAAATATTTCTACTTTCTAAAAAATTTTGTGACATGCTTACCCCAAATTTTTCATCTTTATACATGTTTTAGCAATAAAAATTATAAAATTATTATATAAGTAAAACAATATAGAACATCCCACTATACATCCCACAAGTCACTACACTGTATCTTAATCACTTTAAAGTCCATGCATTCTTTATTATGTTTGACGTGAATTTTTTTTTTCTTCATAATTTTAATGTATAGTACTCTTGGTTTAAGACTTTTTTTTCTCACTCTCACTATTAATTTATGCAAAAATATCATATGTAAATTAGAACGCCGCATTTGCAAAACAATCTATGCAACATACGATGAAAATTTGAGATATTTAATAAGTCATTGATATTGTTTGGTTGGTACTTGGCAACAAATGTAGATTATCAATAATGAATATGTCTTTAATCAAAGTCCTCAGAATTCAAAACTCCATGAAATAACATCGACAGTCTATTTTCTTTATCACACACTACCTAATATGTAATACCGCCACTACACATAAGAGAATGAATAAATTTCCTTTATCCATAACTACACATCATTAAAGCAATCAAGAAAATTGGCAGCCCTTGAGGAAGACTCCTCGAACTCAAGGAGCATAGAAATAGAGCCAGAAAACAAAAATTGATAAAAAAAAACGTCAAAAGATAAAAGTAACATTAGATATACAAAAGAAAGGGGGTTCCGATGGATATAGTTGGAGATAGCTGAATTGTGTCCACCAAACCCAAATGAATTTGAGAAAGCTTAGGAAGTACACTGAGATCAGAAACATTGGTTTTTACATTGTTACCACAATTTGCACAAATAGATATAGTACACACTAACATTAACTTCAGGCTGCTTCTTGATGTTAGGGATTGTGTCAATTGTAACATCATCAGCAAAGTTCTGAGGAAAAATGAGTAAATTAAGTTATAAAAGGGAATCAAGAAAATAAAACATATTTGATTAATAGGATGAGTTTCTGGCTGAGGAAAGTACATCTTGATTAATAGTTCGATGCAACCATCCAGTTGTTATTGCCTAGCTTACAAACTACCATAAGCCTCAAGACCACGATCAATCATTGACTGAAACCAGGATGTAATCACAAGATTCAAGGTAAAAAAGAGAATGTTGTTGTGGGTTCTGAAATATTTAAAAAGTAATTCTTACCTTAGTGGCATTCATTTTCAATTATGATGTGTCCATACAAACTTGTTTGATTGCATTAACCTCAGCCAAGTCACCTGCTAGTGTTGAAGTGGCATGAGCATTGATATATGTCACCTGTACAAAGCAGGATTCATCAGCTTTTACATGAACATGAGAATCTGAACTTGTTTTAGAGGAATGTGCCGATTTTGATCCTGGTTGGTTGCTATTACTTCCTCAGTTCCTATTTATAAGTTACATGTAACTAATTCGCACACATTTGATAGTCTTAAATAAGAAAATGATGTTAATTTTTTAAAACTACCTCCTATGAAAAAACTAACAGAATTTAGTGATAGCGTTAAATGTAAAGGGTAAACTTAGGAAAAAATATTTAATATCACACATATATTTTAAAGTGACTCATACTTAAGACTGAAAAACTTTTAGATTTTTATTTCTTACCTCTCCAGGAGAAACCCCAACTTTAGTCCATCAGACCTTGGATTTGCCATGTGACATCACACGTTATGGCACCCTCCAGATATTTTGCAATTATTTTGGCTCCCCTTTTTGTTGCACTCGCCAAGCTCTCCATTACCTGTTCTCAGTGATAGAAAATCAAAAGTTGTCAGCATTGGAATTTCATTAGGTAAATCAAAGATATATATATATATATACACACACACACACTTAGATATACTAAAGAAAATTTTGGGTTTGAGGTTCTACCAGCACACCAGAGCCTTCATCCAGGACAAAACCATCGCGATCTTTGTCCCATGATCTTTAAGCTTTCTTGGGGTCTTCATTCCTCTGAGACAAAGCCCTGCAAGAAATAAAGCCTCCAACACTGGTAGGAATGATTGAAGCTTCAGCCCCACCAACCACCATAACATCTGCTTACCCTCTTCTGGTATGATTAGCAGCTGCATAAAAGCAGTACTTTGCTGCTACAAAAGCTGCGGAAATGGAGTAATTGGATTTGGGACTCATTAGACCAGTGTCTATGGCCAACAAAGCGGAACCTATAATATGTGAAAATTTAAATTTAAAGATTATGTATTTTTCAAAATCTAATTTATCTGTCAAGTACCTCTGATACTACTTCCAAAGTAACCATAGAGCATAATAAATATGACCAATACTGTTTGCAGATAAATCTCTTGATTCCAGAGTATCCTCTTTTAACCACGCATCCTTTAGTCTACTCGGGAAAAGCTACATTAAAAGAACACCAAGCACAAACATAAATTCATATTTGAAAAGAAAAATTTAAAATACCAAAAAGTTAAGAAAAAAAATTGACAGACAAAAAAGTTGAAGAACTAAAGGAATTTTAAATAATCATACCACTTTTCAAAAAAAAAAAAAACTGATAAAGCAAAGGAGAGGCATGTCAGGGAAGTTACAAAAATTAGATCAATCAGTTAAAGACATAAGTGATTAAATATCTTCAACCAAAAAATATACTTGGAAAACCTTCTTGCCCCATTACCAAGTTTTTTTAAAGAGAAAAATTCAAATGTCTCTAATCTAACCAATTCACCAATGGACTTAAACTAAGAAATCATAAATTTTGGGTAACTGAACATATTCCAAATCACCAAGCTTGGCAAACTTACCATCTCGGTAATTCCTTGAATCAAAGAAGAAAGCTATGTCAATGAGACTACCTGAAAATTTTAATTTATATACAACGCAAGTTAATAAATCAAAGCAATAACCATGTGATAGGTGTAGCCTACCTAAAATAAGTAAACCGTTAACCTTAGTGCTAGCATGAAGAAGTAGATTCTAGGTGGAAAATCTAAAAATTCAAGTTAAGGAGGAACCTGAAGAAAGAGATTTCATAAAGTAAGTGTTTGATTTTTCATGTTATATGAGTGTCTCATTGCCTCCTATATATTATTATAGACTAAAATTTTTAACATGCTAACAATACCTCCAGTAAAACTCAACCGCGAGAACAATACACAAGTACCTGAACTGTACAAAGTCTAAAATAAGGGAAACTAAATTGCTAAAGTCTATTAAGGGCAACTTAAATTTAACATTAGCAATTAAGTTATCAAGAACCAACTCATGATTCTCTTGACTCAACTACAGAGAGTATTTGTCATTATCAGAATTCAGAAACCATAAAATTAGTTGCCAATAGAGCACAATGAAAGAAAGATCAGGTTCATTTGAAACCCAAGTTATCAAACTTTATTCAAAACCTAATCTAATGCAACAACAACTCTTTGACAAAGCAAGGAAGAAGAAAATTTATAAAGAAAACAAATGGGCCACAAAAAAAGAGCTCAACAACCAAATCAATAAACTATCAGATCATCATAAACGATCAAAACAGACAAAATAAAAGGGGAAAAAAACTTAACTTGAAGAAAATGGGATACTAATAAGGAGCTTAAAAATCAATGAAAGCTTGTCCATCATTTATTTGTTCTTCAAATTAGCAGGGATGCCATGTTTCTTGCACAGAGCTTGCAATCTCTTCCTCCTCATGGCATCAAAGTCCTCTTCCATCAATTTTTGAATGAAACAAACACCAACCTTGTGCATATTTTTAAAAATGATTTCAATGATTGGAAGAAGTGTGCAATAGCAACTATATATGAAGGATTGGGGGTTGGTTTCTCCTTGAAAGTCCATCTCTGTTTAATTGTTTTAATTTGTAATAAGAAAAAGTTAAAAGTTGTGACAATGAAATGAGGAAATAATCAAATACTATATGACAAGAATAGTTTTTACCAGGCCCTGTATAATCAAAGAAGTTGTTGCCTTTATTCAAAATCTTCATTGCAAACACACACAAGCATCCCCATTTATACAGCAGAACATAGCTGCTGAAACAGACATAGACAATTCAGCCATTGCCATATTTATACAGCATCCCAATTTATCAAGCGTCGGTGATGATGCAATCAAAGGAAGCTGATGAGAAACGCAACCAACGAACGCAAGTGAGCTGTGTTGGATGAAAAATACGATTCTCTTCTCCTTCAAATTCTACCCACTGTGTCTGTACTTACACCCATCAGCTACTCTCAAACCTAACCCATACAACAGTCAGGGAAGACGCATCAAACACTATTCCAGCAATTAGGCCAAGTGGGGCCACGAAAAGAAGAAATGAAGGGCCAGGATTGCAACTTCTCTTATGAAAAGTGTTTCTTCACACTCTCTATTCAAGTTTTGTAGAGTAGATTTGCTTAAGACTATTCATGTACATTATTTTATTTATCAGTATTACTTAGTATCTTCTATACAATTAATTAATTTAAGAATTAAAATATTATTTTATTGTAAGAGGAAAGCTTATAGTTCTTTTGTTTTTTAGTACAAAGAAAAGTTAATAATCTTAGAGCATAACATAAATATATAAATTTCTCTAAGAAACTAATAACAACAATATTATTTTTCAAGAGAAACATTTGAAAATACTGATAAAACAAAATTCCAACATTATTAACATAACTTATAATAGTATTTGATATATATATATATATATATATATATTTCATTTTGCTTTAAAAAAAAAACATAACTTATAATAATTTTTGAATGAGTATATAATATAGTTTAATCATTATTTTTGTGCATATATGAGTCAATTCCATATAAAAAAATCTGTAATTCATGTTTACTATCTTATTAATTAATTTTGGCCCCCTCATAATATTTTTCCTAGTTCCGCCACTGGTGTAAGATCATATATAACAAATCTTTGAAGCAAAGATATTTTTCCTTAGTTTTATAGTTTTTGTATGTATTTCTTATTTTTTATTCTTAAAAAAATTATTTAGTTCTACTTGTAACAAAAAAATAAAATAAAATAAGTTATTGGTTTCAAAATAAAAACATATTTTTTTTGGTACATAAATAAAAACATATGTTGAGATTAATACTGTTATAGATTTCAAAAAGAGAATTATTTAGGAGGTACCATGTGTCATAGGCTTTCTTCTAGAAAACCTTACTTTATGGATAGATAGATGAATGTTATTTTACAATTTCTGATTAACAATTTTCGTGCATATATGGTCATGGAAATTACATTATGTCCGTTGGTTAGAGTGGTTTATTAAATTTCTATAATGCTTTCGATTAAATTTTGGCAAATTATATATGTCGTTACTTTCAAAAAAAATTATGTATGAAGTTTTTCTTTAATTTATTTAATTCTCTCTATTAAATTTTCTCTTAAAGTATGTATGAGATTGAAAAAAAATACGCAAATGTTGAAAAAGATTGTACAAGTGTTGTGCGGCCTAGCTAGCAATAGCATTATGAAATGTGAAAATATACAAATTGGGCCGATTTTGGAGGTGTGGTCAAAAAATGAGAGTGAGCACGAAACATGTTTCCAAATCATGAAATACTCCCGAGATTTAGCCAAAATCAAATCTGCGAATAATGTCACAAATGGCCCGTTTGGTGGTCAGGATATGATATGATATGATGAGCCCGTTTGGTGGCCAGGACAGGATAATAATCATATCCTGTTGTTATTTGTTGTTTGTTGCGCCAGCAAGATAGGATAACACTATCCTATCTCCCATCCTATCCTGTCCATCATGTGTAAAAGTTATCCTGAGGGGGGAGCTAGGATAGAACATGATAGGATACCAGTTATATATTTTCTTTCAGTATCCTAACTCCAAATTAATTTTAATATTATATAATATATAATAATTAATAAATATAAAAATATTAATTTGACTAAAATAAAAATAAAATTATTATTCATAAATAGTAAAATAGACTACTCACTTACAAATATTGATTTATTAGTAATAATAGACTAATTTAATATTTTCATCTCCTATTGTTTAAAAATTATTTATCTACTTATAGAAAATTTAAATATAAAGTATTTTTGAAATAATAATATTTTTAATTTAGTTAATTTTTATTGTTTATCACGTGCAACAACTAAGTGAAAACCATTGATTACAAATATTAATTTTTTAATAGCAATAGATTAATTTTCTATTTTCATCTCCTATTATTTAAAACTACTTATCTACTTATATAATAATTTATATTTTAAATATAAATTAATTTTGAAATAATAATATTCTTACTTTAGTTAACTTTTATTGTTAATTATCACGTGTCACAAGTAAGTGAAAACCAATTGATTAACTGCATAATTTTATTTAAAATATAGACTGTCTTCAAAACAATAAAATATGCTAATTAATAAAATTTAAATTAATTTTAGTTATTTTAAAATATAGACTCATTCATGAAAATGTAAAGAAATTAAATTTAATAGAGTGATGAATTTTTAAATATATTTTTTATTCAAATATAAGTCTGATACATTTTTCCTTATCATATCCTGTCCTTATCATGTGCACCTCAAACACAGGATATGTCAAGGGTCTATCATGCTCTTATCCTATCCTGTTGCTATCTTGTTCACATATCATATCTTATCCTATCATATCCTGACCACCAAACGGGCCCGATATGTGAGCAGGATAGCAACATGATAGGATAAGAGCAGGATAGACTATAGACTCTTATCCTATCCTGAATTTGAGGTGCACATGATAATGACAGATATGATAAGGAAAAATGTTATATTTGAATAAAAAAATACATTTAAAAATTAATCATTCTATTAAATTTAATTTTTTTACATTTTCATGAATGAGTCTATTTTTTAAAATAACTAAAATTAATTTAAATTTTATTAATTAGCCTATTTTATTGTTTTGAAGATAGCCTATATTTTAAATAAAATTATGTTACTAACCAATTGGCTTTCACTTAGTTGTGACATGTGATAATTAACAATAAAAGTTAACTAAATTAATTTCAAAAATTCTTTATATTTAAATTATTATTAATTTATAAATAATAGGAAATGAAAAATATTAAATTAGTCTATTACTATTAATACATCAATATTTGTAGTCTATTTTACTATTTATGAATAATAATTTATTTATTTTTATTTTATTTAAATTACTATTTTTATATTTATTAATGAATATTATTATAAATTATATAATATTAAAATAATTTAATTTGAAGTTAGGATTTTGAAAGAAAATATATAACTGGTATCCTATCCTTTCTATCCTAGCTCCCCCTCAGGATAGCTTTTACACATGATGGACAAGATAGGATAGGAGACAGGATAGCGTTATCCTATCCTGCTGGTGCAACAAACAACAGGATATGATTACTATCATGTCCTATCCTGTCCTGACCACCAAACGGGCCCAAAGTGTAGTGTCAATTAAGAACCGTATAATTTGGTAATCAATTATGTAAAATTATAGCTATTTAATTTGTTGGTTCAAATAAAAACCGTACGAAATTCCAGTTTTGACTTTTGATCTGTATCAATTCCAATTTGGTAATCAATTATGTAAAATTATAGCTATTATTGTTATGTTTTTTTATTTGTTTTATTATCATTGATTGATTGGTTTTAACCTTGAACGTTTTTTAAAACTTGAAACAGTGGTTGACATCTAATTAAATGGTCAATTTGAAACTTAATTTATATTTTAACCGTTGTTTATTACACCCTCCGGTCACATATATAAGCAAAAAAACATTTTGTTAGGTTCATTCATTTAATGAATGCATCTAGTCATCAATAATAACTAGATACATTCATTAAATGAATGAACTTAAAATAGTGTTTTTTGCTTATGTGACCGGAGGGTGTATGTTATTAATTAATTCAAACTGCATGTCACTGATTATCTATATATAAGAGACCCGCACCTCCTAGGATTGAAACACTATCAAGTATATCAACACAAAAACAATGGCTAATTTTCATGGATTCTGTCTAGTCTTTATGATGATTTCATTGTGTTTTCTAAGCACATCATCATCAAGAACAACACCACATACTAATACTATTGCTAAAAACTCATCACAAATTGTGGTTAGCATAAGAGATGATTTGCGCAACCAGGAGCCTTTTGGAATCAATTGCAACGCAAGCTTCATTGATGTTGCTCTCTTGCCTGGTGAGCACTACAACCGCACCCTGCTTAATGTTGATGAAATTTTTGAATGCTATGCTTATTGGGCGCAAGGGTTCACCAATCAGTGGCACTTGTACGAGACCAAGAGGGACGAAGGCCATAACACCGTTTATTGGTCAGCCAAAGAGGACGGAATATACCATAGCTTTGATGGAATTACGTGGAAGCTCCTCCAAATCTGGCACGGTGAATAATCATAACAAGCATTCATCCATTGTTGTTTTGTTTTTATTATTATTATTATTATCTTAAATTATCTAAAATAAAACCATTGGGGTTTCCTTTTATGTGTGTACCGTGAGAAGTGTTTAATTCATTCTCACATGCACATCAATTTTGATTCCATCTTATTTTTAATCATTTTCACTCATTTGTTTTTCTCTTTTACTTTTATCATCTCTCTACAGACATGGTGTATTTGAAGATTCACTCAATCATTTTACCGATATGATATGAATTAATGTGATTTCACGCAATGTTGCATATATTAAAACGTACAATATTAAATGCTAAATAGAGAAGAAAATTAAGTCCATTCGCATTGTATTGTACTAGGATGGTATCAGTGCGATGCACGGGAGGCTTCATTTGTAGTTTTTTTGGAGTTTATACCTAATCGAAATTTATAGCAACTAACTGCGCGTACGTTCATAGATAGGGGCAACATCTTCAATATTAGTAAACTTTATTTCAGACAACTTTCGAACACTTCATAATTATTCTCATAGGCAACAACTCTGGAATGAAAAAACCAACACCAACACAACGACACAAAAACACCGTAAAGTACATTCATCGACAAACCCAACACAGACGGACTTTTAGTTTTGTGACAAAGAGACGACACATTTTAGTGACATATGACTACAACTTTAATGTATTGGCTAGGATTGTACCCGTATGTTGCACGGAGCATAAATTCTACAATTCGTTAAAATGTGAGTTAATCAATTTTCCAATATATACTATTAATTATTAAATTAAATTAAGTAATTTAGATATTGAACTTGCTTCAGCAGCTAGCTTTCCTGTGGTGACTTCCTCCCCGGTGTTGGTGGAGGCTTTCGCATTACGTTGGGCTATTTACTTGGCATCTCCGCTTGGTTTTAGGCGAGTATGTTTTGAAACAGGTTGCTTACAACTGTTTCAAAGGTGGAAGAAGCCTCCGGAGGGAGCTTCTTATTTAGTTTCAATTATTCTTCTTTTCGCCGTTTGTTTGATGTAATGACATGAGCATTATATGGGTCTTTCTGAGTATTGAAGATGTCATCAACGATGGCAGTGTCATTTTTATAATAGTACCATTGTCGTTGAGCTAAGCCCACAATCCTGCAATAATGACTAACGACCTGTTTGTTAGAGGGTGGAAAGGTGAGAGAAATAGGGTAGAGAGAGTTTGATAGAGATTACAAAGTACCCTTGTTTGGTTTGACAAAAGAGAGGGGAGAGGGGGCAAAATGGTGGGCAATACCCCCACTTTTTCAAGTCTCTTCCCTACTCTCTCTCTTCTCTACCAAACAGAGCATAAATGTGTTATTATTTGTCCTTATTTCATAGAATAGAGTCAATTTCCAATTGTATTAAAAAATATATTAAATAAGAGATCCATCAAATCGGAAAATGAGATTGTAAACATTTATGAGAATTATTTTCAATTAATGTTTCATTTTTACGAATGAGATAAGTATTTTTATGTTGATTCATAAGATTAAATTAACATATCACATTTTTTGTATAGGTTAGGTTGTGAATAGAAATCCACTTTATAATTGAAAGATACAGAGTAGTAGATAATCGTCCGCATGAATGTAAAGGTTTAGAAAAATTATATAAAAAGAAAAATAGAAAACTGTTGTGAATAAAGAGTACACAAGTATATGAAGAGAGGATGAGAGATGTAGGAGAGATAGAGAAATAGTGTGATGGGGATGCTCTGCTAGGTGCAAACTCCCTTGTATTTATATTATTAGGTTTGGAGTGTTGAACAAGTATACATGTGGGCCTGGTCCATGGACTCTTAACTTTGATGGGCATCCAAATATTCATAACACTCCCCCTTGGATGATCATCCCTTAAGAATGTGCCTCATTAAAACCTTACTAGGAAAAACCAAGTGGGATAAAAACCTAGTGAAGGAAAAAGAGTACATCATTCTGTAGTTCGTCTTTGTACATTGCCTCATTAAAAACCTTACCAAGAAAAACCCAATGGGAAAAAAAACATGGTTAAGGAAAAAAGAGTACAATGAATTTTAATTAAGATCTTTGAGCCGACGAACTCGCATATTCCGCACAAGCTTTTCAAATGTTGAAGTTGGAAGAGCCTTCGTAAATAAGTCTGCCAAATTATCACTTGAACGGATTTGTTGGATGTCTATGTCACCATTCTTTTGTAGATCATGAGTGAAGAAGAGTTTCGGTGATATGTGCTTTGTTCTATCTCCCTTGATGTATCCTTCTTTAGTTTGAGCAATGCATGCAGTATTATCTTCATATATAGTTGTTGGCAGCATCTTTCTAGAGGACAGACCACAAGCATCAAGTACGCATTGAATAACAGATCTCAGCCAAACGCATTCTCGACTTGCCTCATGTAATGCTAATATTTCTGCATGATTAGCTGAGGTGGCTGTTATAGTTTGTTTCATAGATCTCCATGAAATGACTGTTCCTCCACATGTAAACAAGTAACCTGTTTGAGATCTCCCATTATGTGGGTCAGACAAATATCCAGCATCTGCATAACCAATTAGGTCTAGCTTGGACATATAGGGGAAAAATAAACCCATATCCATTGTGCCTTTAAGATAACGAAAGACTTGTTTTATTCCATTCCAATGTCTTCGTGTAGGTGAAGAACTATATCTTGCTAATAAGTTAACAAAAAATGATATATCAGGTCGAGTATGGCTAGCAAGATACATTAATGCTCCGATAGCACTAAGATATGGTACTTCAGGACCAAGTAATTCTTCATCCTTTTCTCGAGGTCTAAAAGGATCTTTATTTACATCTAATGAGCTTACAACCATTGGAGTACACAACGGATGTGATTTGTCCATGTAGAATCTTTTTAGTACCTTTGCGACATAAGTCTCTTGGTACATAAATACTCCATCATTTAGATACTCAATTTGTAGGCCTAGACAAAATTTAGTTCTTCCCAAGTCTTTCATCTCAAATTCTTTCTTTAGGCAATTTACAGCTTTTGGAAGCTCTTCTGGAGTTCCAATAATGTTCAAGTCATCGACATAAACAGCTATTATGGCAAACTCATGCCCAGACCTTTTCATGAATATGCAAGGGCAAATTGGATCATTTTTATATCCTTCTTTCAGCAAATATTCACTGAGGCGATTATACCACATACGCCCAGATTGCTTTAGACCATAGATTGATTTATTCAATTTAATTGAATAATCACCCCAAGGGTTAGAAATGTGTGCTTCAGGCAACTTAAACCCTTCAGGGAGTTTCATATATATGTCAGTATCAAGTGATCCATACAAATAAGCTGTAACAACATCCATTAAGCGCAAATCGAGCTTTTCACGTACTGCCAGACTAATTAAGTATCAAAAAGTAGTTGCATCCATCACTGGTGAGTATGTTTCTTCAAAATCGATCCCAGGCCTTTGTGAGAAACCTTGGGCAACAAGCCTGGCCTTATATCGGACAATCTCACCATTTTCATTTCTTTTTCGTACAAAAACCCATTTATATCCAACTGGGTTTACACCCTTAGGTGTACGGGCTACAGACCCAAAAACTTTACGCTTCTCAAGCGATTTTAACTCAGCCTCGATTGCGTCTTTCCATTTTGACCAATCATTTCTTTGTTTGCATTCATTAACAGACTTTGGTTCATGATCCTCATTATCATTTATCACGTCTAGTGCTGTGCTATGTGCAAAAATGTCGTCTACGTTGACTTTGCTTCGGTCCCATCTTACTTTATTCAAGACATAATTAATTGAGATCTCATCATTTTCAATAATTTCAGGTACCTGAGTTTCTTCTGAAACTGTATTTTTAAGTATGTCTTGTTGCTCTTCTAGAGCTATCATATCCTCGTTTGTGTCATCTTGGTTCTTAGCTCCTTTTCTTTTCCGAGGATTTTTATCTTTGGAACCTGCAGGCCTGCCACGCTTCAGGCGTGTGATAGATTTATTGGCAGCACTAGGTTGTCCAACAGGGACATCAATCTTTAATGGAGCATTAGCAGCTGGTACATACGATTTAGTGACTCTTTTTGGATCAGCGAATGCGTCTGGCAATTGATTCGCTAATCTTTGCAAATGAATTATCTTTTGAACTTCTAGTTCACATTGTTTTGTTCGAGGATCAAAATGAGATAATGATAAAAATTAAAGGGATTTTTATGACACGTGGACGCCACGTCGTTTAATGAAGGCAGATCTGTTTGGTCAACTGAAGGAACCAAACTGATATAGACGGAAGGGTATCCATCTCACAGTTTAGATATATCAGGGAGCTTGACCGCACATTTTAAACACGGGGGTGCAAATCGCACATTTGTGAAACATCAGGGGGGCCAAACTAGAATTAAGCCTAATTTTTATTTATATTAATATATAATAGACATATATGGTCGATTCAAACTATTTTACATTGATACTTGTATTATATTAATATACTAAACCAGAGGAAGTGCCCTTTGCCTCCACCATCTCCACCACTTGATGATGAGCACATTGAAGAAGAGAATGAACCACAAAGAGAGGATCTCTCACAGGTAATAAATATAAGCCATGATGTATCTGATTGTGCTTTTGTTGTGTAAAGATGTCTAAAAATGTCTTGTGTACAGGTCTTTGGTGCTCCTACATCACAAGACGTGCCTGCTTCTGCTCCATCAACCCAAGAAGCTCCACCACCTCCACTGCAAGTCCAACCTGCTTCAAGGGCAAAAAAACAAGCACCACCACCTGCCACTGGAAAAGCCAAAAAACAACCACCACCATCTCAGCCTGCTGCAGCTACCAGAGCTACAAATCAAGCACCATAACCTCCACCATCTCCAGTTACAGCTACCAGAGCTAGACATCAAGCACCACCACCACCTCCACCATCTCCAGCTGCAGCTGCCAGGGCAAGACATCAAGGAGAACCTGCTGCTCAGCCCACCAAGAAGCCTGCTACACAGCCCAAGAAACCAGTTGATGCTGCTCCTAATCAAAGGGGGAAAAAAAAGAGGAGCAGACAATGAGATTGGTCATTGGATTCCAGGGGAAACTGCTAGTGGATCTAATGGAGCTGCTGGAAAAGGAGATAAGGGCAATGCAACTGTTGCTAGTCAAGACTAAGGAAAGAAGAGAGTTATCAAAAGGAGGATATGGATCTGAAGAAAAAGAGGATCACATGATGCTGCAGGACAACAAAAGATGCTCATATCTTTCTTTTTTGTAATAGTTATGTTAGATATAGTTATTTAGTGGAACATGGGACCACCACACCAACTATTGTAATGAAATGCTTGGATGATATTACTTTGGCTTTGGCTCCATTACTTTTTGTATTAGCTTTATGGCTCACATTTGCTATGTTCAAGACTCACATGTTTTGAGGTTGTGTTTTCTATAACAATTGTTGTTCATTAAGCATTTACTTTACAATTATGCATCATGTGCATACACTGCCAAAACAGGGCAGCAAGTATACTTTATTGTGTGCATGAGTTATGGAACATTGCAGGGGAAAACATAACAAAATTGAAGACCATAAATTATGTTCAAAACAACCAACACACATTGCATTAAATCATGGCTGGATATTGCATTCATTACATAGGACATTTTCATTCAATTCATAACAACCTAAAACACAGAAGTTCAACTTCAACAACAAAACACATAACAACCTAAACCCTAAATCCAACACACCCCATTCCTATAAGAACTTTGACACTGCTACAGCCAAAGTAATGCCTAAGAAGAACAAGAGCACATTAATCTTCAATCCCTCTCTTTCCAGCTTCATCTTCATCATCTCAATTTTCTTGTCCTTCTCATTCATGTCTTCACATAACTTGACAATTGCCCTGTGCACTATTTCGTGAACATCTTCCCTCAAACTAGCAATCCTTTTTTCCATAATGTCATTTATGTCTTCATTCAGATTTGAAGAACCCTCCATACCATCTTCAGCAGCAACACCTCTATCCCATTCGAAAAAACCACAAGTCCCTTTCTCCTGGAACAATTACAAGCAGAACCAGAGATCAGAGGAATGAATATACATGAATCAGTAGAGAAGAATTACCTTCCAATCAGGGCATCTCCAAAATACCTTTCCTGGGTTATTCTTGGAATTGGATCGACAGGTAATTACCTCTTTCCCACAGCCATAGGTCTTGCATGAAAGTGAGGGTGAAGGACAAGAGGTGGATGAACGACCACTGAGCCTTGGGTTCTTCAGGTTCTTCGATGCTTCGTGGTTCTGAGAATTCATCTTCCTCAGTCGACCCAACAAGCTTCGTTCGCTTCTCTTCTCGTCGTTCTTCACCCTTCGTTGAGCTCCTTCCTCCGTCAACTCTCTCGTCTTCTTCGCTCTCTCTCTCTCTCTCTCTCTCTCTCTCTCTCTCTCTCGTGTTCTTCGTTCTTCAGTTAGGGTTCAATTTGGGGGAAGATTTGGGATTGGGTTCAATTTGGGGTGAAATGTTTTAATTAGGGATTGGTTATAAGGATTATTAGATTAGATTAGGTTAGATTATTAGATTAGTTTATTAGTTAGATTATTAGATTGTTTAGTTAAGGATTATTAGATTAGGTTTTTTTTAAGTTTTAAAAAAAAAAATCTGATTAAATAATTGAGTTGGAATTATTATTTTTTTAAATTTTTTAATGAAAAAAATTATAAAAGCCACGTGAAATTGATGACTGGGATAAAATAGAAGGCTGGCACACTTTGGCCTTAATTGAATTAAATTTTTTTTTCTAGGGACCCAATTTGATGCAAAATTTTTCCATGCCTTGGATTTGATTCTCTTTACAATTACAGGGGCCTTCTGATGTATTAAGCCTAATTTTTAAGTGTGTTTTAATGTGATCTGAAAATCTATCTATCTATCTTCTATAATAAAGAGAGAGTTTCTGCAGCCTTGAGGACAATTTTGTCATTCAATAACTCATTACACTATAATTTAATTATTTACATGGGCATTTAAGTAAAAAATCACATTTTTTTTTTCTAAAGATGCAATCAAATTACAGCCGCTATTCTCTTGCATGCAATCTCTCACCTTGTGTCCGTTTCATCTATGCTTTGTCATTTATTCCCTATTAGTATTACGGTATTACTACGTTCAAAAAAAAAAAGTATTACGGTATTACCGTTTCACATCTTCTCAAAAAATTTCCTCTGCAATCTCTCATCTTCCATCCGTTTGTTTATTCTGCTTTAATGGACACTGGCCTTTGCAATTGCAGTGCAGCTTTCTCTTCCTCTAGGGTTTGGCCGCACGAGATCTTCAACTCTTCGATCGTTCTCCTGGGATTATGTTCTTCCTCCTGATCCCAATTTTCGTTAGTTTTAGAGCCCAAGGCTTCTCATTTTCGTTAGTTTTTGGGTATGAATTTTAACATATATTTTGTCTTATCTATTGATTATATTATATTATATTTGGTTGAACAAGCATATTGAAAATCTGCATTTCACTCGATTGATGCAGATGGGGCAGAGGATGGGAGATTGAGAAAGATGGAGGAGAAACAGTGAAAGCTGAAATCCCCATAAATAACAATAGCCTTTTGCAACGCTTCAAAATGTAATGCAAACTTTTCCTTACACTATCAAACATGTTTTCATTAATAGGTTCTCTGATTTTTGCTGAATAGTAGCCAACATGAAGCAGTAGGTTGGAGGGAAAATTTGAGTCATTTCTTTTCATTGGTCATTGCTATAATTTGAAAGGTAACATGCAATTTGTAATTTTTTTAAAGATTTTGCTATTATTTGTTTTATATGCTATAATGTTAATCATCCATTCATGACAGTTTACTTACTTTGTCTAGGCTTTATGATTTGTGCATATACTGTGGTCTGTTTTGTTTAAAGGTAAGTGCGGGTAAATTTGGTTGGTTAAATAGTAACTAATGAGACATGATATCTGAGGAGGAAGTGATGAGGAAGAAAAATAATTTTTAAATTTTTATCCTTAATAATATCAACTTTTATATGATAAAAAATACTCCTCCATTATAAAACAGTTCTATAATAACAGATTAAAAATGGATTTATATATATATATATATATATATATATATATATATATGTGTGTGTGTGTATAAAAGAGGTTAAGTAATTTCATAGTTGTGCTGCTTGTCGCCACCGACAATGATCTGTCTCCCGTCCGGCAGAGGATGGTTGGTGGCGTACCAGTGGCGAACAGCGAGCTCGTTGGCGTGCTCGACCCAATCACACCCTCCGCATGGCTGCAATGTTCTCACCACCTGCTTCCCATCATTATCGCCACCGGTCTGGAACAAGGTTCCGTTCGCAGAGACGGAACCTGACGAACAAGTGTTCGTTTGGACGAACAGTGCCCGGAAAGTGTTGGTGGCGACGTCGTACTCCACCGAGTGGGCTGTGCAGTCGATCTTCACGGTGGTTTCAGTTGGATCATGGCGGCACCTGCTGTTTGGCAATGTCAGGTTGGATGATAGAAACCCAAATATTAGTAGTCCTAGTATTGCTAAGGTATTTGTTAGGAAGGGTAGAAGGGGAAATTAAATTGATTCCCACTAGTGATAACTGCCAAGCTGATGTGGTAGTATCTTCAGGGTGCTAGGAGCGTGAATGAGAGAGAATGTTGTGGTGAGAATGGATATATAAGCATGTAGTGGGAGAGAGGGGGGTAGGCTTGATTTGGGATTAGGCTTGGGAGAGTAGAGGCATTCTCGAATTGCCTCAGTTCTTTTTTCTGTTATTCTCTGTAAATTCCCTAAATTGGATCTGAGGTCTTCTCAGTTTCCAGTATCAATCAATAGAAAACCCTTTCAATTCATTTTCCTTTCTCTGAATTTCTGGGTCCTAACATTGGTATCAGAGCACCGATCTAGGTGCTGTGGTAGCCATTGATTTATGAAGATGTTTCCAGAATTTGATGGGAGATGGGCTTATGGATGGATCATCACGGTGGAGCAACACTGTGAGGCCAAAGGAGTATCTGAAGAGAAGAAATTCTCAGAGGCGGAGAAGGCGTTGACGCGTGATGCGTTCTTTTGGTGGTATTCCTGGAAAAAACGAAATCAGAGGGCAAAATGGTGAGATTTTGTGATAGCATTGCTGAGAGAATTCGAACCAGAATCGGAACTGTATCTGCCAGATCCATTTGAAGATTCAGGGGAGGAAGAAATTCCTGGAAAAGAAGAAATTCAGAAGGAAGAAACCAGAAACGTCAAGGCAACAGACCTGGAAATCAGGAGGAATCGGTGTGAAGAATGGATAAACTCCAGTGGCTTCGGCGGTGAACAACATGAAGGAAACGAAGTTTCAGAGCACCGAAGGAGTGAAGTTACTCCGACGGAGATCGTTACGGCAACAGAAGAGACGGTGGAATGCCTCTTTCTTGCTGGATCAAGAAGAGATACTGCAGCAGCAACAGATCTGGAAGTGAATAAGAGAATTCAGATTCCACCAGAGAAGCAGAACCGAGGAGTGGTTCCGGCCATGCACTCCACTCCGCCGGCAGAAATGACAAAGGCTACCGGCGGTACAGGGACGACAGAGATGAAGGGACATGCGGCTGAAGTTTCTCGGCGTTGCAAGAAAGGGAAGGGTCGAGAAGCCAGACCGAAGAAACTACACAAACGGCCACCACCCAAGCCACCGGAACTTTTGGATTATGGGGTTGTACCGGCGGCGCACACTACATCAGCGACGGCGACGGCAAGGGTGGAGACTCATGCTACAGCGATGGAGGAAACGAGAGACAAGGAAGGGGCTAGCATGATGAAGCCGGAGGTAGAGATGACTAAGCGGCAGCCACCACCCAAGTCACCAAAATCGATGGACAGTGGTGCTAGTCCGGCAGCGTTTACCGTACCGACGGTGGCATCGGGGTCGGAAGACCAAGCTACTCCGGCGACGAGAATGCGAGAGAAGGTAGTAGAAGTCTCTAGATGTCTGAAAGCAAGTGCATGGGCAGAGTGGGTGAAACAGGAATTGGACCCTTCTCTTAGCATAATGGGCCTGGCCCAACAGGTTAGTAGCTGTGTTGTAATACAAAAATTGTTTCAAAAACCTCAAATTGCTCAGGGCAGAATAAAGTATTATTTAAATAACTTGGGCTCAGCGTTTGAATCAAAATATTGGGGCCCGATAATAAGCAAGGGAATTGGGCCCTTTGGAAAAGGGAATTCTGGAACCATATTAGATTTGGCCACGCCACTAACTCAGCAGAATGGTGGCAATGTTGCAGCACATGAGTTCCTTCACGAGCTTCTTATAGCTATTGGCACAAAATGGGAATTAGAAAACCAAGGATCATTGTTTAGTCAAACAGTTCTAGTGGATCAACTACTCTGTGGATCAAAAGGAGATGAAGAACCACCTCTTGGGCGTTCAAGAACTGGTGCTAAAAATGCTGGCCAAGGATATACATTTGAAGAGGTCAAGATATTTTTTGCACTTTTGGATCTTTGTCGCCAAACCTCTGGGTTGCAACATTCTTTGCCGGTTTCTCAAGTGGGTTTTATATTGCATCTGACTAAAATGTATGTTGTTCCACAAGCTGGGATTCAACAGTGGGAATTCAAAGATTTTGGGAGTGAGAGGCAGGAACAGTTCTTGTGGCATCAACCTGATGGGAACACTTTGATATCTTGCCACTTTTATCCACATGGAAGTAGGGGTCTGATTTTTCGTAGTGACTCCATTACTAGTCGAGTCAAGGAATTGTGGGGTCAGTACATGTGTGGTAATGGGAAATACTGCTGCATGCTTCTTGCATCATGGTTAGAAGAAGAGCTAGTACCTGAAATGTTGAGTAATATTCTGAAGGCACAAGATCAACTAAGTGCTCAAGCATATCAGCTGCAAAGACCACTGGAATTGCTGACTGGAAATTGGCTAAATTCTCTGTCACAACTTCATAAATCAAGGTTACTAGCTGTGGAACCCTATCAGGAACTCAATGTTGATTCTCATGGAAATTTTAAGGAGATATTGAGCATGGGAACGGAGGAGTATGAGCTGAAGAACGTTTTGTCAATTCCACAGCAAAACCAACCTCTTTCTCTTAATTTTTTTTTTTAGCAGGGAATGAACTGTCAATAGGGACTGCAAAAGTGAAGACAACAATTCTAGGTTCTCTGGTTGCATTACATGGACTGATTACATGGCAAACTCTGCTGGAGCAAGATTATTTGGCAGTTGAATCAAAGGGAACTTATGGTCTCGCATATGTCCGAAGCTTGTCATGTTTTACACATTGGAATTCAAGGGGCTGTTCTGATTTTTCAGCAACAACCTTGCCTACATCTTTTCATCAATGGGATCCCGGTGAAAGAAGCTGTTACAAAACATTTTTGGGACCAGCAACCAACATAACTCTTTGGGAACAACAATCAAGATTCAAAGAGCACTTCAAGTTTCCATCCTTGAGGACAAGGATGTTTTCGAGGAAGGGAGAGATGATAGGAACCCAAATATTAGTAGTCCTAGTATTGCTAAGGTATTTGTTAGGAAGGGTAGAAGGGGAAATTAAATTGATTCCCACTAGTGATAACTGCCAAGCTGATGTGGCAGTATCTTCAGGGTGCTAGGAGCGTGAATGAGAGAGAATGTTGTGGTGAGAATGGATATATAAGCATGTAGTGGGAGAGAGGGGGGTAGGCTTGATTTGGGATTAGGCTTGGGAGAGTAGAGGCACTCTCGAATTGCCTCAGTTCTTTTTTCTGTTATTCTCTGTAAATTCCCTAAATTGGATCTGAGGTCTTCTCAGTTTCCAGTATCAATCAATAGAAAACCCTTTCAATTCATTTTCCTTTCTCTGAATTTCTGGGTCCTAACATTGGATAACCCGAAGTCTGTGCTGTCGTGATGGAGCTGCATGTGCATGGCGACTATTCCGATCGATGGCTGAAGCAGCTCCCATCCGCCGCCACCTTCTGCTGCAGCGGAGGCCTTGATGAGAAGAATGAGAAGCAGGGCAAGAGGGGGTCATGGTGGCAGGGGTCATGGTGGAAAAATGTTTTCTGTTGAGGGAGATGATTTTCATGCTTTGTTGAGGAAGATGGAGCCAAAGACTATTTATTTTGGATGAACCGCACTTGAGATTCTTTACTCAACATGTCAATTTTGCTTACAAACTACCAAACCTAGTGTGTAGTGTGTACTAGCTTGCACCTATATAAGCCAAGAATATAAGAGCAAAACAAACATTTCATGCCTTGGAAAAATGTTTTGTATTGTCACAAATGCAGTTTCTGATCAAACGGCCCCAAATTTGCTACTTGGGGTGGCTAGCTTTGTAGTTCTAGCCATAGGTGTTACCTTTTTGTTGCAATGC
Organism: Lotus japonicus; assembly: GCF_012489685.1. Taxonomy (NCBI): domain Eukaryota; kingdom Viridiplantae; phylum Streptophyta; class Magnoliopsida; order Fabales; family Fabaceae; genus Lotus; species Lotus japonicus. The sequence goes on along the minus strand of NC_080041.1, from coordinate 14,906,067 downwards.
ATTAAGGGAAAATTCAGGAAGGCATAAATAGCAAAGCTGGTTGGCTGTGCACATTGTTAATGCTCCTTTGACACCAATGCTTTCGTTTGGTGAGATCTTCAATGCATATACCATTACCTCTCATTCTCATAGTCTCATTACTGTTTGTCTGGTTCTCTCCTTTGACACAAGCTCTGTTTGTTTTGCTCTTATTTTCTTGGCTTATATAGGTGCAAGCTAGTACACACTACACTACCGCTATGGTATTCTTCATTTATTCTACATTCGTAGCTGAAAAATAGTAGGAATAGTATCATCATGACCGTGGGGTCTCCCTAACCCACGTTTAATTTCATGAAAATACTGGTATATCGTGGGTGTTAGCGATTGTTTGAGTTGATCAAATCAAATTGTACATGTAAAACGATACATTTATACTTGTACCATGCATGTGAAGTTTGTGAACACCAAGTAAACACAAATGCATTTAATTTGATACTAATCGTATGACATTGAGACATATCAGTTGGGTAAGAATATTGTTGCTCTTATTCTCATTAGTACCAACATTTTCTATTGTACAAAATAATTTGAGCTCAGTGACATTAACCTCTCAAACTTGCAACAAGTTCCCCACATTGTTGCTCTCATTCTGCTGCAGCGGCGACGGTAATGAGCAGAGTAAGAAGGAAGAAAGCAGTGATCATGGTGGAAGAAAAGGTGGAATGTTAAATGCTTTCTGTTGGGACGATGATGTTTCTATTGATACTAACCGTATGACATTCAATATGACATATCAGTTTGGTAAGAATATTAATGTTGCTTTTTATTCTCATTACCAACATTGTACAAAATGATTTTGACCTCATTTACAAAATCTCCTGATCGTTGGATATATCAAACGGTCCAAATAGATCAATGTGAGAAGAAAAAATACGTTTGTGACACGATCGCAACTCTCTCGTTCCTTTCACCGATGTTGCTCACGAACACCATGCTCCCCTGCGCCGTGCCACGCCGCTCATAGAGCATGACCGACACGTTTCACTGTGATGCAGGTATCTATTCTCACTCACCCTTTCACTGTAAATGCTTTCTGTCGAGAAGATGGTGTTCCTTTAACAAGCCAGGGACATTCATAATTATAGCCACCCTAAAAAACTACTTTCTATTGTCACGGGTTGCATAGGATCCAAGCCTAGTCTAACGTACACATCCAATTAATGTGTGTTGTGTTGAACCATACATGTGAAGTTGTGAACACCAAGTAAAAACCCTATGACATTCATTACGAATAATGTTGCTCTTTATTTTCATGACCAACACTTTCTATTGTACAAAATGATTTGAGCTCATTGACATTAATCTCTAAAACTTGCAACATGTTCTAAACATTAATGCCACAATTCGACTGAATATATGGGATGGAGAAATTTGCAAAGAAAGTGACGAAACATGAAGACCAGGGAGAAAAGTGCAATACCGTACCATATTCACATGTATCATCTTCACATATTTCCTATAACATTGGAAGAACTGTGGTAGAAGGCCCCAATCTACTTCTCTATGTGATGGGTCAGTTGCAACAAGATCCACGAGACCCATACCAAAGTGGTTTAGAGACTATGTTTATCCCTTTCATACAGAAGTAACCTTAATTCCATAGTTTCATTCATGAACCTCACAACATCATCAGCCAAGCCCTTCACCTCATGGCCATCTTCTCCAACCAACAGACCCAAAGCCTCAAACCAAACCCCAATAATCCTTGTCAAAGCTCATACCTTTCACACCATCGCAGGAGCTAGCCAATGGTCATCGTCGTCGGAGCAACCGTGTCGTGTCACAACCACAGCAGTTACAGTACTCCCCTTGATCCTGTTTTCTCTTTCAATCTCTCTTACTCTTGATTATTTCACTCTGTTTCACTTGGGTTTCTCTCTGTTGTGTGTGGCAACTAGGTTCAAAAGTACATTGGTGTGTGATTTGTGTTGTGCGTGTGTGGTATGTGCAATTGTGTCATTGTGTGTGCGTGCGTACTATATTGTGCTAAACAGAAAAAGACAAAGAAAGGGTTGTGCTACATGTTTCAAGTTGAAAGAAGAATAGTTGCAGCATGAAAGAGAGGAGGAAGTTAAAGTTTGAGAAATAAACATTGAAGGGGAAATTGAGTGAGATAAGAGCATGCTCTGCATTAATTATTTCAATATGAGCAAAATTGAGTTGAAAGAGACTTCACATTGTGCAAGAGAACATAGGAGCACAGCAACATGTGAACCTCTAGAGGAGTCCAAGGTTCACATGTTGTTGTGCTCCTATGTTCTCTTGCACAGTGTGAAGTCAGTCTTTCTTTCTCCAGGAGTGAAAGAAGAAAAATCTTCATCTTTCTCCAATTCTTTATCCCGTTCAACAGAAGTAACATTAATTCCATAGTTCCATTCATGAACCTCTGGAAATCAGGAGGAATCGGTGTGAAGAATGGATAAACTCCAGTGGCTTCGGCGGTGAACAACATGAAGGAGACGAAGTTTCAGAGCACCGAAGGAGTGAAGTTACTCCGACGGAGATCGTTACGGCAATAGAAGGGACGGTGGAATGCCTCTTTCTTGCTGGATCAAGAAGAGATACTGCAGTAGCAACAGATCTGGAAGTGAATAAGAGAATTCAGATTCCACCAGAGAAGCAGAACCGAGGAGTGGTTCCGGCCATGCACTCCACTCCGCCGGCAGAAATGACAAAGGCTATCGGCGGTACAGGGACGACAGAGATGAAGGGACATGCGGCTGAAGTTTCTCGGCGTTGCAAGAAAGGGAAGGGTCGAGAAGCCAGACCGAAGAAACTACACAAACGGCCACCACCCAAGCCACCGGAACTTTTGGATTATGGGGTTGTACCGGCGGCGCACACTACATCAGCGACGGCGACGGCAAGGGTGGAGACCCATGCTACAGCGATGGCGGAAACGAGAGACAAGGAAGGGGCTAGCATGATGAAGCCGGAGGTAGAAATGACTAAGCGGCAGCCACCACCCAAGTCACCAAAATCGATGGACAGTGGTGCTAGTCCGGCAGCGTTCACCGTACCGACGGTGGCATCGGGGTCGGAAGACCAAGCTACTCCGGCGACGAGAATGCGAGAGAAGGTAGTAGAAGTCTCTAGAAGTTTGAAAGCAAGTGCATGGGCAGAGTGGGTGAAACAGGAATTGGACCCTTCTCTTAGCATAATGGGCCTGGCCCAACAGGTTAGTAGCTGTGTTGTAATACAAAAATTGTTTCAAAAACCTCAAATTGCTCAGGGCAGAATAGAGTATTATTTAAATAACTTGGGCTCAGCGTTTGAATCAAAATATTGGGGCCCGATAATAAGCAAGGGAATTGGGCCCTTTGGAAAAGGGAATTCTGGAACCATATTAGATTTGGCCACGCCACTAACTCAGCAGAATGGTGGCAATGTTGCAGCACATGAGTTCCTTCACGAGCTTCTTATAGCTATTGGCACAAAATGGGAATTAGAAAACCAAGGATCATTGTTTAGTCAAACAGTTCTAGTGGATCAACTACTCTGTGGATCAAAAGGAGATGAAGAACCACCTCTTGGGCGTTCAAGAACTGGTGCTAAAAATGCTGGCCAAGGATATACATTTGAAGAGGTCAAGATATTTTTGCACTTTTGGATCTTTGTCGCCAAACCTCTGGGTTTCAACATTCTTTGTCGGTTTCTCAAGTGGGTTTTATATTGCATCTGACTAAAATGTATGTTGTTCCACAAGCTGGGATTCAACAGTGGGAATTCAAAGATTCTGGGGGTGAGAGGCAGGAACAGTTCTTGTGGCATCAACCTGATGGGAACACTTTGATATCTTGCCACTTTTATCCACATGGAATCCATTACTAGTCGAGTCAAGGAATTGTGGGGTCAGTACATGTGTGGTAATGGGAAATACTGCTGCATGCTTCTTGCATCATGGTTAGAGGAAGAGCTAGTACCTGAAATGTTGAGTAATATTCTGAAGGCACAAGATCAACTAAGTGCTCAAGCATATCAGCTGCAAAGACCACTGGAATTGCTGACTGGAAATTGGCTAAATTCTCTGTCACAACTTCATAAATCAAGGTTACTAGCTGTGGAACCCTATCAGGAACTCAATGTTGATTCTCATGGAAATTTTAAGGAGATATTGAGCATGGGAACGGAGGAGTATGAGCTGAAGAAGGTTTTGTCAATTCCACAGCAAAACCAACCTCTTTCTCTTAATTTTTTTTTTAGCAGGGAATGAACTGTCAATAGGGACTGCAAAAGTGAAGACAACAATTCTAGGTTCTCTGGTTGCATTACATGGACTGATTACATGGCAAACTCTGCTGGAGCAAGATTATTTGGCAGTTGAATCAAAGGGAACTTATGGTCTCGCATATGTCCGAAGCTTGTCATGTTTTACACATTGGAATTCAAGGGGCTGTTCTGATTTTTCAGCAACAACCTTGCCTACATCTTTTCATCAATGGGATCCCGGTGATAGAAGCTGTTACAAAACATTTTTGGGACCAGCAACCAACATAACTCTTTGGGAACAACAATCAAGATTCAAAGAGCACTTCAAGTTTCCATCCTTGAGGACAAGGATGTTTTCGAGGAAGGGAGAGATGATAGGAACCCAAATATTAGTAGTCCTAGTATTGCTAAGGTATTTGTTAGGAAGGGTAGAAGGGGAAATTAAATTGATTCCCACTAGTGATAACTGCCAAGCTGATGTGGCAGTATCTTCAGGGTGCTAGGAGCGTGAATGAGAGAGAATGTTGTGGTGAGAATGGATATATAAGCATGTAGTGGGAGAGAGGGGGGTAGGCTTGATTTGGGATTAGGCTTGGGAGAGTAGAGGCACTCTCGAATTGCCTCAGTTCTTTTTTCTGTTATTCTCTGTAAATTCCCTAAATTGGATCTGAGGTCTTCTCAGTTTCCAGTATCAATCAATAGAAAACCCTTTCAATTCATTTTCCTTTCTCTGAATTTCTGGGTCCTAACATTGGATAACCCGAAGTCTGTGCTGTCGTGATGGAGCTGCATGTGCATGGCGACTATTCCGATCGATGGCTGAAGCAGCTCCCATCCGCCGCCACCTTCTGCTGCAGCGGAGGCCTTGATGAGAAGAATGAGAAGCAGGGCAAGAGGGGGTCATGGTGGCAGGGGTCATGGTGGAAAAATGTTTTCTGTTGAGGGAGATGATTTTCATGCTTTGTTGAGGAAGATGGAGCCAAAGACTATTTATTTTGGATGAACCGCACTTGAGATTCTTTACTCAGCATGTCAATTTTGCTTACAAACTACCAAACCTAGTGTGTAGTGTGTACTAGCTTTCACCTATATAAGCCAAGAATATAAGAGCAAAACAAACATTTCATGCCTTGGAAAAATGTTTTGTATTGTCACAAATGCAGTTTCTGATCAAACGGCCCCAAATTTGCTACTTGGGGTGGCTAGCTTTGTAGTTCTAGCCATAAGTGTTACCTTTTTGTTGCAATGCATTAAGGGCAAATTCAGGAAGGCATAAATAGCAAAGCTGGTTGGCTGTGCACATTGTTAATGCTCCTTTGACACCAATGCTTTCGTTTGGTGAGATCTTCAATGCATATACCATTACCTCTCATTCTCATAGTCTCATTACTGTTTGTCTGGTTCTCTCCTTTGACACAAGCTCTGTTTGTTTTGCTCTTATTTTCTTGGCTTATATAGGTGCAAGCTAGTACACACTACACTACCGCTATGGTATTCTTCATTTATTCTACATTCGTAGCTGAAAAATAGTAGGAATAGTATCATCATGACCGTGGGGTCTCCCTAACCCACGTTTAATTTCATGAAAATACTGGTATATCGTGGGTGTTAGCGATTGTTTGAGTTGATCAAATCAAATTGTACATGTAAAACGATACATTTATACTTGTACCATGCATGTGAAGTTTGTGAACACCAAGTAAACACAAATGCATTTAATTTGATACTAATCGTATGACATTGAGACATATCAGTTGGGTAAGAATATTGTTGCTCTTATTCTCATTAGTACCAACATTTTCTATTGTACAAAATAATTTGAGCTCAGTGACATTAACCTCTCAAACTTGCAACAAGTTCCCCACATTTTTGCTCTCATTCTGCTGCGGCGGCGGCGGTAATGAGCAGAGTAAGAAGGAAGAAAGCAGTGATCATGGTGGAAGAAAAGGTGGAATGTTAAATGCTTTCTTTTGGGACGATGGTGTTTCTATTGATACTAACCGTATGACATTCAATATGACATATCAGTTTGGTAAGAATATTAATGTTGCTTTTTATTCTCATTACCAACATTGTACAAAATGATTTTGACCTCATTTACAAAATCTCCTGATCGTTGGATATATCAAACGGTCCAAATAGATCAATGTGAGAAGAAAAAATACGTTTGTGACACGATCGCAACTCTCTCGTTCCTTTCACCGATGTTGCTCACGAACACCATGCTCCTCAGCGCCGTGCCACGCCGCTCATAGAGCATGACCGACGCGTTTCACTGTGATGCAGGTATCTATTCTCACTCACCCTTTCACTGTAAATGCTTTCTGTCGAGAAGATGGTGTTCCTTTAACAAGCCAGGGACATTCATAATTATAGCCACCCTAAAAAACTACTTTCTGTTGTCACGGGTTGCATAGGATCCAAGCCTAGTCTAACGTACACATCCAATTAATGTGTCACTTGTGTGTTGTGTTGAACCATACATGTGAAGTTGTGAACACCAAGTAAAAACCCTATGACATTCATTACGAATAATGTTGCTCTTTATTTTCATGACCAACACTTTCTATTGTACAAAATGATTTGAGCTCATTGACATTAATCTCTAAAACTTGCAACATGTTCTAAACATTAATGCCACAATTCGACTGAATATATGGGATGGAGAAATTGGCAAAGAAAGTGACGAAACATGAAGACCAGGGAGAAAAGTACAATACCGTACCATATTCACATGTATCATCTTCACATATTTCCTATAACATTAGAAGAACTGTGGTAGAAGGCCCCAATCTACTTCTCTATGTGATGGGTCAGTTGCAACAAGATCCACGAGACCCATACCAAAGTGGTTTAGAGACTATGTATATCCCTTTCATACAGAAGTAACCTTAATTCCATAGTTTCATTCATGAACCTCACAACATCATCAGCCAAGCCCTTCACCTCATGGCCATCTTCTCCAACCAACAGACCCAAAGCCTCAAACCAAACCCCAATAATCCTTGTCAAAGCTCATACCTTTCACACCATCGCAGGAGCTAGCCAATGGTCATCGTCGTCGGAGCAACCGTGTCGTGTCACAACCACAGCAGTTACAGTACTGGGCTGGGCGGGCCTAGACCAACATGAAGCCCGCCCAAATACAGCCGCAAGGTACGGCGAGCTTAACGACGTATGGCAGCTGGCGACCTTGGAAATGAAGCAAACGCATCCCCCATTGGGACCCACCAGCCAGCTGTGATGAAAATATCTCTTTTGTCTTATTTGCATAGAGGTTTGGGCCTTGTGTGTAAGGCCCAAATCTGGGAATATTCTAGATTAGGGTTAGACCCACTATATAAGGGAAACTTTCATTGTACAACACACCTTTTTGATCATTAATGACATAACTTCCTTATTCTTGCATCATTCTAGTACATTTTTGCTCTGCTAGGGTTTATTAAGGTTCTCTTTATACTCTTAGTGGATCTCTGACAGGAACAGTGGCGCCGTCTGTGGCTCTGACCTAGTCTCTTCCTGCTGACTTGAGACGGTGATTGTCACAGTTGATGGAAACACGATCTTGCGGTGTTGGACGTCGTGACGGACGCCGTAGGGGCGGTGGCCGGCATGGCGGTCGGAGCGGAGATCGAGGTAATTTTCAGATGATACGTTCGAAACCGGAGCAAGAAGCCTCTTCCGATGGTGCGCACTCGGTGGCGGCGCCTTCACACGCCTCACCGACAAAGGCCCCAGCGTCGGCTAGGCCTTCAGAGCTGATAGCAAAGTCAGATCTGAATGGCCGGCGGCGTGAACCAACTCCGGTGCACCCAGATCTGGTGGCTAAGCAGACGGAAGAACGTGCGGCACGGGCAGATCCGGTGACGGGTATCACTCCAGTAGCTTTGAGGCAGATGTTGGACACTCTACAGACCGTCCAACGCCAGAACGAGCGCCTACAGGCTCAGGTTGAATACCTGAATCAAATCCGAGATTACCGCCATGGTCAGCGCGCAGACGCTGAAAACGTGGTGGAATTCCAGCCTTTCATGCCCACCGTAGCAGCGGTTGAGATCCCGGAGCATTTGCAGACTATGACGCTGGACACATTCTCGGGCGACTCTGACCCAATGGATCATTTGCGCTATTTCAACACAAAGATGGTCATTGGTGGAGCAACTGATTCTGTGAAGTGTCGCTTGCTACCATCAACGTTCAAAGGCATGGCAATGACATGGTTTATTAAGCAGCCCCCCTTTTCCATTGATAACTTCACTGATTTGTCCACTAAGTTCCTCGCACAATTCTCGGTAAATCAGACACAAAAGGCGACCATTTTTTACCTCATGAACATACATCAACAATCAGGCGAGAGGTTGAAGACATACATGGCGCGATTTAGCAAAATGGCGGTGCAATTGGAGGATGAAAACCCGGACGTATGTGTCGCCGCGTTCAAAAATGGACTTAGAGCGGGCTCGTTAAACCGAGATTTGACGCGCCGACCAGCGCGTGACATGATGGATCTGCGCTCTAGAGTTCAAGAGTTTATTCTGATCGAGCAGGATGATCAAATTAAAAAGGAAAGGGAGGATTGGAGAAAGGGCGCCCCACAGCACACATCTGCATCTGATAAGCAGAAGGCCAACAAAGAATCGCGCCCAACACCCACGCTTCGCCCGCAACGGCCGGGACCTTACCAACAAGCGAAGACAGGTTTCCAAAGTAACACGTGGTATAGAAATGCTCCAGTGGCACCAACAACCCAGGCGACCCAGCCAGGGGCCGCACAACATGGCCCATGTTGGTAAATCCGCAAGTGTACGGAATCCACCCGGTTTTAAATATCGAACCACAGGGATTGTGAGTGACTAAATTCAGCTTAAGCCTTGAGTATGAAGGTTTGTATTATTGAAACAAAGAAATGTCGAAGTAGTAATAAGGAAAAGGAAAAATAAAAAGACAATTCAGAAAAATAACATGCTTTGGGTTCTTGTTCAACTAGTCAATTCAAGTACATCATTCTAAGCACATGTTCTCATGGATCTCTCCTTGATGCTATAGCCTAGTTACTCACTTATTGATTCCTCACATAAGCAATTCTCCCATACTAAAAGCTAAGCCCAATTCCTTGTGTACTTAGTCATTTATATGAGGTTTTAGATCATGCAAATTCAGGCCAACAAACCCCAACCCTTCCTCTATTCCTAGTAGCAAGCAAAGAAGGGGTAATCCCAAATCGGTTCCCTAATCTATAACAAACTTCCGTTCTGATTATAGAAAAGCAAAAAGCAAGCATGCATACAAGCTTAGATTGAAATTCAGAAAATGGGATTCAAGGAAAGAAGAAGAACATGTGGGAAAGAACTTAAGATTATAACTTAAAGATGAAAAGTCTTACAAAGAAATCCAAAGCAAAAGAAGAGAGATTAGCCAAGCATGGCAAGAGCCATGCTTGGCTAAGAACCTGAATTACAAGCTTGGAAGCCCTCTCACACTCTCCTAGATGCTCCTCTACCTCTGAGTTTATGTAAAAATGAAAGTAGTATCAAAGATTACAAAAGAAAATGACTAAAATCCTATTTATAGGCAAAATTCTCGAGTCTGGGCTGTTCTGGGCGCTCAGGCGCCAATTCAGAGCGCCTGAGCGCCAATTCCATTCTGAAATATGGCCTCTGGACCTAATTGGCGCCTACCCAGCGCCTAGGCGCTCCAGCTCGCTTAGAAAAGACTCTTTGGCTTCTGTAACCCCTCTTTCAATCCTCTTTAAGTCCTCCTTCAATTCCATGCTTCTTGGCCTTCTATTACCTTCAGTTTCTGCTCTCCAAACCTAACCAACAAGTCAAGGAAGAATCTAGAAGCTTCAAAGAGCTCATTAGCACAAGAGGTCCTTCATAAAACAAAAGAAAATCATGCAAGTCCTAAACTTAACTTAAAATGCAAGAAAACTCCCTATAAGACTACAAAATTACCAAAACAAAACAAAGACTCAAGAAAAGATAAAAATGCATGAGAATGCATGAAACACTACATGAGACACAAGAAAAAGACTCAAAACCTACAAGGAAAAACCCTAAAAACATCATATAAACCCGGGTCATCGGCCCACCGTTGACAAAGTTGAACGCCCCTCTAAGTACAATACTACGGGCTGTTGGACAGACAAACAGTGTCCAATATCCACCGCCTCCCCGGAGACCGCCCCCAAACGTTGATACTAGCAGGTGGTGTGAGTTCCACAAAGCCATGGGTCACTCCACTGACAATTGTTGGACACTGCGCCGCGAGATTGATCGCCTGATAAAAGATGGACAGTTGTTGAATTTTGTCAAAGATACGGCAGAACAACAGCCCGCCAAAACAGCGCCTAATGACAAAGGAAAAGGTAAAGAAATTGTCGAAGACTTAGGGGAACCTGCGGGTGAATGTTCCTCGATTGCGGGAGGCTTTGGAGATGGCGAGTTATCAAGCAAGGCGCGAAAAAGACACGTTATGGCGGTCAATTCTATTCATAACACTTACGAAGGAGCTTGCTGGCTTAATCACACGCCAATCACATTTTCCCCTCAAGACTTTGCGCATGTGGTACCGCATAACAACAATCCAATTGTGGTGACAATTCGAGTCAATAATTACAAAACAAAAAAGGTCTTTCTAGATCAAGGGAGCTCGGCTGATATAATTTATGGTGATGCGTTCGACCGCCTGGGACTCAAAGAATCAGATCTGAAACCTTACCCAGGAACATTGGTGGGATTCACCGGCGATCGAGTTCATGTACGAGGCTATGTGGAGATTCCCACTGCTTTTGGGGAAGGAGAGTATGTCAAGAAGTTTCAAGTGAAATACCTTGTCCTTGCCTATAAGGCAAATTACAATGCATTGCTCGGACGTGATACGCTCAACAAGTTGTGCGCAGTAATTTCCACGGCACATTTAACTATAAAGTATCCGGCGTGCAATGGAAAGATCGGTGTACTACGAGTCCATCAAGAGGCGGCGAGGGAGTGCTATCTCAAGAGTGTGGCTTTGTATGGGAAAAAGGCCGCCAAGGAAAGCCACCGAATCACGGAGATTTTTCCGCAGGAGGGGTTTACTCTCGATCCAAGGGATGACGTGGAAGATCTTCGCCCTCAGCCTAGCGAGGAAACCAAAACCGTGAAGATAAAGGATAAGTTTTTGAAGGTGGGCAGTAGATTGACGCCCGAGCAAGAGGCTCGCCTCATCTCCTTGTTAAAAGAAAATCTGGATTTATTCGCTTGGACGATCCAGGATGTACCGGGAATCGATCCGAGCGTCATTACACACAAGTTGGCCATTTACCCTGGCTCAAAGCCAATCATGCAGGCACGAAGGAGGATGGGCGAGGAAAAGGATAAAGCTATCCAAGTTGAAACAAGAAAGTTGCTGGATGCGCGGTTTATTAGAGAAGTCCAATACCCGGCGTGGTTGGCAAATGTCGTAATGGTAAGAAAGGCGAATGGAAAATGGCGAATGTGTACGGATTACACCAGTTTGAACAAGGTGTGCCCAAAGGATCCTTACCCGTTGCCTAACGTTGACAAGTTAGTTGATGGGGCCTCCGGAAATGAATTGCTAAGTTTGATGGACGCCTACTCAGGGTATAACCAAATCATGATGCACCGGTCAGATGAGGAAAGCACGGCGTTCATGACGAGTCAGGCGAACTATTGTTACAAGACAATGCCGTTTGGTCTGAAGAATGCAGGGGCGACCTATCAGCGCCTAATGGACAAAATCTTTACTAGCCAAGTGGGGCGAAATATGGAAGTTTATGTGGATGATATGATGGTAAAATCAAAGATGGCGGGGGATCATCATACAGATTTGGCAGAATCATTCGCCCAGATTAGAAAATACAACATGCGATTGAATCCAGAGAAATGTTCCTTTGGAATCCAAGGAGGGAAATTTTTGGGGTTCTTGATCACTTCCAGGGGAATCGAAATGAACCCCGACAAATGTGGGGCCATCCTAGAAATGAAAAGCCCAACAAATGTTCGAGAAGTACAGAGATTGACTGGAAGGTTGGCGGCATTGTCCCGTTTCCTACCTTTGGCGGGGGATAAGGCAGCACCATTCTTTGCATGCTTAAAAAAGAATTCGACGTTTGAATGGACAGAGTCATGCGAGCAAGCGTTTAAAAAGTTGAAGGAATTGTTGGCAACACCACCAATCTTGTCTAAGCCAATCCCGGAAGTACCATTAGTTTTGTATCTGGCGGTCACCGACACAGCGGTTAGTACAGTGTTGCTACAAGAGGAGGAGAAAAAGTATAAAATAATTTATTTTGTGAGCCACACTTTGCAAGGGGCAGAAGTAAGGTACCAAAAGATTGAAAAAGCGGCGTTAGCCATTCTGAAAACAGCTCGCCGTTTGAGGCCGTATTTCCAGAGTTTTCAAGTTAAAGTTAAAACGGACATTCCGCTAAGACAAGTGCTGCAAAAACCAGACTTATCTGGGCGATTGGTCAGTTGGGCGGTAGAACTTTCAGAATACGACATCCAATATGAACCTAGAGGGATGGTCACACTTCAAACTCTGATTGACTTCGTGGCGGAGATGACACCCGCGGAAGGAGACGGAAGCGCGGGTGAGTGGGTCCTTTCAGTTGATGGATCGTCGAATAGCAAAGGAAGTGGGGCGGGAATCATTATTGAAAGCCCTGACAAAATGACGATCGAGCAATCCTTGCGATTCGAATTTCGAGCAAGCAACAATCAGGCGGAATATGAAGCGTTGATCGCAGGATTAAGGCTAGCAATTGAGCTGGGGGTCCGTAAGTTGTTTGTCAAAGGTGACTCAGAATTGGTAGTAAAGCAAGTGAAAGGAACTTATCAAGTTAAAGATCCACAACTGTCTAAGTACTTGGAAATAGTGCAGAAATTAATGGAGGCGATAGAAGAGGTAAAAATTGAGCATGTTCCAAGAAGCCAAAATGAGAGGGCGGACGTGCTCGCTAAGCTGGCAAGCACGGGGCGCCTGGGCAATTACCAAACTGTCATACAAGAAACTCTACCTAGGCCCAGTATTGACCTACCAGAGATAAGAACGAAGGCAGTAAGGACTATTGAAGAAGGTGGGCAATCATGGATGGAACCCATAAAAAGCTTCTTGGTAAATTCGCCAAGTGAAGGTAGCCAAAACACAAGGGAAAAAAGAAGGGAGGCAAGTTTTTACACTCTAGTGGGCGGACAATTGTATCGACGAGGGATTATGTCTCCGCTATTGAAGTGTGTTGAGCAGCAAGAGGCGCAGAATATTATGGCGGAGGTACATGAGGGCGTATGTTCCAGCCACATTGGAGGGCGATCTTTAGCCCTGAAAGTGTTAAGGGCTGGATTTTACTGGCCCTCAATGAGGAAGGATTGCATAGAATATGTTAAAAAATGTCCTAAATGTCAAATTTATGCAGATTTACACAAAGCCCCGCCAGAGCACTTGTCAACAATGATGGCACCTTGGCCTTTTGCCATGTGGGGGACAGACATCTTGGGCCCTTTCCCAGTGGCTAAAGCTCAAATGAAATTCATAGTAGTGGCGGTAGATTACTTCACTAAATGGATCGAAGCCGAAGCCGTGGCAACAATCACAGCGGCGAAGATCAGGAATTTCCTTTGGCGGAGAATAGTTTGTCGTTTTGGCGTCCCAATGGCATTTGTCATGGATAATGGGACTCAATTTACTAGTAACTTAACAAGAGAATTCTGTGCAGACTTGGGAATTGAAATGAGGTTTGCCTCGGTAGAACATCCACAAACAAACGGCCAAGCGGAATCTGCCAATAAGGTCATCTTAAGTGGCTTGAAGAAGAAGTTGGACGAAGCAAAGGGTCTATGGGCAGAGGAATTACCTGGCGTACTGTGGGCATATAATACGACGGAACAAACAAGCATGGGGGAAACGCCGTACAGGTTGACATACGGCACAGACGCCATGCTTCCGGTAGAAGTCGAAAACCAAAGTTGGCAAGTAACAAATTTCAATGAAGAACAGAATGAAGAGAACTTGATTGCCGATCTGATACTGTTACCAGAAGTGCGAAGAGAAGCTCACTTGCGCAATGAGGCAGGAAAGGGGAGAATTGCTCGGAAATACGCAACGAAGGTGGTGCCAAGAGCAATGAAGGCGGGAGATTTGGTATTAAGGAGGCGAACAATGAATGTTGGAAACAACAAACTATCGCCAAACTGGGAAGGCCCTTTCAGGGTAATTGGTGAAATTGGAAAGGGAGCATATAAGTTGGAACAACTAAATGGCGGACAGGTGCGCCGTACATGGAATGCGTCGCACTTAAGGCAGTACTATAGTTGATAGGTCAATCATCGCACTCTTTTTTCCTTGAAAAAGGTTTTTAATGAGGCGGCAAATGTAAAGAAGGGACGAGTTCCCAATATTTCAACTAAAAGTTTGAATGTAATGATCTTCATTATTGAGTGACTTTATTGAAAAATATTTCACTTAGCAAAAATTTCATCACTTAGTAAAAATTTCATTATTGAGTGACCAACGAATACAAGCGCGTGTGGCGATTATACAAATTAATCCGAGTAAGACTTCCGGAATAAGGAAGCGTCATCACTGAGCATTCAAAAGCCTTGGCAATTCTAGTGGCCACTAGAAACTAAGCCCCGTCCGTCAAACGACTAAATTAATTAAAGCATGCCACAATGTGGTGAAAGCGAAGTCTCAGTAAGGTAAATAGTAACAACAAAAATCAGCAACTTAATATTATCATTAAAACAAAGGCGATGCCAGGTACAAAAAAAAAAGAAGAGAGGGCGAGGCCCATTGCGAACAACGAAAAATAAAAACAAAAGGCATGCCCCATTATAGTAAACTAATCAAGGTCCCCCCTCAGTGGCGGCTTTCTTCTCCTGGGCATTGGCATCATTCGCCGACTCCAGCGTTATGACTTCCTCTTCTTCGTCCTCGCTCTCAGAATCAAATTTAGGGAAGTCATCAAGGTCGATGTCATCATCGCCAACGACTTGACCATCTCTGACTTCTTTCAAAAAACCAATCTTGGAGAGGTCAAAGTTGGGATCAACTATACTAATTTGTTCCTTGGCCTTTACAAAGCCAAGAGCAAATTGGCGGGAGGCGTGTCCAAGAATGGACTCCTTCAGGCGCTTATGCTTAGCCGCAAGCCCCTTGATTTTCTCCTGGGCGGCCGTGTGCTTGGCGTCAATGGCGCCTCTCAAAGACTTCTCTTTTCGAAGCAGTATCTCAGTCTCGCTCAGCTGTTTGGACACCCCGGCGAGCTTATCTTCATTTTGCTTCTGGATAAGTTCGGCGCGCTTGGCGGCTGTCTCAGCGTCAGCTTTTTGCTTCTCGTAAGCAGCTTTGAATTCGTTGGCCTTCTTTTCAAACCGAGCTTTGGCCAAATGAGTCTCACACACATATTGCGCCATTCCAGCCATGGAACTCGCAGCAGCAAGAGCCTGATTGATCGCCAGTGCCACAACATGGGTGGCCCCTTGATCCGCGACCTCCTTGGGAAGGTGATTGTCAAAGGTTTGGCGCATGAAGTCCAAACCATTGAAGTTAGGATCCTTCAAGTTCAACAAATTGGGGGTCACGTTGGCGGCTGAACTACCGCCAACTGGATTGAAAGGAGTCGCCGGGCGTGAACCAACGTTCAACGCATTGTCTTGCAATGGCGGGGGAACAGTTTCTCCCTTCTTTTTCTTCTCCATCACAGGAACAGATTTGGATGAGCCCTCATGACCAAGAGTGGTCTGCTTGAGGGTTTTGTCTTGATGAATTTTCTCACTGGCGTTGGAAGTTTTTTGACGCTTGGAGTCTCGTGCGTCCGCGTCATTCTTTTTGTTTTCCAAATTTTTCTTCTTTTTGATCTCGGCGGCAGCTTGAGCCAGATAGGCGGTCATACTTCCGGCGTTGGTATCAACCTTACCCTTACCCATAGCAGCTGCGTGGGAATACAAAAACAAAGGTTAGCGTAGCTCAAAAGAAATAAACAAGTAACGAGCATGGGAAACTTACTAAAAAAATAAGGGACGATTTTATCCTTGGCCGCCAGAACCAACTCATTGCCAGGGAATGTAGGCAGGGACATTAAATAGCAAGCAGTTCCCCTTTCCGAGAGCTCCAGGGCTTCGAATTCAACATTTATGTTGCGGCGGGGATTTTTGGTCCAGTAAAAGGGGAAGAGCGGGCGATTTTCCGAATCACGGAACAAGTTGGGAATCTCGGGAGAATCGGCGACTTTAAAAAATTTCTTTTGCCAAACTTTGTAGTGACTTTTCAATTGTGTGAACAAAGACCTTCCCTTTCGGGCGAGGAGTGGAACCCACTTGACTGAAGTGGGTTTCGAGGTTACGGTTTTATAGAAATAAAAAAATAAGGGATAAGTGGGTGTCACGCTATGGTGCTCACACAAAATCTCAAAGCAACGAATGAAGCCCCAGGCGTTGGGAAGAAGTTGGCAGGGGGCAACGTTCAACCAGGATAAAATATGACAGATAAAGGGCGAAAAAGGGAGTTTAATGCCAAGGTCATAAAAAAAGTAACCATAGACATAGAAGAAATCGGGCGACCCATCTGTGGGGTCCCTTCGTTGAGTGACGAAATCAGTATCGCCACAGGGGGAAACGTTTAACAGATGATCGTCGTTACAATTCGTGGCGGGGTTTATTTTTGTAAAACCCTCGGCGGACAACCGAATAGAGTTTATACTACCAACGCTGCCCCAAACAGAGCGCCACAAGCATTTGTCCTCCACAAGGTGGGCGGAACTCCGCCAATCAGGCGAAGATAAATGCTCGTTAGACGACAAAACAGAACCAATGGAGCCGGCGGGCCCTGATTCCTCTTCAGAGGTGGCCGACTCAGAGATGGTGATTATCGGAGGCGAGGAACATTCGCCATCCGATGAAGGGGAAGACATTTCAAGTGAAGAAAAACTGTTGTTCCTTAATGACATTTTGGGAATTTTCATTCACAAAAGAAAGAAGATGAACAGAGCAACACAATGAATAGAAGGACCAAGAGAAACTAACCGGAGGAATAGTTGGGTGGGGGGTACTTGGCAAGGGTGTAAGCCACGGAGAAGCACCGAGCAATGACGACGGTCACCGGAAACTTGGGAGGAGAATCGGAGGACTTGGCACCAGAGTTCTTTAGAGCGAAGGGAGGAAATGAGGAAGAAAGAGAGAACTTGGGTTTTTATAAGCAACCGGAAGGAGTAAATCGACGCGATGAGAGAGAATGAGTGGGGGAAGTGGATATGTGAACCGTCGCGTTTATGGAAAGAATTTGAAAATTGAAACTGAAACGGCAACTCCTAGAAAAGCGCGACGCATGACAACTGTATTTATTGCTAATGATGGAAAATATTTCGAAAATCGGGAAGCGTGTGTCAGTAGGAAAAATTTGATTGACGTTTGATTGACAAAACAGAAGGAGTCGCCGCTTCTTAAAGACGAAGAGTCGTAAACTTTGCAGCAATGATGGCGAGAAATGTTCAAGCCGGAAATCACGGCGCCTTATGGCGGGTAACCTTGTGGCTTCGGCGGGCGTAGCGTGGAATCATGGAAGATAAAGTATTGAGACACTCCGACTTCTCATTCATCAGCCTCGTGTCTTGTGGGCTTGTGGGCTGGGCGGCCGTAGAATCAATGTGAAGACCGCCCAAACACTCAAAAAACAGCTAAGGGTATTCTGAAGACGTATAAAGACACTTCAGCTCATTATCAACAAGCCTCGTGTCTTGTGGGCTTGTGGGCTGGGCGGGCCTAGACCAACATGAAGCCCGCCCAAATACAGCCGCAAGGTACGGCGAGCTTAACGACGTATGGCAGCTGGCGACCTTGGAAATGAAGCAAACGCATCCCCCATTGGGACCCACCAGCCAGCTGTGATGAAAATATCTCTTTTGTCTTATTTGCATAGAGGTTTGGGCCTTGTGTGTAAGGCCCAAATCTGGGAATATTCTAGATTAGGGTTAGACCCACTATATAAGGGAAACTTTCATTGTACAACACACCTTTTTGATCATTAATGACATAACTTCCTTATTCTTGCATCATTCTAGTACATTTTTGCTCTGCTAGGGTTTACTAAGGTTCTCTTTATACTCTTAGTGGATCTCTGACAGGAACAGGTACTCCCCTTGATCCTGTTTGCTCTTTCAATCTCTCTTACTCTTGATTATTTCACTCTGTTTCACTTGGGTTTCTCTCTGTTTCATACGTGTTGTGTGTGGCAACTAGGTTCAAAAGTACATTGGTGTGTGATTTGTGTTGTGCGTGTGTGGTATGTGCAATTGTGTCATTGTGTGTGCGTGCGTACTATATTGTGCTAAACAGAAAAAGACAAAGAAAGGGTTGTGCTACATGTTTCAAGTTGAAAGAAGAATAGTTGCAGCATGAAAGAGAGGAGGAAGTTAAAGTTTGAGAAATAAACATTGAAGGGGAAATTGAGTGAGATAAGAGCATGCTCTGCATTAATTATTTCAATATGAGCAAAATTGAGTTGAAAGAGACTTCACATTGTGCAAGAGAACATAGGAGCACAGCAACATGTGAACCTCTAGAGGAGTCCAAGGTTCACATGTTGTTGTGCTCCTATGTTCTCTTGCACAGTGTGAAGTCAGTCTTTCTTTCTCCAGGAGTGAAAGAAGAAAAATCTTCATCTTTCTCCAATTCTTTATCCCTTTCAACAGAAGTAACATTAATTCCATAGTTCCATTCATGAACCTCACAACATCATGAGCCAAGCCCTTCACCTCTTGGCCATCTTCTCCAACCATCAGACACAAAGCCTCAAACCAAACCCCAATAATCCTTGTCAAAGCTCATACCTTTCACACCATGGGTGAAAAATAGTAGGAATAGTATGATCATGACCGTGGGTCTGCCTAGATGATGAGATACAACAAGTTCTGAGCAAAAGGTCCTGTTATAATTAATAAAAGAAAACATTGTTTACTTTTACCTACAACCTTAACTTGAAAGGAGGAAAGCAAATGAACTTACAACATTTACAATTTACTATCAACATAAAGAACCCCCAACCACTTGGAAGGGTTGCAATCATTTGAATTCCAATTTGCCACATCACCATAAGGATCAGAAGTTATTCTTAAACGAAATTCCAACAAAGCCAATCCTGCAATTTGACCAAATTGACATTAATCTCTCAAACTTGCAACAGTTCTAAACATTAATACCACAATTCGAGTGAATATATGGGATGGAGAAGTTGGCAAAGAGAGTGACGGGCACGCAGACTAGTATTAGTAGGTCGGTGATGGTAGGATGATAATAATGACACACTGTTATAACTTATAAGCAGTTGGTGTGCTTCATTCATACTACATTGTAGGTGAAAAATAGTAGAAATAGGATGATCAGGACCGTGGGATCTCCCTAACCCACGTTTAATTTCTTGCAAATACTGGAATATCGTGGGTGTTAGTTATTGTATGAGTTGATCATATCAAATGTGACAAGTATAACGATACATTTATACTTGAACCATGCATGGAAGTTTGTGAACATCAAGTAAACACGAATGCATTTAATTTGATACTAACTGTATGACATTAAGACATATAAGTTTGGAAAATAGTTTTCTTAAGTTTTTAGTAAATGTGTATAAATTAAACTATTTATTTATTATGATATTTTTTTTAAACATATTTATTATGATAAAGTTCAAGTCAAATAAGGGTGAATAAGGTTTTGTGGGGCACGAGTAAGTTGTTGAAAGCATTATTCATGTCAAATTGATGTGTTTTTATTTTATAGATATTTAATTGTAGGATTTTGTATTTTGTATAAAAGTTAGATTAGATGGAAAAGGTTGATAGTTAAGTGGTTTGAAGAAAGGTATTTTTTGCAATAAGATAATAACTCTAATAATATTTGAGTGCACTACCTTTGAAAAGGGTTCATGGTCCATAGTCCACTTAATCCAATCAGGGCCGGTCCAACACTAAAGTAAGGACTAAAACGAATTTTAAAGTGAGACATTTTTATCTATAAAAATATTTCTTTATTAAATTTTTTATTTAAAATTTATTTTTCGAGCTTTTTTAGATGCAAAATCATTTATTAAATTATCATAATCAATTTGATTTAACATATCTTTTTCAATCGATAATAAAGTTAATTCATTTTTCAATCAATTTTATTGTCTCAACACTGAGGAGAACCACGAAATCATCCCCTCATCATGGTCATGGATACTTGATATGCATACATGATTGGTTCGAAGACCCCAATGCATATTGGGAACAAAACAGAAAATCAAATAGAACATGAATTAAAAGCAAACTAAAACAAAAATCATAAAAAACATTACAACATAGATGCTAGAGCGTTTCAAAATCACTTACAAGAAAGAGACAACGACTAGACTAAAATCTAGTCATCAAGGTCTTCTGTTTACATAATGGTTCTTATTGTTTTGAATTCCAAAAAGCAGGAGAGTTTTCTCTTTCTATTGATCTTCTTCTCAATGGCTAGTTAAAGGAAAAATAAATTATGAAAAATGATTCTTTTACAAAGGATGGGAGAGTTTGAGAGACAAAGACAAAAAGAATATTTGTTTCTCCTTTGAGAGACTGAGAGAGTGGCACGGAGAGTAGAAAACAAGATTAGGATTTGAGAGAGAAAAAAAAAAGTCAGAGAATGAAAGGTGAAGAAAAAGAATAGGTAACATTAATTACTTGTCAATTAAGATTGCTAATTTCTAGTAATTGTCAATTAAGGTTTTTTTTATAGAAAAATTAGGGAAGAAACAACTAACATAGTGACATTGTGGCAACTAGAAGGTAATGGTGAGTAACAAAATGATAGTATTTTTTTTTTAATTTGGGGCTCGTTTGACACACCGTATTAGGCATGATAGAATAAGCTTATACAATACATCATGAGCTTATCAATTGTTTGGTGCTAACATTGTATTGTATAAGCTTATACATCAACCCCTCTTATACATCAAAATGATGTATTATTTAATCTACCTGTAGATGATGGATAAGGCATGATAAGAGTGAGACGTATAAGTCACCACCACAACCCTCCACCATCGCCACCACACCACCCTCCACCATTACTACCACCACCATCCACGACCACCACCGTCTCCACCACCACCACCTTCGCTGCCACCACCCCCTCCGCCACCGCCACCGCCGCCATTGCCACCGTCACATTCCTTCGCAACCCTCCACCATCGCCACCACACCACCCTTCACCATTACTACCATCACCCTCCACCACCACCACCGCCTCCACCACCACCTCCGCCGCCACCACCCTCTCCGCCACCGCCACCACCGTCGCCACTGCCACCACCCCCCTCCGCCACCCTCCACTGTAACACCCCAATTCTAAACGGTATATGTATTGCAAATATCAGAGTGATAAAAATTCTAACACTCATGGGGCATTACATAATCACTTAAAACATTATCATAATGCTCCTGTAACAGATACATAGCACATAAACTTTGAGATGAACTCATAAATAAACTTAAATGCTCTTGTGACAGTTAATTAGTCTTTGAACTAGTTCACTTTGACAAATAGTTATGCAGCGAATCCAGTGTCTTTAAAACTTAAAGAAAACATAGTATCTTGCCCACAACTTAAAACAGAAACAACTTCTCAAATAACAACTTAATTCAAATTATAACAGAAGGAAAACAAGCGTCCATTTCCCCCCCGAGTGCTACGTATCAGAGCAAGGACTCCAACTCGAAATAAAGGCTATAGACTACTCCTCCTAATTACCTGCACGTTACCAACAAGGGTAACATTCAAACAGAAGGGGTGAGATATCGAGTATCATAAATATAAGAATGGCAATAAATATGCTAGATTAATGCCACACCACTTCTTTTTATATTCATATAGCTCAGTTACTAAAACAGTCACAAATAACGTCATCGACTCGGATACAATTCGAACACAACAATGACTATGCATATGTATGTGGTACCAACAGGGCTTCAGCCCTCATCACGAATTGCCAATTATTGGAGGCACAAGGCATAAGCCTTCATCACAAATCGCCAATACAGGCCATCACAGAGTATGCAGATGCTATGCGACTCAAAAGGACGTATACATCTCATAATCATCACTTCAACATGAGGCATTGCGCCTATATCACTACATCACTAACATCGCTTAAAACAACACAATTCAGCACACATGCATTTTTATCAACTATACAATTACCCTGACATCTTAGGCAATTTTGGCACCAAATCAATGAAACAACTCACTTAAGCATGCAATCATGGAAGAAGCTATCACATATGGTAAATAAATTATGGATTTCATGCTAAAGGTGTTCAGCCACATGCATCATTCTCATAGCTAATACATGGAACATAAAGACACTAACTTTCATACAACATGTAAGCTAAATCTAATTATATTTCCAAAACAATCAGAATTTCCGTAATCTGGAAAAACAGCAGGAACACCAGCCACTAAAAGCGGTCTCCTGAATTCGTTACTGAACCAAAAATCATGTATTTTATATGCCTAGAAAGCTAACTTAAAGTCCTACAATTTCTTAGTTGATCACATCTTCATTTGAGCACTCTAACTGGGCGAAAACAGGTCTCGAAGTGTACTGTCCAGCCCAGGAAATTTTGGACAGCAGCACAGCATCATCAAATCCGTGCATAAATCATATAGCAGTTCAGGAATTACGCTCACAGCAGAAACATATTTCAGTAGAGATAACCTACAGGATTCGTTACTTGTTCAAAAATTACAAATGACCTCAATTTGAAAAGCTAACAGAAAACTCTACCTCTTTCTAGTTCATCAAAGAATTTTCTGGGCACATTAACAAGGTGAAAAATCACGTTGAAGTTCACTGGCAGAGATAGCAGATACAGAGCGCAGAAAAACATGGTTTACTAAACTGAACTTACAGACCTCGTCTCTCAACCAAAAATTATGTACCATATCATTCCAGAAAGCTCTTTCAAAGGCCTACACTTTCTCAGTTCAACGCAACATTATTCGAGCACTCTAAACACGCTCTAAAAGGCTTCGAAAGTCACGGTTCATACCAGGAAAATGACCAGTCCGTTTTATGTTCCAAAATAAGTGATTAAAGTTGTTTCTCATCAAACAAGACACAAAACCTAACAAGCATGCTACCTAACAGTCCTTATGTGCGTGATCATAAAGAAAATCAAAAGGGAACCTCAACCCAAAACTCCTAGCATACTATGGTTCTGCCCTCACCCCGTTCAATCACACAAAAGAAAATCCCAAAATCAATGGATTTCAAATCAGATTTCCAGAACATCATTAACAGAAACAATTCTACATCTCCCAAATCCCTAATATCATTCACCATAATTCCATTAGAAACTCAAAATCCCACCCTTACCTTTGGATTGAGTGCAGCTCCCCGTTCCCGATCGAATTCTCCGAAGCCGATCCGCTCTCCCTCTCTTCCTGCTACTTCACGCACAACCTTCTTCTTTTTTTTTTCTCCTTCTTTCACGCGTCCTCTTCTTTCTTATTTTTTTTTTCTTTAGCTGCTTCCCCATCCTTATTAAACCATCTAAACCTAATTCCTCAAGGGCTAAACTAAAAATCCTAAAATCTCTCCTAGTCCTTGTCTCTATTTTTAATCCTAACTTTCACCCCCTAGCTCTCTTCCATTTCATAAAACACACTCAGCATCACAAAAAAATTATTTTATTTCATTAAAGTATTAATATATCACCTATTAAACCCTCATACAATATAATCTTAATTAAAATAAAATACCAACATTATTTTAATTAAAAACGGGGTGTTACATCCACCATCGTCACCACACCACCCTCCACCATTGCTACCACCACCCTGCACCACCACCACCGCCGCCTCCACCACCACTTCCACCGCCACCACCCCCTCCGCCTTCGCAACCACCTTCTGTGGCACCCTCTACCTCCACCACAACCACCACCTCCGCCGCCACCACTACCACCACCACCGCCACCACCACCACCACCGCCGCCACTGCCACCGTCACATCCCTTCGCAACCCTCCACCATCGCACCACACCACCCTTCACCATTACTACCACCACCCTCCACCCCCACCACCGCCTCCACCACCACCTCCGCCGCCACCTCCCCCTCCCCCACTGCCACCGCCACCACCGCCGCCGCCGCCACTGCCACCAACCCCCCTCCACCATCGTCACCACACCACCCTCCACCATTGCTACCACCACCCTGCACCACCACCACCGCCGCCTCCACCACCACCTCCACCGCCACCACCCCCTTCGCCACTGCAACCACCTTCTGCGGCACCCTCTACCTCCACCACAACCACCACCTCCGCCGCCACCACCCCTTTCGCTAATCGTCATTGCCACCACCGCCCACCACTGCCACCACCATCATCACCACCCCCTCCGCTAATCGTCATCACCACTACCACCACAACCACCTTCCTCTGCCACCGCCACTGCTACCACCACCACCATTACCATCACTTCCAACACCACCACTGATGCTGCCACCACTTAAACCACTACCTTCACCACAATCCTCCACCATCGCCACCACCAACTCCTTCCATCGTCCCCGCTACCATCATTTCCGACACCATCGTCGCCGCCCTAACCACCACTCAGCATTACAACTGCCACCTCTAGAGCCACCACCACAACCACCCCCTCCATCACCGCCACGGCCATTATCACAGCCACCTTGGCCGCCACCATCATCTTTACCACCTCTTAAACCAACTTCATTTTTATAATATATACCATTATTCAATATTTCACTAAACATAAGTTTATATTAATTTAAATGAAATGATAAGTTATACGTTTGGTACGCTGTATAGTATTAAATTTTTATCATGCCTAATACTATCAGGCCTATTAATTTAAAACCAATGCTATTTTGCTCTATTACAATTGATATCTAAAACCCAAAAAAAAGAAGATGTGATTAATTTAAACATGGAAATGGAAGTAATAGTGGAGAGGAGAGGATTAATTGCTAGTATTGTCTGTCTAACAATGATATATACACACCTCATTTTTAAACACTTCATTTCCACCTCTTTTTATTTCTATCTCTCTCATCTTATCATCTATCACATCTCATACTTTCTCTTTTTTACTTTTTCTTTTCTTCCTATCTCTCTTCTCATTCCACCTCTAGAGGTGTGTATGAAACCAACAACTACTGGTTCCCACATTGATTTTACACAAAAGAAGGAAAAAAAGAAACACAGTCACTAGCTAGTGGGGTCATCAAGATGCTTCTTCTTATCATTCATGACTGACTAAGCAGATTAATTGCTAGAAGTGGAAGGATTTTGATGAGTGGCACTTGAGCTGAGACTGAGGTCAAGCATGGTATTTGGAGCATTATTATTATTGGTTTTCTGATTTCCCTTGGAGGAGAGTTTCTGTTTGAGCTCAGACAAGAGTGCTTGATTCTCTTGGTTCAGAAGCTGTGCTTTCTTCCTCAGCCTCTCATTTTCCTTCATTATGTAGCAGTTCTGCAAGTACAGCTTTGAGTTCAGCCTTTCCATGATCACTTTCACTCTTAACCCTGAAACCACAAAAAAATATTGTATATTATATGATTGGAATACCATATGATAAAAAAAAATGTGACCATGAAATTAAATGAGGAAACATAACCACCTTAATAAATGACTCAAAACCAAATGGGAAAAAAAAATTATACTATTCCTACTTTATGAATTGTTTTGGTAGATATAATGATGAGAAGGCAATAAGCATGGTGGGTGGAGGGCAGGACAGAACAATTGAGTTATTAGGACCACCCTATCAAATAAATAGAGCATATGGGTTTGTCTCAAAAACTAAACAAAGGGGAAGAAACAAAGGGGGGAAATAACAGTTGCACTCATTTGAAAGCAGAGCAAAAAAAAAGAAAAGAAAAAAACAAGTTTCTTTCTTTTGGCTATCCCAAGAAGAAAGAAAAGGATAAAGTTCCTTCCTAGGTAGTAAAAGAGACAAACAAGCTTCGTACCAAGATCTTCTCTGTGTTTCTTGTTGTATGTCTATGTGTATAAATTCAGTTCTAGATGCATATAATATGAACAATTTTTTATGCCACTAGTAGAGCCAAAAGTTGCCAAAAGTAAAATGGAAAAATTAAATAAACATAAATTCCCTGACTCATAGAGAAAGGAAGGCCATTGCTAGAGAAAGACAGAGAAACCATTGAGGGGGTGTCTTTCTAAAATTATAATAAAAAATAGGAAATAAAAAAAGAAGCTAAAAAAATCCACCATGAAAAAAGAGTTGACATCCCAAAATTCCCAATAAAAAAAGTTTGTATAATATGAAACTATGTGAACCTTAGGAAGAAGAAAGCTAGAGAATCTGAATCAAGTTAAAACCAACTACAATACCATGTCCACAATCCACATTTCTTTGTGAATGTAATGGGGGAATTAAACAAAGCAATACAAATACAAGAGAGATATAAAGATGAAGAGCCTCTTGAACTTTTCAAAAAAGATCACCTTTAGAAGAGAGGCTTTGGTGGAAATGAAGCAGCAAAGTACTATGCAATGTATATAGAAGAAGGAGAATTAGAGAAGAGAAGTGAGGATCAAAGGGAACAAAGAAGGTGTGAATTTATAGAAGAAGAAGGAGAAGAAAAGAGAGATCGAAGAGAGACACAAAGGAAGGGTGATGAAAAGAGGGTGCCCCTCTCTGACACAACAATCATGCATGTGTAAGCATGGAAGGCGGCCGGTTAGTAGCCTAAGCGATTTTATGTTTCGGTTTCATCATGGCTCTTATGGCGTCATGTGAATCATGATGCTTACTTCCTTCCTTCCTTCACCTTTTCTTTTTTTTCTTTCCATTTTCTCATATACTCTGTTTTAAGACTTCACTTGTCGAGGGATGATACCTAAAAGCATGTACATAAAGTTTCAAACAAGTTACTTTCATATATAAAAGTTAATAGTGGTTCTCCTCTTGCGTGCCGAACATTCATCCATACCAATTGAGCCAACATGTATTAATTTAACCTGATCAATAGGTAAACACATGTTAGCTCAGTTGGTAAGAGCTTATTATTCATTTCGCGGCCCTTAGAAAACTATGTGTTCAATTCTCGTTGTTAATGTAAGGGTGGTATTAGTGGTTGATCTGTAAGTACATTTGTAAGCGATTTGTAGTACTGAAGACATGTCATGTTCTATGATAGTGATTAAAGCCAAACTCGCTCAAACTTTTATTCATCCAAAATAAAATGAAAGCACAATGGAAATTAATTAAACACATGTTAGTTCAGATGGAGAGATTATGTTTTCGATTCTCGTTGCTGATGTGAGATGTGTTGGTGGCTGATATATAAGTACATATGTAAATGACTTGTTGTTGGTAAATCCGCAAGTGTACGGATCCACCCGGTTTTAAATTATCGAACCACAGGGATTGTGAGTGACTAAATTCAGTTTAAGCTTTGAGTTTGAAGGTTGGTTTTATTGAATAAGAAATATGCTGAAGTAGTAATAAGGAAAAAGGAAAATAAAAAAGACAATGCAGAAAATAACATGCTTTGGGTTCTTGTTCAACTAGACAATTTAAGCACATCATTCTAAGCACATGAACTCATGGATCTCTCCTTGATGATATAGCCTAGTTACTCACTTATTGATTCCTCACATAAGCAATTCTCTCATACTAAAAGCTAAGCTCAATTCCTTGTGTACTTAGTCATTTATATGAGGTTTTAGATCATGCAAATTCAGGCCATCAAACCCCAACCCTTCCTCTATTCCTAGTAGCAAGCAAAGAAGGGGTAATCCCAAATCGGTTCCCTAATCTATAACAAACTTCCGTTCTGATTATAGAAAAGCAAAAAGCAAGCATGCATACAAGCTTAGATTGATGTTCAGAAAATGGGATTCAAGAAAAGAAGAAGAACATGTGGGAAAGAACTTAAGATTATAACTTAAACATGAAAAGTCTTACATGAAAACCAAAGCATAAGAAGAGAGATTAGCCAAGCATGGCAAGAGCCATGCTTGGCTAAGAACCTGAATTACAAGCTTGGAAGCCTTCTCTCACTCTCCTAGATGATCCTCTACCTCTGAATGTGACAAAGTATGAAAAGATTACAAAAGAAAATGACTAAAATCCTATTTATAGGCAAAATTCTCAAGTCTAGGCTGTTCTGGGCGCTCAGGCGCCAATTCAGAGCGCCTGAGCGCCAATTCCATTCTGAAATATGGCCTCTGGACCTAATTGGCGCCTAGGCGCCCATTCCCCAGCGCCTAGGCGCTTAAGCTCGCCTGAAAAGGACTTTTTGGCTTCTGAAACTCCTCTTTTCAATCCTCTTTAAGTTCTCCATCAATTCCATGCTTCTTGGCCTTCTTTCTCCTTCAGTTTCTGCTCTCCAAACCTAACCAACAAGTCAAGGAAGATTCTAGAAGCTCCAAGAGCTCATTAGCACAAGAAGTCCTTCATAAAACAAAAGAAAATCATGCAAGTCCTAAACTTAACTTAAAATGCAAGAAAACTCCCTATAAAACTACAAAATTACCAAAACAAAACAAAGACTCAAGAAAAGATAAAAATGCATGAGAATGCATGAAACACTACATGAGACACAAGAAAAGGACTCAAAACCTACAAGGAAAAACCCTAAAAACATCATATAAACCCGGGTCATCACACCACTATACTCAACGACAGCTCGCCCTCGAGCGTCACTAAGATTAGCTTGCCCTCAAGCACAAAGAATTACTCCCAACACACATGCCAAAAGAGGGATACATTTTTTAGAAACCGGGGGATCAAGTAAATGCAGTTAGTTCCAAGAGAAAGATTCAACAATCAACTTCATGCTACTCTTAGATAAAGAAGAATTAGAGTCCACTATGAGAAGCATTTAGAACTAACATCCTAGCATGAGACAATTGTTTAGTGCACTAAGCACACAAGCAAGTTCATATGTTCTGAGAATCATTCACTCAAGAGCAACTAAAGTTGACAATGCATTATTCAATGAGACTTCAAAAGGGTTGTAATGTTGGCTAGGTAAAGCACAAGGTAGGTGGTCCCTAAGGAAGACTAAGGTTGCACAAGATTTTGAGTGTGGTCCTTCATGAAAACCGGAGCTTAAAGCAATTGATACTTAGCAAACAAGTCTCTCAACCCCCTTTTGTTTCAAAATTTTTTCTTTTTTTTTTTGGAACTCCACCCATTCCATGGAGTTCATTTTTTTCTTTTGACTATTTTTTCAATTTTTTTCTCTGGGGCAAGAGACAATTGCATTTTTTATAAACTAGCCCCATTTAAGAGTTAAGAACCACAACTCCCCTTTGAATCCAACCAATCATCCAGCCCAATAAACAAGGTAACAATAGAATCTCCATAAGGCTCAAAAGGGTCGACTAGGGACAAATATATACAATACAAGCTCTGAAGTCCAAGAAAACCTACCAGTCTCAAGAATGCAAGTCTCCTAAAGCTACACTCAAGGAGGCATCAAATGAAACACAGAACCAAGAAGTGCAAGTGAGTCAGGATCCTCCAGGGAAATTATATAGTGAAGGGTCAAAGATGGACCCTTGTGGACTCACATCAACTCTATCCTCGAGATAACACTTAGAAGACCGAAGTCTCTCCCTCTCTTTCCCAAACATACAATCACTCCCCAAAAGAAAGCACAAAGTATCCATTTAAAAACATTTTCAAAACAGGCATCATGTGAGTGAGTAAGACTTGGGAACATGTCATTTGGGTAAAGGGCATAAAGACCAAGGTACAAAAGACTCCATAAAAAAAAATGCATGATAAAAAAGATAAACAAAATCTATAAAGGAAAAATATGCTAAAATGCATGGACTAAAACTCAGAGTAAGAAAAGAACCTTCTTCCAAGTGATTGAGTGCTTCCAAGTGTTCTCCAATGGCTTTTATTTCCTGAAAAACAAAACAGAAGAAACAAAACGTAAAACAGAAAAAAGAAACATGGGTTGTCTCCCATTCAGCCCTAAGTTTAAGTCTTAGGTAGACTAAACTTCAAACTCGTAACTCAAACCAAAAATCACAAACAATCCCCGGCAACGGCGCCAAAAACTTGTTGGTAAATCCGCAAGTGTACGGATCCACCCGGTTTTAAATTATCGAACCACAGGGATTGTGAGTGACTAAATTCAGTTTAAGCTTTGAGTTTGAAGGTTGGTTTTATTGAATAAGAAATATGCTGAAGTAGTAATAAGGAAAAAGGAAAATAAAAAAGACAATGCAGAAAATAACATGCTTTGGGTTCTTGTTCAACTAGACAATTTAAGCACATCATTCTAAGCACATGAACTCATGGATCTCTCCTTGATGATATAGCCTAGTTACTCACTTATTGATTCCTCACATAAGCAATTCTCTCATACTACAAGCTAAGCCCAATTCCTTGTGTACTTAGTCATTTATATGAGGTTTTAGATCATGCAAATTCAGGCCATCAAACCCCAACCCTTCCTCTATTCCTAGTAGCAAGCAAAGAAGGGGTAATCCCAAATCGGTTCCCTAATCTATAACAAACTTCCGTTCTGATTATAGAAAAGCAAAAAGCAAGCATGCATACAAGCTAAGATTGATGTTCAGAAAATGGGATTCAAGAAAAGAAGAAGAACATGTGGGAAAGAACTTAAGATTATAACTTAAACATGAAAAGTCTTACATGAAAACCAAAGCATAAGAAGAGAGATTAGCCAAGCATGGCAAGAGCCATGCTTGGCTAAGAACCTGAATTACAAGCTTGGAAGCCTTCTCTCACTCTCCTAGATGATCCTCTACCTCTGAATGTGACAAAGTATGAAAAGATTACAAAAGAAAATGACTAAAATCCTATTTATAGGCAAAATTCTCGAGTCTAGGCTGTTCTGGGCGCTCAGGCGCCAATTCAGAGCGCCTGAGCGCCAATTCCATTCTGAAATATGGCCTATGGACCTAATTGGCGCCTAGGCGCTCATTCCCCAGCGCCTAGGCGCTTAAGCTCGCCTGAAAAGGACTTTTTGGCTTCTGAAACTCCTCTTTTCAATCCTCTTTAAGTTCTCCATCAATTCCATGCTTCTTGGCCTTCTTTCTCCTTCAGTTTCTGCTCTCCAAACCTAACCAACAAGTCAAGGAAGATTCTAGAAGCTCCAAGAGCTCATTAGCACAAGAAGTCCTTCATAAAACAAAAGAAAATCATGCAAGTCCTAAACTTAACTTAAAATGCAAGAAAACTCCCTATAAAACTACAAAATTACCAAAACAAAACAAAGACTCAAGAAAAGATAAAAATGCATGAGAATGCATGAAACACTACATGAGACACAAGAAAAGGACTCAAAACCTACAAGGAAAAACCCTAAAAACATCATATAAACCCGGGTCATCACTTGTGGTACCGGAAACATGACATGTCCTATAGTGATGATGGAGCTGAACTCGCTCAAACTTTTTATTCATTGAAAAAATGAGGGCACAATGGGAATTAATTAAAATGGGCATAATGGGGGTTTCAGTTAGGGTTTACTCTCAAATGATGATGGGCTAGGCGTCCCAAGATTTGCAATGATGGTTTGGATTGGGTCCAAAACCACCATCTTCTTCTTACCCTCTCCCATCTATCATCAATTACTCTTTTGTTTTTACTTATGCTGTGGTGGTGGTTCTTCTATTTTTAGGCCTCCATAATTCTCACTTTCAGTTTTTTGTAATTTTCATGTGTTGGGAAGTGTTGGCTGTAATCATTCTCCTTGCCGTAATGTTATATGGAAGATGGCAATTTTTGTGCATTGAGACCTGAGTTTGGGAGTGTTTGTTTGTGGACTACTTGTCTCCACTACACGACACGTACTGCTTTTTTTATTAATTACTTGTGTTTCATCATGGTTTCCTCTATTAAATAATCTCTCATTTTGCATTTTTGTGATGATAATTGATACGAAATTTCTTTCTTGTGTGTAGTAGATATATGATTCATATGAATTAATGCGTTGGATGCCATAATCACTTTATCTGAGCTGGAGAGCTTGATCATCTTTGTTTTTCCATATGCTAAGGAGAGTGCTTTTTAACAAACCAAATAGGAAATCATATAAAGTGTTCCACAAAAAGGGCAAAAAAGAAAAAAAGATGTGGAGGGTGTTATGCATTGTCATTATACTGATGCAAGCTTGTTTTAGCAATTAGCACAAGCTCCTTATGGGAGTCTACTTTAACTCCTAATGGGGTTTTCCATTCATCCAAAGTGACTAATCTCAGTACTCACCATTTAGCTTGTGAATAATGAGCTAACTAAATATCAACATTTTTTTAACCATCAACGGAAATTTGTTTAAGGTTATAATTATGATAATTATGATCACCGACGGGGACAGAACCAAAAAGTTGATAACAAAGTCGAAAATTTAACATACTAAGTAAAATTAATGGTTATTAATCGAATGATCAGAATATACAAAATATGTTAGAGACAAATATAACATTTGAATACTATATGAAGAATTTTTTCCTCTTTGGTCCATCGATCGACCTCTCCTTTTATCCCAACGTAGGTTTGTCCTTGATCGCCTCTGCTAGTAGCATGTGTTGATTTTTAAAAGCACTCTTTTCCGCTGCTTTTAGTGGTTCTATATCCGCTTGAACAAAATTATCTCAACGGAGGATGATATATTTTTCTTATAAAAAAGACTTTTTCTTGCCAAAATTAGGAGATGAGGTTTGGATGAATTGTTGGGGGAGAATAGGGGTTGGATGATAGTTGGGACCAGTGAAACCCTGAATTCTCTCATGGATTATCAGTGGTGTGATGTGAAACATGATGGTTGACAGAGAATAATTTGGATGTGTCTAATTTGCTTCTATGAGTGAAATTTTCAATCAATTCATGCGTGTCCTCTCGGGGCTCCTCCATTTCAATCCCTTGTTTAGGATTTTGCTTGCATCAATCTATTTTGTCTAATTATGGGGATTCAATCGATTGTCTAGCTGTTAGGGGAGGATAGAGGTTGGATGAGAGTTGGGGCCAGCGAAACCCTGAAATCCCTCATAGATTATCAGTGGCGTAACGTGTAACATGGTGGTTGACAGAGGGTAATTTGGATGTGTCTAATTTGCTTTTGAGTGAAATTTTCAACCAATTCATGCGTGTCCTCCCGGGGCTCCTCCATTTCAATCCCTTGTTTATGATTTTGCTTGCATCAATCTATTTTGTCTAATTATGGGGATTCAATCGATTGCCTAGCTGTTGGGGAGGATAGCGGTTGGATGAGAGTTGGGGTCAGCGAAACCTGAATTCCCTCATGGATTATCAGTGGCGTAACGTGTAACATGATGGTTGACAGAGGGTAATTTGGATGTGTCTAATTTGCTTCTATGAGTGAAATTCATGAGTGTCCCCCCGGGCTCCTCCATTTCAATCCCCTTATTAGGATTTTGCTTACATCAATCTATTTTGTCTAATTATGGCGATTTAATTGATTGCCTAGCTATTGGGAAAATTACTATTTCGTCTTTAAGAGCTATAACACATTCATCTATTCATTTACTATATGAATTTTTGTTTTTGAAAAAATATTTAGGTGGTTCAAATTCGGTCATAATCACAGGTCAGTGCATGCCTACAGGATTATTAGTTATTTACAGAGGTACAAACAGATTGCCCACTAATACAATTCTCACATTAATTGCAAAAATTGGACAATATTTTGAGGAGAAATAATATGTTCTGAACAACAGAGCCAATATGTGTAGGAATCTGAATCTAAATCTAAATCTCTCACACTATAAAATCAATTGGGAAGATGAACTTGGAGAACGATAAACACACGAGATAGAGTTTGGCAGGAGAAACCTTTTTCACTCTCGTTTGATTGTCTCCAACAACGAGAAGAAAGAAGTCAAATGCGAAGCCATAACCTTTTAGCAATCTGCTCAAAGTTAAGAGGAAACTCAATAGACTTGAATTTTTTTTGTGTTTGTCATTTTTTTCCCTTTGTAATTTATGTAATTATATAATTAATTTACTTAGGGTAAAATTAACTTTTTTCCACTCTCTACTAAATTAAGGAAATTGAGAAAGATTTCACCTCATTCTTTCTCTTCTCTTTCTTTTGCATTTATATTAAAGTTTATTTGACTAGCTTAAAGTTTATTTGACTAGCTTAAAAACTCTTTAAAAATGTTTAGTGAGGGAGCTTATTTTAGAAGCTTATGTTTGACATGTCTAACTAATAAGCTAGTTGAAAGCTGAAAAGCTAGCTGAAAACTTATAAGTTAGCTGATAGCTGAAAAGCAACCTGATTAAAAAAAGTGTATCGTAAAATTAGCAGTTGAACAAGCTGAAATTGTAAAATGACACAGAATGACATTTTCTGTAATTTTTTTTATTTTTACACATCAATACCTATATGATATTAAAAATCAAAATAATTACCACTTTAAATATTTTAATTTAGTTCAAATTATTTATCATCTCAATAGTATAACATCAGTTTTTTTAAAAATTTCATTTTCGAATTTTTATTAATTAAAGTAAATAAAAAAATAAGTTTATAGTTTTAATTTAACAAACTAAGATTATATTTATCTAAATTAATAAAATAATTTTTAAAATTTTATTTATTTATTTATTTATTTATCATTACTATGTTTGCATAAATTAATAGAAGTTAACCAAACTAACAAGTACATATACAAAACAATAAATCATTATGAATACTTTTAGTAATTAATAACCAAATAATTCAAAATAACTTAAGGCATAAGTAGTTTAATCCAAGTTCACTCCAAGCATTACTAGAAAAAAAATATATATATACCAGTCAATTAGGATTGCTAAGAGCAAATCTATAGTACAAGAAACAAGAACATCTTAAGGACTTTCTACTTCTTTTTTTACATTACTGGAGGCATCTCTTGTATCACCACTTTCATATCTTCTGCACTCTAAGAACCTGATAATGAAAGGCTGAAAATTAAATCTTCAAATGCAGAGTAGTTCTATATGAGGGACAATCCCACACTCCACATGGGTACTCATTTACCTGTAACATATCAACTACAAATTTAGACTATCAAACCCAAATAAACAATGCCTACACCATCAAGATGAATGTTTAAAGAAAATAAGAGGAGAAAATGGAAAAATGCTGGTGTAACAATGGTTATTGTCATCAACCTGAGTTTTTTTTAATAAAATGTTAGTTATTTTACCTTGGTTTCCTTCCAAACTTGTTTAATACTGTTGTACTTCAAGTCCAGGGCCGGTCCCGACATTTTGGAGGCCCTGGGCAAATAATAAAAATGGAAACCTTCCACATTCCAATGCTAATTAAGCTCTTAAATATGACCAATAAATATCAAATTACTTGTATCTGCATGCCTCTTTTATTAATTGTGAACACCTTCAATACAGAAGTACAGAACTGGTCTTAAATGCAACTACTAATTTTCATTTTTGGGAAAGTTTAATGGGAATTGTTTTTTGAGCCCCTTGTTTTTGGAGACCCTGGGTTGTGCAGACCCAGGGCCGGCCCTGTTCAAGTCCATAGTAACTAGATTTCCTTGATATAAGTCATTGGGTATATGTTTGGAAGTGAATCCTTGCCAATAGACCCATCTCCGTTCCTGGGAAAGATATCCATAGTGTCCAGTGAGGTCAACACAGTCAAGTTGTAGAAGTCTCAATTTTCTCATTTCCTTGAAAGCATTAGCACTGAAGCAAACTCTGCTGGTTTTTTGCAACTTCAAAACCAATCCCTGAACAGTTTATGTTCCCGGCATGTGAAGAAAAAATAAACAAAGAAAAGTTAGGGAAACAGTTTTTGTTTGCTATACATAAAGCTGCAGCAGTGCAGCCTAACCACACTTACAATGAACATGACAAGGCCAAAACTCTCAGGTTATGAATCCCACAATTTTCATTCAGTAATTAAGACGAGCAAAACAATTCAGAAACAAACAAAGAGTTTTATGATCCTGAAACAGTTATGGAGAATAATCAAAAGTTTCAATCTATATTCTTATAGTATTTTTGGTCAAAACATCATGGACATCCTCATGAAACCACAATCGACTACGTACGCTTCCCAGGATCTTTTGCTGAACTTCCACGAACAATTTCTCTACCCATGTCTCGAAGTAAATTGTGCATTTGAAGCTTATTATTCTTTCCAACTTTGACGAGGCTCCGCTCTATGAGAACAGTTATTCCAACCGGAAAATCGGTAATACACAAGAGTGTGATGTCTAGTTTTTTCAAAACATGCTCTACTATTTTCTTCACTAGTTCAGATTCACTCCTTCAATAAAAAAAATGTTACAAATTAAAATTGGCAGTTCAAATTATCATTGCCAGTTAATATTTTCAAACAAGGTTTCATCCTCCAAAATAGAAACAGAAGCAAGAAATTAGAAAGTTACATGAGGTACCTAAAATTGGTGACATCCCAACCAGACAAATTTGAAGCTTTGGTTAGCACTCCTCCAACTCATAAGGAAATGCAATTTCATAATCCAATGCATAGCCTTATCAACCAATATTGGTTCCTGAAATTTAAAGAGTGAGGGAGATCAAACTAAGTAAAGAGAGCTAATCTGACAAATCTAAAAAAATGAAGAGTGTCATTTACTATGCAGAAGATGTTACTTCTTCACTGCTTCATAGCCAAACACCACTAGTGCAACATGAAACTGAAATAGAAAGAGAAAGGTGTATGATGATAAGTTTGACCCCACTTCTTAACAAGTTAAGTAACAGTTGTGCATATGCAAATGTTGTTGTTATCATACCTGTGAGCCGAAAAGCACCCCATAATTTTTGTTAAAAGAAAAATAAAACAGAGTTGTTACATACCAAATGTATACCAGAACAAACCACAGAACATATACTAGCACAAATATCAAAACTACCAATATGATATGAATAAATTAATTAACTAAAGAAGGCAAAAAAGCCTTTGCATATAGGTGAACAAAATAACAGAGCCTTTCTAATTTCCTGTCAATAAACAAGATTAACCTATCCTTATCTCTTCCATCTTGATTTTGCAGCGAAATTCCCTGTCAATATTGCATATTACTTTCAATGTACTCAAGCCTAGACAATCAGTTTTCTCATCCAAATGACTTAAGTAACAACTTAAAACAATATTGAATCTCAGCAAAATATGCCAAAGCAGAATTGAAGTAACCACAATATCATTCAATCATCTGTGACAATCACAAGAAGGAAGGCAACTAAAAATCAAAACATGTAAAATTTCAGATTTAGTCATGAGTAGGTTCCTTCCAAGCAGAAAAAATCATGCTACCAATGAAGGAATCAGTTAACAAACTCCATAATTTTCTTCTTCTATTAAAGTCAACTATATTGTTAGCCTCCAATTATCTTAGTGTATAGCCAAAAATATAGCCAATAACTTTACCAATCAAGCCTCCTGACTGACATAGTATATATTAAAGGAAGCACTATCAATAGTATAAAACTGGTTACATTATTCTGAACATTAAGCTCACCAGTGCCTATATACAGAACAAGATGAGATAGGCTACTTTGTATAGCCAATAACTTTACCAAACAAAGTAACTTAAAAAATGATACTACTACAAGCCTCTTTTCCTTCTATTAACAATAACTTACCATTCAAAAGCTACTACTTGAATTGAACTTACATGTACTGAATCAAAGAGTTTGGGAAAGGAAAACATAGTCTACCGATTTGAATTCATCTTTTATACACAATACCAATATTTGAAACACCATCCAATAAAGAAGCTAAAAGCAAATATATTAATCAAAATAATTTATCCAAAGCAGAACAAACAATGATTAAACAATAAATTTTCAAAAATAAAACTAAAAAGATAACAAGATTAAAGTATCACTTCTTATAAACCTGCATCACAAAGATTAAAAAACTGAATCAAAGCACGAGAAAGTAACTATAAACCAGAATTTTTGATTAAAAACCTGAATAAAAAACAACCATTTCAATGCAATTCATTCCTCTCTTATATTGTATTGGTAAAATCTTCTACCTAACTAGATATTAACATTCTCTAGGTTTTACCTTATTCTTCCTAACTACATTATCAATATGTTAAAGAACAAACAGGTTAAACCTGAATGCCATCAACATTCAACAAAGCTTCAATGCAGAAAGTAAGAAAGGAGAAGACGGGACCGAGAGATTGAGTCGGGGGTGTTGCGTGGGCGAGAAAATGTTTTCCGTTATTTTTAATTAGTTTTAATTTTTAGGCTTAATACATCAGAAGACCCCTGTAATTGTAAAGGGAATCAAATCCAGGACCTGGAAAAAATTTGCATCAAATTGGGTCCCTAGAAAAAAAAAAATTAATTCAATTAAGGCCAAAGTATGCCAACCTTCAATTTTATCCCAGTCATCAATTCCATGTGGCTTTTATAATTTTTTTAATTAAAAAATTAAAAAAAAAAAATTTTAATGCCAACTCAATTATTTAATCAAAAAAAAATTTAAAAACTTAAAAAAAACCTAATCTAATAATCCTTAACTAAACAATCTAATAATCTAACTAATAAATTAATCTAATAATTAGTTTAGAGAGAGAGAGAAGAACACCTTGATAACATCGAAGAACAACCACCACCATCACGATCGAAGAAGGTGAAGAAGAAGGCGAAGACAACGAACTCCAATTGAGAGAGCGAAGAAGAAG
Organism: Lotus japonicus; assembly: GCF_012489685.1. Classification (NCBI taxonomy): domain Eukaryota; kingdom Viridiplantae; phylum Streptophyta; class Magnoliopsida; order Fabales; family Fabaceae; genus Lotus; species Lotus japonicus. The sequence goes on along the minus strand of NC_080041.1, from coordinate 14,867,106 downwards.
GCGAAGAACAACGAACTCGAAGAAGCTGGTGCTGTATTTTGAAAGGTCGAACCAGGTATTACGAATATAGTAGCGGACCTTGTTTCCCAGTTCAGTGGAGCCCTGCCAGCTCCATTATTTGGGTAACTTGAATATATGTCTCGCATCCAACACAAGATCCATGTTTTTCATATCTTACTTCTAAATCAATTCTTATGTTTGGGTAACTTATCTTTCCTCATAATCATCTTTCCCCACTTAATTGATTCTGACTTTAATTAGAATCAATATAGAATAATCTCCAAACCTGCACTTGTTCACCTAAAACTTGCAAAAGACAGAAATATTGTTCTTTTGCAGGAAGCATTTCAATACTGAGAGCATTATACTAATTTCGACACACAATGACTAAATCCCAGAGTCTTGCATTGTGCTATCAACAGCATTACCCTGAATGGGAATATTTACTGACATTGGAATTTAGAAAACTGAGAATCAAGAAAGCCTAAGAGGCACAAACTTGAGATTTCTCAGATTAATATTTTAGGCATCAAAACTACAAACTCTTGATGCAATATTACATATTACATCACCCTGGGCACAATACACTGCAAATATGCAAATCAATTCTGGGAGCTAGAATTGATTAAATTAGTTGATCCAACCAAACACACTATATATTAATTACAAGTCTAAAAAACAAAGTGAAATCAGACGGGCAGGCACAAGATTGTGATGAATTCATCTGCTCATCCAAACAAATTAAAAGTTCAATCAACATTCCCAACAAACACCAAACTCTTCTCCACCGCTACCACTCTCACTCTCACTCTCACTCTCACTCTCACTCTCTCTACCAGGATTCTCACGAAACGAGGCACCCCTAACGGCCTCAACACGCAGATTTGAAATTACCAATGTGTCAAGCTGGTCGACCAATGATTATTGCTGATTCATTTTAAAAAAATTAAAGGAAAATTCTTAGTGGACCTCGTTAGTTATGGATTGGATTGTCCAGTGAGAAACCTTATTTATATGCGCCGTTTTTCAATATCATTAAATAATACTAATGGAAAGTGTATTTCTTTGGCAGTTTTATTTACCTGAAAAAGAAACTGCATTAATTTATTTATTTAAATTTAAATAAAGGACAAGATTCCCTTTCTTTCGCCTGATGTAATAGACCGACGGAACATTTTTTATTTTTATTTTGTTTTGCGCAGTGAATTAAATTTACGTTTAATGTTCACTAATTAATATAATCCACAATAATTCGGGTAATGTATATGGGAAGTCCACACCGTTAAATGGTTCAAAACGCACGACACTTTCAAATCATTTCTTGGTCCTCTCTGTTTTTCTATTCATTTAGTCTATGTTTGGCATGTCATTTCAGCTAGCTTATAGCTTATTTGACTAGCTTAAAGCTTATTTGACTAGCTTAAAAGCTCTATAAAAATGTTTGGTGAATGAGCTTATTTCAGTAGCTTAAAGCTTTAAGCTATAAGCTATCTCAGGTAGCTTAAAGCTTAAAGCTTATAGCTTATTAAATATATTCTCATTTCTATCCTTATTATTTTATCAAAATTTCACCTTTAGCCTTATATGTTTTTTACTAAACCTATTTACCTACTCATTTTCCGATGTACCAAAAAAAAAATTATTTATTTATCAGTTATCACACTTGTCTCATATTACATCGTTCCCGCACAGAAATAATTACTACTTCAGAATAAAATAAATAATTTTATATTACAAATTATTTAATTTAATAAAAATATAGAAAATTAGATAAGTAAAAATGAAAATTATATTTTTAAGATGATAAATTATTTGAGTGAAATTAAAATATTTATAATAATTTTAATATTAATATCATATAGGTATTAATGTGAAAATAAAGTAATGTTAAATATAAAAAAAAATATACAACTATGTCTTTTTATGTCATTTTACAATTTCAGCTTGTTCAACGACTAGTTTTACCAAACACTTTTGTTCAAATTACGTAGCTTTTCAGCTATCAGCTATCAGCTTATCAGCTTTAAGCTTTCAGCTAACTTTTCAGCTATCAGCTAGCTTTTCAGCTTTCAGCTAGCTTATCAGCTAAACGTGCCAAACATAGCCTTAGTTTTCATCTTTTGCCTTAAATCATTTCAAAAAAAAAAATAGTTTTCATCTTTCGATTTACTGAAAGGGTTAATATTTAATAGCATTTTCAATACATTACCTGCTGGTGAGGCAAGTCAAATCCGTCAAAATGTAAGTTGGATTGTTCTAACCACTTTCAATACAATGAGTAATTTTAATAAATTTTCCAATTTTTGTATGTTGTTTAGATTGTCATGCTTGGATGGGAGACATGTCTGGGTTTACACCGCCAGGTCAGGTTACCGTTGGCTGATAGAGCAGGGTGTTGGGCATGGGGCAATGCTACAAGGGAATAGCGGTGATGGTCTGGCGGCTGATCATGGCTGGGGTGGGTTTGGAGGTTGCATGCTCCATTCAAGGTGTGCTTTCTAGTTTGGCTGATAGTCTGGGATGCAGTGCCAATGAATTCTCTCCGCGACCGGAGGCAAATGGCGGAGTCTCCGATTTGTGGGCGTTGCAGGCTTTACCCGGAAACGGTCCTCCACTGCTTGAGAGACTGCTTCTTTGCTTTGGAGGATCTGGTCCTAGCTCGGTGTGAACAGGCAAGGCGCCACCTTGGATGATTCTGGGAGGTGGATTCACTGTTTGGTGGATGCATGGGGGAGCCTAGCGTTGGCTTTGCTCTGGGTGATTTGGTCTACAAAAAACATAGCAATCCTGGAGGGGCAGGCTATTCTTTTGGAGGTGGTGATGCGCTGGATCACTGGTCTCCAAGTTGAGTTTGCGAGAGCTTGGCCGGAGGTTACGTTAGCTAGGCCGGAGCGCCAGGTTTCTTGGCAAGCGCCGGAAGAGATGGAGGTTGCGGTAAACTGTGTTGGTAGCAAGGGGAGCTTGCCGAATAGCAGTGGGTTTGGAGGATGCCTTCGCAACAGCCGTGGAGAGTGGATTATGGGGTTCTTGGGGAGCGATGGTAGTGGCTCGGTTCTTGGAATGGAGCTCATGGCTATTTATCATGGGTTGAGGGTGACCTGGGAAAATGGATTCCGGAGGGTTCTTTGCCTTTCGGACTCCTTGCTCGCGGTAACATTGATTCGGGATCCTCCATCGAGCTTTCATGTGCATGCAGTGACTATTGCTTGCATTTGTGATCTGTGATAAGTGCCAATTTTACGTGTTTTTAAATATAATTTTAAGCACTTATTTGACTTGTATGCTTGGATTGTTGATTATTTTATCCCCATAAGTAGTTAATTTAGTAAATAGTTAATTTTAGTATATAAATAGAGTAAATATTATATTTTCACATTTAATCTTTTGTTTTCAATGATAGGTGAAAATCTATGAAGATCTGTGCCACAAGATGTCAAAAGGCCAAGAAATGAAGAATCTCGCTTAAGCCAAATGTTACTCGCTTAAGCGAAATTATATGGCAGAGGGTATCATCTCTGGAAGACAATCTCGCTTAAGCCGAATTCTTTCTCGCTTAAGCGAAGCATTCAGTGGCGGGAAGTGAACCCTCGCTTAAGCGAGACTTATGCTCGCTTAAGCGAGCAGAGTACTTCAGCGTTAAGAAAAGGCTCTCGCTTAAGCGAGTCTGAAGCTCGCTTAAGCGAGCCAAACCGACTTGAACCCTTATAAAAGGCCAGAACACAATTTTTCTCGGGATCTCTTCGATTCTTGACCAATTTTCCTCCCTAAAACATTTAGAGGAGGTTGGGCTTCATGGAGGAAGGGTCCCTGGGCTAGGAATTGATGGAGTTGAGCTTTGGAGCATGGTGATAACATCTTGGAGGCTATGGAAAGCTTGAGAAAGTTTCCATCGCCGTGGATTTGTCTCCAGTCTTCGGGTTTCATCTCTTCCTTTCTTATCTCTTGTATATGTTCTTTTCTATTTTTGTATCTAGAATGTTATAGCTTAGTTCTTTGATTGTTGTAAACTCATTTATTGATGTAAATGGAAATCTTTCATGTATGGTGTTTCTCTTTGTACTTCATGCTTCTAACCAATCAATTGATAATCAAAAGAGCTTCACTAATTTATAAATATATCGAGAGGTTGATATGAGTTGGTGTATGCTTAGATCAATGAAAGTAGAACGCCTATGTCTTAGGTCACGCCGTGTGTTAAAGTTTTGCTTTCTGCACTTCAAGTATCATTGATTTGTGTTAGATTTCTATGGACTAGCATGAGATCAGGAGATAATTGCGGGTCTGGTTCAAGAGAGAAACCACTCAATGAAATAGTTGTCTTAGGGTGATAATATCTTGGGTAGGAACAATAGTGGATTTCCACGTGACAGGTGGGGTTTTAAGTTCTAACAGGAGTTTCCGGGGTGACAACGGAGATTCGCAAGCCTAGGGTACATTGTCTTAAGATAATTGGTCATTGGGAATGTTTTTTGAGAGATAATCTGAGTTGTATCGTTCCTTTTGGGTTTTCTAGATGGTAAGGGATTACATCTAGGATTTCCAACTGATAGATTCACCTAGGCTAGGGATAGCTAGGTGGATAGCTCTCGGCATCGTGAATGAAATGAACCTTTACAAATGTGTTTGAGTTGAAAACAATTAGAGGATTAGGTGAATGCATTTCTGAATACGCCTTCTTCTTTGTTATCTCCGTAAACCTTCTTTTATTGCTTTCCTTATATTAAAAATCACAAAAACAAACTTTCTTCAATTATCTATCCGCTTGAATCGATATTTAACTGGTGGAACTGATGTTCACACAATCCCTGAGGACGATAAACCCGTATCTACTTTACTACGATTGAATCATAAGGGTTTGGTTCCAAAGCAGTACAAACAACAAGGAAAAAACCTTTATCAATCTGCTGCATCGCTAGTGCGTGGTTCGTCTGGAGCATACTCTCCGTGAGGGGAATGCATGTATGGATTTCTTGGCCAAAGCTGGAGCCTTACAAGAGCAGAGTTTTGCTTTGGTGTTGGAACCTCCGAGGGACTTGTCTTGCTTTTGCTTGCCGATGCTAGAGGCACTTCTTTTGAAAGGCACTAGTTAGTTGTTTTTTCGCTTTTCCCTTTGCTGCTTGTGTAAAAAAAAAATTAGAATTATCACAAAATTATACTTGTTTTTTTATCTTTAAACATTACAAACTGAACAAGAAAGTTTCACCAAAGACGATATTAAAAATATTTACAATGTCTCGTATTAAAAACCAAGGTTATTAAAACTAGACCGATGATTAAACTGATGAGGGCATTAGTTCACGGTTCATTGGAACAACCGTAGTTGAACTGTGGTCCAACCGGTATAGCCGCCATAAATTAAATAATATCATTTTAAAATAAATATATAATATATAAGGTAATTTTGAATAAAAAAAGATAATACCCATAACTTTATACTACAAATCAAAATTACACAACACATAATAATAGATATCCAACAACAACAACTAAATATCATATGCTAACTTGATTGAGAAGTTAAATTTATGTTTTTTTTTTTATTATTTGAAACTAAATTTATGTTTTCTTTTTTTGAACATAATTTATGTTTTCATCTTACGTTAAATTTGATTTCTAAAAGTTTAGAAGGATTATTAATTTGAAAATAACCTCCAATGGTATTTTATGTTGGTATAATATATTAAATGTTTAAAAATATACTTGATAATCACTTTATTGGAGAAAAGTGCAGTACCAACGACAAAAAAAAGTGCAGCGCCCAGTAAATTCTCTCATCTCTAATATAAAAACGGCCCATATGTTTTAAAATATACAACAAAACCCTAATCATCAATATCAATATCAATATCAATATATCAATCAATATCAATATCAATCAATCAATATCAATCAATCAATATATATTAGAAAAGAAGAACTCTCAACATGCCAATTTGATGACGTGTCGCTCGCACAGGCCAAGTTAGTGACGTGTCGCTCTGAGATTAATTCTCACTTGATATTTTACACGTGTCAAACCTAAGCTCTTCCTCCTTGGCCCTACTTGCCACATGTGCCCCGATTTTTTATTTTTTTTTTTAAAGAACCATGATTTCTCCTTATAGCCCAAGAACCGTTGACATTTGCTAGGGTTCCAATGAGGAAAGGAAAAAACCAAAAAAAGGGAAAAGAAAGAGAAGCAGCGCAGACATAGATCGACAGTGATGGAGGCGCGCAGCACGACGACCTTGGCTGAGCACGGTGGAGAGCGTTCACGGCCGACGAACCCGAAGCCGGCGGTGTTCGAAGAGGAGGAAACAGAAACGGGACCTCTGCTGCAGAACAGAAACAAAGGGGAGGGGGAGAATGACAGATGCAGACGGCAGAAAAGGAGCATGGTGATGGGGAAGGACGGTGGCGCCGGCTTCGAGGAAGAGTGATTGACAATGGTGGTGACTAGCAGAGGCGATGATGGGCTGGTTCGATGGGAGGAAGAAGGAAAAAAACAGAGCAGATGCAGAGGAGGGGTGAACGTGATCTGCGGCGTGGTGAGGAGAAGGAGATTGCGAGCGGTGGCAGCCAAGCATCTCCGGCAGCGTGGGGACTCTGATAGTGGCAGCGAGGTATTTCCGGAGAGCTGCCGGAGGAAGGAGAGGAAGAGACAACGACGAGATGGTGCTAAGGCAGAGTGTGAGACCAGAGATTGGGGTTCTGTTATCGTGACTGTGAATTGTGGTGTGAATGGGTTTTGGCCGCACTCTCTGGATCGGCGATTTGCAGTATTGGATGGATGAGAATTACCTCTACACCTGCTTCGCTCACACCGACGAGGTAAATCATCTCCCTCTATCATAAATAAGAGTTACAGAATTGAATCAATTGACGGTGGTTGTGTTATGTTATTGATCTAGGGTTTGTGTGATTTTTTGTTTTGGCTTTGTAGGTGACGACTGTGAAGGTGATTAGGAATAAGCAAACTTCTCAGTCGGAAGGTTATAGATTTATAGAGTTTAACTGTCGTGCTACTGCTGAGAGAGTGCTTTAGACATTCAACTGAAGTTTGAACTGTGTATTGATTTCTTTCTTTTTCAATCCCAGGTTACCTGTTGCAAACATGAATATCATATGCATTGCATTCTTGAATGGTAAGCCTAATTGTTTGATTAACTTTGTTTTCAGCAAACATGGGCATGGTGTGAATTGTAATAGGCTGCTTCTAACATAATCTTTTTTTTTTCTTTAGGTCTCAAAGAAGCAAGGAATGTCCAATATGTTGGCAATCACTTGCTTTGAAAGACCCTGCCAGGAAATCGATTGTGCATTTAGGGTTTCAAAATGGGGGGCTGCGTTTTATGTGCTTCTTGCCTCAAGCATGTAGATTCTCCTTATTTCCCCACTTCCAAGGATGCCTTTTTTCCTTTGAAACACTGTTTATTCTATTATTGATAATTTCATTAATTCTTTTGTATCTCTCTGCAGGTCTGGGATTATACAAGTTTCGGATATGTTATATATGATGCAAGAGATGTAAATAAAGACTTTCTTGGGTAAGTGTGGTCATCTGTTCTCATTTACAGTTTAGGGTTTTCACCAACTTGGGGTTTTTCACCTTTGCTCTACTTTTTGTCTTTTTTCTTTACCTGCTTGCAAGGTTTGGAGGAGAGTCAATGTGTGTATGCCCTTAAATAATGCTTGCTTCATAGTTGAGTGACAAATGTCATGTGTTTCTGCTTTCTTAAAACTTAACCATATAATCATTATGTGATATTTTATTGCTGATTAATAAAAATGGTAATATATTACTTGCATTTTCTGATGTGTTGATTGTTTCTCATGATTTATGAGAGTGGCATATTTTGGAATATTGTATTAAGAAGTTGTTCAATCTTTCAGATTTCAAAAATCCAATACCACTGTGATGAATGTGGCATCTGTAGGTAAAGATCCTCAATTAGTTTTCTAATTGTTATATTTCCTACTCCACATTGCTTTAACAGAATTTGATCATCATCTTCTCTATATAATTGCTTTTTCATAATTGGAGGCAAGGATAACTTCTTCCATTGCAAGAGATGTGGTGAGATCACCAAATGCACTGAGAGGAGTTTTTTACCTTAAAACTTTGTATTATTGATTTGGTTTGGTTTCATGTTTCAGTTGTAGCCGTTTTGTATTATCCTCTCTTTGTCGCGTTCAATGACTCAATTGGAGAGCTGGCTGGAAAAAGTGGTGAGCATTCTCCCTCTTCCTCTTCAAATTCCCTCTTTGCATAGTTTTGTTTGAAAAATAAAAAACTAAAATGTATAGGACACAGTTTAGAGATTCAGGTTGTGAGAATTGTCAATTCTTTAAGATGGAAGAAGATCATGAGCGGATTGTGGATTGCACTACCCCCAATTTTAATGGGTGGGTTTGTTTGTTTGTACTGTCATCAAATTGAAACCCCTTTTTAGAATTTCTCCATTCTCATTTTGGTGTTGATTTTTTTTGCTACAGGATTATTTCAGTCATGGATACAAGTCGGAGCTGGGCTGCGCGTTGGTTGCAAATTGGTATTTTTCTTTTATCTTCTGTCAGTTGGGATTTTTTCTGCATCTGTGTTCATAGTGAACTTTACTAATTCTGCTCATAATCTCATGCTTACTGTTTTTTTAATGATTGAGAAATTGAGATTTTAATTTTTTTGGCAGTTTGTTTGGATGGTAGTCCACCAGCTTACCATTTTGATAAGGGATATGGAGCAGGGATTAACAGTTGGTTAGTTGCTTTTGAGGTGTGTCCCTTTCTACAAACTGCCATCAATAAAAACAAATAAATCATTAAATCCCTTTGTTCTGCTTTCGTATTCTTTTGGTGCTTGATAAACAAAGAAAGGATTATATTTTATACATCACATGAAAGAAATATCAAACCACAAGAAATAAGCAAGTAGAAAAAACGCACAGATGAGTGAACTCAAAAAATCCTTATAATGTACACCAAGAAAATGTTACTTTTGGCATCAATTTAAACAATAGTGCCAGTTCGTTCCTATTCTCTTTTTTGTCAGGTTGTCATTTTTATCAGAAGATGAGTGAACTTTATGCAACTTCTAATATACAGAGTGCAGCAAATTAAGAATGTTCCACTCACCGTTTTTACTTTGGTATCAATTAGTTTGGTTATCTTTGGCTGTACGTTTGCTTTGATAAACATATTTACTGCTTGACTCTCCAAAAGGACAATGATTGGGGTTTAGCTATCAAACTGTTGGTAATCAAATTTAACATTGCAGGTGCAAGTTGTTTTGCTGCTTTTGGGAGGACGTGATTTGCAGGTTATGTCTACAGTTGAAGTACCACTTGACCAAAGTAGCAAGGTAATGAAGATATTTGCTTAACAATAGCAGGTTGAAAACATGAATTGCATTTTTATCCTTGCGTTTGTGCATTGGCTACTGCAATATCTAGAGGGTGGATGGTAATCCAAAGCATTCAAACCTTTCACGAAGAATAGCTTCCATCTCAAGAGCCTTGCTCTTTCCTTTGTCCACTTCTCTTGCAGCTACCTAAATTTGTGAGATTCTTGCTATTTTATTGTTTAAAATAGGAAGTCCCAACTCAAACTGTGGTTATGTGTGTCCAGAAGTCTCAGAGTTAATGGACCCAACTTTTCTGGTCCTGCTCTGCAGATGTTATCTTTGACAAACAGGATTCCATATTCAGGTAAATATTAGCACATTGTTTGTTACTCCATTAAGCCTTTTCACTTTTAAGTATTTGATGCTTCTTGCTGTTAGTGCCTTCATTTTATTGATCATAAGTTTATTCATATCTTTATGTTTTGAAGAGTGAAACACTGAAATGATATGGCAGTGTTGATGTGCCTAGGGAGTGGCATTTAGAAGAAGTTTTATGATTCTGAATTCCATAAGTGCCATGGTTACTTGATGATGAACAATTACTCTACTCCTAAAATTATGGAAGAACAAGTTGAGTGTCTTGGGCGGTGTACTAATATGAATTTCATAACTATCTTATATCAAAGACGAAAAACGAGGGCTTCAAGTGAGATCAAAAGAAGGAAAGTGGATAGTCATGTGTCCATTTGAGAATTTTATTGCTCAACAAGGAAAATTCTTTCACATAAGGCCAATGTATTAGGATTGAGCAAGCATATCTCTTAAACTAATAGGATTGATTAAAAAATAATGGGGTAGTTAGAAGTCTTAGAAATTGGAATCTCTTACAATTTTATTTTATACATGATCTTTGCTGACTCAGCTATATGTAGTTAGTGTCAAATAGAGCTAGATTTTCTGGAGCCTCTATGAACATTTCTATGTTCTTAGAACATGCCCACTGCTGCCATTATTCAAACTCAACTAACTGCATTTCCTAACCTAATTGGTGATCAGTTTTGGGACTTATATATATCTTTTTGTTTTGTAGGACTTGCTAAGTCAGGCTTCTGCCTTCCGATCTACATGCATTGCAGTTGTAGATGCTTATAAGCTTATATTGTGAAATAGGAGGCTTCTTATAATGCCCATGATATAGTTGATTATGTCATGACCTCCCATTGTTTTATAAACACCCTCTAAGCAAAGGTCTATTTGTATGATTCTGAAATAGCTTTCTTTCTCGGTTAGCATTGATTGTATTGTGCTATGGCCTATGTAATTTTGTTAGCTTTAAGTTACAAGTTAGAAAATGAACAACTGCAATTGCAGCTTAAGTTTTTGTATGTTAATTAATGTTGTATATAGAAGCCATGTTGTATTGATAGATTCGAAATCAGAAAATGTTTAGCCGAAATCGCGTGCATTTTCTCAGATTTATTTCACATTTTATGATCAAACAAATCTCCCCAAAATCCTGAAAACAAGAATAGGGGTAAAAAAACAATGGACATACTTCTAGGAATTGATGGAAGAAAAATACAATAAACATATTCCCCGTGCAACGCGCGGGTAAAAAAACACTAGTGTCTATTATTTCTAACTTCACATCTCAAGTGCTAGTAACAACTAATCACTAACATCTACCGCAAAAAAAAAGTGCTAACACTCTTATGCAGCCGTAAAACACAGTATACGTGACATTCTCCCAGACTCCCACCCAAATCATGAAAAAGAGAAAAGGTGGAAAACCAAGGCTCAGTCTTCCAAATTCGAGAGAGAAAAGTGAACAGCGAGTAACATAAAACTCAACCAAAAATTTGTTGCACATTTAAAAAATAAAAAACTGTCAAATCCATTGAATCAAACAAAAAAGAATCTTTGTGGTATGCTTCTCCCTGTTTTGCATCTCTGATCCAAGCCACCGTCCCGCTCCGCTCCTCCAAGCACACAGCACCTGGGGCATCAACCTTCCGGCATTGCCCTGCAGCTTCATCGGTGTCCCGACAATATAGGTAAAGTATGAATCCTCATTTATACTAGTAAGCACCACTTATTTCTAATCAAATCAAATGAAGGTAATTTTTGGTTACCAAGAAGTCATCGAGGTGGTGGAAAATGGCTTCTCTGCACTGACGGAGGGCAAAGAGAACAAGAAGAAAGACTGTAAAGCAATGTTCCTACTGCACCAGTGTCAGTGTGTTGACATACCACACTTTGAGAAGAGAAGATTCCAAAGAAGATGGCAAGCATGGCTTGATCAGTGGTGTGCTGTTTGTACCTGGTCTGAGTAGCAATCTCATCAGCAAGGGTCAACTGTTAGAGAATGGGTTCAAGATGAACATGGAAGAAGGCCATCTAGAGGTTTTTGATCTTCATCATAAGAAGATTCTGAGAGTTCCACTTTCCAAAAACAGGACCTTTCAGGTAAACATCTCAGCCATTGAAACTCAATGTTTATCTGCTCATGTCTTTGATGATAGTACATGGCTTGGCAAGCAACACAGGACATCATTTGGTACTTTCTCACATAATAGATATGCTGGTGTGCTAGATGTAATGTATAGTGATGTCTGTGGGCCATTTGAAACAACTTCTCTTGGTGGCCATAGATACTTTCTAGTTTCTATCCTTTGTAGATGAATTTAATAGGAAGTTATGGATTTACTTGATCAAATTCAAGAGTGAAGTGCTATCTGTTTTCAAGACATTCAAGAGTATGGCTGAGAAACAATCAGAAAGATTTATCAAAGTTCTAAGAACTGATGGTGGTGGTGAATTTTGTTCAACTGAGATGGAAGCTTTCTGCATGGATAATGGGATTGTGCATGAAATAAATGCTCCCTATACTCCTCAACGCAATGGGATTGTTGAGCGGAGGAATAGGACCATAGTGAATATGATCAGGAGTATGCTCAAGGCAAAGAAATTGCCTCATAGCTTTTTGGGAGAAGCAGCCATTACTGCAGCTTATGTGCTCAACCGGTGTCCAACAAAGACACTTAAATCGCAAGTGCCTGAAGAGGTGTGGTCAGGGATTAAACCCTCAGTTAGACACTTCAGAGTATTTGGGTCCCTATGTTACAAACACATCCCAGACCAAAGAAGGAAAAAACTCGATGATAAAAGTGAGGAAATGATCTTCACTGGCTACAACCCCACTGGTTCTTACAGACTATATGATCCCAGAAATAAGAAAATTGTTTTCAGCAGAGATGTGCTGTTTGATGAATAGCAACAGGTCAATGTCCTTAATATTGATAATCCAGAGGAGAAAACTCAATAAATGAGGACATTATTGTCAAAAGCTGGAGTCTTTGGCAGCTTGATGTCAAAAGCGCTTTCCTCAATGGGCCACTTGAAGAGGAGGTGTATGTAACTCAACCCCCAGGTTTTGAGTTAAAGGGAAGAGAAATTGATAAGGTGTACAAACTCAAGAAGGCCCTGTATGGTTTGAAACAAGCCCCACGGGCTTGGAATAAGAGGATAGACTCATTTCTTACTGCTACTGGATTTCATAAATGCACAGTGGAGCATGGTTTGTATGTTAAAAACAAGAGTTCTGATGAAGTGCTGCTGAGCTGTTTGTATGTTGATGATCTGCTCATTACTGGAAGCAATGCCTCTGATATAGAAGAAACCAAACAGAGTTTGAAGTCAGAATTCAAAATGAGCGATTTGGGTCAGCTCACATACTTTCTGGGAATTGAATTTTCTCAAACAAAAGGAGGAATCATGATGCATCAGAGAAAGTATATCTCTAAGGTACTAGAGAGGTTCAACATGTTATTGTGTTATCCAGCAGATGTTCCTGTGGAAAGTAATGTAAAGTTGGACAATTGTGAGCAAGAATCTAAAGTTGATGTCACACTCTATAGACAACTGGTTGGTTGTCTTAGATTTATATGCCACAACAGACCTGAGATAGCTTATGGGGTGGGTTTGGTAAGTAGATTCATGAGCAATCCTAAACAATCTCACCTAGTTGCAGCGAAAAAGATCTTAAGGTATCTGAAGGGAACATCAGAATTCGGAGTCTTCTTCACTTACCAGAAGGAGCATGGTAGAAACTAAGTATCACTTCCTTCGAGATCAAGTGAGCAAGGAGAAGGTTAGAGTGAAGCATTGCAAGACTGAAAGCCAGATAGATGATGTTATGACAAAAGCAATAAAGGGAGAAAGGTTCAAGAAGCTCAGGGATTTGCTCAAAGTTGTGAGCATCAGTGTGTGATGTCTGTATAGTTGGTGTTTTTCTGAATGTATGTAGAGGACTTGAACTAAGGGGGAATGTTGAAATATAGATATATAGTTCAAGTTAGTATAATTAGATATGTAACTGAAACTAAAGATATGTGAGTGTGTGACACGTGATATATAAGTGCACACCTGTGTATTGATCAACAATTAACATTCACAACAATAATACATTCAGTTTTCCCTTATCTCTCTCTCTTACTTTACTCTCTGAGTTACCTTTTCTTCTTCTTGTTACTGTGTCTTGGCTCTAACAGTTTTTTATAGAGAAATGTAGTTAAAATACTTAGTTGTTAGTTTTAATTTTGATCCAAATTTACATCAAATTAGTAAAATTATTTGAATCTATTTTTCTTAATTTCTATTCATCATTAATGAGTTGCATAGTGAAAAAAAAAAAGAAAACTCAATAAATGAAGACATTATTGTCAAAAATAATTAATGCAACACAAAATTTAAGTTAATTCTTCTAAAAACGACCAAACTACACACCTCATTCGGTCATGTAAAAAGGAATAAGAGAATATAATTTTATATTATCACCAATTGCAAGCAACAAGTTTATCTCACCAAATTTTGCAATTAAAATTCGTTAACCAATCATTTATAGGAAGCATTTTACTTTAGGGGAACCTAATGTGCACCAGTTTTAGGTGGTGTAATTTTACACCACCTACTTTGACTGGTATAGCAGGTCAACACATTATTTTTTTTAAGAAAAAATATCATTAAAAATTTGTCATATATTAAATTTCTTTAAAAAAAAATGTTTTGACCTGTTATAGCAGGTTAAAAAAAGTGGTCTAAAATTAGACAACTTAAAAGTGGTCCACATTAGGGTTCACCTTTCCGACTTCACTTTTATAATGGTTTTTTAAAGGCAGTCCACCTTGTCATGACCCAAAACTGTCACTAAAGTGGGTATCCAAGAGTGAAATCTACTATTTCAATTTTCAACGATTTTTTAAATGGTGACCCCTAATGTGGACCACTTTTAAAGTGGTCTAATTTTAGACCACTTTTTTTAACCTACAATAACAGGTCAACACATTTTTTTAAAGAAATTTAATACATGACAAATTTTTAATGATATTTTTTCTTAAAAAAAATAATGTGTTGACCTGCTATACCCAGTCAAAGTAGGTGGTGTAAAATTACACCACCTAAAACTGGTGCATATTAGGTTCTCCCTTTTTAAATATACAAAATATTGCAAACTTTTTTACTATTCCAAAACTGCCACTAAAATTGCAAATTATAAAAATCATTATAGAAGAAAATATAGTAAATATAATTAAATTATGGCAAAAAAAAAGCTATAGATCTTCTCCATTAAAAATATTGCTAATTTTTAAAATTCATAACATAATTTAATAATAGGCTTAAATGCACTTTTGGACCCTCAAGTTTACATTTTTTGCGATTGTTGACCCTGATCTTATTTTTCTACGAATGGAGACCCTAATCTTTTAAAACGTTGCATCGTTTACCCTTCCGTCCAAAGCCGTCAAAAACTTGACGGAACCCGCTTACCTGGCCCTCCACGTGGATAAAAGGGGGATTTAAAAAAATGGCTTAAATGCATTTTTGGACCTTCAAGTTTACATTTGTTGCGATTGTTGACCCTAATCTTATTTTTCTACGAATTGAGACCCTAATCTTTCAAAACGTTGCACCGTTTACCCTTCCGTCGGAAGGCCAGGTAAGCGGGTTCCGTCAAGTTTTTGACGGATTTGGACGGAAGGGTAAACGGTGCAACATTTTGAAATATTAGGGTCTCCATTCGTAGAAAAATAAGATCAGGGTCAACAATCGCAAAAAATGTAAACTTGGGAGTCCAAAAGTGCATTTAAGCCTTAATAATAATATATTGAATTTAATTCAAAATACTGAAAATAGAACCATCTCAAAATCCAAAAGTTATTAGCATTCTTTTTTTTTTCCGACGGAAATAGGAAAAATTCTATTAGAAAATATGCGAAAGAATATCCGACAAAGTATAAGCATGGAAGAAGGACGGAAAATCAGAAGAGGACCAAACAATGTCCTCATTATAAGTAAAAAAAATTGGCCAAACAATGAGCCAATTTGTTAGCCTCCTTAGGCACACGCATAAAGGAAACAAACAGAAAGGAAGATGCAAGCTTCTTTATGTCAGCTACGATGAGTGCCATATAAGAATTATGGCTTGACACACCAAGAATAGCATTAATCACACCGAGGCAGTCAAATTCCACAGACAACTATTGAACACCCTTTGGAATCGCCAACTTCAGCCTGTTCTGAAAGCCCATAGCTTCTGCTACCGAAGGTCCAAACTCTATCTCTTTCTTTTTGATACTAGCCACAACCACATTACCCTTGATATCTCTAATCAACGTCCCAATACCCCATATCCTCTCGACTCTCGCTGCATCTGAATTGAGCTTCAAGAGACCCGTTGCAGGTGGCATCCATCTAAGATCCTGTCGGGAATGGCCCCCATCCGCCTGAGCCTCCGTCTGCACACAAGCGTTTTGGAAATCATACAACTCGTGAGTAGCACCATTAACCACCTCTTCCACCGAGGATTGAACATCCTCAAAACAAAGCAGGTTTCAGCTCTTCCACATGCGATACAACAACACACAACATTGTTCTGCAACCTCCCACAAGCCTCTCATAATCAGCTCTGAAATCCAGGCCGAGATAGACAAGTCAGGCTCACCCTCCCGCACTAAACCCATCACAGAAGCAAACCAAACACCCTTACACTAAGCACAATCTGGAAGAGCAAGACTCACTCACTCAGCCACTACTAAGCACCAGGGACAGAAAATTGGGTACTGGACGCCTTTCCTGCAAAGATTTTCTTGAACTAGAATCACCCCACGAATTACCCTCCAGAGTGTGGCGTGACATTATTTTCAGACTCCAAAGCTTATGTCATACCTCATTTGGAGAAGCTGTGGAAGATGCAAACAACTCTTAAGATTCCCAGAGGCGGAGCCAGGATTTTTGTGGAGCCTGGGCAAGGCTAAGCCATCGACTGCGACGATGGAGGCCGTAGAGTGGCGGGTTTTCCGTAGCGGCAGCGCCGAACTAGTTGTTGTCTTACATAAAAGAACCTTTATCCTTGCTTGTTGTTCTTATAGTCATCTCAAACAGTCGAACATAGCAAGATACTGGATCTGGGACAAGCCATAAAATGAACACAGTAGACACCCTAAATAAGTATTTTGTAAAGAGAAATGTTAACATACTAGCAATGAAAATCGATGCATATACAAGCATGTATGGCACAATTCGCAATTTGGCGTGTCTGGTGGTGTCAATAACCCTTTTAATGAATAAAACAGACATGTGGCATCAGTAAAACAAACAGTGAATTCTACAAATCAACTTATGCACATCAAGGTCTTAAGCTTTGTGACAAAGAAACTAGAATTATTGTTCCACAAATTGGTGCATTCTTCATGTGAAAGAAACACAATCGCAAAGAATCATTAAATTGGACCATATAACACAAACATGATTTAACAAGCTAAAATTAAGAGGACAAAAAGACTACGCACCAATTATAGTCATTTTTGTCACCATCTGCAATAAGCAAGCCATTGGTTTATCCTCCACCAGGAATGGATATCCCAAGCTTAATATCAGAAAAATGTCTCAACTTTGTTCTTGTAAATATAGTAATATCCAAAACAAAATGGAGAAATGTAAAATCAATTAGCAATTTGAAGCCCTAATTTGATCAATCCCTAAATCAATTATCAATTTGAAGCCCAATTTTGGTCAATCTCAAAATCAATTATAAATTACCTAGTCAAGAAGAAACTCCACAAATTACCTGGTGGTGTCAATAACCCTAATTTTGTGCGATGGAAACTGCACAAAACCAAGAGAAAGTCCCTACCCTTCCCTTAATCAACCTAAATCAATTACTACACAGAGGGGAAACAGAACTTGATTTACCGGACTGTGGACGACGACAGCCACAAGCGGCACGGCGACGACAACCACTGAATATTCGGTGACGGCAACCACTAAACAGAGGGGAAACAGAAGTTACAGAACGACGAACGACAACAGCCTCATGCGGCACGGCGACGACACCAACTGAATATCCTGCGACAGCAACCACTGAACAGAGAGGAAACCAATCTCAGTAGCTGCCCAAACCAGAGCATCCTCAACATTTAGGTCTACTAGGGGAATGCGAACAATCTAGTCTATTTCAAGCTTGCAGACTTAGACTTGTTGAACTTACGAACAATGTTGTACTATGGACTTTTTCTAGTTGGTCTTGAATGTTTGCATTGTCTTTCAATGCTTTGTCCTTTGACTTCAAGTCTTCGATGTTTCCTCTTTGAGCTTCGTCTTGACCTTGTCGTGACCTGGTCTGTTCCGTCTTCTTCTTTTTTTGATTTTTCTTGACCTTCATATTCTTCATGTCGACCTTCTCTTGTCCTTAAGGTGAAGCTTTATCATTGTCCTTTGACCAGGTCTTCATATCTTCTTTGACTTCTCCTGGTCTTCATAGCTTTATGTCATGGTCTTCATAGTTTTTGTCATCATTAAAACATATTAACTGATATGTTCTTCTTAGAGGGAGGACTCATGTGAACGTTACAGATCTATGTTGTCTCCCACCACCGCAGCTTGTTCTATAATGGCATAATTTTGATACTCAACAATAGTCGCTGAAAGCCCCTCATCCTCAACGAAGGATCCTTGTTTCCGCGACCCACTCGCCGCCGCTGAAGTATCTCTATTCAATTTTTCGTCTCCCAACCTTCCTTCTTGTCTTGCGCTAAATCCTTATGTTGTCTCCTCTACATCGGACACAGATGCTGCCTCCTCTCTACTCCCAATAGGAGAGTACACGAACAACCCATCTTTTTCAAGCAACACCGGTACAATCATGCAATCAACCATGACGTCTAGTGAGACCTGCTGGAAAAGAAGCTCACATGTCCCTATCAGAATTCTCTCATGATCCAATCTCTTTTTCTGTAACGTTTTATTATCGATGCACACAAAGCTCCCCACCGAATTTAGCGGCGCTGCAAAAAAATGAGTATTCCATGCACACACCGACACCTTCCAAGCTTTGATCCAAAAAGATGATTTCTTCCTTATACCGACCCCGAACAAGACTTTACCTGCTCAAAACTTTCCTCCAAGAAACACCGTGTCTCCGTAAATGTATATTGAATTCTTCGCAAGTCACAAATTCCAACAAAACCTGTTTTTCCCCAAAATGCCTAATCCGAAATGAAGTAACGCCCTGGCACGAGAAGAACTCCTGGAGGACAGTCGCGTCTTCCACGTTGTGCATGACTGCAACAAAAAACACTCATTCCTGTCTTTCCTGCACGAAGTAGTAAAGAACCATAGAGGGATGTGGTTGGTTGTTGACCAACAAACAGAAAGGATGCATGGGAGAAAGAGAAAGATGCACAAACGAAAGGTATGAAGAAATTCAGATTTGGAATGAGCCCACCTAAGCACACATAAAGAAAGAGCGCAGAGCCCCGACCCAACCCGTAGTGTAGGTCCGCTAACGTAAAGCGAGGAGTTGAGCCTGAACTGGCGAACCGAAGTCACTTTCGGAACCATACTTCCTACAGCTAACACGTGTCCAGTCCAGCGGGAACGCGCAGGAAGAATTAGGCCCTTTTTTGTTTGGAGTTCCCCAACCTATACTTAAGGGCTTCCGTTTTTCAGCAGCATCGCACTGCCGCATAAACAATGCATCCGTTGGATTTTTTGAATCTTTATCCGTCCAATTCCCTCGACACCCGAAGATATTTTTTTTGTGTTTTATATATAAGTCTTGATACAATCTCTTATTTTTTATCTTCTTTTAAATTGTCGGAATAATTTGTTGGGAGAGGTCAAAAAACGACTTTTTCTTAGGTGCATGCCAGCTTTAATCGAACTCAGGTTTAGCTAAAGAAGATCCTGTCAAAAGATTGAGTCTAAAGATGAGTTTGCGGCTTTATCAAAGAGGTAGTTTTGTTTATCTGACATTTCTTCTCCTTTAGAGATGTCATCTACTTCTCCATATGATGTGTGTTCTTCTGTGAGGTGTTTTACTCGAGTTAAGAAGCTGTGAATTCTCGGAAAAGTCTTTGTTTTTAAGCACCCCTTGAGTGACTTAGAAGCTATTCTCGATTTGGAGAAAGTCCTTAGGAAGACCTTTTTATCTCAGCGCCCTATTGGTGTATAGCTTTTGTGATTTTTTGTCTAGGACTTGTGGCTTTTGGTTTTAGCTTGTTGGCTTTTATTTTCTGGTCGTCAGAGTGTGCGGTAGCCCTCTTTATGGTGGAATGAACTCCTTGTTTTGTATCCTTTGAATTGAGTTTCCTTGTTTTTTGGCGTTACACACGCTTGAGCACATGCGCGCTCTCTCACATCAAAAAAATTATAAGAACAAGTCCTATTTATAAGAACTAAAAATTCTTGTCAAAAAATAATTGAACGCACCACAAGTGTATCATCTAATTTTTTTTACTTCCAAATATATCATTTACTTAAATTAAAACTTATATCGTATAGATTTTTAATTGCGTCATAAATATTGATTTACATATTTTATTAAAAAATGAATTTATAAATATTGTTATAAATAAATATAATAAATATTAGCAAAAATTAATGTAAATCAAAACATTGCAATTTTATTTATGGGTTAAATATGTTTTTCCTCCCTGAACTGAAGTGAGAATTTGATTTTCATCCTTAAACTAAAATGAATTACACGTCAGATGTAACTTACATGTTGGCGTTCCATATCATCAGTCAAACAAGTTAAAGGATGAAAAACACAAACTGCAACCAGTTAAGGGAGGAAGAACTATTAATTTAGGGATAGATTCCCAATTTAGTTCAGGGGCGAAAAACATATTTAACCATTTATTTATTAATAAATATAGATGTTTAAATACATATTAAAATAATAGTATAAATAATTTTTTTAAAATTATTTATATATTTAAGAGCTAATACTCTCCCAGATTTCTAAAGCACAAATAAAGTCTAATACTCTCAATTCTTCCTAATGGCAATATTCTTTCATACGCTACTCCCATGCTTACCCATATCCCTATATGGACTCGCACTGTTGACACTTCACATACCCCCCAATAACCCCATAACTAACTTCTCCTTCTGCATATTCTCTCAGTGTCTTCTCCTTCTGTATATTCTCTCAGTGTCAGTTCATCACTCTTTGCTTACTCCTTCTTTTCTGATTCTCTTGGTGTAAACACGCCAAAATCTGGGACTATACAACCCTGACTTAGCTTATGTGTCTCCTTGCGCCCATGACTTGTTGGGAATTCAAGTGTGAGTAAGAAGTCTCACATTGAATGATTAGTACTAATGTCTTAAGGTTTTAAGTGAAAGATGTGGTGTCCAATCCACTTATGGTGTGCTTTGTTAGCCTAATATGATGATTCCCCGAAATTTTATCTTCTTGCGGTCCAACAGTGGTATCAGACCGATTGTTGGTGTGATCATCTTAAAGGCTCCTTGTGTCGAAAGCCTTCCTAGCAATGCATGGTGGTTAGGTGGCATGCCCCATTGATGAAGATCCAACGTCTATGCAAGTATCTGGAGATTTCTGCTTAAGATGGACTCACACTGTTGAGAATTCAAGTGTGAGTAAGAAGTCCCACATTGGAAGATTAGTGAAGTGTTGAACACTTTATAAGTAAGATGACTCATACACCTAATGGCTTAAGGTTTTGGGTGAAAGATGTGGTGTCCAATCCATTTATGGTGTGGTCTTGTTAGCTCAATGTGATGATTCCTGAAGTCTTATCCTTTTGCAGCCCAACATGACTCATTTTGAATCCTATATGAACACTCATTTTGGTCCTCCAAATTCTTTCTAATATCATAAGTGATATTCTTCCTTGACCATTTTGATGCAAATCTGAGGACTAATTTGGATTAAAAAAAGTTTCATTGATTTAATGTCATGTTCATCGACAAAGTTAATGTCGCAATGATTTTTGAAAGATCAAAATAGAGATGTATACTCTATTTTTCACCAAAAAAAAATACTTTGAGAACTACTTTTTTGCAATAATTAGAATTTGAAAATTTATGTTCCTCATGACAATCACATAGATACAATCACCGTGAAAAGTGATCTAATTTCCGTCAAAAATAATCACCGTGAAAAGTGATCTCTATACAATATTTTTTTCCCTTTTTTTATTTATTTGGGTTGTTTATGGAGTAAGTATTTACCAAACATGGGAGGGGGAATCAAATCTCTTACGTTTGATGGGGAGTTAGGTTGTTGCTCTAAGTTGTTAATTAGATCATAGTTTATAATAATAGAGGTGTCAAAATTACTCATATCCGTGGATAAAAACCCGCTATGGGTAAGATTACTCAGACTCACGGGTATCACGAATTTATTTAATGGATACCACTATTCATTTATTAATGGGGCGAGTACGGATATTGATAAATTCATACCCATGGATACTCATCCGATATATAAAATATGAAAATATCTTTTATATATATACATAGATGTATATTAAGTCTAATATCTATTGAATTTGTGTTTGAGTTATAATTCTCCTTTAAGTAAACTTATACAATGATAATTGTAAAAAGAAGCCTCTAGACAAAAAAAAATAGTAGAAAAAAAAGTTTTTTCCTTTACATATTGATTGGCGGTAAAGTCCAATCTTAAATTTTATTTTTAATATAATTTTCTTTTGAACAAATATATTATGTGAATCCATTTATGTTTATGGGTGTCGGGGTGTCCATAGATATCCACGAATATTTTAAAATCCGGTTAAAACATGGATATCCATGTTAGTATGGAGCGGGTACATGTATAAATTTTTACATGTGGAGCGGGTGGTGGGTATATACTATCCATGTCCACCCGTACTCATTGACATCCTAAGTAAATGCATTAGAGATTGATAAGAATCATGATTTTTATATGCTTGAAGTTTTACTCTAATGATTTTCTGTTTTAAGTTTTAACTACGATAGATGGAAATTTGAAAGGAACATAGGCTATCATATGAGAATATACCACCTGTTAAGAACTTCAAAGCACCTTCTATTAATATACTTCATGAAGAGTTTTCTTTATATATCAATTTTGATGAGTTGAATTAATTACCAATTTTAATAACTTTATTTTGCTACAATTCAGAATCACTTATTTCAAATAAGGAATGTATCTCATTCTTAACTATTGAGAATTTATACATGCTTGAAGAGTATGAAACTGGATTGGATAGAACTGCTGATGACTTTGCAATTATGTCATTTTTCTTTTTTAGATTTCATTGTTTTTTTTTTTTAACTCTTTTTTAGATTTCATTGTTTTAAAACTCCTTCATTCTATTGAAAAACTTAAGAGTATGCAATTTAATTTGCAATTGTAGAAAATTTAATTTCTCAGCAATTATATTGGTCAGGCTGAAAAAGCCCAACTTAAAATGGGCTGTAAAAGTATAAGCCTAAATAGGAGATTTGGGCGCAGGCTTCGAGGCCATGGGCCAATTTGAAACATCTACCGAATTGCCACAACATATGACCAAAAAAAAAAGCAGCAAAAGTCTTTCATTCGTACGACCTGAATAACATCAAACACAGAAAGTGGATTTCAATAATTCATCACAAAACCAGAAAATCACTTGTTGACAGGTTTCCCTTAACGTTGGGCTTGCTTGTAATATTTTCTTGGCAGAATGGATGGACATACTGCTAAAGAAGAGATTGTGAAAAGCTAAAATCTATGAATCAAAAGCATCACGAATGGTATAAACCTTAACAAAAACAACCAATTTCACCATATTGACTTCTAATTAATTAGCCTTTCTAAGTTCTAGTTAGTGATGTCGTTTCCAGCACCCAGTATTTCCTCAACTGACCAGCATTCAGGATAAAAATTTAATGCCTAATAGGCTAATATTGAATGTCTTCAATCACAACCCAGAACATGAAACATTAAACGTGTTAAAAAATTGGAAAAAAGAGTACTTATTACCAGAATTGGTGTTGACTCCAGTGTGGTAACTTTCACTCTACCGAATTACCGATGTACAATGCTTCAAGGCTTCAAGTGTTGAGGATTTTGCAAAGTTACATTTTCTTTTACATTAATTAAACGAAACTTAAGACCCAGCATTTGAAAAATGTGCATTTGGCAAGGTTGTTTAAGCAGAGCACCAAATTATAGTCAAGGGTATATCAAGTGTGAGATGATTTAGCTTCAATCTGAATCATATGGTTGAGGTAAATGCTGACAGAATATTTTCTTCAAATGCTTTTTGGACTATTCTTAGAATATTTTCCTTATTTCCTTTTTGGTTACAGATATTATTAATCCATTTGTAATGAGTTTTTTTTTTTTTTAAACCATGTAATGAGTTAATTACTTGGACACATATATGAGACAAATCTTATTTTAACGAGCAAATATTGGACCGACACATACCTAACACATTATTCTTAAGCATAACCTAGTTAAAAAATGACATAAAAAAAAACTAATCTGTGAAAAGCATAAAACAGTTTTGCATGAAGACCCTCTTCTTTCTCTCATGAGCGGTTCATCTCTCCCTTTCTGTAACATCTCTTCCTTGGGCATTCAAAATTAATCAGTTTTATTTGAAATTAAATACTCTTTTTCCAGTTCTCTCTTTAATTAATTAAAATTTATATGAAATTCACTAAAAAGATGAACCAACTCCATGAGGGCCCGTTTCATATGCTGTATAGTATAAGGTCTGATAGTATAAGGTCTGATAGTATTAGGCCTAATAGTATAGGCCAGATAAAATTTTAATATTATATAGCGTTTGGTGACACATTGTATAACTTATCATTTCGTTTAAATTAATATAAACTTGTGTTTTGTGAATATTGAATAATGATATATATTATAAAAATGAAGATGATGTTAGTGGGTGGTAAAGATGGCGGTGGCGTTGATGGAGGGTAGTGGTTATGGTGGTGGTTGTAGAGGTGGCAGCGGTGATGCTGAGTGGTGGTTAGGGTAGTGGCGGCGGCGACGTTAGAAGTGATGGTGGTGGCAGCGGTGGAGGGAGGTGGTGGTGGCGATGGTGGAGGTTTGTGGTGGCGGTAGTGGTTTAGGCGGTGCCGCAGTGGTCTTGGAAGTGATGGTGATGATGGTGGTGACGGTGGTTGTGGCGGCGGCGACAGCGGAGGGAGGTGGTTGTGGCGGTAGTGATGGTGCTGGGTCATGGCAGTATGTTGTGGTAGCAGCGATGACAATGGCGGTTGAGGTGGTGGTGGCTGTGGCGGTGGGTGGTGGTGGCAGTGGCGATAGCGATGATGACAACGACAGTGGTAGCAGTGGTGGTGGTGGTGGTGGAGGGCGGTGGTGGAGAGTGGTGGTAGCAATGGTGGAGGGTGGTGTGGTGGTGTGGTGGCGATGGTGGAGGGTTGTGGTTGTGCCTTATACATTACACTCTTATCATGTCTTGGATTAAATAATCCATTATTTTAATGTATAAGAGGGGATTGATGTATAAGCTTATACAATACAATGTTAGCACTAAACAACGGATAAGTTCATAATGTATTGTATAAACTTATACTATCATGCCTAATACGGTGTGTCAAACGAGCAATTGAAACTCACATAAATTTCAACATTAAAAAATAAAATTAAAGTGATTATTGCGAGAAACTCCTCTTAAAAAAGAATATTTGAGACAGGGTCAAGTGCTTTATTTACTTATCTCGTTCTCTCTTGTTCGGTGACGTCCCTTTCTTTAACCTCACATGGTAGATGATGGTCATAGTACTGATATTAAATTTTCCAACAACCTCTAGGGGAAGACACTATCAAAGTGTCTAGGTATTTAGAGATCTAGCCATGATTGGTACATACATCATAAGGACAAATCTCACTCCATTTAATAAGTCGACAAGAGTAAACTAGCTGACTTTTAATTCCGTTAGTCTTTTGTGTGTTGGGAATTTGGTTAATTTCCACATACATTGGATTTTGAAAAGAAAAATTTACTATAGGAGTTCGTAACCTTGAGTATAGAGAAATAATTTAAAATGTTTAAGCATAGAATAAGGGTATGTTTGGGTAAGAGAAAAGAAAATGAAAAAGAAAGAAAGAGAAAAGAAAAGAAAGAAAGTAGAAAATGAAATGATTTTTACGGTTGTTTGGTTGAAAAGAAAGTGAAAAAAAAAAGTAAGAGAAAAGATAAAAGTGTGTTAGTAAAATGACATAAATATCTCTAATTAAAAATTAAACATAATAATTTATTTTTTTTATAAATAAAAATTAATAAATATAGTTACAAATATTTGATATTGTATATTTTTAATATTTATTAATATATTTTTACTATTTTTTATAAAATATGAAAAGAAAGGTTGTTTTGGTAAATTTGTAAAAAACTAAACCCCACCATTGTTTTCTCCACACTTTATCAAAGAAAATACAAATTGGGGTCCACACCTCTTTTATTCTCTCTCCTCTTAGTTTTCTGGTGTTCCAAACCAGAGAAAACTCCTTTGGGTTTGTGAGTACTGGTGAACATCGATCGGTTACGATTGATTTCGGGCTTATTTTACCCAATCTGAACGAAACCAACATGGAAAATGTACAGTATAGCTCAATTTTGTCTAAACTGTGTGGTCGGTTTCTTCGGTTTTGGGTAAATTGAATAAAGAACGTTATTAGCTAGGTGGGTTCTCACGGTTTGGTCCAATGAATGGGACTTTCCTTCCATCTTCGTCCTCCAGAGCTTCTCATTCCTCCCTAAATCATTTTCCGTTGAGTTTCATAGTCGCAACAACCAATCAATCACACAAAAAGCCCATAATATTAAAAAAGAGTTAGAGTCAATGAGACGAGGAAGAAGTATAGTCAAAGGAAGAGAAAATGCAAACAAAGATCAGAGGAGATATAACTCTAGCTTTAAATTGAAGGAGAAGCTGAAGAACATTCTAATCAAAGGTTGTGAGAGGTTACTGACGTTCTTCAAGCACAACAAGGATGACAACCGCCTCTTCTCTGTAAGACCAAGAATTGGTCATGTAGTACAACTCTATGTTTTGATGATTACAAGTTTATTATTATGTATGAACAATTATGGTACTCTAACGTTTGTCTTTTAATTGTTTGACAAACAGGTTCTGATTCTGATTCTAAGGCATACTCATCAGAAGCAAAAGACCCAAGAGTAACCAACGCAACGCTTTTCCAATCACTATGTTCTGTTGAACAGTAGTAAATGCTTCAGAAGTTCTGAAGATTATAAGCTCTGATGTGGGCTCAGATCATTTCAAGTGCTGAAGTTCTGAAGACCAGAAGTTCCGCAGATCAGAAGCTCTGAGGTCCATAAGCTCTGAGTGGACAGTCCAGAAGCTGAAGACTTGAAGATTCTGAAGTCCAAGAGAAGGATGGCTCTCAAGACCTGAGTGCTTCTAACTCTGAAGGCCAGATGATCAGAATGAACGGTCCAAAAGCAGAAGTTCTGATGGTCAGAGAATCTAAGCTTCCTTCTGACTCTGATCACATGTGCTTCACAAGTTCCAACATGAAGCGTCGCCAGATCAGAAGTCAATTAGGCTATGACATACGTTGTTGTCAAAGTACAAAAGCAATTGTACTATCCTGACGGCCTTACCTAAGATGTTCAACCATAGCAGACTCTGGAAGTTACATATCTGTCCTCCAACGGTAGCATTCTCTCAACGGACACAAACCCTAACTTTGGAGTATTTAAAGGCTGAAGATAGAAGAAAGAGACTAAGAAACTTTGTGTATACTTGAGCAAACATTCAAACCTCTCTTAGCAATCTTTCTTCATTGTTCTTATTGTGTTTAACTCTGCTTGATTAGAAGCAAACCTTTGTAAACCAAACCTTTTCCAAACAGATAGTTTGTATTCCTTAAGGGACCCAGGTTGGTCGGATCCTTGAGAAGACTAAGATTTGTGTATCTTAGTGATTACTAGTTCATTGTATTGTTAGTCACTGAGCAGGTTGCTAGTGCAGTTGTAACAATCATTGAATAGTGGATTGTCTTCATTCTAAGAAGGAAGAAATCACCTTAACGGGTGGACTGGATTAGCTTGAGTGATTTATCAAGTGAACCAGGATAAAATACTTGTGTGCTTTTCTTCATCTCTTTATCTCTTGCACTTTGTGTTCTAGTGACCGAAAAATTTGCAAACATCTTAGAGGGAAAGCAATTTAAGTTGAAAACCCTATTCAAACCCCTCTTTTCTAGTGTTTTTCATACCTTCATTCTCGTGTGCCAAGTACTAAAAGGACCTCACCTGACCCTCAAGTTCGCTAACAATGGCGAGTGCACTATAAGAAAAATATTTTTTATCAACGGCCAAAATTCGTCAATAAAGCAAAAAAGAAACTATCAGCAATGCTTAATTACTAACGGCCAATAAGTCTTCGCTATTTGGCTCGTTTGTAATTTTTTTCTGACAACTTTCAAAAAAAACGTCAGTAATTATCAACGGTTTTTTCCGTCACTAATTTACCGACAACTTTTTCCGTCGCTAATTACTGATGGTTTCTTTCGTCGCTATTACCGACTATTTTTTTTTTTTGTCGCTAAATTATCGACCATTTTTTTCGTCGGTAATTGATTTAGTATGCACAAAAAATCTCCTTTAATTGCATATAATGATGATGAAGAAGGAGGATAAAGTGTGAGTAAGATGGTCAGCAAACTCTTATTTATAAGTTGCCCACGATTTTGGTCGTCGATAACAAATATTGATTTTTTTTTTTAGAAAGTTAAAATATATTGATAAAAAGGTGAGGATATTGACAAGATAATAACCCTCCTCAAGGGTAACAAAAAACTGACGGAGTCAGTAAGCACCTAAACTCCCCACAAAGCCAAAGAGAGAAAAAAACCAAAAGAAAACCCAAAACCCCCAAAAGCCCACACAGCAGAACCAAAACGGAACAACCACCACCGGAAGAACAACCTAAACCCCCCAAGAACTGAGAAAAACCCCGATAAAGAACAGTCCATAACTACCAGAGATGCAAAACCAGAAAGGGGCAAGCAGAAAACAACCCATAAAAACCAGACCAATACCCAAAAAACACCCAACCAAACTAGCAGCTACGCTAGGGATCACTGTAAAGACGCGGATGAGTGGCAATGAGATGGTCTGCGAAGCTTTGAATGGCTTCCTCCTCCGAGCCGATGGGGACGACTCCAAGCAAAAAGTCCCTACGAGCTCTTGTCAAGGCACGAGCGGACCCACGAGCTTCTGGTAGAATTAAGGAAGAATTCTTTTCCGGAGAAACCTCTACCGTGGGCAACTCGGCGACCTCATCAATCAAAACCCCTGAACCCTTCTGCTTACCACTCGCCAAGACCTTCCTTGGTCGACCCCTCCTCCGCTACTTCGTCACCGCAACCGCAACCTCCCCATCACCCACCGGAACCTCGCCAACGAAACCGCAGACCGAAGAAGGGGGAGAAGTCCCCAGACAGGCGTCTCCAGCAGAGACAGAGACAGAAATGTCCAAGCCCAGTTCTGGAAAGAGGGTCTCAGTGGGATAACGCACCTCATCTCCAGAAGACGCACCTCCTAAGCACCCTGCAGCAAGGGTCTCCGGGAAATGGACCACCGCCGGACAACTAAAGCCAATTGAATCCCTGTGGAGCCCTGAGATCATCTTAGCCTCATCAACCGACAGTTCCACGCCACCACGAACCTCCAACGGTTGTGACTCAGAAAGAACCTCATCAATACCCAACTCAGCACTCACCAACCTCGGAAACTTTGCCAATGCCACCGAAAGGATCGAACCACCCACAAAAGCCCCGTTGAGCATGTTGATCGCGAGAGAAGCGAGCTCCATTGAAGGGTACCGCACGAAGCCAAAACGGAAGGCCCTCCCAAACCTCCTTTGTCGCTGAACAAAAACATTTACCAGTCTTCCGATGCGGCTGAAGAGCCCACGAATCTGGAAATAGTCGACGAGATCGGGAATCCCGTCGACGAACGGGGTAACTGTCGGCAAGGTCCCTCCTTTCCCTTTGTCTCGAACTACTTCAGCGCTCTCACGTGTATGGTCCCCTTCATCATCCACATCTTCCTCTGAGGCAGGGTCGCCACAGGAACCGCGCTGTCCCGAGAGAGAAACCTTAGACGAAGGAGGAGCAGAGGATCGAATCATGACCGAAATAAGGACCAAGGTAGAGCAACAAAAATGGCACGAGGCTCCACCACCGACGAGAAGACGAGGCGCCGGAGAAGGAGACAAGGAAGAGACTCCACCGCCGTCAGGAGGACAGGCGGCGCAAGGGAGCGGGGCTTAGAAAACCATAGCAGAGTAAGGATGGCTGAACATGAAGACAAATGACTACAAATATTGATTTTTTTAAAGTTTTTTGTATGCAACAATTTGAAAATTTGAAGTTCTCGACGACATTTTCTGTCGGTGATAATTTTTCAAATTTTTAAAGCTCACGAAGTTATTTGTAGGCGACAATTTTAAAATTTGAAATTACCGATGACTTTTTCCGCCAGTAATATATTTTTAAATTTTTTAAGTCTGCCAAGTTATTGGAACGAGGAAATTTCAAAATTTGAAATTATCGACAATTTTTTCCTGTCAGTAAAACTGTGGATAATTGGAGGTAACTAATTCCGAAAAAAATATTATCGCGAAATTACCGACGGTTTTTTTTTCCGTCGATAAGTTAAATTTTGTATAAAAAAACACATTACCGACGGTCAGGTCATGGTTTTTTTTTGAAAGGCCGTGGTAATAACGTGATTTTGGGACCTTCGGTAAAAAGCTATTTGTAATTCAATATATATGTTCTTGTAGTGGTGCCTCGACTCGTATTGAGGCTACAACGACGTCGTTTGATCTTGTGACATCTCAAGAAATTCTCATCTCCTCATCACATGCAGCGTTGACGACAAAGTTATGGAAGGTAGAAAGTGGCCTTCAATGTGTCTATAGAAACATAAACTCCGTAGTCCAAGGATGAAGTCATCAACGACCGTGACAAAAGAATAAGAACAAGCAATGAAGCAAATGGCGAGAGAGACAGATGAGTTGTGCAAGGACGAGCAACGACTCCACATGAGATGAGGAGGAGAACATTCATAAGACGAGCAATGGATGCGCTGCAAGAGAGAAGAGATTCTAAACTCTCTTATGGGCTTTAAGGTTTCCATAGAGAAAGAATAGACACATTGCCACACTCCTCGTTCAGTTCTTTTGGCGGCTTTAACATTATTTCTCAAAATAAAGTGAAAACGCACTTCCCAAAACTCACACAAGTCATAAGGTCTCAGGACAAGGAAACAAATTGGAGAAAGAAAAAGCAGGCTTGATGAGAAAGATACTAGCTAGGCTAGGCTTGCTGCAAAGACATGTAGTAAAGCTCAGATTAGATCGAGTTCGGATGGTTTGGATTTCACGCACTTGATATTTATTAGTTACACTCATTTTCCGTATTTCTTCATTTCGATCAAATCGGAAATTTGATCCGACCCACCAATAGAGATTGAAATAAAATTGGTTATCTCAAGCATGGGTCGGGTTGGATAGGCTCACTCACCCTTATTAATTTATTTATTTTTCTGAAACGCACCCTTATTAGAAAGTGGAATTTATTATTCCATGCTAATAATTTGAGGTTGAGCTTTGCTCAAATATTACAATAGTGTAAGGATAATCTCCATTTGTTGGTGAACGGCTATAACGAAGAAAAAGTCTTTGGTTTACAAAGTTATGCTATAGAAGAAGTGTTCATAAACTTTTGTCATTTTATTACAATTAATTTTGTTCACATTTATCTACACATAAAAAACAAATGTTGACATTTATATTTTGATTATGTCACACACTGCACGCATCATATAAGATAGTGTCATATCAACAAACTTATAAAGAGCATTAACTAAAGAATAAAATTGAATGTATCAGTGGAAAAGTATACTTTTTCTATAAATGGTTTTTATTTCCTAAACTTAAAAATAATTTTCTTAAAACACTGATTAACATCCGCAGAATATGCTTGGGGGCTGCAAATAGTATTGAGAGTGTAGACTGAGCACAGAAACAGAGTGCACTTTAAATGCGAGACAGACAATGGAGTCAGTGAAGGACATTGTCAGCCACATTTTTCATGGCCATTAAGAACGCATGATGTGAAAGCTCAGTCACTTTGACAATTTGAGACAAGTTATAAATGTTTATAGATTTCCGCTATTATGTTTTTAAATTACTTTAAGTAAAAATTCATGTCTCACACAAGTTTATCTTCCATTCGGATGTAGAAGTAAAAGTGAAAGGAAATATTATAAGTGAAAATAATATAAGAGGAGAAATTAATAAAAAAGAAAATGAGTTGATATTTAAGTTGCTTGTTTTGGGAAAAAAGAAAGAAAAAGAAATTAGTTTTAAATTTAGAATAATAAAAATAAGCGTGGTACATAATTACCATTTCATTGTCTTTTATATAAATCTATATAAATAACTTATACTCCCTCCGTTCATATTTATAAGCATGAAAGAGAAGAAAAATCTTGGTCCTTTTTATAAGAACCAAATGAAAGTTTGAGCTATATTAATTAATTTTTTTCAATGATGCCCTTATTAATTCTAACTTGTAAAATGTGTCTCATTAATTATTCTCTCTCTTTCCCACTTTCCAACACTAATAATAAAGGGTAATTTTGGAAGTTTATTTTGATTTAAGACAAATTTAATGCATTTTATCTAGTTTAACTATATTTCTTAAACTATGTGAATTTTTTTTTTGTTGCTTATAAATAGGACCGGAGGGAGTATCTCATGTCTCTAATCACGTTATATGAAAGTTGTGGAGCTCACCTCATTCTATATGAAAGTTGAGCCCTTAAGTTGACATAAATGGATTCATAATAATTGTAAACTCTCTATTTAGGAAGCATTTACAAGGGGTTAGGACGTTCACGCTCAAACAAACTACTACAATGGTTATTACTAAAAACTAAGAGCTCGTTTCGTATGCTGTGTAGTATAAGGTCCGATAGTATAAGCCTTGATTGTATTAGGCATGATATGGTAAGGTCTGATAAAGTTTTAATACTATACATCATTTGGTCATTCATTCTATAATTTGGTGGCGACAATGGTGGTGGTGGTATTGGAAGGTGATGATGTGGTAGTTGGTGGTGGTGGCGGTGGTAGTAGTGGCGGTAGCGGCGGTAGCGGCGATGATGGCAATGGTGGAGGGTGGTGACGACAGTGGTGGTGGAGGCGGTGGAAGCAGCGGTGGTGGTGGCAGTGATGATGGTGGTGGTAACGGCGGCCGTAGTGGTAGTGGTGATAATGACGACAGTGTCAACGATGGTGGCATGGTGGAGCGTAGTGGTGGTGGTGGTGACGGCAGCGGTAGTGGCAGTAATGATGGCGGCGGCAGTGGCGGTGGTTGTGTAGGGTGGTAGCGGCGGCGGCGGTGGTGGTAGTAGTAGTGGCAATAACGATGACAGTATCAACGATTGTGGTAGTGGTGGAGCGTGGTGGTGGTGGCGGCAACTTCGGTGGTGGTGGTGGTGACGGTGGTGGTGGTTGATTATATTCAAGTAGCTTACATCACACTCTTACCATGCCTTATCCATCTTCTATAGAGTGGATTAAATAATTCATCATTTTAATGTATAAGAGGGGATTGATGTATAAGCTTATACAATACAATGTGAACACCAAACAGTGGATAAGTCCATAATGTATTGTATAAGCTTATATTATCATCAGTGGCGAATCCAGCACCCGAGGTCAGGGGATTCAAATTTTTTAAATGAACACATCGGTAAAAATATAATTAAAAACAACTTTAATATGTTTATACATCAGAAATAATACAAGTCATAGTTGTCCTCTACGTGATTTCATATTCTGGAATCGTTGAACAACTTACACTAACACTAACGATCATTTTCTCCCCTCAATCAAGGGAAAACTTAATAAATTTAAATCTTACATAAAACTTGCAGAAAAATATAAAAGCGACTTTCTCTTATCATTTTACTTACTGACAAAAATAGTAGCCAAATAAGTAAAAACAGAGGAAAAAACAACCGTCACTTGAAATTTTGTATATGCAAATATTTATGTATATATGCACATGCATATGTGTGTATGATTCATTATTATCTATCATTTTAGTATCACTTTTGACATTCAATAATTAGTGCAAATTACTTCACCTATCTCCAATCAACATTTTGCAAAATATCTTAGTTTAAATTGACAACTGAGGTGAGAAATCTAAACTGAGAACACCAGAAACATATACTATTCTCATTGAACGTTTCCAATTCAGTAAAATTGAACTAAAAGAAGCATAATTTGAGATCGAACTATTTTGTAGATGATGATTCTGATTGTAGTTCTCACTTCTCAGTTGGGTGAGACTTAGGGTAGCGAGAGAAAGAGGGTGAGTTGGTGAGTGCATGTGTGTGAGAGAGAGAGAGTGAGAGGAGTAAGTGTGGGTCTTTAGTGGAAATAAGTGCAAAACTTGGTCTACTAGTATAATTTAAAATTTTCAGGGGGTTCAAAAAAAATATTATATAGGAGTGTGAGTGCAATTTTTTTTTTGTTCAGGTGGTGGTGGAGGGTGGTGGTGGCGGTGGTGGTGGTTGATTATATTCAAGTAGCTTACATCATACTCTTACCATGCCTTATCCATCTTCTATAGGGTGGATTAAATAATCCATCATTTTAATGTATAAGAGGGGATTGATGTATACTAGATGAACCCCCTCATATCCAAGTGTGTCCGCCACTGATTATCATGCCTAATACGACGTACCAAACGAGCCCTAAGTTGATTTTTTTTCTTGTCTGGTCTTAATTCTATCATCAATAGAGAACTCTATATCCTTAGCTCATATTATGTTTCTCAAGCCATATATAGATTTAGCTAAGATTATTGAGTCCAAGCTTAAGGATTCTAAACCTTTTCCTCGATATACACGATCCCAATCAGTTTTTGCATCGATGTCTTTGTAGGGTTTACAACGTGTTTGGTACAACATGTTTTAAGCATAGAGCGTGCGAAGATATATTTTGAGGAGAGTGGAACCACCCATGTTGTTTGGTTTGTTCAACTGTAGCAGAGATAAAGTTGAAAAAGGCGAGTGCCACGTGCTTTTTAGTGTCTCTCCAAATCAAGAAAGTTGGCATCACTTAATTGCGACGATCATAAGCCTACAAAATGGAATTTGTGGATTGTTAGATGCCGATACTTGTTTAACATGTAGTTAAAAATGTCATTTGTTAAAAAAGCAAGTTTTTTTCATTTTTCATTATACATCGCACTCTTTCACATTAATTTCTCTTATATCAAACTACCTATAAATCTATTCTTTTTCTCCCCATCTTCTATCTTCACATCATCTTTGTTCGCATTCTCTCTTCTACAACTGATCAAACCATCAATCAAAGTTGTTTTTTAAATGGTTATGTTATGTATATAAAACTTTCATAATAGCAATCATTTTGCAAAAGAATAACACATACAATGCTAAGAGTTATAAATAAACATACAACCTAGAGAAGAAAAATGACACTTACCCTTCAAGATTTCTATCCACCTATGAGAGATGAGAGAAGTTGTGGGAGAAAATAGAAAAAAAAAATTGATATACAATGTGAATAAAAAAAATCAAAAGAACTGCAAAAAAAATGGAGAAAATGAAATATAAATATTGTTATATATAATGAAATTTATGAGAAATTAAAGGATACAAATAGTAAGAATTCATTTCCTAGCCAATCAAAGTAGCTCTTAGCCGTAGGCTTCACCGCTTCACAAGAGCAAGAGATTAGAAAGCCAACCAATCTATTCTTCGGCCTTTATCAGCAGAGGACAAAGTGTACTACTGTCTACTGCACATAATCACGCCAAGGAAGAAGTCATGCATGCTATACATTCTTGATCATGTATTCATCATAACCTCATAATTAAAAGTTCCCCCTCGATATGTCAGCTGAAAAGTAAAAGTTATAAAAAGCCTTTTCACTATACTTTACTCTTTCACAGTCAAATGGATACTTTTTCAATCATAAAGCCATCGATTACAAAATCATTTCCTCACCTCTCACATCAGGACCCTCTTTTCTGTCTAGGTGCCTGAAAAGTACTGTTTTCTTCTGACCATTTGCATTTATGTTCTCCCTTCAAAAAACGGGCCCTATTATATTAGGGTCTCCTACCAGTCATCACTCCCCTCCCAATACTCTCCATCACATCAGCACCGATTGTGCTCAACTTTAGTTGTATGTGGTGAGTTTTTATATTAATTTCACACTTTGTATTAGTAATTTCTCTCTCTTTTCATTATAATTTTATGAAAATTGTTATTCGAACCCCCGACAGCTATTCAGGTTCCCCACAATTATTTTTATTTTTCGCTCGCACCTTAAAAGTGCATAGATAAGTGCGAGTGAAAATTGAAAATAGTTGTGGGGGTCTAAATAGCTGTCGGGGGTCCGAATAACAACTCCCTAATTTTATCTAGGCTAAATATAAAATGATTCCCCAAAAAATACAATTGATTATCAGCAAATAAAAACTTATTTATGAAATGAGATTCAATTATATATGTTGGCAGCGTCTACCGTAAACTGACACACGGTGCTTCAGTTTCATTTTTAGAGTAAAAAGACAAAAATATTCTCTATTTCTGATAAATTTCTGTCTTTCTCCCTCGTCATCTCCACAGTCCCAACACCATCATTTGCTCCTACACCACCACCGCTTCTTCAATGCTTTGTGATCAAACTCCATTTCGTTTCTGAAATCAAAGCACATTGATTCACAAAAACAAACCCATTATGAGAGGTTCTCCATTTCCATTCCAAAACAAGAAATATTCACTTGTCTGTGTTTTCCTTCAATCTTAGATCTGAAAATTTAGATGCAAGATATGGAAATTTTGAAGCAAAACAGAAACAGAGATCAAGAAAGTTTTAATTTGCAATATTAGAAGTAGATTTCAGAAGCCCCTTCTCCCTCCTCCACTACCCACCCGTTCTCCCCCTTCCCGCCCACAACCATAATCAAAGGGAAAAAGATGAAAAAAGAGATCCAGAAAGTGGTTGAAATTATATGAAACACATAAATAAATTCTACAAATATAAAAAGATTTTGATAAACTTTGTGTTTTTTGACGGTGGCTTTTTCCCATGGTGGTAGTGGTAAGTTTCTTCAGGACAATTTTTAAAAAATTGAAAGGATTAACAACGACTTTGCACCATTTGTTTTTAAAAAAAGACAAAATTATAATTTTGGTTGTAAAAGTAGAGTTTGATCGGTATTATTAGAAAACAGATTACATGAGTGGCAGATCTGTAATGATTGTTACTGGTCTTGGCAGATCTGCCATGGCTGAAGGTGGTTTTTCCATGGCGGAGGGTGGTTCGCTGCCTTGCTTTCGTCTTTATCACAATTATGTCTTCACCGTTGTTGGATCTCAATACGAGGTGGCTACGACAAGGAGTCTTTGCCATGACCGGAATCAGGTTGACAGACTTTTATCTTGGCAAAATACCAATTGATCAGAGATGTTGTAAAATGCTACAATAATTCAATCATCAAACCCTTCTCCCCTAAACAAAGTGCGGACAAGGAGTTCAGAGATGGCAGCGTGGGGGTGAGGGTCAGTGGATGTGGAAGAGAGAAGGAGTGGGCTGCGGAGGAGGGCGGTGGGGTTAGGAAAGGGGGTGGGGGAGAAGGTGGGGGTGGGTTGGGGAAGAAGAATGGTGTTTTTGTAAATTAAGATATAATTAACAAATGAATTGTTTTAATGCTAATTTATCTGAACCGTTAAAATTTAAAAATATCAGATCCAACGGTGCATATGAAACTGAAGTACCGTGTGGACGAAACCATATATGATTGTATTATTATGAGCAAATAGAAACTTTTTCCGAATTGAGATTGATCAAATATCTTCCTAACTAATGATATTGCGTAATTTTGAAAGACTTCTCTGGCACAATAAAGATGTATCGATATGGCGGGAGTGTATTCACAAAAGACACTTCAATGCTCAAAACGGTAAGATAGCAAATAGAGAATCTCAGAGTGTAACACGTATTCTAAAGTTGGCATAACGAGTAATGCTTAAATTAACAAGTGTCTAAACCTGTAGTTATAGGCTCAATGTTTGTCGTATTAATGACTTGAGATTTCAGAAAGCCTTGAGGAATGTCTTCTGAAATCATGGTTGCCTCTTGGTAATAACCTTGCCAATTTTTATTGAATGTGTCGGAACGGTCCACTCAGCCAATCGCTGGGGCGATATGTTTATATGGTACTTATTTAATTAGTTGCAAGATATTTTGAGCTAATTGAGATGTAATTGAGCATTATGACCTTTTGAGCCGGCCAGAACAAAACTGATATAAAATGCTATTATAATGAAAATGAATATGAAACACTATTTGTTAAATTAAATTTCTTTGACACTCAAAACACACCCACACTTAGAGATACATGAAGAGAAAATGAGGATTTAACGAGTGATGCAATAAGCAAAGAAATGAGATATAAAGAAAAAGTGAGTGCAAATAAGATAAAAGAAAAATGATATTAAATGAATTAAAACTCCTATTTATTACATGGTATGTCAACTTCAAAGCGTACAACTTTGTTCCAAGACTCCATTTGAATGATGTCTGATGCATGTGCTTTCCTTACACCAATTTGTTGATTTTGCCAATTCGTCACTGCCTGCTATTTTTTTTTTCATCTATATATATCTCCTCAATTGTGTGTATTTAATTTTGTCTAATACAAGTCTTGTCCATGAGAGATAATATAATTTTGGAACTAGCTTTTCAATGGAATATTTTTTATTCACAAAATTTTAACCCTAAACATTTCTCAAGGGCACAAGGCCATTGTAAATTTATAATGGGGTACTGCTTTGACACTTCTCCACCTCATATTTCCAATTTTGGTTGAACATAGTCATGAGAATTAATTACTGGCATAAAAAGAATTGGGAAAGGACAAGCATACATTATAATGGGGTCATAATTTGGACGAGTTATAAATTGTGTACAAGGGCAAAGATATAGTGGACGAAATTCTGTGATTGATGGGTGGTTAGACTGGGCATGATGTAGGGGCTGGACACAGCAAAGGTACATTCTTTGGAGGGTGGCCTTTCTCCTTCAATTTATTCGCTTCTCAATGTGATGAAACTTTGGACCTCATTTCATTTTCATCAATTCCTCACATCTCAAACAAAACTAGACTTTGACATTTCTCCAATCCTCACCCTCTTCTTAGAGCATTTTCAATGGAGTCCTTAAATTGAGATCTTAAAATAAGATCCCAATCTTGTTAAATCCCACCATTAGAGCTATCATACATGGCATGAGATCTTAGCTTTTGCAAAAATCCGTGCCTTAGCTCAGGTACTCTCGGGATCTTAAATAAAATAGTATTTTTCTCTCATTCAATACTAGAACCAAAGTGAAAATAGGGAGGGAAATAAACTGAATCACTTTCATTAACAAGAATGATATACAAATTACAACAAGATCACTTAAAATCAGCTTCAGAAATTGAAAAAAAATAAACCCTAAAAATAAAACCTAAAACCCTAGATCTGCCGAGCACTGTCACCGATTTGCATGATCGAGCATCGTCCTCACCGTTTACATCACCTTCACCTTAGCACCTCATCGTGATCAACCATGGCCGTTGCAGATCTGCCACTCCACTGAAGGATCTGCGACATGGAGAGGCCAACCGAGAGAAGATCGTAGATGGATGGGTCCAGATCGGAGATTGGAGATACGGTGGATGAACGATGTGGTGGAGGAGAGAAGAGAGAAGAAGAGGTGCGATGGAGAGAGGACCAGAGAGAGAAGAAGCGTGGGGTAGGGTGGAGAGAGGACCAGAGAAATGATGAAACAGAGGTGCGGCGGAGGAGTAGGGCGGCGACGACGGCAGGTTGGGTAGAAAATGAGAAATTAGAGTTTGTGTGTGTGAAGGAGAGAAAAAGAA
The DNA here is from genome assembly GCF_012489685.1 of Lotus japonicus. Classification (NCBI taxonomy): domain Eukaryota; kingdom Viridiplantae; phylum Streptophyta; class Magnoliopsida; order Fabales; family Fabaceae; genus Lotus; species Lotus japonicus. The sequence goes on along the minus strand of NC_080041.1, from coordinate 14,827,450 downwards.
GAAGAAATGAAGGGTTTGGCCAGTTTTGCTGAATGAGGAATATATATTTAAACTTTTTGACTGGCTCAGCTGGAAATGGTTCAAACCATTGAGCCTTGTTTGACTGGCTGGGCCAGTCATTTTTTGCCCGTTTGGGCCTTTTTTTTTTCTTTTTTTCCAGCTTCAGAATTTTGAAAACTTCATATTTGGGCCTTCATTTTATATTTTTTAAATTGCAATTAAGTTGTATTGAATTAATAATTAAATTAAATTTAAAATTATGTGGAAATAAATAATACAATATATTAGGTATTGTGGGTCCAACCAAAAGTAAATTAAGATCTCAAACCATTGGAGCAAAATGTAGGTGCCCACTAGGGTGGACACTTTTAATTTTAGTCCATCGGTGCACCAAAAGTTATATCAGTATTTTACCACAAAAAAATCAAATCCTAAAATGAACCTCATCCACTTATCAGGAAGAAAACTCCACCCCAATTGGTTCCTTTCCAGCAGCACCATCATTTATCATTGTTTCCCCGATCCTCTGTATTTCATGGCGTTGAAGTTAAATAGTGATTATTTTGATTATTCACAGCAGCACCATCATCTCATTACAGGAAGAAAACTCCACCCCAAATCAACCATTTTCTTCCTCACTGTATCAGTAATCTCCACCCTAATTGGTTCTTTCCCCCATAAATAAGGATTAACCATGACAAGACCCATAACATTGAAATTGGAATTGAAATTGGGAGCAGAGCTCAGAGCATTCAACTTTGACACCATGTAGTGCCCCATGTTAGGACCTGCACTGTCCCCAGCCAAGAACACTTTTTTTAAAATCAACTCTGTCTCTGAGCAATTTTTCATGATCTTCCCCATCTTTAGCATCTTCAGAACCTGAAGCATGAGATGCAACGCATTGAAGCACAGCCCAAGAATATTCGTACACATGAGATGCAACCCATTGAAGCGCAGACCACGAGCCTTCAAAACCTCCGCTCTCGCACCCGCACTGGCTTCTGTTCAACACGACCCGGTAAAACCCAACAACGTCGACTTCCTCTTCGGTCTTGAGAAGCCGGTCGTTGCTCCTCCGCTTCAGCCACCATTCGTCGCGGTTAATCCGGTGCCGGCACCTGTGGCGCCACCTCCAGAGTACCACCAGCCGCGACCAAACCTTTCTGATCGGGTTATGGGTTCAGATCCGGGGTTAACTTTGGTGTTAGTTTTTGTTTTCTGATCTGCAACACTTTGATTCCCAGAAATCCCAACCGTGAAGCCATCGGAGGCAGAGCCAGCCACATCGAGGTCGGGGCTCGCAGGGGAGGAGGCGGAGTATGGGCTGAGGCTCCGGCGGAAGGTGGTGGTTGTGGCGGAGGAGGCAACACAACCAGTGAGAAAGGGAGAAGAACGGGGTCTATTTACCTTATTGCCCTTTTATCATCCATCAAATCCTAACCATCTAATAAAAGAATATTCCAAAATTCTTAGATTCGACGATGATGGTCCACCGGTGGACCAATTTTAAAGTTGTCCACCCTAGTGGACACCCAGAATGTGCATCGGGACCATATGAGTACCTTAAATCTTATGTGGCACTCCGGGTCCATAAAAAGTGATTTAAATCCCAAAATAAGATATCACAATTGGAGATGCTCTTAGGATTTTAAATAAGGTTGCAGTTACCGATGTGTTATAAAATTGCAGGAAATAGATTGGTGACGTTGAAGTTGTGGTCTCGATATTGATGTGAAGACTACAAATTAAATTAGGACTGCAATTGCGGTTGCGGAGAGTGCAGTTTAAAGTTTTGTCCCTTTGCTGATAAAAAAAATCTTGTGATAAAAACTTTGAAAAAAATTTGAACCAACCAAAAACGAATGTTTTATTAATTAATGAACTCTGATAAGTAAACAATTTTGTGACCATTTTTAACACCTCATATTGGTGACCATTTTTTAAAGCTTTAGATCGCCATAAAGTGAAAAGTAGAATTTTTTTTTTTTGAACTTTTTACTTTAAGGGTAAAAAATTATCACAAAAATGAATGTATGGAGTGGTAAGTATTTTTCCATATTAAACTCACTAGCAAATGGTACCTAATATATATCCAAGAACCTCAGGAATTTTCAGGAAGCTATGTTCCATATTCAATTAGAAGCATTCTTGGGAGCATACAGAAGCAATATCCTATGTCATCTTTAGATTGACACATAAGGTTGAAGTGATAAAAACAAGTTCAGATGGAGAAACCAACAATGCTTTTCAATATTAGTTTTCCAGTTTGGTTACCATTTTTAATGATTTCCAAATGAATATTATGCTTATCAATGCAAAACATGAACAAACCGACCTTAGCTCAGTTGGTAGAGCGGAGGACTGTAGTTGGTTTATCTTGCTGGTATCCTTAGGTCGCTGGTTCGAATCCGGCAGGTCGGATTTTTTGCCTTTTTCACAAAATAAATTGAAATTCTGAAAGCTATCCGACTTAGGAGAGGTTCTATTTTTTTTTATTATTTTTTTTTCTGTCATATCATAAACATCATTTATGGCATTTACCATTTCCCACTTTTTTTTTTTTTTTGTAGCTACTACTTTATTTATTTGGTGTATACACATTCTCATGGATTGTCCTTCAACATTTTCCCAATAACAGTAGGGGATGATAATGAATGTGTCAATGTTGTATAAATTACGTATAGTGTAGAGTTATGTCAGGTGTTGAAGACCAGATTCATAATATACATGTGCTTTGGACATTTGATCCACTAATTAATGTAAATATATACTGGAATATTGGATGAAGAACCTTAATATATTTTGAAATAGATCAAATTTTTAGTTCTATGGATAATCATTTTGTCATTAACAGGTAGTAATGTTATAATCATGATTAACAAATTTGGTAACTTATCCCCAGTAGTAAAAATATATTGAAATTAAACTCTAAACATAATGGGAAAATGGTTGAAGCTTCACAATACGAGTGGCCGGTGAAAAATTACTAGAATGTGATATCTGTTACGTACCTTCTATTCCCTCATCGGCTCATCCCAAGTCGGTTCTTCTAAGATGGGTGTATACCCTTCCAAGTTCCACCAAGTTGATCCGAAGGGAATATCTCTCAATCAAGGTGTTCTAGGTTCAACCCGAACTTAGATCAAGGACCCGAACTTAAATAATCAAGGCTAGTATCATGAACTTGGAAATCGTACCCATATATAGAATAGAATAAAGGAAACACCATATGAAGATCGTTTGACTATGCCCGACCAGCTTGTTGTTGAGGTGTTAATTAGTGTGAGTAAGTCTTAAATTAAAATAAAAAGTTCAACTTAGAGAAATTTATAAGTAAGATGACTCATACACTCAATGTCCTTAGGTTTTGGGTGAAAGATGTGGTGTCTAATCCACTTATGATTTGCTTCTCATGTGGAGATCCCATGTAGTTTTAAGCTTCTTTCTTTTTTTACTTAAACGTGTAATTGATAAAGGTTTTTTCCTCGTTGTTTGTACTGCTTTTGGCTAAACCTTTATGATTCAATCATAGTAAAGCAGATACGGGTTTATCGTCCTCAAGGACTGTGTGAATATCAGTTCCACAAGCTAAATATTGATTCGAGTGGATAGAAAAGATATTTGAAGAATTTGTTTTTGTGGTTTTTGAATATAAATGAAAGCAGTAAAAGAATGTTTACAGAGACAACAAAGAAGAAAACGTATTTAGAAAACATTCACCTAATCCTCTAATTGCTTCCGCTCAATCACTTTTGTAATGGTTCATTTCATTTATGATGCCGAGAGCTATCCACCCAACTATCCCTAGCCTAGGTGAATCTATCAGTTGAAATTCCTACACGTAATCCCTTACCATCTAGAAAATCCAAAAGGAATAAATTAGCTCGAGTTATCTCTCAAAGACATTCCCAATGACCAATTCATCCTAAGACAAGGTACCCTAGGTTTGCAAATCTCCGTTGTCACTCCGGAAACTCCTGTTAGAACTCAGAACCCCACCTGTCACATGGAAATCCACTATTGCTCCTACCCAAGATATTCTCATTTTAGGACAACTAGTTCACTGAGTGGTTTCTCTCTTAAACCGGACCCACAATTATCTCCCGATCTCATGCTAGTCCATAGAAATCTAACACAAACAATCAATACTTGAAGCGAAGAAAGTAAAACTTTAACACAGTGTTGTGACCTAAGACATAGGCGTTATACTTTCATTTATCTAAGCATTCACCAACTCATATCAACCTCTCGATCTATTTACACATAAGTGAAGCTCATTTGATTATCAATTGATTGGTTAAAAGCATAAAGCATAGAAAGAAACACCATGCATGGAAGATTTCCATATACATCAATGAATGAACTTAGAACAATCAAATAGTCAAGCTATACAAATCTAAATACACAAATAGAAAACAACAACTACAAGGGAAAAGGAAGAAAGAACTGAAACCCAAGAGGAGAAGACGTAACCACAACCATGGAAGCTCTCCCAAGCTTTCCATGGCTTCCCGGAGGTTGTCACCGTCCTCCCATGGCTGCCATCACCATCTTGAAGCTCCAATCCATCCAATCCTAGCCCAGGGATCCTTCTAGAGTCGTGCCTAGCTCTCTTGCTATGAGTTTTGAGAGAAAATGGTGAAAGATCCTTCAAAAAATCTGATTTCTGGCCACTTATAAGTGTTTGAGGCGGCCGATGACGCTCAGCGCTCCTCAGAGGCCGCTCAGCGCCCAACTTTCTTCAGAATTGGGTTTTCTAGCCGCCATGGGCGCTCAGCGCCCCTTTCTGGGCGCTCAGCGCTCTGCTTCTCTAAAAATACAATTTTTCACTTTAAACTTGGATTCTTCATGAATTTCTTCCCTGCATCAAAAGTCCAAGTTAATCTTATGAAATATATAATATTTATACTATTTCTAGGCTAAAATTAAGTATATAATAATTTATCTACTTTGGGGGATAAAAGGATAAAAAATGCAAGCATACAAGTCAAATAAGTGCTTAAAATGATATTCAAATATACGTAAAATGAGCACTTATCAACCCCCCCAACTTAACACTTTGTTTGTCCTCAAACAAAAGGTATTGACTTTCATTCAAGAGGCATGGAATATGAATTCTCCAAAGCTTACATTGCATGATTTTTCAGAATCTCAAACTGAATGATCCAAAATCAAAATATGAGGCCTACAAAAGATAACACAACAGTAACACAAATGCATATTCATCATGAAAATCAACAGCATACAATCCATTCCTTTCAAACCAGGAAATACTCTTTCACTCAACATCTCAGTTTGTACAGAGTAAGGTAAGTGTTCCACTCAATCACACACTGAATCACAAAAATCGATTTTGTTACCCGTCTCCACAGTTATCAATATTGCATGTTCAATCAAGGATCTCTAAGGTCTTTAAGGGTTGTAATGAGGCCAGGTTCCAAAGATAATTGGTTTTTCTGGATATGCAAGAAACTCAATAAGCTAAGAGAGCAATTACAATTCAAAACAATCATAAATGATAAATGACTCTCTCACTTTTTACCAACTATCTCATTCACCATTCTTTTCTTTTCTTTTCACCCTTTCCTTTCTCAGTTTCTTTCTCAATCTTTGTTTTCTGTTTTTTATTTCACAACTATTCACACTATATACATATAGTACACAAAAGAGATTGAGAATTCAACATTTTTTGAACCACATGCCTTTCCCTCCAACTTGAATAAAACCATATCATGCAAATGCTCTCTTAACTTATTCAGCTTAGGTGAGAACATTGTTTTCCTTTTAGGCTCAAGGTTATAAACAAGAAATAAGTCACAAATTTTTTCATTTTCAAGCTCAATGGGGTTGAACAATGGATTTCCTAATAAAAGGGTATGGTCATTTGGCTTAGTGAGTGTGTAAGCACTAAAGAAAGAACATGCCTTGATCATTTACAAGAAATTCCATACAACAATGACAACCAGAGACTCAAACAAAACCAATCCTGCAAAACAGTGAGGATTCTCTCAGCTCGCAAGTGTATAGGCACACTCCCTCACATGGTTTGGATTCAAAGCAGTCCCTGATTTTCAAAAATTTCATGTTATGCCTATGTATTCCATGTGAATCTTACAATCATATCAAGTTATGCAATCTTTGAGTGCAAACACTAGTTAAATCATGGAATCAAAAAAATTCAAGGTGCATTTTAAAAACACATCATGCAATTTTATTGATGTTTCATCAACCATGCCAATTGAAATCAGTCATATATCCATGAAATTCACAAAAAAGTGTTAAATTATCTATAGACTAGAATACTATCAAGAAACTAAAAGAAAACAAATGAAAGAAGAAGAAAAATACTCCCTCATGATGCTATGCATGATGCTCCAGGATAGCTCATCAAACTTCTCACCCCCCTCCAAGAAAATTGGACTGTCCTCAGGCCAAGCAAAACCAGCATCAAAAGATTCCTGTTAACTGTCACTTACAATTTATGCTAGTACACAAAAGAGAATTAGAAAAGTCACATCTTCCATTAAAACAATCCACACTCTGGTTCATATGAAAGTACACTTGAAGAGCTTTCCAAAGAGTGGTCATTTACTCAAATAGGATAAGAAACGAGAAAATTATGATCATTTAAAGCAAGGACTATCATGCTGTTTGTTTGGGTAGGCGCTGAGCGCTTAATGGTGTGCGCTGAGCGGCCATTACCAGTTCTCTAGGCCGCTGAGCGACCAGAAATACCCGCTGAGCTCCCAACAGCAGAGATTATCATTATGCAGATCAAGAACAGGGGATTTCAAGAGAAAATCATGAAAACCTACCCCCCAAAATTCAGTATATGATATAACTTGACCCCAAAATTGATTTTACATCATATTAACATTAAGGCAAACTTGTGGAAAATTTAAAGTTACAAAATTGAACACCCAATCCACAAGATCACAGTTTAAAATCCTAAAACTAAAAACCCAAATTCAAAGAAACTAAAAGTACTAAAACAACATAGAACTCAAAATTTAGCACACCAAACTACACACACAACACCAAAGCACAAATACACTAAGCTATTACTAAAACTAACCTCAACATGAGAGAACTCAAGAATTTCATAAAGCAATCTGCACCACTATGCAGCAAATTCACCAAGGGGCATGCTTTTCATCACTTTAATACAACCTCACACCTTAAATTTCACTTCAACCATAATTCAAGCATCAAACTCATTCAAATGCATGTTAAACATAATTTAGGACTTGTGACAAATCTTAAAATCAACCCAAAACACAAAATCCAATTCAAGCTCAATTCACATGCAATTTCACACTTTTGCACAAGTCAATACCCGAAATTTTGATCCATGCATTTTTCTTGCCTCCTTACCCATTGAGCATTCTTATAACATCATGAGAAACTTGTGGAGATCCTTTGAACACACAATTGAGCATTTTTACTAAAAATCACATTTCATGGCTAAAAAAAAGCACACAATGAGGAGTTCTTATTCACTTTCACTACAAAATCAAAGAGTTTAACTTAAAACTGAATCTAACACTTGAAGAAAAGTATTCTAACACAAAAATGAGTTTGCACAAGATCATTTGGAAGAAATTTTCACTGTTATGCAGAAAAACCACTTCGGAGGACTTGCTGTTTTACCACTTTCACACAACCTCATACCTCAAAATTTGCAATACTCACCTACCTTGCATTCCAACCTTCCATGTGCATTAGATATGACATTTTGGATCTGTTAGAAGTCTAAAACACAGGTTATCAACATCAAAAGCACATAATCCAAATTAGACCGAATTTTCACATGCATTTCAACAAGTCACACCCTTAAAATTTGATTTCATGATATTTCTTACTTCCAAACTCATTGAACAATCTCAATATGTTAAATAAGACTTGTGAAGCTCATGAAAACTCATCTTTAAGAACAACTTCACAAAATCACTTATGCTACAAATTAAAAGAGAAAGCACACAAAAGCATAGAAAACAAACACACCAAAACTCATGGTTTCCAAAACTTCATGGTTCTATCTTGATTCACACAACTGAAAAGATGACTTTTCTCATTAAAACTTGCAGCAATCATTCAAGAACCAAAAGTGAGGAATCCTTAGGGATTTGAAAAACAAAAACAAGAGAAAGAAAACAACAAATATGCACAATTCACATATATACAACAAACCTATGTATCAAAATCATCATTTCATGACTAATGACCTAATTAAGATTAGATTCACTAGATGATTCTTTCTAGGTCAGATTCACAGAATTTCAAATCTCAAATCATGTTATAGGTGATCAGGCTACAACAAGCATTAATAACAAGAACAAATCAGTGAAATTGACACATAAGAACAAAACATAGAATATGTACATTATTTACAACTCAAACCAACATTCCACTAGTTTCACCAACATTACAAACACAATCCCCGGCAACGGCGCCAAATTTGATAAAGGTTTTTTCCTCATTGTTTGTACTGCTTTTGGCGTAAACCTTTATGATTCAATCATAGTAAAGCAGATACGGGTTTATCGTCCTCAGGGATTGTGTGAACATTAGTTCCACCAGTTAAACATTGATTCGAGCAGATGAAAAGATGTTTGATAAATTGTTTTTGTAGTTTTTATATATAAAAGAAAACATCAAAAGAAGGTTTACTGAGGTAACACAGAAGAAAACGTATTTAGAAATGTCATCACCTAGTCCTTTGATTGTTTTCAACTCAAACACTTATGCAATGGTTCATTTCACTTATGATGTTGAGAGCTATCCACCTAACTATCCCTAGCCTAGGTGAATCTATCAGTTGGAATTCCTAGACGTAATCCCTTACCATCTAGAAAACCCAAAAGGAATAATATAGCTCAAGTTCTCTCTCAAAGACATTCCCAATGACCAATCTATCCTAAGACAAGGTATCCTAGGCTTGCGAATCTCCGTTCTCACCCGGAAACTCCTGTTAGAACTCATAACTTCCACCTGTCACGTAGAAATTCACTATTGTTCCTACCCAAGATATTCTCACCCTAAGACAATTGATACACTAAGAAGTTTCTCTCTTGGACCGGACCCACACCAATCTCTCAATCTAATGCTAGTCCCCTGAAATCTAACATGGATCAATCGATACTTGAAGCACAAAAAGCAGAACTTTAACAACGGTGTTGTAACCTAAGACATAGGTGTCTACTTTCATTGAACTAAGCATACACAAACTCACAATAATCTTCCGATCTATTTATGAATTAGTGAAACTCTTTTGATTATCAATTGATTTGTTAGAAGCATGAAGTGCAAAGAAAAACACAATACATGAAAGATTATCATTTACATTGATGAAAGAGCTTACAACAATCAAAGCATCAAGTTATAACATCCTAAATACAAAAATAGAAACAACAAATACAAGGAATAAGGAAGAAGAGATGAAACCCAGAAAAACGGCGAAGGATCCACAGCGATAGAAGCTTTCCCAAGCTTTCCATCGCCTCCGAGAGGTTGTCACGGTCCTTCGGCGGTCGCCGCCATGCTCCGGAGCTTCAATCCATCAATCCTAAACCCAGGGACCTCTCCTCCATGAAGCCTAGCTCTCTTGCTCTGTTATGGTGCCAAAATTGGGAGAAAATCGAAGAGAATGGGAGAGATCCCTCAAAAATATGATTTCTGGCCTTTTATACGTGTTTGAGGCGGCCACAGACGCTCAGCGCCCTTCAGAGGCCGCTCAGCGCCCCTGTTTCTTCAAGTTGAAGAGTTTCCACCGTCATGGGCGCTCAGCGCCATATTTTGGGCGCTCAGCGCTCTGGTTTCTTCAGGACAAAGATTTCTCAGCTTCTTAGGGTGCTCAGCATCTCCAAGTTGGTGCTCAGCACCTAGCCTCTCTAAAATTGCACATTTTTACTTTAAACTTGGATTCTTCATGAAATTCTTTCCTACATTAAAATCCAAGTTAAACACATGAAATATATAATGTTGACACAATTTATAAGTTAAAATTATGTATTTACTAAACTAATTACTTTGGGGATAAAATGATACAATATGCAAGCATACAAGTCAAATAAGTGCTTAAAATGATATTCAAATATACGTAAAATGAGCACTTATCAGTAATAAAATACTTCGAGACAACCAACAGTTGTGAGTTCGACGAGTGATAATAAAGAAGAATCATACATAAGGAGAATATATTTTGAGACAGAGAAAGTGAAGAGCAAAATGGAGTTGAGAGATTCCTAGGACTGAGAAAGAATATAGTACGTGCAAAAGAACAATGGAAAGGGGGCGACCAATACCAGAAACTATCAATTTAGTGTCAAAATTTAGCGTTACATATCAAAATTCATATTTGTGTTACTTAATGGTAGCGTTGGTTAGACCGACTCTAATTAGCATCGACTAATTGGCCATAAGAGTTGGTTCGACCAACGATAAAATCATCAGCCACTTCCTAAGTCACGCTAAAATTCGATGTCAAAGTATTAGTGACACTTATATTCTATGAATATTAGGTTGTGTTCGCTTTAAAACCTCTTACCAACACCCTCTCTCTCCCCCCTCATTGTACCCCTCCCCCTACCACCCCAACCTTACCTCCGCCACCATACAACTTTGCCGCCCTCATACGTCACCGCGCCTCCCCATGTTATAGTGCCCATGATTTCTCGACCTGCCCCCACAACCAAGTTTCTCACTCTCATCATCTGAAAACATTCCCCTTTCCCTAGTGCTCTTTCGTGCCTACTCGGCCTCCCAACGTGACTACGCGACCTCACGTTGTGCCTCTGTTCGCGGTGCCTTCGCGATAATCCATTGTGCATATGCGACCTCACATCGTTCCTCTATGACCTTCGCGAGCATCCATTGCGCCTTTGGGACCTCAGACGTGCCTTTGGGACCTCGCTGTCAAAACACACATTTTCCTAATAATCACACACTTTCGTGAGCTTTCAAAATATTCTCTACCCTGTCATTTCCATGATGCCAAGTGTGAGTCAACACCACATTACACTATGTTTCCACTTAACTTATGCATCTTACACTTTCATTGAAAGCACCAAAAACCACAATTTTCATTGTATACACTAACAATCATAGTTTGAAGGAACTATCTTGCTCCACCACACAGAGTATACATTCCAAGAGTTTCTACTTGTTGGAACCATGCTAAAAATTTATAATGCAAACTATCAAATAGACTTTCTTCGAAAATTCTTCAGCCATGGGCATGGCAAAATTTTCACACACGCCTCACCCATGTTAAAGCTCACACGTTTTGGTGACAGTCTTCCACTTAAAGTGACTTTTGTGAGCTTTCATAATTTTCACCCCCTTGTGAGTTCCATGATTCTCAAGTGTGACTCAACATCACATAACACGATGCTCCCACTTTATGTATGCATGCATCTTTCACTTTCATTGTATGTATTGATAATTTTAACTTTCATTATATTGACAATCATAGTTTGAAGAAACTATCCTACTCCACCGTAGAGAATATACTTCCCTTTAAACTAAATCATTCCAAAAATTTCTACATGTTGAAACCATGCTGAAATCCTTTGGTGCAAATCCTGGATACTGATTAACTAGTAGATCTGCTGTAGTAAGACAATTATACCACTGACAGTAATTTCAAAAGTACTATCATGTGAGTTTTACTCATATATACTTCTAAATGCTACAAGGACTATACGTTTTCTCATTTCTGATGGAAAGCAACTGTTGATAGAGTGAAACCATTGATTACCTCAGGAATTGACTTTCTCTATCACAGAGATTATACAGAGAAACAGTCTCATGAATAAGAACAAAATAGAAATGCAAGTAACCCAATATTAAAATTGGTCCCCTCATGTGAGGCATTAATGATAAAATATAGAAATGTGTGACAAACACAATCTTCCAAATTAAAGAAAGGGGAATTTCTTTTACCATGAACTAAATTTGAAGCCACAGGTGAAAATAACTGCTATAAGAATATATAGCAACTATGGAAATAAATGGTACAAAGCAAAGCATTCACAGAACATCAAAGCTGGTTGACTGTCTGTTTAATTGGAGAGAAATTATGAACAACCTCCACCTGCCAAGTTGTCCCTTATTAAGGGTATTTAGAACTTTTCAGCAATAATTGGAGTGATGGTAGGAAAAATAAGGGTAAAAAAACAGAGAAAGAAAAACAGAATTGCTGCAAAATGATTTGGTTTGATGGAGGAATAACTTACATGTGTCGGAGGAGATAGAATTATGTGAGACTAAAGATAAAGATAGCTGAGAAGGCAAAGTTCTTATTGCCTTTTTAGGTTGTATTCTATCTATTAAAAAATAAACATGGAATCAGAATTGAATGGAGGAAGCTGGATTTGCTATACATTTTTCTTTTAAAATTGATGAAAAGCTAGATTCCCGGAGGTCATGTGTGAGCAAGAGAAAGTGCAGAAAAAAAAATTAAGATATCTCTGAATTGGTGCGTACTAGGATACCTCAACGTTTACTCAGGTATGATACAGAAATAAGTTAGGGTATGACGTGGACCAATTAGAAAGGTGCAGGTGGCAAGGAATTTATTTTAAGTTATTTCAATTTTTAATAACCGAAAAAGGGAAAAAGAAATTAAAGTTAACCTTAGTTAACCGAAGTTAACCCAAGGTGGCAGGTAGTCAGAGTTGAATGACTACTCCACTTTTCACCTTCCCAAAATTATCTTCCCTTGCATCAGCTTTATCTTCCCGGAGAAGCTTTACTATTCCCAAACAAAGACCAAGCTCAGTGCAACTCCGCCGGTCCTTTCTCCTCTGAACTTCAAGGTACCGCTTAGTGTTTTGTCTCACTCTTTCCCTTTCCCCTCTCTTCCTCCTTTGTCGTTACGTTTTTCAGTTTCAGTTTAAGTTTTCCGTTTTGTCTCTGATGTCGGTTTCCATTTACTTGTCGTTTTAATCGTTTGGTTTTTTGTTTTGTTTACATGCTTTGGTGCGTGTTCGTGTCTTGTTCGTGAAGGGTGGTAAAGCACGATCCTTTTGTCGCTTCTCTTTCATTATCTGACGACTGTCACAAGGTTAGTTATTTTCTGTGTTCTGAGTGTTGATGTTAGGGATTTTAGGGATTTTGTGTTGCATGTTGATATTGTTGCGGTGTTTGGCCATGGGTTTAGTGTTTGAGGTTTTGTTTTTCGATTATTGGGTTAATCCAATCTTTGTTGATATGGGGTTTGATCTGGGATAGGGTTTGTGGTTGGTAATCTCTTTGAGTTTTCTCTGTTGTTTTTTGGTTGAGGTTTTTCTCTGTTGTAGATGTTGTTTACAGTTATGACATATGTGGCTCAATGGTAATGTGTATGACATATGCTTGTGGATAATTTTTTGATTCATAATTTTTTAGGTGATTTAATCTACCTAAATTTTTTTATTGTGAAGCAATGGATCCCTGTGGTTCTTCCTCTCGTAGAAATGCCCCAAAGTTTTCAATCCCTATAATTCTGGGAGATTTTAACATGAGATTGCCAAAGGTTTTTTATGAAAGTAAGAAAAACGAAATTAAGAATGAGGTGCAGCTGACTGATCCTATGGGAAACTGTTTGAAGTTGAAAGTTTTGGTGGGGCCGTCTGGAGGGATTCTTTTTGAGGCTATTCCTATATTGGTTTCATTTTATGGTCTTCAAAAAGATCATGATATGGTTTTCATACATGAAGGGGGGAATAGGTTCAAAGTTGAAATTTATGATGAAAATTAAAAGCATTTCCCGTATCCAAATCATAGTGAAAAAGGGAAGAACAAAACACCAACCCATTCCCCTTCTCCAAAACCCCCAACCCCAGAGGTTATATACTTGAGTTCTGTCAATGATGAAGAGGATGTGGCTGTGGCTGAGGAAGAGCTTGTTCATGAGGAGGAGGTTATGGCTGAGGAAGAGGTTGTGGCTGCTGAAGAGGTTGTGGCTGCTGAAGAGGTTGTGGCTGCGGAAGAAGATGCTGCACCTGACCAACCTCAAAATGGAATTCAGACCTTTGAGAAGAATGTGACTAGTTCTCTTGCTGGTGGTGGTCAGACTGTGGTAAGCATCGATGTTTGTATTTTTTAGATAGATGCTTGTAGTATATGTATATGTCTCTCTAATGCAACTTTTTACTTTATTTTTTTCAGGCATTGCCACGGTCATATGTCCGTGGCCACCTTAGAGAGAACTGGCAATCTGTTTTATTGAAGAATGAAGGGGATGAAGAGTGGTACATTTGCAAGCTCTGTTGGAGGAAGAGGAATGGAAGAATTACTGATTGCCATCTTGGCGATGGGTTTTACAAGTTTGTCACTGACAACTCTTTAGCCGAACACGACCGGCTGTTTTTCAGAACTGTTAATGGGTCCAATAACATTCTGCATGTTAGGATTGAGCGCCATAATGGCAATGGTGCCAATGGCAATTAGATTAGTAGTTGTGTGGCCATAATGGCAATGGTGCCAATGATGTTTTCTATTGCACTGCGCTTAAAATAAGTTTTATATTTTACTGCTTATGCTTATGCTTAGTATTTGTTTTGTAGTTTAAGAAATGGCCTCCCAATCATTTACTTCCCCTAGATCTGGAAATTTTGTTAATGATGGAAGGCGTTGCAAGTGTGGTGTTTATCCGACCCTTAAGACGTCATGGACTAAGTTCAACTATGGGCGCACTTTTTATCAATGCCCTACTGGGGTAAATAAACTAAACCTAAACTAATTGGTGTGAAATATACTGTGTTATTCCTAATTCTTGATCTTAGTTTAAGTTCAATGTGTAGGGGTGCAATTATTTTGATTGGGCTGAAGGTCCTACTCAAGCTGTGGATGAAGTACCTCAAATGAACCATTCTACTGTGAGTAATTCACAAAGTAACAAGGAGACCACTGCTGCTCAGATTGAGGAAGCCACTTTTAAAGTTTTGCTAGCTGATGCAAGGAGGAGGGAGGAAGCTTATGAGCAGGTTATTAGGGGCACTTGGGTGTTTGTTTTGGTTTGTATTGTGCTTGTGATTGTTGCAATAGCTTTTGCAAGCAAAATGGGTTAAGTTTAAGTGTCTGAAATGTAGTACGTATTTAAGACTTGAAACTTATATGTTTTGTTGCAATAGCTTTTGGTTCCATGTTTCTACGTAGCTTATATGTCTTTATGTAATGATCTACATTTGGCCCAGAACCATAATTTATGCTATCATGAAGTTTAGTATGGAAACATGAAACATGAAATGTTATGTTTTTTTTTTTGAAAAAAGAAGTGAAGTAAGTATGATTATGTATACGCATGATTATTCTATCATGAAGTTTAGTATGGAAACATGAAACATGAAATGTATACGAATGAAATGTATACGCATGAGCCAAAAACAACTCATTGCGAGATCATTAGTGGATTAATGCATCTAATTAAGTAAAATCAAATAGACACCAAAACCAAATGGCAAGATCAAGATCAGATTTGTCCGAAAATAAAGTTAAAGGATTCCAACATCCAAGCAAAGATCAGATCAGAAAATAATGGCACACAGGCCAACGTTGTCCAAGAGCAAGATTAATAATTAAACATGCACAAAATCATGGGGGCGGGCATTTTAGACAGAATTCCAAACAACATGCACAAAAGCTAAACCGCAGCTTTCTCCCCATCCTCAAAACATGCTAAGCTTTGCAAAGGCAGGTTCAATTCTTCCTAGTGAACATGGACTTCACCAGGGTCCCATAATTGTCAAAGGACTTCCTTATCAACACATCCTGCATTTCGTTGAACGGGTGGAGAGCAAGCTGCAATGCCAGTGTCAAACGAGTCCCATTGTTAACCTGCAAAAAATACATACATTGATCACAGTTCTGTACCCAGTTCATAAAGTCTCAGAGCACAATTGTTAAAGTTTCAGAAAAGTAAGAAACCTGAAGATTGTAACCACATCTTCTACTGTCCTTCATCCAAGATGCGACCCAAATGCCACAATCATTTCTACAAAATTCATCATGAAAGTGATACAAAAAGTTAGAAGTGGTTAAAATGAAACAAAAAGTTAGAAGTGAGAGGCACTTACGAATTAGCTCTCTGCGCTGGTAATCCCTGGGGTATGACAACCCTAAACTGGGAGCAACGTGGCCTTGGAGTTGTTTCAAGCTGGTAGAATGTGCTGTCCCTGAGCATGACCTCCATGTAGAGTGCCTGAATGAATGCAGAGTGAATTAGTGTAGCTTTAATGATAAACACATGTAGCTGAACCACAGCGGATAAGACAAAAAAAAAATAGATGTGAAGACTTACAACTAGCTTTGCATCTGTTATCCTATACTGTAGCCTATCAGATTGAGGGAACGAGTCTAATAGGACTACTTCTTGATTCTCAAAGTCAAACACAATCAAGTACCAGTGCTCGTTGTTGTCATTCATCGGCACAAACACCTAACATAATGTCAAAAAATGCATACATTGATAGTTAGAGTTTTATTTACATTGACATAGGTAGATAGAAGTCATAGGTAACAAACTTTTGTCAAGACTTCTATCTTTCCCATGAAGCTTCTTTGCTGATGGATAGTCATGCTTCGGGGATGGGTTGTCCAACCAAGGATGTATTGCTGTCAAATAAGAAAAGGCAGACAATTAATGCATGGAATAATATAACATTAACTAACTAACATATTTCTACTACAGAGGGAAAACTTACTGAGAAGTAAGTAGGCAAGAACCAAGTGGTTTGATTCTTGTTGAAGGCTCTTTCAGTGTATGTCAACATGCAGGCAGTCAAGTTTATGATTTCTTGGTCAACACTCTTTTTGGGCTTCAGGAATTGCATAATGCGGCGAGTACCATCAACATTATTCAGGATTGGTTTGATGATTGTCTCCTTGCTGTGTTTAACAATAATAAAGATTAATAATTATTAAAAATAAAATACTAAAAGATATATATTGTAGATATATATTGTATAAGAAAAATTATTAAACTAATCTACTATCTACCTGTCTGCACTTCCAGCAGTACACCTCTTAAAGATATAGCAAGCCACAGCAGCCTCCATGTAGCTTAGGGACTCTGTCACAGCAGGTCCAAACAAGCTAAGCAGCCACTGATTCAAACACAAATAAATTACAAATAAAGTAGTCAATGTCTGCTAAAATGCTAAAATTAAAATAAATAATAGTCATTCACATATGGAGAGAGTCATAAAGAACTTACAGAGGGAATATATAATGGATCAATTGGAGGGACTGGAGTGCACAAAGGAGTGTTGTCATTTGGTTTTGATGAAGGAGTTGCTGTCTTGGTGGGATCCATGTCATTTGGCTTAAAGGAAGGGGTAGCTGTCTTGGTGCCCAGTGGAACAGGGTGTATGGTTTGAAACTCAGATGGAGAGAACAGCTTCTTCACCAGTCCACTTACATCTGTGGGTTTAGCTTTCTCATTTGTTGGGTTGGTCTTCAAGAATTTGTGAAGGATTTCTTCAGTAGCTGCAGTTCGGAGAGAGTACTTTGGGGTGATAACATATTCAGTTCCTACTGAAATTGGTTTCTCTGGTGTGGCTGTATGAGAACTTATGGTGTTTTGGCTGCACCAAGCATTTGCTAAGAACCCAACAGCATGCATAAGCTTGTTGACATCTTCCTTCAATCCAGTCACTGTATTTAGAACATCCTGCACAGGGTTGTCAGAAATAATGAGAAAAGTTATTGCAAGGTGGGCATAAATAATGAGAAAAGTTAAAACTGAAATGAGAGTCACAGTCAGACATCATTATGAGAAAGAAATGCCACCACTTTCATTCTCTCTCACTCACTCTTTATCACAGAAGGTTTTTTTGAAGTTGTCAGCAAAGGACAAATAATTAAATTAAACACTAAACACATGGTAAGGTAATAGAGGTTGGTGCCATAAAGGTTTCCAAGTACTGTGAAAAGGAAGTCATTTGTATATGACAAAAAATGTGAAGACAGAAAAGTCAGGAAGAAGAATCTTCTTCACAAGTAAATGACAAACAAGACACATCACATGATAAAGAACAAATAAGCCAGGTAGGGTCCTTTTAAACCAAAGTCAGATACTGCACACACATGGGAGTTTCCTTTTAGGCCTTCCTTTTCCTTTTCCTTTTATACCAACAATCACTTTATAGGAAAAAACAAACAAACAAACCCGAAACCCTACAAAATCACTTTCACATGGGAGTTTCCTTCTATACCAACAATCACTTTCAAAACCCTAAATAAACCCCCCTTTTGACCTTGAATAAAAAAAAAACCATTTTGACTTCGCATTTGACTTAATAGTAAAATACATTTGTCAACTTCAGTGGAAGAAGATAATGAAAAGATATGGCAGATTTGTCGTAGATTTGTTGGTTTATGACAAAATCAGAATCAGAAATAAGGAAAATATTTGTGCCAAAAACCTCAACCGAAACCCTAAAAAACCATAACAACAGAAATCCTACAAATCTAAACTTGAACATACCTTTTCATTGGGGCTTTCCTTCCCTGTACAGACCTCAGGCCTAAGCAGTGGGTGTTCATCATGGTCGATACCTTTTCCTTTCACCTCATGACGGCTTCACGAACCATGTCATGCAAAAAGAAAAAAAAAATACAAGTTAGAATCCACTATCACATGACGATGTATTTCAAAGAAAACAAAACCACCTTAGTAGCGAACAAACCTGGAAGATATGGTGATGATGGACGGTATCTTCCTTGGCCTGACAGAATGGATGGAAAGGGTTGGGTGGGTGCGAGACTTCAAAGGAGAGGTGATCGAGTCAACATCTCGAGTCCTTCTCTTCCTCGTGGTCATTCTCCGAGGGGGTTTTCCTCTTCCAGTCATGTCTTCGCCGGCGATGATGGGTTTTGTGGTGGTGGGTTTTGCGGTGAGGATTGGGTGTCAAAACGTCTAGACTCGAGTCTAGAGAAGCTTTATATAGCCTCATCACGCTAGCTGGCATGGTTGAGGCCAAACGACGGCTTGGCTGATGATTTCTCACTAAAATGAAGTGGGTCAAGTGTAAATTGCTATTGAAAATTGAAAATAAACTCCAACTCCATAAACCTTTCCACTTCTTCTTCTGATTGATTTGATTGTACCCTATGCCGCCTGTTGCACTCATGACTTCCCGCGTTCCAACACATTGAATCTGACATTTTTAGCCAAAAGTAGGGGCAAACTGGTCATTTCCGGTGTTGATATAGGGGCATAATGGATATTCTGGGACAAAAAAGTAGGGGCATACTCGTTATAATAGGCCATTTAATAGGGGCGAAATCGCCCACCTGCGTGAAATAATAGGGGTATACTCGTGATTCGAGGGTCACGTTTGAACAGCTCATAATGACCTTTACACTTTTCTTTTTTAAATAATTTTTGTCTTCAAAATGTGATTTCTTCCAAAATTGATTTAAAAACCCACTTAATTAGGGCTGCAAAATCTGTGCATCACTTAAATGGTTTAAAATCCCACTTGATTATATAAAAAATCTCTGCCTCAATTATTTGATTTAAAAACCCACTTAAATATATTAAAAAATTTCGATATTAATACTAAATACTAAAGAGTATTTTGAAAGTATACATAATGCATAAAACGTAAATACAACTTTTGATTTTTAAAAATAAAAAAAATACAAAATTTGTAAACTAGTAAAATATTAATGCACTGAATTTTCAATACCCATAAAATAAATGAATTGAATATGTAAATTTGTTCAAATTTTAAAAAAATAAATGAATGCACACTCGATTCGGTCCACCTACGCCATCGGGAACCCTAATCAGTCACTAAAGGTTAGCCTTGGTGGAAGGTAGCCCTAAGAGAGTGAGATTAGGGATGCACACCGCTCTTGACCTAAGTATAAGAACTCACGGATGCACACTCGATTCGGTCCACCTACGCCATCGGGTACCCTAATCAGTCACTAAAGGTTAGCCTTGGTGGAAGGTAGCCCTAAGAGAGTGAGATTAGGGATGCACGCCCCTCTCGACCTAAGTATAAGAACTCACGGATGCACACTCGATTCGGTCCACCTACGCCATCGGGAACCCTAATCAGTCACTAAAGGTTAGCCTTGGTGGAAGGTAGCCCTAAGAGAGTGAGATTAGGGATGCAGGCCCCTCTCGACCTAAGTATAAGAACTCACGGATGCACACTCGATTCTTATTCCAGTTAATTGCTAAGTTAATAAGTATTAATTTAAATGCATTGTATAACGATAAATGTGGCTGGCCCTAGTGGTAAATGCAATGTCTTTTAAGTCTCATGACATGGTTTCGAATCCCATTGAGTCATTGTGTGTATTTTGTTTTCAAATCAATTTTTATTCCAGTTAATTGCTAAGTTAATAAGTATTAATTTAAATGCATTGTATAACGATAAATGTGGCTGGCCCTGGTGGTAAATGCAATGTCTTTTAAGTCCCATGACATGGGTTCGAATCCCATTGAGTCATTGTGTGTATTTTTTTTTCAAATCAATTTTTATTCCAGTTAATTGCTAAGTTAATAAGTATAATTTAAATGCATTGAATAGCAACAAATGTGGCTGGCCCTGGTGGTAAATGCAATGTCTTTTAAGTCCCATGACATGGGTTCGAATCCCATTGAGTCATTGTGTGTATTTTTTTTTCAAATCAATTTTTATTCCAGTTAATTGCTAAGTTAATAAGTATAATTTAAATGCATTGAATAGCAACAAATGTGGCTGGCCCTGGTGGTAAATGCAATGTCTTTTAAGTCCCATGACCCGGGTTCAAATCCCATTGAGTCATTGTGTGTATTTTTTTTTCAAATAAATTTTTATTCCAGTTAATAGCGTAGTTAATAAGTATAAGTTAAGTTAAAGGCACATAAGTTAAATGCATGGAATAACAACACATGTGGCTGGCACCAACAGAACACAGTGCAAATTAATTAAAGTGTATGCTATTAGGTATCAACATTTCCATTAATCAATCCAAAAACTACCACAACCTAAACTACAGTCAATCAAAGTGTCTTCACCATCTACTCCTCCGCATCATCATCCCCAACAACATCAATCTTCTCCACTGCTATCGCTAACATAAATGCGTGCAGCCTTGGCCTTCCGCTCAACTTCATTTAAGCAACCCACAAACTGTGTCACAACAATAGTTTAGTTACAAACAATGTTGTGAAAAACTAGATTCTACGTAGAATCGGAGAGGGGGTTCAAAATCGGATAATCGTATAATCGTAAATTGAATCGTAAGATTCTACCATGAATAGAAAAACAAAAAAATAGCATTGATATCTTGTAAGTCACATCATTTAACAAAAATTGGAATAAAAATTCATTAGATTAACATCCATATAAGTCATAATCTCAATCCAAAATCATAAGAGTACTAAGAATGAAGGAAAACAAAGATGTTGAAGAATGAAGAGAAAACATAAGAAGAAGAGACCTAGATAGAGACTACAGAAAACAGAGCATGAATGCGTGATTCAATTCACTCTACTATGAGTGAATTAACTAGGCAATTAGAGGCAAGAAAACGGTCACATGAGTTGATTTTTCAAAATATACAATCAGTTATTAATTCTTGTCAATTAACCATTCAAATTTGGCAACTACAATCAATTAGAGCTTCAATTTTGAAATCCCCTAAATGCTGGGTGGTGGGTTGTTTTTTCCACAAAGTAAAAAAACTCTCTAGTTTCCCCAATTTTAGGAATCAGCTTCAAAAATTAAAAAAATACTAGAATCGTAAGATTCAATAGGATTTTACGATTTTACGATTAAAATCTAAGATTCTACGGGATTCCACCAAAAAAAGATTTTGCATGCAATTTGAATCGGAACAGTGCTGCAAAATCGTAAAATCTTAGGATTTTGCGATTTTGCTATAGATTTTGCCAACATTGGTTACAAAATCTGAAAACATAATCTTGGCAGACAAAATTTAATCCCTTTCAAGAACACATTCACACTTACAGTTGGGACTTGTGTAGAAGATCCAGGTTCACATATGCGAATCCCAGGGTATGATGGCAAAGTGAACCCATCCATGATGTTCATTCCAGGATGAAAATACTCCTGGGTCAAAGGAGTCATAAAAGGATAATTCAAATCTTGAGAACAAGCTTCGTTAACACTCTGATCCTGTAAAACAAAGTTAAATCTAAAATGCTCATGGACATGTACTGATCAAAAATGAATGACACAAAGATGGCCCACAAGGATAATACCTTGCCTTTGCCTTTTCCAGCAACTTCAAGTGAGGAGACTCCAGGCATAGTTACATTATATGGCAATACCTCATCAACCTACACACACAAATTAATTTTAAATCACTACTAAACTGAAACAAGTAGAATAAAATATTATAGTTTAAGAACTCCAAATGTATACTAACATCATCAAGCTCCACAGATGAATCACTCATAGCAGTGTCGTGGGAACCAACTCCTTGACCTTCACGCATTTCCGGGCATGTGCGAATTGTATGACCAGGCATTCTGCATCTTGAGCATAACCTTGTCTTTTTCCCACCTTTCTTCTTGCGCCCCTTTGTGATCACCACAGCGGGATCACCAATCAAGAATGGTCCAGTGCGGATGGTTTTGTTTCCCACCCTACGCCTTTGAACACTGTCAGCCAACTTATATATGTCCTGCAAGACTTGAGAGAAATCATTCACATTCTCACAAGCTATTTCACTTAGTATGTTGCAAGCAGCAGAAAGCACACCCCTCCTTAACATCGCCAATTTCTTTGAATCATTGCCAGTAACAGTGTCATTAATCTGATTCATGTAGTCCACCTTAGCCGTCCTTGACCACCGTTTACAAATAAGACTATCAGGAACTTCAGCCAGTCTCTCATTTCTCATTGCACATATCATGTGAGAACAAGGAATTCCATAATACTCAAAGTGACCACAATCACACACAAACTTTGAAGAATTCTTGTCATATAACACCACATACTCACGCCTTTCATACAAAGCCTTGTTCATCTTCACCATCACCACATCATTGACCTCAGTCCTTTGGATAATATTTAAGCCACCCACATATTGAATCTGAGTTTTAACTTCATTGAACATGCTCCTTGTCAATTTATGGGAGAAACCTCGCTCAATATAACCAAGGGAAGTAGTGGGCAAAGGTTCTGTATACATTGTGTTAAAATCAGCAACTAACTCATTGTGTCGGTACTCCTTCACAGCCCTCTCAAAATTATGAATGAAATCAATCAAACTGTTTTTACATTGAACATAGCTCTTGATGAATGAATTGATCCCTTCACACATTGACGTGGTTCTTATGCCTGCAAAGAATTTGTCCCTCATAAATGCAGTTGCCCACATTTCTTTCATCCCATACATTATTGTCAACCACTCATCATCACCAAATCCATACTTCTCCATAACCTTAGCCCAAACATGGTCAAATCTATCCGGATTGAAGTTGCCATAAATCAGAACTTTAAAATCATCCAAAAAGTCTCAATTCTTAAGTTTCTGTAGCGCTTTTTGTTGAATATGCCAACCACACAACCTGTGACGGGCATTAGGAAAGACACAACTTATTGCTTCTTTCATTGCTAAATCACCATCTGTAACAACACCTTTCGGGTGCTTCTGAAACATACACTCAGCAAATGTCTCCAAAACCCACTTATAAGTCTCGATCGACTCATCCGTAACCAAAGCACAAGCAAAAACTGTTGTCTGCCCATGATGATTGTAGCCACAGAAAATCACAAGAGGCTTATTATACTTGTTCCTCTTATAGGTGCTGTCAAAGGCAATTACATCGCCAAAAGCATGGTAATCCACTCTGCTCACTCCATCACTCCAAAATAAGTCTTTGAGATTTTCATCTTCAGTTTTAGTATACTTGGAGAAAAACATTGGATCACCCTCAGCCTTAGCCTGAAAATATGACAAAGCAGCAACTGCATCTCCGTTTCCTACCCTTATCCGCTTCTCCTTATCAATGTGATTGAACAGATCCTTCTTCGTAAAACCCAATGCCTCATGACTACCTTTCTGCCCCAGCATCAAGCCCATTATGTTGCAAGTCCTCACCCCATGTAGCTTAAGGCTATTAATCTGAGCCTTGTCAGAATCATTGAGGTGCCGAAAGGAAGAAATCAAGTGGACTTTATCCACAGGTGCCAGAACATGGTTGTGATTCTTGACAAAGTAAGCAACTTTCCACTTACCTGAGTTGCTTTCAAAGCGAACACGGAAGCGAGCTGGACATGACACCCTGGTAATTCCCTTTGAAACTCTAACCCGGTCCCTCCGCTGCACGTATTTTCTATGCCTCACCCCCTCTTTGCTGCATACCAGTTGACGAGTAACAATGTAACCCTTAGCAGAACGATAGACATTGTCTTTCCTTACACCAAAACCATAACACTGACCATATCTTTCGTAGAACTTAATCGCATCCTCTTCAGAATCAAATTCCATACCCATTATATCATCTTCTGTCAAATCTAATATGCTCTTCTCATACACAGCACCATCATCGTCCTCATCCTCCACTCCAGTAGAACCACCATTTTCCTCAGATAATTCATGCCCATTGTTACCTAAACTGACATGGGCTTCTTCCTCTCCATTTTCACCTGATTGTACATTACTTTCCATTACCTAACCAACTTCAGAATGGTACATTTTCAGATCCAAAAAATCGAAGCTATACTAAATCAACACAACAAACACAACCTAAATTCACCATTTGAGAAAGGCCTAAACTTGAAAAACCCATAAATCGAAAGAAACACACACAAAAACTAAATAAAGAGGAGAAGGACTTACAGTAACACAAAACAAGAGCTTAGAACCCTAAATGTCGAATTCCGAAAGAAACTCACAAACAAACACTTCAAATAGCTTCAGGAGCTAACCAACAAGCCTTCGCTGCTTACAGTGGAGCCTTCGCCGCCGTTGTCGCCTTCACTGCCATAATCGCCTTCACCGCCGTGCACTCTTTGTTCTGCTCCCTCCAAAGGTGACAACCCACTTCAATTTCCCTCTCAGAAATTCAAAGCCTCGAAATGTGTTAACCACAGGGGGACCCACATGGGTTCACTAACCTTAACTCAACTTGGATATAATAATAATGAATAATAAATATGTCTTTTTCTTATATTTTTGGAAAATGTTAAAAATTGAAACAAATATTTAAATACGGTACCAGGTGTCGATCCCCCATTGGTACACGTCATAACTCGTCAGTCGTGTACCATACATTGGGGGTATGGTAGAATCCGCCCTCTGAATTAGCTACTTATCATTTACTACTCATCATATTCAGGTGTGCGCATGCATAAAAATAATTAGATTACATATCATTGGAGTAATGATATATGTGCACACATTTTTTAGGACATACAAACACGCACACATAAGCGGAAATTTTTAAGTGCCGTAACATTTAGTGGCGGTTTTGTATGTCCAAAAAAGTGTATGTACAAGTAACATTTTCCTTCCAATTTAGTTTTAAATGATTGATTTCATTCCTATTTTTTCTTAACCAAGGTATTTTCGCCCGTCAGTAACTATTAGACTAATCATTCGCTCTATAGTCAGCGCATAGACAGTAGGGGACTTACCAATGGGTTTTTTCCATTCACAAAAGTTGGGATTGAACCTTGACGAAATGCTGAACCACTTAACGCTAACCAAATTGATTTGCCAATTTCATCCTAAAACATCGTTTCGTCATTTTTGCTAAATTAACAGGAAATGATGAGTTGTTTTGGGATCACGTTGCTTCATATTAGTTTAAATGTTTGTTCAATATTATAATGATTTTTGGGTGTAAATGGGGGTATCTTGTTTGTGTTTATGTTCCATTCTCAGAGCTAGCAAGGGTGAGCGAGAGAGAAAGAGAAAGAATATATTGGGGAATGAAAGTCTCCTATGATTCTGCTAGACCCTACCTTTTGACGCTTTCAAGTTTCAATTCCAAAATAATTAACAGATATATTATACACAGATAGAGAGAAATATTCCATCCAAAACCAATCCAAATCATCCAATATTGTAATTGTTTTATAAGCAGAATTAGTTTGTTTTTCTTCATTAAGTTTCCTCTATTGAGGCAAATACAGTTCGACCGGATTGTGGTAAAGACTCTCTCCAAACATGGATCTTCTAAAGATCAAACTTTCAATCTCAAGAGTCTAAATAACCATTTTTAACCGGGGTTGTCTAAATGATCTATGTGGGTTATTAACCCGTAACTCAATTGATCAATATAATTTTTTATAAATTATAATAAATAAAATATAAAAATTTCAACTCACATATCTTCAATATGATTGGAGAATGAGTTACTTTCTCATAGTCATTTAAACAACCCTTTTTAACCACTGCAACTGACACTTATAAGGTAAAATTAGCTGATTTAGAAATATTCAATTAGTAGATGTGGATTCCTTACTTTGATTTGATGTTAATGTTATATCTAAAATGATTGTGATACTTAACTATTAAATTCATTCAATTAGATACATTTTTTCTTCGGGAAATTCTATCACACGCATCATTAAAATTAAATAGATGATATAATCACGCAATATTGTCTGATTGGTAGTTAGATCTAATCAGGGTATAACTTTTTTGGTAAACAATCAGGATATAACTTCAACTAATAATTAAAACTCATAACATTATATTAAAATAATAAAAATCAAATTCATTTTATAATTACTTGTGCTTCCATAAAAATTGCTAGGCAAAGAGAATAATAAATGGAACCAAATTAGGGAGAAGAGTCTAAGCACAAAAAGTGGCATTGACTCTGTCCAATTTCTGCATTTAATGAACCACAAACAGTGCCTCTGAATTAGTGTTCGTTCTCCTTGGGTAACATCGGAGTTGGTGACGTAGCTGGTACACGAACAAACTACATACTCCATAAATTAAACCTTCATTAATTAACTTCTTGATAGAAACCAAAGAAGTATGGTTTGTCATCTACGGTGACAGCAATTAAAGAAAAGGGTTAGTTCCCGAGTAACAGTTAAGGATTACTACATATAATAAATTACGATTATCTTCGATTTAGCCTAGGGTTTTGGACTCAACAATGGTCAATAATAAGGAGGTTTTTTTTAATTATTCCTACAGAAAGTTGATACTACTACTGCCTATCCTTAATTATAAAAACAAAATTGGAGATACTATAATTTGATTCTTTTCATTAGATCCAACTTAAATTCTACTTGACCTTACTTACTTGTTTATTCATTCAACATTCGTACTAAATGTATCACATATAAGTTGGGCTCGATCTCCCTCCTTTTCCATTATTAAGTTGATTGAATTAAGGGTAATATTTAAAAATTAATATAAACTGGGACAAATTTAATACTAATGTCTGCATTATGTTAAATTACTTTGCAAATTAATATATGGACATGTCAATATGATTGAGACAATCTGGAATTACTATGAAAAATAAATAAAGTTAATTTTTTAAAAATAAGTTTAATCCGTATTGCACTTAAAATTGGTAATGTTTCCTTTGATTTAATTTTAAATTAAGGTTTTGATCCCTACTTTTACATATACCTTTGGTTTCAATCCTCACTTTATAATATCTCATTGTTAACTTGAGAAGTGAATAATATAGAGTCATGTCACATATAGTGTTTTGCGGTCAAGTTGGATATAATCACTAGCTACATTTCATCAAAATTCTTATAGATCGAAAACAAAACTTTTCAGAGTGAAATATTTTTCATAAGAGTTAGTCATTAGATCGGATATATTAGGAAGCAACATATGTCATGTGGGATTATTGTGCACACTTGACAATGATGATGTGACTCTTTATTAACCACATAATCACTTAAGAGTGTGAAATTACAAAGCGGGGATAGAAACCTAAGTTAAATATAAATTTAGAGATTAAAACCACAAAAGGTAGATGGTAGAGACCAAAACAAAATCTTTTAAAGATCAGAACCTTATAGATGAACTATCGGCAAGCCGTTAGAAAATGTACATAACCAATGACTTTTCGTCGTCAGTAATACGTAGTTTTTTTGTAGCGTAAAATTGATGTCCCAAAGCCAATGATGTCGAACATCAACACTACAATTAACAAGCTCCATAACTTATGTACAATCCGACTCACACTCTACCTCTTTGTACCTCAACTGCCACACATGACATAACACATTTTCCATAGCAACCAACTCCGCTTGAATGGGATTGCCATAACTAGAATTGCACGATATGTTGAGAACCAACACTCATCATGGCCACAAAGAGCACAACCGCACCCCATCGTTCGCAAAAAAGAGTCACCACTCTCGTAGATCACCAGTTTCATTTCGAGCCCACACAAATTAAACCAAATCAAGTCATGTGCCTTTGAGACTCAGGTTCAACCAAAAGGAGCATGAGCCCATGACAACAACCTCTGAAGTTTTTTGCTTTGAGTACAAACCTAGGTAAGTAAGTCTAAGTCGACACTCCAGTTATAGACTTGAGGGGGGTGATGAAATATAAAGAAAGTCCTATTTGGTTTCAAGAGCAAAACAAGTTTTTAGAGCCACCGGTCTCCTAAATCGCCAGTCCCATTTTGGACCCGCACGAATCCAACCCAACAATGTTTTTATTTTGGAAAATGCTAAAGCGCACGAGATTATATGCACGGCAAGGCACGAACGTTTTTTTTTCCTAAAAATTACATTTTTGAAAATAAAAATAAAACAACAGTTTGCTCTGTATCTTGCAATTGGGGAATTGGGTTTGGGCCCCCCTATGGGGCTCCGCGCCCCACCCTTTTTTTTTAAACCCAAAACTGCCCTACGGATTTTTAATTTCCGTATTCACTAAAATAGAATACGGAAGTTAAAATTCTGTATTCTATCTCTGACAGACATCACCTTTTCCACCATTACTCCTCCCTTCACCAACCCCTTCACCATGACTCCTCCGTCACCAACCCCTCACCAGCCCCCTTAACCCCCTCAATGCCTCCAGACCACCCTCTCTCTCACCCTCTCCTACCTCACTTTCATTCTTCCTACCACCACCACCAACTCCTTCATTGGCCAAGCTCTCCACCATTGGATGCAACAAGATAGCATTTGAGGTAAGTGTTGTTGGTTGTTTGTTGTTATGTTGTAAGTTTAAGTAGTTGAAGTGGTTAGATTAAGTAGTTTAAGTAGTTAGATTAAGTAGTTTAAGTAGTTAGAAGGATGATTTTTTGAAGTTCTGAGACGCGATAAAATACGGAATATAAATTTCCGTAGTGAATACGGAATATCAAATTCCGTATTCGATATGGATTATAAAGTTTCGTATTCAATATGGATAATAAAGTTCTGTATTCTCTTTCAATGCAATGAATGGGGAGAATGGGTTTGATGAATAGCTTTGATGGAGATGATGGAACCCTTTCCAGATGATGATTAAAGCGAGGAGAGCGTCGGAGATCGAAGATTTAAGAGGAAAAAGGAGAAGGTTGGAAGAGAGCGCTGAAATGGGTTTGAAAAAACCCTCTGTCGTTTACATACTAATATAATACGGAACTTTATCTTCCGTATTGAATACGAAATTTAATGTTCCATATTCTATTAAAGGGGGCTTTTCAGTAATTTCTCCACTTTAAGTGGGGCGCGGAGCCCCATAGGGGGCCCCAAACCCAATTCCCTTGCAATTGTCGGCAACTCCATGTCTGCTGCTTACATCTCCAATCTGCCTTCTGTGTCGGCAACTCCATGTTTCCTTTGATGTGTGGCAAGCCCAATTGCCTCCGTCGGCGAGGTAAACCCTACCGCCTTCTACCTCATTCCGTCCGGCATCAATTTCGCAAAACCCTCTCGACGACAGCCATGAATCGTCTTCCAGTGTTCTGAAACATAACATACAAAGATTCAGGCCCACACCTCAACCACCAAAACTCTTTAAAAAAAATCTGCCTTGGAGAAGCCAGATCTGGATCTAAAAGGAGTGTATGCAGCGGTGTTTCCAGCAGTGGTGGCTTTGCAGTGAGAAAGTAGAGTGAAGGAGGGTGATGTAGAGGAAGAACTTATATGTGGCATGAATAGCACTGTGGCTGTGAACCAGAGAGGTTGGTGATGAAGGCATTGCATCTGTGTGGTGAGGTGAGAAGAGATGATGGGTGTGGGCTATTTATGGAATAATAGAATTATGATGAGGATACTTTTGGAATTTCACGACGACCTAGAGAAACTCATCACTTGCCGTCGCTCTCGTGCGCTGAAAAGGAGTAATGATATATACACACCTCATTTTTTAAACATTTCATTTCCACCTATTTTTATTTCTATCTCTCTCCTCTTATCATCTATCACATCTCATATTTTCTCTCTCTTACTTTTCATTTTCTTCCTATCTCTCTCCTCATTCCACCTCTCCACCTCAAAAAGAGAGGTGTGCATCAAACATTATTCCGCTGAAAAGCTCGTGCCAAATAGCAGAGCTGTTTTTTTTTCTTTTACAGCAGACCAACAAAATTCATTAAATATATTTAGTTTTTGGAAAACAATTAATCACATCCAAAAGAAACCGCATATGTGAGTTAAACATGGAGATGACAGTCTTTTGTTGTTTCTTGACAAAAAAGTAAAAACAAATGGCTCCAATAGTCAATGAAAATAATGTAAAATATAATCTTCAATGCAGGGGTTATAAATCAATCAGCATTAGGTACATGTAAATCGACACAAATGGGAAAGCAAACAAAAATTCCTGTGTGTGGGTCTCTCTCACTCTTTGTTAAGTCAATCACTTTTTGTGTGTTCATTTCATTTTAGTACATGCATACAGCATTATTAAAATCCATTATGCTCTGGGAATTTTAAAAAATTCGTGACAATAAAAAAAAATGCTGTCTTGTAGTTAGCATTCCCATTTAAGCAAGAAAGGGAGAGACCATTGATCTATATATGCATTTACTTCAGCAAATATAGTATATAGTTTTATATGTTTTGTTTTGTTTAGGCTTTTCACCCATTTAACAATAAATAGTTGGTTCAAGTGCTACATATTTAATTCTTATATTTTGAGTTTTGCAACAAGATATAAATGTTTACAACTTGAACAAAATTGTTACCGATAAATGCTATATAGCATAATACATACTCTGTCAAATACTAAATTTTTCTCTATTTATCTCTTACTACTTTTTTTCACATTATTTTATATATAACATTTCTTATTAATTTTTCTTTTTTTTCATTTTTCACTCCTGGTATCTATGCTGGTTGATGGTCTAACAAACATTTTTCCCATTGAAGAGAGGACGAGTGTCTTGAACGCTCTCTTAACATTCTTTTTTTAACACTCTTTTATTGATTGTTTGAAATGTTAGTTCCACTAAATTGAAACTTATATTTTTAATAAACTCCACATAAATTTTAACTGATGATCAGTATTAGAAAAGGAGTGTTAAAATAAACATCACTGGCATTTTCTTAAAGAGAGATATAGTGGTAGCGAAGAGAGTGGGGGGAAAGGAATCACACATGAGAGTACTGTCTTTCTCTGTCTTACATTTCATTTTTTTATCCCGTGGACTCCGCTGAAGCGAAATCCAAAGTGACCCTATTTTGTGGGTTTTGACTATAGAGAGACAGAGAGAAACCTTGTGCTTGTGACTTGTGCTGTGTGTATCTTCAATTCTCTTCTTCATTCTAGAGTGTCATTTTCTGAGTATATTATAAAACCCAAATCCACCTAGCTCTTTTCCTTCTTTCCCATACCTCTCAATTCTTTATTTTCTTTTCTGTTCCCTCTTGAAACCTTCATTCCCTCCTACCTCACTGCTTAACAACTGTACACCCCATCTCTTATCTCTCTCTCTCTCATCAGTCATCATATTCTCAATGATCTCTCTTTAGCATGTCTGTTTTTTGTTTGGTAATCAATTGAGTCTGTGTACCTTTTCTTCTTCTTTTCAAGTTTCCAACATCTCAAGTCATAGGCTTGAGCAAGCTTTCCAGATTCTTCTCCTTGGAAAGACTTGTATGAGAAAAGAAAGCAAAAGACCCTTAACTTGCGTGAACATTGCACTTTAATTCCTTTGTCTCACCTCAGCATAAAAAACCTGAAGAAGATGACCTTGGAAGGGGTTTTCATTGAGCCCACATCAACTACTTCTACTTCCCCTGATCTTTCTCTTCACATAAGCCTCCCAAGCAGCAGCAACAACAACAACAACAATTATCATGAGTCCCAAAATATTTCATCCCCAAATTTCCCTTCAAGGAATGTTTCTCAAGCACATACAGAACTTTCTCTAGGAAGAAATTTCACAGGTGGAGGAGCAACAACAACTGAAGCAGAAAAACCACACAATAATTACCACCCTTTTCATCCAAGCCTAACCCATTTCCACCATCTTCACCATCACACCAATAATAACAATAGTTCTACTACTACCACTCCCTTGAATGGCTTGAACTATGGCCTTTCATTGCTTGATGTATCACCAGAGGGGTTGAGGCCAATCAAGGGGATCCCAGTGTATCACAACCGTTCATTCCCTTACTTAGACAAAGATCATCATCATAACAAGATGTGCTTATACCATCCCATTCCCTCTTCTTCCTCTTCACCTTCGCCGTACCTCGCTGCAGCAGCATCAAGGGTGAATGGATTAATTTCTGGTGAAGCTTTCAGATCTAACCATCAGTTGCACCATCATTCAGTCCTACATGGGGTTGGTCCTTCATCTCATGAGACCTCTTCTGGGTTTAATATGAGATCCAGGTTTTTGCCTAAGCTTCCCACCAAAAGGAGCATGAGAGCGCCGAGAATGCGGTGGACAACCACCCTCCATGCTCGATTTGTTCATGCTGTTGAGCTTCTTGGTGGCCATGAAAGTAAACATTTTTTCCCCTTTCTTCCTCAATTTCTTCCAACCCTTTTGTTTTTCTCTCAACATGATTTATGTTAATTTGTTCATTTGTTGTATATCTTCTTCTTTCCTTTAATTAATGAATGAGATTGTCTATTAATACAATCTTTACATCAACTCTGCATGTTTGGAAACTGATTCAACCACTGTGAAACTAAAACTTTCGTGGATAAAAACAAAAGTTAAAGAGAATTACTTCTGTCGGTCATGATTTTAGTTTCACTATGTTTTTCAAACAAGTTTTCAAACTTGAATAAATGTTATTCGACATAATTGATTTTGGTTTGCAACTAACTAATTGTAGAAGAATTTGCAGAAATGCTGCAGTTGGTTTTTTTTCATTTTCTTTTTGTTAATTTTCTCATATTTTGAGGTCACTTAAGTTGATGTATTTTGATGATGAATTTTAGGAGCTACACCAAAGTCAGTTCTTGAGCTCATGGATGTGAAGGATCTCACATTAGCTCATGTCAAAAGCCATTTGCAGGTTTGTTTATAACACACACTCTCTCTTTGTCAGTGTCATATATGTTCATGTGGGGGGCGGTCTTGGTCTATCAAATTCTGGCACGGTAACCGATGAAGAAAGCAGTGAATGAATGTGGGAGTGGATGAAATTAAAGTCTGCTCTGCAGTCAGCTATGTAGGAAGCTTTTAAGACGTCTGAGAAGACCAGACAGAAACAACTCTTGGCTTTGAAAGAGAGAGAGAACAGACAAAACAAACATCATCATTTTCCAATAATACAACTCTATTACAACCTCATCAAATTAACATCATCCTCGTGATTAATGAGTCAAACCATGACAATCCCAGAAGCCAACATAGAGGGAGAGAGTGAGAGAACGAAAAGAGATCTAAATCACCTGAAAGTCTCATTATAGTTGTAGATAGTTTACTGAACTTTTTAAGCATTAAGTCGAGAGTTTAATATCTAGATAATGTGCAGTGAAAGATTTGTTGGAAGAGATTTATTTATTTATTATAATTTTTAAGTTTCGAGATCAATATTGTTATTGCTGTCTCATGTCTTGAAAATATAAGAAAAAAAAAACTAAATAGGAATTGATTTTATATTCTTTGATTTCTTTTTATTGAAAATTTTGTTTGTCGCAATTCTCACACGCATACTAATTAATTAATGGTGCTCTTTCTAAAATGCCTTATTTTGTGTATGACTTATTTGCAGATGTATCGAACTGTTAAGACCACAGACAAGCCTATTGCTTCTTCAGGTAATTCATATTGTTTATATAGCATGTTTGTATAATGTTATAAGTATTACATTAAATAGATATATGATCATGATGGTTTTTATATACGAAAAAATAATCATCACCTCTAAGCTAGCTCCACTTAACGTCGCTCTTAAATAGCTTGCTCTTCTTAGAGTACCCTACGTTTTTTTACTATGATTAAATTTCAATTTTACCGCAAACATTTTTTCCTTACTCGTCTCTTATATAGCTTAACTGCAAACTCTTTCAAAGGGCTTTTGAAAGACTCCACATTAGTCCAAATTAAATGATATAAAACTATAAAGATGAATGCATGCCTGATATATTTTTGAGAGCGAGCTTTTGAATGCAGGCCATTCAGATGGATCTGGAGAAGATGAATTGTCTCCGATGGGTAGCAGCGTTGACCGAGGCGGTTTGAGTCAATTCTCAGACCACAGAGATCGAACGGATCGAGCAATGCATCAAGATATGGAACACTTATCCTCCACCACCACCACTCTATGGAGTAACTCTTCAAGGTAAAGTTATCACTTCCTCATTCTATATTATTAGAAAACATATATTATATATTTTATCTTTAAAAAGCTACTCACAGTTACTGCTGTTGGACATACTAAAATTGAACCTGATGATAATGTTACCGGCTCCAATTTCAGTATGCCCAGCAATTATAACATCCTCATATTTAATTTTTGACTTTAGAATCGAGAGGGATTTCAAAACATGTACTAAATTGGTTTTATTATTTTGTGTCTGCAGCTTCTATAGACGTACATGTTTATGATTGTGCTTTTATTTGCTTTTGCCTTTCCATGGTATCTCTTGCATATCAACCCAAACCCACGTCCAACGCATTCTTCTTTTTTATGAAGAATGAAAAGGTTACTTGTGTTGTGTCAGCTTTTGCTTTACTTGTGTTTAGTTGTTTTCTTTCTTTTGTATATATCTCTTGTCCCCTAGCGAAATTTTATATATATGACAAAGGAAAGGTGCAAGACATTATACATAATCAACCGTTGCTATATGGTTAAGGATAACTTTTCCTTGGAATTTGATTTATATCTATGTTTCAACATTCTTTATAATCCTTAATAAAGTCATCTATGAAAATCCTTCTGTGATTGATTCTCAAATCATAATCAATTATTAGGAAAAGCTTCAAAGAGTATAGCTTATGGCTAATTGCAATTTTCTTTTTACTCAGTTGTGGGGAGCCATGGTTACGTACTACTTCTAACAACATAGACGGTCTTAGACCACCTATTCTCCATTCACAAACCATATCAAGAGGACATCAAATTCAGGTACCCATGTATATTATTTTGTTTTTCAACTCTCTTTATTTCTCATTTTCAAGTGGTTGTTTCATATATGACGTCAGAATAACAATAACAAATAACCCCACAGGAGTGTGATCCAACCCAACTCAAAAACGGTTTGCCTTGTTCTACTTTGGAGTACAAGAATCCAAGCTTGGAGTTCACTTTAGGGAGACCAGATTGGAATGGCAAAGAACAAGCCTAGTTAATTTTTATTGGTTATATTATTGCCTTCTTGTTTTCTATATCATTTAGAATTAACCTATGATGATAACTTCATCATTTTCATGAAATGTAGAGGTGTATTTAAATATATATAAACTAGTGCTAGAAGGAGATGAAAAGCCCTAGTTCTAGCTGCTTAGATCCTTTTGGAGGTTTTTTGAGCTCATGAACAATTTTGCTCTTTTTATTTTTGTTCTATTGCAAATGTAGAAGCACAACCAAGAGGTGAGGAAAAGGATGGGAATGCATGTTTGAAAACTAGGGGAACATATGAATAGAAAACTTTTCATTTTGATGAAATAGTTATCATCCCCCCACCCCCTTCTCGTTGTTTCATTTTTTCTTTCCCCTCTTACTTAATTGATTATGTAACCATTCATCCAATTTGGTTAAATAACAAATAGTATCCCATGATGAGAACATTAATTGTCACTCCTCCAATAAGGGCGAAATAAAACGACCTAGAGATGAAATGGGAGAGTTGTTCAACAAAAAAAATGAAATGGGGGAGGTCTATTCCTCTCAGAAGAAGTTTATTTAGTTTGAAAATAGAGCAGTGGAATTCTTTGCTTGAAACTATTAACAAAGTTATACCAACAAAGAATAAGCGATTCTTTAATCTAGTGTTATGAGAAAGATCAGACAAAATTTATGTTAAATCATGTTGTAATAAGGTTGAACAAAAGATTTTGATGATTTGGAGTGGTAGGTACCTAAAAAGCTGTCTAAAATCATCTCTCCTGAAGTATCTTTGTTTATGGGGAAGGCAAGGCTAGACAAAATTGCTTCCAAACAAAATCTGTTAATGAGGGGAATTTTTCTGCAAGATGAAGGTTTATGCTCCTTATGTGAGCAGATATAGAGTCAACAAATTATGAAATTAATCATTTACTATATATGGGAAAATCCCAATAGAGCTGCTAGCTAGTACTAGGTGAAGTTCCAATAAGATGTTATTCTTGAATAAAATGGTGGCGTATGGACCTAAAAGATCAAACGGAATGGTAGATGGACAAGGAAAAATCTCTTATGATTCACTATCTCACAACTTGGAGGCTTTGGTATGAAGTTATTAAAAAAAAAACAACATTAAGTGGGTGTGTTTGAATTCTTTGGGGGGGCTTGTTTTTAATGTTGGGAGATCTGAAATCTCAAGCAGACATCTTGATATGGGATGTCATCCTGTTGGGAAAATCTATTAGAACTACTCATACGCTTATCAATGTCACCTCCACTAAAAAAAAGTTACACATACCACACTTTATATGTATTTTCTTCAATATGCATTTTTTGTATGTTAGATTACATGCGACCCACGTCAAGGTTTGGAAAGAGATATTTTCTTGCGGGGGTGTTATGCCAAGCCCATTTTGGGATTCAAACATTTGCTTTGAACAACTAGCACTTTGCAATAAAATATGTAGGTGAGATTTGTATAACTCGTAAATTTCTACAAATAGAGACTGATAGCATGTTGAAAGCTTAATGTGATTATTTAACGTCTTCCTTTGTTTAACAAATATAATTTACCAAACGAAAGTGCTGGGTCTGATCCCAGAATTTTAATCCTAAATTCATAATTTGCCAAACTCCCCACTTAGGTTGGTTCTGTATGTACTTAATTCCAAACAATCCAAGCAGTTAAAAGGCTCAAGAGAGCCATAGTAGCCGAAACAATGCTATCCTATCGTATTGGCAGACTAATTTGTGAACTCTGCACCATTTTTGATCATTTTCATGCATACACCCATACCCTAAATAACATATAGGACAAATTAATGTATTACTTTTGATAAATAATCAACAAGACTAATATTAAATGTTAGAACCAAATGTCATGTTATAAAAGGATCCTGGACTGTTATTGATTTCTCAATTTTTGTGATGATTAGCCGCACTTAACATATACACACTTGTTCTTACAAATGCAGCAACTACAACACATTATAAACCATAGAAGTGTAATTTCATGGTATGCTTTAAGTTGTACAATACTGGGACTAACGTAGGCTAACAAAGAAAAGCCAATGTTTATTCCAACTTGGATATTGAAAAACATTACATACAATCAACGTGGGCATTTTTATCAACACTCTATCAGCTCATAAGTACAAAACATAATCATAGCCATTGTAACCAAACCGCGAGTAAGATCTAGGATTAAGAAACTCTTCCAGTCAATAGAAGGTTTCTAGAGGCACCATTTCAGAACACGCACATGCAACTTAACTCTTGCGCATAAGATTTATGTATATGATCACTGATCAGCACCTAATCAGAATCTTTGTGTACAAGGTTGCGGGTTCCCCAAGCAGCAGAGTATGTTGAAATTGCAGAGCCAGTGACGCACAATGAGTTTATCGCAAATCCCATGCTCTTTCTAGTTACGAACCACACGGTATAAAGGAATCCAATCCATCCTGGCTCGTATAATTTCATGAACAGGCAATATTACAATGTGTTAGTCCAAAGAAAAAAGAGAAAATAAAAGACCAAAGTTACATAATAATCTGTCCTAGATAACGTGAAGCATGCATAGTTTAGATTTTAGAGTTGAAAGGATAAAATCTGTTGCCTTTTTATAGTTAGAGACTTAGAGTTGCCAGAACCTCTGCAGTGGCTAGCATCTGCATACAACTACTCTATAATTTGGTTAACATGGCATCAGAAGAATTTCATCAGGCAATTTTGGTCTGTAGCAACTAATTTAACTTGGACATGCTTCAGCATCAATTAGCATATGACCCAATCAACAAGCATTCAAATAATTAGCATATAACCCACTTAGCTATGTTTGGGTATCTGATGACACTAATGTTAACGAAATTCTTTTTACAGATTGGGATGAATGTCACGTTGCACTCGACTGTGATCCAAACACACACTTAATTATCAATTTCTGTTAGGGAGCTCTGCCGTAGATCCTTTTCAAGGAGATAGGTCTAGTACTGGACATTGCATGCCAAGATGACAACATTCAATTCAATCATTATGTACCAATTCTGATTTTTATAACACACCAAAAGTATCACTATTTGATACCCTACATACACCCAATTCGACACCCCATTTTTTCTTTCTATCACACTCTTGCTATTGCACGACATTATATATCGCATCTAAAACTCCTCTATTCTCTTCGTTCTCCGCTCATACTATCTTAGATATCCAAAAAACATTTTTCATGCTTGCCATGTTAAGAAGAGTGTATATACACTAGGTAGGACGAGTTAGCAATATCATTAATTTACACTATGTCAGTATTCCTATTTCAACAAAAGAAAGCATTTCAAATGAAATTCAGAATCTTAGCTTATATTAATTTCCTAATTATATGTACGCCTAGTTAAATTGTATATGTCTAACCCTGTTCAAATCAACACAAACCAAAAAAATCTCTATCACAATTTAATAGGAAACAAAAGTAACCCCAAATGCAATAACTGATATATGTAGATAAAAATAATGAGGTTGTCAAACAGTTTGTTAATGTTACCTGCAGTAATCATAACCGCCACAATCGACCAAAACACAACTGTGGAAACAGCAAAAATGGCTACTGATAACGCTCCAATATATATAGCAGCCACGAAAGCGAAGAAAAGAGCCAAAAACCCTCCAGCAACAGCCAAAGAAATGAGAAGTGAAACAATAACGGCATTTACAGTCGCTACCAGAAGGAAAAGCACAAATGCAAGAAGCCCTGTCAATGCAACAAGACTAACTGCCCCAATCTGCAACAATTTCAAACAGAAACTCAAGTCTCATCAAATTATGCTAAACATTCAAATTAATTCATTAAAAGAACCCTAATTGAAGCTTCATAGGATCGTATCAAATTAGATCAAATTATGCTAAATTAATCACAGTCACAACGACGCGAGCGAGGGTTCAGAGATTGAAGTGATTGAAGTGATTACAGAGATTAGGAGGAGTTGGCGGAGGGGAGAGCCTTGACGAGACCAGAGGAGGAGGCGGCGAAAGGAGTTTCTAGAAGCTTCCGGGAGGAGAGGGGAGAGGGAGGTTTTGATCCGGTGAAGCTGAGTTGCAGTGTAAGCGGGTTCGGAGACGAGACGGTAAACGACGTCGTAGAGGCTTTCCTTCTCCGTTTTCTCGTAGTGGAGCTTGACTGGTTCTCCGTTTGGCTTCTCCGCCATTTTGAAGTTTCAGATCGAACTGAAAATTGGAATGGTGAAGAATGGAGAGAATGAAAGAAAACGAGAGTGAGAAGCACTCACTGTCTCACTCACTGTTAGCAGTTACAACAGCTATTGCTGTGTGGGTCCCATGTTGTAATTAGATTGTGACACGTCATGAGAACTGGACACGTGATTTGTCCACGTAGGGGGGTAC
The DNA here is from genome assembly GCF_012489685.1 of Lotus japonicus. Classification (NCBI taxonomy): domain Eukaryota; kingdom Viridiplantae; phylum Streptophyta; class Magnoliopsida; order Fabales; family Fabaceae; genus Lotus; species Lotus japonicus. The sequence continues at coordinate 14,787,422 of NC_080041.1, read as the reverse complement.
TATTGTTGCGTGGCGGTTTGTTTTGGACTAGTGTGCTTGTTTGTTTAGCCATGGGTCAACTCAAACATTAAATTTTGCATTATTTTGTCAACTTAGTAGTACTAGTAAAAAAAATGATTGAGAAGGAACATATTGATATTAGAGATAATTGATGTGGATGTAATGTGATTGAAAAGGAAAAATAGAGGGAAAAATAAATATTGCAAGATGTGTGCACTGTGAAGTGATACACGAATCGGTGCTGATACAGCAACAACAACCCACCAGAATAAACAGCTAGCTTCTGGGCCTATAGCCCATTTGATTATTTGTTATATGTTTTGGTAAGTCATTTGTATTGGGGCATTAGGCCTGTTTGGTTTGCCTGTTTTAGAAAATAGGGGTGAAAACATGTTTGTTTGAATTTCAAAAAATATTTCCCTTGAAAACGTTTTCGGAAATAAACCCAAAATTGAAAATAAAAAAAAGTCGTTTTCGTGTTTTCATTGAGAATGGAAATGAAAGAGTGAAAACGCGGTGGCATGCTTGTAATTTTTAACACATTTTTCTTTTTTCTCCAATCTCACTCGATGTGGGACTCGTGTGACTTGATTATCTTTCCTTGTTCCAGTACTTTGTGTCTCATCTTACCAACTGTCAAGGTTCACCATTCTCACTTTCTCTGGGTATTTGCAATCAGTGGATGCTTTAATATGTGCAGGGGACAATGGTGCATATTCTTCATTTCTTCTCATTTTATTTTGCAGTGGAAGAATCAATATTTTCCCTGCTTTATTTCTTTAATCTTCAACGGAATGAGTCTCTTCTTCACATTGGGTATTTGCAATCTTTAAATGTCACGAAGCTTTCATACGTCAATGGAGCTTTCTTCTATTTGCACAGGTCAATGGAGCTTTATGCAATGTTTATCTCTCCCCCATCATGTGCCCCATCTTAATGTACACCGTAGAAATGCCCTCTGTATATTTCCTTAAAGTTCATGTTTTTTTTCTTCCATTTATTGATATGTTCAATTACTTTTTCTTATTGAATTTTCATACTTTTTTTTATAAAAAGTTTGAGTGCGTTCGGCTCCGGTCACGACTATGGAACAAAGTATATCTCCAAGACCTTCGATTGCTTACACATGTACTTAGAGATCGCCTACCAATAACGTCCTCGCATCAACGATATTCAAATACACAAACTTTTAGAGAAAGTAGTCCGCCTTTATTAATTAAGCGAACATTAGTTGGTTTCATATATTTATTTTCGTTATATATAAAACTGGAGAAAGTATTTATACATGCACTTTATATTTTAAATTCAATAAGCATATTTCTAATCTTTTTTAAACAAATTTTAAGTATATCTCCCTAAAAATAATAATAATATATTATAAGTATATCAATCCTTAATTTCATTAATTTTCCATAAAAATATAAATGTGCTGTTGTTATCTAAAGTTTGTTTTTAAATTTAATATAAAATAGAAATTATATAGTTCTATAGAAAATGGTTAAACCAAACTTGTTGTAACACCCCGATTTCGGTGGCGTCACTTTAGTAACCAAAATAAACTTAATGCGGAAAAACGTGAATATTTTTTTTTTGATAATAACTAAGACAAGGTTGAATTAAATAAAACCCAAATGCTAAAAGGTAATAAAACTAATATACAATATATAAACAGCCCCCGCTGTAAGTAACAACCTCGTCACGAGTAACCTCCAGTGACGGAAAGAAAAGTGCAACGCCCGTAGGCAATATATACAAACCAAATGAAAAGGGTGAAGTGCCCGCAACACCATCCCTCAAAACTGAGAATCAGCTGACCCAATGGCCTGAAAATAAGACCTCCTAAGTCCAACCAACTCTCTGTGATTCCCGTAAGGAAACCACACAAAAAGCTATAGGCGGATCTACCCTGTCCCCTAAGTAACAAATGAAGCAAGACTGTCAGAGCTAAAACTCTACTCCTACATTAATCCTAACTCGAGGAGCTCATACCAACACTCAAGACTATGTGCTAGCATGATCGTCGTCTGAATCAGAATCCAGAACGACCAAGTCTACTAACCCTATCCGTTCTCCCCTCGCAACCGCAGTACGCTCCGATGCTGGACTCACGGGCTTAGGGCCCGAACCCTGATCATCGATGATCGCAACAGAGGGTGCACTAGACCCTGCCGAAGGCACTCCCACTGGAATCTCCTCTGAGGGATCCTCCTCCTCTGAAGATGACGGTGGCGGCGGTGGTCCTCCGAATCCTGGTCCGCAGTGAACGCCCGGTGGCAAGTTGAAGCTGATAGAGCATCGCCTCAACACTCCTGACCTCAAGAGTCCTCCACTGTCCACGTGGTCCTCCATGATGCGCCCCGAATACGTCGCTCGATGGCTCGCGGGGTCAACCACCCACGACCCGGGGTCGTCCTGATCGATCATCTCATACCTAATCCCCCCCGAAGGGTGGACCATGGTGTACCAATCCGCAATATTCATCTGGCAAAAGGCGTTGTCCGCCAAAACACACACAGAAGACGCGAGGGTCAACTCTAAAGAACTATGTAGATAATAAACCCAATAGGTACAAATAATAATTAGCCACTTAGGCTTATAACTAGAGATGTCATTCCTAGGGTTGCATGTTCCATATCGAACGTAAATGACAACAATAACAAATAGCATGTTCCAAATAGGATTGACAAATAACAATCACACTCGACAACTAAATTAGTATGTATGTTGCATGATATGCAATGCAGGTTAACCCAGTCAACCAATATGCATTCCGGAACGGATGGACATCATCGGATCAGCCCTTCACCAGCCACGGTGGTGCCATTTCGGCCCGTGATGCCTCTTACTCCAACATCATCATGTAGTCAGATCAGCATAAAACCCGAAGGCCTGCCATTTCGGTCTGCTACTAAGAGTCACCTAGCAGCGCTCTTACGCGGAAATCCTGGTCTTATAACCAATTTTGGAATCCGCCGTGGTCCGGTATCTCGCCGTGTTTAAACCACTTAATGAGTGCATGCAATGCAGTGATTAGCCAAACAACGTCTCCGACCTCACTCGACACGTCGCCACGTGTTCTAGCTAAATTAATGTCTCTAAAAGCTTACCCTAAGGTAAAGTCGATTCTGCGACAAAATACAATAATCATTAAACGAGTGCAACCACTCACGATGACTCTTCGGGTCATCAATACTCTCACGAAGTCTCACGCTTCAGTGAAGTTTCATGCTCTCACAAGGTCTCACGCCTCAGTGGAGTTCCATGCTTTCCACAAGGTCTCACGCCTCAGTGGAGTATCCCGCATTCACAAGGTCTCACGCCTCAGTGAAGCTTCTCGGCTCATCCCTTGGATGGCTAACAAACTGCTCAACGAGCGAAGGAGTACCAACATACTCAGAACTTACCAAACTCCTCAACACTTGGATCCGACGACACTCCTCGTTTTCCCAAAACTATGATTTGACTTCCAATGCCTTCCTTCGAGGTTGTTATCATTACTTAAAGATTTTGAGGTTATTTAAGGTCTTATGAATTTTCTTTATAAAATAGATTCCATTTTGTCTTATCGCAAGTCTTATACATTTGCAGGATCTCCCAATCCCAAGTCACTTCCAGAGGATGTCTCGATCCACTAAACAAAATTAAGGCCCGAACCTCGTTCGTCCTATCAAACTTTCTCAAAACTCTCAAAATAAAACCGGCATGACCTGCCCGCTATTCTCATCATTCAGAATCTCAGATTCCAGTACAGAGCATATTTAAATCATCACAATCAACAACATGTCATATATCAATAAATCGCATCATAAACACTTAGCACTTAGCATATAAAGCATGCACCACACATCCTAGATTACCCACATAGCACATAGCATGTAAGACAATCTCAAAAACATTCAGTAGATGAATCATCTACATTGTCAGCCGAAGCCTCAGAAAACATTTTCCAATCACACACAATCCAGTGCATAAACAGTAAACAATGTCGAAACATCGACCCTAAGCATTAACTAGAGATTCAGTGAGAAGCCCTCACCTGAAGGTTTTCCAGAATGATCGTCTAACGCTTCCTCACCAACAAAGCCTTGTTCCTCAGGGAATTCCTCAAAATCACCTTTAGAGCAAAACCACAGAAATACTATCAGAATCTATCGGAAACTAAACTATCAATACTTACTAAGGTTACTCGAAGTAATCTGTACTCTAAGGTACGATAATCTAGCGCGAAAGACAAGTTTTCGGAAAAGGAAATTTTCCTCCTCCTCCCCTATAGGGCTCGGCCACTTTTGGTAATTGTGGGGCTCGATTTTTCTTCGATCAAACTTGGTTCCTATGCTTTCATAAGCCGTAACTAAGGGTATTCTGAACTCGGAAAAATTATCGGATCAAAAACTGTCGCAGGGGTATTTTGGTCATGATTTTTAACTTAGGATTTTCAAAACTGAAATCCCAAAAATAAAATTTTGCAGGGACGTCACCAACGACGTTTATGACAACTAATCCTACTAGCACTAAGCTAAGGCGATAGTTTTCAGCCAAAAGGTTGAAGCTTTACACCAAAAACTCAAAAAATGGGTATTTTAGGTTCAAATTGATTCCGGCGGAATTCCGGCGACATAACGGAAAATCTAACCCGGCAGAAGTGATCTTGGGCACATATAGAAGAGGTTTAGAATCAGAAATGAAAGATTCAGGATAGTTTTGCAAAAACCCATAAACTATCCGCTCAGAAAACTCTACAGAAAAGCTATGGAAAAAGCGATCGGAGGTAAGGATTAGCGACTATACCTCGAAGCCTTGAAGTAGCAACTGATTGATCGACGATCAAGCAAGGATTGAACAAAATCTCTTCTCCTCCTCTCCTTAGCAAACTCGCGGCCTCCTTGGGAAGAAATGGGTAAGATATTTGTTTTTTCTCATTTTTTTGCTATATATAGAAGGTGGAAATTCGCGGGAAAATGAAAGTTTCGCGAATCTGATTTTTCCGGCGTCATTCTCCGTGAATTAATAGATATGTTTTGGCAAAAGAATTCCAAAACTATAAAGAGGTTTCTTTGTATATTTGGCAACTAAAGCATAGTCGGTATAAAACTATTTTACCCGATAAGTTGCTTTTTGCATCGAATGTCAGAATGGAAAACTTCCTTCGGAAGAAAGATTGAAATCATCAAGAGAAATGGGTGTACGCGTGTAGAATATTCATTTGAAGCTCTGAATAGAAAAAGTCTTCATTGTCGAGAAATTCTAGGGTTTTGAAATACCAGGGATTCGGTTTCGGCAAACTTCCGATGATTGGAATCGGACGTTCGTAGATCCTAGAGTTTCGCCTCGAAATGATGGTGATATATGGAAAAAGAGAAGTTCTAACATTTCTCTGAAGATTTTTGGAATTAACTGCCAGCGTGCCTAAAAGTGAAAATTAGCTATATACTAGGGTTTCTGACTAGGTTTAAGCGTGTAACGATCGTGCTATAACTTTTATCGATCATAATGCAATCCTTGAACTTTTCCTGAACTTTCTCCTTCATAAATATATTTCATTTAATAAACTTTCGTTCAGGTTTCCCTTCACATTACATCAACCCTAATCGTGAATAAGAAGTTTATTCACTTAGCATAAACTTAAAAACTCGGGCCTTACACTTGTTTCCAACATTTTCATTTTCTGAAAACAGAAAACAAGAAGTGAAACCAAACAAATTTTTTCAATCTTAAAAATTTGAAAATGGAAATTGTTTTCATAAGAAAATTGAAAATGAAAACAGAAAATGTTTTCTCAAACCAAACAGGCCCTAAATTTCTCACCTCATCAACCAATTTCCCACCTCACTATAAAGTGGTGATTGTCCATAATACCCTCGTTTTTAATACTTTTTGTGACTTGTAATCCCGAAATCTATGTTGATATGTTGAGTAGCATTCCGGGAATTTAAGACAAATCTCGGAACACAACCTAGTTTTTGCGGATATTTTCTTCTCAATCCCTTCTTCTATAACGTGAGCTCGAAGAAGGAATAGATAAGAGGGTCCTCTGGAGAATGTAGTCATAAATCCATAACAGAGTCCGACCACAATGACCGAATTAATTATCTTGAGGCATAAGGATACTAGATTATCCAGTATAAAAGATTGATCCTGAAACTAAAATTTAACATTTAACTTCTTTGTGTTCCGGAAAATGGAGGGTATTTTGGGGTTTCAAGAAATTAATTGGGGTGGAAAACTTAACACCATTTGTATTGGCTCCCACTATGACTGTTTTGGGCCTCTTTGGACCATGAAATATTAAGGGTGAAAAGACAAATAAGCTTAAAATATTGATATTCCAACAAATTATGAAAGGGTGAAAAGAAAGTGAGACAAAAGAACGTGAAAAGAAAGGGTGAGACTTGAGAGCATTAGGCATGGAGTGGGAGGTGAAATGGAGGCTGCCGGAAGGATGTAGGGACGGGTTGTGGTGGAGGAGGGTGATTAGGGGAGAAAGAAGACAAAACTTTCACTAAGGATGGGGTGGTGATCCACTTAGTTTGAGTAGGGTGATCTTTATTCAAGAGACAAAAACCCCATATCCATGCTGAGAAGGCCCATCCGGAAGAGAAGCCCCTCTTAGGGGCAGTTCCAAAAAGAAAAGCTAGCTAGTAGTAGAGGAGAGGGTAATGAGAGACAGAGAATGAGGAGGAAGTTGCGGCTGCTAGATTTTTTTTTTTCCTAAAAGTAAACACAAGGCTCAATTTGATTAAAATAATTAAGATATATCTCAATAATATTTAGTTAAATTAGCTTGATTAAAAATAAACAAGAATGAAGTGATTTTGTTATTTGAGGAATTTGAAGCTTATTGGGTTGATTTGTTTGGTTGAGGAGACTTTTTGAGAGAGAGAGTTACACGAGAGGGGGTGAGAAATAACTCGTGTTTAGAAAATTAGATCGGATCAGCCAGTTCTACTGACTGCGAATTAGTTTGGAGACTAGTTAAATCACTAGAAAAATCGACTAATTCCAGAGTCAGTTCAAAAACTAGTCCAAAATCAGTAAAGCCCGCCCAGACGTGGTGTTGAAAAATGGATTGAAATTTAAATTGTATAAATTTATGTCAATATCTTTTGTAAATATAATACATATTATAGTAAATAATATTAAAATTATCAGTCAACTACTACTATTCAACCTCAATTATTGATCTCGAACGGTGTCTCGATTGATTTAGTGATCGGTCAAGTTTTCTGAACATGTGAGACTATATTTGTTTCTAGTGAGAGATATAGGAGGAGGGGAGACTTAAACTAAGAACCACACATCATACTTTTTGAGCTTTTTGCAAATTAGAGAGAGATAAGGTTAAGACTCTAAATAGTTTTAGACAAATAAAGGAGACATAGAAGAGAGTTGTCATTTTTCACAGAATTCTCATTTTATCTTTTTTCAAGGTAAATATTTATTAGATGCAAAATATATATTTTCTCTCTTTTCTTTTTATATTTAATCATTCAAAAGGAGAAAAGAGAGATCATTCTTTTTTTTTCTCTCTATTTCAGTATTTCAACTATATCAAACAATCTTTCAAAAATATACTATAACAAACAACCAATATAATAAAATCTCTATTTTTTTTCTCACATTCTCTCTTTCTCACTTCTTCACTTCTAGCTTTTATTCTAAACCAAACAAAACATAAATGAGACCTTCTCTAAAATGGGTGTGGATATATATGTGGCATGACCTAATAATGGGACAGAAAAGCCGTACCTAGTGGAGGCAGATGTGACAAATGAGCCAGGAAGTGTCAATTGTCAACAAGGCTGCCCATCAGGCACTTCATTGTGCAGGTTATGAATTATGATTCATCCAACTCAAATTCTGTCCAAAATGTGATTGAAAATTTATGTGGTTCCTAAGCATTCTCTTTTCTACTTTCTATTTGGCATGTTTAATCTTTCTTGGCTTGGTACTACGTTATCATATAAACCAATATGCCTTGTCTTTATTGGCCACATAAAACCATGTTCAGAGTAGATTTTCACTAGTCAATAGAAGTAGCCTGGACCACCCCAAAGATGATAGTAACAAAATGTTACTAGAGCCCATGTAAAATTTAGTAATTTTTTATTCCTTTAAAAATAATTTCCTTACATCCGTTTAAACCGACACTATTTTATACTAAACCGACGTAATATATATATTATTGTGACGGTTGTATTGACCGACGTAATATAACCGACGTAATAGGAGCGATTTTTTGTAGTGGAGCTAGATACTGGTGTAATAAGATGAGTTCATACTTTATAAATCATCATTATAATCCATAATAGAAATCAAAGGCAAAGAAAACATACAGTACATAACTTATATGCCAAACACGGATGCTCCAAAATGGTCCTCCTAGAGCTCTTAATACATTGAGAAACATACAGGGCAAACTACCAAAGCAAGGACTCCTAAGGGAAAACCGAAAAATGAAAGAAAGAGCAAATCTAACAAAGTGCGGTAACCAATCTGGCAATCATATGGCCCCTTTCATACATATCTTACTACATGTTTGTAAATCATTCTACAATTAATTTTCCAAGCATAGCCAGTTATGAGAGGAGAAACTTTTGTGAGTAGCTTCTGTATGCCATAATTGATTCTGTTGAAATAGAAGCTGATCCAAACATGCGATTACCGTACAATAATATATCAATAAAGCAGACATCTCAATTCTTTGCTGTCAGAATAATCCTACATTCACGCGTTCAAGAAATCTACACCGTTAGATCTAGATCGGTCGGCTCATATATTTCACCAAGTTCATTCATAGAGATTACCTTAAGAATTGAGACATCTTGATTGAACGGCTCAAATTCTATGACAGCGTGAATTTAGGAATTTTTCGACTGCAAGGAATCCAAATTCCTCCTTCAAAGCTTCAATGTCAAATCTGGTGTGGAGTTCTCTACCTCTAAAGGTGGATTCACCTCAGTGAAACTCAAACCTGAATTTCCAGTCAGTATGAAATTCTGGTGGCTATTATCACCTGTTTCCACTGCAACCTGGCGGAAACTACCAGGCCAAAGCAAATCTGAATCATCATCCTCCAAGAATATTGGAAGGCCAGGATACCCTTGCTCAAATTTTGCATTGCTTTTAACCTCAGTAGGAGTATTAGGCCTCATTGCTAATGGTGGAGAGAAACCATGATGCAGTGAGGAGTGTGCCTTTATCCCTAAAGATCTGAAAGAACCATGAAGAGGGAGAGATGCTAGACTTGCATACCTTTCAGAGAAAAACCCCATTCTCATGGCCCTTTTGGCTAATGTCCTCTCTCTCTTGTGTGCATTCTGGTGCCCCCCAAGAGCCTGAGAGCTGAAGAACTTTCTCTGACAGTAATTGCAAGAGAAGACTCTTGGAATGGTTGCTGCAGCTAATGCTATAGGTTCATTGCTGCTCTCACAAGTACTTGAGAATCCTCCTATTGAGTCTGTTGCTGCTGCTGTTGCCCCTGCCCCTAACTCATTATTCTTGAAGTTGAGAGTTAAGCCAAGTGAAACATCATCACCTGATGATGGATTTGTGATGATGGAAGAGTTAGTGAGGCTGTAGTCACTGCAAGGATCCAAAGAGGTTTCTTGAATTGATGATACATTGGAAGAAGCAACTTGGCTGGTAACATCAGATTCATATTCTGCATAGGCCTCCACTTCAAGATCAATGTTTGGTTTCATGATATGGCTGTGCTTAAGTTAGAATATAAGATCTATTTCAGAGCTAGCAGTGAAAGATTTGTTTTATCCTGCACATAGGTAAGACATGGTAACCAATCAGTTCATATTTAGCAATCATCAAAACTAGAAATTCTTGAGCTAATAATTTATATTGGTTTTTGATGCTCTGAAAGGTGACTTAGACACAAACAACCTATGCTTTGTGCCTAGCTCTGTGTAAGCCCATTAGTTCTTTCAAATTAAGAACACGATTCACAAAAAAGATTTCCTCTTCTTCTATTTCTGGAAGCACCAACATTTCAGACTTATAACAACAACAACTAAAGCCATTTTCCACCAGTTAGTGTCAGCTACCTGGATCAAATGGCTTAACATATTCAACCATGAATCATGTTTAAAGATGGATTATTTAGAATTATGCAACCAAGAATGCTGATTGCTGCATGTGAAACATTCAAAACCATCCCATAAATGTATGATTGAATTTAAGGTCAACCTTCTGTAAAAGGATGCCTATTCAGACAGGGAGAATACAGTTGAACACCTTTAGTGATGAACTATTCCTGACTGTATCTTCATATATTCTTGTTATATTTGCTACTCTTTAGAAACTTAGGAAATGGAATAAAGTATCAAGGTGGCATGTCAGGAAGTTCATGAACTAAGTACTAATACAAGAAATCAAATTCCTTCCATTTCTTACTCTAATGAGTAACCTATTAATATCTGATCTGAAATCAATATGGAATATTGTATGGAGATTCTTTCAGATCATATATTTCCAAGAGCCATAATACTTGGAAGTCTGAACTCCATAATTAAGTGCAGCTCGGTCCCTTGCCTAGAGAGAGAGAGAGAAAGCATCTCTATCATTTTGCAAGTGATTAATTGCAAGTCAAGGTTTAGAGACAAAAGGAGATAGAGAGACCACCATTTCAGCACAGAAGACCGAAAAAAACTTAGACATGAATATGAAGAGCTAACACATCCTAAACAAAGAATTGCATGCAGCTACTTATTTCACATTCTTTTTTTTGGAAATCTTAGGACATAATGAACCAGGATTTTCATTCTACATGAACAAACACACAGTTTAACTCCAAAGAAAGCTTACTGGGATCTCTTAGAGACAAAAATTACTTAGGATCCTTGGCAAGAGATGCAGAGTTTCATGATGCCAAAAGGGTGCACTGATGGGATGATGAGAAGTTTGAAAGTAAAATCCAGAAACCATTTCCTTTACTCTGTGATTCCAACTTTTCTGAAAACCAAGAAAGGCTTAAGAAAAGGAAAAGTGGGAATACATGAATAGTAAGAAGAAGACAACCTGTGGACAGTAGTTAAGTACATAGATGGCAGTCTCAAATTTCAAGATCAAGTGAAAGTGGCTTGCTTCTGAAATCACCCTAAAAACTGCTTTGGAATTGGAGACATCTGTTTCAAGTGTTGCTTTTTCTTGCTATGACTGATTATGAGAGGACAAAACTGGTCCTCAGGTTTTCAATGCTTCTGAAAGACTAATACAAGGTAACATGAGATTGCATATTTGTTTAACTAAGAAGTTTTAACTGAAAAGGAATAAAAACTAAAGGAGTAAATGGGGAGAGAGAGAGTGAGGGATGGTAGGTATTGATGTTTGAATTTGATTATAGGAAAGAACAGGTAACAAAGGAGAGGAGAGTTAGGGACAGAGAAGTCAGAGGAGTAAAAGGGGGGTTCTGGGATATATAAAAAGAGAGAAAAAGAGAAAGAGTGAGAGGATATGGTTGTATCTCAGTTTTTCTTTTTTGCAATTTTGGGCATATTCCTAAAACTTATGATTGTTTCAAAACTTTAAGTGATACATGTTTGATTCTACTTAAAAGTGACGGTTTAGGTTTAAGTTCTTTCCATGTATAAAAAAAAGTCTCATTAAGAAAGTTATGTTAATCAAATATGAATGTTTACAATTCGAATAAGATTACGTTGAGGTGATAGAAAGAAAAAAAAATACTCCCTTCTTTTAATCATGCTAGTGAAATGCAATGTTTAGAGTTTACAAAATTGGTGGTACGATATAATTATTTTTACTTCAATGAAGCTAACAAGTAACTGTTTTCCTCACTTGCAAAGTTTAAACTACAACTTGGTGGTACTACATAGTATGAGGTAGAACAAAAAACAAGGCAACAGTGTAGTCATTATTCCCACCAAAGATTCTCTAGCCTCTCTCTTGCTTTCTCTGTCCCTCTCCCCCCCACTTCAAAAGTGTTTCAGATAACTCCACAATGCATGGGGTCAGCTGTCAAAGTTTCATATTTGGTTCCATCTATCACGTCGGGCATAACTACTCTCTTCATCATATTCAAACTAAAGTATATATTATTCATGCCTCATGGTATGTACTATGATAAAACATCATTTGTTTCATAACAACTCCACTCAACAAAAATAATAGACCCCCACCAAGGCACCAACCGTTTTATATATATATGAATTCTATGGCCTCTTTTCTTTTTCCATCCTCATAATCCTTGCTAATTTCCTTGTTGGTCCTTTCCCTTTTCCTTCATGTTCAAGATAAAAATATATAGAAGACAGCGATTAAAGCATGAAACATTTGGTCGATATTTGGTTTTATAATTTGCGCAGAATTTAATGCATGTTTGATTCGACTAGTATGGTCAAATAATTCAAAGAAAGTTGACTGAAGGGAACGGTGGACTTTCAAAAGTCTGGTGCATTAATGTTGCTTGCTTGTAAATCGAGGGTCGCTAACCTTAAATGGGATGTGGATGATGGGGACACATCACCCTTATGCCCTCGATCTGGGCATACGATTATGAGGATGCAGTCGATTTGTGGTGCGTGCAATCGGATTTTGGGGACATCATCAGATGGAGCAGAATGCAATGAGATATAACGAAACACAGTTAAATAAGGGGGTTTATCGATCGCTGACCCTATGTGGTTTATGGTAGAGAGAAACTCTACCAAGTAAAATCAAAGGAAGAAAACCAAAAGAAAACTAAGAAAAGAAGATAAAATAAAACTTTGTCAATTTTCTTGTTAATATTTCATAATGGAAACCATACAACTTATACTAACTATCCACTCTAAGGGATGAAAGGTGACCTTACATGTGGCACCATCATAGAAAGTAGAATACTCTAGAACATGATCTAAATAACAAACTAGAAATAAACATAGAAATAATATTAACTAATTATAATTGGCATTGTTACTTGAGGCCCATAATATAGAAGCCCATTAAGCATGCAACCCTCTACCATTACCATCCCCTTGAAAACATCCTTGTCCTCAAGGATGAGAAATAGACTATCCAAGCAATAATAAGAATCCACTCAAGAAGTGTAGTGCTATGTGAGCAAAGTCCATGAAAAGAGTACAAGGTCCGTGAAATGAACTCTGGCCTGAAGCAAACTAAACATGTCTTGTCAAATTCCATTCCATGAATTTTGAGAAGGGGCTCAGAGAAACAAGAATCAATGCCACGCCCTATTGCCAAAGGTGCTATAATGGTCTTGTCCACAACAATGCTATGCCATAAGAAACTAACACCAGTAGAGTGACATTGCCACATAAAGACCATACATTTGTTGACCCAATGCCACGCTAGTAAGCTTTGTTGGAGAAGGAGCTGTAGTGAAGAAGGTCCCAATGACCCATCAAAATAATAATCCATGATCAAGAAATATAGGTGGGCTAGGCCAAACTGTCCTAAGGAAAAGATGTCAGGATCATATATTATAGGATTTAATACATGGAGGTCATGTGTGTGAATAGCAACTTGGTCAGATTGAAGCACCATGATATCAAGTGGCTCAGGTGAACCATCACATACAACCGCACTTATTGGATAAGGCATTTTGACAAACAGATTGTGTGAAGTCTTAGGATCAAGGGCAATCTTATAAGAAACCCAAGATGTGGATTGGCACTCTGCAACAGGAAAACAAGGTTTAAACATAACATTTTTAAAATATAGCAAGGATTTCTGTCCAGGGTATGTTGCCACCGTATGATTGAAGGAACCCATTGTTGTAGTGTTAACTGTGTTCCTTTGTCCCATGCCCACATAGTTGTTAATGGTGTATATACCAGGATGAGTATCAGTCATGTAGGTTGGGGAAAAGGGGCTGGAAGAAATTGATAGTGCATGTGCAGCAGAAAGGCACCTGACAGATAGCTCAGCTCCAGCAAAGACACCAATAAGAAAAGCAGATTCAATATCCAGTACATGGTGAGATTCATATTGCTGCCAAGCATGAGCAATAGTAGCATAGGACTTTGCTGCTGTATCTAGCTTTGAATTCTGACTTGTAAACGGATACATAACAACTTCTTGTATCTTGTTGCAGTCTCCCATACTCACTGAGTCCCTAATGGTTTGTATTCTGGGAGGAGTACCATCTGAGGGGTGACAGAAGGAGGTCATGACCAAAAGAGCTCTTGCAGTCGTGACAAAGCAGGATCTCTGGTGCGATGCTTGAAGACTCAGGACTGAAGTAGATAAAGTAGAGTAGTAATGATCTTCCACAGAAATAGTAGCTTTCTGAATGATAGAGGCTGCTATAACATAACCTAGGAAACTCAAACATGAATCTCCTATACACTGCGTAGAAAAGTTACCATATGATAGAATAGATGTAGCAGCTAGAATAACAGGATCAAAAAGGGTAATTACTTTTCCATATAACTGACACAGTCTAATTTCTAAAAATAGAATCACTGGTCCCATCATCTTCCATTCTAGTAAGCTGAGGTTGAAGCCCTTTTCTAACAAAATATCAAAATGAGCAGCAACACAGTTCTGTATATCCCTTGATTCAGGCATTTTGTTAATTATTGTTGTCTCAGGAATATTTACAGACAGTTGGACTGTGTATACAGAGTCAATATCAATTATAGAAATTGCTAAATTAGGAATCAAGCTACTGTCGAAAGAAACCTGTTCAGAGGAATCCATAGACTCTGTGTCTGGTTCATCCATATGCGCGATAGAAAAATCCACATTGTGCACTCCAAGCTCCTCAAGGCCAGCTGTCGTAATTGATGTTGAAAGTTCTGAAAACTGGGCTTTATAAGATGTACAAAAGTGCACTTTAAAAGCACTTTTGAAGTCTTCCCAACTTTTGAATTGTGACTGATTTCCCACAGGTGTGGCTTGTATAGGATAAGCATTGGGCGGACCGTGAAAGGCAGAGTAGTGCAAAATTAAATCTCTTGTAGCATATCTTGAGATAGCATCATAGTCATGTTGATCAAATATCAGAGTTAAAATACCAATCACTTGAACAATGCCAGGATCAAACAGTTTCATACCAGGTACATCTAATGATGACAGTGCAATTTCTGATGTCAAATTCACTGGTCTCATTCTATGCCAGTCTAGATATTGCTTGGTGTATGTCACTAGCAGTTTTTCAAAAGTATTAGCAACACATATCTTCTTATTCCTTGTCACAAGCATTTTCTCAAACAGGTTGGGTGCAATGAGTAGAGGTTTAGAAATCACCTGAGTCACACTAGGGACCCTCTCAGCCTGACTTGCGCTATTGAAAGAATTCACTTGAAACACTTCCTTTGTTGCTACCAAGCAGGTATCAACTCGGTGGGAAGAATCCTTCTCATCCACTTGCGCAGGCTCTACTTGTTCCTGAGTGTTGGGAACATGTTTAGGTTCATCCTCCAAGATTTCTTCGGACCTGGATTCAGATCCTACCCCCATTGTAGTTTCACTGTGCAAACCAATTTCTAGTATAGCAAGTTCTTGAGATCTGAATGGGGTTTCCACTACTGTTGAAGTCTCAAACTGAGGTTTCTCCATTGTTGTACAATTGGATTCCACTGCCTGAGCTGTCATTGGTTGTAATTTGTTGGACACCGTAGAAGACTTCTCAGATCTGCTGGCTCCAGTTTGCGCAAATCTGCATGTTATAAACTGAAATTTGAATACTTCTCGGAATTTTCCCCATGAGTCAAGCTGGTGGCGCCACAGTTGGAACCATGTAAGAGCAAATCCCTCTAGATGCAGGGCAATAAAATCAAACCGAGTTTCCAGCGGCCATGGGTGCTGTAGGAAATACAACTCTGTGTTCATCAGCCAAAAATTCGGATCCGATCCAGAGAACTTGATGAGTTTCAATGTGGGTGAAGAGGTGGGTGGTGAACATGGAATCTGCTGGGCAAAATGAGTGGGAGGAGGTTGTGGGTAATATGATTGTTGAGAATGGGAGAAAGGACCTGGCTCATGTTGGAGAAAATGATGTTGGTAGTGGTGAATGGGTGGGGGTTGTGGTGGGATTGTAGGTGGCTGGGTGTGCTGGTATGATACTTCATCCAAGAACCACGGATCTGCAGATATTGATCCTGAAAATTCACCATTGATGGCGGGGCAGGAAGGTGAAGAATGGGTGTAGAAGATGGATCTGGGATCACGTTGTGCGGAGAGGATGGATGATAATACATCATAACTGAGCACCATGATGCAATGGAAGGAAGAGATCAGTGATGAAAGCACCAAATTGGTAGAGAGAAACTCTACCAAGTAAAATCAAAGGAAGAAAACCAAAAGAAAACTAAGAAAAGAAGATAAAATAAAACTTTGTCAATTTTCTTGTTAATATTTCATAATGGAAACCATACAACTTATACTAACTATCCACTCTAAGGGATGAAAGGTGACCTTACATGTGGCACCATCATAGAAAGTAGAATACTCTAGAACATGATCTAAATAACAAACTAGAAATAAACATAGAAATAATATTAACTAATTATAATTGGCATTGTTACTTGAGGCCCATAATATAGAAGCCCATTAAGCATGCAACCCTCTACCAGTTTATTATTTTGGAGTGGAATGCTTAAGTGTGGGTCGCTCGATCTGTAGATATTGGACTATCGTGTCTGCAGCTTTCCACCCGCACATAGGGGCAATTGTATTTGGACTGTCCCACTCAGATAACGACCGGTGGTTGGAGTTGGGGTCGTGCATAGTCAGCAATAAGTTGTTGGCGGTTACTTGGAGGTAGTTTTCTCGACTACCGGAACAATGTATACTAAAAAACTATAAGAGCTTTAGCTTATGACATGACCTGAGTCTAGAGCATTTCACCATAAAAAACATACTACACTTGAACAATTTTACCCCAAATCAAATCATCCCTCATGGAAATATACACAAAACAAGTGCCAAAATAGAATTCGGACTATATATATATATGTGTGTGTGTGTGGTTCTTGATTATGTGAAATGGATAACAATTTGAGCCATTACATAGGATATAGGAAAACAAGTGGGCAAGATCAACCATCAAAGGAAAAAGATTGGACTTTAGAGGGTTTCCATGTCCTTCAATCTCCATCATTAACATTAGAGAGGTTTTAGAAGCTAATGGGGTGGTCCATTATTCCACGCACGAAATTATGGAGAGATCATGGCCATAGCTCCAATATATTTGCTCCTTTCAACTTGGAACCGCCCCTTCAATTTCTTCCCATGATCTTCAATTTCAACCACGCGAGTTCGTCATCACAGTGCTTGTGAGCACGAGCAGGAACAAATGGGTCTCACAAACCCATCATGGTAAACTATCTAACAATATCCGCATTCATCATAATCATGCATAATTTTCATGAAAGGGAAAGCTGATTTAGCTGTTTCTTCAAATATGTACAATTATCATGTGGCTGCCCACAAAAAGATGATTCAATTTCAAATGACAAACATGCTTAGCTTCTGTGCTTGATAGTTGATAAGCTTTTTTGTTGTGTCAATGAGTAAAAAATCAATGGTTTGGAATTACATGAAAGCAAAATTGCTTTGGTACTCCTAATAATGATTAGTTTTATATCCAAAAAAGTAAGACCACAAGAGAAACAAATAGTTTGATTGATATGCATTTAAATATTTTCCAATCATAAATTATATGTGTACGAGGACCAATGTAGAATAATGTATAAGTCCAGTTTTGGGGTAAATTAAAGTATATTATAACGTACAACTGCTAACTGTGAACATATGTATTTTAGGGCAGGCAGTGTTGTATTAATAATGGATCCAACATGGGATTTATTGTACGGGTACAATCACAACGGCATTCCTATGGGAAAAAAAAAATCAAAACAGAGTGTTGGCACAAAATGTTTGGCCCAAAACGCATGGGACAGTCGAAAATGGACCAGGAGAGGTGAGGAAAAATGCCAAGTTAAATGGACCCCAGATTTCGACGAGGGGACGTTGATAACCGTTGCTACAAACGTGGGCACACTAAACACGTGCAACCATTGACTGAGTAAGAGAACCTGCGCTTCCCATGACGTGGCCAAGAAGCGGTTGAAGAACATCATCTCCACCACTACGCATGGAACTTCCGGAGCAAGCAGCAGATCAGGGGGGTAAGACCCACTAACTCGTCCAGCAAGGAAGAAGAAACCGCCAAGTTCCTCTATAAATAGGAGAGTTTAATGCAGAAAAAGGGTTCCCAACTAAACTCTAAAGATCACTAAAAAGCTCTCATGTCCGCATCAAAGAGACTCAACGAGCCTAACGTGATCATGGAGGAGTATGTTGCCGAGCCAGCCGTTTACGATTCCTGCACTTAGATAGTTTCGAATTTGTTGCCATTGTTGCTTTTGTTAGATTTACTATCGATTTTATATGTAAAGCTTTTTAATTAGTGAATTTTATCTTCAAGCACTTTTGATTGTCTTGCGTTTTGCTTTCGAATCTTTATTTCCTTTTATCCTTTGACACACGGTTGTCGAAAAACTCAATTTCACACGCGCTTTGGCAAGACGTTTTCCCAAAAGAACCCTTAATTCGTAAAACTTTTAAACTTTTTCCAGTCGAATTTGGAAGATGTTTGTTTACCAAATATCACGGTAAACACAGAGTTTCAAGAATATTCCTACAAGGCTATACAGCACATGGATATGTTTTGAGAAATATAGTTTTTATAACTTGGTAATAATGATTGTTTAACCCCAACAATTAGTGAAACACAAATGACATACACATTTCATAAAACATAAACCATGTTTTAGGCACCATGTAGATGTCATGTCAGCCCTTCTTTCACTTAATAATAAGTTTAAAATAAAAACATAATTAAAATTATGTAAAACCCAAAAAATTAATTAATTTCTCAAATCTAAACCTTCCATCGGAAGTACATTGCCCCATCCCCTCCCTTCTCCATCTTCTTCCACCCCTCTCACCTGAAACTTATCTATATCCCTTCCCCATCATAACCCTGCCGCCCTACCCCTTAACTTCTTTATCTTATCCCCTCCCTCGGCCACATACTGTCGAAACCCCCAGCCTCATTGACTTAAATTTTTTTCGAGAGAAAGAAATGCATGGATGAGACCGAGAAAGAGGGAAAGAAGGACCATAATGGCCATGGAGGCTGGTAGGTCGAAATAATGTGGCAACAAACTAGGAGCTCACATTGATTGAACGATGGACGCATGGTAGTTGAGACATGATTCTTAAAGGTAAGGAAAAAGTCAAGCTTGACTTGGTTATGAGGCGAGGCCGCGATGGTTACTACATCTCACGGTGTCGCGAGCAAGGGCTCGCAGGGTTTCAATTTGGATTGAGTCTTGGGGTTTTTGTTTATGTGTTGACTGTGGTGGTTGGGTTAATGCGGTTGGTTGGGTTGTTGTCAATGGAACAATGGTATTTTTGTCAATGGTCTCTGCTAGCTTGGAATGGTAGCTCTGTGGAAAGGGGCAGTGGCGGAGGTTATGGTGAAAGTTTGAGTGTTCTAAAGTCATGAGAACAAAGATGTTTGGTCGCGAAGGTTCCGCCCTTGAGAACATAATGGGTGATGGAGGAGATGTTTTTGTTGGTATCTAGTTTTACTTATAGTTTCAGTAATGGGGATGCTTTCTATACTAAGTTTTCTGCAATGGATGATGGTATACGACATGTTTGAGACTTAGGTTTGTTACAAGAGAGTTATGTGTCTGATTGTTTTGAGGTTATCCAAATCCTAACGAATGTCCATGATATTGGCACTCGTTGGTTATGAGATGTGATTCATAGTGTTAGGAGTATATTAGGTTGGAGTTGAACTCTTTCATTATCTCATATCTCTAGAGATCGCAATATGGTTGCAAATGCTTTAGCTGGACAAACGTCTAGAGATGACACTCATCTTTGTGTTTAGAAGTTTCTACTTTCCAATGTTGTTTCTCTTCTTTGTCATGACTTAACTTTGTAGATTTTTTTGTCTTTTGTTTATCCAAGTGTAAAATAAATGGAAAAATTACAATTTGAAGTAACAAAACAAAACAATACACATACTATTAAAAATAAAATTGAAGAGAAATATCTTCTTCTCCGTTCCTATTTAACTGTCCATCTTGATGAAAAAATTTATTCTTATTTAACCGTCCACTTAAACTTTTAAGATAACATCAAACAATTGTTTCCCAATAATACCTTCTTAAAATAAATGATGAGAGATAAAGGGAAACATAAATGATGTAGGAGAATAAATGATAGGAAATAGCAATGAATTAAATTTAAAATGATCAAATTGAAAATAATCTTAATTTTTATAAAATCAACAAAAGTAATTGCATTCGTTATTTTATGTATTTGTTCTCTTCTCAGACAATGGAAACGGAAAGAGTATATAGTATATACTTAACCATCTTAATCCATTTCTGTACAGATTAGTTAGGTCAAAAAGATTTTGTTTTTAAAGTATCAAAATGATCTTTCTCTGAACTAATTGGTTGTTAATAAATTAGTGAACAATTACTTGCCAGGAAAAAAAACAGTGATCAGTTCACTTTAGGATTGTCCCTGTAAGATTCCATCACTTCAAGCTGGGAAAAAATAACCAAAGTGGTATCTTTATTTATACATGCATGAAAACAGCTTTCCCTGCTTCATGTGTTGTTCTTCAAAGCAACAATATCTTAATAAAATCCAATGTGTCATTTATAACACTTTGTGATTGGATTTTCATTAAACTCAACACTTATTTATATAAAAGTCTAACGTGTCAAACTCTTGTTCCTCCATTTATATCTTGAGATAAGGCACATAGAAAACCAAACATACCCTCAAATTTTTTTTTTTGACATAAAACATACCCTCAAATTGATCATAGGATTACCAATAAAATGTTATTCTACAAGCTAAATTTACGTAATGATAAGGACACAAATCACTTGTTTGAAGAGACTCACACATTTTTTTAAATAAGTATACATCCATCAAAAGACCCAAAAAAGATTGATCATAGGATCCCATCTGAAGTTAGGCAGAAGCTTCAGACACTGAGAAAACTTGGAAGTTAGCCTGGCCTTTTAAGCTTCATTAATTGTTATCTTCAAAGCACCAACCATGCATTGGCCGAAGAATAATAGTTAAAATTATAGGAAAACTCATTATAAATGGAGAAAGAATATTAGAGAAGCACTTGTCTAAAGGGCTGACAAGGCAGGGTTTATAAAGAACAATACCTATCTAACAAAAAGTGCTTTATGAAGAATACATATCTTAGGAAAATTGGATCCTGCATCATCCTTTTGGGTTGAACGAAGCCAAAGTTAAACATAATACACATATTTTAATGGGGCATTAGAAGCTTAAGCACATGTTCAAAGGGGATTAGTCTTTTAACACCCAAAAAGACAGAGAGAAAGTAGCAGAGTGTAGTGGAGAAAGAAGGGCTAGCTATATGCTTCTAAAATCAAAGCAAATTTTCTATACACTTTCTGTACTAAAAAGAATATCTAGGCTAGGCCTAGACCTACTAATTAGGCCATTAAGGTCTAAGCACATGTCCAAAGCAAAGCAGTGATTTTCCCAACTAGATCAGAGAGTGATAAGATAAATAACTAAAAAATTCATGAGGATTAATGCAACTCTGTTTGATACTCTGGTTTTAGTCCAATCAAAATTTTGTTCAGGAAATAGAAAAGTAAGGAAGAAATAAACAATACAATAGAACAGTACTTTTTCTCTGGAAACTAACAGAAACATGCAGAAGTATAAGACACTGGCAAAGACAACACAATTTAATGAATCATGTCTAGCTATAGTTATCTATCTATATTATTCTGTTTGCTTTAACTCTCACATAAATGGCACGTGACCAAGTGACACTATACCTTTTGGTCATGGCAGTTTGAGACAAGTCCATGTTTTGAAGCTCCCAAGACGCCGCTCCTCACCACCTTAATTAACCTTAACTAGCTTAAATTGGCCCCAAACACACACCCAATATATCTCTCTCATGATACATCATATTCGAGTTGGGAGCATTCACATTTTAGTAAGGTAGACTCTTCTAATGAGATTTTTTCCATACACAATACTCAATCTTTATACTTTACTTAGAAATCAAACATGTACCATTTAAATCATTCACTGTCTTGGTAGTTCATATATTGTTTAAGTCTAAATGCATAGCTTAATCAAGCATTGGTATTAGCATTGCAGTACAGAAAATAATACATAATAACTCTAGAGATTATTACACTCTCAACTGACATTAAATAAAAGCCAATTTCTCCACTTGGTTGGTGACTTTTTAATATATTCTCATGCTTTCGTACTTTATAATTGTTTACCATAAAAACATCTAGTGAGTGCCGATTAGTTAGAGTCCACCAGAGACAAGGATTAGTAGCATATGCTCAATTTTGATTAGTATTCATGAAATGATCATGCCTTTTCCTAAATCCAAATTACTGGCAAACACATGTTCATGATTCTAATCAATTGGAAAGCTTGCCTAGTAAGCTACTATATTCTTTAACTAATTTTTTCTGTAATGAACCCACCAGTGATACTTACGATTGGGTCGAATCATAACATGATGGAGTTTATGAGCAAGCAAGCGCTAATGGTATTTAGACCAATTATATAAAAATGCAGATATGTGGCCAGAACAACAGCATAAGACAGTGGAAGCATTATTCCTTGCAAGATTGCAAGGGAAACATAAGTTTATGTATTAAAAGTGCATACTTCTTGCCCTTATATTCTCCGAGGATTGTGATAATTGACACAAAAACACCTCACATACACATCAATTATTCTAATTATCTCTCATTTCTTATCATTGTAAGAAAGAAAACTCATTATTAATGATAAGGGAACTTTTTGGGTAGTTTATGGTCTTCGGTAAACTCTTTATCGGTGAAAGTTACCGACAACACTTAAAGTCATAGGTAAATTACAGATAGACAAGGCTGTCAGAAACTTACCGATAGGAAAAGTTACCAGTAAGTTTCGTACTGCTTTGTCATTGGTTAAGTACGAGATATTTGGTTATCGGTAGGAAGCTTGTAACAATTCGTTCTGGACAAGAATTTATCCTTCTGCGAAGAATGAAAATACCCTATTTATAAAACATGCTTGAAATGAAAAACTCACTCTTTTGTTAGTCTATGTAGAAAATAAGATAATTGCAAGTAATGATAAACTTGAGAAGCAGAATCTGAGAAAGAAGTTGGCAGCTCAATTTGAAATGAAAGATCTTAGAAAGTTGAAATATTTCCTAGGTATAGAGGTAACATACTTAAAACAATTCATTTTCATTTCTCAAAAGAAATATGTCATTCATCTTATTAAAGAGACTGACAAATTGGGTTGTAAACCTACTGGAGTGCCTATAGAGAAAAACAACAAGATTGAGAATGATGAGGAGAGTCCAACGGTTAATAAGACCCAATACAAGAGACTTGTGGGAAAGCTCATTTATCTATCTCACACTAGGCCTGACATAGCTTATCATGTTAGTGTTGTCAGTCAATTCATGCATGACCCACAGGAGAGGCACTTACAGGGTGTGCATAGAATCTTGCAGTATCTAAAGGCAAGTCTAGGGAGATGTTTGTTATTCAAGAAAAGTGAGTCGTTATCTATGGAGGTTTGTAGTGATGTAGATTATGTAGGTTTGATTGTTGACAGGAGGTCCACCACTGGATATTGCATGTTCTTAGGTGGAATTTTAGTGACATGAAATAGCAAGAAGTAGAATGTTGTTGTCACATCAAGTGTTGAGGCAGAATTCAAAGCCATGGTTTGAAAATAAAATATGAAGCTCCTATGAGACTTTTCGGTGATAATAAGTCTTCTATTAATATTTCTCACAATCTAGTCCAACGCGATAAGACAAAGCATTTAGAGATAGACTGACATTTCATCAAAGAGAAATTGGATAGTAGTCGTTGTTGGTACATGTTGCCATGCATTTTGTCAAAACAACCGATTGTCGAAGCAGATGTCGTGGCATCTGATTCCGTGAAGCTAGGGCATCAGTCCTCAGCTTGTGTTTCTGTTGTGGGCCCTCTGAAGATTTACTGAAGATATGTTTTTGAGTTACTTGAGGAGCAAGTAGCTATTCCAGAAGGGTTTTAATTGTGGGTTGTTATTTGTTGAAACAATCTTTGTTAAAAGATTGATTTCTATCTTTACTTGTGCAATAAGTAAATCGAATCCTTCAAGATTGCGTTTTGATTTGTTGTTACTGCAATCTGTTACTTCAGCCCATGCTAACCCTAAACCCCATGCTACCACTGCTGAAGTCTATAAAAGGATGAAGAGCTAAAACTTGAAGATCACCGAAGCTAAAAGAGAGAGATCAAGTGTTTTAGGATTTGTGTTTGTCTTTTGTCCTTTGTTAGTTGTGAATCATCTTTGCTCACTGATTCTATAAAGCAAAGAAGGGTTCTGTGTTGTTTGATTGCGTTCAAACTCTGATTGTTCATTGTGTTCACCAATCACTGTGGCAGTGATTGAGAGAAAGTGAGAGGGGCTCTCATACTTAGGTTGAGATTCTAAGTAGAAATACACTGGGTAGATTAGGAAGTGAACTATGAGCTGAGTTGTTCATGAGTGTCTGTAATTCCTGAATCTTGAGATAGTGGATTTCCTTTCTTTGGGTGCAAACCCTCCAGACGTAGGTGAAAGTTTTTCACTGAACTGGGTTAACAATAACTGTGTGCTATTGTTTCTGTTGTTAAGTTCTGTTTTACTGTTAAGCGGTTGTCAAACCTCTTGTCCCAGCATCGTGCAGGACAATCGTATCAGAGGGAACCTGAATTACAATTGGTATCAGAGCAGGCACCCTGTTCTGGTTGGGTGAGCTCTAGGGAGTTTGATTCAAGTTCTCATGGATAACAAGGAGGGATGATCAGTCAATAGGCCACCCATTCTGGATGGTACTAACTATGACTACTGGAAGGTTCGCATGACAGCCCTTCTCAAGTCAATTGACAACAAGACTTGGAAAGCTATTGTCAAGGGTTGGAAGCACCCTACTAAGTCCCAGGTTGAAGGCACCTCTACCACTGTTGTGGAGAAACCTGAAGAGGAATGGACTAGTGTTGAAGATGAAGCTGCTCTTGGAAATTCAAAGGCTCTAAATGCTATCTTTAATGGAGTTGACAAGTATATGTTTAGGCTGATCAGTATGTGTACTGTGGCAAAGGATGCTTGGAAAATTCTGAAAACTGCACATGAAGGAACTACTCGAGTGAGGATGTCAAGGCTTCAGATGCTTACTACTCAATTTGAAAATTTGATGATGACTGAAGAGGAGACTATTTCAGAATTCCACATGCGTGTCTGTTACTTGTCTAATGCTTCTGTAACACCCCGATTTCGGTGGCGTCACTTTAGTAACCGAAAGTAAACTTAATGCGGAAAAACGTGAATATTTTTTTTTTTGATAATAACTAAGACAAGACTGAAATAGATAAAACTCAAAAGCGAAAAACAACAGAACTAATGTACAATATATAATACAGTCCCCGCTGTAAGTAACAACCTCGTCACGAGTAACCTCCAGTGACGGAAAGAAAAGTGTAGCGCCCGAAGGCAATATGTACAGACTGAAAGTAAAGGTGAAGTGTCCGCAACACCATCCCTCAAACTGAGAATGAGCTGGCCCATCGGCCTGAAACAAGACCTCCTATGTCCAACCAACTCTCTGTGATTCCCGTAAAGAAACCACACAAAAAGCTATAGGTGAGAAACTACCCTGTCCCAAAAGAAACAAATGATGTTCAGAGCTAAGACTCTACTCCTACACTAATCCCATCTTGAGGAGCTCACACCAGCACTAAAACCTACATGCTAGCATGATCGTCGTCCGAATTTGAAATCCAGAACGACCTAGTCTATGTACACCATCCGTCCTCCTCTCGCTACCGCGATGCACTCCTGTTCCAGCATCCCAACCCTAGTTCCCCCCGAAGGGTGAACCATCATGAGCTAGCCCGCCAAAGACATCTGACAATGGGCGTTTGTCCGCCAAAGCACACACAGAAGACGCGAGGGTCAACTTCAAAGAATTATATAAATAGTACCACCGATAGATACAGATAAGGAAATAGCCATTTAGGCTTATAGCTAGGGATAACATCCTAGGGTTGCATATTTCACAATGAACATAAACGACAGTAATCACAATTAACATGCCTCAAATAGAATTAACAAGTATCACACACACTCATCAACTAAGTCAGTATACATGTTGCATGAAATGATATGCAGGTTAACTCAGTCAACCAATATGCAATCCGGAACGGATGGACATCAACGGATCAGCCCTAGCACCAGCCACGGTGGGACCATTTCGGCCCGCGTGCCTCTTATTCCAACGACAGCGGTAGTCAGATCAGCCGTAACCCGTAGGTCTGCCATTTCGGTCTGCTACAAGAGACGTCTACAGACGCTCTTACACGGAAATCCGGGTCTTATGACCATTTTGGAATCCGACGAGGTCCAGAGTACGTCCTGTGTTAATACCTCATTAATGTTGCATGAATGCAGGATAATTAGACAAACAACGTCTCCGAATCTCACTCGACACGTCGCCACGTGTTCTAGGTAAATTAAAGTCTCTAAAAGCTTACCCTAAGGTAAAGTCGATTCTGCGACAAAAGACACTTCTCAACAACAACACATAACCCACGATGATCTCCAAATCATCCGACTCATCTCAATCCGATGGTCGCAACTGCTCAACGAACACAGAGTATCCACATACTCGGAAACTAACGGTTTCCCGGACTTATCCCCAGGATAGCCCAACAACATATAGCTGCTCCAACAGCACAAGAGCATCAACATACTCAACACAGCTGCTCCAACAGCACAAGAACATCGACCTACTCAACACTTCTCAACTTCCTCAACGATTGGATCCGACGACACTTCTCGTTTTCCAAAAACTAAGATTTGCATCCAAAGCTTCCTTTCGAGTTTATTATCTTTATTTAAAGATTTAGAGGTTGTTTAATGTCTTATGAGTTTTCTTTTCAAAATAATAACCTTTTTAGTCTTATCGCAAATCCTATAAGTTCTCGGGATCTCCTAATCCCCAAATGACTCCAGAGAATGTCTCGATCCATAAACATCCTAACAAGGCCCGAATCTCATTCGTCCTATCAAACTTTCTCAAAACTCTCAAAATAAAATCGGCATGAACCTGCCCGCAATCCTCACTAATCAGAATCTCAGATCTCATTGCAAAAGCATAAATACTCAGCACAACCAATCAACATGTCATATATCAACATATTAAGCAATAATCACATAGCACTTAGCATATAAGGCATGCACCACACATCCTAGATTACCCACATAGCACATAGCATGTAAGTCAATCTCAAAAACATTCAGTAGATGAATCATCTACATTGTCAGCCGAAGCCTCAGAAAACATTTTCCAATCACACACAATCCAGTGCATAAACAGTAAACAATGTCGAAAACATCGACCCTAAGTATTAACTAGAGATTCAGTGAGAAGCCCTCACCTGTAGATTCTCCAGGACGATCTCCTAACACTTGTTCACAATCAAAGGCTTGCTCCTCTGGGAATTCCTCAAAATCACCTTTAGAGCAAAACCACAGAAATACTATCAGAATCTATCGAAAACTAAGTTATCGATACTTACTAAGGTTACTCGAAGTAATCTATACTCTAAGGTACGATAATCTAGCGCGAAAGACAAGTTTTCGGAAAAGGAAATTTTCCTCCTCCTCCCCTATAGGGCTCGGCCACTTTTGGTAATTGTGGGGCTCGATTTTTCTTCGATCAAATTTGGTTCCTATGCTATCATTAGCCGTAACTAAGGGTATTCTGAACTCGGAAAAATTATCGGATCAAAAACTGTCGCAGGGGTATTTTGGTCATGATTTTTAACTTAGGATTTTCAAAACTGAAATCCCAAAAACCAAATTTTGCAGGGACGTCACCAACGGCGTTTATGACAACTAATCCTACTAGCACTAAGCTAAGGCGATAGTTTTCAGCCTAAAGGTTGAAGCTTTACTCCAAAAACTCCAAAAATGGGTATTTTAGGCTAAAATTGATTCCGGCGGAATTCCGGCTACATAACGGAAAATCTAATCCGGCAGAAGTGATCTTGGGCATATAAGGAAGAGGTTTAGAATCAGAAATGAAAGATTCAGGATAGTTTTGCAAAAACCCATAAACTATCAGCTCAGAAAAGCCTACAGAAAAGCTATGGAAAAAGCGATCAGAGGTAAGGATTAGCGACTATACCTCGAAGCCTTGAAGTAGCAACTGATTGATCGACGATCAAGCAAACGATGAAGAAAAACTCTTCTTCCTTCTTCCTTGTTCTTGGCCGCGGTTTTGGGAGAGAAAATGGAGGAGAATTTGTGTTTTTCTTCCTTTCTTTGCTATATATGGAAAAGGTCTGATTTTTCCGGCGTCATTCTCCGTGAATTCTAAGATATGTTTTGGCAAAAGAATTCCAAAACTAAAAAGATGTCTCCTTGTATTTTTGGCAACTAATGCATAGTCGGTGTAAAACTATTTTACCCGATAAGTTGCTTTTTGCATCGAATGTCGGAATGGAAAACTTCCTTCTGAAGAAAGATTGAAATCATCAAGAGAAATGGGTGTACGCGTGTAGAATCTTCATTTGAAGCTCTGAATAGAAAAGGTCTTCATTGTCGGTTGATTCTAGGGTTTTGAAATACCATGGATTCGGTTTCGGCAAACTTCCGATGATTGGAATCGGACGTTCGTAGATCCTAGAGTTTCGCCTCGAAACGATTTTGATATATGGAAAAAGAGAAGTTCTAACATTTCTCTGAAGATTTTTGGACTAAAATCCTACAGTGTTCCAAGGGTGGAACATAGTGTTATTTCCTAAGATTCTTGTCCTAGGTTTTTAAAGCGAATATTAGTCGTGCTATAACTTAAATCGACTTCGATACAATCCTCAGACTTTTCCTGAACTTTCTCCTTCACATATTTATTTCATTTGGTAAACTCTAGTTCAGGTTTCCCTTCACGATACATCAACCCTAATCGTGAATAGGATTCTATTTACTTGACACAAGCTTAAAAACTTGGGCCTTACATTACTACCCTCCAAAAAGAAAGTTTCGACCTCGAAACTTAAGGGTCAGTAAAAAGTTCCGGATATTATTCCTTGATCTTTTCCTCTAAATCCCATATAGTACCATGAAATCAATCTTCTACTTAGTCACCATTCCAATTAAATCTCGACTTGAGCCTTAATACCTAGCACATCACGAGACTCATTCCCTAGAAGATCAACTCATAACCATACCCCAAGGGACTTAACTAGTCATTTTATCATTCGATCCTTCAACCTTCCGAGATTTAACCGTTATCGTAACCGCTAACGCCACTAAATTTCTTATGCGTACATGAATCTCAGCTCACTAGGTCAACCTTAGCCCTAGGATCCTCATTCAACTTAGTAGAATTCATTGGTTAACTCTAGTATACCTCATCAGAATCCATAACAAGGTTCCATTCACTCTTAGACTCTATGAAACTTGCCCAAATATAACGACTTCAAGTATTCATCTTAATACTAGCACTTTCCTTTCTGTATCTCAATCACCATCTCGTCAATCAACTTCTTAATCCCTCAATCAAGTTCTGACAAACTTCGGGTCCTACACACCTTAGACAGAAATCCATAGATTTAAAACGTAAACCTTCACCAAGTTTGGTCCTCTAATGGCCCTTAACCCTTCAATACTTCTTAAGTGAATATCCATTTCTTAAAACTATAACTCCTTCGCTTACACAAACGACCTGATAAGTGTCGTCATGCTCTCACACTCATAACTTGATCCTGATATCCATAGTCATAACTTGTTATGCTAACATCCTTCAAATCTTATCACATGGTTCATTATGTCCGCAATCTCATAATCAACATCAATCGATTACCAACTTATAACCAACCTTAAAACTCTACACAACTCAGAATTTCTTTACTTCAAGATCTCTCTTATACTATACCTCAATGGTCTTAATCCGCAACTCATCTTCAGATCTCCAATCTCCTACTCGTACGTGATTCTCAACTCTCAAGGTAAATCTTAACCCTAAGATTCCAATCCAACTTAGTAAATCTCACTTAGTAATCTGAGCATATTTTCTTTGAAATCCATATCAACAACCTCAAGGATTCAACTTATGCTAAAACTTTCTTTTTCTAACTTAATCATTGATTCGACACTTAGTCACTCCAGCAAACTCCTGACAATTCTCTAAGTCTTACACATTCAAGTTAAACTTCCTGGCTTAAAATCTAAACTTTTATCTAGTTTGCATCGGTAATGTCCTTTGACCCTTCAACACTTTTCAAGTGAAAATTCATCTCTTAAGACTATAATGTCTCCACAAATTAATCATGCACTTAGCAAAACTTATTCCTCGAACTCGACTACAACAATCTAGTTCAAAGTTAATTCTTCTCAATCTTGCTACTATCAAGCTATCATCTATAACCTGATTAAATCCAACCTATTTGGTCTCTAACAATTCCACTCAGTAATCACATAACCTATGACTTCATAACTTCCGAGAAAATACCTAATATTTTTCCAACATTAAATCTCTTGACTTAGTCTACCTCTACTTGGAGTAATCACACGAACCAACCAATTAATGTCTATACGACAATCATCAACTTCCAAAGGTTCAAATCTTAATCTTGTACAATCAAGTGCTTAATACAAACTTTCCTCCCAAATTCAACTAATCTTCGATCAAATCAAGTTAATCTTACCAATCCTTCTATCAAAGTCCATAGCCAGCTGTGATTCCGAATATCACCCCCTCAATATTAAGTTGATCAGGCCTAATACATCGAAGGTGGAAATCTAGAAAAACCTACTGGAACAGTCAATGAGTTCCTATCATCCAATAATCACAAATACCCTGACATCACATCCTCAATGATTCCGCTACGGAACTGCACGCCCTCAACATCATACGTATACTATCCATAAGAAATCTCTATGAGATTCATTCTTCAGCTTCTAGCTTCCTTTTAAACGCATCGGTAGAAGGCTACTTTCTAGGCTTAGCGTGTCATTCTAAACCTCGTATAACTTCTATAGTTAAAATACTAGCAACGGTCAAATACAGTCTTAATAGGCGTAATAACTATAAGGTCAAAGCTCAAACAATATAAGTAAGATAGGTGCGTTGCATGCGCTACGAGAGTAATGGAATATATTATACTGAAATGAGAAAGAATGGTTAGGAGGTTACCATCGTTCTTGCGCCCTTCTGTGACAAACCCCTCAGCTCTCTCACCGTCCATGGTGTAAATTCTTGCTTTAGCCGCAGAACGCTTACCACGAGCAGTGTTGACAGTTGGTTCAGCCTTGGGTGCTCTGCACCGACCGGCAGTATGCCCCATTTTGTTACAATTATAGCATTTGGGCCTCGTGTCGGAACAAGCATTAGCATAGTGCCCCGGCTTCCCACATCTGAAACATGACACTTGTTTCCTTGCCCCTCTAGCTATGGCAGGAAACTTGCCCTTCATCTTGTTGTCAGACGATCCCGCCTGAAACGTCCTACAGTTCACGGCCAAATGTCCACGTTGTTTGCACCTGCAGCATTTTGGTCCCGTCATTGAGCACTGAAAGGCGTAGTGTCCCAGCTTTCCACAACGGAAACATGACACAGCCTCCTGGCCAATAGTCGCGGTGGTCGACTTGCATGATCCTGGAATAGGGTCTCTCCCCTCAGGATGCTGGTATGGCTTCCACGGTCGGTACTCCTGAGAACCTGATCTCACTGGTCCCCCAGTTCCAACTCGGTCCAACCCATTAGGATGGTACTTGGACACCTCGTTTAGCAGTTGAGGTTGCCTACGTGCAGCCTCCTCCGCGTGTCTGTAAGCGTCCTCAGTAGCCTGGTTCATCATTGCTTCAATCATTGTAGCTATTGCCTTTGCCATTCGATCAGGGCTTACCATCCTATGCTTAGTCAAACAAACAGTTAGTACTCATCACAAGATAGTCTCTGGCATAACTATACAATATGAGTAAGCAATAACTTCAATCAATTTCAAGCGAAAAATCGCTTGCAGACAATCAATTTTCACTCTTTGCAGAGTCACACAACCTAGCACAGAAGACCTATTCCCCAACAACTCCCGAAAGACTCGACCGTGCTCTGATACCACAATGTAACACCCCGATTTCGGTGGCGTCACTTTAGTAACCGAAAGTAAACTTAATGCGGAAAAACGTGAATATATTTTTTTTTTTGATAATAACTAAGACAAGACTGAAATAGATAAAACCCAAAAGCGAAAAACAACAGAACTAATGTACAATATATAATACAGTCCCCGCTGTAAGTAACAACCTCGTCACGAGTAACCTCCAGTGACGGAAAGAAAAGTGTAGCGCCCGAAGGCAATATGTACAGAATGAAAGTAAAGGTGAAGTGTCCGCAACACCATCCCTCAAACTGAGAATGAGCTGGCCCATCGGCCTGAAACAAGACCTCCTATGTCCAACCAACTCTCTGTGATTCCCGTAAAGAAACCACACAAAAAGCTATAGGTGAGAAACTACCCTGTCCCAAAAGAAACAAATGATGTTCAGAGCTAAGACTCTACTCCTACACTAATCCCATCTTGAGGAGCTCACACCAGCACTAAAACCTACATGCTAGCATGATCGTCGTCCGAATTTGAAATCCAGAACGACCTAGTCTATGTACACCATCCGTCCTCCTCTCGCTACCGCGATGCACTCCTGTTCCAGCATCCCAACCCTAGTTCCCCCCGAAGGGTGAACCATCATGAGCTAGCCCGCCAAAGACATCTGACAATGGGCGTTTGTCCGCCAAAGCACACACAGAAGACGCGAGGGTCAACTTCAAAGAATTATATAAATAGTACCACCGATAGATACAGATAAGGAAATAGCCATTTAGGCTTATAGCTAGGGATAACATCCTAGGGTTGCATATTTCACAATGAACATAAACGACAGTAATCACAATTAACATGCCTCAAATAGAATTAACAAGTATCACACACACTCATCAACTAAGTCAGTATGCATGTTGCATGAAATGATATGCAGGTTAACCCAGTCAACCAATATGCAATCCGAAACGGATGGACATCAACGGATCAGCCCTAGCACCAGCCACGGTGGGACCATTTCGGCCCGCGTGCCTCTTATTCCAACGACAGCGGTAGTCAGATCAGCCGTAACCCGTAGGTCTGCCATTTCGGTCTGCTACAAGAGACGTCTACAGACGCTCTTACACGGAAATCCGGGTCTTATGACCATTTTGGAATCCGACGAGGTCCAGAGTACGTCCTGTGTTAATACCTCATTAATGTTGCATGAATGCAGGATGATTATACAAACAACGTCTCCGAATCTCACTCGACACGTCGCCACGTGTTCTAGGTAAATTAAAGTCTCTAAAAGCTTACCCTAAGATAAAGTCGATTCTGCGACAAAAGACACTTCTCAACAACAACACATAACCCACGATGATCTCCAAATCATCCGACTCATCTCAATCCGATGGTCGCAACTGCTCAACGAGCACAGAGTATCCACATACTCGGAAACTAACGGTTTCCCGGACTTATCCCCAGGATAGCCCAACAACATATAGCTGCTCCAACAGCACAAGAGCATCAACATACTCAACACAGCTGCTCCAACAGCACAAGAACATCGACCTACTCAACACTTCTCAACTTCCTCAACGATTGGATCCGACGACACTTCTCGTTTTCCAAAAACTAAGATTTGCATCCAAAGCTTCCTTTCGAGTTTATTATCTTTATTTAAAGATTTAGAGGTTGTTTAATGTCTTATGAGTTTTCTTTTCAAAATAATAACCTTTTTAGTCTTATCGCAAATCCTATAAGTTCTCGGGATCTCCTAATCCCCAAATGACTCCAGAGAATGTCTCGATCCATAAACATCCTAACAAGGCCCGAATCTCATTCGTCCTATCAAACTTTCTAAAAACTCTCAAAATAAAATCGGCATGACCTGCCCGCAATCCTCACTAATCAGAATCTCAGATCTCATTGCAAAAGCATAAATACTCAGCACAACCAATCAACATGTCATATATCAACATATTAAGCAATAATCACATAGCACTTAGCATATAAGGCATGCACCACACATCCTAGATTACCCACATAGCACATAGCATGTAAGTCAATCTCAAAAACATTCAGTAGATGAATCATCTACATTGTCAGCCGAAGCCTCAGAAAACATTTTCCAATCACACACAATCCAGTGCATAAACAGTAAACAATGTCGAAAACATCGACCCTAAGTATTAACTAGAGATTCAGTGAGAAGCCCTCACCTGTAGATTCTCCAGGACGATCTCCTAACACTTGTTCACAATCAAAGGCTTGCTCCTCTGGGAATTCCTCAAAATCACCTTTAGAGCAAAACCACAGAAATACTATCAGAATCTATCGAAAACTAAGCTATCGATACTTACTAAGGTTACTCGAAGTAATCTATACTCTAAGGTACGATAATCTAGCTCGAAAGACAAGTTTTCGGAAAAGGAAATTTTCCTCCTCCTCCCCTATAGGGCTCGGCCACTTTTGGTAATTGTGGGGCTCGATTTTTCTTCGATCAAACTTGGTTCCTATGCTATCATTAGCCGTAACTAAGGGTATTCTGAACTCGGAAAAATTATCGGATCAAAAACTGTCGCAGGGGTATTTTGGTCATGATTTTTAACTTAGGATTTTCAAAACTGAAATCCCAAAAACCAAATTTTGCAGGGACGTCACCAACGGCGTTTATGACAACTAATCCTACTAGCACTAAGCTAAGGCGATAGTTTTCAGCCTAAAGGTTGAAGCTTTACTCCAAAAACTCCAAAAATGGGTATTTTAGGCTAAAATTGATTCCGGCGGAATTCCGGCTACATAACGGAAAATCTAATCCGGCAGAAGTGATCTTGGGCATATAAGGAAGAGGTTTAGAATCAGAAATGAAAGATTCATGATAGTTTTGCAAAAACCCATAAACTATCAGCTCAGAAAAGCCTACAGAAAAGCTATGGAAAAAGCGATCAGAGGTTAGGATTAGCGACTATACCTCGAAGCCTTGAAGTAGCAACTGATTGATCGACGATCAAGCAAACGATGAAGAAAAACTCTTCTTCCTTCTTCCTTGTTCTTGGCCGCGGTTTTGGGAGAGAAAATGGAGGAGAATTTGTGTTTTTCTTCCTTTCTTTGCTATATATAAAGGTTGGAAATTCGCGGGAAAATGAAAGTTTCGCGAATCTGATTTTTCCGGCGTCATTCTCCGTGAATTCTAAGATATGTTTTGGCAAAAGAATTCCAAAACTAAAAAGATGTCTCCTTGTATTTTTGGCAACTAATGCATAGTCAGTGTAAAACTATTTTACCCGATAAGTTGCTTTTTGCATCGAATGTCGGAATGGAAAACTTCCTTCTGAAGAAAGATTGAAATCATCAAGAGAAATGGGTGTACGCGTGTAGAATCTTCATTTGAAGCTCTGAATAGAAAAAGTCTTCATTGTCGGTTGATTCTAGGGTTTTGAAATACCAGGGATTCGGTTTCGGCAAACTTCCGATGATTGGAATCGGACGTTCGTAGATCCTAGAGTTTCGCCTCGAAACGATTTTGATATATGGAAAAAGAGAAGTTCTAACATTTCTCTGAAGATTTTTGGACTAAAATCCTACAGTGTTCCAAGGGTGGAACATAGTGTTATTTCCTAAGATTCTTGTCCTAGGTTTTTAAAGCGAATATTAGTCGTGCTATAACTTAAATCGACTTCGATACAATCCTCAGACTTTTCCTGAACTTTCTCCTTCACATATTTATTTCATTTGGTAAACTCTAGTTCAGGTTTCCCTTCACGATACATCAACCCTAATCGTGAATAGGATTCTATTTACTTGACACAAGCTTAAAAACTTGGGCCTTACAGCTTCATTTGCTTTGGGAGAACCTATGTCAGATGAGAAGCTTGTAAGGAAGATCTTGAGATCTCTTCCTCAGAAGTTTGCTATGAAAGTCGCTGCAATTGAGGAGGCTCAAGACATTGAGAACATGAAGGTTGATGAACTTATTGGCTCTTTGCAGACATTTGAGTTGAAACTGAGTGGAAAATATGAGAAGAAGAATAAGAGTATTGCTTTTGTGTCTAACACTGATGAAGGTGATGATGAAGACTGTGAGGGTGAAAACCTTTCTGAAGTTCATGCTAGCAAAAAAGTTCAACAGAGCTTTGAGGAAGATTGACAAAAGAACCAGGCCCAATGTCCAGGACATGAAGTTCGACAACAAACCCAAGTTTTCAAATTCACAGAGGAAGACCAAGGAAGAAGAAAGACCTGTTCAGAACAAAGGAGTGCAATGTCATGAATGTGAAGGATATGGTCACATCAGGTTTGAATGTGCCACTTATCTAAAGAAGCAAAAGAAATGTATGATGGTAACTTGGTCAGATGAAGACACTGAAGATGAGGAGGAGATATCTGCAAACAAAGTCAATGCTTTCTCTGGAACTATCTGTGAGTCTGAGACAAGTGATGAGGACATCTCTGATGAGGAATTGACTGAAACTTACAAGCTGCTACACAACAAGTGGGAAGAAGCATGCAAACTTGTAAGAGAAAAGCAAAGTGAGATGAACAACTTATTTCTCAGAATGAAAGGTTGAAAGAGCTCAGCACTAAGCTGAAGGAAGATCTGGAGGAATGACAAAGTAAGTTTAATAATGCTGATGTTATGAAAAAGGCTAACCTAATGTTGATTAATGCAGGACTTCAAGAGGAAGTGACAACTCTGACAAGAAAACTTGAAGCCACTCATAAATCTGTTAGAATGTTAAACAATGGTTCTGATATGCTTGATGAAATTCTGAAAGAAACTAGCAAGCAAGGAGGGAGTTTGAAGGGAATTGGCTTTGACTATAGAACAGCAAACAAAGAAAATCAGAAAGGTTCAAAGAAATTTGTGTCTGCTGCAAAACAAACTGAATTCAAGAAGTCCAGAAATTATCAGTTGCCAGATCCATTGCCTCGACATGTACCTCAGCATGTGAAACCCCAGCTTAAGCTTGACAAAACTGTACCTTGGAAGTGTCACTACTGTGGTAAGAATGGTCATATAAAGCCCTACTGTTACATGTTATATGGTTATCCTCAGATGCACGATAAAAAGCCTATTCAAATGAGGAAGCAATGGAAGCCCAAGGGTGAAGTCAGATGTCAGGTAGCCGACACGTCTTTCAGAGCATCATCAAAGGAAGATTGGTATTTTGATAGTGGCTGTTCAAAGCACATGACAGGAAACAAGAGCTTCTTGCAAGACATCAGAAGTCACTCCACCAACTATGTTACTTTTGGAGATGGAGCTAAAGGAAAGATCAAGGGAGTAGGAAAGCTTGTTAGCATAAAATCTCCTAACTTGAACAATGTGTTACTTGTAAATGGTTTAACTGCCAACCTAATCAGCATAAGTCAACTGTGTGATCAAGGGTATGATGTGAAGTTCAATAAGATAGAATGTGTTGTGACCACTGATGATGAGAAAGTTGTGATGAGAGGAGTCAGATCAAAAGACAACTGTTATATGTGGACATCAGAAGAAAAGGCTCATGTTTCTAGATGTTTGTTAACTAAAGAAGATGAGGTGAATGTATGGCATCAAAGACTAGGACATATCAACTACAGGAGCATGCAAAAGATTATTGCTGATGAAGCAATAAAGGGATTGCCCAATTTAAGCTTGGGAGAAGGAAAGTTATGTGGAGAATGTCAGATTGGTAAGCAAACCAAGGTGCTACACAAGATGCTCCAGCATCAGACCACGACAAAGGTTCTGGAATTGCTTCACATGGATCTCATGGGTCCCATGCAGGTTGAAAGCTTAGGAAAAAAAAGGTATGTGTTTGTCTGTGTAGATGATTTTTCAAGGTATACATGGGTTGAATTTATGAGAGAAAAATCAGAGACTTTTGAAATATTCAAGAATCTATGTTTGAGACTTCAGAATGAGAAGGACTGTGTGATTGTAAGAATCAGAAGTGATCATGGAAGGGAGTTTGAGAATTCAAAATTCTTGGAATTCTGTGGAACAGAAGGTATTAGCCATGAATTTTCTGCCCCCATCACTCCACAGCAAAATGGAATTGTTGAAAGAAAAAATAGAACTCTCCAGGAATCAGCTAGAGTAATGTTACATGTTAAGAAGATTCCACACCAGTTCTGGGCTGAAGCTATGAATACTGCCTGTTACATACATAACAGAGTCACCATCAGGGCAGGGACATCCTCTACACAGTATGAGCTATGGAAAGGTAGAAAGTCGTCTGTAAAATACTTTCACATATTTGGAAGTAAATGTTATATCCTTACAGATCGTGATCCTAAGAGGAAGCTTGATCCTATAAGTGATGAAGGAATTTTCATGGGGTATTCTATGAACAGCAAAACTTATAGAGTTTTTAACTCTCGCACAAGGACCATGATGGAATCTGTGAATGTGACTGTGGATGATGAACCAAGCAAGAAGAAAGAAGCAAATTTGAATGAAGATGATGATGGTGCAGATGTTCCAGCCGATGCTCCAACAACCGCCCCCGACAATGATTCAAAGACAAGTGTTGATGAAAAAGAGGACAAAGATATCCCATCAAATAAAGCTCCATCAATTAGGGTTCAGAAGAATCACCCTCAAGAAAACATCATTGGTAATCTTCAAGAAGGGGTGACTACCAGATCTAGAAGTCTTATTGCTCATGGTTGTTTCATCTCTAAGATAGAACCCAAGAATGTCAATGAAGCTCTCACTGATGAATACTGGATAAATGCTATGCAAGAGGAGCTTGAGCAGTTCAGGAGAAATGAAGCATGGGAGTTAGTGCCTAGACCTGAAGAAGTAAACATCATTGGCACTAAGTGGATCTTCAAGAACAAATCAGTTGAAACTGGAACAGTCACAAGGAATAAAGCAAGGCTAGTTGCTCAAGGATATACTCAGATAGAAGGAGTTGATTTTGATGAAACCTTTGCTCCAGTAGCTAGATTGGAATCTATAAGACTCTTGTTAGGTGTTGCTTGTCTCTTGAAGTTCAGACTTTATCAGATGGATGTGAAGAGTGCTTTTCTGAATGGCTATTTGAGTGAAGAAGTTTATGTTGAACAACCTAAAGGATTTACAGATCCATATCATCCAGATCATGTGTACAAGTTGAGGAAAGCCTTGTATGGCTTGAAGCAAGCACCTAGGGCTTGGTATGAAAGGTTAACTGAATTCCTTGTAAGCAATGGTTACAGTAAGGGTGGAATTGATAAAACTCTGTTTGTGAAGAATGACAAAGGTAAGCTCATGATAGCACGGATTTATGTGGATGACATTGTTTTTGGAGGAATGTCGAACTCAATGGTGGAGCATTTCGTCCGACAAATGAAATCTGAATTTGAGATGAGCTTAGTTGGTGAATTGAATTATTTTCTAGGGCTACAAGTCAAGCAAATGGAGGATTCTATGTTCATATCACAGAGTCATTATGCTAAAGGCTTAGTCAAAAATTTTGGTCTTGAAAAGGCTGGTCACAAGAGAACTCCTGCTGCTACACACATCAAACTGTCCAAGGA
This sequence comes from Lotus japonicus, assembly GCF_012489685.1. NCBI lineage: Eukaryota > Viridiplantae > Streptophyta > Magnoliopsida > Fabales > Fabaceae > Lotus > Lotus japonicus. The sequence continues at coordinate 14,747,760 of NC_080041.1, read as the reverse complement.
TGAGCAAGGAGAAGATGTTGATCAAAGTCTCTATAGAAGCATGATTGGAAGCTTGTTGTATCTTACTGCTAGCAGACCAGATATCACCTTTGCAGTTGGTGTATGTGCAAGATGCCAAGCAGCTCCTAAGGCTAGTCATCTGCTACAGTATCAAGTACATCAATGACACAAGTGACTATGGTATTCTCTATACTCATGATACAAATTCTTCTTTAGCTGGATTCTGTGATGCAGATTGGGCAAGAAGTGCAGATGATAGAAAAAGCACATCTGGTGGATGTTTCTTCCTAGGGAATAATTTGATTTCACGGTTTAGCAAGAAGCAGAATTGTGTCTCATTGTCTACAGCTGAAGCAGAATATATTGCAGCAGGAAGTAGTTGTACACAACTCATGTGGATGAAGCAAATGTTGAAGGAGTATGATGTTGAACAGGATGTCATGACATTGTACCGCGACAATCTCAGTGCAATTAATATTTCTGAGAATCCCATACAACATAGCAAGACCAAGCATATTGACATTAGACATCATTTTATTAGAGACTTGGTGGAGGATAAAATTGTCAATTTGGAGCATGTTACAACTGACAAGCAATTGGCTAATATTTTCACAAAACCCCTTGATGCAATCACTTTTGAAAAATTAAGAGGAAGTCTAGGGATTTGTCTTTTTGATGCATAGCAATTAGTGTGCCCCAGTGTGTTAACGGCTAGTTTATTCCTGGTCATCATTAACTACCGTTGTGACATCAGCAGAGAAAAGGTTGCCTTATGGTTCACTCATCCTATAACTACCTCCAACGGGAAAATTGTGTTCTCTCAACCGCTTGTACATCTATCTTTTTCAAGACTCATCATCTCTCATTTGCAATTCTTTTTCATTGTTCTGTACTCTGTTTGTGCTTGCTCTCGATTCATCATGTCTCAAAGTTCTGGAAAGAAGGAATCTGTCAAGGCCAAGATTGAAAGAACTGCTAAAGGAGTCAAGTGTATGGATTTGAAGAGTGGTTCTTCTCTACCATCTTCTGTGTCCGAGAAAGCTCCCAAGAAGATGAGATCAAGAAACCCAACTTGTAAGGTCTACAAATCACAGGTCAAGAACAGCGAACCCACGAATGTTCCTATCCTTGAAGAAGTTCCTGACGAAGAGGAAATCAATGATGAAGATTCTCCTGTGAAATCACCCCATGATGTTGTGCCCGATGTTGAGACATCTAGGTCTAAGGAAAGTTCTGCTCAAGAAAATCCTAGAAAAGATTCCACTTCTCATGAAGATTCAGGCGATGCTACCCAGCCTGATATCTCTGTTTCATCATCTTCAAAGGATGCTGATCCAAAGAATGGTAACTCTGAGGATACCAATTCTGCAGAGCCAATCCAGACTCCAGCCCCTGTTCAGGACATCTCTGATGATGATTCTGATGATATTCCTCTGACTGAGTCCTTTGCTGATAGTGTTGCTGCGAGGATGAAGAAGAAAACAAGGGTTTCTTCTTCTGAAGTCACTCCTACTCCACCAAAGAGATCCAAGTCTTCACCTATCACTTACAAATCTAGACAGGCTAGTGTGAAGGGAAAAGGAAAGCAGAAGGAAGAAAAGACTCCCAATGAGAAGAAAAAGAGGAAGATTCGAGTTGAAGTTGAAGACTCTGAGTCAGATGTTGAAGTTGATGTCCAGGACAGTCGACCCTCTGAGAAAAGGAAATTTTCTGAAGTGGAAGTTTGTCTGCAAGAGGAGAATGGCCAAGGAAAGGGAAGTTGGTTCTGATGTTCTTGAATGCAGAGATGTTATTGCACTTATTGAGAAAGCGAGTCTGATGAAGACTATTCAGCATGTTGGAAGGTGCTATGAGAAGCTTGTGAGAGAGTTCTTGGTGAATCTCTCTGTTGATGTTGGACTTCCTGATAGTGATGAATTCAGGACAGATTTTGTGCGGGCTGAATGTGTGATGTTCTCACCAGCTGTGATCAATCAAGCACTTGGAAGAAGTGCTATTGAATTTGTTGATGAAGAAGTGTCCATGGATGATGTTGCCAAGGAACTTACTGCAGGTCATGTAAAGAAGTGGCCGAGCAAGAAGTTGTTGTCCACTGGCAATCTGAGTGTGAAGTATGCAATCCTTAACAGGATTGGTGCTGTGAATTGGGTTCCTACTCAGCATACCTCTGGTGTTTCTGCAACGCTTGCCAAATTGATCTATAGGATAGAAAAGTCTATTGCTTTTGATTTTGGAACTTTTGTGTTTGAGCAGACATTGAAGCATGCTGATACTTGTGCTGTGAAGCTGCCTGTTTCATTTCCTTCACTTCTTACTGAGATCATTCTAAAGCAGCATCATCAGATACTCAGGGTTGATGATGTGGCTGTGTCTCGTAGAGTTCCAATCACCTTAGATCAACGCTTGTTTATGGAACCACATGTCCTAGACATTGCCTTGCCAACCAGCAGGACACCTGCCCCTCCTGTGACTGAATCTGGCACTCAGGCCATAATTGCTGAACTATAGGAAGTCTCCAAGGCTTGCAGGGGACAATCAGGGTGAGCACTGCCAGGAAGCTCAAGGTTGATGCTTTGCTACTCAAGCTGCAGGAAGAAGAACGCCAAGGTGGTGAGCAAAGTGCTACAGCTGCTCAAGATGTGAGCAATGAAGAGGAGGAAGGATCTGATGAGAGTGAAGAGAAGAGTGCAGAAGGATCAGGCGAGGAGTCTAGTTCTGAAGACTAGATGGTTATGATTTATTGTTAATCTCTTTTGTTTTTGGATGGCTTTGTGCACCCTTTGCAAATTTGTGCTAAAAAGGGGGAGTAGTTTGAAGTTTGAAGATTCTGTCTGCTATCTGCTATGGTATGTAAAGATTCTGTCTGCTATGGTCTGTAATATTTTGTGCTACTGTTGCTGTTAAGACCTACTCTCAAGTTGCTTCTGTGAAGACTTTGTGTGTTGTGCTAGTGTTAGCTTTGGTCTGGTTTAATTTGAAGACAAGTTCAAGACAATGGCTATGTTTGTTTCAAGTTGCATCTTTTAGTTATATGTGGTTAGCTTATATGCAAGTAACTTCTTATAGTGTTTTCTGGTTTGTTGAAGTTCAAGCTGATCAACTGTGAAGTCATCATCTGCTAAGGGTTGATAGTTCTTCTGCGTGTGCATTTTTGCTGCTAAGTGTTTTGTTCCAACTATGCTAAGTTGTTGGTATGGATGCATCTTTTGAGGGGGAGCTATGCTTAAGGGGGAGAATTGACTCTCTATCTTGACCCTCTCTGGTTGTGAGTTGTTTTAGACAAAATTTGACAAAGGGGGAGATTGTTGGTACATGTTGTCATGCATTTTGTCAAAACAACCGATTGTCGAAGCAGATGTCGTGGCATCTGATTCCGTGAAGCTAGGGCATCGGTCCTCAGCTTGTGTTTCTGTTGTGGGCCCTCTGAAGATTTACTGAAGATATGTTTTTGAGTTACTTGAGGAGCAAGTAGCTATTCCAGAAGGGTTTTAATTGTGGGTTGTTATTTGTTGAAACAATCTTTGCTAAAAGATTGATTTCTATCTTTACTTGTGCAATAAGTAAATCGAATCCTTCAAGATTGCGTTTTGATTTGTTGTTACTGCAATCTGTTACTTCAGCCCATGCTAACCCTAAAGCTCATGCTACCGCTGCTGAAGTCTATAAAATGATGAAGACCTAAAACTTGAAGATCGCCGAAGCTAAAAGAGAGAGATCAAGTGTTTTAGGATTTGTGTTTGTCTTTTGTCCTTTGTTAGTTGTGAATCCTCTTTGCTCACTAATTCTATAAAGCAAAGAAGGGTTTTGTGTTGTTTGATTGCGTTCAAACTCTGATTGTTCATTGTGTTCACCAATCACTGTGGCAGTGATTGAGAGAAAGTGAGAGGGGCTCTCATACTTAGGTTGAGATTCTAAGTAGAAATACACTGGGTAGATTAGGAAGTGAACTAGAGGGGCTCTCATACTTAGGTTGAGATTCTAAGTAGAAATACACTGGGTAGATTAGGAAGTGAACTATGAGCTGAGTTGTTCATGAGTGTCTGTAATTCCTGAATCTTGAGATAGTGGATTTCCTTTCTTTGGGTGCAAACCCTCCAGACGTAGGTGAAAGTTTTTCACTGAACTGGGTTAACAATAACTGTGTGTTATTGTTTCTGTTGTTAAGTTCTGTTTTACTGTTAAGCGGTTGTCAAACCTCTTGTCCCAGCATCGTGCAGGACAATCGTATCAGAGGGAACCTGAATTACAGTCTTATTTCTACATAGCACGTTCTCTCGGGACTTTAGTTGGCAGATGTGCTCACTAAGAGACTTATCTAAGAGTGATTCCGAGATCTTACTTGCAAGTTGGGAATTATAGATATTCATTCATCAGCTTGATTGTGAGTGTTGTAATATTAAGATACTCTTTGATTTGATATATTTTTTGTTTTTAGAAAATTTGTTTTCTATTTAGGATACTAGGATAAGATATTGTACATGATTATTTATTATGTTAATTAGGTAGTGTAGCCTCTATAAATTGTAATTCCCTGGTGTATTTGTATTCATGTAATTAAATTATATTTTCACCATTTTTTTGAGAATTGTGGAATTCCAAAATATCTTAGGGTATGTTTGGTGTGGAAAAGAAAAGTTAGAGAAAATAAAATAAAAAGAAAGAAAAGTGGGGTCGAAAATATGAGAAGATTTTTGAGTTGTTTAGTTGAAGAGAAAGTGAAAAGAAAAGTAAGAGGAAACGAAAAAATGTATGTATCTAAATGACATAAATGTCCTTAATTGAAAATAAATATGATAATTATGTTTTTACAAAAAAAATTGTAATTTTAGAAATATTACTAAATAGTCATCATTGTGTTTTTTAATATTTTAAAAATATTTTTATTATTTTTTGTAATTATTATGAACTATAAAGTGAGGGAGAATTTTGGTCAAATCACACAAAATACCTCTCTTCTCATATGTTCTCTTACATCATAGGAGAAATGTAACCAAAAACAAAATATCATAGGAGAAAATATTTTATGTGGGGTCGACCATATTTTTTCTCTTCTCTCCCTGTTTTCTATTGTACTAAAGAAGAGAAAAGACATTGTGTTATGGACATTTGGATGCTCATCAGAGTTAGGAGTCCATGGGTCAGGCACATATGTATACTTGTTCATCACTCCAAACCTAATAATATAAATACAAGGGAGTCTGCACCTAGTAGAGCATCCCCATCAGACTATTTCTCTATTTCTCATACATCTCTCTTACTCTCTTTACATACTTGTGTACTCTTTATTCATAACACATTGAAATTTGTGTTTTTCCTACTAAGTCGAAAACCCAAATATTTACTTTTGTTAAGGAGAGGGTATGGAAGAAACTTAAGGGGTGGAAGGAGAGATCTCTTTCCCGAATGGGTAGGGAGGTTATGGTGAAGGCGGTTGCCCAAGCCATTCCTTCCTATGTTATGTCATGTTTTATGCTGCCTGATGGTTTATGTGCAGATATAGAGCGGATGATTAGCAAGTTTTATTGGAGTGGAGATGCCTCGCGCCGGAGCATCCACTGGTTAAAGTGGGACACTTTGTGTCGGTCAAAATTTGATGGAGGTGTGGGCTTTCGTGATTTTAAGGCTTTTAACACAGCTCTTGTTGGTAAGAATTGGTGGCGTCTTCAGAGGCACCCTGATTCTCTTCTTGGTAGGTTGTTCAAAGCAGTTTATTATCCCCGCTCCTCTATTTGTGCAGCAAAGAAAGGAAGCCGTCCTAGCTATGCTTGGACTAGCTAGCATCTTTCGCTCAAAATGGGTCTTTGAGGATGGAGCTCGCTGGAAAGTGGGTGGCGGGTCTTCTATTGATATTTGGCATGACAAATGGCTGCCTGACGGTTGCCCACTCATTTATAGGGAAGATCTTGCACATAGTGCGAATTTGAAGTTGGTTTCGCAACTGTTTCTTTCTGGTGCACAGGTTTGGGATAGACACTTGGTGGAGATGATCTTTTGGCCTCCAACAGCGAAAATGATTCTTCAGATCCCTTTAGCTCTGACAGTTAGAGCTGATGAAATGTTCTGGCCTCATAATGTGGATGGCTTGTATTCCACAAAGTCGGGTTACAATTTTATTAGACAGCAAAAGCTTTCACGGTTGGAAGACACTTTGGCAGGTCCAAGCCTTACCTCGTTGTAAGGAGGTTGCTTGGAGGGCTGTCAGGGGCATTCTCCCAGTAAGGAAGCTGCTTCAGATTCGTGGCATAGATGTTTATGAGGCATGTCCTTTTTGCCAGGTTCATCAGGAGACAATTGAGCATGTGTTACTTTCATGTCCGACTGTGTCTCGTTGGTGGTTCGCGGTGACGGGAGGACTGCGGGTACAACCAGATAGCACGGTGCAGAGCTTCATGCAGCAGGTTTTTGAGCACCAGGATAGTAGCTTTGCAGCCCTTTGTGTCACGTTCCTTTGGGTCATTTGGGAGGCTTGTAACCGGTGTATCTTCCAAGGAGCGGAGGCGCGAGTGGAGGATTTGATATCTCGGCTCAAGACGGTGGCAGCTCCACCTCGCATTACGGTACCAGGCCAGGTCCGTTCTTTCCCGGCGGTGTGGCACCGACCCCCTCATGACGTTATCAAGCTAAACTTTGACGGCACTTGGAAGCAAGATCAGCCGGCGGGTTTCGGTGTGGTTGCTCGGAATGAGCTTGGACTCGTTATGGCAGCAGCTACAGCGTTTCCCATAGATGCGGTATCACCCTTGATTACTGAAGCTTTAGCTTTTCGATGGTCCCTTTCTCTTGCAGCAGATCTATTTTTCAGGGAGGTCATCTTGGAGACTGATTGTCTGCAGCTTTTTGAAGCTTGGAATAAGCCTTTGCTAGGTGCTTCTTATTTTATTTCTATTCTTAAAGATTGTAAGGATTTGATTACGCACTTTAATAGCTTTAGTTTATCTTTTGTTCGCCGATCCGGAAACTCTGTAGCTGATCACTTGGCTAAGACCTCCTCAAGCTATCCCAACAGTGTTTGGATTGAGGAGGTTCCTCATGATTGTGTTCGTTTGATTGATTCCGATGTAACGGCCTCTATGGCCATTTGATTTGTTTTAATGATATTTTCCAGTTTTCAAAAAAAAAATACTAAGTTTTCTTTTCTCTTCTTTTTCATGCTAACCAAACAAACAATTAAAGTATTTTTGGACCCAACCATACTCACATCTAGCTCATCACACTCACCCCAACCAAGAGTAACATTTTGTGCCTACATTTCTAAGAAGTGGTGTTAGAGCCCAAGGCCTAGCGATCTATTTACAAAAGAAAAAGAAGCAAAACAAAAGAGATTGGTCTCAATGGAAAAAAAACTATCAACTATCAACTAAAAGTCAAGCCATTGGCCTCTAAGAGTCAAGTTCAGACAAGGAACACAAGCTTTGGAACATGGCCTCTAATGTTCCGCATGTCTGCTTGAGTATAAATTAAGGCAAAGCAAGTCCAACAAGACTACTAGAGGGGGAGTGTAGAAACAAAAAGAAGTCCCACACCTTGGTGGAATGATGAACAAAACCATAGTTTATAACTGGGATTGTTGCAAGTCAAAATTATCTTAAAATTTTTGGACCCAACCCTGCTCACACCTAGCTCAACACACTCACCCCAACCTAGAATTGGGTGCTTCCAAGTCCAGTCAGATATTTGCTATTTTTTATGCTTACAAGGTCCTCCACAGGCGGCAATCTTGTTCAAGTCGGGAACATCCACATTACGGTGGGTCTAACACTTCCAGCAGGGTATTTTTTATTCATGAGACTCAGGAATTGTGCTCAGGAGATTTTATAACACAATATGTGGAGAAAATAAAATTGAAATATCAGTACAAATGGACCAATCTCACTATCTAGCGGTGTTTGCAGAATTCTGAGTAGCCACTTTTGCTGCAGGGTCTAACTTCTTAGAAAAGCTTTATGATCAGTGAATTTTGGAACAAATGAAACCATATATCTTTTCAGTGACATATGCATAATTAAATATCATGCACACTTCCTGGCTGAAATATAACATTTTGCAAGTGGTCAAATAAGACTTGAGCAAACATAGTAATCCATAACATTATATGTCACAAAACAATACAATAATTACAAATTACCATATACAAGAAAAATGAAATCCAATGCAATGAAACAAAATTTGGTCTACCAATTATGAAATGAACTACTAACAAATCAGTAATAGAAATGGGAAGGACTATGTGAAAGGGGATTAGGTGGGGAAACTCACATCAGTATAATATTAGAGATCTAATAGTTTATCATAATATTTCCACTTAATCACATACTCCCTCCATTCCAAAACTATTGTAGTTTTAGTTTTTTCACAAAGTTTAAGAGTTCATTAATTAATGTTATAATTTGACTGAAACACCCTTATTTAATATGAGTTATAAGAAAGTGAGAGAATGAAAATTATTGGTCAACTAATTAGTGAGAATTGTGATTGGTGGAAATAAGCGGTGGTGCTTGAGAGATACACTATTAAATAAAGGCATGAATGGAAGAGAATGAGATAAAGTGCTTTGGATATGTAAAACAACAATGGTTTTGGAACAAAACAAAAAAACTAAAACTACAGTAGTTTTGGAACGGAAGGAGTAGGATTTATGAAAGGCTAAATTAAGCTTTTCGTCCCTATCATTTTCCATAAATATGGTTTTCGTCCCTCGCCGGATCAAGACGTGGTATTAGTCCCTATCTTTTGCCAAAATGTTTGGTTTTAGTCCCTCCGGCCATTTTGGTCAACGCCGGAGCTCCGGGAAGCCCATGTGGCTTTGCCACGTCAATTAATGAGCTTAGGTGGCTTTTCATTTTCTTTTTTCATTTAAATTCTAAAAAAATATAATAAAAACCACCCTTAATTAAATCCTTCATTTATTAAAAAAAATTCATCTTCTGAATCTTCATCCACACACAACATCTTTTCATTATCATCTTCATCCACACATCTTTCATCAACATCAACATCTCTTCATCAAAACCTATTACATTTGTGGGAGAAAAAAATCAGGGGAAGAGAAGCAAATCAACAATTGCTCCTCAAACATTTTAGAAATTTAACAACCACTGAAATATTCGATTCAATTCAACAAGACCCAGTTGGGGAAAATCAACAATTGGGTCAGAAGCAAAATCCGTTGCTGCTGAATAAAGGTGAAGGCACCACCTTCCTCCAAATTGAAGAGCTTGATAACCCCATCCTCAGCCAAGATCGCATATCGCATTGACCTAACACAATCCAACAGGTTTATCGCTCAAATCGAGCTCCGACCCAATGGCCCTTGTGAAATCGCTGTTACCGTCCGACTCCCTTCACTTTGAGCTCGCCGGATTTCTCCACGAACTCGGGGATGTGCTTCTGGGAGCACGTCGGGGCGAACGCGCCGGGGACGGCGAACATGACAGTTTTCTTCCCCTTGGTGCCACCAAGATCTGGACTGAATGAAGAGCCACAGACCACAACCACCACTACCTCCTTGCCCACCGCTCCAACCACCATCAGATTTGAAACCCCATAAAAACCTGCCAAGAGACCTTATCCCGCTTTCGTTGAACATGATCAGAAAGGGGGAAGAAATACGACGGTTCTGGACTGATTTCTGGGTTTCTCGTTTATCATATCTATGGTTCTGCAGGAGAGGAATAAGGTCGGCGACAAATCTGGTGAGCTGGGTTGTGAGGATTTGATGAAAGTTTGAAGCTTTGATTTGTTTGTTGTTGACGTCGTTCTCTTGTTACCAACATGATGGAGATGAATATGAAATTGATGATGAAGAACAAAATCTGGGTGAGAGTTTGAACTAATTAAAAAAGAGGTTAATTAGTTTTTTTTTTACATAAAGAGGTTAATTAGTGTTTTAATTTTTTTTAAATGAAAAAAAATTCCAACGAGACTCATTAATTGACGTGGCAAGGGCCACATCAGCTGGCGGAGTTCCAGCGTTGACCCAAACGGCCGGAGGGACTAAAACCAATCATTTTGGCAAAAGATAGGGACCAATACCACGTCTTGCTCCAGAGAGGGACGAAAACCATATTTATGGAAAAGGATAGGGACGAAAAGCTTAATTTAGCCTTTATGAAATCTAAATTTGAAGGACAAAGTCTTGCATTTTCAACTACAAGTAATCTTGGCCTAATTGCTTGGACTAAATTATTCTGCCAACATGCTTGTAGCATGGTTGGGCCTGGCACAAGTCTTTAGGACTTGGATATGATGATAAAGGCCACAGGAAACTCTCAATTTGCATGTCAAGGACCCCCTACCACTTCAAGACATAATATCTTACTATTGACCAAAAAAAAAAAAAAAAGACATAATATCTTACTCAAATAAATTTAGGCTATTGATAAAAAAAAAAAAAATTAGGCTGATTTATCACACACCCACAAACACTCACTTAAAATTTTAGGATTACAGCCTAATGTCATACTCATGTACTTCACTCCACAGTTTGCCAACTCAACATCCCTAAGAAAAGAAAATTCATTGTTTTAAAAAAATAAGTTAATAATATATCAACAAATTGAAAGAAAAAAAATGCAGCTGTGTCTAGGAAAAATAACAAAGTTCAGAAAAATCTTGAGTGAAATAAACACCCAAACATTGTGCAGACACTCCAAAGACAACTATTTTTCTCTCAATCTCTCTATTCTAATCACATCATGCCATACATTATCTTGGTGACTGTTGGATCTCTGCACTCTGCAAATTTCTATCGATTATTTTCCATGATACTAACTACTAAGTAATACATTAAGAATCACAAGTTTATTCGACTACAACAACAAAAGTCTTATTTCACTGAGGTCAGCTGCCTATATGGATCATACTACGACACTACGTCATTGAACTCGATCAAAAATTAAACTATAAGAGATATTATTAGTGATGAGATCATCTTTAACAATATCTTCTCATATTCTTTTTTGTCTCCCTCTACCTCTCTTCGCACGAGGCAAGTTCATTCGACTAAAACCACTAATAGGTCCTGAAGTCCTTCCAAGATCAGAGGGATTGACTTGCAGTCGCAGATCATATTTTGAAATTGTTACATGCTCATTTTTCCTTCGATGAAAATCTCTTAAAATAAACAAAATATCTTATTGGTCTTAATATGAAAGGGGGGTGAATTTACCATGTGGGATACATGTTGGAGAGATTGTTGGGCTGTGCTGCATTTCGCAGGACATATTTTGCAAATTGAAGATCATCTTTCAAGCCTACATATTCTCTAAGAGTAATTGTTCTGAGGTGTGAGGAAAGCGAATCAGGAATAGATGCTGGACATTTCCAATCCTCTCCCGAGGAATTATCGCGATGTTCGCCCTGTTAGAAAAAAATAACAAACACCTAAGCAGCAGTGTTGTTCCATGTTCCAACAAAAGAGACAGAAAGCCATCATAGTTCTCATGATAAGATTTTGAAGCTTGGGACAATGCTCCAGCACTTGCATTGCAAAATGCCACCCATCAAAGCAAATAACATAGATGTCAAAGTGGATTAAGTTGTTAAATGCAGGAAAGGCATATGATGAAACTGCACAAAAATATGATTAAATTAAAAATGAAACAAAAATACAGAACATTAGAACAATTAGTAACATTTTTAGCGGAAGTAACATGTATGCAATACATAAAGTCATAAATAAATATCATCTTCCTAAGCTTGTTGATCCTATGGTTGGTGCATGAGAGCTTTATCTAGAGAACTGATTTAACACTGCATAATTAAAACAAAACAGACACAATTTCAACATCAGAAACAATCGATGTCCCTCTCCGACAACTCAATGGGTGTCTGTCCTGGTTACCCGAAATGGGTCAGGTTAAAACCAAATTTATATGGGCTGGGCTTTTTCAAGACAGTTGGGTTCAGTTTGTAGTTTGGTTCAAAAAACTGGTTTTTTTAACAGTCCTTCAACTTGTTCAAAAACACTTATTAACAATTGTATAATTTTCGTTCAAAATAAAACAATTGTAAAATTAAAAAACTTTAATTACTATGACTTTAACCAGGTCCAAAAAATTAACACACCACACAAAGATAATAGCCACGAAACTTCCCCATAAATATTAAATATATGATTAATATACGATAAGCTATCATCTTTTATTTCATCAAAGCTTATCAATGCATCATAACTCCAACCAAAGTTGTTTGGAGGAATAGTTGTTATGATCGAACCTCTTCATGACAAAAAGACAAACAGGTTCATCTCCATCCTTTGTATGTTTTTCTTGAGGATAAAGATGTTGCAGCGTGTTTCTTCAATTTTCATGTGTATATAATTTTTTTTCTTTTTTAATTCATCAATATGACATTTATTCTTTTTTCTTGAAATTGGCGGGTGAATTTATTTCATTTTATAGGTTGGAGTTCCCCTTATCGGAGTAAATACAAAAATCACTTTATTATTCCACTTGAAAATTTTGGGAAGAACTTTTGGGGGAACGCTCTCCTGAAAGGGCTCTTTCACTAAATTGCAAACTTTGAGTTTCTCCCGAACTCTGAATATACCCTTACTGATCACGAATTGTAGGTTGAAGTTCCATAGCATTTGGATACCTACAATCCGTGACTAGTAAGGATATGTTCAGAGTTTGGAACAAACTCAAAGTTTGCAATGCCGTGAAGGAGAAAATTACCCTCTTCAGGACAGTGTTCCCCTAAAAGTTTTTCCCAAAGGTTCTCCAGTTGAATAGTAAAATGATAGTGCATTTACTATGATAATAAGAGCTCCGACCTATGAAAGTATGAAACAAAACAAAACAAATTCGCACGTAACAATAATGTTACATTCTTGATGAATTAAAAAAGAAAAAGAACAATATACATGTCGCAACCTCAATGCTAAAACTCAAAAAATTAATAAAACAATCAGTATGGAGTCGCCACCAATTTATTAAGGAAAATTGGAAGAAAAAAAATTAAAACTAGCCCTCAACTAGAGTTCTGCATTTAGGAGTAATTCACATATAGGGAATGTGTTAGCACTATATGACGTTTGTTTATAAAAAAAACGGTTAGTTTTAATTACTTATGCAAAATTTAATTACTTTAAAATTATTTTTTTACCCCATGAAAATATATTTCCTTTTTTATTATTTTATTTTATGTGTTTTGATTTAATTTACTAAAAAATGATTATTTAGAATTTTGCCTTGACTAGTTTTTGAAGCTTGCTCCTATTTATGCCTTAATGCACTGAAGAACTCAAAGTCACCTAGTTCTAAAGGTATAAATTAATTTTTGATTTAAAAAGGATTTAGTGTTGAAGATTTTTTAGATTCTTTATCAGGGTTGCTTTACAAGGGTGTCGTATGTCCTTACTCCAAAGTACTTCTACAAGGGCTTAAGACTTACATAGTTCTAGAGATTAAAAGAGATATTTTGAAAAAGAACTTAATTATGATCATTATATTTTTTGGAAAAAATATTTGTTTACATTTTTGAAGAATTTTTACTTTGAAAATTAAAGTATATTTTTGTTTGGATTTTTTAGATAATTAAGGCTAAACATTTTTTTAAAGCTTGCTAAACATATTTTTACAATGATACTAAATTTGAACAAATATTTATATTAAACAAAAATATTTACAATGATATTGAACTTAACAAATATTTACACGATATTAAAAACATAAGAAGAGCAATAAACTAAGATATAAAAAAGAAGAAGACACCAATAATATAATGAAAAAAATGAGAAATAAGAGAAAATAACTACTTCGAAGAGAGCACTTTCAAGAATTTGACCAAGCAAGGTAACAACAACCCTTCAAAAATTTAAATTGTGTTTTCATACTTTTTTTTTTATACATCGAAAAATTACCAGCAAAACAAAACACACTAAGGAACACACAACAAGTCCTTCAACAGAAAGTACTCAACGGATCCGGCCTATCAATAACCCAAGACCTAGGAGAGATGGCAGCAGCCCCTCTCCTAGCTAAATAATCCGCTACAACATTACTATCGCGGTGGACGCCGTTAAGCTTCACATCCCACTCCTTTGCCATCAACTGACGGATATAGTTGAGCACAATGAACTCCGAGTGCAGCTGCACCGCTTCAACATCAGTTACCACCTGAACCAAATCCACACAATCAACATCACAGATAACTTGGCGATAACCTCTATCCTAAGCCAACTGAAGCACATCCCGCAAAGCTATAGTCTCTGCCATGAATGTGTTGTCCCCATCCTCCCGTGAATAGCATCCAACGACCATGGTGGTCCCTGATGATGCCGCCACCGCCCACTCGACGATCCAGCTCACGGAAGCTTCCATCTGAATTACATTTGACCACCCCCAGAGGCGGTGGAGCCCAAGAATTACACAGTAACAAATCAATAGTTGAAATACTCCTCGCCCAGTCATCGTGATCATGAGACACCTTCCTCCAAGCCACTTCAAGAGGCCACCGCTGAGGATCCAGAACCCAATTACAACGCCACTTCCATGCTCCCCACAAGCCAGCCAAGAATCACAGCCCATGAGAGCTTCGAGCGTGGGAAGAAACCCAAACCGCAAGGTTGGAGCAAAGAAAGTTAGGCCAATTCATGGCTCCTAACCGCTGCCAGAGCGCTAAGGACTGCGGGCAATCCCGGAGACAATGGAGACCATCTTCAAGAGCATGAGAACACCGCGAACAAGTAGCATGAACCGCAAGGTGACACCGGAATCTAAGCTGGTTCACCTGTAAACCACCCTACAAAATCAGCCAGATAAACATTCGAACTTTCTCGGGAACTTTGAGTTTCCAAACCCAACTGAGGTTAAGATCCTCCATAGGATTGTGAGCATATTCATTGAGCCAAGCATAAGCCTCGCGCACCGAGTACTTCCCAGAACTACCCACTTTCCAAAACCAAGCATCACCTCTCGCCACGCACAAAGTTGGTTGAACCGCTAGCAGCCGCTGATGCACTTCACCGGGGAGCATAGTGGATAAACGATTCATCTCCCAATTATTGTTGCAAATAATATCCTTTAATTTCAAGCTAGTGTCAGAGATATGAACAAATGGCACTTGGTTAGCAAGAAGGCCTATCCCACTCCAATCTTGATACCATACTGATAAGTGTCATGTTTACCTAGTTTTGATGTGTAATTTAGACACTTATCTTTGTGATTAATGAGTTAAATTTGACAACTTCACCCTCTTTTGATTAGAACTTCTTAATATGTGAAATTTAGTTAGAATATGCACAAGCATTGATTCTAATCTAAAAAAATGTTGTAGGATTGAATATGGAAGAAAATGCAAAGCTTTGAGTAGGAAATGCAAATTTGAAGTTCCTGTGTGCCGGGCACTCCTCAGAGAGTGCCGGGCGCTCCTGGCGGTCAAGGGAACTTCACCTTGAAGAATGAAAAGTGTCGGGCCCTCCACAGAGAGTGCCGGGCGCTCCTGGCGGTCAAGGAAACCTGACTTTGAAGAAAGCAGAGTGTCGGGCGCTCCTCAAAGGACGCCGGGCACTCTGTCTGACGAATTTCCTATTTAAAGCCCCCTCTTTAGAAATCTAGGAGAGAATTTTGGACCAAAACTGAAACCCACCACTTAGGGAAAGATAGAACTCGAAGGAAAGCATCAAGGGAGATATAGGAGACTAGAGAGAAGGCTTTGGAGCCGATTTCATCGTCGGGGAACCGTCACGTATTTGGTTTTTCATCGTTCTTCTTCTCTTTTATGATTGTAAAGCTATCCATGGAAATGGATAGCTAATTTCTCATTATTTGGGATTAGAACTAGTTGCTTTGATGCTCATGTAATCTATTTGATTTCCTTTCATGCAAATTTCATGTTTCTATGCTAAAGAATCAATGGTTTTCTCTTTTGCTCCATGCTATATCTGAGGTTTGATCCCCTTGGGTATTTTGATTGATTCAAACTTGTGTAGGGAACTTGCACGTTCTTGAGTCTGAACTAGAGTTAATCATATGCTTCTTTTCCATGATTCAATGATTTTTTCCTTGTGCTTCATGCTTGTTTTGGATTGATCACCTAAAACATGAATTTAGATTTAATAGGACGGTGGGAACTAACTATTTAAATATGAATTAGGTAAAATCATCTAATGATTCTAAGGTCTAGGGATAGGGTTATATCATTAGTCTATTCAAACATCCATGTTTAATGCTACTCATTATTGTTAATCGTCAAGGGATTGAAGGTTAATATAGGGAGTTGGTAATCTTCTACACCGGGGAACTGGGTAGTAAGATAAGAAATGGTGGGAGGAATCAATTGCATAGAACGATATTTGTATGTGAATCAATAGAATACATAGAGGTCGAACAACAAAACTCTAATCCCAGCAAAACTATCTACCTTGGTGAATCAAACTCTTTTTATCTTCTTGATTTATGTTTTATGTTCTTAAACAAACAATCAATCTCTTTGTAAACCATCATTTGAGTTTGTTAGCTATTGAACGACATAAGTATTACACCTCCCTGTGGATACGACAAAACCCTTTACTATACTACAATTGAGTCTTGAGAGATTCAAACGTAGAGTGGTAAAAAATCTTTCATCAAAATGGCGCCGTTGGCGGGGAGGTGTGCCAATACTAATTGCATTGCAATAGTTTTCATTCTTGAATGATTGTGAATATAGTGTTTAGTTTTTGTTTTCAGTTTGGTTTTCCTTGTTGTTACTAATCTCTTGTGTTAACTTGTGCTTTCATTTTCATTCAATCGGCTAGTCAAACAGAAAATAGCAACAAGAAGCTTTTGAATCACTAACTTCCAAAAATTCAACAATCATTAGTAAGAGATCAGGTAATGTGGTGTGATATTTGTTTTGGTACTCACTGTGTGGGTTATTGTCCTTTTCAAGAAGTACAGGTATCACTACCACCATATCAGTCATATTATCCCTCCGAAGAGGATAGGATTTCTAAGCTTGAGGATACCTTGGTTCAATTCATGCAATTGTCAACGATTCATCAAAGGAATACTGAGGCTTCCATCAAGAACTTGGAGGATCAATTGGGAAACCTAGCTAACATGGTAGCTGAACATGGAAGAGCAATGGATGAAGCACAAGTGGAAGAAAGTGAGGAAGAAGAGAAAAAATCAAAAAAAGAAGAAAATGATCCAACCCTTCACCACTTACTGATTTCTTCAAGCCATCCAAAGGTAAAACGTGAAGAGGATGTGGTAAGCTTTGAAGAATTTGATAGTATATCACATCACCAACACAATGATGAAATTCTTAATGTTGAGCATACAGACATTGTATTTGGTGATAGGTTTGATGAGCTGACTGAATCAAATTCTTCAAAGAATTGTGAATTCGCATTCATTCATATGCATGTAAATAGCTCGGCATGTGAGTTGAGTGTAGGTGAATTGGTTTGGGTTGAGAAAATGAAGAAAAATAAAGAACTTTTGCTGGCTTGGAAAGCTTTTGATAGGAAATTAGATGGAATCCAAGTCAAACGACCTAAGAAGCGGAAGGGGTTATATTATAACCCTTGTTTGTGGTCACCATGAAAGTGTTTACGTCAAGCTAGTGACGTTAAAGAAACGCTTCCTGGGAGGCAACCCAGTGTTTTGTGTTTTCAGTTTTTCTGTTTTAGGAACTTGTGTAATGATTTTGTGAAGTATTCTTAAATATGTGTTTTCATGTGCTTCACAGTTTTTGATCACCATATTGAGCATGTTCAAAGGCCTATGAATCATTAAATTGGTAAAATTGCAAAAATGAGGTTGTGACTTGTGTTTTAAATGTGAACCGAGTGAAAATTTGGATTCTGTAAAATTTCTGTGAAAAATCTGCAATTGAGTGTTGCCACATATCCAAATTGTGTTTTGTAATGTATATAGACGTTTGGTTTGCATTAAAAAAGTGTTTTGCAAAAATTGTGTTATGACATTGTGAGTACAAGTGCAAAACTAGCCATTTCGGGCCATTTTCTGCAATAACTGTGAAGTCTGCATTTTAATCCTTTGACCATGCTCAATTTTGCATTTTGATGTAGATCACTACATTTTAGATAAATTTCATGTTGAGTGTGGTGAGTTTTGAGGTTATGAGGGTTGTTTGTTCTTGAATGAGTGCTTTTGATGAGCTTGAGAGGTGATTTGAGGGAATTGTAAACAATTGAGTTTTTGGGGACTTTCAACATGTTTTGAATGGTATTTGTGACTGTTTGTGAGGTCCTTTTTGAGAGTAAAATGAGGGTTGTAAGATTATGATCCTAATGTGGCTTTCTAGTGCAAAATAAGCTTTATATAGAACCTAAGTTGGCTTTTGTGCTAGATGTGAGTGAAGTGTCAATATTAAGTTTTACACAAGTTTCTTAGGGTCCATGATTATGAATGAATTCATTGGCATGCCCTAAAAAAATGTAAAACTCAAAATTCTACATTTTTGCTGATAGCGTCCGGCACGCTTCTGTTAGCGCCCGCGACCAAGGTGACCCCTGTAGCTGAGCGCCCGGCAGCCTCCAGAGCATGCCCGGCGCATAAAAAAATAGTAATAATAAAAGTCATAAAACTCACTTCTCTCTTTCAGAACAAGTTCTTCTTCTTTTCTCAAGTGGAGAACAACGTTTCTCTTCCATTCTTCTCACACTCTCAATTTTCTTCTTCCTCTCAAGGATTCAAGCCCAAATCTTTAGCTTTCTCTCTCTTCTCATGTCTCATCCCTCACTTTCCATCATGTAAGTTCAATTGTTTCTTTTCTCCTTCCTCTTTACTCCATGGAACAAGGTTGAACAATGTGGGGATTTTTGAAAATTGTTGTTTATTTCTTGTGATTGGGTTGATCATGATTGGGTTTTGGTTGTTAGATTATGTCAACTTGCACTTTGAACATGATCACTTGGAATATTGAATTGGGAAAACACAGCCTTGATTTGGTTGTGCACACAAGGTGTTTGATGAAATGTGCAAGTGCTTGAAAGTGAACAAGTAATTTGAATTTTGTCGAAACTCAAATTGTACATACCTTATGATTGAATAACAGTGAGGGATGTGCCTCAATTCTTTTATGAATGGGTTCCATGGTCATGAATGATAAAACTCAAATGCTTCCATGAAAGGAAGTGAGTAAAAACAGTTGTTTTTTATTAAACCCCATGAGGGTTGTTTTGTATTCTAACATGCTTTGAAGTGGTTGTAAGGCAGGTACATAATGATGCTTACATTGTTTGGCCAGAGGACAGGCCAACTGGTAGAGAGGGTGAGGGCAACAGTCAGAGAGCTGGAGATGGAGTTGCCACTTCTGGAGGTGGAGCAGTTGAGATTGATGATCTTGAGGATCGAGGACTCACCACTTACTGAGTGATTTATTTTAGTTTCAGTATTTTTAATACTTTAGTATGTTGGTACTTTAATTTTATGTTTTTGTTTTGGTACTTAGTTTTATGTTGGTACTATGCTTTATGTTTATCTTGGGAAGAGAGCTTTGTTTTGCTCAAACCTTGGATTTTTTTTTTTTTGGAATTGGTAGGTTTGAGAGCAAGCATGAACTATGAAATGCCAAGTTGAGCATGATTTTGTGTTTTTATATACATGATCATTGTGTTATGCACTCACTTGATGCCATGACATGATATTAATGCATCATTCACATGAGGTCATAGGCTCAATTTGTTTGAAAATGCTTGAAATCAGGGATACATACCTAAGCCGGGTGAGGGAGTGTGACCAAACACTAGTGATATGATAGAAAGAGAGAATCATCATTGTTTTACAAAGTTGAACTTGCTTGAGTCTCTAATTGTTTGGAATTGCATGAAAATGAAAGAAAATGATCAAGGCATTTTGTTCTTTAGTATAAATAACAACTTAGCCATATAGCCTACCATTACTTAGGAAATCACTTTGTTACCCCATTCGAGCCAATTTTTTTGATAATTTACTCGTTTTGTGTATGATCCCAAAGCCTAAAAAGAAAAACAATGTCTCTCCCTCACTTTCTACGTTAAGAGAGCATGGATATGAGATTGTAAAAATGTGTAAGTTAGGAGGAATGAAAAACCATTGAACATGTATTTTCTTCTCAATCTTTGTTCTTAAAAAAAAATTGTATATGCAAAAAAAAAACACAAAAAAAAGAAAAAGAAGAGGAAAAAGAAAGATTGAGAAGTGAAAAGGGATGAAAGGGTTGAGGTTTAGTATAAATGATAAAGAAATGGTGATAAAAGAGTGACTCTTGGTTAATGAGGGAGTGAAAGGTGAATAGTTATGATAGATATCATTTTATGCTCTCTTGGCTTGGAAGTCTTTGAATATCCAGAAAAACCAAGATTCTTTTGAAGTCAGACTCCATTACAACCCTTGAAAGACCTATGTGATTCTTGATTAACCATGCAGTTCGATGATTACTGAGACAGGTAGCAAGCTTGATTTGTGTGATTCATTGATAGATTTGAGTGAAATACTTACCCTTTGATCTCTTGAGTTGTGCACTTCATGAAAAGTATTGAGTTAATCCTTGATTGAAAAGTAGAAAATTCAAACTGTGCTTGGGATCTCATATTGAATATGCTCTTGTATCATGATTTTAGTTAATTGTGTGTGGTTCACATGATCTTTCTTGAGAAGTTTGTTTTGCAAAGAAAATCAGGCATATTGAGGAATCATTGGAAATGGTAGTTCATGAGTCATGCTTGTTTGAGAACAATTGTATATATGTGTTTTGATTGCCAATACCTTTTGTTTGAGGGCAAACAAGGTTCTAAGTTAGGGGGAGTTTGATAAGTGTCATGTTTACCTAGTTTTGATGTGCAATTTAGACACTTATCTTTGTGATTAATGAGTTAAATTTGACAACTTCACCCTCTTTTGATTAGAACTTCTTAATATGTGAAATTTAGTTAGAATATGCACAAGCATTGATTCTAATCTAAAAAAGTGTTGTATGATTGAATATGGAAGAAAATGCAAAGCTTTGAGTAGGAAATGCAAATTTGAAGTTCCTGTGTGTCGGACACTCCTCAGAGAGTGTCGGGCGCTCCTGGCGGTCAAGGGAACTTCACCTTGAAGAATGAAAAGTGTCGGGCCCTCCACAGAGAGTGTCGGGCGCTCCTGGCGGTCAAGGAAACATGACTTTGAAGAAAGCAGAGTGTCGGGCGCTCCTCAGAGGACGCCGGGCACTCTGTCTGACGAATTTCCTATTTAAAGCCCCCTCTTTAGAAATCTAGGAGAGAATTTTGGACCAAAACTGAAACCCACCACTTAGGGAAAGATAGAACTCGAAGGAAAGCACCAAGGGAGATATAGGAGACTAGAGAGAAGGCTTTGGAGCCGATTTCATCGTCGGGGAACCGTCACGTATTCGGTTTTTCATCGTTCTTCTTCTCTTTTATGATTGTAAAGCTATACATGGAAATGGATAGCTAATTTCTCATTTGTTGGGATTAGAAATAGTTGCTTTGATGCTCATGTAATCTATTTGATTTCCTTTCATGCAAATTTCATGTTTCTATGCTAAAGAATCAATGGTTTTCTCTTTTGCTCCATGCTATATCTGAGGTTTGATCCCCTTGGGTATTTTGATTGATTCAAACTTGTGTAGGGAACTTGCACGTTCTTGAGTCCGAACTAGAGTTAATCATATGTTTCTTTTCCATGATTCAATGATTTTTACCTTGTGCTTCATGCTTGTTTTGGATTGATCACCTAAAACATGAATTTAGATTTAATAGGACGGTGGGAACTAACTATTTAAATATGAATTAGGTAAAATCATCTAATGATTCTAAGGTCTAGGGATAGGGTTATATCATTAGTCTATTCAAACATCCATGTTTAATGCTACTCACTATTGTTAATCGTCAAGGGATTGAAGGTTAATATAGGGAGTTGATAATCTTCTACACCGGGGAACTAGGTAGTAAAATAAGAAATGGTGGGAGGAATCAATTGCATAGAACGATATTTGTATGTGAATCAATAGAATACATAGAGGTCGAACAACGAAACTCTAATCCCAGCAAAACTATCTACCTTGGTGAATCCAACTCTTTTTATCTTCTTGATTTATGTTTTTATGTTCTTAAACAAACAATCAATCTCTTTGTAAACCATCATTTGAGTTTGTTAGCTATTGAACGACATAAGTATTACACCTCCCTGTGGATACGACAAAACCATTTACTATACTACAATTGAGTCTTGAGAGATTCAAACGTAGAGTGGTAAAAAATCTTTCATCACATACCGACGTATTTCCATCACCAATTTTAAAAGCAAAATTCTGCCCAATTTCGTCCCTAGCCCGTAAAATACCTTTTCAAATCAGTGAGTCCTGTTACTTCACCTAGACATTAAGGATCGACGACTCCTTGATATATTTATGTTCAAAAACTTTGACCCATAGCTTGTTTGATTTCTGAACCATCTGCCACACAGCCTTGCCTAAGAGAGCAGTGTTAAACCTGTTCATCTCCTTAATACCAAGCCCACCACAATCTTTTGGACGAGTAATAATATCCTACTTCACCAAAGGCCAGCCACGATGGCCACTCTGCCTTGACCAAATAAAATTTCTGACAAGTTGATTGATACGCTCCGTCAGCCAACGCGGAAGCCAAAAAACATGCATTGAATAAGTGGGGATAGCAGCAAGCACTGACTTCGCTAAACAAACTCTACCTACAACACTTAAATAAATGTTAATCTTATACATTGGTCTTAGATTCTTTTGGATGATTAAACTTGAGAATGAACTCCCTTTATGGGGAAGAAGAAGGAAGAATGGAGAAGTTTTGGTAATGTGGGACTAAAAAGAATTGACTAATAATTCATTTTAGTTTATAATTTCAATTTTTTATCACCTTGACATGTTTTTTTATTATTCAAATATTGGAATCACGTCCTGGTTTCTCAAATCACAATTGTAGATGACAACAATATATTTTAAATGTCGCAAGTGTCATGCAAAACATACACTTTTAACTTTAAATATGAGTTTTTGAATACACCTCTATGAACATGTTGTAGTGTTATCATGGTTTTGTCTTATAAGTCAAAAATGAATTAGCAGACATCTAATTTAACTCTTGGAAAATTCATAAGAGTTGTTGACATATGTTCTAGCTTTAGTTAAATCGCACTAATTTCATTTAAAAAAGGTCTACAATTTATTCAGAATTAATTATTTTGAGATGATACTTTCAAAAAAGAAATTGAGATGGAGCTTTATAAATGTAGAACAAGGCCTACTCAAATAAGGCTACGAAACACTTGAAATGATTTCATGCCTTCTTTTTTAATTCCTTTTTTTAATCTAAGCTTATTTTCAATTTTTTATATTTCAATTTTTTTTCAATTTTTTTGTTATTTCATTAAAAATGTAAAGAATGTATACTAAAATGAAGTTGATAAAATTGGATGTTAGCTTATTGCAGGTGTCTAAAGCCATTGGAGTGAAGAATGTTGTGAAAGAGAAGATTACTCTAAGAGAGTGTTCTCCAAAAAAGTTCATTTTAAAGATTCTCCAATGAAATGATAAAACTGTAGGTGTATTTAATCTGATAATGAGAATTCCAACCTATGAAACAAAGAAAATTCACACGCAAGGATCGTTGATCAACAAAAATTGAATCAACTGGGGAAAGGGAAGGTAAATTTCTATACCAAAAGGACGGTCCAACTTGACATTTCCGAGTGAAAACTGAAAAGATAATTGAAGCGAAAAACCCTGATAAACCGAACTTTTATAGAATATCTTTCTTCCCATTAGTGCGGGAGTGCTTGTTCTTTCCTCTTTGGCCTGGTTGCTTGAAGAAAGCAATGATGCATGTTGAAAGAACAACATACCCAGGTGAA
Source organism: Lotus japonicus (assembly GCF_012489685.1). Lineage (NCBI taxonomy): Eukaryota > Viridiplantae > Streptophyta > Magnoliopsida > Fabales > Fabaceae > Lotus > Lotus japonicus. The sequence continues at coordinate 14,723,938 of NC_080041.1, read as the reverse complement.
AACAAAGATGTTGTTGTAATCTTTGTCCACAAGAACAACATACAAAGGATGAAGAGTGAAATTTTTTGTTGTTTTTTATTATAAGCTGAGGTTTGATCAAAACAGTTTTATCTCCTAACGTATCTTATTGGAGTTTTGATGAACTAATTATAAGACTTTCAATCATATATTTGATGGAGTGATCCTGGGAATTGTTATGGTGAGTTCTATCATTTCAATGACTAGTAAATTGTGTGCAATCTCTGCAGAGTTCATCATTTCAAAGATAGACAAGAACGTAAAGTAATTAGAATCAAAGAGAGACTAGACGCTTCAGTAAAAGAACTAAAAAAGGAATGTGAAGTTAGAGCCATAGAGAGATTAGATGCTTCATTATAATTGGAATAATCCTGCTACACCAAAACAACATCAATTTTTTTTAAAAAAAAAACTTGTCAACTAATTAATCCATAGTAACACCAATCACCACAACAAAGTATCGAACAACAATCAATTATGGAAGAAAGAGAAGGAGATAGGGGAAAAGGGAAATATATATACCTTGAGATTGACATTAAAATTGGATTTATTTATGGGTTTTTTTTTTGTTCATTTTTAGAGAGCATGAGACATACATGAATAAGATAATGATGCGTTGATTTTATGGAAGAAGATGAAGGTGGTATGAGTTTTTAATTTGAGGTTTTTGAACTGAGTAAGTCTTATTGCAAAGAAGATGGAGAAGAGCATGAAAGTGGTAGAGGAAGAAGAGGAAGGTGGAAGAGGAAGGATGTTTTTGAGTTTTACACTAGTAACCTTTTAAGAAAAAACTCTGGCTGTCTTTCAATAATCATAAAACGCAGGTAATTTTTTGAGTTTTCTAAAACATTTTTAAACCACAATATACATAATATCCATAACTCTCTTATAAAACTAAGGTTTAATTAAGTTTTTTGTCTCCAACCTTTACCCCTCTTTTGATTTTAGTCCCTAATCGACATAAATGTGAGCGATCGTCCCCGACCTTTGTGGAAATGGTTGGTTTTAGCCCCTCGAGCCTTTTGGGTCAACGCCGGAGCTCCGACAGTCTATGTGGCATTGCCACGTCAGTTAATGAGCTGATGTAGAATTTGTTTTTTCTTTTTCATTTAAATTATTAAAAAACATAATTAATTAAGTAAATAAAAAATTAATCCAGTAAATAAAAAAAAAACATAATCTAGTAATCTCAACATCTTCACACGACCTTCATCCTCACATCAACATCTTCACCCTCCTCACATCTACATCTTCACAAACCTAAATCCAATCCAAAATCTTCATTGGCTTCCTTCTCCATCTTTTCATTATGATCCCTAATGCTTTAAATGTCACACATTTCCTCCTTCAACCCTTCAAATCTCAACTCAAATGCATGCGAACCCATCAAACCCTTCTAAGCCACCGAACCCATATGAAACCAAAGGCATCAACTACCCCCATGTTATCTACACTGCACACTAACTCACGAATGTCCAATTCCCACGCATTCTTCAAGCCATCACGCACCGCAAGTAGCTTCGTTGCAAAAGCATTCCCAGCGTCCCGCCTGATCCAAAATCATGCCACCGCTACTCATTTGATCCTCGCACTCTACCCAGTTACCGTCCGTAAAGAGGCAACCCGCAAAATAATACTACAAACTTAACCCCAAATTACATTCCAACAAGTATACAACTATTTATTTATTCCTTTGTTCATTTTATAGAATAACTTCTTCATGCATCACATAGGATTCAATCCAAGTTAATTCCAAGGTGTGTTGGAGTAATAATAATGATATATATGAATGTATAATAAGGTGAATTCTGTGGTACCCAAAATTTTTTTTGGGTATGATACCCGCATTAAGTGATTTAGTACATTATTGTCATGTGAAATAAGGTTTTAGCCATCAAAGTTTATTAATGATAGAAAGGACGACATCTGGAGATTGTAACCAGTGAATAATCGTACCCGACACTTTTGTTTTGAATCAGATTTTTGGCGATACATGGGAGAAGAAAGGTTGTGCACTGTCTGGAGGATTACTTTGCAAGAATATTAACATTTAAAATTTAGAGCATGTTTTTTTTATTAGTACACATCATTTAAAGTATGTGTGATTCAATTAGAACATGTATATTATTGATAATTTGATACACATCATATTAGGTATCATATCTTGATCTGATTTAAGGTACAAGAGCAAGCACCAAAATTTATAGATGACAAGGTGGTCCATATGAGTATTACACCCATTCATGACAGCCCATCAGCCCGGGCTTTCAGATACATGGGCCCCACCTGCATGTGCGTTTCTCTTCTCTTCTTACACTGCATCACCACCTTCCCCTCACTCCCTTTCTCGTTTCTCTGTTCCAGACAATCGAACAAACAACACCACCAAAACCAACAACAACAACAACAACAACAGCAACAACGTTTTTGTCGACAAAAATAGCAAGAAAAAATGAAGCTGAAGCTGAAGAACAACACGATGCTCTTCGTTTTCCTATCTGGGTTCTTCTCCCTCATCGTTTTCACAACCTCTCAAGACGATGCTTCAGTAATGCAAGCTCTCAAGAAGAATCTCAACCCACCGGAATCTTTTGGCTGGTCCGATGCCGACCCTTGCAAGTGGAAGTACGTTGCCTGCTCCGCCGACAAACGGGTCACCCGGATCCAAATCGGCCGCCAGAACCTCCACGGCACGCTCCCGGAAACCCTCCAAAGCCTCTCGGAGTTGCAGGTTCTGGAGCTTCAAGTCAACAACATCACCGGTCCGCTTCCGAATCTCAACGGGTTGAGCTCACTGCAAGAGCTTCTCATCAGTAGCAACGGCTTCACCGCCATCCCTGCTGATTTCTTCGCCGGCATGACGCAGCTCTCGTCGGTTGGAATCGATGATAACCCGTTTGAGCCGTGGGAGATTCCTCAGAGTTTGACAAACGCTTCTGCGCTTCAGAATTTCTCTGCGAACTCGGCGAATATTAAGGGTAAGGTGCCTGATTTCTTTGGCTCTGATGTGTTTCCTGGCTTGACCCATTTGCATTTAGCCTTCAATAGTCTTGAGGGTGGGTTGCCCGAGAGTTTTTCTGGGTCGCAGATTGAGTCTCTGTGGTTGAATGGGCAGAAGAGTGAGGGGAAGCTTAGTGGGTCACTTGGTGTTTTGCAGAATATGACTTCTTTGAAAGAGGTTTGGTTGCAGAGCAATGCTTTTACTGGTCCTTTGCCGGATTTTTCAGGGTTGAAAAGTTTGGAGGTTTTGGACTTGAGGGATAACTCCCTCACTGGTCCTGTTCCAGGTTCATTGATGAGCCTCAAATCGCTCAAGGGTGTGAATTTGACTAATAACTTCTTTCAGGGTCCAATGCCTGTGTTTGGTGATGGGGTTGGGGTGGATAATATTAAGGATTCCAATAGCTTTTGTTTGCCCAGTCCTGGTGATTGTGATCCCAGGGTGCAGGTTCTTCTTTCTGCTGTTGAGCTTATGGGTTATCCTAAGAGGTTTGCTGAGAGTTGGAAGGGGAATGATCCTTGTGTTGATTGGGTTGGGATTTCTTGTAGTGATGGGAATATTACTGTTGTCAATTTTCAGAAGATGGGTCTTACTGGTATGATATCCCCAGAGTTTGCTAAACTCAAATTACTGCAAAGACTTGTGCTTGCTGATAATAATCTCACTGGTCCAATTCCAGAGGAGCTTACTACTTTGCCTGTGCTTACTCAGTTGAATGTTGCAAACAATCAGCTCTATGGGAAAAAACCGAGTTTTAGGAGCGGTATAATTGTCACGACAAGTGGGAATAATGATTTGGGGAAGGATAAAAGCACTCAATCCCCTCAGGGTCCACTGTCTCCAACAGTTCCTGATACAAAGGGAGACACAAAGGGAGAAACTGATGGGAATTCTGGAAATAGTGGCAAAAAGTCTTCTTCCCATGTAGGAGTAATTGTGTTTGCTGTGATTGGGGCTGTATTAGCGTTTTGTTTGATTGGTTTCTTGGTTTTCTGCTTGATTAGGATGAAAAAGAAAAAGTTAAGCAGGGTCCAAAGCCCAAATACACTAGTTGTTCACCCTCGGCATTCTGGATCAGATAATGACAATGTGAAGATAACAGTTGCAGGTTCAAGTGTAAGTGTTGGTGGTGTTAGTGACACCCACACCATGCCTGGCAGCGAGGCTGGAGATATTCAAATGGTTGAAGCAGGAAACATGGTCATTTCTATACAAGTCCTGAGGAATGTTACTAACAATTTTAGTGAGAAAAATATATTGGGACGAGGAGGCTTCGGAACAGTTTACAAAGGTGAACTCCATGATGGCACAAGAATTGCAGTGAAAAGAATGGAGTCTGGGGTAATAGCTGGGAAGGGTGAAGTAGAGTTTAAGTCTGAAATTGCTGTTTTGACAAAGGTCCGACACCGGCACCTTGTTGCTCTTCTTGGGTACTGCTTGGATGGGAATGAGAAGCTTCTGGTGTATGAGTACATGCCTCAGGGACCACTAAGTAGCCATCTTTTTAACTGGTCAGAGGAAGGATTGGAACCATTGGAGTGGAATAGGAGATTGATCATTGCCTTAGATGTGGCAAGGGGTGTTGAGTACCTCCATGGCTTAGCCCATCAAAGCTTTATACACAGAGACTTAAAACCGTCAAACATTCTCCTTGGAGATGATATGAGAGCAAAGGTTGCGGATTTTGGTCTTGTGCGACTTGCACCAGAAGGAAAAGCTTCTTTTGAAACTAGACTTGCAGGAACTTTTGGTTATTTGGCACCGGAATATGCAGGTATTTAAAATTTTAACTTCATCTCACTAGGTCTTTGTTAGCTATACCGTTTTTTAAGTACTATTTCCCAAATGAACAAGTAGAGAAGTCAAACCATGATCAAGACATTGGCTTAGTTTTATGGTTTGAATGTTAGCTGCATAAGTAAAAAAAAGTTGGGTAAAACCCTTAATTACAATTTCATCATGTTAGTCACTAGGAAGTTAGGAATGTAACTTGTGCAACCAAGTTATTTGTGATCAATTCATAAAAATGACTGAGGGTATTCATTTCACTTCTGTGGTATTCCTTGTTGAACTGGTTTTCAAAATGTAAACTTCCCCTTTGATTGGGCTTGTCTGTAGATGGATTGACAGGGTATGTGTTATCTGATTTTTTTGCTTGGTGGTATAAAAATTCTGAATGCTTGTATTTATTCTTTCTTGGATGTTCTATGATTTGTGGAAAAACATCTCTAACACTGCCATTTAAATGGCTATCTTATTACAGTTACTGGCCGTGTGACAACTAAAGTTGATGTGTTTAGCTTTGGGGTGATATTGATGGAGTTGTTAACCGGTAGAAAAGCGCTTGATGAAACCCAACCTGAGGATAGCATGCACCTGGTAACATGGTTCCGCAGAATGTACATAGATAAGGACTCGTTTCGCAAGGCCATTGACCCCTCAATTGAGATCAATGAGGAAACACTTGCTAGTGTTCACACCGTGGCGGAGTTAGCTGGCCACTGCTGTGCGAGGGAGCCATATCAAAGGCCTGACATGGGCCATGCTGTTAACGTGCTTTCTTCTCTTGTAGAACTATGGAAACCATCTGATCAGAATTCTGAAGATATGTACGGTATTGACCTTGACATGTCCTTACCACAAGCACTTAAGAAGTGGCAGGCTTATGAAGGTGGGAGTCACATGGAATCATCTTCCTCTTCACTTCTTCCCAGCTTGGATAACACGCAGACAAGTATACCGACACGCCCGTATGGATTTGCTGATTCTTTCACATCAGCTGATGGTAGATGATCATGCTTGGTTGTAAATAATTGTAAGATGGTTCTTGTGTGTGTGTGTGTGTGTATGTGCATTCTCCATGTATCTTGCTGTCTTTTCGGTGTGAACTTGTTTATCATTTTTCATGGTGTAGTCCTTTTCCATGATTAATCTTATACTCTCTTTAGCACTAGTTCAGGAGTTGTGATGACAAACTGAGAAGCGACTCTCAGCAGAGGATTTGATTTTCATCTGACATTCATGTTTTTCCCCTTTCAGCTAGTTTTGAGGTGTGTAAATCAAATGTGTTTCTTGCACTTCAGCTTTGTAGCTTTAGGTTCTAGTTTGATCAATTCATTTCATTTATCATTACACTCTATTGAGTTGCAAGTTGTAACTTGTAATACATGTTCTGGTGTTTCTTTTGTTACCACCCGAAAACTCTCTCTGCACCACCCACAAGCTTCCGGAAATTAATTTTCGGATGACAATCATTTCCGGAAATTAATTTATGGAAGCTATTTTTGTGGTGCAGAGAGTTTCCGGGCGGTACTAAAAGAAACCGCCTACATGCATGTAAATGACAAAAGACACATGAGGGTCAACACACAACAACTGTGAAATGGATGAGCAAGTTGCAACTAGTAATATCAACCAGTTTTGGATGAGATTGGATTTGTTTGTAATATCAACCAGTTTTGGATGAGCATGGATTTGTGAAATGGACAAAATAGACAGGTAAGGAAGTAGTTGAAGAAGGAATCAAATATTATTTGTTGCTGCCTGCCTGTTGTGAAAAGCGACCCTACGAAAATTGCAAGCGCAAGTTAAGCCAGAAGATGTGTTACCCTTTCCAACTGGCTCCCAATACTCACTTTATTCTTATCTTTTTAACATTATAAAAAGAGGAAAGCATCAAGAAATTGAAGATCTTTTTGTAGCCTTTGAAGTTAATTAAAGGTTAACTCCTGAAAATATTATACTGAGAAGTATGACCTGAGCATTAATACTAAGGAGTATTAAATATTTTTTTTAGTTTGCCAGTTTTTTTTTTTAAAGAATAGGAGCTTCATTACAACAGGTAATGGCTGATTAAAAAGAAGAGTATTTACTATTTAGGCAAAGTTCTAGTATATATACACCCTCCGGTCACTATTATAAGCAAAAGTTAGTTTTGTAGGTTTATTCAATAAATGATGTATGTGACCATTTTAATGACTATATACATCATTTATTGAATGAACCTAAAAAACTAACTTTTGCTTATAATAGTGACCGGAGGGTGTACACATTTTGTTTTTTACAATTATGTTCTCTGGTCTTTCAGCTACCGATTCTGCACCACTGCACCCTTTCTTTTGCTATTTATTATTGAAAACAAAATGTCACTGGACTGGACCACCAACATCTATTACTGAATTTACTGCAAAGAGAAACCAACTGTACAACCAAAAAACTCTGCACCTAATTAAATTGACTTTTATAGTTAGATTGTGGAGTTCAATCAGAACCAAGGTTGGTAATGAGTCAAGTTCACTATGAAGCGAGTATGTAGGAGGTTGCATCTCCTGCTAAATTTCATGATCAAACAAACAGTTCTATATCTTGTATATCAGATGATTGCTATTACAAGAATTACAAAAAAAAAAGAGTACTGAAATTTAATTTCTGTGACTCTCATTTAACGATGTGGATGTTTAACACAATTTCTACATAGAGTCATATTAATAAATATTTAGCAAAATACAATTTGTGAGTTAATATATTAGTGAAAGTGTTTAATCAGTGTAACAATTTTAAAGCTCACATGAGAGACACCACATGACTTTAAACTGGAACTGAAATGAACTATCGATTCTCCTCCTCTACGGAACCCTAAATTGTGAAGCAGAAAAAGCAGATGGGGAGATATGTTGAAGTGAAAGAGACGTTGAAGGCTACGAAGAAGTTGTGGAGGGTTTTTATTTTTATTTTTATGATTAGTCATGGCCTAATGTTTGATTTATATGATTGAGAAAGAAACATATCAAATCAAATACATAGAAAAAAATAGAGTCACAAGTTAAAGTGAGCAAAACTTTGATATTGTCAATTGACAAACTCATTTCTCATAGAAGGAAAAAAATTGCAACAAAGATAGCAAAGAAGAGAAAATTAAAAGATTAATTAATCGGTTGAATTGGAAAAAAACATCATATATACATGAAAATGAGACAAATCACAACAACCCTAATTTCTTCAATTTCCTTTCATGATTCAATCCAAATACTGTGAATGAGAAGCCGCTAAGAGAGCTGCTCCAATGCCCGAGCCATCATTAGCATGCTCAAGAATAATGGTCTTAGCTACCTCATCTCCCAACAACTCCTTAAGTGTACCCTCCAGACAAGTTCTGAATTCAGTGTAATGCTCAAACAGTCCTCCATCCAATGCTATGACGGACTTTTGCTTCTCCTCGCCCTTAACAATGTCCCTTCCTAGTTTCTTAAGGATTCCCAAAATACCGGCAGCAGCAAGCCGAGCGCCGCGACTAGCTACAATGTCGCATAGTTCCACCACAATCTTCCTCATTTTTAGGGATGTGTTAGAGATCCCCAATACATCCTTCAATTTGTTTCTGACCATCTTCAAATCTGGAGTTGTGTCATGGTGCATCGCCGACATATCCGGTGTCCTAAGAATGAAAGGAACCTTCAACTTAGTAGGTACAATGTCTCCAAAAAATTCGGCTTGTTGAGCCATCCTCAACAAAACTCTCCTCACAATTTCTCCCAAATACATGCCGGAAATCAGTTTTTCATAAATCTGCGCTCTAGGGTTCAAGCTCTCAGCATCCAAAGCTTGATCGTATTCCGTTAGAGGAAGATATTCGGAATCGAAACTACCCCACTCCATATTTATAACCATATCATTATCATCTACGTACGCTGCATTTGTCCCCGTCCCCAGAATCACAGCTGCAATCACATCTTGATCGTAGAACCGGCCTCCAGCTAATGTTCCAACTGTGTCGTTAACAAGAGCGGCAACCCTCATGTCAAGCCCTATTTTTTCCAACGCCTTAGTTAATTCTCTCACAACGTCAGCCCCAACTGCATCTTCAATATTGAAACCCTTAGTCCACCTTATTAGATTCCCAGATGCAATTGATGTTTGCTTAACTGGGAATGAGAAAGTAAAACCCAGTTCTCTTTGTCTACCATGAAAACCTTGAGGCTCTGAATCAACAAACTTTGCAAGAGTTGCTGCTATAAAATCAAAGAGTTCATGTGAAGAACTGGACATCAAATGAGGAGGAATTGAAACTTCTTCAAATTCTTGGCCAATAACACCTTTGTCTTTCCCACCTAAATGTACACGAATGACCCGAAAGTTTGTGCCACCAAGATCAAGTGCATAATAGAGTCCTTCCTCGTCCCCAGTTGGGAGATTATCGACATAGCTCATCAACATGCCCAGCTTGCTGTTGCCGCCACCTTCACCCGCCGCATGCATCTCAGCTTCCATGGCATCACCCAACTGTCTCAGCTTCTCAATTGGAGTTCCACACTCTTGCTCAAACTCCTTCAGAATAGCCATGGCACGAGCCAACTTCCTCGACCTTATCATGCGGTGGCGCACCACCACCTCCGCCGCAACCGCAGATTCAACTGCCACCTTCGCCATCACTCACTTAATCTCACAAGGTTGCAAAGTTTATCCAAAACCCAGAAATAGTAACGTCGCAATTTAATGGAAACTCAAAGATTCTCGCTAATGCAAACTTTATCCAATGTGTTGCAGGGTGTGAGAAAATTACAGTATTTAAAAACCCCTAATGTTATCTTTTTTTTATCTCGTTAAGGATAAGATAAAACCAGTTCAAAAAAAAGATAAGATAAAACAATATCAAAATCCACATCTGTACATGATTAAATCTGCTTTATTATTTTTTTTGAAAGTTGCTTAAGCTTTATTAATTTTTTTTTGTAGATACTTTATTAAAATTTTAAAATAACATAGTTATAATAATAATAATATTTAAAATGAAAAGATATATAAATAATAAATTTTAAGATAATAGCATAATTTTAACATGATGATTTCAATTCAAAATAGAACAATATTTGCCCCAAAAATAGAAAAATATCTCAAAAGAGGATCCAAATCTTTTTAATAAGTATAAAATTTTATTCGAACTGAAGATAATACTAACTGCCATTCAAAAAACAACAAAAAAAAGATAATACTAACTGATATATTCATGGTGATTTTCCACTCTCTCCGTTGCGCCAAACTTAACAAATAAAACTGTGAAATCCACATTTGTACATAATCAACGTAACTCCATTACTAAGTTCAAAAAAAAAAAAACGTAACTCCATTACTTAAAAAAACAAAAAAAAAACTAACTCTGCTTTATTTAAAATTTAAAATAATAACGTAATTTTAACAATAATATATTGATTTCAATTCAAAATAGAACAATATCTCAAAATCCAATTTTTTTATAACTATATAAAATTTTATCCGAACTAAAGATAATATTTACTTACTAGTTTTATACCCGTTTTTCCGTGCGATGCACGGATAATTTTTTTTTATGAATTATTATACTGTTAATTACAACTGTTGAGTATTGTATATATGTGAACGATTTAAGGTTGAATTATTATTTCCTAAAGACGTCTACCTTTACTCTGTTACACACTTATTTATTGTTATTTACTTATGTTTTGTATTCCTTTTATATATATATATATATATATATATATATATATAAATTAAATGAGTTTCAAATGTTAATTGTGTTTGACTGCTTATTCACTTGCATTGAGCATATTCATGAGTCTTGAGTAATAAATAAGAGTAGAGAATAACTCACCATATACCATTCTCTAATGGGAAAAAAAATATTGATAGCAAAACATCACACACAAAATAGCATAGTATTTCACATAATGTCTAATGGAACAAACCATGAAACAGACAATTGTTCAAAACATGAAAAGGAAGTAGTACAACACAATCATTCAAACACTGTATAAAATCACACATCATAAAAGTAAACAATGTAGGTATCAGATTCAGATGACTGCCATAGTTCAATTCTGTGAACTTGCCCATAATTGTCATGGTTGATGATATTATTCATATAGAAGTCACACCACCCTGCAGCCAACTCACCAATCCTCCCACCATTGCCAGATGCCCCTACAGTTGGATGGCGTGGAAGACGCCAAGTAATGTGCCACCGTGCAATAGTGTCATCAGGAAGCAAAACATTTATAACAGGAGGAAGGTTGGGGAAAAACGTTTGCTGCACATGACTTGAAATAGTCTACAAAACAGATATAATATATATTGAGTATTTATTATAAGGAAATTTTAGAAGGACAATTTATTATGAATAAACAAATAAGACAAACCACAGTCTGATAATCATATATCTGTGCAGCAGTAATATCAGTTTCCCAAATCTTCTCAAACCAAGGTGCATCTTGATGTTCATAATTGGTCTCCTCATCACTGGATGAATTATCATTGTCTTCAGCATCATCAATGATAAGATTTATCTGAGGAGGAAGCTGAGGAGCAACATTGTATCTAATCTCCCTGCTAAATGGATCAAAGATGTGGATATTAAATCTGGCCTGTCCACGATAGAGAAAGTGCACCATAACAGTATGTTGTATTTCATGAACTGATAGAATGTTAAACAATCCAGCCCCAATTCTGTGGTCTCCTTGATTGAAGTAGTATGACAAATTAAAGGTGTTCCCCACAGGATCTTGCAACTGAACAACATTATTGATTTCATATCCAACAGGTTCGTGAAATCGCTTTGGCACCACAATAAATCTCTACAATTGAAATAAATATTGGAATGAAAATCAAAATTTGGTTCCATGGAAGTATTGTATACAGTATTTAGAAAATGTGTAAAATAAAATTTATACCGTAGCAGGATTGACAGGTTTGACAAAAATTCTTGGGTTGCTGTGGGGAGATCTCAAACGAAGAGCATACATTTTCGTTGCACGTTAATATCTGCAAGAAGACATAAAAACAATAATCAATATGAGTAGGTAAGTATATATATTAGAACTATGAGAAGTTTGCTAGAAAGGAAAAAAGTTGAACAACAAATATGAAAGACACACAAATCATTTTACTGAAAAAAGGAAACTCATTAAAATGATAAGGAATTCAAATGAAAATATTCTAGGGTCCATTGATACTACTTTTCTAATAAAAGGAGCAGCATACTGATCAAGCTTATCTACTACTCAGATTGACATCCATAATATACAGCACCAATATAGACAAAATTTAATATAGTTTGCCCTTTACAAATAATTCATCCAAACATGTAATCTAAATTTCTTAAATATTGTGGGCACTTTAGATCAATGGCAAGAAAAACATAATGAAAACATATATTGAGGAATGGAAACAGAAAAATGGAATGATTCTTCAACCACATCTCAACAAACAAATTGAGGAACTAATTATATTAAGGACAATAGTTGCACCCAAAGTCAAGGTAAACATACAGGATGCATTAAACAAATGTGGCAAAAGATATAGTCATTGTGGTTACACAAAGGAACATCACAAAACAGGTTCTGGAATGTGGAGGACTAACAAAGCAAGTGACGGTCCAAAAATTCAATAGGTGTAAACAATGTTCAACTTGATCAATTGCAGAACAAAACAGTTAATAATCAAAATCAACACATAAATAATTTAATTTGAGATGTGGAGATACAATAAGAGCAAAATGAGGCATGCATGTGACAGATCATGTCATAAAGAAGTGTGAAAAATGAATTGCAAGGAATGTGAAACAAACAAAAGAAATGATCAAATCATAAATAGAAGTAGTGTTCAAGTAGATTGATTTCAGAATATAATGGTGAATGATATAGAATACACACATACAAACCTTTTGTTTAGATAGAGGAACATCAAAACATACAAAAATACGGCTTGCATTCACTACTTTTTTGATCTAACTCAAACTTGTAGAACAGAAATTAATCAAATTGAGAACATTAGATCCTCAAATTGTGTTGTAGAAGACATACCTGATATGAATGAAATGTGGAAAACAAATTGGGGATGAGGGTAATCAGAACTGAAATGGACTTGGAGGATGAGAACAAAAGAGTAAATGGGTATCAAGTTTCAACACACAAAGGAAGGAGATGAACAGGTGCAACTTCGTGTGGAATATAGAACCGTCTGTCATTGGCACTTGGCAATGGGAAGCGTTATCTTCTATGTGATCATTTACTGTAGGTTGAAAATATCAACAACAATTTTCGGTTTAAATTTTGCTCTTAGAAACTGAATCAGTTTTAGTTAAAAAAAAACTAAATAAGTTGAAATTTTGTTTTTTTGAATAACGAAGTTTTAATTTTGAATATTGAGAATTCCTTAAAACAAAATTAATAATTAAGGATTCTTATACAAAATGTAAATTAGGCATATATTTATCTAGTTCACTTTTTTTTGATTTATAATTTATTTAATTTCCGTTTTCATTTGAAGATATTAATATATTGTAATAAAAAATTATTATTTCAGTAGCTTTGATCCATATATAAATACCATTTAAAAAAAGATTCATACATAAATACGATTAAAGATATATTTTTAAAAATTATAATTAAAGATATTTGTGTATATATTAAGTTTAGAGTGATTTTATACCAACAATTTTGGCTATGTTAATTTTTTTTTAAATGATGGATACATAACGTTTGACCTTAAACAAAGCAAGTAGTATAATATTAACTAAAATCAGTTACAGATTTTGAAAATTAAATGCTTTTTTTTTACGTTAGAAAATTAAATGCTAAATCTTATATATCAACCATCATTTTAAAAAAGGTTATCTTATTATATATTTTATTAAAATATTTTTTTATTAAAGTTGCGGATTGTCTTGCTAATATGGCTCATGATTTAGATATTGGGGTTCATGTGTTGGAGTCTCCCCTGCCTAGGTGCTTCAATTTACTTCTTTTTGATGTTTCGGGTGTGGCTTTTCCTCGGTCTATCCGAGTGTAGTTTATTTTTTCGGGCTTAGACCCTCATTTCTACCAAAAAAATAAATAAATTTGAGCCTGAAAAAGAAATAGAAAAATCAAAAAATAATTAAACAGATAGAGGACATACAATGATGTAATTAAAATGATATACACAAAAAATTTATGTGATAATAATGTGTACCAAGAGTTAAAACGAAGCATGTCAATTTTTAATTAGACAACTTTCAAATGTTAATTGCGTTTAATCTCATGTCAATTTATTTTTTTGGACAATCCTTTCCTTATAAAGTGTGATAATAATGTATACTAAGAAGTAAAACGAACCATGTAATAAATATTTTGTAGCAATGTAGTTCAATTTAAATAATAGCCAACATTAGAGTACAAAATTAGTTAAATCATACAAACTAATTGTTGTAAATCCTTTGGAAAACTTCCTTGAAGACAATGTTCTTCGTAACATCTTGGTCTGTAGTTTCTTCATTGCATATTAATATCTTCAAATCAGATCTACTCTTAACTCTGGATATAGCAACATACAATTGCCCATGAGAAAAAACAGGATTCGGTAAATAGACACCAACTTGAGATAATGATTGACCTTGACTTTTTTTTATAGTCATCGCAAAAGATACAATCAAAGGAAATTGTCTTCTTTGAAACTTAATTGGCATGCTTTCATCAGATGGCATCAAATTCATCCTAGAAATATATGCAATCTTTCCAATATGTGTACCAGAGAGAACAATGGCACCAATTACATTTGGACCTAAGTAGTCAACAATAAGTCGTGTTCCATTGCATAAACCTGTAGAAATATCTAGATTTCGCATGAGCATAACAGGTGCACCTTTTTTAAGTACCAACTTGTGATCAGGCATACCAGAACATTTCATACCATTTAAAAATTCAGTGGTTAACCAATCAGCTTCAATTCCAATTTCCTCGCTAACCTTCCATACTGAATCAGAGCTAAAATAAGCTTGTTCATCTCCAGGAAATAATGACAATGCATATTGATTGATTGAATCAACTGCGTCCAAAGTTGGAGCAAGTATTGCTTTGTCACAATAGTATTCAACACAACCAACTTTCTGAACCATATCAGGATACATTAAGTGCACAATATCTGCAATAGGGTTGGATGATTGATGAATTAGCAAATCATAAGGTATCTGAATGTTAGACTCTCCATCATTATAATTACCCAAGTTACCATCACCAACATCTAAAACCCACTTTCCAAACTCTCTAATCTCCTCATTGTCTCCAGAGCATGTGTTGTTCATCAGTCTCATGTTCTCAGTTAAAGTCAAAACCGTGCAAAATTTCCATAACCTGGAGGAGTTAATGGTTGACATAACTATCTCTGGTCTCCTACCTTTAGGAATGACAGGTAGTATTTGCCTAAAATCTCCTCCTAAAACAACGACCTTTCCACCAAATGGTTTTTCAGAACTACCATTGGTTTTGAACCTCATAATGTCCCTTAGAGTTCTATCTAAAGCCTCAAAAGCAAACCGACTAACCATTGGCGCCTCATCCCAAATTATCAAGCTAGCAAGTTGTAAGAGTTCAGCTTTCGGACTTCCTAATGGTATCCCACAACATGAATCCTCATTCAATGAAAGGGGAATAGAGAATAATGAATGTGCGGTCCGCCCACCTGGGAGTAAAAGAGATGCTATTCCACTTGATGCAACATTTAATATAATTTTTTTCTCTGATCTCAACTTATAAGTTAAGGTCTTCCATAGAAATGTTTTTCCTGTTCCACCATAACCATAAACAAAGAAAAAACCACCATTGTCTACATTGACAGCAGTTATAATTTCATCATAAACCTTTGACTGGCCATGGTTCAACTTCACAAAAAATTCATTGTGTAGTCGGTTCATCTCAACAACATCAAAATTCAGTTCATTGATTATCAAGATATTGCCAAAGTCATTCAATGTGTTAGCTTCAACATGAGGCATTCCAGAGAAATCCTTCAGAGATTTTCCATTAATCATCAAAATTTTCTCAATCTCCATTAAACACAAATCCTTGAGCTGATGTTCTTCAATAACCAAATCTATATATATATTTACAATAATTAAAAATGTTGAAGAAAATATGATAATAAGTTCAATGAAAATAAATATCAATATATTCAATATTTAATTGCATAAGTGAGGATTAAAAGAAGTGTACCTGGTTTGTTATGAGATTTTCGCAAATTATACAGAATACCATCCGCGAGATCATGCCATGTCTTATTCCATACATTCAAAGGACTACTTAGTGTGTTTCCCAATAAGTATGTAACAAATAAGTTCCTCACATAAGTACCAGATGAAATTCTAGCAACATCAAGTATAGCATCAATGAACTGACTATCATCTTTTAACAAACCCATTGCATCACATGTCTCTCGAAAAGTTGCATAAGTCTTGTTTTTATGTGTCTTCAACTCTTCATAACTTGAACAACCACGTTGATAAGTCAAAAGAAGTCGCAAGTAATACAACTCGCCAGAACCAGGTGCAACAAAATTCATTCGGCCAATAGAAAATCCTCTTTGCCTTGGACGCCATTCTTGTTTTTTTTCATCAAATACAAATGCAGAAGGGAAGTCAGCATACGTTAGACCTAAGCCATCGGGATATTTAGCATTTGCTGCCATCCAAGCAGTGAACATGCTATGTTTCAATTTGTTTCTTTCAAGAACGTTCTTGATACGTTGTTCTTCCTTAAATAAGATCACTTGCTTTTTTGGTAAGTGGTAGATGAGTTTTTTGACAGGTGGCCACTTAAGGTGGATCTCAAATGAAAATATCCTCCACAAAGCTTCACATGGCGAAAGATATCTACAATCATAATATTGTTTAATCTCATTTAGCCCTTCATCTTGATCCTTGTTCTGTTGTTGCACAGACATTGACATTGTCACCCTATCAACTCCCTTATTAATGTATTTAAATAAGTACTTAATGGAGTTTGATTTGTTGCAATACTCAATGTTGATATGAGCGCGATATTTCATTAACAATTTTGGATTATAAGGAACGACAAACCTATTATCCAAAGGCACTCCTTTCCTAATGGTTGTAATTTTAGTATCTCTCCTTCTATAAATTGGATAACCATCACTATCGAATGAAGTTTTCCCTATAAACTTTTTTGGAAAGAATTTGGAGCAATGACCATTCTTCATGCAAGGAGAATCTCTGTTGCTGATACCACATGGACCATGAACCATATAGTTTGAAACACATTCAAACAATTCAGGATAAAGAATAGGGTCCGGCAATTCAGCACATATAACAGAATCGATACTATTAGGAGTACGTAGCTTATTTTCCATACTAAGCCACAATAGAATATGAGCATGGGGCAATCCTCTTTTTTGGAACTCAATGGTATATGTGCCTATAATAAATAAGATGACAATGGCAACCAATTTATGCTTTGTTTACAAAACTATAACATATATGTTAAAATATAAATATAAAATACTTTAAACATAAAACATACCTGCCACAGCCTTTCCAAAGAATTCACCCTTCTTGACATCAACAATAAATTGATTTAATTTCATATGGAAAACACGGCAAGCTAGGTCTGGGCGATCCGAAGCAGTTAATCCATATGCAGCAACATGGCGATCAATTTCAGGCCATTTTGGATTACATGTCATTGTCAAGAACAGATCGGGATACCCATAAGTTCTACAAATAGCCATAGCATCTTGACAATTATTGAACATGTATCGCTTACCACCCTTGAAAGATGAAGGAAGGTATACTTTAGAACCAACGGTTGATGAATTGGTATCACCACGGGTCATTGCTTCCTCAATTCCTTCCAAAAAATGTCTTCTAATAGAGGACTGATTGTTACGATAGTAATACAACCTTTGAGACTCAATCATTGAATAGCAATCAACAACAAATTGTTGGAATAGACGTCTAGAAAGGAAAATTCTCTTGCACTCAAAGTTCCTTTCAAAAAGTCTAAAAACTACCCATTCACGCAAAGAAATGTGATCACGCCTGGGATCTGTATTAACATTATGTTTATTTGCAAAGTCAATATCCTCTGAAAAACCCTTTTCACCATATGGGAATAGAAGTGGGTATTGTAGTGGAAGGACGGAACTGTGGTTTTCATAAATCCTTTGCAATTGACTATTCTTTGTGTGTAGAATAATATCTCGGCCACAGTCAGAGCTATCAAAATCACCAACTATTAAAGCTGCAACTTCATCTACACTTGGAAGATTGTAGGTATTTGGATCAAGGGAACAACTTCTAAATAATCTCAAAGCAACATTCTCAGCATGACCTTCTTCGACATAATCACGCACTCTTCTAAATAACTTGGCCAAACGATTGAACTCATCAACCATTTGAATCAAGTCAGAGACCAAGTAAGGATCAATATTACTTTTTCCATCAACACCTCTGTTGTTATAAAATAAACTCATAATTAATAACATAAATATCTGGGTGTATATTAAAGAAATTTGAAGTCATATAATAAGTATGCAATACCTGAAATGTTTCAATCTATTTTCCACTTCATTCTTTGTATCATATATATACAATTGAGCAAACTTTGGAGCATGGCCTTCTTGTGGAAGCAAACTTCCAATCCGATGATAATTTTGTCCACTAATAATGAATTGTGGAGGACCGTGACCATCATTTTGATTGTTCACAACTTTACCTCCAAGTGAGGTGAATGCAAACATACTATTGTACAACCTAATGTTATCAAGGAAATTTCGACTCCTTGGTTCATTGTTGGTAAGCAACTTCAACAATAACTCAGGGGGATCTTTCAAATAAGGAATAGATATTTTGCCTTTAGAACAACAAATCGAGAAATCAGGCTCAAGGAGGGCTTTACTCTTATCAACTCGTTCCATATCCCATAGTATAGCTCCGCAATAATTACAAATCATATTCATATCTCCAAGGTCAACATACACTGTGATTGTAAAAAAACAAATTTAACATAACATTATTTAAGTTTTTTTATATATTCAAACAAAAGAACTTACTTTCTTTTTCAATCTCAATAAAATTGAAATTGGGCTCAAAGTTGTTTGAAGCAAACGTCACTGTAGATTGATTATATGTTGACCCTATTTAAAAGAAAATAATCAAAATGAAGTAAAATCAATATATATATACTAATAATTGATTTCAATAGTCCATGTTGAAAATAAGAATACAAATCTGTTCAAAAAGCAACTCCATGAGTATCAATATGTATACATAAATCACGGTAATATGGCAAGGTAAAAATTTGACATATATGAATGTTTTAATTTTGGCATTATAACTAACATAAATTTTTTGTTGAGTTAAAAAAAAACATAATTTTTTTGTTTTATTAAATTATGTTGATATACATAAAAAAATTTGTCTTCTACGTCATATATATAGTAGAATATATTATAATATGGTACCTGTCTTTATGTTTGTATTAATTTGAGATGAATTATTGCTGGAGCTTCCAACTGGTAGAGTGCAATCGGACACTGCAACAAATAATAGTGAAAATATAATAATTAATCAAATAAGTACTTTAATATTTCAAAGCAATCGTTTAAAAAAAATGTTTCAAAACTATTAAAGGTTCATTACTCACTCATATTTGCCCTCCTTCTCTTTGGACGTGGTATATTAGGTTTTCTAGGAGTACATCCACGTTTGTACTTTTTTTGCGTGTTTTCTACCACAATTCAAATATTGTAAAACATAAGAATATATTAATTATAAGGGTATAAATGTTTAAGAAAACAAATATGCTCATATTTCAAATTATTAAATATAAATTAGCACATAATTTTTAATCAAATAAATGAATAAATACCTCTACTGCTTCGAGGGTTATCATTAGATGATAACGAAATTTGGTTAGAAATATCTGTATATAACAAACAAATAACACATTATTTTTACACAATATCAAATAAACTGTAGGTTCAAACAATTTAACAAAATTGATTATATTAATGGGATGATAAAATAATATAAAGCTTTAAACAAAATTGACTGGACAACTACAACGTTAGTATTAAATTGATTACTATATATATTGCATACAATAAGTTCTATCTAATTTTAACCATAATTTATTAAAAAAATTATTATAAAAGTTTAAAAAAAATGACCGTATAAAACAAAGTTATAAGAGTTAAAATAGTGATGCTTAAGATATCAATTTTCAAAATGGCCTGAACTATTTTGCTAATATCACAACACAATTTGAATTTTTTGCTAGAGTCCACAAATTTCAACATTGGTATGTTCACATTAAACTTTTTCTCTTCTTTCATTAAGTAATTTAGCTGTACACATCATAAATTGGTATGTTCATTTAAATATAGCATCTACAATAATGTTGAGTTAAATTCATTTCTTTATATACTAATATTAAACTAAGGAAATAATTTTTTTTATGAAAATTATAGTCTCTTAGCATCTACTTTAAACTACCTTAGGTGATGTAACAGAAAAAAGCTAATAATAATTTCTAAATAACAAAAAAAATATGATATTGCATACCTTGAAGTGGAGAAGACATGCGTTTGGTGGTACCAGTAATGAGTTTGAAAGTTAAAGTTATGAGAAGAATGGAGAACTTGAGATTTGGAGACCAACCATTATATAGATGATGGTCTTCCAATTTATGGAGAAGTCAAATACATATAAAAAAATAGGAAATGGTACTACCATTGTGAAATAAAATCAAACTATTAAAAAGGACAAAACATGGCTTTAGATTGAAAAAAATTGTATAGTACATAGCATTAAATGGAATGGAATGATTAGCAATGCAGTTGGTGCTGAATGAACAATGGTAGCGTGAAAGATTGGATGATGGTCAAGTACATTAGGAAGTTTCAATCTTACGTGATAGATTAGAGTTTTCTACACATTGGAAAGGATGGATACTCAGCTGAAAGATTGTTGCAAAGTTGCTCAAGCAACATGGCCACATTTCATTACCATTAAATGCATTGACATCATGATATTAAAGGTAACCATGTCATTGTCATCAAAGTCATATAATTTCATAGTATGATCAAATGATATCAATAGACTAAGACAACTTCAAAACTTGTATATATTCAAACATGTTGGATAAAGTTGACCACACATCAACTATCGATCTTAAAAATTTTTATTAGAAAAATAGTATATTTAAATGACAATGCACAAATACTTTGGAAGATATTTGTATAAATACACATTCACCTTTTTGGCTTTAAAAGCATTACTATATAAATTAGTGGTATATAAATAACAATGATATAAATCTGAATACTGTTACAGTTGGGCATTTGATTGACCACTTACTACTAAACTAAAGTATTTAACTATGTAATACTAATAAAGGGTTGAGACCATAAACACTGCATAAATTTAATGAATATCAAAACACCAAACTATTGAAGACAAAAGACAAACATCAGTAATGAAATCCAGCACAGTCTTACACATAATTACTAATAAAATACCAGCACAGTCTTACACATAATTACTAATAAAACACAGCCACATCTAACTAATAGTTCAAAATACAAACATTGGACAGGCAGAAGTCAAGACCTTAGATGAAATTAGTAATTATATTGGATGGAGTACACATCAACCATGAAAATGTCTGAATCAGATAATTCCCACAATTCAATCCTGTGGACTTGATTAGTGTCCTGAAGACTGGTGAACTCATTCCGGTAGAAGTCACAACATCCAGCAGCAAACTGACCAAGCCTCCCACCAGTTGCCGGTGCATTTGGATTTACATCACGTGACGGATGCCATGTAATATGCCATTGGCTGATCGAGTTATCAGGAAGAAGAACATTGATCACATGAGGAAGATGTGGAAAAAATAGTTGTTGTATTTGGGGTGAAATAGTCTACAAAAAAGAAAGTCAAGATATGTAATATAGTACAGATTTCTAATAACATGACAATATGAAATAACAAATTAAGACATTAGACAAACCATAGGCTCATTGTAAAGTATGTGTCCAACCATGATATTTGATTGCCAAATATTCTCCATCCATTGTACTGGATGAACTTCTTCATCAGAATCACCATCAGTGGATTCAGGATCAACAATGTTAGCAATGACTTGAGGCTGGATTGGAGAAACAATCCTATAATTGATTTCCCTGCAGAAATCATGATAAATACGGATGTTGAATCTAGCGTGACCAAGATAGCGAAAGTAAATCTGCACACTGGTTTGAATATGATGAGCCGATCGCAGCCCAAAAAACCAGCACCAAGTCTATACTCTCCTTGGATGTAGTAGTAGGAAACGGTAAATCTGTTTCCAATGGGGTCTTCAAGTACAACAACATCATTGATTTCTCCCCCGACATTTGCATGAAAGCGTCGCGGGACAACAATATAAGTCTGTATATGAAAAAAATTATAGTTTAAACATCAAACATTTTCATATGTTCAAATTTAATGTAGATAGTGTATGCAATTAATAAAATTAAGCTGCATTACCATAGCAACATGAAGTGGTTTGACAAAGATTCTCGGGTTGGTGTGAGGTGATCGGAGACGAAGAGCATACATAGTTATACAGGTTAATGAACTCTTCAAACCCTGAAATAAAGAACCATAAGATATATAAACAGAACTGACTTACTAATACTAATGTAGACATCCTATTCAATTTCAAAATATTCAACATGTAAATACAATAGATCAATGTTAACACGCACAGTTGTTTTGATATAAATTACACCAATAATATAATCTGAGTGCACCAATTTTAATTTGTTCAATCACAGTTGCATACAGAAATCCTAATTTTAACTGTTAGACTAAATAAACAATTGAATTGCAACATTAAGTTTTTCAATTTACCTTTACACACAAATGAAGAAGTTTTTTTTTGTATCCAAAACCTTTCAAATCAAATACTTTCCCCAGAAGTCAGTCTAGAATTAATAATAATAATAATAACTAAAGACATGAAGAATTTTGTGGGGGTGGGCAGGATAGTCTAATACTATACAGGGGTGCAACAGGTAGAGAAAGAGTAAAAACAGCATAGAGCAAAAGGAGAATACTGATACAAAGCTACAAAATTGAAGACACTAAAAACACCAAAACTATCCCAGTAATTGAAGAGAGGAAAATACTAAGAGGCCACAGTGAGACATGCATGTGAAACGGTTATGTATTTAACCTAAGATCAAACAACAAAAGTGATTATACTGTTCATTACCGATAGAAAGGTACAAAATTGCAGACAACTAAAAAGAGCAAAACAATCCAACTAATTCAAGAGAGGAATATACTAAGAGAGCAAAGTCAGACATGCATGTGAAAGGGTAGTCTATTGAATCTAAGATAAAAAAACAAAAGTGAGAACAATTTGAAATCAAAGATCTATAGAGTATAATGCCAAAGATGTACCTGGAATGATTTTGGAGAATAAGGTCTAAATGAGAGAATTGGGACTCAGACCGTATTTGTGGATGCAGAACCAACACAAAGATGATAGAATGGTGAGCAGAGAAATCAAAGCAAGGAGATGAAACGTTGAGCCTCTTGATTGGAAATAAATGCACGCGTGTTGCATTGTTTGAAATAGAAAACTAATTTCTTCTTAAAATATTTAATATAAACGGAAAAAAAAAACAAAAACAGTAATCAATGCACCTTGTAGCCTCCAAAATAGGAAAAAAAGTATAATTAGGTGCTATATCTATTTTACGTAGTTCTATCAATTTTATTTTCAAATATCTCTATCAAAATATTTAAATTCAAATTCAATTTGTTTTTTAAAGATGCACATAAAAAATGGTACTATGCCAAATATATATACCAGCATATAAACACATTTATATAATATTTTATTATGAAATAAACAATCTTATGTATCTAGCTTTGGTTGAAAACTAACAAATGTGTTTTTTTTATTATGTATTTTACTTGAACTTGTCTTGACAATGAAAATAATGAAAAATATTAACTTGGTAGGTTTAATTGATACAAATATAATGAAAATACACTTCACGATGAAAAAAACTTATAATGAATATAATATAACTTAACTAAACAAATTTAGCCTGTCTTTCTCCATTGTGTTTTTATTTTACCTTTTATGTCACTTATATTTCAACAAATTTGACATCTAATTAAACATAAGGGTAACTCCTAAAAGGGAAATAAATAAATGTAACTATAGACCATAAGAAGAAATCATTTGTGCATAGTAACTGTTATTTGTGAACAAAAGATCCTATTATTTGAAAAAGTCTTAAGCATATAAAGAGTTACAGTAGTAAAGAAGAATAAGAGACAATAAGAAAAGAGCAAAGATAATATTATATTAATAATATCAAGATTACCATAATCCAATCATAATACAACAACAAAGAACGATACAGGGACTCTTTGTAGTCTACTTGATACACATGTTAAACAAAAAGAGTAGCATGATCTACTCAATACACTAAAAAGAGTCATAGTAAATTTAAAATATGCAATACAACAAAAAACAATACAGGGACTCTTCCTAGTCTACTTGATACACATGTTCAACAACAAAAAATAAACATGGTCTAGTTGAATACACTAAGAAGAGTCCTAGTAAAATAAAAATATGCAATAATATTGAAATACAAAATACATAAGGATGATAGGATCTCAGGCAGTTAGATCAACCACTTCCCACACTTCCACATCTTCACCATCCTCAATAGAAGTAATCTGAACATCCTCCACCTCTTTAGTTAAATCAATGATTTCTTTAGATGTAACTTCAGGATTCTTGTCAAGCTTGGTTATATCAATAACATCATCTGATTCAGAAATGGTTGCAACTTGAGTAGGAGAAATTTCAAGCTCATCATCAACATCTGTGAGATCAATAAAGTCAGCATATTTGAGCTTTCCTTTACTATCATGTCTACCTTTCCTATGTTCAACCATATTCATATTAGCCTTAGTAGAATCTGCAGCATCCTTAATTACAACTCCAACTTCAATCCTTTTCAAACAGCTTTCAGTAGTTCTAACAACAGATGACTCAGGTTCAGCTTTAACTCCAAACGTTTCATTCACTTTGTTTTGCAAAGCAAGATCAAAATCATCAACATCATCAGTTACTTCAGAACCTATTGTATCAAAATCAATCTACAGCTTCCTTTTCAAGGACAGATGCATAGTAGTTGTTGTGGAACTCTGACCAACAATTGCAGATGGCTTCTTACGCAACTTATACTTCATACCAAGAGCACCCTTACATTTCAGATTTCCAACATTCTTGTTTTGAACCTCCACATTATCACAGACATCCTCTAATTGTGTGAATGGAGGAACAAACTTGGCCTAGAGTGTTTGAATGATAAAATAAATATATGAATTAAAATAGAGTCAAGTGCATAAACATATAGTTGATGATTAATGAAATAACAAACTGTACCTTCAAGGGTGTGGTGAATTGTTTTGTAGAACAGAACTTTTTAATTATCTCAGAATCATGACATATACACATAACCTCATAAATTTCTTGGCGGTTGTAAGTAATACCAAAACCAGACCGAATCTGGAACAATAGCTCCTTGCCTACTAATTTCTCCTCGAGTATAGCAGGATACTCAGCATATGGTTTACCCTGGAAGAAAACATAATTTTAAGAATATGTGAACAATTAATAGATATAAGGTTATTGAATGTGTTTTGACATGAACTTATAATTTGAAATTACATTAACTTCTTGAGAAATTAGCAACTCTTGACATGGTATATTGATAAGCTCCATTGCTGCGTGATGATTGAGTACAAATACTGTGCTTTCAGCACCATCATCCACTTCTATCTTGAAAGAGTACCTATTAAAAACAACATGCAATATAATTGTCATGAAATCTAATTACTAACCATAAACTAAATAAACTCAGGTGTATTTGCAGAGTTAACATTGTGAAAATAGCAAAAATTATAACACAGAATGCATTAGGGGTTTACTGGCCTCTGCATAAATTTTGTAATTGTTCGAAAGCAGCGATTGCATCGATAGACATCATCACCGCGTTCAAGTTCAGTGTAACAGCGGCAAGATGGATAGTGCCATTGATTATCTTTGAGCAAACTGACAATCCATGCATGGACAACAAAGGTACCCTTCTGAAATTGATATGCATTACTTAGTATAGATCAATATAAAAAAAACGCAAACAGATGGCAGCAAGGTGTATATACCTCATGGCTAGAAATAAGTTGAGGAATTGTTTTCTTCGGATGTAGTTGGATCATATCAGCATCAATATTGACATTCACATTCATATCATAATTGAAGATATACTCAACAGGTCCTTTGGAATCAATACCATCAAATCTACATTAATTAAATCAGCACATTAGAAATTTTGAAAGACTGAATAATGACTTAATGACTTAACCTAGTCAAACAACAAAATAACAAAGAGGATAGACATATATGTAAGGCCAAATAAACATGTACCTATCAGCAAGTACCGAAGCTTCTTCAAATTTGTGATTGATAAGCATCTTAGTAACATAGGGAACAACATATATGATAATTTCACCTACAAAAGATCTCTTTCATGTAAAAAATAATAGTCATAAGAGTTACAAACTGAACAAATTGGCAAATAAGCTTACCATCATTATTTCTAACTTCAACAAAACGGAGTCCAACAACAGGTTTAATAACCCAATCAGCACATAGATATTCAGAAAGCATGTCAACAATATCACCCACCAATACACACTTAGTGATTCCACTACAAACACAGTAAATAGTATGACTTCAGTTTGCAGCATGTACTATGTTAGAAAGAGAGCAGTTTATGAATCTTGTTGATGAAGTAATAAAATAAAATACCTATTGTCCAACAGTTGAATCTCCATAGTCTTATATACCCTATTGTCCTTAATCATCAGTTTTTCAGCAGAAGCAGCAGTTAAAAGGCCAATGACATCTATAGGTAGTACATGACAAAGAAGAAAAGGTATCAGTCTTAGTACATAGTGATATATTGAACACCAATTCAGAGAAATAGAAAGTTATGAGCCAGGTTAAAACATTACCCACTAAGTATCCAAATGTATTTCCGTAGTCTTTGATATGATGTATGTGGAAAAAATCCCATCCATTCCTAGGAATATCATCTTCCACAGCAGGATAGATTTTGGTGCATTTGTAGAAACATAGTTTGTAGCCAATATTTGTCAACCGTTTTGACCCAATGTTGTCAGTTATCCTAAAGAAAGATATTTGATAGACCTGGCCTTCAAACATCTTAGTGGGAACAGACACTGATTTGCAAAATGAGGCTTCAAATTTCACACCCTGACATTTGTAAATAAGAAACATCAAAATGAGTTAGGAACTTTTGAAGAATTTCAGAGAAAAGTGTTGTTTATTATGGATTACATTAAGATAGGTGATAACTTGGGACATAAAGTATGGACAGAATGTCTTTCAAATACATATTAAACACACCAAGCTAACTTCAAAAACTATGTGTTACATTTAAGTTTGAATAATATGAACATTCACTTTACCTCTTGATCTATGAGAACCATGTCAATGGATGAAGAAGAACTGGGAAGCAGGTGTTCAGGGACATTCCACAGTGCTACCACACGAGCTCTGAACTTCCATGGGTATATTTTCTTTGGAATGGAACGGCCATTGTCAACGTCTAAGAGAGCAGATTGTTTCATTGGTATTAAATGAGATTGAAGTAACTCAAAGAAAGGGCTTGAGGTATAAAAGCGGTGGTGGGGGTGATGGTCTCTTAAAGAAATTATGCAATGCTTATATAGACAAATGAATATTAATAATTTAATGAAATTTGATTTATAGTACAAAGTAACCATGATTTATGTACACAAAAGTTGATGAAAAGGTTGATAGAAGTGACCAAACAATCTGAAGAAGAGTTCAAGTCAGAAAAAGATTTTAGAAGTGAGATAAGTAATAAGTAAAGGGATAAGACTATCATGATATAGAAGAGATTTGACTACAAATCTCAACCACTCTCTGTTTCATAATTTAAATTTCACCAAGTAATAGAGATTTGACATATGATATCAACAACTACCTCTTAGATAATTCTAAATGAAAACATGATTACTTTTTCTTATTTCAAATAAACTGAAAATGATTCAGTTAGGTTTTAGTTTAACAGTTTAACTTAAACTACCCAATATTTGTGTAGTACAAAAAGGTGAAGTTGGAAATAATTGTAAAACAGGATTTAAAAGAAATAGATATCTTGTTCAGGCTTGAGGATATAAAAAGAGTAGGATTTAAAAAGGGTTATTGACATTAAAAATTGAAATCTCAAGTAATTCTATTGATCAATTAAATAAGGGATTACCTATGTATTACCAAATAACTCTCATTACGAATGAGACATAAATATTGAGTGAAATTATTCACTTATATATTAATGGATGATATTGTTTATCTTTTCCAAAGTTAAAGGAAAAGATTGGATTAAGTAACCAACAATAATAATTTCAATAAGAATATGCAATTCAAACTGGTAAATGTCTTGTAGACTTGTCAAAATATAATCATTAGAAAAATGAATAGTGTGTCCTACCAACTCAAAAAGATTTGTGATAGACATGTACTACAAAAGTGAAAAATTTGTGCTAAGTGTCAACCTTTTTCCAGTAGGTGGAGTAAGTGCCAAATAACGTATGAAAGAGTGGTAGAAGTATTGGAAATGATTAAACTCTGAAAGGCTGATGGAGTAGACTGTTTAGCAAGTAACTAAATGAAGAAGAACATTGTGAGGAGATAATTGAATCTGAAAAAGAGGTCAAATAAAACTTCCAGCATCTTATCATAAAAATAACAACAAAATGAAATCCCCAATTACATGAACAAACAATCAAATAAATTTCCCAGAAATTGAAAAAATAAAAACTCAAAAAGCGAACAGTTAGGGAAGGAAACCATAAAAGTGAGATGCATAGAAACATCAACAATGGACATGCATTTGAAGACATTTGGAGAGATTACACAAACCGATCTCAATAGTGTGGCTTCATAGCTAGTATCGGTTCCAATACATTTCTTGAAATTTCATCAACTGCTGCAAAAGATCTGACAAAATCCATTTTCATATGTAGAGAAATACTGATACTGAATTGTATAATTGGCAATTGTAGGATTGAAAAAACATTAGGAAAACAAAAAAATACAAACAATGGAATTGGGCCAAAGCTTGAAGAATGTTGGGCTTTTATTTTACAACTGGAATCCAGCAACTAAAATGGATGACCACACAATTTAAAAACCCTTAAAAAAACCCATGCATGAAATCCTATTGGGAGACATTGTAACGCACACATCAAGAATGAAGCAAATAAAGATGAGGACCGGAGACACCTTTTTCTTCCAAAACTGTAAAAGTACTTACATACCTTAGAACTTTACATTACACTATCTATCTCCAAATAATATTCTGAACATAATTATACAACTTTGAAAACTTTTCTCATATGTTCACGTGAAGATTCAAATTAGTCAAGAAATCAATTGTTACCTTCTATACAATTTTTTATTTTTGGAATTCACTTTCTATACATATATTTAAAATATATTAAATATGGTCAATTATTATTGAAGAATAAATTTGGCTGTTAAAAAGATTCCAATTATTTATATGTTTTTAATATTTTTTTTGATTTTTCATATTTTTTATTATTCCATTAATTATATCAATTATGTCAAATTTATTAACGTGTGTTTAGGCCAGAATTTTGCAATAGTTAGTTCTAAAGAAATGAAATTTGATAAATTTTATTCATTATTTTACTCCTGAACAACCTAGATATGGTTTAAAAAATAATTCTATGAGGAAATTATTATTTTCTTAATTAACATTTACTTTTTGCTTTTTTATCTGATTCTCTATTTAAGTACATAGATTTCAAGTTTTTGTTATGGTTATTAGATACAATAATTGGTTGTTACTGTATTTATTTAAATAGTAATTTATTAAAATAGTAATAGTATTGAATATTAACTTGCCTATATAAACACAGGGATGAAGGTTTGTTAGCAACAATTTCTATCTCTTTGTATCCTGTATTTGAGTAAGGTGTTTTGGGAAGAAAATTTGGCAGAGCTCTGCAAAAAGAAAAAGGTTGCAATGGTAGGGATTCAACAGGATGACAACACCTTTCTAGGGGTACTAAAACCATCAAGAGTATGTATTTCATGTTTCAGGTAGATATTAATGAAATTTGTTTTGCAATATCTACTACTAATTCTACCCTTGTTTGTAGGATTATATTTTTGTGCCTGGGTGGTTTCTCAAGATTCATCCACAACTAATTGAAGAGCTAGAAATAGAATTGAAGGACCCTGTTGGGAATGTTTTCCAAGCTGACCTGAGTTTTTTTGGCAAACACCCACACTATGGAGGCGGCTTCAATGAAATCTGTCAAACCTATGAACTGGACAGCTATACCCACATATTCTTTACACACAAGGGAGGAATGAGTTATGACATAAGGATTTTTTATGAGAACGATTTTGAAGTACAATACAAACTTCAAAGTGAGCAAGAAAACATTGTTGCTGAGAATGAACCCTTCTGAAGTTCTACTCTGAGAAGTGCATTATGCAAGGGGGGTCAAAATTTGGTAATATTTCAATTTTATCTTTAAAGTATTTATCATCTCAACATAAATCCTGACTTTATTTATATAAAATTCTGTTTTTTATAGTGTTCTAGTATCAATTGTGAATGAGCATTTCAAACACCGACCGAAATCACTCAACATGTTATTGCCTAGTGGGGAAACTCATAAATGGATAATGAAGTGGGATAGGAAAAGACGTCGACAATGTGTGTTTGGCGATGGATGGTACAAATTTTGCAAAGACAATAGATTCCATGATAGGGACCAATTGAAGTTCTATAATCTTGAAGAGGAAAACACATTTGAAGTCAAAAAACTTCACAGTCGTTAACTGCTGCATCTTTTCAATCACTCTTTATGAGCTATGAACTGGAATATATGAGATGTAGAAAAGTGTGACCTTATTGTTGTATGAATATCTGGATTGTTAATCTCCTAAGTTTAAGAATGATTTCCCCAAAAAAAAATCAGACTTGTAACACATCTGGAATTTTAACCATGTAATTTGGAATATCTATGTTATGATTTCATGAAGGGTACTGAATCCAAACATTTAGTTTTGTTTTGCTCCACAATGAAATTTGTGACCAATCCAAATCCGTTTCCAAAGGACCTTAATCATTAAATTTCAAACTTTGTCTTGTTCAAATATCAAATACAGGTTAATTATAAAGGGGATGATTTGCAATTTCAATATGTGTCTGTGTATTTCCAAAAGAAGCAAAAGAACAAAAAAAACAATTCATTACAAACAACATAAGTAGGTTATATAAAAAGAAGCTTCAAATAAACATATGTCTTGGAAGTTACACATTAGAATCCCTGAAATCTAATTATATAATAGATAACACCCAAACACATTAATACTACTCAGAATGGTGACACACTTCATAATACTTAGAGATACAAAATAGAATTTGATATCCATGAAAGAACAACCATAATACTACTCTAAAGATGTTCATTATAGTATCATAATAACAGCTTCACTTTTCATTCTTCACTTGGACCAACCTCTTCTTCCTAGGAGGTTTGGATGTACTTCCATCTTCACTGCCTGGTTTGGAAGCTGGCACACTAACAGCTGAATCTCCAAATGGAGAAATGTCATCAAGAGAAACATTTGTGTCAGCAACAGAAGAGAATTGGCTAGCAGAACCAAGAGAACTATCAGTAAACAAAGGTTCTTTGTCATCTGATTCAAAGTTGGATCCATATGGGTCAATAATTAGCTGCACAAATAAAACAAATTAAATGTTAATACAATTAAGTGGAAACTACAATCCTGAACTTAAGATATGTATTAAACAGTTGCATTAAAGTATGTCAAGCAGACCTTTGTTGGGGTTTCAATCTTGGTCTTGTCATTGAAAAGATCAATTATGAACTTGTCATCACATGTTTTCTTGACTTTGTATGAATCATCATACTTTGTTCCATGGTCACTTAACTTCTCAACTTTGAAAAGAGCCTCCTTTCCAATAAGTGCCTTTATATCATCAGGGTATTCATCAGAAGCTTTTCCCTGCACAATTTTTATACCAAAATATATCACCAACAATTGCATTTCCAGTTTAATAGTTCATACCTAATAAACTGCAAATAAACTGCAAAAGAGAATTCAAAATATCTAATAAATACACTTCCTACTGATTTAATAACCTTTGAGAACATAACCAACTCTCTGCAGCTTTTCCCAAGCATATTTTGACAATCTGTGTCAAACATGACAAATGTAGCAAGTTCATCTCCATCACAAACCTCAAACTTGAGGCGAAATCTGCACAATCAAATAAAATCTCAATCAACTAACAGAATAAACACATTAAACATTAAACACATCATACCTGGGAGTAAACTCAACAACATGAGTGCAGCAAGAACCACAGTAATAAAGACCATCTTCAATAGTCACAGCTTTGCGGCATTGGCAAGATGCATACCACCACTTCTCACCCTCAATTAATCCACTAATCTTTCCTAGGACTATGAACAAACCCTCCTATATTGGTAGCATTCAAGTAAAACACAATTAATTATACTTGATATAAAATACCAAAACAGCAATGAAACAAAAATTAGTATAATACCTCAGCTGTGTCATGCAACTCCACAATATTCTTCTTAGGATACATGCTAATAAACTCCTCATTGGCAGGCACATTGCGGAATCCACCACCAATTTTACCAATAGGCAAATCAGAATCAAGACCATGTAAGGCAATACTTCAGAATATATGAAAATATAGTTAGGTCATAAATCAATGAGTAATCTAATAGAACATGAATATATTATAAAAGTTCAAACATATTACCCATCACGAAAAACAGAAACTTCAGGAATATCAGCATTCCAAAACAACTTAGTAGCTTGCATAACATTTTGAATAACAACTTCTCCTACATAGGAATATTATGAAATTGGTCAAACTACTAAACCTGCTATCCTAATAAAAGAAGCTATAGACATGTTCTAAAATTTGTTTTGCATATTATACCTCTGTATGTCTTAACTTTGGCAAATTGCACAATAATAACTGCAAGTCGAACTCCATCAGCAGCAAGAAATCCTTTAACCATATCAACGTACTTGCCAAATAAAGACATCTTGATCTTTCCCCTGTCAAAAATAATAAATAACAACTTTCAATATGCTAATCAAATACTTGTAAATGAAAAAAATGAATAGCCAAAAAGATAAAACCAACATACTTGTCATCAGTAATCTCCATTTCAATTCTTCTAGTAACATTTCCAGACTTTGGAAATTGTTGCTCATCAGATACAGCTGTGACCAACCCAATAATATCTACCAAAGAAAACACATAATAAATGTATCAAAATATTGAACAGGTATAGTACTCATTAAATAAAATGTTGGATGTTGTTAAATAAACACAAATAAGACAAACTAACCCATAAGGTAGTCAGACTCCCCCATAGTCATCTTAATTTCAGATGTATCCTTCAATGTTAACCCAAGCATTGGAATGGTATCACACTGGTCAATTTGGACCTTAGTCTTACTATTGAACAAAATTTTGTACTCATGTTCAGCAGCACGATAAGCACCATTGTTGTCCACCAAAACGAAAAATGTAAAAATGTAAACATTTCCTTCAACTATATCCCTCTGGAATTTGCTCATCAAATACTTTTTAATATTTGCCTCTATTTTGCAACCCTGACAAATAATCATGAAGTTCATATAAATACACCAATATCATGAGGATGAAAAGTAAAATCAATGACTACTAAAATAAAGTAAAACAAAATACCTCTGAATCAATCAACACAAGCTGCATAGCATAAGGTTTGGAAGGTTCAGCATTAGGTTCCATCTCCCACTTTCTAATAACTCTAGCTCTGATTTTCCATGCTTGTCGACCAGGGCATAAACTTCGAATGGAGTTCATCTCTACAAAGACAGAATCAGTAAAAGCACAGTAAGAATACAACACAGCAAGAATCAGGTAGATCAATGAATGAGATAAAATAGAAGAATAGAAGAAAAGGGTTTCAACCAGAAGGATTGGGATATGGGAATGGTGAGAATGAGGGTTCACAACAGGGGTATTTATAGCCAAATTTTAAAACTGAACTGACAACAACAGAACACAATACACTGACACCGAAATTAAACAAAATGAATAAAATAAATGAAGATTGGGATTGATACTGACCATTTGATAGAGTATACAACTTCAGCTGATGCATTCAACCATAGTAGTTGGGGTTTTCGTGAGGAGGATGACAAATCAACAGTAAACCAATTGTGTTGTAGATCAGGGATTGGTTCACCATTAATCGAAGGCAAAGTTGGCTTCAAATAAAGATCAAGCGGCTGCAGAAAGCAATTCCTCATTAGATCAATCGGAAGAGACTCTATTGATGGATTGCTGACAGAGAGGTTGAAGGACGAAGGCTAACACGGAACCACACCTAGATTAAGTGACGGTTGTGAGAGAGAAGGCTCGAAATCAGACGGAGGTGGATCGTACGGCGGAGTAGGTAGAGAGGAAGAGAAGACACGCGATTAGAGACTTAGGGTTCACGGGAGTCAGGGATGAACAGTGTCGGAGGCAAAACGACGTCGTTCTAGACTCGTTCACTTGAAAAAAAAAAACAAACAGAACTAAGTCAAATAAAGACAGGTGTCAAGCTGTGATTGGATGTTTTATAGCTACAGTAGTGCGAGAATAAGAAGTAGTAGATATTCATGATGAATTTCCACTCTCTCTGCGCGCCAAACTTTACTAATAAATCTGTGAAATGCAACTGACAAGCTTGAGGTTCAACTAACGCATGCTTTGACTTCAAAACTGAATGGAGATTTCATAGATCGAGTTGATGTATATGAACCAACCAATTGAAAAATATGAAGAGATTAGAAATGAACGTGTTAGATGAAGACCTTGTAGCTATTATTCACATTTTTTTAGTCTTAGTTGTTCACAGTTCACCTAAAGTGCATACGTAGTAGTGGGACTGTGTCTGTGGTAGCCCGGTAAGTCAAAGTTCAACTAAAGTAGGAGCAACCAACAAGCAACTAAGCAAAGAAGATTGTATATAATATATATCAACATCAACGTGAATTGCAACATAATATCCACATGCCAAGTTGAATTAAAATTTTAAATCCAATTATAGATTGACCATTTTTATACTCTCTTAAAACACATCATCATGTGGTTGGTTTCAGCCCTCACATGTTCGATTCCACTCCTACAAGTTTTTTTTTATGATATGTGTTCATCTTTTGGAAGCACTTTTATTTGAGTCGGGAACATTCAACTTATGGCTGGGTTAACTCTCCCAGCAGGAGTTTTATATCTATAAAACTCGAACTCAGAACCTTACTTAAAGTGAATTAAGCATGTACCACTTAAAATATATAATCACTCGTTGGTACTCCTACAAGTCTTTAAGTTAGAGCTTGTGTAAATTACATTTATTGGACAAATTAGGGTCCGGATGTATGAATAATCCCAACTTGAATTCTTTTTTTCTTTTTTTGAACTCCCCAACTTGAATTCATTGCTTGAAATGATATTGTCTCTCGTAGATGATGATGCCTACAAAATAAATATTTTCGTAAAATAATTTGGTTATATTTAGAAAAACAACTTAATTAAGTATATATCTTTATTAAGCGTTTATTGTATAAGAACTTATGCCATAAACACATGAGCTATTGGTATTTGAATGTGACATTTAAAAAGCTTATACATACAAAACTAAGGGCTCGTTTGGTATGCCGTATTAGGCATGATTGCATAAGCTTATACAATACATTATGTGCTTATCCATTGTTTGGTGCTAACATTGTATTGTATAAGCTTATCCATCAACCCACCATTATACATCAAAATAATGTATTATTTAATCCACCATGTAGGTGATGGATAAGGCCTGATAAGATTTGACGTATAAGCCACCATCACCACCCTCCACTGCTTTCGCCATTCACCCTCCACCAATACTATCGCGACCGCCACCATCCTCCACAGTCACTGCCACCACCCTACGGGAATCACAACCATCGTTCTCCACCACCACCATCATCGCCACCCTCCAAAGATAAAATATAAGAAACTTATCCACTCGATAGTTATACACTGTATAACTTACCATCTCGATAGTTAAATTCATGCCCTTAGTTTTGCCACTACCATCGTCGGCGCCACCACCGACACTAGCGCCACCACCGCCGATACCACCACTATCCATCCTCCACCACCACCACCTTCCACCACAACCAACACCACCACCACCCTACCGCCACCACAACCACCGTTCTCCTCCACCAGTACCACCATCCTACCGTCGTCGCCACCACTAACACCCTACAGCCACCACAACCACCGTTCTCCTCCACCACCACCACCACCCTATTGTCATCACAACAACCGTCCTCCTCCACTACCATCGCCACCGCCACCCTACCGCTGCCGCCACCACCACGTCGTCGACACCACCACCACCACCCCCCCCCCCACATTCAGTATTATCACTACCATCACCGTATAACCACATTTATTATCTATCATTATTGGATACTTTACCAAATATAAGATTGCATGAATTTAAACGATATGGTAAGTTATACGTACAATGTATGACCAAACGCTGTATAATATAAGAAACTTATCAAGTCTTATACTATCATGCTTAATACTATCAGGTCTTATACTATCAAGTCTTATACTATACATCACAGTGTCACACCAAACGGGGCCTAAATCACATGGATGCATCACTGCATGAGCATTTGTAAGTAGTTGAGATTATATAAAAAAATAAAAAGACTTCAAAATTAAAATTATTATTTCTCTAAAAAATAAATTAAGCAAGAGTCTCATTTTTTTTAGTATATGGAAAAATTAAAAAAACAACGAAAAAGCTACAAGGCTAACACATCCCTAGCCAAGATGAGAGTAAACTAGTGAGGCGGAGTCTCAAGACGACTAAGGGGACACTGAGAGCTAGCTCCATTCCTAGCCAGGCAAGTAGTAGTCATAATTTATAACAAAAAACTAATATTTAAATCAAACAGTAATAAAAAAAAACTAAAGAATTGGAAATTAAAATCTTGTATATGAAACATCACAAAGTACATTTCAAAAAAAAAAACCATCACATAGTAATTATTATTAAAAATCATTGATAATCTTGTTAAAAAAAAATCATTGAAAATCGTTCACCATTTCTAACATAAACATGTGTAATATTTTTCGAACAATTAAAATGAAATGAAATTTGATCTGAGAATCAAACAAGATTAAAGTAAACTAGAGAATAAAAAATAAACATGATCATTAATAATGGTAACCAAGCCTTTGGCTTAGTGGTACAAATTGTAATAGATCCAGAATTTTTAACTTGTAGGGAGAACATATATCTATAAACGAGTAACATTAAAACACAACATATTATTGCTATAAAAATTTGAATATACATCATAAATTATCTCTTAGTTTTCCTGTTTTAGAAATATTATGAAGCTTTTCTAAATTTTTATGATTTGTATAGATCCAAGGTGTAGGAGATAAGAAGAATGAGTTAGTCATGAGATTAATCCTCTCGAGATTCGAATATCACATTAGTTGAATAAACCTCTCTCAACAAGTCATTTTTCATACGCACTGCTCATTGTAAGATCAAGATTTGGTCATGTGGTACAACTCTATGTTTTGATGATAACAAGTATTTATTTGTGGATGAACAACTATGATACTCTAATGTTTGTCTTGAGTGTTTTGACAAACAGGTTCTGATTCTGACACCAGAAGATATATTCGTCAGAAGATCAGAAGATCTGAAGATCAGAGGATCTGAAGATCAGAGGATCTGAAGATCAGAAGATCAGAGGATCAGAAGATCTGAGGATCAGAAGATCTGAAGACCAGAAGCTCTGAAGGACCAGAGGCTCTGAAGGTCCAGAAGCTCTGAAGGTCCAGAAGCAGAAGTTACGAAGGTCAGAGGATCCAAGCATCCCTCTGACTCTGATCACCGAGCTTCACAAGTTCCAACACGAAGCATAACTCTGATCAGAAGTCAATGGTTAAAGGCAAATGTCTCTATCAAGAAGTACAAGAGCAGTGTACTATTCTGATATGCCTACCTACCAAGGTTCAGCCACAGCAGGTTCTGGAAGTTCCAGAAATGCCCTCCAACGGTCATATTCTCTCAACAGAAATATCCTTTGCACCTTGGACTATAAAAGGCTGAAGAAAAGAAGAAAGCTAAGTGAGAGAGATCGAGAGCTGCAATACAAGAAAAGATTCAAGCTTCTACTTTCTTCATCTGTTCTTATTTAGTTTACACTCAGCTTATTTAGAAGCAAACCTTTGTAAACACCAACCTCAAACAGTTGTTTGATTTTCCTTAAGGGATCGGGTAGGTCAGTATCCTTAAGAAGACTAAGAGAGTGAATCTTAGTGGTGATTCCTTTAGGAGATCAAGGTTGATCGGATCCTAGAGAAGACTAAGAGAGTGAATCTTAGTGTGAGCTAAGTCAGTGTATTGTTAGTCACTTGTAGGTTTCAAGTGCAGTTGTAACAATTATCTGATTAGTGGATTGCCTTCATTCTAAGAAGGAAGAAATCACCTTAACGGGTGGACTGGATTAGCTTGAGGGATTTATCAAGTGAACCAGGATAAAATACTTGTGTGCTTCTCTCTTCTCTCTATCTTTATCCGCTGCACCATCTATCTTAGAGAAACCGAAAAGATTTACTTTAAATCTTAAGGTGAAAGTTTTTATATTCAAAACGCTATTCAACCCCCCCTTCTAGTCGTTTTTCACACCTTCAATTGGTATCAGAGCGCAAGTTCTGATTACCACACTTAACAGTGTTCAGTAGATCCGGGCCAGTGTGAAAAACTCATGGATTCCACCACTACTACAAGCAAATATCAATACAGTGCAAGACCACCTATCTTTGATGGTCAGAGATTTGATTTCTGGAAAGACAGAATCAAAAGCTTCTTTCTTGACTTTGATCCTGATCTTTGGGATTTTGTTGTTGATGGCTACACCCCTCCTGTTGATGTACATGGTGTAAAGATCCCAAGGAAGAAGATGAGTGAAGATCAAAAGAAGGAATTCAGAGATCATCACAGATCAAGATCTATTCTGCAAAGTGCCATTTCATATGAAGAATATGAGAAAATTACTGATCGTGATTCCGCCAAGGGCATCTTTGAATCCTTGCAGATGTCTCATGAAGGAAACAAGAAAGTGAAAGAGACAAAGGCGTTGTCTCTAATCAAGCAGTATGAATCCTTCCAAATGGAACCTGACGAATCCATTGAAGATATGTTCTCCAGATTTCAGTTGCTCGTAGCTGGAATACGACCTCTCAACAAAAGCTACACTACAAAAGATAATGTCATAAGGGTCATCAGAAGTCTTCCTGAAAGCTGGATGCCTTTAGTGACTTCAATAGAGCTTACAAGAGATGTTGAGCATATGAGTTTAGAAGAACTCATCAGCATACTGAAGTGTCATGAACTAAAGCGTGCTGAACATCAAGATCAAAAGAAGAAGTCTATAGCCTTGAAATCCAAATCTGAAAAGGCTAAGGCTCTTCAAGCAGAAGCAGAAGAATCTGAAGAAGCCTCTGAAGATTCTGATGAAGATGAGCTGACTCTGATATCCAGAAAGCTCAACTGCATCTGGAAGCACAGGCAGAGCAAATTCAAAGGCTCATCAAAGGACAAAAAGTCAAAGAAGCATGTCAAGACCAAGAAGAGTCTGATGGTGACTTTTGATGAATCAGAGTCAGAGGATGTTGACTCTGATGGTGAAGTTCAAGGACTCATGGCTATTGTCAAAGACAAAGGAGCAGAGTCAAAGGATGCTGTTGACTCTGACTCAGCATCAGAAGGAGATCCAGACTCTGACGATGAAAATGAGGTATTCGCTTCTTTCTCAACCTCTGAACTGAAACATGCTTTGTCTGATATCATGGATAAGTATAACTCTTTATTGTCTAAGCATAAAAAGTTGAAAAAGGACTTATCTGTTGTTTCCAAGACTCCTTCTGAACATGAGAAAATTATTTCTGATTTGAAAAATGATAATCATGCTTTGGTAAATTCTAACTCTGTGCTTAAGAACCAGATTGCTAAGTTAGAAGAAATAGTTGCTTGTGATGCCTCTGATTGTAGAAATGAGTCTAAGTATGAAAAGTCTTTTCAAAGATTCCTAGCTAAAAGCGTAGACAGAAGCTTAATGGCTTCAATGATCTATGGCGTAAGCAGAAATGGAATATATGACATTGGTCATTCTAAACCTTCTGAAGTTGCTCCATCATCTCTTAAGAAAGGAACTTTCTCAATGTCAAAATATCATGCTCAAATTCCTTTCCATTATCCTGCTGAAAGACCCAAAGTTGTCAGAACTTCTGGGCTAACTAACAAGAAAGGACCCAGAAAGTGGGTACCTAGGGATAAGATTATATATGTTGCAGATATCTTCAATAGGTCCATCGAAACTCCAACCATGAAACCTGGACAGTGGATGCAAACAACACATGACGGGAGAAAGGCATATGTCCCAAGATCCAAAAACTTGAACCTGAAGGTGAAGTTAATCTTGGAGGCATCAGTAGAGTAAGATTTGGTCAAGTCAAAGCCAGCTGAAAAAGCTTGCAGAGATGAGCATGACCGTTTCAGAAAGAAACAAAGACTCAGAACTTGTCAAACCAGAAGCAACAACATCAGAAGATGCTACTACAACTTCTGACTTGCGTCATCAGAAGAAGAGTAGGGTCATAGCTTCTCATTCTGAAGCATCTGAAGATGGAATTTTGTCCAGAATGGAGATGTCACCAGAACCACACTTCTGCTCTCATCAGTACCTATACTAATCAGAAGCCAAGTATCACTCGGTATTCCTTCTGAGGGGGAGTATTTCGTCTTATGCTCTTACTATTTTTTTTCCACCTTCATTCTTTTTGCTTATGACAAAAAGGGGGAGAACTTATAGTATCTTGACAACTCCTATATTATTTAGCTCAGAATCTAGATATTACTAACGTTGATATTAAGTATCAGATTCAGGGGGAGCTTAGCTCAGAATCAAGCACGAGTCTTGGATTCAGAAGGAGCAAGAAAAACTATACACATCAGGATAAGTTTTAACTCTGATACCTTATACTCTGAGTGTATTCAGTTTATTTGTTTAGAGTTGTTCATCAAAATACATGGTTTTGTCATCATCAAAAAGGGGGAGATTGTAAG
Organism: Lotus japonicus; assembly: GCF_012489685.1. Taxonomy (NCBI): domain Eukaryota; kingdom Viridiplantae; phylum Streptophyta; class Magnoliopsida; order Fabales; family Fabaceae; genus Lotus; species Lotus japonicus. The sequence goes on along the minus strand of NC_080041.1, from coordinate 14,682,692 downwards.
ATCAAGATTTGGTCATGTGGTACAACTCTATGTTTTGATGATAACAAGTATTTATTTGTGGATGAACAACTATGATACTCTAATGTTTGTCTTGAGTGTTTTGACAAACAGGTTCTGATTCTGACACCAGAAGATATATTCGTCAGAAGATCAGAAGATCTGAAGATCAGAGGATCTGAAGATCAGAGGATCTGAAGATCAGAAGATCAGAGGATCAGAAGATCTGAGGATCAGAAGATCTGAAGACCAGAAGCTCTGAAGGACCAGAGGCTCTGAAGGTCCAGAAGCTCTGAAGGTCCAGAAGCAGAAGTTACGAAGGTCAGAGGATCCAAGCATCCCTCTGACTCTGATCACCGAGCTTCACAAGTTCCAACACGAAGCATAACTCTGATCAGAAGTCAATGGTTAAAGGCAAATGTCTCTATCAAGAAGTACAAGAGCAGTGTACTATTCTGATATGCCTACCTACCAAGGTTCAGCCACAGCAGGTTCTGGAAGTTCCAGAAATGCCCTCCAACGGTCATATTCTCTCAACAGAAATATCCTTTGCACCTTGGACTATAAAAGGCTGAAGAAAAGAAGAAAGCTAAGTGAGAGAGATCGAGAGCTGCAATACAAGAAAAGATTCAAGCTTCTACTTTCTTCATCTGTTCTTATTTAGTTTACACTCAGCTTATTTAGAAGCAAACCTTTGTAAACACCAACCTCAAACAGTTGTTTGATTTTCCTTAAGGGACCGGGTAGGTCAGTATCCTTAAGAAGACTAAGAGAGTGAATCTTAGTGGTGATTCCTTTAGGAGATCAAGGTTGATCGGATCCTAGAGAAGACTAAGAGAGTGAATCTTAGTGTGAGCTAAGTCAGTGTATTGTTAGTCACTTGTAGGTTTCAAGTGCAGTTGTAACAATTATCTGATTAGTGGATTGCCTTCATTCTAAGAAGGAAGAAATCACCTTAACGGGTGGACTGGATTAGCTTGAGGGATTTATCAAGTGAACCAGGATAAAATACTTGTGTGCTTCTCTCTTCTCTCTATCTTTATCCGCTGCACCATCTATCTTAGAGAAACCGAAAAGATTTACTTTAAATCTTAAGGTGAAAGTTTTTATATTTAAAACGCTATTCAACCCCCCCTTCTAGTTTTTTTTTCACACCTTCACTCATTCCCCTCTCCTCTTAAGTGCATCCGTCTCTAGGTATAAGGCTGCCACTATGAGAACTTAGGGCTAAAATGAAGCTCTCAAGATCTATTCATAGCATAAATAACATTGTCAAAAAATGTTTCGTCAACGACAACCATGCATCGCGAGCGAGAAGCTTAAATAAGCTAAAAACAATTTATGAGATACAGCTTATAAGTATTATATGAGGTTCAATGAAAAGTTTATTAAAGGAAGCTCAAAATATGCACTATGAAAAGCTGTTCATAATGCTTGTTTGGTGAAAAATCAATTAAATAAAGCGTGGACAAAATTGAAAGGTAAAACTAAAAGGGTTGGTTAATTTGAATGTATGAAAGTCATAGTTCATCCATGCCCATGCAAATTGAATGGAATGCAAGTGATCACACCGACCATCTTGACTCAATCCTAGTCAGCTCCCATCCCTCACACCATTCAAACTTTCAAGTTTCAACCGTCTCATTAGTACAACATCATCAACCCCTTTTTTCTTTGCTCTAAACCCATTCATTATACTCCTCCATTATTTCCCTCAAATTAACTATTCTTCAATCACATTTCAATAACCTCAAGCCCCAAGTGCTTAGAAGACTCCTTCAAACTTTCAACGTTCAACATTCAAACCCACACACACTCAAACGCTCACAAACAAAAACCAAAACACTTCATTACTCATTTCTCTCATTTTTTTAATCTTCCTTTGAAACATTCTCCATAAACTACAAGCTTTGACCCGTGTACCACACAATCAACTCTCACCTTATCTTTGCATATATAAACAACACACACAACCTTGTTTCCTTCATCAAACTCCTTCACCAAACACAACACAACACAATCTAGCAATACCCAAAACAACAAAACACACAGAACAATCAAAAAGCTCAAAATCTTCATAGCAAAATGGTTTTGTCATGGACCAGAGGGAGAGTTTTCCGCCGTGCCCGGAAAGGAAAAGACCTGAACTGCAACGATTTGGAGGTGGAGATTGCCATCCCCACCCATTTCCGGTGCCCTGTTTCCCTTGACTTGATGAAAGACCCTGTCACAATCTCCACAGGGATCACCTACGACAGGGAAAGCATCGAGAAATGGATAGAAGCAGGGAACCAAGCATGCCCTGTTTCAAAAACCGCGTTGACCACCTTTGACATGATCCCCAACCACGCTCTCCGGAGAGTGATTCAGGACTGGTGCGTCGAGCACCGTTCCTACGGCGTTGAGAGGATCCCAACTCCTCGTATTCCGGTCACCCCGTATGAGGTTTCGGATGTTTGTACGAAGATTCTCTCTGCTGCCCAACAAGGGGATGAGACTAAGGGATGGGAGTTGGTGAGGAAGATCAAAACATGGGGGAAGGAGAGTGAGAGGAACAGAAGATGCATAGTGGGTAATGGTGCTTCTGTTGTTCTGGCTAGTGCTTTTGATTCTTTCTCACGTGGGGGTGTTGAGAAGAATCTGGTTGTTTTGGAGGAGATTTTGGCGGTATTGACATGGATGCGTCCTATTGCTGGAGAGGGTAGGTACTTGTTGGGGTCTTCTGCTTCAATGAGGGCAATGATTTTGTTCATGAATGGTGGAGAAAGTTCCACAAAGCAGAGTGCAGCTCAGGTGCTGAATGAACTGCCTGTGAAGGCTTTGGCGAAAGCTGAAGGGGTTGTTGAAGGTTTGGTCAAGATGGTTAGGGAGCCAATTGGAGCTTCTGCTAGCAAAGCTTGTTTGTCAATGATGTTTCATTTGGTTTCTTCATCAGAGAACAGAGAGGTGATCTCAAGAAGATTTGTGGAACTGGGTTTGGTTTCAGTTTTGTTGGAGGTTCTTGTTGATGCTGAAAGAGGGATATGTGAGAAGGCTTTGGGGGTGTTGGATTGCTTATGTGATATCAAGCAAGGGAGGGAGATGGCAAAGGGAAATGCTTTGACTTTGCCTCTTGTGATTAAGAAGCTTTTGAGGGTGTCTGAGTTGAGTTCTAGCTTTGCAGTGTCTATTCTTTGGAAGCTTTTTGATAAGACTGATGAAGGGGTGTTGATTGAGGCGCTTCAAGTTGGGGTATTTCAGAAACTCCTTGTTCTTCTTCAAGTGGGTTGTGGGGAGAGTACAAAGGATAAGGCTACTGAGTTGCTGAAACTGTTGAATGGATACAGAAGCAAAGCTGAGTGTGTTGATTCTTCATTGGATTTCAAGCACCTTAAGAAGCCCTTTTAATTGATCCAAGAGGATTGGATTTGATTTCACCTTTTTTTCTTCGTATAGGTCATGTTATAGGAACAGAATACATTCCTGTACAAAGATTCTCAGACACATACAAAGGATACAAATTGTAGCTCTAACTTTCAATTGAACTTATGAAATTCATTTTTTTCCTGAAACTTTGGATTTGTGACATACAGATATGCTAAAAGCTTGTCTTTCTTTCCTTTCTTTTTATTTTATTTATACAATTCACAAATTCAAAACCACAGTAAAAAGGACACAAGGGATCTTAATTTATGTGAGGAATTCTGCAAGCTCCCACAAAGAATTGATAAAATTACAGTAATCTAAGATACTTGATCCAAATAAAGGCTAGCAACAAAAGTAGTGATCGAACCAGTTCACTCGCCCAAATCACTCAAAAGAGTGTTGATTGAGGGGAAAATGAATGCGAGACCGGCCTTTTATGGGGTTGGGTTTTGAGGGAACTGATATTTGGAGTGTCATGATGAGTACGAGGTGCAACTACGAAGGAAAATCGTTTGATCTTCTCACACACCACTTAATCGAATAAGTGATGACGTGTTTGCGTACTGTACCAGAGACTTCGAGCACCACACTCTCTTCTTGATCAGAGAGGCACTGACTTGGGATGAGACGCAGTGGATGGGGATATGTCGCTCTACACCCTCGGTTGAGGCGGACGACTTTAGGTAGGCAGTCAGTTTATTTTGGCGGAGACACGCTTGGTTTGAGGCAGTTAGTTATACATTGTCGGATGCGGGGGAAGTAATCGGTTGCGGCCAATGGCTTTGGATTGCTTAGGTGTGGCGCCCCGTCGCGAAGGAGGGTGGGGGTCAAGAGAGACCATTTACCAGGTACCAGAACAAGTAGGAAAAGAACAAGAAGCAGACCTGCAAATGCACACAATTTTTTATCCTTTGTTAAAAAAATAGTCTTCTCTAAGCAGTGAAGGTTTCCAAATAAGCTAAATGCAACGAAACGAGTATTAGAAACGCGCTTGATCTTATCTTGTGCGCGTAAGCTCATTCTTTTACCAACACAAAACCAAAGTTTGACTTATAGACTCTTATATTGTTCACTTTTTCCTTTAAAATTTTCAGAATACTTGCAGAACACCCAACCCCATGAAGGCATCGGAAGACAAATTAAGAAATAGATAAGAATTTTGTGTTTTGGTCCTGAAAAACACAAGCCAAGGAAAGAACCTGGAAATCAAGTTACATAAGCTGAGCAATAGTAATATTCAGACTGAATACAGTACAAACTGGACAATATGGAAAAATATAACAAATACATGTTTGGATCATCTTCATTTTTCTCATAATCAATTACTCAAAAGTATTAGCTTTTCTCCGGAATGATGTTTGCTTTTAGAATCAATTGTAGAAAAGTTTTTTAACATACACATAGTCAGGGTGATTCTCAGTCCAACTTGGATGCATATATTGCCAGAAAGGATATTATTAATCATGGTCAAAATAGGATAACAATACACATTCTTATGCTTGGCCTTTTTTTCTTTTTAGCTGAAGCATATGTCTTGGTCAGGGCTTGACCTGATTTTACAGGCCTTAGCCCAATAGCTTTCTTCAATCTCATAAGCTTTCGGCCTAGCCCACTTTTATATTTGCTTTTCTGTATAGATGTTTTTTTCTCTTTAAAATTACATATTTTCTCATTAAAAGTACAATATGACCCTTTACATTTATAATTTAAAACGGGTACCTAATAAAATGAAATTACTTAGAACAAGACCTTGATAATAATATATTAACTCACCTTTTTAGTATTCCTACACAGGCTAGATCGTGCCCTCCAATTTGTAAAACAAAATTGCATTTGAAGAAAGGCACTCCAACTCCAACCATGAACTATGTGCAATGCAAACTTAATTTATCTATACTCCATAGCATAAGGATTCTCACAACTTGCTTATAGAAGTCAATGATATGTATCATGCAGCATGTGGGGTTCTTGCCGGGTCTTAAGCAGAACTGTATCCTTCCTTTTTTAGGCCATGGGGATCTAGAATGCACGTCCTAAAGCATATATGCAATTTGCAGTACAACTACATATATGAAATGCAATTGGCAGCCCAACTATACATATAAAATGCCATCAAATTTCAGATCTCATGACTCATATTGCAGAAAGAACACTTTCATGAGCCTCAAGAGACCCATAATCACAAAACACAAGGAGCATAACATCAAATCTAGCTCACCCCAGTGTTGACTTTCTAGTTCCTACACACCCCATTGCTCAGAAAGTCACAACTATTACATAATATATGATCTTCATTCAAAGTCAAAACTCCCCATGATCTGTCTCAACTTAGTGCTACACCAAACAATAGTATTATACTAACAAAGGAATCATTGACAATGATACTCATATATATACATGCTCAAAACCACACATAAAAATGGAAATCTTCATAGCCAAGTAACTTCAATGAAACTCAAAAACAAACCAATAAACATGGGTTCCCATAGTAGCAACAACCATAATTCAAAACCTCTAACTACCAACCTCTTCTTCATTTCCCTCCTCCTTATCACAAACCTCCTAACCCTCTTCCTCTCCTCCACCTTCTACTCCTCCAATTGCATTCCAATTTCCGCAATCGCCGACGCGGCCGCGAACTCCGGTGAGGACGAAGAAGCCCCCCTCCCACCGGAATTCCTCGCCGCCACGTCAGCTCAAAAGCTCCCACTCGGCCCCAACCGGAACTTCGACTCCGACACCGTCCACGCCCCCGCCGGTGCCGCCTGCACCCTCTTCCCGGACGACCTCCGCCGCTTCATGACATACCCCATCAACGGCTCCTGCCCAGACGACGAGCTTCTCTCCCAGAAGCTTCTCCTGAAAGGCTGCGACCCACTCCCCCGCCGGCGGTGCCGCCCAGCGGCACCGCCGGACACCCCACCTCCATCCCCCCTCCCTTCCAGCCTCTGGACCACTCCCTCCGACTCCTCCGTCGTCTGGACCGCCTACACCTGCAAATCCTACCAATGCCTCATCGACCGGAGCCGCACCCAGAAAGGCTTCGACGACTGCAAAGACTGCTTCGACCTCAACGGCCGGGAGAAGCACCGGTGGACAAACCCGAACTCCACCGGCCTCGATTTCAGCATCGACGACGTCCTCAAAACCCGACAACCCGGTTCAATCCGGGTCGGGTTAGACATCGGCGGCGGCGTCGCCACCTTCGCCGTCAGAATGCGTGAAAGAAACATAACAATTCTAACGACGTCGTTGAACCTTAATGGACCCTTCAACAATTTCATTGCCTCTAGAGGGGTGGTCCCACTTTACCTTAACATATTTCAGAGGCTACCATTTTTTGATAACACATTGGATATTGTTCATTCTATGCATGTTTTGAGTAATTGGGTTCCTGAGAAGTTGCTTCATTTTTTGTTGTTTGATGTTTATAGGGTTTTGAGGCCTGGTGGGGTGTTTTGGTTGGACCATTTCTTTTGTGTTGGGGATCAGTTGGAGAAGGCTTATGGGCCTATGATTGAGAGTGTTGGGTTTAGGAAGGTGAAGTGGGTTGTTGGGAGGAAGCTTGATAAGGGACCTGAGAGTCAGGAAATGTACCTGTCTGCTTTGTTGGAGAAGCCATACAAGAATTCTTGGTGAGCAAATTGTTCCTAAAATGCTCTTTTTCATAGTGGAAAAGTTTTTCTTTCTCAAATCCAAATACTTCAATCCAATTGTATGGATGTTGTTGAGTTCCTTACTAGTAATGGTGATGTGCACACTTATTGGTTATGGACCAAGTTAATTGTCAGAGTTAGAAGTATTTTCAATTGAGATTTGATTTTATACCATTAAACATATTCTTGAAGAGCATAATATGATGGCTGATTTGCACGTTAGGAAGTTCTCTCCTTCTGACGTGGTGTCTTGTTAGAAATTGTTTGAGTGGTCTTGTTTTGTTTTTTTCGTTTAATCTTTAGTTTGAAAAAAAAAAACATTGAAAGTTTAAATTACATTATCATTCTCAATAATAATTCTGATATATGTATATATCATATTTTTTCAATCCAAAAGTTGCATAAATATACAGTTTTCTATATTAGAAGGCAAGGTTTTTTTTAAGGATAGAAGGAAAGGTTACTTTTGAGTCACATGTTCAATTTCATCTATACACTAGGATTTTAGCCCGTCTTCGTGCGATGCACGAACGAGTAGTTCTACAATTTATCATATTTATTCAATCACTTTATTTAATTCTATCTAATTAACTTACACACCAATGTTTAATAATTACAACCACGTCAAACCTCAAATGTCGACAGTGCCATAAGCTAAACATAGGTGACAACGATTTGATTATAAACATTAATATGTACATCAAAGGTGTATTTTAAATTATGTTTGTCCAAATAACTTAAACACAATTACACTGTTATAGTTTTGTTATAAATATACAACAGCTCAAATTATAAGTCAAAAGATATTTCAATGAAACATAAACCTAAATGCCTTAGAATGAGTACTGTATAAACTGTTCCTAGATGATAAATGTTTAACTTGACATTCACCGTTTTGCCTTAGTATGAGTGCTATATAAGCTGGTCCTAGATGATAAATGGTGAACTAAATTTCTACCAATATGTTGTATGAGCATATTAATGGGTCCTCACTATTAAATAACACCAGAAAATAATTCAACATATATCATTATCTAATTGGAAAAAGAAAATATTGATAAAAAAAATGACACACAAAATAGAGCATAGCATTTCACATCATGACTAATGGAACACACCAAAAAACATATAATAGTTAAAAACATGGAAAAGAAGTACTACAACACAATTGTTCAAACACCAGATAAAATCACACACCGTACACATAAACAATGTAGTTATCAGCCTCAGATGACTCCCACAATTCAATCATATGAACTTGCCAATAATTGTCTTGATTGATGATATCATCCATATAGAAGTGGCACCACCCTACAACCAACTGATCAATCCTCCCACCACTGCTAGATGCCCCTTAGTTGGATGGCGTGAAAGATGTCACGTAATGTGTCACTGTGCAATGATGTCGTTAGGAAGCAAAACATCTATAACAGGAGGAAGGTGAGGGAAATATGTTTGTTGTATCTGACTTGAAATTGTCTACAAAAAATAATAATATAAATTTAGTATTTAGTATAAGGATAAATTAAAATCACAATATAGTATGAATATGAATAAACAAATAAGACAAACCACAATGCGAACGTCATATATCTGTGCAGCACTAATATCAGTTTTCCAAATCATCTCCATCCACGGTGCTGGTTCATCTTCCCCACTGGACTCCTCATCACTGGATGTATTAATCACATATTGTCTTCAGCATCACCAATGTTATGACTTACCTGAGGAGGCAGTTCAGGCGCTAGTTTGTATGTAATCTCCCTGCAAAATGGGACAAATATATGGATATCGAATCTGGAATGTCCACAATAGATAAAGTGCATCATCGTAGTATTTTGAATTTGGTGAACCAATTGGATGTTATTCAAACCACCCCCAATTTTGTACTCCCCTCGATTGAATAAGTATGACAGATTAAAGATGTTCCCGACAAGATCTTTCACTTGAACACTGTCATTGATCTCATGTCCAACAACATCATGAAATCTCTTAAGCACAACAATATAGCCCTACAATTGGAACAATATATTGGAATGAAAATCAACCGTTTTGTTACATGGAAAGATTGTAAACACATTTAAAAAATCTCAATAGTTAAACATAAATACTGTATTAGGAAGGACAAGTTTGACAAAGATCCTTGGATTGCTGTGGGGAGATCTCAAACGAAGGGCATACATTTTCCTTGCACGTTAATGTCTAAGGAATAAAATAAAAACAACAATCGGTATGAGTACAAAAGCATTTATATTAAAACGACAAGGAGTCTAACGATCAAACTTGAATCAAGGAGTGTGAAACAACAATTTATATGCATGGACATCCTAGTAATAAAAATCAGAATCTAAACTAATCTTAAATATGGATTTGATTTTAATAGGGTTACCAGTTAAAATAACTGATACCAATAATTTCATAGTGAAAACATATAATGGATATTAGAAAATTAAAATAGAGATCTAAATGTAAAGGATGTCACATTGGAAAAGACAAAGAAACATCTAAACAGTTTGTAAGGGGTCATATTCATGTGTCAGTGGTGATTCCATATGAAAAACAACATTTAAAAATTGGAAACAACACATTTTTACTTTCAACAATTAGAGATTGAAATTCGTATTCACCTAGGACAGATGTGATACACAATGTTGCAACAATGTGTAACACAACAGAACACAATCAGAGTATCAAAAACAAACAAACAGTTAAAACACAAGGAGTTGTTAACCCAGTTCGGTGAACATCACCTACGTCTGGAGGATACCAATCCAGGAGTCAATTCACTATCAAATAATAGTTCTCAGGTCACATAAAAGTCCCTCCTATACCTAAGTACTCCCCCTTAGTATAGAGCCTCTTATATGTTCACCACTATTACACACGTGAATCAAGCTTAGCCCTTCTCCTCTAAGCTATGAGAAAACTTTCTCTAACTCCTAACGATCACTGCCACAGTGATCAAGACATGTTTATCAAAAACAGTTTGATGAGATTACAACTCAACTAAACAAATTCAACTCAGTACTTTGATGAACTAAAGCACTAAGTTGATACAACACTCACAAGAGGACTCACAAATAAAAACCCTAAGATCAGTATGTATCATTCAGAATCCCTTGTGCAGCTAGGGTTTATAAGTTCCTTTATATAGACGTTCACTTGAGGCTTGGATCTTCAATGGGCTAAACGTCATAGAGTCCACTAACACACTTCTGGAAAGAATCTTCATGGAATCAAATCTTACCAGAATAAAATAACAGAACCAAGTAAGACAGAATTCAAACTTTGAGATAGACTTGGTTCACACGTTATCAATCTTGTTACTTCAGCCAAGATTAAAACAAACATGCCTTCAGAAGATAAAACGCACAACATAGATTAAATCTTCTGAATCCCATACAATCAGCAACCTCACAACAAACTTGACTTTAACGACTTAACCAACAACATATGAAATTTCACCATGTTGCTCCAGATGTTGGCACATATGGTTGCACATCATGGTTTGAGCAAAATGCAGCCAATCAAACAGAACTACAGAGATTGCAGACATGATCTTTAACTCTAAAAGTGAATCATCTATACAAACTGATAAGAATAAATATTGTAAGAACTTATAAGGCAAAGGCTGCAAAAATCAAATAAATTCACAAAACAAACATATTACATGTAACTTTACAGATAAATTATGGAACTCTTTTTAATAAGGTGACATTTAAACTCAAATACTTAGGATTGCATATATCTTGCTTTTGTGATGTGCAACTATGGTTCAGTTAATGGAAGATGAAGTGACCTTTTTTATGAGAATATCCTAAGTAAAGTGTGAAATCATGCATCAAGAGAAATCGGCAGAGTATAACGGTACCCAAGTTGATTGATTAGGGAATTAAACGGTCCCTCATCAAAAATCCATATATGTATATCAGTTAATTACGAATACAGCAAAAAAAAAGCAAAAAGTGCAGCATGCAGGAGAAGAAATTGTTTGCTGATTGTAAAGATTGAGGAGAAAGAGTGAAGACCATTGACATAGATAGTACTTTAAAATGTATTGCGTAATACATACCTGCAATGTGTATGAAATTGGAAGCAACCCATGAATGAGATAGATGGGGATTGCAGTGGTTTTGTGTCTGCAATAGAATATATAAATACAAGCTCAAGATACATTTATATATCTATACCAAAGAACACGAATTAGGAAGGTATATGAATCTCACAGTTAATATATAACTTAAAATTTAGTAAACAATACATCAATAAAGTAACTAGTCCCTAATGTTTTAAAACATAGTCAAAGTGTAATGCCTACAAAATAGCCAAGTTTATCACCAAGTAACATCAAATTCTCAATGTAAAGAAATGACCACCCATGCAATAGAATGCGATCATATTCACATGGGACAATTCTAGTAACACCATGCAAAATTATCCTATAAATATGCTTTGTATAAGCTTGTGAACCAGCATTTGAGACAATCTGGAAGTTGGATATCTGATAGGCATCCCCCTCCACAACACTTTGAATGATAAGATCAACTTTTACAGCAGCCTCCATCTTTTCACCCTGAAATACAATACAATCAATTAGTTGAAGACTATTCAACAAAAAAAATAACAATAGAAAATGATAAAACAAATCAATACTAATAACACAACAAACAATAGGTTCAAACGCTTAGAATAAATAATTAACAAAACATAAAATTTATACATGTTTATCAATTAGAACCATCTCTATTAGTAAATCAGAAAGTGGAAGCAAGTGGTCAGGAACTTTCCACAGTTCAATGATCCTAACTCTAATCCTCCAATATTTCTTCCTCATTGAGATTGAACAAACTCTGTCAAATGTTGGAATAACAGATTTGGGACTAACAGACATAGTGTGTGACTCTTCTATTTTCTAAGAATAGAAATGAGACAAAGTCTTCTGCATAAGAGAGAACTTTTATCTCTCAAAGAGAATGAAACACTACTATATATAGACACATGACCCCATACAAACCAATAAACTATAATAAACTATAAGCTAATTGCTACAAATAAGACCTACACACTATCTCTAAACCATTGTCTACTACCTATTCAAGTAATATAAGTAGAGTGTCAAATTGGATGACCATTTGAAGTGGATTAAGATAACACAATAAGAATGGCAGAAACATATGAGATTTGATGTATGAGACATTGAGGAAACTAACACACAGTTTTGACGATTTAGCTCATACATGATATTGACTTAATTACCAAATACATAAATAATAATATATCAGCTTGATCAGACAATAGCTCAGTGTGAAATACACATCAAACACAAAGTAGGTACTTATTTGTGAATGTACTAGCTGACTCAAAACTATTGACCTATTTTCCAATTTCACTTGACCCAGGCTATACATGTAATATAATGATTATAGAAAAAATATTAAGTTTAGTCCAACTCATTGTCCGATTAAATCAATGAACAATGGATAGTGGATAGAAGATTATCATCATTACTGAGTGGTTTAGTACAAGTAAGCTGTACATTCAAAACAAGGGGTAAATATTATACTTGGAAACATCATAACTCAAACAAATTCTAACTTCTGGTTGGAAGCAAACGAAATCATCTGCAACAGCTAGTGTACAAACGCTTTCCTTCTCCATTTGGATCATAAAGGGATCAAGGCACTGTGAAAAACTCAAATACGCGACAATCAATACCACGGTACCCACCGAAAGTCGAATAAAAGCAAAGGATCATAAGAACACAAGATATCAATTAGGAAATTTGAAGGAAAAAAAATGAAATTTTAGAGTAAACTAACAGAAGGGATCACAAAAATAGGAAACAATACGTTATTATCTATCAGTGTTAGTTTTAGTATAATAAGATAAATAAGATAAATCACAAAGTCCCATTAGTACAAAAAAAAGGCTCATAAAAAAGCCCAAAATATAATGACCCATGAGTCAAAATAGATAAACCAACTCACTTTGTATTATAGGAAAAAGGATATATAAAATCCAATTTACAATTCATTTTATCATTTTTGAAATAACATATTAATTGAAATTCTTAATAACAATTTATAAACACATTTTTAAATATATAAGATTAAAAAAGAAATTCAAAAAGAATCATCTTCAACTAATAACAACTAATAGAAAAACCAATTAACGAATTTAATAACTATAGTTATGAAAAATATACACAATAAAATATTATACACAATTTATTCTTTAAAATAACACTATTATTTGGATACGAGAGTTAATAACCGGTAGTAGTGAGGGGAAGCTTTCTTAGCTAAGAATTTTGCCCTCACTCATGGTGTCTATATGTTGTGGATTGCTAATGTTTACGATCTAATTTGTGACGTGTACTGTTTGGAACTTGTCGATGCCCTATGTGTTGATAATCTACATTTCCATGCTAGAGCTTCTGAGCTTTGGGATATTCACTAATTGCTGCAACGGAATTGGTCTATTCAGCTTGTTCAAATACATAGGATTGCTAATGAAGCAGCGGATTATCTTACTACCCAAGAAGCAGATCATCAGTGTTTCGTTCTTCGTCTGGAGGACCCTCCTCCCCAGCTCCATCCAAACTTGACTATAATTTGTTATATAAGTAGTCTTTTCATAATTCTTAGAAAATCTAGATGACAGTGCCAAACACAACGCTAGCACACATCCTAAAACAAAAATTAAGAAATTAAGAAATGTTGTAAGACCCGAAATTAAATAGAACGTTTATTTATTTAATTTGCATATCGTACGACAACACGTTTTATTTATTAATTATTTTTTATTGAATATTACTCGCGTAACGATGGCGGGAAATACCTTAAGTAATATTTTCCTTATAATTATTTAATCGCGATTCGTGAAAAATTAATCAAGTAATAATTAATTTCAATATTTCAATTTTATAGAGTTTATTTAAATACAAGAATAATACTATAATTATTTTTGTGTGTACTATTCTATTTTAATCTTAGGAATTTCTACTCTTTATATATCTCTTTCTTTTGTGAGGAGATGACCTGCTCTAACAAGTCATCTTTGTTATTTACTTATGTTAGGCTATCATAAAGGAATATCCTTTATTCTTTTCTCATATCAATCATTCATTCAAATTTCAAATCTTCTCCATCAACCTTTCTCCACAAGGACCCCACTTTTCCCTAATCAGCATTAATCTTTATCTATTTCTCCCACAAAAACCGTCCACTCTCTCTCTCTACTCATCCAATTTATTTTTTTTCCCTTTCCTAATCTCTTTCCCTCTCATGTGGGTCCCACTCCCACGATCAAATATTATTTTCCTCCCCTCACTCCCTCTCACCGAGAGCTAGATTTGCCACCCCAACCATTAGATTTCACACACCCCAATTTTCGGATTTTCAAATTCCGAATTATTTCAGAATCTTAGATTCCGAAATTAATTCGTGATTTTTAGTTCAAAATACATCGAAAACCACACTTTTAAGTAAAAAAGTGCTTCGAAAACCTTATTTCCGAAATATTTCGGAAACTGAGTTTCCGTAAGTGGGGTGACATTTCTAATGATTGGGGTGCCAAATCTAATGATCCCTCTCACCCGTTCTCTCACGCTCTCTCCCCCTCATTCACGTTTCTTTTTCTTCCTTCCCACTACAGCTTCTTCTTCTTCTTTCTTTTCTCTGCAACTCACCCACAACACCTTCTTCTTCTTCTTCAATTTATTTCTGCTGCAAAACCCATCACCATCACTTTCTTTTCTCTTCACCACAGCACCAGTTACTCCTTCTCCTCCCTTTAGCTGAGCATCAGCACCATGTCCTTCTTCTTCTCCTTCCATGTGCAAACCACCATGGCATCACCCAAGCTAGCCACCACCGCCAGCAGCCACGGTGACGCCGCCACCTCCTTCAGCCGCGAGCACCACCTCCTCACCACCATCACGTGGCCATGAACGAGCCACCTTGGTCACCACCACAAAACCCTAGCCGCCACCTTTTCCTCCGATCTCCGGCGAACCACTGAGTTTTTGGAGAAACCAACCACACCATGGAACTCCCCTCGACGTGCGCTGCAAAACCCCTAAAGAAATTTTGGATTCCGACCACCTTCGCCGGAAACCGCCGCCAGCCACCGTGAACCACCGTCTTCTCCGGCCAACCTTCGCCGGAGATGTCACTGAACTCAGAACCAGGAAGCTCTCCTCCTCCTCTTGCTGAATTGATTATCAATTTTGGTGTTGTTCAACATTCATGGTCCTCAGAGGAAGGCAAAAGCTGCTGTTAGAGAAGAGGAGGAAGCAAATTCAGAACCTTAGCCATGAGGCTTAAGGTAGAAAAAGAAATATTTTCTGTTTTGGGTATTGTTTTAATTATTGTAGGGGCTGAAAATGTTTTTGAAAATGTAAGGGCATTTGAGATGGTTAATCTCTAGTTAGTTCTGTTGTTTATGTATAGATTACCTCTGGATGAGCATGGGTTCGATATTAGATTTGGAGAAGTTTATGCTGCTGTTGTCTTGTGATTGTAGTAGCCGCTGTTCTGCCAAATTCGTGTGTTTCGGTTCAGATTTTGGAACTGTGTTCTTTATAAAAATTGTAGCATTTTCTGTTAGCAAACTTTTGCCACTGGTTTCATGTAATTTCGATTTCTCTAGCTCAAGTTATACGCATTTTAGTGAGCACGGGTTAAGCTGTCTCGTTTCTCACGAACTGCTGTAGTATTTGATTTTTCCTGAATTTTGTACTTCGAATTTGGACTTGAAAATTTATGAGGATTTACAAAACCTGTAGATGAAGTCAGGATAAAAATATTAGATTTTTCGGAGTTTATTTGACGTATGTAAAAATTATCCAAAGTCGCTGTACAGTTTATAAGCGTTTGACAAAATCACTTATTTCAAGCGAAAAGCGTTGTTTATGGAAAAGTTTGAGAAAACCTTTCATTTTAAAATGATATTACAATGCTTTAGACTAGGAAAACCTCTTTTGTAATTTACTTACGTACGTTGTTTATTCGTTTATGAAAATAGATAACATTTGAGTTTTACACACGGGTATTCCTTAAAAACTGAATGCGAAAGGTTTTGAAAGTCGAACAAGTTTTTGGAATGTTAGGGAATAAGAGTTTTGTTATTATCTCCTTAAGTTGATTTTCTAAGTCAAAAGCTTTTGATGCATCGTAAATTGTGTTATTGTTTGTTGTCATTATGACAAACTTGTCTTGACTTCCTAGTATGATCCTAATGGTTTATAATCATTACGGAGATTAAGTTTAACTTGTGTTTTCTTCGAGTCAATTGCTTGAGGTCGTAGCTCTAGACTCGGGAAGTAGGTAGCTCAATTAGTAATTACGTTATGTGTACTTATGAAGGGTACGAATAACAGAAGCGCTTGGCGACGAAGCCAAAGGACAAAAAAAAGGAAGCGAGCTGACACGGGAAAGCAAGGGTGTGATTGGATTGGAGTTGCAGTTTAAGCATTAAATTCGCTAAGGTAAGGGTAACTCAGTTTTAGAGTGTCCTTGAGTCTTGCATGCTTTTATCGCAATGCATGCGTTTGAGATGAAGTTGTTTAAACTTGATTGACAATTGATTGAAATGTTGGCATGCTTTCAATGTTGTATGCTTGCTTATGTTGACTGTTTCTGAGGCTTGTGCCAAATGTTTCCTGAAGGCTTCGGCCGAGTGAACTTATTGAGACGTGTGTCTCCGTTTTCTGAGAGGCTTCGACCGTTTACTGATTTCTGTCATTACTGCTTTCTAGTGGATAAGACATGGTTATTGTTGATTGATTTTGGCATATAGGGCTGAAACTTAAGTGGCATTCAGTGGTTGTCGTTCCACATGGTTGTCCCGTCTTTTGAGGCGTTATTAAGTGGCATCAAGTGGTTGTCGTTCCACATGGTTGTCCCGTCTTTCGAGGCGTTATTAAGTGGCATCCAGTGGTTGTCGTTCCACATGGTTGTCCCGTCTTTTGAGGCGTTTTTAAGTGGTATCAAGTGGTTGTCGTTCCACATGATTGTCTCGTCCTTCGAGACGTTATACAGTGGCGATGAGGTGGGGTGTGGTCCCGCGTGATTGTCCCGTCTTTCTGGGCGTTATCAAGTGGTAGTGGAGTGGATATTTTCACATGACTATCCCGTCCTTCGAGGCGTTACTTAGTGACAGTGGAGTGGATATTTTCACAGGACTGTCCCGTCTTGCGAGACGTTATTGTTTGATTGATATTGTTGAGGTCGTTGATATATGGTTTGATGTGATATTGTTGGGGTTGTTGACATCTGATTAGATGATATAGATTGAGGTTGTTGTTATTTGATTTGATGTTATATTGTTGAGATTGTTGTCATATGATTTGATTCTATATTGTGGAGGTTGTGGATATCTGAGATGTTATATGCAATTAAGTTGATATCTGAATTGATGTTATATCGTTGAGGTTATTGTTATCTGATTTAAATTTATTAAATCTATGTTGTTGATAGTTGATTTAAATCCATGTTGTTGGCGTTGTCGATATATGATTTGATTACATGTTGTTAGGTATATGTTGTCATCTATATTGAGATTAAGTTGCTAGCTTATGCGCTGTGTTTTGCACTTAAATTTTGAATAGCATGCTTTTCCCTTTTCTACGTGGTAATTGCATGGAGTTAACCCTTTCTGTTTGTTATTTGTTGTTTGGGCGCTTAACGCTATTAGGCGATGGAGAATCTTCGAAGGAGCTTAACCTTTGTGCAAGTAGAGATGAGGACTTGAAGGACAGTGGAGTACTCGACGAGTAGAGTCGGGTTTAAGGCTAGAGCCTTGGGTTAGAGAGCTTACCGTTATTGGTTTAAGCTTGCATAAAGATTTTAGGAATTTATATTTGAGGTTTCGGGTAGGTTCCGATGCATTGCTTTCCTGCGGTTCCCCGATGTGGAGATCGTAGGGAGTATGTCAGATTCATGATTTCATTGCAGAATAGTTTTTGTTGAGTTGTTTCTATTGGTTAGGTTTTGTAGTTGGGAGTATGCATGACATGTTTTGGAAATACATTTGAAAAGAAAAAAAATATACTCGTGTTTATTTATACATTCGTTTGGAAAATATTGCATATTTACTTTAATAGGTTACTAAAGTGACACCCGACAATCGGAGCGTTACAACTTTACCGAGGCAATGCATTAAACGCTTTAATTTTTTTTCTAATTTGAACAAAAACTATCATTTTAATGAATATGATCCCTTCATCTATAGAAAATGTTTCATAAGTTATGTAGAATAGCAAAATAATAAGAGTATAGTTTTGCCTACCAACTATTTAATAAAATGTTAAAATGAGTATATATGAAAAGACATTAATTATTGTTTAAAAAAAATTTGGAAAAAAAGATTAATTTAAGATATAACAGAATGAAAGCAACAAAAAAATTAAACCTTACTATTAAAGTTCTTATTTTTAAGAAGCTGATAAGCACAAAAAAAAGTTGGCCAAACACAACACTATACAAATAAATTAAATATAATTTTCAACTGTTTAAATCTAATAAGTTAAACTATTAAACTACCTTAAAAAAATTAATCACCAACCGTTCAATACAAATCAAAGTACTTATTTTTAATGTTCAAACAAAATTACTTATTACTAAGAAAATTTTAAACATCAAAAAAGTTGGCCCAAACACTGCCTAGACAAATAACTTATAAATAATAGTTGAACTATTTAAATCTAATAAACTCAAAGGATAGCCTAGGTTTACAAATAACTTAATCACGTCCACCTGCATACAAAAAAAAAAAAGTTACGTATCAATAAGTTCTTGACATTTCCTATTGTATTATGAAAATCTTGTTTAATCAAAAATACTACAGGACATTAAAATGTTAAGATAAATGGAACCAAAAAAAGTATAACCCTCCCTATAAATAAAAATAAACCTAAAGAGCTCCGATTTAAAAAAATAAGTATATCCTACTTTATTGGAAGGACAATTGTTTTTCTTGAGAAATCATCTATTCAATTAAAATTTAAGGATGCAATGCCCTAAAGAACATAATCACATACCATAAGAAATTGACAACTATAATTACAAAGACTATTTACACAAACTATTGTTAATACAAAATGATTCTTTCATATTGGATAATAATGAAATCCAGTAATGACTAATCCCAATTGTTAATGAGCGAAAATTTTATCAACATTTACGACAAAGATGCCCAGTATTATATTTTCTCACCTTGAAGGATTTTTTTTTGAAAATACCACTTTGTATATTCTAACAGGATTTACTGAAGGAGCTAACAACCAATGTATATAAACAACATAACTCTTATACACATATAATTCTGATTTCAGTTCAATACATAACACTGGTTACACACAACAATATTACAAACCCCAACAAATACTAATACTAATTATAATACCCCACCATAAAGTTCTTAAGAAAAATATACGAAATTTAGCAGATTAACCTAAGATACACATAGAGAATGCTAGAGCAGCCAAATGAAAATATGATAATGACTTGAACAAAATATCAAAACAGAAGTTCATTACACAATTCAATTCCAATTGCATATAGGCTGCTTGCTAGTCAAAAAGTCTTTTAAACATCAGCAACGATCTTCCTTAGTCTCATCCTCTTGGCAGGCTTGGAGGTACTTGCATCGCCTCCACCAGTAGTCCCAACAGAAGACAGAACATATGACCATTCCACTGGTGATATATCATCAAGAGAAACTGTGTTCGGACCAATTTCTGATAGTTCACAAGAATCATCAGCAACATTTTCATTCAGATGAAGGTCATTTGATCCAGCAGCAAATTTGGAACCAAATGCCTCAGTAATCAACTGGAAATGAAAATATATAACTCAGCAAAAAGAAATAGAACAAATAATTAACATAAAATACATCGCATACCCTCTTGGGAGTTTGAACTTTGGCATTGTTCTTGAACTTTTCAATAACAACACTACTGTCATAGATATTCTTAACTTTAAATGAATCATCATACTTCACCCCATGATAAATTGTCTTCTCAACCTTAAAAAGATACTCATTCCCAACTATGGCCTTTATAACATTAGGATATTCCCCAACAATCTTCATATAAAAAAAACAATGAAATGAAAGTAGATCACAATAAGAATAAAATGCCAATAACATAATATATACAAACCAAAATAATACAAGTCGAATATGTCAAAAACACTTGCAACCAACAACTAAATCCTTGCAGCTCCTTTGCAGTATATGCTAACTATCAGCATCAAAAAGAACAAAGGTTGTTGCTTCTTCAACATCCAAAACTTCAATCTTAATCCTTAACCTGAGAGTATCAACATATACATTAACCTTCAAACATCTGACAAAAGGTCACAATCAAACAAATACATATATAAACTAAGCAAATCTACTTAATTTACTTGCCTTGGAATGACTTCTCTCACAAAGGTTTTACAAACCCCACATAAATACATTCCATCTCCAATACCAACACATATGTGACACCGGCAAGACGGATACCGCCACTTCTCCCCATCAAGCAGACCACTTACCTTACCACACACTATAAATATACCCTCCTACAATGAATATTACGCCATTAATTGGTCAATACATTATCTCCAACATATCCAGCAATTAACAATCACGACACTACAAAAGGAAAATAATGAATTAACCTCAACAGTCGAATGCAGATCATTTATACTTTTTCGGGGAAACATTGTTAGAAACTCTTCTTCAAGAGCAACATGTTGAACCCCACCATCGATTACACCAATAGAAAAGTTAAAATCAACCCCCTGCGCAGCCAACCTGCACAAAATTAAAGAATAGAGAACTACATTAATATCATGAAAAAAATCAGTTCAACCTTATATTAAGAAAATACTTAAAAAACTACAAAGAAAATTATAACAAATTAAGAGAATACCTAGCCCTGAATGATGCAACCTCAGGGATAATAGGATCTCAAAGAATTTGTGTTCCATTCATCACATTTTGAATAACATCACCACCTATAATTTTAGAAACAATTATACAACAATTAACAAATTATAATAGCATAGCACACATCACAATAAATGAAAAAATAAATAAATTCATTAAGAGGATAAAAAGGTACCCCTAAATGAGTTGATCTTAGCAAACTGCACAACGACAACTGGTAATCGAACCCCAGCATTGTAACAAAAATCCTTTACAATATCAACATAATTAGCAAACATGACACATCACTTTACCCCAGCAAACAAATAAATAGAAAATAATTATTCAATATAAATCAACAATATATTTGGATTACAATGAAATATCATAACATGAGGTCATATTACTTGTCATCAATTAAATCAAGCTTACTCTTCCTTGTGATGTTCCCAGATTTAACATACTGCTTTTCAGTTGAAACTGCTGTAACTAATCCAATAAAATCTGAAGTACAAACATATGAAGTTTTAGGAAAGACTTTCCATCCAAAATAAGAACCAATAAATATACCTGTAAGAAAATTAGATTCACCCAAAGTTGACTCAATGTAAGTAGAGTACTTCAATGTTAACCCAATAGTTGGGATCAAATCAGAGTCAGGCACCACACATGTCATCGAATTGAATAATATCTTATACTCATGTTCCGAGGCACGAAATGCTCCAAATTTTCAGCAACACCAAAATAAGTGATCTTGTAAACGCCATCATCCATAAATTCACCTCTGAACTTAGGAAGATAGTTCTTCTTAATATAAGCATCAATTTTTACACCCTAGACAACAAAACAACCATTCATATCTACTACTACTGAAAAAATACACAGTACCACAAAGCATTTGAACAAATAAACAACAATAGAACAGACATGTGAATCGATCAAGACAAGATTAATGACTTAAGGCTTGGAAGCATCACCAACATGAAATATCTCCCACTAACGAAGAACACGAACCATAATTTTCCATGTATCTTTTCCAAGCAATAAGCAACTCAGGGGGTTGAACGCACCAACAGTAAAGGCCATGATTAAAATTGAGAGACAAGAGAAATATCAGTTATGAAGATATCCAGCAATGTAGCAATATCAAAATGAAAACAGGAGGATATGAGCAAGCACAACAAACAGACCACACAACACCGGTATTTATAGACAACTACAAAGTGAGAAATCTAAGTCATTTCAAATGAACTAAATTGGATGCCAACAAGTAAATTGCGGGAACACTGCCAAACCAAACCTCTTGTCCTAAGCTGACATCAAAACAGTGACATGAAAAAAATTGCTTCTGGTTCTTCTCTTCTACTGACAAAAGAGAGTGACAAATCAAAGTTCTACTTCAACATCAAATCGTAATCTTTCTCATTTTGATAAGGTAAAACAACATGGATTAAACAAAAAATATTTCAATCACATGAAATCTTGCATCAATCACAATCATTGAAATGAGTAAACAAAGAATCTGACATTCTCCTTTGTCGAAACTGCAACTATAACATCCTAGGAATTTTTTTATATATCATTGAAACTAAGTAAACATTATTTACTATCTTATACGATGCCATAAGATTTTAAGAGATATTAACACTTGGGAATGGTATATAGATCCCAAATCTAAGAAGATGATATCTCATCTTATTATATATATAAACTGATAAGAATATATATAATGTATCTTATATATAAAGAAAGCAGAACTTGATTTTTATATTACTATATAGAATAGTGTATACTTAAGAGGATATCTCAAGAAGTTGATTTGGCTTCCACGAGTTCCTTTGGTTCTTATAATTAAAAGATATATTAAAAACAATATTGGGGAAAGAGAGTATACATTAGGAAAGACACATATGTAAGAAAGAAAGAAAGAAGAGGTTTATGAGAGGAGCAGAGCAGAGGTAGCGTGAAGCATCCATAGCATGAGAAGAAGAAAAGGAATTAGGAGCAGAATTCTGCATGCAGTGAAGGTTTTGCAAGGACTCATCCTTGGAGAAGTAGGTAAGGAAAGTTTGCATCTTTATTGGTGACTTTTAGAAAAAGGGGAAAGGAAAAGGGATTAGGAAGGAAATGTTGAGAAATTAAATATCTCTTCTTTTTGTGTGTTAAATGTAAGACCCAGGATTTTAGAATTAAAATAAATTAATTAATTTCCACCTCACGCATAGGGTTCTGTTTAAGCGTGAGAGGAACTCGACTTATGTTTGATGTTCGGATTAGTATAATGAGAAAGAAAGTTCATGGAATGACTAAGAATAGTTCTATAGTCGCTATAGGTTATAACACGAGTATTGTTCACTTTCGCCTTAGGGCAAAAACGTTAGTAAATGGCTAATCTGCTCTTAAAGCACTGTAGAAACGATATTCAAAAATATTCAGAGGAATATAAGAATTTATCTTATTCCTTTCCTTGACAAGTGTTTCGACACGAAACCCTGGACTGTACGAACGACCGATTTCAATTCTCGGAAGTTTGCCGAAACTGAATCCCTGATAGCTCAAGAACCTTAAAGTAAACTGTCGATGAAGACTTTTTCTATTCGAAGCTTCAAATGAAGATTCCACACGCGTACACCCATTTCTTTCGATGATTTCGACCTTTCTTCAGAATGAAGTTTTATCTTCCGACATCAACTGCAAAAAGTAACTTTTCGGGTTAAATCGATTAACACCGTTAGCGAGTCGTTAGCTTAAATTCCAAGAAACCTATTTCGAGTTCTAGAATTCTATCGCCGGATTCTATCTTATAATTCACAGAGGAACGCACAGGAAAAATCGGAATCGCGAAATTTTCATTTTTCCGCGTTTTCCATCTCCTATAAATAGCAAAAAAACTCAAAAATCTCTCCACCATTGCCATCCAAACCCGCGAGCTTCAAGAGGAGAAGGAGGATGAAGATTTTCGCCGTTTCTTGCCTGATCGTCGCACTGACAGTTGCTATACGTAGGCCTCGAGGTACTGATGCTTTTCCTTACCTCTGATCGTAAATTCTGTCGCTTTTCTCTATGTCTTTCTGTGCTCAAAGTTTTGAGCTTTTTGTAAAACTGTCCAAATAACTTGATTTCTCTGTCTAAACTTATTCCCTGCCTGCCCAAGAGCATGTTTAGCGGATTATATTTCGCCGAATCTCGTCGAATCGCCGCAGAACTTCAATTCTGCTCAAAATACCCATTTTATGCTGAGGTTCCGCTTTTTGAATAAAAAACTCTCAACTGAGCTTAGCGTCAGTATGATTAGTTGTCATAAACGTCGTTGGTATCAACCTCATCCAATTTATTTTTCGAAATTCCGACTTTGAGTTTCCGAGCTAAAAATCTTGACCAAAATACCCTTGTTCTAGTTTTCGATCCGATAATTTTTCTGAGAGTTTCCCTGGCCTAGATATCGCCTAAGAATACCTAGGAATTAAATTAGATCGAAGAAAAAGTTCAGAAACCCTATTTTTGAGAGTGGCCGAAACTTGTGTGTAAGGATACTGTGTCCAAAAATAATTTTTGGGTCTGTATGACCTAAGCCATTGCGTAGCTCTTTCAATTGTCGAAATTTTGGCGTTGGTTTCGTGTCATTCCGAGTTCTGTAGCTCAAGTTATGCGCGTTTTAGCAAATGAAGTTCTGTTGTCAATTTGTGCCTAAATAAGAACTCTGAAGCTTTAAAAGCGTTCTTTACGATTTCGATTAGTATTATTAGATCGTGTTGCTCCTAGTGAGGCTTGTGTTGATGATTGTGTTTCCTTGTTCTAGGTTCGCAATTTCCATGCACAACTTCTACTCACGAAGGTAAGGGTAACTCAGTTTTAGCGTGTCTTTGAGTCTTGCCTGCTTTTATCGCACTGCCTGCGTTTGAGATGAAGATGTTTATATTGATTGGAATTGGATTATGATTATTATGCTTGCAATGTTGTATGCTGATAGCGAATCTGCAAGTGTACAGATTGCTCTAGCTTTTTCTATGAAAAAGAACTGTTTCAACTTCTCATCACTGCACTCGTCCATCATCTCCACTAAGAATGCATCATTCTTCTCAACTGGCTTTGGCTTCAGGTCAAATATGGTAAAAATGATTTTCTCATCAGCTACCCTTAAAGATATTGTTCCTTTTCCCACATTTATTTTCGCTTGCGAAGTGGCTAGGAACGGTCTTCCCAGAATCAACGGTATTTTAGAATCCTCATCCATATCAATTATCACGAAGTCCACCGGGAACTCAAACTCTCCTACTCTCACTAGAACATCTTCAACAACTCCCCAAGGAGTCACCATGGAGCGGTCCGCTAGTTGAAGCATCATCATTGTTGGCTTCAGCTCTCCAACATTAAGTCGCTCAAACATTGATAGGGGCATTAAGTTGACGCTTGCCCCTAAATCACATAAAGCTCTCACCTCCTTTGAAGCCCCAAAATTAACAGGTAGAGTGAAACTACCTGGATCCTTCCGTTTAGGTGGAAGCTTCTTTTGTAAAATAGCGCTACACTCCTCAGTAAGCTCAACGATGTCATTCTCTTCACTCAACCTTCTCTTCTTAGAGAGTATCTCCTTCATGAACTTGGCATATTGAGGCATCTTTTCTAAAACTTCAGAGAATGGGAGGTCTACACGCAACTTTTTAAACATAGAAACAAACTTGGAGAATTGCTTCTCCAACCTCCTCTTTGCTATGTTAGTGGGGAAAGGGGGAAAAGGTACTTTTGTAAACTTATTATTTTCTAACTCTACTTTTCTCTCTTTCACTAGCCTATCTTCACTCTGTTCTTTTTCCTTACTTGTTACTTCATATTCACTTTTATTTTCAGCCTCACTCTTATTCTTTTCATTATCTTTCTTCTTTTCAATTTCATGCATAACTTTTTCACTTCGTAGAGTAACAGCAGAAATATTCTCCCTAGGATTAGGCAAAGTGTTACTAGGAAACATACCTGGAGGTCTCTCAGATAATTGTTTAGAAATTTGACCGACCTGATTCTCCAGATTTTTGATTGAAGCCTCCTGATTTTTGAAGTTATTTCTGGACTCATTGATGAAGCTATCTGTGGACACTTGAAGCTTGCTAGTAGCTTGGGCCAGTTCTCCCACAATTTCTTCTAGGCTCTTCTTCCCACTTCCTTGCTCTTGAGAGGGTTGAGGTTTCTGATCTTGACCATAAGTCATTTGATTAGAGTACTCCCTTGAATTTCCAGACTTGTCTTGATCTCTCCATGAAAAGTTAGGGTGATTCCTCCAACCCGGATTATAAGTATTTGAGTAAGGGTTGTTTTGAGGATTACCCATTGCCTTCACTTCCTCATCAAATGCGGCATCTTCAACACTCAGTTTGCGACCATCCAAACGTTGTACTATTGCATCCATCTTTTGTGACAACTTCCTGTTGGAGGCGAGAACATCATCATTTGTTCCAACTTCATGCACACTTTCCCGGTTCTCTCTATCATAGTCTAACTGTGAAGATCTAGTGGCCAAATTGTAGATGATCTCAAGAGCTCTGTGTGCAGGCAATGAATCAATTGCACTATTAGCCGCTGCGTCCAACATACCTCTTGCGTACTCACGCAATGATGAGTAGAATTTGTCCACTTGTTCACCAGCAGAAATATTATGACCTGGACACTTCCTCAGAAGTTCTTGGAACCGCTCCCAAGCCTCATACAAATTTTCATATTTGCTCTGTTTAAACGCATAAATTTCCTGCTTCGCCTTTCTGATGCGTGTGGATGGAAAGAATTTGGCGATAAATTTTTCCGCCAAGTCCTCCCATGTTCGAATGCTGTTAGGGGGTTGTGACCTCAACCAATCTTCTGCAGCATCCTTCAAAGTGTAGTGAAAAAGAATCATCCGGACTGCATCCAAGCTGACTTCACGCCTTTTCAGAGACTCACAATGTCTGGTGAATCTGTCCATGTGAGCATGCGGATCCTCAGTAGCTTTACCTCCAAACTGATGCTGGCTCACCAACTGAATATAATGATGTGGGATCTGAAAGTTGTCTGGTATGTCTGCTGGAAGGACAACGCTGCCCTCATATGTATAGCTCATACGAGGGGCAGTGATTTCCCTCAATGTTCTCTGAGCCTCACGTTCAGCTTCTTCTTCTTTCTGGCGAAGGATCCGAGCTTCAACCTCAACTTCCACTCTCGCTTCAAACTCAGCTCGATTTCTTGCTTCATCTTGTGCTTCTGCCATTGCAGCGGTTGCTTTGGCTTCACTCTTCTTCTTCCTTTGCCGTGCACGATTGGATCGACAAGTTCTTTCAATTTCTTGATCAAACAACAAAGATTCAGGACTGACTGTACCTCGCATGCACTAACAAACAGAAGTTAGTAATACCCGCACAAGAGAATTAAAGTAAAAATCCTAACAAATAGATTCAGAAAAATTAGAAAATAAACTAAACACAATCCCCGGCAACGGCGCCAAAAACTTGATAGCGAATCTGCAAGTGTACAGATTGCTCGAAGTAATAAAAAGATCGAACCACAGAGATTGTGTAGTTTACACTCTAAATTAACTAAACTAGAATGATAGGACGTAAAAATAAAAATAAAAATAAAGAGATTATTGGTTGTTCGTAAATAACTTAGCTGCAATAAAATTAAAGAAAGCAAATAACACGGTTAAAGTGAATTCAATTTAAAAGCGCGCTAGAGATCCTGATTTCGTTAACTTTCTCCCTATGTATCTTCCCAAACAGTTATAATTTTGAATTCAATAAATTATCAAGGTGCTAAACCTAATTGTCCACTTATCAATTCCTTGCATAAGTGTCCCTTCCAATTAATTAGTGATAGCTAATTCCTTAGTACCTAATCATAATTAATTAGAGATGAAGTTCAATTCAATTCAGGCAAACACAAGCAATTCGTTACCCTTATTCCTAAGGTGCACAGACCCTTGCTCAACTTCTCCCCAAATCCCTAAATTCTACCAATTTTCCAATTGCATAGAAAATAGTAAGACAAACTATTGCAATAGAAAGTTTCAATTAAAACAAAGGAGAAATTCAAGACATAAGATAGAATCCATAATCATAATTGAAACTTGGTTCAAAACATAACTTGAAAGAAAACTAGATCAATCACCCTAACACAAAGAGGGGTTTAGCCTGACATATTCATATAAGAAAAATTACAAACGAAAGAGGAAAAACCTATAATAATCAAATGATGAACCAATTTTTCCTCCCCTCTCACGTTGCAGCCGTCTCCAAAATTTATCTTCTGTTCCCGTACTGGTCCCTCTCCCCATCACGTGATCTCTTTCTCATTCAAAGATACCAAAAAACTATCTTTAATTCTGCCACGTGTTATACGACGATTGGGTCAGGCTTTAATTGGGTACAATCCTGTGCCTCGCCTACAATTCTTACAGTGGACCACTTGCATGATCTAGCCATGTGTCAGAGGAATAAAAGCAGCCGTCCATCCCTGCAAGTGTATGGTAATTCTCGTGTTCCATCAGCACCAGGTCAGATCCCCTTTAATAATCTGAAAATCCTAATAAAATATAAATAAAAATCATAAAATTTATAGAAAATTACTCAAAACACATAAAAATAATAAAATGCATGAAATAATCCTAAAGTGATCTAAAATGACCAAAAGATTATAAATAATATATTGAAATGCATAAAAATAAGCTAGAAAAATAACTTAAACACCCGGGTCATCATATGCTTGCTTATATTGACTGTTTCTGAGGCTTGTGCCAAATGTTTTCTGAAGGCTTCGGCCGAGTAAACTTATTGAGACGTGTGTCTCCATTTTCTGAGAGGCTTCGGTCGTTTACTGGTTTCTGTCATTGAACTTAGTTGGTATGTGATTGAATTGATTTATGTTGGTTGATAATATGAATAACATGTGGTTATCCTGTTTTGATTATTGAATTTGAGATTGTTGATTGAGTGACTACTGAGTTGGATGAGATGTTTTGATTTGCTTGAAGTGGCAGTGGAGTGGATATTTTCACATGACTGTCCCGTCTTTCGGGGCGTTATCAAGTGGTAGTGGAGTGAATATTTTCACATGACTATCTCGTCCTTCGAGGCGTTACTTAGTGACAGTGGAGTGAATATTTTCACAGGACTGTCCCGTCTTGCGAGACGTTATCAAGTGGTAGTGGAGTGAATATTTTCACATGACTATCCCGTCCTTCGAGGCGTTATCAAGTGGTAGTGGAGTGGATATTTTCACATGACTATCCCGTCCTTCGAGGCGTTACTTAGTGACAGTGGAGTGGATATTTTCACAGGACGGTCCCGTCTTGCGAGACGTTATTGTTTGATTGTTATTGTTGAGGATTGTCGATATCTGATTTGATGTTATATTGTTGAGGATCATTGATATCGGATTTGTTGTTATATTGTTGAGGATTGATGATATCTGATTTGATGTTATATTGTTGAGAATTATTGATATCTGATTTGTCGTTATATTGTTGATGATTGTTGATATCTGATTTGATGTTATGTTGTTGAAGTTATTGTTATCTGAATTAACCTATGCTGTTAAGTTATTGATTCCTAAGTTAGTTTATGTTGTTAAGTTTTGTTGGTATCTGTTTTAAAACCATATCGTTGATTTTGCTGATATGCTGATATGCTGATATGTTTAATTCTGTTAAATATATGATTCGATTTCATGATCGATAGGGTGAGTTGTCATCTATCCTGAATTAAATTGGTAGCTTACTTACCATGGCATGAATTAGATTTGAAAAACATGTTTTTCTCTTTTATATGTGGTAATTGCATGGAGTTAACCCTTTCCATTTGCTATTTGTTGTTTGGGCGCTTAACGCTATTAGGTGATGGAGAGCCTTCCGCTGAAGTTTAGCTGTTCGAGTTGGAGACCGTGACTGTGGACGGTCGAGTAAAGGTGGATGAAGCAGTTTGCTTCTCCCTTTTGTGGAC
Organism: Lotus japonicus; assembly: GCF_012489685.1. Classification (NCBI taxonomy): domain Eukaryota; kingdom Viridiplantae; phylum Streptophyta; class Magnoliopsida; order Fabales; family Fabaceae; genus Lotus; species Lotus japonicus. The sequence goes on along the minus strand of NC_080041.1, from coordinate 14,652,757 downwards.
TATGTCTGAGTTTCTTCCTCCATCTGAAAACTCTGTTGTTTAAACCTTATTTTCACCACTTGTCTAAGTGAGCGTACTTATTTTGGAACCCCGTTTATGGTGTTGTGAACTACTCTATGTTATGTATATTATTATGTCGGGAAACAGGTTATTTAAATAAAGTTATGAAATGTTTCCAACCCTATGGTATTTAGTCTTTTCAAAAAAATACCCTTGGATTTTAGGGATTGCAGAATAGTCCTTAGACTTTGTTGAAGGTATGAAAAACGGTAGAAAGGGGGGGGGTTTGAATAACGTTTTCAGTATAAAACTTCCACCTTAAAGATTTTGACAAATCTTTCGAGAACTTTAGTGCTAAAGATAAGAGATAGAAAAGCACACAAGGATTTTATCCTGGTTCACTTGATAAATCACTCAAGCTACTCCAGTCCACCCGTTAAGGTGATTTCTTCCTTCTTAGAATGAAGGCAATCCACTAATCAGGTAAGAGTTACAACTGCACTTGAAACCTACAAGTGACTAACAATTACACTGACTTAGCTCACACTAAGATTCACTCTCTTAGTCTTCTCTAGGATCCGATCAACCTTGATCTCCTAAAGGAACTAAACAAACTGTTTATCAAGAATTGTTTACAAGAGATTTGCTTCTAAAAAGCTAATAGTAAACTCAATGAATTTCAGGTGAAAGAAAACTTAGAAGATTTTGAATATGTCTTGCGTATGTGAATGCTTCTAGCCGTTTCTTTCAGTCTTCAGCCTCTTTATATACTCCAAGGATTAGGGTTGAGCGATGCATGGGAGATGCTACCGTTGGAGGGCAGTTCTGGAAAATCCAGCTTCTGCTGTGGCTGAGAACGTTAGGTAGGTCGTCAGGAAGGTACAGTTGCTTTTGTACTTGGATAGCGACGCGACCTTTAAACCTAGGAGACTTCTGATCAGGGGAATGCTTCATATTGGAACTTGTGAAGCCGGTTGATCAGAGTCAGAGGGAAAGCACAGATCCTCTGACCATTGTATCTTCTGATTCTGAACTCAGAGGGAAGAACATGGCCTTCAGAGTTTCTTGCTTCTGGACTTCAGAGTTTCCACTATTCAGCTTCTGTATCTTCAGAGTCTTCTACACCATCAGAACATCTGAGCCTTCAGTGTTTCTTGGTCATTAGACTTTCTGGATCTTCAGAGCTTCTAGTGACTGAGTCCTCATCAGAGTTTGTATAACTTCAGAACTTCTGAAGCTTTTCCACTGTTCATACTGAACATGGTGAATGCGAAAGCGTTGCTTGGGTCACTCTTTATACACAGTGCTTCTGATTTGTGTGAGATTGAGTTGAGGTCAGAGCCTGTAAATAGCACACTCAGAAAAACACGTTAGAGTACCACAATTGTTCATATCAAAAGGTTAACTTGTAATCATCAAAACATAGAGTTGTACTACTAGATCAAAACTTGATCTTACATTTGTTAGGTTACTTAATGTGATTCCTCAGTTGTTAGGGTATCAGAGTCTTGAGTATCAGAGTCAACTTAGAATCACTTCAGAAGAAGTGAAATGTATTCCTTGTATTTGCCCAGTGACACATCTATGGTCATGAAGGTGGAACTCTTAAATTCTCCAAAAGAAAAATAAATCACACTAACACATCTTACACATCAAAAACTGGGTTTACTCCCCCTTTTTGTCATAAGCAAAAAGCTTGGGGTGTGAAAAACTTAGCTTGAAGTACAAGGTACTCCCCCTTAGAGAAGGTCTAAGTTTAAAGGAAATGAAAACGATGCAAGAATCAGAGTTAGGCGAAATAAATAGAAGAGTTAATGCAAGAGAAGAACGTTTACCACCGGTCAAGTGAGTAAAGAGAAGGGTCAGTTACCAAGAACTTAACCTCGAGAAACTGTAGGAGCATTAACTTTCAGAGAGAAAGTGAAGCCTATATAAAGCGTTGGAGAGAAGGGTAAGCTTCACACCTCGAACAATTATCAGTAAAGAAAATGGCATCATACATCGTAGAACTAGAAGAGATGAGGAAGAAGGCCTTTGAGGAGGACTTGTTCCTGAACATCAGGCATCCAGAGGGTGCAACGACCATCGCGGAGCTGACACGGACACTGCTGGAAGAGGACCTGCGTCCAGAGGTGAAAAGAGACCTGAGGGAATTTCTTGCCTTCGTGGAGGAGGTACAAGAACTCAGCCGGCTTGAACTCAAGCTGCTGGAAGAAAAAGAGGGTTTGGAAGAGAAGCTCAATACCGCAGAAGAGAGTCTGGAGAGGGATGAGCTTAAGGACAGGCTCAACAACATCCAGCATGTACTGGAGCGTCTGGAGAAGGATAGGTCAGAGCAGCGCCAGGAGTGCAGAAGAATGAGGAGGGATCCTCCATTCTAGACTTAGGGAAAGAATGTAAACATAAAGAATGTATGATGTAAACAGAAAAATATTATGAATAAAAGGATTTTTGCAAACATATGTGACACAAGTATATATAGATATGCATAATAATCACAAACGAACAAAGTAGAATAAGTAAATAAAAAGAAACAGAGTTTAAAAATAAAACAACGTTAAAGAAAAAGAAAAACGAAGAGATCCTAAAGCTAAGGTTTATCAGTTCGTCGCAGAAGTTCCATCATCATGTGCTTCATTTTGATCAGCATGGATTCATGAATGTCAAGACGCTGTTCCATGATGTCGAGTCTGGATGAGCTTGACTGAGCAGAACTGGAAGGAACATTCTGAGCAGCTTGAGGATCTGGAATGGAAGCAGAAGCATCAGGAGTAAACACTACTGGTGCAAGTGCTTGGCATCTAAGAGCTTCAGCCTCAGCTTCAAGTCGCTCTGCCTCTAGTCTGGCTTGTTCAGCTTGAGCTGCTGCTTGACGTGCAGCTTCTTCTGCTTGAGCCTTCTTTCTCTTGGCTTCTTCAATAGCTTCAAGAAGCTTATTTCTCTGTTCTTGTTCATGAAGAGCCACCCTTCGAGCAAACCTTTGCTTGGCAGCCTCAATGCTCTGACTTCCCTCTGTATGCAGGAGCTGCATCATAATTGGAACTTGAGCCACTAGCCAAGTGCCCAGATTGTTCCACTCATCAGCCACACGTTCAGCATTCTCACTGAGGTCAGTCTGACCGTGCACATTGCGTAGCATCATAGAAGCTTCATGATAGAAAGTATTGATGCACTCAGAGAGAGATGTGGGTCGGAGGTGAGTGTAGGGAATTATGGAGAGGTTGGGTTCAGGAGAGGCTGGGTGATTGCTGCTGTGGGCTTCAGAGGCACCTTGTGGAGAACCAATGTTAAATGGTTGAGCATTGGGTTCAGAGGTTCCAAGGTGAGGGTCTGAAGTTTCAACCAGAGGATGGGGTGATCTAACCGAGGATTGGTTAGACACTGAATGTTCGGGTTCAGGTTCTGGTTGAATAGGCTCTTGTTGGTCAGGGACAGGGTGAGCTTGTTGAGCCAAAGGGTCTGCCTCTTGTAAAGGATTGGCCAAGATAGGTTCATCTGGGTCAACTAGACGTTCAGGTCTAGGGCCAGGATATCTCCTAGGGCTTGGACAAGTGAGGTAATACTCCTCTAAGGTAGACACCTTTTCTTTTCTGACCTCCATGAATTTTCTAATGGATTCAGAGTTATTGGAGGGAGAAGAATCAGCAACATTGGTTGGGAAGGATACAGGTGTATAGGCTGTGGAAGAGTCTGTATCCGTGGTTCTGGCAGCAGGACGTGCTGATGCTCTGGGAACAGAGTGATCAGACGTTCTGGGTTGTGGTTCTGTTTGGTTGGGCTCTGGTTGTTCATGGATGATGGGTTCAGAAGATAATGGGTCGTACGGGATGGTAATGAGAGAGGTTGGTTCTTCTAACCTAGAGGGTTGGTTCTGAAGCAAATTCCAGAGAGGTGCTTCAGTAGGGGAAGGTTGAAAGAAGGAAGATCTTGGGGAATGTGGTGGAGAGGTGGTTGGAGCAGCCGGTTGGGATTCAGGAATAGGAGTGAGGGGATTTGAGGAGTGTTTGAGCATAGCAGATATAGGGAGTGCATCAAATAAATTCAAATCATCATCAGAAGCAAGTGCAGGCTTACTTGAATGTGCTGATGATCTAGTCACTCTGGCAGGAGGTTCAGTCCTTCTGACCACTTCAGCAGCTGGTTCCACCCGAGTAGGCTTCACCACGATTCTGACCTGCTTCTTCTTCTTCTTGGGAGGACCATCCTCATTATCACTATCATCACCATCATCAGGCTTTCTCTTCTTCTTTTTGACCAGAGGGACATCTGATTCCTCAGAGGATTCTTCCAGAACCATCTTCCTCTGAGCTTTCTTCTTGGGAGGAGAAGGAAACTCTGGAGCTGGCGGCAGTCTGCTGACGAAATCATCAAGATCAATTTCGAATCCTTGAGCCCTTAGGTCTTCAACATAGCACCTGATGGCGTTAGGATTGTCTGCCTGTGTCCACAGAGGATAGTCAGTCAGAGGCATCCTTCTGCTTCTGATCTCAGAAGATGTGTCTTCATGAGCAGGAGCAATCTTCTTCTGGACCAAACCCATCTTCTTCAGAGAATTTGCAGTGAAGACATCACTGACAATGGTGCTCAGATCCTCTACACATCCAGCATTGACCAGATCTTGCACCAGGTTGCTTTCAATGAGAAAGTCTGAGAGCAGTCTCCCAAAGGGGATGTACTTGATTGCTGACTTGATGGAGGCAGTGGTGCGAGACTTCCGGATGCATTCCTTCAAGTAGGAGAACAGGAAGTAGGGAAGGCAGATCTTCTTCTGGTCTTGGATGAAGAACAACATCACCTTCTGGTTGAAGTTGATGTAGTCTGGAGAACTGCCCTTTGGTCTCTGGTTTATGCAGTGGAGCAGGATCTTGTGCCAAATTCTGAGCTTGGGATGAAGGTCCATCACCTTGTAAGTCGTCTTGCCCGGTTTGTAAGTGGTGTACAGGGCCTGGTTGATTGTATCCTTGGTGCTGGGTTTCAGCTTCGATTCCGTGAGTTGGAAACGATACCCAAAAGCAGTATCTGCACCCAGCAGATTCACGAATGACTTCTCAGTGATGATGATCTTTCTTCCAAGAATGTGAGATACCACCTGAGTATCATCGCAGTCGGCGTGCTTCCAGAATTCCTTTACCAGTTTCTCATACACCGGTCCTCGAAGTCTGTTGAAGTAATTTCCCCAACCTTGAGCTTGGACTTCAGGACGAAGATCATACCCATTTGCAGCCAGGTTGTCGAGGTTGAATCTCCATTCTGCCAGGACTTGGAGTTCCTCAGGAGGATATACGCAGTGAACGGCACAGCCCCGTTCTGCAATTGGAACAATCTGCTCTTGAGCTTGACCTTGATCTTGTGTCGGATTCTCAGGGCCCCTTTGACCCGTTGCTAGACCAACTACCATGTGAGGGAACTGAGGTGCATCTGCAGTAGATCTTCTTGTTTGTCTCACCATTTTTGAAGCGGTTGAAGGTTTGAGGTAGAAGATGAAGGTTGAAAGATGAAGAGAGATCGAGAGAGAAATCGAGAAAAAGCGGTTTTGAAAAGCAGAGAGAGCGAGAGTAAAAACCGGAAGTGATGGAGATCGTGTGTGTATAGTGGGTTTTGACAAATAACCGTTGTTGATTCAAAAAGCACTTTAAGATCAACGGTTGAAAATTAAAGATAGATAGTAACAGTAAATACACAAATCACACTCAGGAGAGAAGCACATCTACACGCAATCATAACAGACTGTCACACGGGCACAAGGAACTATGCATCAGAAATACTGACACACGTGTTGTTGTCTCAGCTTCAGAGTCAGTAAAAGTGGGTACACACACTCTGATTGAGTTACCTTCTGGACTAGACATCTTCTGATCAAGAAGTATCATAGTCAGAGGTTCTGATCCATCTTCACTCTGGACAAAAGTCCATGTTTAGATTTTTCAGAATAAAATTAAATCTATCCTCTGCTAAGGGCTTTGTAAAGATATCTGCCCATTGATGGTCAGTATCAACAAACTTCAGAAGAAGTACGCCCTTCTGTACATAATCTCTAATAAAGTGATACTTTACCTCAATGTGCTTTGCCCTTGAGTGCAGGATAGGATTCTTACTCAATGAGATTGCAGCAGTGTTATCACAATAGATTGGGATATTGCTCTCAAGGATCTGATAATCCTCCAGCTGATGTTTCATCCAGAGCATCTGAGTGCTGCATATTGCTGCTGAGATATATTCTGCCTCTGCAGTTGATAGTGCAATGGTTGATTGCCTCTTGCTTGCCCATGAGACTAGATTGCTTCCCAGAAATTGACAATTTCCAGAAGTACTTTTTCTCTCTGTTCTATCTCCAGCATAATCAGCATCGCAATAACCTGAAAGCTTATACTCTGATGTTTTCTTATACATCAAGCCAAGGTTAGTGGTGCCTTTCAGATACCTTAGGATCCTCTTAACAGCAGTTAAGTGGGTTTCCCTTGGATCTGATTGGAAACGAGCACATAAATGAACACTAAATAGTATGTCTGGCCTAGATGCAGTTAAGTATAGAAGTGAACCTATCATGCCACGATAGAGCTTCTGACATACTTTACCACTTTTATCTTCTTTTTCCAGAATGCATGTAGGATGCATTGGAGTCTTGGCCACTGTAGATTCCAGCATATTGAACTTCTTCAGAAGTTCTTTAGTGTACTTGCTCTGATGGATATATGTTCCTTCTGGTGTTTGATCAACTTGTATTCCCAGAAAGTACTTTAATTCTCCCATCATACTCATCTCAAATTCAGCCTGCATCATCTCAGAAAATTCTTTGCATAGAGATTGATTAGCAGAACCAAATATAATATCATCAACATAAATTTGCACAATTAAGATATCATCTTTATAAGTCTTGCAAAAAAGAGTTGTATCTACTTTACCCCTTACAAACTCATTCTCCAGAAGGAATGAGCTGAGTCTCTCATACCATGCTCTGGGAGCTTGCTTCAGACCGTAGAGTGATTTCTTCAATTTGAACACATGGTCTGGTTTCTTCTCATCTTCAAAACCTGGGGGTTGATGAACATAGACTTCCTCTGAGATATAACCATTTAGGAAGGCACTCTTTACGTCCATCTGATGTAGAACTATATTGTGATTTACTGAGAAAGAGATCAACAGTCTGATTGCCTCCAATCTTGCTACTGGAGCAAATGTTTCAGTGTAGTCTATTCCTTCCTGCTGGTTGTAGCCTTGAGCAACTAGCCTTGCCTTGTTTCTGACTACATCTCCTTTCTCATTCAGCTTGTTTCTGAATACCCATTTCGTTCCAATAACATGGACATTCTCAGGTTTCTTCACTAAGCTCCAAACATCGTTCTTGGAAAATTGATTCAGTTCTTCTTCCATGGCCAGAATCCAATCCTTGTCCTGAAGAGCTTCATCTATGGACTTGGGTTCAATTAAGGACACCAATCCTTTCAGACTGAGCAAGGTCTCTTCAGAGGGTCTGAAGGCAGATCTGGTTCTGACTGGTTCGTCTTTGTTGCCCAGAATCAATTCCTTAGGGTGAGCTGCAGTGATTCTGCTCTTCTTCAGAGTTTGTGAGTTAGAGGGACCAGCTTCTTCCTCTGGTTCATCTTCCTCTGGCTCAGCTTCCTCTGGAGCTTTGCCTTTGTCAGAAACATTAATGCTTAAATCTGCAAACTTTTCAACTAGCTTTGACTGGTCAGAGTCAAGCTTATCGTCAAATCTAACATGAATAGATTCTTCAATAGTCTTAGCATTAGTATTATAAAATCTAAAACCTTTAGATCTCTCAGAGTAACCGAGTAATAGACACTTAGAAGACTTAGCATCAAATTTATGCAATCTATCCTTAGTATTGAGAACATAACAAACACAGCCAAAAGGATGAAAATAAGAAATGTTGGGTTTTATGTTCTTCCACAATTCATAAGGAGTCTTATTCAGAATTGGTCTCACAGAGATTCTGTTCTGAATGTAACATGCTGTATTTACTGCCTCTGCCCAAAAGTGCTTAGCCATGCCAGTTTCTTGGAGCATGGTTCTAGCCATCTCCTGAAGAGTTCTGTTCTTCCTCTCAACAACACCGTTTTGTTGAGGAGTTCTGGGACAAGAGAAATCATGTGCAATTCCATAGGAATCAAACAGACTCTCAAACTTGTCATTCTCAAACTCTCCACCATGGTCACTTCTGACACGCACAATCCTACAAGCCTTCTCGTTTTGCACTTGAGCAATGAAGGTAGAGAACACAGCATGAGACTCATCCTTGCGGGTTAGAAACTTTACCCATGTCCAGCGGCTATAGTCATCAACGATAACCATCCCATATCTCTTGCCACCTATAGACTCAGTTTTCACTGGTCCAAATAGGTCGATATGCAGAAGTTCTAACGGCCTTGAGGTTGAGACAACATTCTTTGCCTTGAAAGGGACTTTTGTGAATTTGCCTTTCTGACATGCTTCACAAAGAGCGTCTGAAGCGAACTTCAGATTGGGTAAGCCCCTGACAAGGTTTAGCTTGCTCAGCTGAGAAATCTTTCTCATACTGGCATGCCCTAACCGTCTATGCCATACCCACTGCTCTTCATTAACAGACAGAAGGCACTTCACATTCTGAGCCTCCAACTCAGATAATCTGATCTTATAGATGTTGTTCTTCCTCTTGCTGTTAAACAGAACAGAGCCATCGATCTGACTTACAGCCCGGCAGGACTTTTGATTGAATATAACATCATAACCCTTGTCAGCTAATTGACTTATAGACAATAAGTTATGTGTTAAGCCGTCTACCAATAACACATTATCAATGCATGGACTACTATCTACACAAATAGTACCAGTACCAACAATTTTACCCTTTTCATTTCCTCCAAAGCCAACTTCGCCTCCAGGCTTAAGTTTCAGCTCTCGGAACATACGCTTTTCTCCCGTCATGTGACGCGAGCATCCACTGTCCAGATACCATGATTGGTGTTTCAGTGGAGCTATCAAGGATATCTGCAACATAGATAATCTTGTCCTTAGGTACCCACTTTCTGGGTCCTCTTTTGTTAGTTACCCCAGAGGTTCTGATCACCTTGGGTGTCTCAACATGATATTTTAAAGGAATATTTGCATGATATTTAGTCATAGAGAAAGATCCCTTTTTAAGAGGGTTTTTAGCAACTTTAGCAGGTACAGGATCAGGCAATATGGTACCAGAGGGAACAAAGCATTCATATAAAGATTTAGCTTTAGACACAGAGGGCTCATTTCTAATTGGTTTAGAATAGCCAATGCCATGCATTCCATTTCTGCTTACGCCATAGATCATTGAAGCCATTAAGCTTCTATCCACGCTTTTAGCTAGGAATCTTTGAAAAGACTTTTCATACTTAGATTCATTTCTACAATCAGAGGCATCACAAGCAACAATTTCTTCTAACTTAGCAATCTGGTTCTTAAGCACAGAGTTAGAATTGATCAAGGCATGATTATCATTTTTCAAATCATAAATAATTTTCTCATGTTCAGAAGGAGTCTTAGAGACAGCAGATAAGTTCTTTTTCAGCTTCTTATGCTTAGACAATAAGGAGTTATACTTATCCATAATATCAGACAATGCATGTTTCAGTTCAGAGGTAGAGAAAGAAGCGAATACCTCATTTTCATCGTCTGAGTCGGGATTTCCTTCTGATTCTGAGTCAGAGTCAACAACTCTCTTTGACTCTGCTTCCTTGTCTTTGACAATAGCCATGAGTCCTTGGACTTCACCATCAGAGTCAACATCCTCTGACTCTGATTCATCAAAGGTTACCATCAGACTCTTCTTTGTCTTGAAGTGCTTCTTTGGCTTCTTGTCCTTCTTCAACTTTGGACAATCACTTTTGTAGTGCCCTGATTCTTTGCACTCAAAGCATGTGACTTCCTTGATTGAAGACTTCTTCTGGCCTGAGGACTCATACTTTCCTTTTGCCTTTCCAGAGCCTTTGTACTTGCTCTGCCTGTGCTTCCAGATGCGGTTGAGTCTCTTAGAGATCAGAGTCAGCTCATCTTCATCAGAATCTTCTGATGCTTCTTCAGATTCCTCTTCTTCAGCTTGAAGAGCTTTTGACTTCTCAACCTTAGGCTTTTCAGATTTAGATTTCAAGGCTATGGACTTTTTCCTCAGATCTTGCATCTCTGAGCGCTTCAGCTCATGGCATTTCAAAATGCTGATGAGTTCTTCTAAACTCATATTCTCAACGTCTCTCGTGAGCTCTATTGAAGTCACTAAAGGCATCCAACTTTCAGGAAGACACCTGATGACCCTTATGACATGATCTTTTGTTGTGTAGCTCTTGTTGAGAGGTCGTATGCCAGCTACAAGCAACTGAAATCTGGAGAACATTTCTTCAATGGACTCATTTGGCTCCATGATGAAGGATTCATACTTTTGGATCAAAGACAATGCCTTTGATTCTTTGACTTTCTTGTTTCCTTCATGAGACATCTTCAGAGATTCGAAAATGCCTTTTGCAAACTCACGATCTGTAATCTTCTGGTACTCTTCATAGGAAATAGCACTTAGAAGAATTGCTCTTGCTTTGTGATGTTGTGAGTACAGCTTCTTTTGATCTGCAGTCATCTCTGACCTTGGGATCTTCTTGCCATCTGCATCAACTGGACGCTCGTAGCCATCCACAATAATATCCCAGAGATCTGCATCGAAACCCAGAAAGAAACTTTCCAGTCTATCTTTCCAATATTCGAACCTTTGACCGTCGAACATAGGAGGCTTTGCATTGTAACCATCTCTTTGAGTTTCACTGGTGGTGGCAGCCATTGTTTTTCACACCGGCCCGGATCACTGAACACTGTTAGGTGTGGTAATCAGAACTTGCGCTCTGATACCAATTGAAGGTATGAAAAACGGTAGAAAGGGGGGGTTTGAATAACGTTTTCAGTATAAAACTTCCACCTTAAAGATTTTGACAAATCTTTCGAGAACTTTAGTGCTAAAGATAAGAGATAGAAAAGCACACAAGGATTTTATCCTGGTTCACTTGATAAATCACTCAAGCTACTCCAGTCCACCCGTTAAGGTGATTTCTTCCTTCTTAGAATGAAGGCAATCCACTAATCAGGTAAGAGTTACAACTGCACTTGAAACCTACAAGTGACTAACAATTACACTGACTTAGCTCACACTAAGATTCACTCTCTTAGTCTTCTCTAGGATCCGATCAACCTTGATCTCCTAAAGGAACTAAACAAACTGTTTATCAAGAATTGTTTACAAGAGATTTGCTTCTAAAAAGCTAATAGTAAACTCAATGAATTTCAGGTGAAAGAAAACTTAGAAGATTTTGAATATGTCTTGCGTATGTGAATGCTTCTAGCCGTTTCTTTCAGTCTTCAGCCTCTTTATATACTCCAAGGATTAGGGTTGAGCGATGCATGGGAGATGCTACCGTTGGAGGGCAGTTCTGGAAAATCCAGCTTCTGCTGTGGCTGAGAACGTTAGGTAGGTCGTCAGGAAGGTACAGTTGCTTTTGTACTTGGATAGCGACGCGACCTTTAAACCTAGGAGACTTCTGATCAGGGGAATGCTTCATATTGGAACTTGTGAAGCCGGTTGATCAGAGTCAGAGGGAAAGCACAGATCCTCTGACCATTGTATCTTCTGATTCTGAACTCAGAGGGAAGAACATGGCCTTCAGAGTTTCTTGCTTCTGGACTTCAGAGTTTCCACTATTCAGCTTCTGTATCTTCAGAGTCTTCTACACCATCAGAACATCTGAGCCTTCAGTGTTTCTTGGTCATCAGACTTTCTGGATCTTCAGAGCTTCTAGTGACTGAGTCCTCATCAGAGTTTGTATAACTTCAGAACTTCTGAAGCTTTTCCACTGTTCATACTGAACATGGTGAATGCGAAAGCGTTGCTTGGGTCACTCTTTATACACAGTGCTTCTGATTTGTGTGAGATTGAGTTGAGGTCAGAGCCTGTAAATAGCACACTCAGAAAAACACGTTAGAGTACCACAATTGTTCATATCAAAAGGTTAACTTGTAATCATCAAAACATAGAGTTGTACTACTAGATCAAAACTTGATCTTACATTTGTTAGGTTACTTAATGTGATTCCTCAGTTGAGAAATTGAGGTGTTACATTAAATGTCACATATGAAATTGATAGTTTGTGTTAGTGATTTGGGGTATGTTACAGAGAAGAGCAAAAACTTAGACAATCGTATTATGTACTGTTGGAAAATAGGAATTTGGGTAAAGAGCTCTTAGTTTTGTGATGCATTTTTCTGGGTGCATCTTTGTGATTGAGATGAGTTAGGAAAATTTTAGAATCATTAGAAATTATCTTTTTGGGTGGGTAGCTTAATGACTGTCTAAGTTAAGAAAAAAAGACTTGAGTAAATTTGTAAAACAACTTGGGGGTTGCAAATTGATTTAATTTTGTGACAACCAGTTAGAATACTAATTAAATATTTTAATTTTACTCTAGACTTTGCAAATTTGGCTCATTAGCATCAGAGGACAACTTCTGTTTCAGCTGCTCAAGAAGTCAGTGAGTAAAATGATGGAGATTATAGCAAGTTTATAAATTATCTTATTATAACTGGTATATCTTCTTATTACCACAAAGTGAGATAAAATCACTGTTCAACTATTTTATGATTTATGACTTGGGATATGTGGTGAAATTGTTGATGTTATAGTTCAATGGTTGTCTAAAGCATTTTACTAATGTGCTAAGTAGACTGATTACATATTTTTCTGAATGAGGAAGAAGATTTCTTAGAACTTGTGGCTAATGACAGTAAATATTATCCTTAGTGCATTGTGTTGTATGTTAGGGCGGGAAGCTCGACTATGATTCATTTAGGTGGGGAGCCCGCTGTTGATTTTCTTGGCGGGGAGCCTGCAATTGACTCTTCAGGCGGGGAGCCTTCTATGGATAATTTCAGGCAGGGAGCCTGGTATTGATTCTTTTAGGCGGGGAGCCTATGTCGACATGGTTAAAGATTTTGTTTACAAGCAGATAGTTTGTTTTTTGTTCTTTTAATTGAGTAATAGCTTTACTTAGTTATGTATTGTTGGTAAATCCGCATGTGTACGAATCCACCCGGTTTTAATTATCGAACCACAGGGATTGTGAGTGAATGAATTCAGTTCAAGCCTTGAGTATGAAGGTTTGTTTTATTGAAAAAGAGATATGTCGAAGTAGTAATATGGAAAAAGGAAAATAAAAAGACAATTCAGAAAATAACATGCTTTGGGTTCTTGTTAACCTAGTCAATTCAAGCACATCATTCTAAGCACAAGTTCTCATGAATCTCTCCTTGATGTTATAGCCTAAGCAACTACCTATCGATGCCTCGCATAGATAATCCTTTCAAACCAAAAGATAAGCCCAATTCCTTGTGTACTTAAACATTTGTTTGAAGCATAAAGATTACAAAGTTCAGGCTAACAAACCCCAACCCTTCCTCTATTCCTAGTAGCCAAGATAGAATGAGTAATCCCAAATCGGTTCCCTAATCTATAAAAAACTTATGTTCTGATTATAAAAAAGCACAAAACAAGCATGCATACAAGCTTAGATTGATATTCAGAAAATGGGATTCAAGGAAAGAAGAAGATCATGTGGGAAAGAACTTAAGATTATAACTTAAACATGAAAAGTCTTACATGAAAACCAAAGCATAAGAAGAGAGATTAGCCAAGCATGGCATGCTTGACTAAGAACCTGAATTACAAGTTTGGAAGCATTCTCTCCCTCTCCTAGGTGATCATCTACCTCTGAATTTTACAAAGTATGAAAAAATACAAAAGAAAATGACTAGAATTCTATTTATAGGCAAAAGGGGCGTGTTTTCTGCTGTGTCGGGCGCTCAAGCGCCAGACTAATTTTTCCAGCATTTGGTTTCTGCCTCATTGGCGCGGGCGCCTGAGCGCCCTTGCTCGTCCAAAAACCCTTTGAACTTCATTTTAACTCCACTTTAATGCCTCCTTACTCCATTTTAATGCCTCCTTCAAGTCTCCAAGCCTCTAGACACTCTCTCTTCAGCTGTTACAATCTGAAAACTTGATGACAAAGCTAGGAAAATATCTAGAAACTCAAAGGTTAGTTTTGCACAAAGGCTCTAAAACAAGTGGAAATTGCCTAAGACTCCTAAACTCTAATAAAATGCAACTAAAGTCCCTATAAAACTACAAAATTACCAAAACAAAGTAAAAACACAAAGAAAGGTAAAAATGCATGAGAATGCATGAAACACTACATGAGACACAAGAAAAAAGACTCAAAACTAGCAAGGAAAAACCCTAAAAACATCATATAAATCCCGGTCATCATGTATAATATGATATGTATGCAATGATTTGGATGAGACCAAGAATATCATTCCTCCTAATATTCATCTAATTCTGCTTGTTTTCTTTATTCTCCAGTATTTATTCACTAAGTATGAGGTGACTTACCTTGTCTGTTGTTTTCTTTTATTAATTCAGGTAATCAGACTCGTGTTGAACCAACCACATCCTCTAGACAGTCGACTTAGGATCCTTCATGAGGCTCTTCTGCTACAGGGCTACTAGTGTTGTTGTGTTTGATCCATGCTGTTTGAGTTGAAACTTGTTTTGTTATTGTCACTTTAACTTGTAAGTTGTATCTACTAGTGTCTCTAATATGTGGTCTACTAGAATATTTATTATATAGCCTTGGTCCTGTATAGCTTTGGGAGGCTTGTTTTGAACTTGCTGCTATTATTTTGTTATTACAGGCTCTTATAATATTTTGGATAGTTCATATTTTAGGGGAGACTCTGCCTATAGAAAATTCCTTGAAGCATAATTATGTCATATATAGATATTATAAAGTCTTTCCATCTCTATGCACAATTAGTTAAGGCTTGCTAGGTTAGGATGATTAACCTATGTGCCAGTCACCATCCAGGTTGGGTCGTGACAGCAACAACTACGATTTTCACCAACTGCTCCCAAACATCAGAGAATATACAGTGAGAGATCCTGCTAAAGATGACGATCTTTGGCGAAATCAAACCAAAACCCACAGTCTTCACCTTCCGCCAAACCTTCTCCAACGCAGGCGGTGAGATCATTCGAAGTATGAAACTTAAAAAGGAAAACGATTGCAACACACTATACTCCTTCAACACAAACATCATCGATGCAGGAAATTAGGTCATCGAAGGGGAAAAATAGGAACTGAAACGTGGGAGCAACATTTGTGTTGGGGTCACCAAACTGCTATATACCAACGGCCAAGATTGAAAAAGGAAAACTAAAACAATTTTAATCAAAGGCCAAGATTGAAAGCTTTCTTAGGAATAGTGATTCAAAGAGTTTATTTTAATAAGTAGTAGATATGAAGCAAATAATAATAATAATAATAATAATAATAATAATAATAATAATAATAATAATAATAATAATATAAAAGATTATTATTAACTTTTAATTATTGTTATTTTTTTTTGATACATCGGAAAAATTTAATTATTGTTATTAATGTAAACGTAATCAATTTAGTCATTATTTAAAAATTCACCTAAAGTTGTGATTAATCATTAAAGTTAAAATAATATTAATGCTTAACTTTAAATATGAGAAATTAAAAAAATTAATAATTAGTAATTTTTAACGAAATTAGTAATATAATGAATAATAAAGTCGATGTAGTTTTTTTTTTTAATTTTATTATCTAATGTTTTTAATACAATGAATTTTTTCATTACTAATCATTTAATACAAAAGTTGAAGTCTATATATGATTTTTTTGAAAGTATTTGGCCTAACTTTCTTTTTGTCTTAAAAGTTACTTTTAAGTAAAAGTGAAAAATAAGAGCTTTTAGACAAAAGTAACAGTTGTTGTAATTTTTTTTTCTAACTTAAAAGATATACTTTTAGTTTAAAAGCTATTTGTTAGTTTAGTAAATTCACAACACTAGGTGGTTGAAGTGACATGATGGTGGAGGGTCGGGTAGCACAGGTGTTGTGTTACCTACTGACAGTGGTCGCAGCGGCGGTGGTTGTTACCGGTGGTGGGGGTGGTGGCAGTGGTGGAGGCGATGGTAATGAAAGTTATGAAGGAAGAGTTGGCGGCAGCAGTGGTGGTTCCGGAGGCGGCAGTGGTGGTGGCGTTAGCAACGATGCCAGCAGTGAACAGTTGTGGTGGAGGTGATGGTAGAAGTGGTGGTGGTGGTGGTGGAGGTTAGATGTGATGTCTCTACAACTTATTTGAAAAAAAGCTCATTCATTTGACTTTTTTTTTGATAAATCGAAAAGATAAATTGCACCCGCTATGACTTAAAAGTCATTTTCTCATTTTTTTTTCTTTGTAGCTTATTTTTTAATATCAAGTGTGTTTAACAACTTTTCTTAAAACTAAAAAATAAAGTCGGGTCAGACACTACATACATCAAAATATGATTGAATTGATTGATATGGGTATGAGCTTAAAAAAAAGATAGGGTAAATGGTCACTTTGGTCCTTAAAAGTGTCAACCGACTTCACATTCGTCCTTGAATGAATTTTATCCACCTCGCGGTCCCCCAAACTGTCAAACATCCGTCACTTTAGTCCTTGACGTTAAAAAACACAAACGAACGTTAACGAAAGGTTGAGTTTGAACGTTGAGAAAGTTTGAAATGCTTAAATTTAGTCTTTGATCTGGATTTTTTCCCAAATCTTCATCTTCCTCAAACTGCAACCTTCATCACCTCAGATCTATCCCAGACATCTTCATCTTCCTTAATCTTCATCACCTCCTCAACCTGCTAGCTGGATTTTTCCCCAAATTTAGATCTCTGCGTGTGTGATGTTTCGATCTTGGTTTTGATATGGGTTTGTGGAGATTTGGTGGGTGTTGGGTTTGTGAAGGTTGGCTGCACTGGTGTTTCTGGGCGGATGTGGAGGGGGAGGAGAAGAGATATGGTATTATATGCACAAACCCCGCCTTTTTTTCTTGAAAAATTCCATTTTGACTCTCTGGTTTGGTGTTTTGGCAGCAAAATCTTTGGAAAGTTTCAAATTTTTGTTTATAGATGACTTCAAGATTTTTTTTTCTTTCTCAAACACCCTCAACAATGTCCAGATCTAGAAGGATTGTTCCAACCGGTGGAGCTCTGGAACTGTAATTTTTTGAAGATTGGGAGAACTGTATAGCTAGCAGCTTAATTTCCTGGTATCAGGTGGAAAGACATGCAGAACAGTGCAAAACTCTTTCTAATCACGGATTGCATAAAGTGATAAAGTTGCAGGAGAATATGTTGAAATCATGCCATCTTATTTAACTTTTCTTACTTCAGTTTGGATACTTTAATGAGGGTTTTTTCTTCCTTCTGGTTTGGATAGTTTAATTAGGTTTTTTAGAGTTTAAAATTGTTTAGATTATGGGCTTTTGCGAGCTTGCTAGGAGGGATGAGAGAGTGGCCATGGTGGTGGTAAGGAGATCGATCCAGAAAGGGGTGGATGTGTGATGGATTTTGATTAGGAAGATGAAGATTTCTAGGATAGATCTGAGGTGATGAATGTTGCAGGTTGAGGAAGATAAAGATTTGGGGGAAAATCCAAATCAAGGACTAAATTGAAGCATTTCAAACTTTCCCAACGTTCCAACTCAACCTTTCGTTAACGTCCGTTTGTGTTTTTTAACGTGAAGGACTAAAGTGACGGACGTTTGATACTTTAGGGGACCGCGAGGTGAATAAAATTCATTCAGGGACGAATGTGAAGTCGATTAACACTTTTGAGGACCAAAGTGACCATTTACCCAAAAAAAGATATGAGTATGAGAATTTCAAAAAAAAAAAATAGGTATGAGAGGTGTGATAAACATAAAATAAAAAATAGTAATTGCCATACTCTACAACTTCCCCCATCTTCATTTTCCCCAACCTTGTCTTTCCTTGTTCCATGTTCGATCAACCTTTGTGTTGTGCTGGAGACAAAACCCTTGTCCCCTTGTCTCTTCTTCGTCAAAATGTTTCCTTTTGCATCAAATGGCCACTTCACTTATATAGCACCTGCTGCTGCGCATAATTTTGCTGCACCGCTGGTTCTTCCTGATAATGGCGTTTCTCGACAAAAGTGCGTGTTTCCAAGGTAAATCCCATTCGCAAACCTCTTTGTTTCTATTTCTGTTAGCAGAATGCATACTGTAACACCCTTTAAACCCCACATAATAATATATCATAAATCAGAGTAAAATGCATAACACAGAGGGTGTCACACTTATTCTCCAGAAACATAAATCAAAACATCTGTCATGCTCATAATAAATATATAAATTTTCCAACTTTAATGTCGCAACATCATATGCATAGCACAGCGGATTTATTTCATCTCCAAAATTTAACATAAAGAGAGTTCATAGGTAACTCTTAACATCAAGGTACAAAACTAAACGTTTTCCGGTGTTACATAACAGAGCATGACTCCCCTAACTAAACCGTAAATGAAAGACTAGCTCCTCCAACTAACCCTCGCGAGAAGCTCCACTATCTTCGGTACCTGAGCGATGTCGCATAGAACATCATTCCAACAGAAGGGTGAGAACTCATATCATATGGATAAGCATAATAATAAATAATGTAAAAGCTTATCTATGCTCCACATAAATTACTCACATTCACTAACAAATAATAAATTATGTAATTTTAACATAATTAATCAAGTTCACAATTATGGCAAATACTCCATAAATTATAGCTCAATTAGAACATATATAATAGTCTCTAATTACCACCACATCAAATCTCTCCAAAAATATCACCATAACACATATGACTCAAGTGAGACCCGTGCAAATGCCTTTGGTACCAAAGTTGTTATCCTTAGCGGTATCACCGCGTCCACTCCAGACAGATAACCACCAATAAAGCCCTCGCTCTAGGCTTCAAAACCACTCCAGTTTTGGGACAAGTCACTAGCCTCCACGAGAACTAGCAAACATTGCCTCTTGACAATTATGCAGTGTATTGTGCAAAACTCAACTAACATATGCATATTCAGACCATCTCCAAGTCCTAATTATTTTAGCATATTCATCACCAGTTGCACAAAACACATATTACATGTTATCAATTATACAACTTGCAATCACAACAACTTAGCATCTCAAACATAACATCAATTCAGAAACAACATCATATAATGATTATTAAAAATAGATGTAAATTAAATATAATTCATATATAACAGGTTCTGCAACTATTTCCTAAAGACTGGATATCTCTCTAAATTTTCCCAAAAACTCGCGACATGCTCATGCTCGCCATCTCGCGACATCTCACTGCACAACTCGCCATGTCGCGACATCTCACGACATCTCCCTACGCAACTCGCTATGTCGCTGAATAACTCGCCATGTCGCGAAACTGGACAGCTTAACCTATACTCACTAAAATACACATAACTCGAGCTACAGACGTCGGAATGACGTGAAACCAGTGGCAAACGTTTCGTAACAGAAAAACCTACAACTTTTATGAAGACTACTTCTTAAAATTCGGCCATTAACATAGCACGAAAAAGGGTACAAGAGAACGTAAATTTCTGCGCATCATGCAAGCCTATCATCTACCCCCAAAATCATCTAAAAGCCAAACCCTAACTATTTCAATTTGGGAATTTTTGCAACCTAGGGTTCCTAAATCATGCTTTCTATCATTATCCACTATCATACCAATCCATAAAACATGAATTCAAACCCTTACCTCTTGTAGATCAGTTCTAAGTTTTCTCCTCTTTTCTCCTCTCCTTCTCTGCTTTCACGTGTTTCTTGTTCTGCTTCTCTTCTAATCCTTATTTTTTTTCTTTTCTTTCTTTCTATTTCACTCCTAACCCTTAAATAGCCATACAATGGGCCCCACTCTCAATTACTCACACTAAACCCTAAAACCTTATTTATCTATATCACATAATCACTTAATTATCTAACAAAATCACTTAATTACTATATACCATAATACTAATTAAAATAAAATAATAAATAACCTAATAACAGAAAATGGGGTGTTACACATACGGTGGGTTAATAGGGATAGATTTGTTATAAATGTTCAATTGTAAGAAAAAGACTTAATTAAGCACTTATGGTCATAAGCAACCATAAGTGCGCTTATGACATAACTGCTTATTCACAAGCTATTTTAAAAATTTATTATAATAAATTTAAAATAAGCTATATATAAGGATAAACTCTTTTTCATAAGCTATCTTGAGTAGCTTATAAAAATAAGCTCAAGAAGCTCTTCGAAACATTTGCACAAGCGTTTATGCTATCAGATATGTTCAATTAAGCTCTCCCAAATGGGGCCTTAGAAGAACAGCTAGAACATGAGCAATGTGAACTAATATTCAGTGCAAACTTTGATGGATGATTTTGCTAGGCATACAGAAAAACTTGATGTAAGAAGTAGCTGATCAAATGATTGCCATTTTATTTGAAATTCATGGTCTTCTGAAAAATGGAAACTTTGTCTGTCAAGGTTTGTGTTCTTGTGATTGTGATGGTTATAGACCTAGTGTCTGTTTGGTTTGGCGATGAACTCAGTTACCCATCCATGCTTGAGCTAACGTGGCAAAATCTTGCTTCTCTATTGATGCATTGGGATGTGTGTTTTCGGTTTGCGTTGATGACAACGCAAAGCCAAATGGTCACTTAGTAACCTATTTCAGTTCACTGATACTTTACTGATAAAAACTGAAGTTCAGTGTGTGTGTGTGTGTTAAGGTATGCTTTCTGTTAGCCTCTTCTTATAAGGTTGAAATATTATGATAAAACTTACATAAATCCGAAGTGTTTTTTACCTGTTAGAAATATAATATAAGATCATTCATGTATTATTTACCCAACAACTTAAGTTTTTCGGATAGTTTGTTCGTAACTTGGTATCTGTCATCAGAGCATCTATGACTAAGTGGTCTAGAGTTCAACCCTTGTTGCTCCCATTATTCTAATAAAAAGTTAATTTTAGTACATGGTAGATGAGCTTTTGCATTGTCCACACTTCAAGCCCAATGGGCTCTTGCGTGATGGGGTGTATTAGAATATAATATAAAACCGTTCATGTGTCTTCACCAACAACTTAGACTTTTTGGATAGTTGGCTCGTGACATTACTGATTGTCCGATTTGGAGGTCACATTCAGATTTGTTTCCCTTTTGTCCTTTAATTCTCTATCTTAACAAATATTTACTTCCGTGAAATGGCTTCTTCTGGATTTTATAATGTCTTTCTAGGGAAGGATTGTAATTAGGGTCATAAAGATGAAACCGAAATCGCTGGTGACAATTTTCTTCGAGCCATTGGCTAATTAATGTCATTGCCAAATGAACTTGTGTCATGCTACTACTGAATAAGAAAAAAAGTTGAGTGAAAACGCTTCAGTTTCATCCGCGTAGTCTTCGCTGAACTAGTTTGTCTTTGTCCACCTAGTATATGAACAAACTCTAGGTCAGAAAACAAAGCATCATAATAGAAAGGCGGATTTCTAGGTTTAACCTTTTTCCCCTTTTCATTTTCTTTTCATCCATTAGCTGGATTCATCCAATTGAAACTGTGATTCCTCCCTGATCATCTTTTCATTCTGAAATGTAAACCTAATTTTCCATTTTATTTTGCAGGAGGGAAAGAGGAGTGCTTCTTCCTCCAGAAAAATGAACATGATAAGTGACCAGAAAATTTTGTTATCTATATATTCTTACATGTTGAATTGAGCAGCATTTAGAAAAGGCTTAATTGTCCCTGGTTTCTTAGTCATTCTTTTTTCATGTATTTTTTCATTTAGGTGACAACTTTTTGTTTTAATAGGGATTACATTTTTGACACTCTAGATGAATTCATTGTTCATGGTTGATTTGTTTCCTTAAGAATAGCACACACTGTTTTATGGCTCCTTGTAACCACAAAAAGAGAAGAACAAAATCAATCCTATTGTGGTACTTTAATTTTGATTAATAGTCATAGAAAAGTGGTTTGGAATCACCAAAATACTGCAGATTTGGTTTCTAGTTTTAAATGCTTCGAAAATCAAGATTAAATTAGAAAAAGTAAAACGAATCCTGTAAATTGATGTTAGAGATGACAAAACTGTAAGAGTTCTTTATTTGTGAGTTGATACCAATTTTGATACATCTGGCTGAAATGTAATACCCAACAAACTACTTCTAATCACGGATTGCATAAAGTGATAAAGTTGCAGGAGAATATGTTGAAATCATGCCATTTTATTTAACTTTTCTTACTTTAGTTTGGATACTTTAATGAGGGTTTTTTCTTCCTTCTGGTTTGGATAGTTTAATTAGGTTTTTTAGAGTTTAAAATTGTTTAGATTATGGGCTTTTGCGAGCTTGCTAGGAGGGATGAGAGAGTGGCCATGGTGGTGGTAAGGAGATCGATCCAGAAAGGGGTGGATGTGTGATGGATTTTGATTAGGAAGATGAAGATTTCTAGGATGGATCTGAGGTGATGAATGTTGTAGGTTGAGGAAGATGAAGATTTGGGGGAAAATCCAAATCAAGGACTAAATTGAAGCATTTCAAACTTTCCCAACGTTCCAACTCAACCTTTCGTTAACGTCCGTTTGTGTTTTTTAACGTCAAGGACTAAAGTGACGGACGTTTGATACTTTAGGGGACCGCGAGGTGAATAAAATTCATTCAGGGACGAATGTGAAGTCGATTAACACTTTTGAGGACCAAAGTGACCATTTACCCAAAAAAAGATATGAGTATGAGAATTTCAAAAAAAAATAAAAAATATAGGTATGAGAGGTGTGATAAACATAAAATAAAAAATAGTAATTGCCAAACTCTACAACTTCCCCCATCTTCATTTTCCCCAACCTTGTCCTTCCTTGTTCCATGTTCGATCAACCTCTGTGTTGTGCTGGAGACAAAACCCTTGTCCCCTTGTCTCTTCTTCGTCAAAATGTTTCCTTTTGCATCAAATGGCCACTTCACTTATATAGCACCTGCTGCTGCGCATAATTTTGCTGCACCGCTGGTTCTTCCTGATAATGGCGTTTCTCGACAAAAGTGCGTGTTTCCAAGGTAAATCCCATTCGCAAACCTCTTTGTTTCTATTTTTGTTAGCAGAATGCATACGGTGGGTTAATAGGGATAGATTTGTTATAAATGTCCAATTGTAAGAAAAAGACTTAATTAAGCGCTTATGGTCATAAGCAACCATAAGTGCACTTATGACATAACCGCTTATTCATAAGCTATTTTAAAAATTTATTATAATAAATTTAAAATAAGCTAAATATAAGCATAAACTCTTTTTCATAAGCTATCTTGAGTAGCTTATAAAAATAAGCTCAAGAAGCTCTTCGAAACATTTGCACAAACGTTTATGCTATTAGATATGTTCAATTAAGCTCTCCCAAATGGGGCCTTAGAAGAACAGCTAGAACATGAGCAATGTGAACTAATATTCAGTGCAAACTTTGATGGATGATTTTGCTAGGCATACAGAAAAACTTGATGTAAGAAGTAGCTGATCAAATGATTGCCATTTTATTTGAAATTCATGGTCTTCTGAAAAATGGAAACTTTGTCTGTCAAGGTTTGTGTTCTTGTGATTGTGATGATTATAGACCTAGTGTCTGTTTCGTTTGGCGATGAACTCAATTACCCATCCATGCTTGAGCTAACGTGGCAAAATCTTGCTTCTCAATTGATGCATTGGGATGTGTGTTTTCGGTTTGCGTTGATGACAACGCAAAGCCAAATGGTCACTTAGTAACCTATTTCAGTTCACTGATACTTTACTGATAAAAACTAAAGTTCAGTGTGTGTGTGTGTGTGTGTTAACGTATGCTTTCGGTTAGCCTCTTCTTATAAGGTTGAAATTTTATGATAAAACTTACATAAATCCGAAGTGTTTTTTACCTGTTAGAAATATAATATAAGATCATTCATGTATTATTTACCCAACAACTTAAGTTTTTCGGATACTTGGTTCGTGACTTGGTATCTGTCATCAGAGCATCTATGACTAAGTGGTCTAGAGTTCAACCCTTGTTGCTCCCATTATTCTAATAAAAAGTTAATTTTAGTACATGGTAGATGAGCTTTTGCATTGTCCACACTTCAAGCCCAATGGGATCTTGCGTGATGGGGTGTATTAGAATATAATATAAAACTGTTCATGTGTCTTCACCAACAACTTAGACTTTTCGGATAGTTGGCTCGTGACATTACTGATTGTCCGATTTGGAGGTCACATTCAGATTTGTTTCCCTTTTGTCCTTTAATTCTCTATCTTAACAAATATTTACTTCCGTGAAATGGCTTCTTCTGGATTTTATAATGTCTTTCTAGGGAAGGATTGTAATTAGGGTCATAAAGATGAAACCGAAATCGCTGGTGACAATTTTCTTCGAGCCATTGGCTAATTAATTTCATTGCCAAATGAACTTGTGTCATGCTACTACTGAATAAGAAAAAAAGTTGATTGAAAACGCTTCAGTTTCATCCGCGTAGTCTTCGCTGAACTAGTTTGTCTTTGTCCACCTAGTATATGAACTAACTCTAGGTCAGAAAACAAAGCATCATACTAGAAAGGCGGATTTCTAGGTTTACCCTTTTTCCCCTTTTCATTTTCTTTTCATCCATTAGCTGGATTCATCCAATTGAAACTGTGATTCCTCCCTGATCATCTTTTCATTCTGAAATGTAAACCTAATTTTCCATTTTATTTTGCAGGAGGGAAAGAGGAGTGCTTCTTCCTCCAGAAAAATGAACATGGTAAGTGACCAGAAAATTTTGTTATCTATATATTCTTACATGTTGAATTGAGCAGCATTTAGCAAAGGCTTAATTGTCCCTGGTTTCTTAGTCATTCTTTTTTCATGTATTTTTTCATTTAGGTGACAACTTTTTGTTTTAATAGGGATTACATTTTTGACACTCTAGATGAATTCATTGTTCATGGTTGACTTGTTTCCTTAAGAATAGCACACACTGTTTTATGGCTCCTTGTAACCATAAAAAGAGAAGAACAAAATCAATCCTATTGTGGTACTTTAATTTTGATTAATAGTCATAGAAAAGTGGTTTGGAATCACCAAAATACTGAAGATTTGGTTTCTAGTTTTAAATGCTTCGAAAATCAAGATTAAATTAGAAAAAGTAAAACGAATCCTGTAAATTGATGTTAGAGATGACAAAACTGTAAGAGTTCTTTATTTGTGAGTTGATACCAATTTTGATACATCTGGCTGAAATGTAATACCCAACAAACTACTTCTAATCACGGATTGCATAAAGTGATAAAGTTGCAGGAGAATATGTTGAAATCATGCCATCTTATTTAACTTTTCTTACTTCAGTTTGGATACTTTAATGAGGGTTTTTTCTTCCTTCTGGTTTGGATAGTTTAATTAGGTTTTTTAGAGTTTAAAATTGTTTAGATTATGGGCTTTTGCGAGCTTGCTAGGAGGGATGAGAGAGTGGCCATGGTGGTGGTAAGGAGATCGATCCAGAAAGGGGTGGATGTGTGATGGATTTTGATTAGGAAGATGAAGATTTCTAGGATGGATCTGAGGTGATGAATGTTGTAGCTTGAGGAAGATGAAGATTTGGGGGAAAATCCAAATCAAGGACTAAATTGAAGCATTTCAAACTTTCCCAAAGTTCCAACTCAACCTTTCGTTAACGTCCGTTTGTATTTTTTAACGTCAAGGACTAAAGTGACGGACGTTTGATACTTTAGGGGACCGCGAGGTGAATAAAATTCATTCAGGGACGAATGTGAAGTCGATTAACACTTTTGAGGACCAAAGTGACCATTTACCCAAAAAAAGATATGAGTATGAGAATTTCAAAAAAAAATAAAAAAAAATAGGTTTGAGAGGTGTGATAATCATAAAATAAAAAATAGTAATTGCCATACTCTACAACTTCCCCCATCTTCATTTTCCCCAACCTTGTCTTTCCTTGTTCCATGTTCGATCAACCTCTGTGTTGTGTTGGAGACAAAACCCTTGTCCCCTTGTCTCTTCTTCGTCAAAATGTTTCCTTTTGCATCAAATGGCCACTTCACTTATATAGCACCTGCTGCTGCGCATAATTTTGCTGCACCGCTAGTTCTTCCTGATAATGGCGTTTCTCGACAAAAGTGCGTGTTTCCAAGGTAAATCCCATTCGCAAACCTCTTTGTTTCTATTCCTGTTAGCAGAATGCATACGGTGGGTTAATAGGGATAGATTTGTTTTAAATGTTCAATTGTAAGAAAAAGACTTAATTAAGCGCTTATGGTCATAAGCAACCATAAGTGCGCTTATGACATAACCGCTTATTCATAAGCTATTTTAAAAATTTATTATAATAAATTTAAAATAAGCTATATATAAGCATAAACTCTTTTTCATAAGCTATCTGGAGTAGCTTATAAAAATAAGCTCAAGAAGCTCTTCGAAACATTTGCACAAGCGTTTATGCTATCAGATATGTTCAATTAAGCTCTCCCAAATGGGGCCTTAGAAGAACAGCTAGAACATGAGCAATGTGAACTAATATTCAGTGCAAACTTTGATGGATGATTTTGCTAGGCATACAGAAAAACTTGATGTAAGAAGTAGCTGATCAAATGATTGTCATTTTATTTGAAATTCATGGTCTTCTGAAAAATGGAAACTTTGTCTGTCAAGGTTTGTGTTCTTGTGATTGTGATGGTTATAGACCTAGTGTCTGTTTGGTTTGGCGATGAACTCAGTTACCCATCCATGCTTGAGCTAACGTGGCAAAATCTTGCTTCTCTATTGATGCATTGGGATGTGTGTTTTCGGTTTGCGTTGATGACAACGCAAAGCCAAATGGTCACTTAGTAACCTATTTCAGTTCACTGATACTTTACTGATAAAAACTGAAGTTCAGTGTGTGTGTGTGTGTGTTAAGGTATGCTTTTTGTTAGCCTCTTCTTATAAGGTTGAAACTTTATGATAAAACTTACATAAATCCGAAGTGTTTTTTACCTGTTAGAAATGTAATATAAGATCATTCATGTATTATTTACCCAACAACTTAAGTTTTTCGGATAGTTGGTTCGTGACTTGGTATCTGTCATCAGAGCATCTATGACTAAGTTGTAACGCCCCAATTTCTCAACTGAGGGGTCACATTAGTAACCTAACAAAGTCTAAGGACTATTTCGTAATCCTAAGAGAACACGATATGTTTTTTTTCTTTTCAAACAACTAAACATAGTTGAATACATAACATAGTCTTAATTAAACAACCCGTTCCCGACATATAATAATAGTGTCTTACAATATCATAAACAAGTTTCCAAAATAAGTACGCTCACTTAGACAAGTGGCGAAGATAAGGTTTAGACAACAGAATTTTCAGATGGAGAAAAAAACGCAGACATAGTCCACCAAAAAGGGAGAAGCAACTGCTTCATCCACCTCTACTCGACCGCCCACGGTCACGGTCTCCAACTCGAACAGCTAAGCTTCAGCGGAAGGCTCTCCATCGCCTAATAGCGTTAAGCGCCCAAACAACACGTAGCAAATAGAAAGGGTTAACTCCATACAATTACCATGTATGAAAGAGAAAATCATGCTATTCAAATTTAATTACCTTTCATGGTAAATAAACCAGCAACATAACTAAACTCATATATCAACAACTTAACATATAACATCAAATCAGATATCAAAAATCTCAACCATATAATATCAATTCAGATATCAACAACCTAACATATAACATCAATTCAGATATCGACAGCCTCAACAATACAACATCAAATCAGATATCAATAAACCAATAACTAAAATCCAACAACCTAGGGTCACGTGTTAGTTCCCTATAATGCAACTATATGCTTCTACCAAAATGGATCGATCAGCAACGTCTCTCAAGAAGGGACAATCACGCGGGACCACACCCACCTCATTGCCACTTAACGCCACTACGGACGGGACAATCGCGTGGGACCACACCCACCTCATCGCCACTTTAGAACATCTTGAAGGATGAGACAATCCCGCGGGACCACACCCACCTCATTGCCACTTTATAACGCCTCGAAAGACAGGACAATCACGTGGGACCACACCCACCTCATTGTCACTTAAGGACCAAAGCCTATATGCCAAGTCAGTCAACAACAATGCCCAAATCAATGACTAATTCGGAGTAACCACATGTTATTCCTATTATCAACGAACATAACTCATTTCAATTGCATACCAAGTCAGTTCAACGACCGAAACCAGTAAACGGTCGAAGCCTCTCAGAAAACGGAGACACACGTCTCAATAAGTTTACTCGGCCGAAGCCTTCAGAAAACATTTGGCACAAGCCTCAGAAACAGTCAACATAAGCAAGCATACAACATTGCAAGCATAATAATCATAATCCAATGCCAATCAATATAAACATCTTCATCTCAAACGCAGGCAGTGCGATAAATGAAGGTGCGAAAAACACTAGAAAGGGGGGGTTTGAATAGAGTTTTTGTATCTCGGGTAAACTTTTGGCCTTTTTTCAAAACTCAAGGATAAAAACTAAGTGCTGAATGATAGGAAGTAAAGCACACGAGTATTTTATCCTGGTTCACTTGAGATAAAAGCTCAAGCTAATCCAGTCCACCTGTGAAGGTGATTTCTTCCTTCTTCTGATGAAGGCAATCCACTAAAATCAATGAGTGTTACAACTGCACTTTGCAACCTGCTAAGTGACTAACAGTACACTGATTTTCTCACTAGTATCCTCTTAAGAAGCTGATCTACCGATCCTCTTAAGACTAGCTAAATACTGAATCAGCCTTGATTCAGTCCTCTCAAGATCCGACCAACCTTGGTCTCTTGATGAACTTTACAATATGATGTAAAAGGTTTCGGGTTTACAATGAGTGCTTCTAACAAGCGAATAGTAAACTCAGATGCTTAAGAACAATGAAGAAATAATGCTAAGAGAATGGTTCGTATATGTTGAATATTTTCAGCAAGGTTTCTTAGCCTCTTTCTTCTTCCTTCAACCTTTATATACTCCAAGACTTGTGATGTAGCCGTTGCTAGGGTTTTATCCGTTGGAGTGTCAATTCTGTAATATCAGACTGCTAGGCTGTACAAGGTAGGTGGCGGACAGACTGAGACTTGTACGACGTTGTACTGTGATAGCGACCTGTCCTTTCACCAGTTGACTTGAGATGAAGAAGCTTCAGATGAACGTTGATGAAGCTTCTGATCATCGTCAGATTGAAGCTTGGATTCTTCTGACCATGCAACTTCTGCTACTGAACGAGTTCCTCAGAACTTCTGAACGTCAGAGCTAGAATAGCTTGGGCCTTCAGAACCAAGTTCTTGTAAGTCTTCAGAACTTGAGTCTTCTGCTTCTGGACCGTTCCACTGGAACATCTGGTCTTCAGAACTTCTGACTTGAGTTCTTCAGAACTTCTTGAGAGCTTCCATCTTCAGAGCTTCTGAAGTAATTGCCACTGTTCAGAACGAACATGGTAGGTTAATGAGCTCTCTTTTTAGTAACCCTTGGTTCTTCTTCTTCTGAACGAATAGGCTTGGGTCAGATTCAGAACCTGTTTGTCACAACTTAAAAGAGACAAACGTTAGGGTACCACAATTGTTCATCATCACAAACCTTAATTGTAATCATCAAAACATAGAGATGCAACCACTGATCAAACCTTGATCTTACAATCTTCCCCTTTTTGATGATGACAAAACAAGTATTTTGATGAACAATTTTTACACGATAAACTGAATACACAAGAGAGAATGGATCAGAGATTAAACTTATCCTTGTGTAACGGTTTGCAATGCTCTTTCTGAATCTGGGTTAAAACCTGATTCTGAGCAAGGGTCTCCCCCTGACTCCCCCTGAATCTATGACTAGATGAATTTGTGAGGAATCTAGATTCGGAGTCTGGTTATGTGATCAGAATTTACGCTTGAAGAGATGTATACTCATCAGAAGTGATGGTTTCAGAACTTAGCATATCTCACATAATGACATAGAGTCTTGTCCAGATATAATTGGAATAAAGCGTTAGAAGCAAGATTAGTTCAAAATGTATTCCTTATCTGAGACGCTTGACAATATCTATGTGCTATAAGTATTGATACTTATTCTCCTCTACTGGTTTTATAAAAATTTATCAAAACCAATTTATGTACTCCCCCTTTTTGTCATAATCAAAAAGAGTGAGAAAAACAAAACCAACAATAACAATAACAGGAAATGAGGCAAATAAGATATGTTATTATTACTGAACGGAGAAGAAGTACAAAGGATCGAGAGAAATGAAGAAGACTAATCCTAGATAAATAGGAAAGCTCGAGAATTCTTCATGGAGAGAAGTTGAAGGTGGAGGGGACGAATGTCCTGATCAATTGAGGCTAACTGAGTAGCCAGTTCTTCCTTCAAGGAAACATTCTCCTGGATAGCCTCTTGATCCGCCTCATGGTGATCTTCCTCATATTCCAGAAGCATGCAAATGCCCTGGAACTGATCTTCAACGTCCTTCCGACGATTGGTCAGACGGAGGAGGTCATTCAGAACTTCTTGAAGGTTCTGAAGACAGAGTGTCTGATGAGAAGTGAGCCAGCAGGTCAGAAGATGCTCAATCTTCTCAATAGCTTGAGAGATCTCAGAAGAGGAAAGATTAACACTCCATGGAAAGACTTGGTCAAATACCAAGGTCTTGAGTTCAGAAATCAAATCGACAGAAGTCATTCTTGAACAAGGAGGAATGAAACAGAATGATGAGGGAGTGAGTTGCTTTGTGATGAAGTAGAAGGATGGCGAAGATTATAAGGAGAAAAGGTAACAGAAAAACATGCAGAAAACTTATCAAATCATAAAGGCATGTAAGTTACTAAATGGACGGTGCATTGAATCAGATAGGAAATAATTAAACATAGTCAGCATAAAATAAATGCGGTCATAACAATTAAATGTATGCATGATAGAGATGAGGAATCATGGCTTGGAAGAGGAGGGAAGGTTTTCCATTAGATACTTCATGATGGCCTCCATTTTGCTTGATGATTCTGCAATCTGCTTGCTTTGCGCAGTCTGAACTTGTCCTTGTTGCTCAATCATCTGAAACAATCGCTGCTGATCATCTTGAATCCTGTCGATCCGGGCAGCTAAAATTCTGGAGCTGGATCAGATGTGGGAACTTCCGGAGCTTGAACATGAGGAGCAACTTCAGCCTCTGATGACATTGCAATGTCAACTTGAATTGGCCCTGGCTTCTGAACTTCATCAGCATCTGCATCTTCCCTAATGACTATGCCATCAGTGCTTTCTTCTTCTTCCTCTGCTGAAAACATCACAGCATCTTCTGAGGTGCATTCAGAGACAACACATGGTCTTTCAGCCATAGCGCGTCTCAAGGGCTCGCACACCTTGTGCAGCATTCTCTGCCTCTGCTCATAGGCCCTCTCAGATGCATCATGAACTCTGAGTCTTTTCTCCCTGCTGAGCTGCTTCTGAACTTCATAACCTTTGCCTTCTGACCAACTCTCAAATGCAGACCATAGATTATCAACAAGAGAAGCATCAAACTGATTATCAGTTACCTGATACAGCCAGTTCACCCTTCTGATTGCTTCTGCAGAAAACTCCTGAATGAGTTGAGGAAGACTCTGAGGGAGGAAGGAGGTGGCCAGGGTCAGAACAGGCTGAGGAGTTCTGGCAGCATTGGAGCTCGAAGCATTTGATTCTTCCATGTGCTCAGAAGGAATTGAATCAATCTCATGATCCTTCTCGACGCCTGAGTGATCTGATTCATTCATATGCTCAGCTTCAGAGATAGTATCTGGCCTTTGTCTTGAGGTGACAGTTTTCTCAGGTGAAGTGAAACTCAGATCCTGTGAGTTGACTGCTGAGTAATTGGACAAGGATACATAGGAGGTCTCAGCAGCGTCTGGAATCCGATCTTCAAAATTGGAAGCAATTTGTTGAAGGGGTTTCACATTGAAAGGCGGCTCAAGGATCTGGACATCATCATCTTCCTTCTCTTTCTCAGCAGGGATCTCACCAGTTTGGGTTATGACAAAGGTGTGTGGAGTGGATGCAGGATTGGGAGAGAATTGCTGAACTAAGGTTTTTAGAGTTGCCTCACTTTGAATAATGCCTTGAATGAAGGAATTGAATGGAGGTATTGGTTCAGTTGAAATGGATGTGGTTGAAGTGTAAATTGGAGTGGAAGGGATGGCTGTGGTAGCTGTTTGGATGGATGAAGTAGGAGCTTGAGGTGCAGTTTGTGTTTGAGGTTGAGTGGGTGCTGTTTGGGTTAAGGTAGGCATGGAAGTAGATATAGGCAGGGGTTGTTCAGGTATAACTACTAAAGCAGAATCGGAATTAATGCTTTCAGTAATTACCTTACTGGGGCTTCTGATGGGTGAGGTTCTGGTGAGATTGACAGCCCTTGTTGGATCAGAAGTTCTTTTAGATCTTCTTTCACGTTGTACTTCTGAGGTAGGTTCAGATGCTTGTTCTGCAACTGTCCCTTTCTGCTGAAGGGGACCTTTCAGAGGCAGCTTTCTTCTTCTTACCAAGTGTACCTCATCAGAATCTGTGAATTCTTCAGCCTCTGAGGAGTCTCTTATACCCTGAATTACATTCTGGATGATCTCATGGTCATCCTGCTCATCTTCCTCTTCCTCAAGAATGATTTTGCGTCTCTTAGCAAGAGGCCTGTCTTCATCTTCAGTTTCCTCACTTAAGGAATCTTCCCATGTGTCTTCTGAGCTTTCAGAATCAGACATTTGTTGTTGTTGAGTTGAGGTTCTCTTCAGAGACCTTTCGGAAGATGGTTCCCTGATGATCACAGTCTTGGAAGCAGCCTTCTTTTTTGCAGGTTCCTCTATCAGAATCCCTTTGCCCTTAGGGTCTGAGGGCTTGCTGCTTGTTGCTCTCCTGGATTTCCTGGTAGCCAAATTAGGAGGACTGTCAGGAAGAGTGCTAACAAATTCTTTAAGGGTGATTGGATCACCTTGACTTTTGAGCATCCTGACATATTCCAGAATGCATGCTGGATTGTCCTTCTTGGACCAGATAGGAAAGTCATCAATGGGGTAATTTCTCTGACGAACTTCATCAGAAGTGTCTTCTTTGGGAGCTACTTTGATCTTCTCAATGATCTGCATTTTCTTCAACTTTGTGCTATTGAGGGTATCACCAACTATCGTGGCCAGATCTTCGTGAAGTTCAAGATCTGATAGAGTCTTAACAAGCTTGTTTTGAACGAAGATGTCTGACAGTAGCCTTCCATACGGAATGTAGGAGATGAATCTCTTGTTCTCATAACCAGTTGTGGTCCTTGATTTTTCCACACACTCCTTCAGATAATTGAAAAGTAGGAATGGCAGACATATAAGCTCACCAGTTGAAATGTAGTACATGATTACCTTCTAAGTTGCATTCAGGTAATCAGTTCCTCCAGTTCTAGGGTGAATGCAGTTCATGAAGATCTTTTGCCAAATCTTCATCTCAGACTTCAAGTCCTTAAAGCTGTACTTGGTTTTCTCGTAAGACCAGTTATCATAGAGCGCCTTGTTGACAACGGTCCTCATTCCAGCAACATTTGCTTCAACATTCTTGATCCTTTTTCCCTCCTGGAACTTCATACCCAGCAGCTTTGCAATAGATTCTTCAGAGATCACAATTTTCTTGCCCAATACATGGGAGACGACGTAGTAGTCATTGCACACTGCATTTTTCCAGAACTCGACAACCAATTTGTGATAGATTGGACCAACGAGCCTGTTGAAGTACCCAGACCATCCTTGCAACTCGACTTGATTCCTGATATCAAACCCATGTTGAGCAAGATTATCAAAATCAATTCTTGCTTCGCAGCACACATTTAGTTCTTCCACTTTCTTTGCACAGGTGACTACATTTGGTGCATTCAGAATCTTCTGAGCTTCCTCGAATCTTTGCTTCTCCTGATCTTTGGCAGTTTGTGTGGTAGCAGCAGAAACATTCGCCTTAGGTTTCCTTGATTTGCCCATGATTCTTAGAGGATGAGGTTTTTAGGGTTCAGAGAGAAAGGGGAAATGTTGGAGGGAGAAGTATGAATGAATGCAATGCACACGGGAGTTTCAAAACCGTAAGTGTAAGTGAGAGGGAGATCGTGTGTGACAGTGCATATAGTGGGTTTAATGGTAACCGTTGACAGTTTTTCTAAGAATTTAAAAGCAAGATCAACGGTTATAAAGTATATAGTCTGAAAATAGCATAGTAGAGGAGAGTAGACATCATCATTATAGCAGATATTCCACGCAACTCAAGGAACTGTGTCACAAATGAGGTGACACGTGTATTGTTGTCTACCACAGAAGTTTAACCAGTGGGTTAAGTGCTTCTGATCGAGTAACTTCTGAAGGAGGTAACATCTGATGACTTCAGAAGTACCATGGTCAGAAGTTCTGAAGAAAACCTTACTCTGGACAAAAATCCATGTTCAGGTTTTCAAGAATAAATAAAAATCTATCTTCTGCTAAGGGCTCAGTGAAAATATCTGCCCACTGATGGTCAGTATCAACATACTCTAGTGATAGAGTGCCCTTCTGAACATGATCACGAATATAATGATATTTTACCTCTATATGCTTTGCTCTTGAGTGTAGAATGGGGTTCTTGCTGAGTGAGATAGCAGCTGTGTTGTCACAATAAATAGGAACCTTCTTCAGAGACAGCCCATAATCTTCTAGATGATTCTTCATCCATATGGTTTGTGTACAGCATGTGGCAGCTGAGACATATTCTGCTTCAGCAGTTGATAAGGCAATTGTGTTCTGTCTTTTGCTTGACCACGTGACAAGATTTGATCCAAGGAAATGGCAGCTTCCAGAAGTGCTTTTCCTTTCCACTCTATCTCCAGCAAAGTCAGCATCACAAAAACCTGAAAGTGTATACTCTGATGCTTTTCTATATATCAAGCCAAGGTTAGTGGTTCCTTTCAGATATTTGAGAATCCTCTTAACAGCAGTTAAGTGAGTCTCTCTAGGATCTGATTGGAATCTAGCACAGAGATGCACACTAAACAATATATCAGGTCTAGATGCAGTTAAGTAAAGAAGAGAGCCTATCATTCCACGATAGAGCTTCTGACAAACCTTAGAGGAAACTTCCTCTTTCTCAAGAATGCATGTTGGATGCATTGGAGTCTTTGAGATGTTGCAGTCACTCATGTTGAACTTCTTCAGAAGTTCCAAGGTGTATTTCTTCTGATGGATATAGGTGACTCCTGGTCTTTGATCTATTTGAATTCCCAGGAAGTATTTAAGTTCTCCCATCATGCTCATTTCAAATTCAGCCTGCATTAACTTAGAGAATTCCTTGCACAAGGAGGGATTAGCAGAACCAAAAATGATATCATCAACATAAATCTGAACTATAAGAATGTCATTCTTATAGGTTCTGCAGAAAAGAGTATTGTCACCTTTACCCCTTACAAACTCATTCTGTAGAAGAAATGAGCTTAGCCTTTCATACCACGCTCTGGGAGCTTGTTTCAATCCATAGAGTGACTTCTTGAGCTTGTAGACATGCTCTGGATGTTTGTTGTCTTCAAAGCCTGGAGGTTGCTTGACATACACTTCTTCTGAAATGTAGCCATTGAGGAATGCACTTTTGACATCCATCTGATGGAGAATGATGTTGTGATTTACTGAGAAGGAAATCAGTAGCCTTATAGCTTCAAGCCTTGCTACAGGAGCAAAGGTCTCAGTGTAATCAATTCCCTCTTGTTGACTGTAGCCTTGAGCTACCAGTCTTGCCTTGTTTCTTGTTACTTCTCCTTTTTCATTCAGCTTGTTTCTGAACACCCACTTGGTTCCTATGACATGGAAACCTTTAGGTTTAGGCATTAAGGTCCATACATCATTCTTGGTGAACTGATCTAGCTCTTCTTGCATTGCTTGAATCCAGCCTTTGTCTTCAAGAGCTTCATCAACTGATTTTGGCTCAATGAGAGACACAAATCCCATCAGACTCAGAAGAGTCTCTTCTGAAGGTTTGAGCATAGACCTGGTTCTGACGGGAGCATCTTTGTTGCCAATGATCAGTTCTTCTGGATGAGAAGCAATTATTCTTTTCTTCTTCTGAAGTTGATCAGAAGTTGTTGGAACATCTTCAGATGCTTCTGCCTCTGAAGTAACATCCTCTGGGCTTTTCATTGGTTGATTTGCTTCTGAACAATCAATGCTTAAATCTGCAAATCTTTCAAACAGCTTTGACTTTTCTGAGCCAAGCTTATCATCAAATCTAATCTGGATAGATTCCTCAACAGTTTGATGAATAATATTATAAATTCTAAAACCTTTTGATCTTTCAGAATAACCAAGAAAATAACATTTTAAAGCTTTAGAATCGAATTTACCCAATTGCTCCTTGGTGTTGAGCATGTAGCAACAGGTTCCAAAGGGATGGAAGTAAGAAATATCAGGTTGCCTTCCTTTGCATAGCTCATAAGGAGTTTTCTCCAGAATTGGTCTAATGGAGATTCTGTTCTGAATGTAGCATGCAGTGTTGATTGCCTCTGCCCAGAAGTGCTTGGCCATACTTGATTCTTGCATCATGGTGCAAGCCATCTCCTGAAGAGTTCTATTCTTTCTTTCAACTACTCCATTTTGTTGAGGAGTGCGAGGACAAGAGAAGTTGTGAGAGATTCCTTGAGAGTTGAATAAATCTTCAAAAGCTTTGTTCTCAAATTCTCCACCATGGTCACTTCTGACAGTAATCACGGAAGATTGAAACTCCTTCTGAACTTGGGTAATGAAGTTGGTAAACACAGTATGTGTTTCATCTTTGTGCCTTAGGAACTTTACCCATGTCCACCTGCTATAATCATCTACAATGACTAACCCGTACTTCTTTCCTCCAATGGATTCAGTTTTCACTGGTCCAAAGAGATCAATGTGAAGTAGCTCAAGGGGCCTTGTTGTAGATACTACATTCTTTGCTTTAAAAGGCTTCTTGGTGAATTTACCCTTTTGACAGGCTTCACATAGAGCCTCTGATGTATACTTCAGATGAGGCAATCCTCTGACGAGATTTAGCTTGCTAAGTTGAGAAATTTTTCTGAGACTTGCATGTCCTAGGCGTCTGTGCCAGATCCATTGCTCATCATTAACTGACATGAGACACTTGACCTTCTGAGATAGCAGTTCAGAGGATCTGATCTTGTAAATATCATTTTTTCTCTTCCCAGAGAATAAAACGGATCCATCTGTTTGACTAACAGCTTTGCATCCAGTTTGATTGAAGATCACATCGTAACCTTTGTCAGCAATTTGGCTTATGGAGAGCAAGTTGTGAAATAATCCTTCCACCAGAAGTACATCATTGATAACTGGAGTTTTTCCATCTCCTATGGAACCTTTTCCAATAATTTTTCCCTTCTGGTTTCCTCCAAAGCCAACGTCTCCTCCTGACTTAAGCGGTGTCAATTCTGGGAATATAGACCTTGTGCCCGTCATGTGTCGCGAGCATCCACTGTCCAGGTACCATGACAGGTGTCTTAACTGAGCTGCATAAGATGTCTGCAACAGGAATAATTTTTGTTTTAGGTACCCATATCTTGGGTCCTTTCTTGTTAGTTTTCCCAGAAGTTCTTGGAACTTTGGGTGCAACAGGAGGATAATGCATAGGAACCTGAGTATAGTATCTAGACATGTCAAGTTTGAACTTTCCCTTTGGTTTCACCATCTTTGGTTTAACCTTCTCTGGAATGACCATGCCAGCGGGAACGAAATGCTTATGCAATGGTTCACGTTTGGGCTCAGATGACTTATCTTCCATGGATTGAAAGTAGCCAAGGCCATTGTTCCCATTTCTGCTCATGCCATAGATCATTGAAGCCATAAGACTTCTGTCTATGCCCTTTGCAAGGAACTTTTGAAACGCTTTCTCATACTTTGTCTCATACTTAACATCAGATGATGCAAGTTGATCTTCTAGCACATCGTTTTTAGCACGAAGAACAGCATTGTCATTAACAAGAATATAGTTTTCATCTATGAGTTCAGAGACTGACTTCTCATGAACTTCTATAGAACTGGTTTTAGCAGCATATTTCTTTTTGAGTTCTTTATGCTTATTTAGCAGAATATCATGTTTCTTCATTATTTCAGATAAGGCAGTTCTTAGCTCAGATAGAGAAAAGTTAGAGAATACCTCATCATCATCCTCAGAGCCTGAATCATCTTCTGAAGCTCCAGCACCTTTGCTAGTGGTAGCCATTAGAGCCTCAACAGCTTCATCTTCTTCTGACTCAGCTTCATCAGAATCAGTTGCATCAAAGGTTATGAGGGCTTTCTTCTTGAAGACTTTTCTTGGTCTCTTATCCTTCTTGAGCTTGGGACAGTCACTCTTGTAGTGCCCAGATTCCTTGCACTCGAAGCAAGTGACTTCCTTTCCAGATGACTTCTTCTGACCAGATGAAGATTCATATCTTCCTGAACTTTTCTTTGGTCCTTTGCCCTTGATATTTCTGTTCTTCCAGAGTTTGCTTAACCTCTTTGTGAAAAGAGACAGCTCTTCATCATCAGACGCATCTGATAGCTCTTCAGATGAATTTTCCTCTTCTGCCTGATAGGCTTTTGCTTTGTCAGACTTTGACTTAAGAGCAATAGACTTGTCTTTCTTCTGAGGCTTGTCTCCTTTGAGTTCAATCTCATGGCTTCTGAGATGACTCACGAGCTCTTCTAACTTCAGAGAGTTCAAATTTCTGGAGAGTTTCAGTGCAGTGACAAAAGCTCTCCACTCCTTAGGCAAGCTTCTGATAATCTTCTTGACATGATCACCAGTAGAGTAGCCCTTGTTTAGCACTCTGATTCCAGCAATCAGAGTTTGAAACCTTGAGTACATCTCCTCAATGGTTTCACCAGATTCCATCTTAAACTGCTCATATTGTTGTATGAGAGCAAGAGCCTTGGTTTCCTTGACCTCTTCATTTCCTTCATGCGTCATGACCAAGGAGTCAAAGATGGATTTAGCAGTTTCTTTGTCAGAGATCTTCTCATACTCAATATATGATATTGAGCTGAATAGCATGGACTTCGCCTTGTGATGATCCTTGAAACGCTTCTTCTGAGCGTCAGTCATTTCAGAACGAGGGATCTTCACACCTGAAGCATCTACTGGATCAGTATAGCCTTCAATGACCATATCCCAGAGATCTGGGTCAGTACCAAGAAAATAACATTCTATTCTATCTTTCCAGTACTCAAACTTTTCACCATCAAAGATTGGTGCTCTGAGTTGATTGTTGTTGTTGTTGTTGTCAGCGGAAGTATTGGCTTGGGCCATTGTTTGTTTTTCACACAAGGTTCTGGATCACTGAACACTGTTAGGTGTTAAAATCAGAACCGGAGCTCTGATGCCAATTGAAGGTGCGAAAAACACTAGAAAGGGGGGGTTTGAATAGAGTTTTTGTATCTCGGGTAAACTTTTGGCCTTTTTTCAAAACTCAAGGATAAAAACTAAGTGCTGAATGATAGGAAGTAAAGCACACGAGTATTTTATCCTGGTTCACTTGAGATAAAAGCTCAAGCTAATCCAGTCCACCTGTGAAGGTGATTTCTTCCTTCTTCTGATGAAGGCAATCCACTAAAATCAATGAGTGTTACAACTGCACTTTGCAACCTGCTAAGTGACTAACAGTACACTGATTTTCTCACTAGTGTCCTCTTAAGAAGCTGATCTACCGATCTTCTTAAGACTAGCTAAATACTGAATCAGCCTTGATTCAGTCCTCTCAAGATCCGACCAACCTTGGTCTCTTGATGAACTTTACAATATGATGTAAAAGGTTTCGGGTTTACAATGAGTGCTTCTAACAAGCGAATAGTAAACTCAGATGCTTAAGAACAATGAAGAAATAATGCTAAGAGAATGGTTCGTATATGTTGAATATTTTCAGCAAGGTTTCTTAGCCTCTTTCTTCTTCCTTCAGCCTTTATATACTCCAAGACTTGTGATGTAGCCGTTGCTAGGGTTTTATCCGTTGGAGTGTCAATTCTGTAATATCAGACTGCTAGGCTGTACAAGGTAGGTGGCGGACAGACTGAGACTTGTACGACATTGTACTGTGATAGCGACCTGTCCTTTCACCAGTTGACTTGAGATGAAGAAGCTTCAGATGAACGTTGATGAAGCTTCTGATCATCGTCAGATTGAAGCTTGGATTCTTCTGACCATGCAACTTCTGCTACTGAACGAGTTCCTCAGAACTTCTGAACGTCAGAGCTAGAATAGCTTGGGCCTTCAGAACCAAGTTCTTGTAAGTCTTCAGAACTTGAGTCTTCTGCTTCTGGACCGTTCCACTGGAACATCTGGTCTTCAGAACTTCTGACTTGAGTTCTTCAGAACTTCTTGAGAGCTTCCATCTTCAGAGCTTCTGAAGTAATTGCCACTGTTCAGAACGAACATGGTAGGTTAATGA
Organism: Lotus japonicus; assembly: GCF_012489685.1. NCBI lineage: Eukaryota > Viridiplantae > Streptophyta > Magnoliopsida > Fabales > Fabaceae > Lotus > Lotus japonicus. The sequence continues at coordinate 14,612,326 of NC_080041.1, read as the reverse complement.
GCTCTCTTTTTAGTAACCCTTGGTTCTTCTTCTTCTGAACGAATAGGCTTGGGTCAGATTCAGAACCTGTTTGTCACAACTTAAAAGAGACAAACGTTAGGGTACCACAATTGTTCATCATCACAAACCTTAATTGTAATCATCAAAACATAGAGATGCAACCACTGATCAAACCTTGATCTTACAATAAAAGCAGGCAAGACTCAAGGACACTCTAAAACTGAGTTACCCTTACCTTCGTGAGTAGAAGTTGGGCATGGAAGTTGTGAACCTAGAACAAGGAAACACAATCATCAATTCAAGCCTCACTAGGAGCAACACGATCTAACAATACTAATCGAAATCGTAAAGAAAGCTTCTAAAGCTTCAGAGTTCCTATTTAGGCACAAATTGACAACGGAGACTTCGTTCGCTAAAACGGGCATAACTCGAGCTACAGAACTCGGAATGACACGAAACCAACGCTAAAATTTCGACAATCGAAAGAGCTACGCTATAGGTTTCGGCCACTCTCAAAAATAGGGTTTCCGAACTTTTTCTTCGATCTAAATCAATTCCTAGGTATTCTTAGGCGATATCTAGGCCAGGGAAACTCTCAGAAAAATTATCGAATCGAAAACTATCGCAGGGGTATTTTGGTCAATATTTTTAGCTCAGAAACTCAAAATCAGAATTTCGAAAAACAAATTAGATGGGGTCGATACCAACGACGATTATGACGACTAATCCTTCTAACGCTAAGCTCAGTCGAGGGTTTTAAGCCCAAAGGACGGAACTTTAGCCAAAAATGGGTATTATGAGCAGAATTGAAACTCGCGGCAATTCGGCGAGAATCGGCGAAATGTAATCCGCTAAACATGCTCTTGGGCACGCAGGGAATAAGTTTAGATAGAAAGATGAAGTTATTTGGACAGTTTTACAAAAAGCTCAAAACTTTGAGCACAGAAAGACATAGAGTAAAGCGACAGAATTGACGATCAGAAGTAAGGATTAGCATCAGTACCTTGAGGCCTACGCGTAGCAACGAACTGTGGGACGATCAGGCAAGTATCGGCGAAAAGTTTTTCTCCTCCTTCCTCCTTGAAGCTCACGGCCAAAGCATGAAAAAGATGAAGATATTTCACATTTTTTGGCTATTTATAGATTGGTCAAAAACTTGGCAAAACAAATATTTCCCGATTCCGATTTTTCCTGTGCAATACTCCGTGAATTCTGAGTGGGTTTCCGATGTCAAGTTTCCGGAACTTGAATCAAGGTTTTGGAATAAATGAAACAATCCAAAAAGCGATATGAAATAATTCAACCCGAAAAACTACTTTTTGCAGCAAATGTCGGATGAGAAAACTTCTTTCTGAAGAAAGATTGGAAACATCGAAAGAAATAGGTGTACGCGTGTGGAATCTTCGTTTGAAGCTCTGAATAGAAAAAGTCTTCATCAACCGTTTATTCTAGGTTTCTTGAGCTATCAGGGTTTTAGTTTCGGCAAACCTCCGAGAATTAGAATCGGACGTTCGTGCATTCCAGGGTTTCGCATCAAAACGCTTGTCATGGAAGGATTAAGAGAAGTTCTAACATTTCTCTGAAGATTTTTGGAATTAGTTTCCATCGTGTCTTTAAGTGCAAATTAGTCGTTTACTAACGTTTTCGTCCTAGGTATAAGTAAATACTACTTGTGCTATAACTATATCGACTATAGTACTATTCTTAGTCATTTCCTGAACTTTCCTCTTCATAATATTAATCCAACCATCAAACGAAAGTCAAGTTCCTCTCACGCTTACACAGAATCCTATGCGTGAGCTGGAAATTATTTATTTATTTAATTCTAAAATCTTAGGTCTTACAATAGACTAAGTGGTCTAGAGTTCAACCCTTGTTGCTCCCATTATTCTAATAAAAAGTTAATTTTAGTACATGGTAGATGAGCTTTTGCATTGTCCACACTTCAAGCCCAATGGGCTCTTGCGTGATGGGGTGTATTAGAATATAATATAAAACCGTTCATGTGTCTTCACCAACAACTTAGACTTTTCGGATAGTTGGCTCGTGACATTACTGATTGTCCGATTTGGAGGTCACATTCAGATTTGTTTCCCTTTTGTCCTTTAATTCTCTATCTTAACAAATATTTACTTCCGTGAAATGGCTTCTTCTGGATTTTATAATGTCTTTCTAGGGAAGGATTGTAATTAGGGTCATAAAGATGAAACCGAAATCGCTGGTGACAATTTTCTTCGAGCCATTAGCTAATTAATGTCATTGTCAAATGAACTTGTGTCATGCTACTACTGAATAAGAAAAAAAGTTGATTGAAAACGCTTCAGTTTCATCCGCGTAGTCTTCGCTGAACTAGTTTGTCTTTGTCCACCTAGTATATGAACTAACTCTAGGTCAGAAAACAAAGCATCATACTAGAAAGGCGGATTTCTAGGTTTACCCTTTTTCCCCTTTTCATTTTCTTTTCATCCATTAGCTGGATTCATCCAATTGAAACTGTGATTCCTCCCTGATCATCTTTTCATTCTGAAATTTAAACCTAATTTTCCATTTTATTTTGCAGGAGGGAAAGAGGAGTGCTTCTTCCTCCAGAAAAATGAACATGGTAAGTGACTAGAAAATTTTGTTATCTATATATTCTTACATGTTGAATTGAGCAGCATTTAGCAAAGGCTTAATTGTCCCTGGTTTCTTAGTCATTCTTTTTTCATGTATTTTTTCATTTAGGTGACAACTTTTTGTTTTAATAGGGATTACATTTTTGACACTCTAGATGAATTCATTGTTCATGGTTGATTTGTTTCCTTAAGAATAGCACACACTGTTTTATGGCTCCTTGTAACCATAAAAAGAGAAGAACAAAATCAATTAATAGTTATAGAAAAGTGGTTTGGAATCACCAAAATTCTGAAGATTTGGTTTCTAGTTTTAAATGCTTCGAAAATCAAGATTAAATTAGAAAAAGTAAAACGAATCCTGTAAATTGATGTTAGAGATGACAAAACTGTAAGAGTTCTTTATTTGTGAGTTGATACCAATTTTCATACATCTGGCTGAAATGTAATACCAAACAAACTACTTAAAAATCTCATAGCGTCTCATCATGGTTGTTCTGCTCACTATAATATTTGATATTCGATTCTGTTTGAAGTAAGATAGGTAAGCTTATCAATTGAGATAACCCCTTTTCAATTCGTCTTGTTAGCATAGTTAACTCTTCAGATAAAGTTCTTGTCTTCTCCTGCACTAAACCAGTTGGAGCCCTGACATTTACTATCATTCAAGATCACATTGAAAGATTTCAATTGAGCAAACATGTAGCAGTAGTAAATGCCTGGATCTTATTTGGTTAACCTATAATTTAGAATTAATAGATTACCTATACTTGTATTGGCTTATATTTACTGTTTTTCTGTCTTAATGGTGAAAGGAGGCACAGAAAAGCGACAAAGTGGGTTTGAACGTATGCATAAAAGTGTAATGACATCCTTTTCCAACTGCAATATGCTAACATTTATGCATGACAGCTGGAGAAAATGAAAATAAAAACAAAAGAATTATTGAAACTCAACAAATAGAAAGAAGGATATTAAACAATGATTAGACTTTTTCCCCCTGTAACTTCAATAAGCTTAACTTACATGGTTTATTTTGTAGGATGAGCAGGTGGCCGTCAGCGAGCCAAAGTGGCTTGGGAATTTTCTGAAGAAAACTTTCTTTAGCTTTTGTACTGATCATCAATCTCGGAGGAATGAGTTGAATAAATATTGCATAGACTGCAATCTGTCAGCTTGCCAATTTTGCATATCATCAGGTCCCCATCGCCATCACAATATACTGAAAATCTATAGACATGTTTACAAAGATGTCGTCTGCCTTGCTGCTATGGAAAAGCATATTGACTGCTCGGAAATCCAGGTAAGATATTAATATCTTATCAAAAGTTTGTGACTTAATATTTTCAGTTTTGCATTTAAAACTTATGTGATTCCGTGCAGAGTTGTGGGCTTTTCGTTACTTTATTCACTAGTTGAATACTAGTTGCTTAAATTCACATGGAGTAGTTGTAGAAGATTCTTGATTGTATTTCTTGTGGAATGCAACTAGAAAATAGGTTATATGTGTACTTGAAATTGATTGAAATGAATTACATTTTTCTTTCTGTTGTGCTGTTGGGTACTCTTTCCAAGCATAGCTTGATTAATTACAGCTCAAGTTATTATTGTCATTGCTTTATATAAAAGATTTCATTCTGTTTATGTTATTTGACTCTTGAAATAGTTGTGAGATCAATGCTTATAAATAACTTTTCTCAATTGTATCAGCATAGTTGTGGCATTAAAAGTTGTGACATAGATATAATACAGCTTTGGATAATCACTAAATATATTGCTAGTTTTATGCTAGGACTTCTAGCTAATATTCTCCTGCAGGGTTTCACTATTAGTCATTGCCCTGTTTTATTACATGGCAACTTAGCTAATAGAAAACCAGTTCGGTAGGTGACTATCACAAATAAGTGTTGAAATCACACAGATAAATATTCTGATGGAATAACTAGTACAGTCACATCCTTAACTGTTAACTAGAAAACCCAGTATTAACTCTAACTAACTGAGTGGTATATAAATCACACATTTTTGTCATTTAATATATTCTCTATATATTGTACTACAAGGATTTATAGGAGGATATAACATTGCTCTCTTTACTATGTATCTGGATTTGATTCCTCTTTGGTTGCAGCCCTACAAGTGCAACAAGCGACTGGTGATTTCTCTGTGTCCTCTCCCGCACACTGGTAGGTCATCAAATGACGAGGCATCGTGCAACACCTGCAGCAGAAGGTTGACTGAACCTTATCTGTATCGCTACTGCTCTATTTCTTGCAAGGTGCCGACTGTGATTTGACAACCTCAACCATTTATTTCCCCCTGTTTGTCACGCTTTTGCCATTAAAATGAACTTCACAGTTAGTATTTTTCTGACTTTTATGATCTGAACTTTCAGGCCATAGCTGTTTCAAAGAAGCCTGATGATTCAATTCCTCCCTTCATGTCTATCAAAGAGGAGGAAGCCTCTGAACCCCCAAATCTTCTTGAGGTAAAAAAGGAGGAAACTTCTGAACCCTCACATCTTCCTGAGGAGAAAAAGGAGGAATTCCCTGAACCCTCAATGCGGAAAAGGAAAAGAAAGGGAATACCCCACAGAGCTCCCTTCTTCTAAGAGTCTCAAGATCCTGAAACATTTCGGTTTCTGGTCATTTTTAATAAAGTTAATGCAACTTTATTACTCATCTATTGATTAAGTTCAGAAAAATTCTGGATTCTGGTTTTTTTGTTGTTGCTTGAATTTCGTTATTATCATGTGGCACTGCATCATGGTCTTCTATATTACATGCAACTTTGTTGTTTTATTATGGTAGTCTTTTATGAGGTTGGGGATGGGGTGGGGGAGGTTATAATTTTATGTTTGAAACCAATGAATTGAACATTGATTTCTTTACGCTTCATTCTCTTCCCCCTTTATCTTTGATCATTTTCCATCAAACCACCTATCACATCCAAGTATGATTCGTTCACACCCACTTTTCCACATCTAATTTTTTTTCTTTCACTATCTTTTTTTCCGATTACATCACCCTTCAGATCTCTTACTCTTTCTCTCTTTCTTTTCTTTTCTTTCTATTTCTGTCCTTCCTCTACCTGTTTTCCACCTGAACATGGATGTGAAGCAATCTTTTTCCCATCACATCTCATTTTCTATATCTTTCCCTTCTACCTCTATGATGCCTATATGTATACACTTATAAAAGTGTATGAGGATCATTTTCTCATCGAACATCCTTTTGGCAATCTCAATTGAATAATGATATAGGATTGCTTAAAGTCAATGTTGATGCATCCATTAGACGTGGGCTGTCTTCAAAGATAATGCAGGAACTCTCCTAATTGCTGCAACATCTTGAACCCCTTGGCTATTTAGAAAGGATAATAGCAGAAGGATTGGGACTTAGATGGGCTATGTAAGTTGATAAGGATCTTCTAAATACTGCAATGCTTCACACACTCACGCAGTGTTTGTTTTATGACACTTTGGACAAAGAGAGTTTGCTCATAGAGAGTTAGAATGGAGAGGGGCTCACCAACATTTAGTACACGCGAGAGGGAGATTGGTGAGAGAGAGAGAACAAAATTGGGATTCACCACTTTTTGGTCTCTTCCCAAATTGAAGAGAAAGATGATAGATTTGTTATTTTATTTTTTCACTTTTGCGTTTTATCACTTTTGGTAAAAGTAACATTCTTTTTTTATCTTTTTCTATTCAACCAAACGTGTGTCGAGTTTAATCACCCCTCTCTTCTCTTTACTTTCTCTCTTATTTTACTCATATCAAACAATCTAGAAGTTTACTTTTTTTTTTCTCACCATTTTCTCTCTTTACAATTTCTATTCTACAACTAAACATACATTCTCTAGCAGACTACATGTTATTTCCTTAGCTTTCTCTTATTTAGATTGGAAACAAAGTTGACAACTCTACAGTTAGTGATTCAAAGATGAACATATAAGTCACATAATCAACCACTTTTTTGGATCAATGCCATCATCCACTTATCCAGTTTTAGTTGAAGGAATTTGGAAGGAAATGGGCTAAAGGTGGTGACAAAAAGATCCATTAATCTCATGCTCATACATATGATGTATCTTTATTTGTTGACAAAAAATGATATATCTTTATTTAAACTAGACTAAGACCCGCGCGTTGCGCAGGCGGGTACAATTGATTTAGTGTAGACTTCACTTGCGATATTTATTATGGTATCAATGTTAGGAGATATCTTTTTTTTTCCTTTCAAAAGGTCTATATTTGAAGTGCCAATGCGGTATGTGCTACTAATCATTACTCTCATTAGAATGAAGGAGGACCTAGTCATATGCTAAATTGTCATATCCTAAACTCTGCAACATCATACGCAAATTAGGAAAGTGAAGGAAAATAGCTGACGGGAACCCATGTAATGTTTCAAATCGGTTGCATTGTCTGAAAATAGAACTTTAGAAGTGATGTTTGTGGATGTATACCTGAGGTATGCTCAAGCTGGAAAGAGTTCAATCTACTATCAAATCAACTTTAAACTTGGAGATACCATAGTTTCTTCACCAACTAAGGAACTTGACTACCATCCCTAAATCCCTTCCAGAGCAAAAACTGTAAAAAGAAAATCCATAGAGAATGGGAAAAGTATGAAAAACAGAATAAAATTTTATTTTTTGATGAATTCAACCACTTTCTAAACATGCACTTAAACAACAATCATATTGTCCAATGTCATAACCACATTACCAACCTGTCATAATATATGCCAATCATGAAAAGTTCTTTGTTTTTTTAACCATTGGTTCTAAACGATTAAGATAGCATCCTCATTCGCGAACCCGTTCTGAATTGAGATGGAGACATTGTGGAAGCGCTCGTTCGCGGACCGATCTCCCTTCCATCTTCGCTCGCATGGACGAAACTCACCCATGCCATGCGAACACTCGCTGCAACGTAGGTAGTAACATGAAGATGAGTTGGCGATGCCACATTCCGCGCCTCAGAATTTATATATTATAAATAGATCAGGGTTTATTAGCATTTTTATATAAAAAATAGTCCTTAATTATTTTCATTCAATTCCTTCTTCTATTTCTCAAATTAAAATATTTTACCTCATGAGCTTCAGACTCTCTGAGTAATTGCATATGAATTTAAATGAGAAGTAAGGATCCTTAATGATGTTTAAAATGGGTAAAAGTTTAAGCAGTTTTAATTTTATGTATACTTGTTTTTTTGTGTGCCTTGACTTAAGTAGGAAATTGCACTCTTTAGTTTGGTGTAGAAGAAGCAGTCATTCGAAGTTTCATGAATCATATGGGATAGTATCCAGATTGAAGCAACAAACAAAAATCTGTCAAATTAAAATATAAGGATGCAAGGTCAGAACTAACCAGACCATTCAATTATCTAGCTCTACTCACTCATAATATAAATGTTCCAGAGCAAAACAACTTCAGGCAAGAACCTGCCATAAGGCACAATAAAAAGGAGATATGTTAAGCAGGAGATTGATTATGGGTTATGATGTCGGATGCAGAATAAAGATAAGAAACAGGAGAAACCACTATGTGGCGTACATTTCCTCTTTTCACAATTCACCCTATTTTGCTTCAAAATGGAATCGTACCTAATGGCGGTGAGGGAAGTGGTAAGTGACTTGGCTGTGCATTGAGGGACCTAGTGATAAGACATTTGGTCGAACAGGGCGAGGGCGGTCGAGCATGCCAGCTTTACAAATGGGAATGATGAGCCGAATGACGTAGTTGGCGTGGTGGAACACGGTGCTGGTGGCTGCAATGAAGAAGAGGAGAAAATAAATAATGAGAGTAGGGTGGGGATTAGAAACAAATGAGATGTGAGGAGTTAGGAATCCGTTAAGAGAGAAAGGACACGTCAGTTTAAAAGCTTATGTGGCAAGTTTTATTGAAAATAAAAAAGCTGACTTGCCAACGTTATAGCGCGCGCTTCAGGATTACTATATTATAATAGATACAATCCCATCTAATGAATTAGTGAATGAAATAATTGATCAGTACTAGTACACCATGGCTTATGCCAAAAAGTTTCGATTAGAACGAACATTTTCCGCAGGGAAAAAGCTCAGATTTATTGTTGTAACAATTAGCATTTCTGTGATTAAATACTGGGAAATGCCCCTCCTTTCACAAAGATTTCACCTAAATATCCATATTATTGCATCTTAAGTCTTAACATCAATTTCTCTCAAGTGAAACAAAAAATAGTTCTTTTAGGACACCTTTGCCTCACCAAAAATAGATATCTTTTGCCAAAATAACATTAAGTTTAAGAAGTTCAGACCTATTATTTTGTGCCAAAGGAAAGAGATGAAAGGGAGGGAGGAAACAGGGAGAAACACAGAAGTATAACACAATATCTTTGCCAAATGACAGTGATTAATCTATGTTCTTAAGAGCATAAAGGTAGAGATGGTAGGAAGAAGTGCCAATATGATTGAAGTATTATTCCTTCTATTTTCTTATTTTGTTTCCCTTTACAAGATTAGAATTTTCATATCATCCAAAAAATGATATAGAAAGTTCAATCACCTACAAAAAATGAGCACTTCTAAGAAGTATATTTACAAGAAACATGAAAACCAAGAATCGAAATCAGAACAGAAACTAGTGTAGTGACTAAATCAACAAGTGTTGCACCAGTACTCAAGCCGCCTTCAGTAGCCATACCCGTACTCCAGCAAATGGGTTGGCTCAGTTGAAATCAGAAAACCATCAAAACAATCCTTATCAAGGCCAGAATCAATCCTTGGTGGCACAAGTGAATCACAGCACCCAGAACACACAAAGAGTGGAGGCACTGTCTCAGAATCATCTATCCCACAACACCTTGTATGCTGCCACACCTCACAAATGTCACAAGCCACCATTCTCTCCCCATCATCATCTTGTGCTCCACATTCACATCTCACCTTCCAGTTATCCGACCCGCCCTGATACTTCAATGGTGTGCACAGATCTATACTAATTCCCCTCACACAAAGCTCCACCCCTGATTCAACTAGTCCAAAAAGCACTTCCTCATCTCTCACACCCATAAACTCTGCGATGTCTGTCACTATAAGCCTGTCTGCAATGCAATAAGTGTCCCTCAGAGCAATCTCAGCAGCCTGCTTCAAATCCCCAACAGTTGCATGCAGTGGAACCACAACAATCTCACCACAAGGTGGCCCTTTCAAATTGTCAACGAAATTCGGTTTCAAGCAGCAAATGAATGTCAAAACCTGCTCCATTTCATCCCTTAATGGCCACTCCTTCACAAAGTGCCTGCTGTCAAGAATTGTCTGAACTGACAAGTCCACTGGCTCTGAATTTGGGTACCCCAAAATCACATTCTTGTAGAGATAAACTACATCACTGTAAACATCATTGCCAGGCTCCCAAGATGACTCTACTTCGGGATCTTCAAGAGCCATTACCTCAGGGGGTTCCAGTTTAGGGGTTTTGAATCCCTTCTTGCCAAGCTCATGAATGTTATATTCCAGGATCCTTGTTGATGAGTTCACCATGCGGCGAACGACATAGTTTCCAACAATGACATTGTTCATTGATTTCAGCACATAGTCAAGTAAGCCTGTGTCACCAATGTGGAGCCTAGCAGCATCTCTCACATCTTGCCTTGTCATCCTACCAGAACCCGAGTCTTTCAGTGCATCCACAATCACTTGTGCAGCAAACTCTAGCCTCCTTGTGGGCCACCTGCTATCCATGTTAGCCACTGCAATGCTGAACTTCTTATACCTCGCAGATTTTTCCTTCATGGGACTTGGTCTGTTTGAAAGTGGGTTTTTGGTGGAATTTCTTGAGATGAATGCTGAAGAAGTAGCAGCAGCAGAAGAAGTGACTGTTACCTTTGACTTAGGAGCTCGAGACTTGATAGTGAGCATAAACCTGAGAAGATCCCTGATTGTGATAATCTGGCTTTCACTCATATCTCTATAGCTGCGAACCATTTGTTTGATTTCTTTATGATGCTTTGTCTTGCTTAAATCTTGTACAATCTCATCAAGCTCCAAAGAGCCAAGAGTTTCAATTGCTTGAGAGTAGTTTTCCTCTGTCACCCCAAAACTTCCACGACAAAACCGATATCCCCACCTCCCAAACCAGCAGTGCCCATAAGCAACTCCATGAAGTAAGCGAAGATCCATAGACCTCTTCCTTGAAGCATCTTCCACAGCCACTTTCCTGCCACACAAAGAAAAGATCCAATAAATTTTGACTCTTCATTCATGAAATGTAATAACTAAACTAGGATCAAGTATTTGTTTCATTACCTCACTCGAAGACAAGTGCAGATCCTGTCCCAGAGATCCATGATCTCTCTCCCACTGAGAACTTTGGATCCCCCTTCAATGCCATTAAGACAGACCAAATGTCCATACCCATTGGAATGAACCACCCCATGCAAGAGATGACCCTGATTATCAAGAGCACCCTCACCTAAGGGTTTATGCCACCCATTATCCATTGGTATAATAAAATGGTACTTTCTCTTGGATACAAAATGGCCACTCCAACCTATCATTCACATGGGCATCAACATCAAGAACAACCCATTTTCAGTATCTAATATAGAGACCTAATTACCAAAATCATAATAACAAAACCCACACAGAAGACAGATAAAGATTCTTGGAAAACTAAACAGACCCTTTTCACAAATCATCAGTTGAATCCAAATCATCATCAGCACCGTGATATACAAATCCAAAATTGGCAAACAACCCATATCAGCATGCATCATCAACAATAGCAAATACCCATATACAAAGACCTTGATCACAAAAAACCCTCTAGAGAACCATCAAAACAAACAGACGCAAAATTCAACTATACCCAGTTCATAAAACAAGCCAAGAAATCAAATTTCTTGCAAATTGAGCCGACCCAGTTCATCAAACAACCCAACAAATCGATTTTCTTGCAAACTGAACCGACCCAGATCAAGAATCGAAATTCGCAACGTACCTACACAGCGACAGTGATCGCAGAAGGGGTTCGAGGAGTTGCAGACGTTCTCTTCAAGGGTGTAGAACGGAGCCATCTGGTTGCTCTTGCCATGGATGAGAAGGGTACCCCAAAGAGGGTTACCCAAAACGGTGTAATCTTCGAGTTCGCCAGCTTCTTGAAGAAACAACCGAACGTTATCGCGGAAGGGACCCGAAGGCGCAATGGGGCAACCAGCGTCGCCGAAAGAGTGCAACCGGAAAATCTTGGGAACTCGCCTTCGCTTCTTGCAGGGTTCGATGAGGGAGAACGACATGGTGCAGAGAGAGTGAGAGGAAGAAGAGGGTTCAACCAACTGAAAGGGAAACTGAAACTGATTCTGTTAGTTGAATTTGGCGCTCTATAGAAATTGAATTGCCATTGGATTTGGGGTTATAACTGTGATTACATTTTGGGGATGGTTTTTTGAATTTGTAATCAATGCAATGATTACACTTTGGGTATGGGTTTTTGAAACTGGACTAAGCTGGTGTGGGGACTAGTGTGAGTGTGAGTGTGAGTGTGAGTGTGAGAGTGATTCTATTAATAAAGTCAATGGTCAATTTCTCATTTCCTCTATTTTTTTTTAAACTTATTTCCTCTATTGTTAATCACTATTCATTGAGATTTGAATACTACAATTTTACAACTTATTCTTAGGGTTTACCTAGGGTAAATAACTTATTAGTTGTGTAAAGTTATATAAGGAAGGGAGCAGATTATAAGTATTTTGAATTAAAAGAAATTGTTTTTTAAACAATTTTTTTTGTTCATGACCAACCTCTTCACACAGCCCTCGACCCACCCACCACCATCACCCAATCATTTATTCCACTTTATTAGAAAAATTAAAAAAAATAAGAAAGAAGCACATATCTGTAAAGAGAAATATGTTAATCTTCTCTCCATTACCACTCTTTCTCTCTCTTGATCTCTCTGTTCTCAGAGTCGTGACTCCGATTATGGGTGGAGGAGTGTTCTCGGTTTAATGATGTGGCCAAATTGAAGGTTGGGAGAAGAAAGGAAAGGAGGCTTCAATTTGGTGGTTGGAGGTTTCAGATCCAGTAAAGAAAAGGTGGCGACAGTGGTTTCCAGAGGAAGAGGAGATGATGACGGCGACGATTTGGGATCAGGAGCGAGGTTCGGGTGCTAAGGTTGCAGATGATGAAGGAAATGATGATGGAGATGGTGGCGCTGCAGTTTGACTTTGAAGGAGGAGGTGGAGGTGGAGGGCGGTGGTTGTGGGAGGAGAAAAGAGGGAGAGAAGAGAGGAAGAAGAATGAAGATGAACAATTCATCAGGAATCCAGAAATTAATTTTTTTTTCATTTTTAAGAAAAAATGAATTTATTTAAAAAATTAAAAAACCGGAAAACTCATACTAGGGGTCATAAGGGGGTTGTGCACATTTACATTTAAAAGTTAAAATTATTAACTCTTAATAAAAAAGTATAAAAAAATGTTATTGTATTTTATATAAAAATTATTATTTGATTTAAGATATTTTAAATTCATTTTATGATTTTTCATATTATTAAATATAAAAAATTTAATTTTTTTTTGAAAGGATAATATATGATTATCAAACAGAATAACATCTCGATGACTACACTCCTTTAGGTGAGTATCTACGTTGACAATAAGATTTATGGAAAATCACGCCCCTTCTCAACCAAAGCCATAACAAAAATCCTAACCAAAGAACTCAAATCAACAAACAGGTTCTAACCCAAGGTGTCAAACTTACCTTAATGCTAATCATTAAACAATTTAATACACCAAAAGGAAAGCTCTAATAATATCTATTCATCTTTCTCAACACAATTACTTTTTTGTTATATTTATAATAAGAATTTGAGTATTTATTTATTTACACTATACTAATGTGTATATAATACTGAAAAATATAGTAAGCAGACTCTTGAAATGCACGAGTATTATATCTAGTAAATATGTAAAGCACACTTGAACAATAGCATAAAATACAATTAGAATTTTTTTTTTTGAATTAGATATATTAAAAAATAGAATTAAAACCTATAAAATAAACTTACTCCACTATATTATTTACTAGAAATTAAACCCGTGCGTTGCACGGGTTTATTTTTAAGTTATGTGTCTAATATTTGTAAAAATAATTTAGGTAATATGAAAAATTATAGAATAGTAGATAATTAAGAATATGATAAACATATGTAATGTACTTACATTAATGAAGCCCAATAAAGAATTTATTGTACACTAATTTTTTAGTATTTTTTTTTTGTATAAACATTTGGTACCGGGTCACCCTTTGGATATACCGACAGATTCGAGATTTAGTCACAATTAAGGATTCTCATCCCTCCCCAGAGTGTATTGTGTAGGGATCGAACGCGAGAGCTCTTCACGCACATGTTTTATATTTTATGTTTGTTTAATAAAAATTATTTTCAATTTATTTGGTGATTATATGTTTAAATAGTGATGATGCATTGTCAATATTAAGTAAAATGATGAAAATATATAATTAGAGCTTAATAATTTAGTCTGTGTTTGTGTAAAATCATCTATAAAGGTAAAAAGACTTTTATAAAGTGGTATTTATCTCTTGCTTTTATGTTTTAGCCACGAAAGTAGTGTTTTCAGTTGAAACTTTATGAGAAGTGTACTAATGAAAGTTTAATGTCGAAACATATTCTTAGTGACACGTATAAAAATTATACTATTTATTGCATAATGAGTATTTAATTAGTTAATATGTAGTTTGTAAGAGCATATATTTTTTAACTTAATTATGAATTAAGATAATAATTTATCTTATTCCATAAATTTTTATAGTTTTATAGAAAGTAAAAAATTATAAAACCTCATGAGACAATTTGAAAACACAAATAAGGAATGAACTTTATAATAGACCTTTAACTTTTACTACACTTGAGTAGTACATGATTCTCATAGTAGAGGATACATATGGTTAACACAAATAAATTATAACGACTTAGTTAAAAAGATTCTTAAGAAGAAATATTGCATACTACATGAAATATACTACATTGCATACTACATCAAATATTGCATATTACATTGCATAATACTTATAAGGACTTAGTTAACACTTGAGAAGAAATATTGTAGCTATATCAAATATAATTTTATTTAGAAAGTTTATTAAATACTTCATTGTATACTACATTTTTAGTCTATTGTACAACAATGATAAACCTCATAAGAGGTTATAAACTCATATTAAATATTAGTATAAAACATATTTTAAATCAAAATTATAACTATAATCGACCAAAAATTTTAAATTAAACTATTTTGACAAATAAATTTAACTAAGCTATTCTATTATCTTTGATAACTAACATGACATGCATAACATATTTAATATATATCTCCTAATTTAATTAACTTAATTTTTAATATATTTAATTTATTTATCATCATATATGTAGTTAAATACAAAAATTACTCTATGATAATTTTAACTATCAATAATTATTTAATAAAAAAATTTATTAATTTTAAATATATTTTATCTAAATTAATTAATTATAAATATTATTTATAATCAATTAATTTTAATTCTTAATATTTGTCAATTCAAGTTATTTTTAAAATTATAACTATTATTATTTAATATTTTTATTTTTGTAAATATTTAATGTAGGTAGTTGAATAGCTTTTGACAATGTAATTTTTTTTTCAGTTTTTATTTAATATATTTATTACAAAGATAATTTTTTATTACTTAATGCATTATAATACATGCAATCTTTACTAATGTATTTAATGTAATGGTTCAAGTGTGCTTTACTTATATATTAATTACTAAATGTAAACCCTTCCAATTTATCATATTTAAAATTAATTTAAATTTTAATCATAATTTGAGGAAGAAAATTAAATAATAATAATAATAATCATAACAATAATAACAATAACAACAATAACAACAATAACAACTATAATAATAATAATAATAATAATAATAATAATAATAATAATGATAATAATAATAATAATAATAATAATAATAATAATAATAATAATAATAATAGGAGTATGGAAAGATGAGAGAGGGTAGAGAGAGAGGCTCTGCCTACGAGCCTCCGGCACGGTGGCAGCGGGGATGGAGGCGGCCGACGAACTCTGTGGGACGTCAATGGGGAGTGGAAGGTAATTTGTCACGCTCTGCGATTATCAGGAGGGGTTTTCATCAGTCGAACCAGCACTGGCCTCAACCTGTTTTCTCACAATGGCAGAAAGATGCAGATCAGAGTTTTGTCAGAAATGGCGAGTTTGGAGGATACGCCAGAGGGAGGCATGAACAATCAAGTAGGCAGCAACAACAGGAGGACAGGAGATTGACTTTGCTTCCTAGAAAGCAGAAGCATTTTTCACGTCATAAGCCATTAGGCCCAGCGAACCACAAGACCAAACAGCTAGGTGAATCTTTCTCTGTTTTTGTGGATGGATTAGGGGATAGAATCACTCATCAAAAATTGAGAGCCATCTTTGGGGAAGCTGGGCGATTACATGATGTCTTCATCCAACAAAAAAAGAAATACCATCGGCGTTTCCGTTTTGGATTTATAAGATTTAATACCGACGATGAGGCATGGAAGGCGATTCAAATGTTTCATGGGTTGCGTTTAGAAGGTAATTACCTTGTGGTCCAGAAGGCGAGGTTCCGGCGATCAGTACGGGATCCTGTGGTTCCTTCTCCGGGAAAAAATCGGTGTAAAATTCAAGGGAGAGTTTGGAGGCCAAAGGAATAGCAAAAGGGCAACAAAGAAGAATCAGTACAGGTGAAAAAAGAACTAGTAGCACAACCAGAGGAGGATATACAAAAGTCTGACATTGGCCAGCTGTGTCTTGTTGCTTCAGCGGTGGACGAAGATTGGGTACAACGATGTGCTCGGGCACGAACGTTATTTGATATATCTGTTGATGTCTTGCAGGAGCAATTTAGCCAAATTGGACTTTTTAATTTCCGCTTGATTCCGCTAGGTGTGAATGAGGTGATTATGGAATTCGAAACAAAGGAAGAAATGCAAGCGACGCTTGAGGACTGTGGTTATTTTTTAGAGCAAAAGTTATCAGATATTAAGCCTTGCACTGCATTCACTGTTGGGGTGGCTCAACTTGTATGGATCCGTCTATGGCAGGCTCCTATGGGAATATGGACTGAATCTTTTTTCACTTATGTCGGAAATAGGCTAGGCACCTATGTCATGTCTGATTCTGCAACCTTGTCGCGACATAGAGCTGATTTTGCCCGAATTTTGGTTAGGATGCATCATCCACTTTTACAATGTTTTACCATGTCAGTTGATGTTGGCGGGATGTCATGTATAGTCCTAGTTGAGAAGGATGAAGCTTCGTATGATCATGGTTGTGTTCCGGTTATGCCATCAACACCGGTTAAGATTTATATTTCAGACGATGATGACCTTTCTAGGGATGATGAGGGAGATGATGAGCGTCAAAATGAACCTCCAACGTCACAGCCAGAACCACATGATAAGAACTATGAGTCTGCAGTAGAGATTGCGTCTGATGAAGAGGATGAGGTATTCAGAAACGCCGCTATGGATGGTCTTCGTTCTTCTGTTTTTGCTCAGCCGGCGGAGGCGGATGTGCGATCACAGGTGGCTGGCCGTGAAGGCTCGCCGGCGGCGGACATCAATCCTATGGTAACGGTTGCCAACGAAATTCAAGGTCAGAATATTTCAAATTTGAATCTGAAAGAAGAGGGAGCAGCATTGAAATCAGGAGCAATAGACAAGGAGCAGTTACAGGATTTTATTGAAGCATGATACACGTTACAGGAGCTTCAGGCGTGGAAAAATAATGTAAAAGCTGATGGAATATTGGTGGGTGAAAATCAAATCTAGGATAAGAAAATTCAAAATCTTGTTAATGTTGATAGAAAATATTCAGTTACGGGGTATTCCTTTAACTCCCAAGATTTGCTTCTGAAATATAATTATTCTTGGCCTTCTTATTTTTTTAACTGGGACCCACGATGTTTTAATCAACATCATGGCCTAAGGATGTGTCTGCCTTCACCTTCCATTAAGAAGAATCAATTATTTGGGTTTGCGACATCTCTGGCAACTTCGACAACTTCTGAGGCACAACATGATACGCATGATACCTTTGTTCGCACGCGACCTAACCAAATAGTGAGGCAAACCACGTTTTGTGAGCAGCCTATTCCTATTGCGTGTGCTCCAGAAAATTCAAAGACGCCAATACAACTCCCCCTTGTTCCCTTTAGGGCTGCTTATTCTACTCCTGGAACGCCAATTGTGAAGCCTTCCCCTAACACTGAATCTTCCAAGAAAAGCTCTCAGAGGGGGCGTCCGAAAGGTAGTAAAAATAAACCAACACCCCTTCCAATTGATTATCTTGAACCATTACAGGGCGAAGATGGTGTGACAACTCGAGCACAGAGAACGTGGTTGTTAGGCAAGCAGTTGGGATTGAAACCTCGAGGCTCGGAAGCTTTGATGCTTCGAGGGTTAGAAGCTCAGATTCGTCAGAACCATCCTCACCTCAATTAACATGTCAGGTCCTTGGCTTACATGGAACGTTCGTGGGTTAGGGGGTACAACGAAGAGGGAGGCTGTGAAAAAAGCAGTTTTGCAGGCGAGACCAGAGATTTTGATGCTTCAAGAAACAAACCTTAATGAGCAGCGACAACAATTTGTTTCTTCTTGGATGCAGGAATTAATCATGAGTCATGTGGAGGTTCATGCAGTTGGGTCGGCAGGGGGTCTGATGTGTTTGTGGCGTGAGAATTTTATTCAGGTGCAAAAAAATAGAATAGCGACAAAGGAGAATTTGGGGCATAGGGGTGTGGCCTTAGAAGATGAGAGGGTGTGCGTATTTTGCTTATCAGAAATTGAGCTGTTGCGGTTGATGTTTATTTGATGTTGATGTTGTTGGTTTCGTTTATGTTGCTATTGTTATTGCTGCTTCTGTTTTCTGTAGTGGTGGCTGCTGTTGTTGGGGCTGACTGCTGTTGTTTTTGCTGCTGATTTTCGCCCAGAATGTTCTGTTAAGAGGAATTGAACTGTTTTATGAGTCAAGAATTGCAATGCTTATTTTTTTAGGTGCAGAATGGCTTTTCCAAGATTGTGGTACTCTTTTTCCTTCCTAGGTTTTTATCCCACTGGGTTTTTCGGGTTTTTCCTAGTAAGGTTTTAATGAGGCTTCTTCTTGGGATTTCGCTTATGCCATTCTGTGGGTTGGTGGTGGGTTTTTTACACAGTTCAGTTTGTACGCTTTTCACCTCTTCCTTTGTTCAGCAGTTTGTACTTTGTTGGCTCCTGCCTTGAGTCGTTTTGGCTAAGGTTTTATTTAATAATATCATTTCTCTTTCGAAAATAAATAAATAAATATATAATAATAATAATAATAATAATAATAATAATAACTAGGAATTTAGCCCGATTCCGTGCAATGCACAGACGAGCAGTTCTTCAATTTATCATATTTATTCAATCAATTTATTTAACTCCATCTATTTAAATCACATTCCAATTATTGTAACCTTTACTAATCACAACACATAATATGTCTTAATCGAAACATAGACATCAACGACTAATTATAAACATTAATATGTATAACAAAAGTTGTATTTTCATTTATCTTTGTCAAAATAACTTGAACACAATTACAATGTTAAAATTTCTGTTATAAATATACGAAGTCTCAGAGTGAAAATGATGAAAATCTCTTCACAACAGGGTATGGTCAACAATATACATATATTCAGAAAGAAATTTCAGTGTCAAATATACATAAAAAAAACACAAAAAGTACAAATTTCCTTATTGTACAAACCGACTCAAGCAATTGACCTACTTACACACGAAAATGGCCCCATGCTAGTCATGTAAACAAATGATGATCAAATAAAAAATTATTTTAATCTACTTCCAAGTATAATTACCTTTGAGAGCAGTTGGGGGTGGGTACATGAAAATCATTATTAATGTTACTTTTGTACTACTAATTAGTAAATTATATGTACTGATAATAGTACATTATATGTACTGATAAGTCAAATAAGTAAATATCTCACCTGGATGCACAAAGAAGAAGAGATTAGAAAATAAAATCTGTCAAATACCTACTTGTCACATGATAGAAGATATACACAGAGATAGAGCTGAACGTCTCTTCTCCATGTTCGGCAATTAGCAGCAACAACGACGTTGACTCGAAGCCTAACTACTGCACAAAGTGGGACGAACACAAGTTTGTCCATTATTGAACAGGAAACGAAACAAAGCTCAGATCACAAACAATGGAAGGCTGAAATGGGAAAGAGAGAAAGTGAATCCAAACTAAAAAGGAGAGAATAAGAAAATTAATTTTATTATGACAAATTCACGTCTCTAGGAAAAGAAAAACAAAGATCATAGACATGCCCGACATTTAACAAAAAATTAAATTTCCTCATTCAACCAAAAATATCGGGCCGCCCTGAGTTTTAGAAAATTGATTGGCCCACAAAGCTAATTTATAGTTAAATAAAAAAAGTTAATATACTTACCAAAAAAAAATAACATAAGTTTCATAAAAAAAACTCTACAAAATTAGGACAAATGAAAAAAATCATGTCCCACTCAATCCACATGAAATTAGTCGACCATCACAACATTCAAGTAAAACAACTATCTTACTTTTCTTTTAGAAATATCCTAGTTATCAAATAATGTTAATACATAATTAATCCACAAGCTTCGAACCCTGTACCATTCACACTTAACCCTTCCGATCCCCTACGTCAAATTAGTCCTATCACTTCGGCTAACATTTGAAGAAAAACCTAACTTTCACTTCATATTGAATTCCAAAGCTAAATAATATCAACTCTAAAATACTATAACATATAATAAGAAATATATTCCAATCTTCAAAGTGAATCAAAAATATACTCTTAATAGATCTATTTGTAACAGTGTTTCATCCACAAGCTTCGAACCCTGTACCATTCACACTTAACCCTTTCGATCCCCTACGTCAAATTAGTCCTACCACTTCAGCTTACATTCAAAGAAAAAACTAACTTTCACTTCATATTCAATTCCAAAGCTATATAATATCAACTTTAAAATACCATGGCATACAAACAATGGAAGGCGGAACAGGGAAGGAGAGAAAGTGAATCCAAACTAAAAGGGAGAGAATAAGAAAATTAATTTTATTATGACAAATTCACGTCTCAGGGAAAAGAAAAACAAAGATCATAGACATGCCATAACATTTAACAAAAAATTAATTTTTCTCATTCAACCAAAAATATTGGGCCGCCCAGAGTTTCAGAAATTCTAGTTGAATAAAAAAATTTAACATACTTACAAAAAAAAACATAAGTTTCATAAATAAACGCTACAAAATTAGGACAAATGAAAAAAATCATGCCCCACTCAATCCACATGAAATTAGTGGACCATCACAACATTCAAGTAAACCAACTATCTTAATTTTTTTAGAAATATCATAGTTATCAAATAATGTTAATACATAATTCATCCACAAGCTTCGAACCCTGTACCCTTCACACTTAACCCTTTCGATCCCCTACGTCAAATTGGTCATACCACTTCGACTAACATTCGAAGCAAAATATAACTTTCACTTCATATTAAATTCCAAAGCTAAATAATATCAACTTTAAAATACCATAATATTCAAACAATGGAAGGCTGAAAAGGGAAGGAGAGAAAGTGAATCCAAACTAAAAGGGAGAGTATAAGAAAATTAATTTTATTATGACAAATTCACGTCTCTGGGAAAAGAAAAACAAAGATCATAGACATGCCCTAACATTTAACAAAAAATTAAATTTCCTCATTCAACCAAAAATATTGGGCTGCCCAGAGTTTCAGAAAATTAATTGGCCCACAAAGCTAATTTCTAGTTGAATAAAAAAATTTAACATACTTACAAAAAAAACATAAGTTTCATAAATAAACGCTACAAAATTAGGACAAATGAAAAAAATCATGCCCCACTCAATCCACATGAAATTAGTGGACCATCACAACATTCAAGTAAAACAACTATCTTAATTTTTTTAGAAATATCATAGTTATCAAATAATGTTAATACATAATTCATCCACAAGCTTTGAACCCTGTACCCTTCACACTTAACCCTTTCGATCCCCTACGTCAAATTGGTCATACCACTTCGATTAACATTCGAAGCAAAATATAACTTTCACTTCATATTAAATTCCAAAGCTAAATAATATCAACTTTAAAATACCATAATATACAAACAATGGAAGGCTGAAAAGGGAAGGAGAGAAAGTGAATCCAAACTAAAAGGGAGAGAATAAGAAAATTAATTTTATTATGACAAATTCACATCTCTGGGAAAATAAAAACAAAGATCGTAGACCTGGCCTAACATTTAACAAAAAATTAAATTTCCTCATTCAACAGAAAATATTAGGCCGCCCTGAGTTTCAGAAAATTAATTGGCCCACAAAGCTAATTTCTAGTTAAATAAAAAATGTTAACATACTTACCAAAAAAAAAAATAAAAGAATAATAACATAAGTTTCATAAAAAAACTCTACAAAATTAGGACAAATGAAAAAAATCATGCCCCACTCAATCCACATAAATTTAATGGACCATCACAACATTCAAGTAATCTTACTTTTTTTTTAGAAATATCCTAGTTATCAAATAATGTTAATACATAATTCATCCACAAGCTTCGAACCCTGTACCATTCACACTTAACCCTTCCGATCCCCTACATCAAATTAGTCCTATCACTTCGGCTAACATTCGAAGAAAAACCTAACTTTCACTTCATATTGAATTCCAAAGCTAAATAATCGCAACTCTAAAATACTATGACATATAATAAGAAATATATTCCAATCTTCAAAGTGAATAAAAATATACTCTTAACATATCTATTTGTAACAGTGTTTCATCCACAAGCTTCGAACCCTGTACCATTCACACTTAACTCTTTCGATCCCCTACGTCAAATTAGCCCTAGCACTTCGGCTAACATTCGAAGAAAAAACTAACTTTCACTTCATATTTAATTCCAAAGCTAAATAATATCAACTTTAAAATACCATGACATATAATAAAATACCATGACATATAATAAATAAGTAGCATAATCATATGTCATATATGAAGACAAACTACAGTCCCTACTTAATTGCAAAAAAAAAAAAAACTCTAAATCAATATTAAACATCACAATGACCCCCCATATTATTTATGCATTGAAATTTACACACACACATCACCTAGGCATGAACAACGTTGGGAACTTTAAGAAGACTGGTGATAAAGTAGAAGCTGAACAACAGTTTATCTAAATCTAAATTAATTGTGTTTGTATATAAACAGAGAGCATAGAAATGGTAAATAGAGAAGAGTAGATAAATTTAATAAAGCTTACAATATTAAACTTATATGTAAATTAACACCTCTGGTAAGTTGTAACTCAACAGACTAATAGTCCTTGCTGACTACCTCATTTGAAGCACATATGGTTTGGCACCCAAAGGAACAATCACATAAAAGCATTTGTTTCCAGAACTGTAAGTATGATCTTACAATTGGAATCTGAAACTGAGACTCTTCCACCTTGTGCACCAGACAATATTTCATCTCTTCAATGGCTTTTTGCCCTGCCGCTCTCACTTCTTCAGCTTGTTTCAACAAAAGTTCCAGCTTCTGCTCCATTTCTTCAGCCACAACTCCAGATTTTTAACCTCTTGCTTCAGCTTTTGAGCTTTTATTTTCGTTTCTTCGTGTTCTTCTTCTTCTTTTCTTGCATTCTCTCTCTCTCA
The DNA here is from genome assembly GCF_012489685.1 of Lotus japonicus. Lineage (NCBI taxonomy): Eukaryota > Viridiplantae > Streptophyta > Magnoliopsida > Fabales > Fabaceae > Lotus > Lotus japonicus. The sequence continues at coordinate 14,588,861 of NC_080041.1, read as the reverse complement.
AATGAAAGCTGCACAACTTCCATGTTTATCTCATGATTTGGATCAAAATCTTTTTTCGCCACATAGTTTGTCTCTGCCTTGCTGCTTTGTATTTCAATAGTTAAGTTAGCAGCAAGAGCTTCTGATGCTTATTCCTTCTCCTTCAGTTCCCCTTGCTCTTTCTTCACTTTTACTAATTATGCCTTAAGGGAAGCATCAAGCTTTTCCTTCTTCAGAAGCTTGTTGCAGTGTCGCTGTGACTTCTTTAATCTCTAAAGTTATTAGTTTCAAGTCAGAAAAAAAAGTGATGAAAGTTGAAGAAGGAGAAAGAAGATAAGCAAACAGGAAAAAAAACACTTCTGAACTTCAACAGTGATGAAAGTTGAAACTAAGATCTAGAAGCAAAAGAATAAAATTTCTATAGCCAAAGGTATCAACAGTATCATTGAACTAATCCTTCATAAAATGGAGATGAAAACAGTGACACAAATAGAACCAAGAAAAAATAATGTAAATTGATGATCAAGATCACTGGCTTGCAATGTACCTTCAGTAGTAATTGTATCATATTTTAAAGAAATGAGAAAAAAATAGCTGAGATATTATAACTTGTACACACATAACAGAACAACAATGTAACTTAAAACATCAGATGAAAACAGAACAACCAGCCAAGATTAGAGCAACTTCTGCAAACTTCAGGATGCAAAAAACTACACAACAAAGCCACTATTTATAAAGCCCTAATAAGTGCTACATCTTGCAAACAAAATATTTGAAAAATAAAGATCAACTCAAAGAAAAGTTCCCAGCCCTTACAGAACACAACTTTATAGATGGGTTCAATTGAACCACCCTTGCCCTAATTTTTGATGTATCTCTTCCTGAACATAATCTTTTAATAGAGTTCACATGTCTAGACATCTCAGGCATCGATTCAACCAAAATACTCAAAAGAAGAGTAACAAAATTAGAGGAGGGACCCTACAACCACACAGAAGTGTTTGGCCCACTTAACTTGACAATGCAGCAAACCCACATATGACAACCCTATCTATAAGGTCATTTAATATCAACTATAGATATATCACAGTCTCAAGTTGGCTGGAAGATAGGTTATGGAAATATCATTCTGGAAACTAATCCATTGCTAAATGCTCAATTAATAGAAATATCACAATACTTCAACAAAATATGGCCTTGGTTCTAATTTACATACGATCTTTTGGCATTAATAAATAGAGAGACTGGGAAAATAATAGATTGAAACCGATAGTGCTAAACATTGAAATTAAGAAAAAAAATCCCTATAAGAAATAAGAAATAAGAAATAAAAAAAAAGAAATGAATTCATCAAACAAATCCTGCATAACTTTTGAAACTTCACAACCTACTTTGTGCACATGTTTAATAATATGTGGTCTTCCTCTACTTTGAAATTGGAAGACCTCATAATTCGCCCAAGCCCATATCATTAAGAAGTTCATGTAAGACTTCAGAAATCAGATCATTGTCTACACTTGTACCATATGACATGTAAATTGATTCAGAGACTGACATTGAAAGCAAATGAAAATGAAGAAACAACTAACAGAACTGATTTCAGTAATCAGTACAACAGAACTACAGGTTAATTGATAGGCAACTAAGAGAAGATGGAGCCAATGGGAATGGAAATCACGATTCAAAAGGGCAGATATAGCAAGATTTCGAAAATACAAAATCATACAACCTGGAAAGCAAAATACGAATCTGGTTGGAAAAGAAAAACAAAAAAAGAAGAGAAAAGTCGAAAACAATGATCTTGGTTCACGTGGGAGGATACCAGAAAAGGGACCTCAAGCAAACAACTCATATATCAGATAATTTTTCTTTTCAGTTGTCATATAAATGCACTTGTAACAATTTTTTTAGGAATACACAATAGATTTAGAAATAATGCTCTTAAGGCATGAGAAAAATACTCATTTCAGAAATCATGTATATCTCATGATCATTAACCAATAACAACACATAATGATAGTCATTCATGGCTCTTTACCATGCTCTGAACAACAACCTACATCTTCTCCATCACTGCAAGGGTTAATAATGGTATTCCATCAATGACTTTCAAGTTTCATGTTATATTGAGCCTAAGCAAAAGACAACTGAAAAAATATCACAATGGTATAATCTAAGTGTATTCTTTCTTAAAGGAACACCAAAATAGAAAAAACATGAAGTACTTTTATGTTTTCCAAGAGTATTCCCTTCTTAAGATTGAAATGTGTACTCTCTAATCCCAAGTACTAACCACACAGATGACCAGACATTTCTGTAAGCCTTTTGAAAGCAATTTATGCCCCATCTGCAAGAGTACCCTGTCAAAAAATGAAAAAGGCAGAAAAGATTAGAAGTTAATTAAAGATCACATGCCTCTAACTTGTTTTTTTTTTCGGAAAAGAGAATCACATTGAAAATAAAGATAGCCTTGGGAACATACTCTCCCAAGTGACCTAAGAGTTCAAGAAAAAGAACAACACAGCACAAAAAAAGAAAGCAAAAACAGAACACAGATTACAAGTTCAACTATGAATAAAACACAAGCAAGAAATAAAACTAAAGCTATTGTCAAGCAAAATTGGCAGTAGCAGCAGTGGCCAAAGTAAGAGCTTGAAAGAAAAGCACCATGCACAGAAAGCAGTGAGCAAAACTTGACCATAGACTAACCCAAAGTATAGATCAGCAAAACAGCAACGACACTCCCCACATGCATCAAAAACAGCAAGCTCTTCAGGCAACATACACAATCTGGTGTAGCAGCGAAAGAGCAGAACAAAAAGGGACTGGAACAGCAAGACCAAAAGCATCACCTTGAAGATCAACACTTGAGATGGCAATTATGATCTTGCGGCAAGAAGGAAAGTGCCTTCCCCGAATACATGAAGACAAGCCGCATTTTGCTCACCAAAACTGCCAACTGCATCAAACATAGCAACCAAAGAAGGGAATCAAGCAAACTACAATCACATATTGAAAGAACCAAAATCTATTGAAAGAAGAACCAAAATCCATCTTCTCTTCTCCTTCTGAATCTAACCTAAACCCTATCTAGGGTGATGATGATTTTCGGTCATCGTCTCTTCACCTTCACCTTCACCTTCTCCTTGCTTGCTCTGAACTTCAATCCTCTTCTCTTGTCCACCTAATCCTAACCTAACCCTTCAAAATTCTACCCACTGCACTTACACACATCAGGTACTATCAACCTAACCCATAAACAAATGACGAAAGACAAACATCATGACAGGAAGAGAAAACCAGCCAACTCTATTCCCATTCATCATCTCCATCTTCAACGAAAGAATGACATCAGGAGGAGAAGGGTAAGCTCCGAGAAACTGCTGGAGAGCCTGCAAATATGACCATGACTGGCGACATCAAACTGAAACCCTGTGCAATCAATTACATCATCGGTTGTACGGAAATTGCAGAGAACAGCTTGGTAAAACACTGTGCCTGAGGAACCAGACCCATCATCGGCAGCAATTAGGGAAGAAAGTTACGCTTCTGAGGTAAAGGGAAGAAAGGTACACTTCTGAGGTCATGAAAGGGGAAAGAGGGACCAAGAATGGTGGGGTCAACAAAATTCAATATACACAAAATAAATGGCCAAGATTGAATCAGAATATTCAAACCAATTTAAATCAATGGCCAGGATTGAAACCTTTCTTAGAAATAGTGATTCCAAGGGATTGTTTTAAGTAGTAGTAGATAATAATAATAATAATAATAATAATAACAACAACAACTCACTTTTGAACTTTTGTATCTACTACTTCTTAATCTTCCACAACTGTAGCTAAATAACCGCCAATTACACATCGACACGTGTCCTGCTTTTACTTACTTTTTTTTCCTTGATCGATAGGGCCAGAACGACGTCGTTCTCCATTCATCTCTGTTCTCATGAACCCTAAGCTGGCAATCACGTGTTTGCTCTCCCCTTCTACCCACTCCATCGTACCATTCATCATCTTCCGTTTCTCTTCCGCCTCCATTCGTGCATAACTTTTCTTTGATTTGTCTCTTCTACGGCAGTACCAACGTCACATATATCACGCGTTCCAGCCAAGATCGACGTCACCCTGACCAGAAGATCTGCTTTCCACGATCTACGGCTTCTTCTCATGGCTTCTCCGGTGATGGCTTTCACGTCAACCCTTCAACCATTTCGTGGGTAAGCTTCGGAACAGTTCTCCATTGATCTTGAACTCACTGTAGCTTAGCAAATCTCTTACGTTTCTTCCTGATTTCGTCCTTTATTTGAATTTTTTATCTGATAGTTTTGATTAGATTGAGGGATTTGGTACTTGCTTTGCAACCATTACCTATGGTTAGATTGGGTTCATTAGTTACTCATGCATCTGTTATTTCCATTCTGATATGCATCTGTCATTTCCACTCTGATTTGAAGTTGGGATTAGGTTTTTAGGTCTAGGGTTATAGGTGGATTGCACAACCTATTCTCCTTTGAATTTTTTATCAGATCCCCTTGCCTATAAATTCTCACACAACCCTCACTCCAGCACCATTTCCATTGTGTGTGTTAGTTAGTAATTTAGCATTTCTATCTGGTGTGTGTTAGTAACTTAGCAGTTCAAGTCACAGTAGTACAACTCAAACCATATGTTTAATTGTTCTAACCTTTTCTTTGTATGTCTTTTACAGCTGGGACAGAATTGCAGAGAAACTGAGTTTCATGTTGGTCTTTGGAGATTTAGTGTGGATTGGTATGACTCAATGCAGGAAGAGAACTGTTCAAAAAATGTGGAAGTCTGTGATACATGGCAAGTCCTTGCAGGTTAGGTTTCTGTATTTTGAAGATTTACTATTATTTCTAAAATTTTGGTTTTGTTCTAAAGCTATATATGTTTTTCAATGGCAAGTCCTTGGCAGGTATTGTTTTTCAATGCAGACGCTTAAGGATGATTGAGGGGAGCTCAAAGTTGCAAAGCCCTCTCTCAGTCCTTCTCTCCCTTGATTTCCTTCTATATGTATATATGTTATCCCAGAAGATTTCTTATAACTGGTGCATGTATTTATGTAAACTCATACTCACAACATCTTTGGAAGAAAATGATTGTGAATATAACCTGAAGGAAACCAATTCAATGATTTGAAAGGCTTTAGTTAAATTACTTAATTTCAAAGCTGGGACATAGAAATATATAGGGAATGTTTAACATTGGCATGGTATAGCATTGGCAGATTCACTTACATGTTAGTAATACAATTTTCTTATGATGCAAAAGTCTGTTTCTATTTGCTTCAAATAATTACAAATGTTTTAGACATTATAGAGAAATGTCTAGGGGTGTAAGAGGGCTTATCTTCTTTTGAAACTCTCTTTAGCTTCAAGCATAGGTTCTTACAATTTTGTGCTACTTCAATTTCTCTGTTCTTGAGGAGTATTGGTACATGGGCACATGAACTTATCAAGAGAAAAGAAAAAGGGGATTGGAGTAGAGGATGCTTCTATTCTGTATCTTCTGGCTTCTAACTCTTCATTGTATGAGCTAGCCTTGAATTTATCTTTGTTTCAAATGGATTGTTCCCTTGGTGAAGGTAGAAGATTTTGAAGCCTTTGTGGAGAGTGAGCAATCACTCTATGACCGTCTCTTGGTGAAGTAGTTTTAGCTACAGCAACAATATTTGAACAATCATCTACTTCACCAACTGAGTCATGAGAGTAGTTTTAGCTATAGCAGACTTTTTCTTTACTATAGGTAAGGGGGATGTCAAAAGAGTTGTGTTTTATGAGAGTAGTTTTTGAAACAGATTGCAAGTTAGTGGAAAAATAACTCCTATTTCTATATTTTATACTAACCTATCACTTCTTTCTTTCTGAGTCGTGGACAGCTATTGATTGCTTACATCTATTACATAGTCTCTATATTATTGTTTAGTTATGGTCTACCAATAAAATAGCATGAATTTAAAGCTTGATATTGTTTTTTTCTCTCTTGGCCCCTTTATTTTTATTCTATAGCCTCTTTATTTCTAATTTTGAAGAGATGAGTTCTGATCTGTTGCTGAGAAATTCTCTGATGGTTTTATGTTTTATTGTGCAAGACAATAAAGAGAAAATAGCGAATTCATCAAAAGTTTAAAGTGCTGTCACGGAGCAACTGAACGTTGTAGTTTTAGTTTTTTATAGTCAATGTCAATCCTCAGACAGTTTGTTTCTAATTAGTGACTTCTATTATGTTCATTGGTGGATGCATGCAATCGTTCTACTCATCCTAGAGGAGGACTTTTATGTAATTCAAGGTTAAGATGAACATTTGTAATGGAGATGTGGATCAAGTTATCTAAGGGGGGCATGCAATATCAAATTCCAATTGTCATTGTTAGTAACAGATTCAAGTGTTTTTATTTTTAAAAAATATATAAGTAGTCTTTACTGAGATGTTTAGCATTTTTATGTGACATGGTTTTTTTGTTAGTATTATTCACTATAGCCTTTAAATAGGCTAATAACGGCTGGGAGGTTACAAAGTTTTTTTTTTTTAAAGGGAAAGGGAGGTTACAAAGTTAAAACAGATAAAACATCCTAACTTTCTCCTAAAGTTTAGGCTATGTGCTAAATCATACAACTGACCACTTACACATGACAAAGACTAAAACAATAAAATAAAACTGATAAATAATTATCTAACATTTTTCACACCTCAATAATATTTACACTTTATATTTCTCTCTTCTTTTCTCATGACAATTCTCATTTCTCTTTCTTTTTCATTCTTACTTACAATTTTAGTAAGTACAGAAACATTTATATCTGTTACCTATGTATTGGATGACCACTTTTTATTTCTTAATGCTATATAGGTCTATAACAATGGTGGTAGAAGTTGGATTGAAGAAAAAAAGAGTAAAGGATAGATATGAAGTTTAAGCCCATGAATAACAAAGTTCTAGATTTAGGAAACAACTCATTATACCTTTGGTGGGTGTTCCTTTTCTTCAAAGTTGATATAATGTTTATCTTCTGGTTTTCTATTGTCACTTGAGTAAAAAACTATTAACGTAACTATTTAAAAATGTGAAACATTTTTAGTAATGTATAAATAAAGATCGCTTGGAAGTGCAAATTTTTTGTGGAATATTAAACTCATGATATCACTGTCACCTTCCCAACATCAACACCTGGGAGTTTCAGTTTAATTTAGCAAGATGTGGTCTAGACTAATTATAATTGGAATCATTCCTTTTGGCCTCTTTCCATAATTATTTATGTGTTTAGAAAAGGATTCGGATATGCAATATGTTCCTATCCTAAGCTGGGTCTCAAATGGTTTCTTATGTATCTACTGTTTGAGTCTGATGTTTTGGTTTATTTTGGTCTCTACCATGAGGGGAGTGTTTTCATGGTTTTTCTCTCTATCAATATATGTTTTAGTTGTAAAAAATTAACTATCCGCTTGCTTAACTATCCATCATTTGAAATTCAATTTTAATTATAAATGAGATGTCATTCTTCTCAACATCAAAGGTTTTTAACATATACCATTTCCAATGCTATTTGGTTTATCCTAAAATGATTATATTAATCTCTTCCATTTTATAAATCATATTAACTTAATTTTATAAAAGGTTCATAGAATTAGTTTATTAGTTTATAAGAATAAATTCATAACTGTTTCTCTAAATCACCCTCATTTAAAAGAATACTAATACCAATTTAATTTATGTGATATTTTTCTTTCTCCATATTACTGTCTACTTTCTTTATAACCTACTTTGATAGAAAATAAAAGACCCTAATTCTAGAAGGATCGAAAACATATTTAAGTCTTATTTACATTTAAGTTACAGAGTAAAAAGCGCTCATGGAGTATAGAGTTTTTAAAAAAATATTTTCATATTAGGTATGGGGTTTGTATGAAAATATTTTCATATTAAAACTAATAGAAGAATAAATTTTGTTATACTTGAATTTCTTTGATTCATAATTTTTATTAAATATTTTAGAAGAAAAAACTTATGAAAGAAATAATGGATGTGAAGAAAATTTTCTGTTATCATTGCTTTTTACTCCTTTAGTGGTTTGAACTCATGGAATAATGTGTTGTTGACACTTCTTATTCACATCCACTTTAGACATATAGTAAGAGAAAATAGAGAAATGTATAAAAATGAGATAGAAAAGAAAGTGAGATATGAATAAATCATTACTCTTGGATATGTGTATAAATATTTTCTTTTAGTTTCAAATATCTCCCTCATAGTCTAATATGTTATTACATTTCAGCCAATTTTTCATCTTTTACAATAAAGATTGCGCCAAATTACAAGTCGATAGAGGAGACAAACACAATTAACATTTGAAACTCATATAATTCAAATATATAAGAAAGATAAAATATTTAAAGATAAAAATAAGATAATAATGGTATATAAGTGTTTGACTAATTAAAATTGTATGTCTTAGTAAATACATCATTGTATTATTCACATATATCAAATACTCAATAATTTTAATTAACAGTGGAATTCGTAAAAAATTATTCGTGCATCGCACGAACAAACGGGAATAATACTAGTTAAATATATCAAGCAAAACAACAAGTGGGAGATTGTAGGTTATACATGAATGGATGGCTAGTATTTCCTAGTTCTTAGGATCACCAGTACATAATTAAAGTAGCAATTTTATAGGAGACAAAAGCGATGGTGTCAAGCTTCTCACATTTCTTATAAATTGTTGCATAGGCAAAACAACAAAATATCAATTCAACCAACAAGAAGTAAAAGGAGAGAAAATAGTTTTGTTTATGGGCAGAATTGGGTTGTGAGTTGTGAGTGTTTTGTAAACAGTTTAATTTTCCCTTTCAATATAGGATCTGTAGCAGTCTGGAGACGTAGGCAGTATTAACTGAACTCCATTATCAATTTTGGTGTGTCAATTATTCCGCATGTATTTTCTTTTAGGATATTATTTTGAAGGCTCCATAAGAGTTATGATATATGATTTTTTTCGGAGACCAATTATATACATAGATGGACCTGCAACTAATTCACCCTGAGCATGAATGATTTGTATACAATCATGCGCAATGGGAATTGCTCGAGGTATGGATTACATGCATTCAGGATGCAAAACCAAAATCATTAATTCGGATATCAAAGCAGAAAACATACTTCTAGATGAACACTTATCTCCTAAGATGTCTGACTTTGGACTTGCCAATCTGTGTGCCAAGAATGAGACCTATTTCTCCGTGTCTAATGCTAAAGGGACCTCGGGATATGTAGCTCTGGAAGTGGCGAATAAAAATCGTTTTGATGGAATTTTAGAAAAAGCAGATGTTTATAGCTTTGGTATTCCTTTAAGACCAGATGAGGGGATGACAACAAATGACAAAGAGATATTAAAGAAAATGACAATCATAGCTTTATGGTGCGCGCAAAAGTCTCCATATGATAGACCTACTATGAGAGAGGTTATCAAGTGGTTGGAAGGCAGCGTGGATTTCCTAACTAAGCCACCAAATGAGCTCTTCTCCTACTAAGTCTGAAATTTTTTCTGTAGGTCATACCAATGTGACTGACTATGATGAAATAGTTTAAGCATGAGAATTAAGTAGGAATGCCACATTGTAAATTAAATTTTCCATTGTATCTTTGACATGACAATGATAGATACTCTAGTTTTTAATGTAATGGCAAGTCATGGAGAGTGAAAATGGTAGAATATAATTAATGTGGCATTTCATAATTAAATAAGGGTAATATTGTCCAACAACTCCTAAAGAAAGGTCTTATGGTCCGTAGAAATGGTTGAAGAAGACATTTTCGGAGGAAATAAGGATATGAAAAGAAATCATTAGCAGAAAGATGTCAATTATAATTGTGAACTAAACTTAAATAGATCTTAAAGTGAAAAATTCAAATATCAATCAATATAGTCAAACCACCAAAAAGAAAGATTAGAAAGCAAAACTAGGAGGAATTAAGAGAATAAAAAGAGTTTTAGACCTGTATTTTAGACCCAAACTGAACCTGATCATGACCCCAGCAAACAACCAAATAACATACTATCTCTATCCCGTATTATAAGACCTCTTTGTCCTTTATTATAAGCTTATTGTCTCACACCCAATATAAGCAACCATAATTACTGATTAATCAATTGGTTTATCATTATTGATGCAAATAGTTCAATTACGAAGAGTCCTTTCCCCCCACTCTTCTTGAAAGAGAGAAGGTTCATTCTAGGTTCTTCTTTGAATCAATTTTGGATCATTAGATCCCTTCTGGAGGGGGATGTCATGTGCCTTAGGAAATCGAACTAACCCCCAAATGAAAATCAAACTCATGGCTATAATAATTTCAGTTCAAAAGTCCAAAGTTTCAGTTAAAAAATTAAACTAAACGCCAAAGCCCCATAGTTCCACTTCATAAGAGCCCCAAGTTAGTTAAATTGGTTCTAACCCTGAACCATCAAATAACTTCTGCAATCTGAACATCCAAGGAATTCAAGTGTTTGCCTCTTACAGAATGAAAGGGACCCTGCTTTAAAAAATTGAAAGACTAATTTCCAAACAAGATTGAAATAAAGTTGCACTAGGATCATACTTGCCCTCTGTAGAGATTTTGCTAGGGATGTCATAAGTAGATTAATAAATTATCCAAATTAAAAACATATTTTTTAATAAAAAAATCATCATTTGACTTGTCAATATATATCTTCTATGATGTTCTTTTAAACTCTCAGTAACTGGGGTCATAAGCTGAGTTTGGTGCAGAATTTGGTGAGGCAAGGGCTGTGCATTTTGGGTTACGGATGCTTAGGCAACATGGATTCCAAAGTTAAAATTGAATCTGAATAAACAAGCAGTGTCCTAATAACTACTCAGGTCTGAATAATATTCTTAAACTTGCTGGGTCTTTTGCAAATGTTTCTTTTATGCATGTATTAAGAGATGCTAATGAAGTTGCTCATTACTTGTACAATACTCTCTACCCCATGTTGATGAGGTTTGATTAGGAGAGTTACCCTCTTTCCTTCAATCTTTAAGTTAGCGCAAATTTAAAATTTCCGCCAAAAAAGAATGATTACAAAGGGTTAGATTTGTCCAACAACAGTGCTTAAGAACTTGATGATACTTACAAGGTACAACCCAATCTTGTATTGATATCATGCATCATTTTGTACTGCCCTCAAAGCACATCACTTGACCTTAATTACTGGTGTATACAATTTGATAGGATCTGTCTCCACCTATACCGTTTAATAAGATCAAATAATGTGTTCATTTCTATAGTGAAACACATCAAAAGAAGCCACATTTATTCACACTCACACTTCATTTCTACCTTTATTTTCTATCTCTCTCTTCTCTTTCAATCATATCACTTATCACATTTCTTACTTTCTCTCTTTTTTCTTCCTATCTCTCTCGTCTCCCCACCATTTCCACTTAAATATAGGAGTGTGAATGAAACTTAATTCTTATGAAATGGTTGTATAAGAGCCATAATATGACTGCCTAATGCGTTTCATGGACTAAATACAGCTTCTGACCATCCTTAATCATGTTCACATCAGTAATTTTACCAGCGTCTTCTGATAAAATACAAGAATCACAAGAAAATTCTATATGATCTGCTGCTGCTGCTTTGATTAGCTCTTCAATGGTCTGCGGAACCCATAACACAATTCCATTTTTTCTATGTTCTTTTGGATCCCACGGGTGGAAAGGGAACACTGTGCAACTTCTTGGATGCTTTTTATCTGAAAATGGTAGGTCAAATTAACATTTGAGTTAGCAGACATAACAAAAGGAAGTGCAAATCACATTGGAAATTTATTTTTACACTTGCTAGTTTTAGATGCAAGTGGTGGAGCTAGATGCAAACCATTTATATAGTTGCTTAAACATCAAGAGACAATATCCTATAGGAGTATCTTCTAACATTCAACACTAATATGACCAAAACTATCTTTTAGGGACTAATTTTAATATTTAGTTTAAAATTTAACATGAAGAGAAAACAAAATTTGGCGCATGTTGACAAAAGTGAGAAGAGAGAAGATGACTAGAGAGATGAGAAAAGGAGTAGATTAAGAGATACTCTCTGTATATTGATATATAGCCTATTCTAATTCTATTGCATTTCCTACTAAACTAAAAGAAGGCTATTGCAGCATGTCAGTACCTAGTAATTCATGAGGGGAACATGGGAATTCTGACAAATGAGCTGATTTTGCATCTTCCAATAGCTTGATCAGATTCTTATTTCCACACATCCGAGCTTCATCAAGAGGAGTATTTCCCCATCTGTTTTGCAGATAGAAAGAAGTTATGGCTCTGACTTTAGAGTACATAATATGAAAAGGAAAGAAACAACAAATAGATATTGTATTCTTAAGAGTTCAGTTCATATTTGAAATCAGGGACAACATGGAAAACGGAGAGAGAAACATTATACTTCAATGGTGAAAACAAGGATGAAAAGGTTCCTACTTGAAGACACTAGTGATCTCAGCATGAACATGTAAAATGAGTAATGAAACAGTACCTGTCTTTGATAAAAACGCTGGCACCGGCTTCTAAGAGCAACTTTGTCATGAAGTATAAACCTTCAGCTGCTGCAACATGAAGTGGGGTTCGGTAATCATAGTCTTTCAAGTTTGGATCCATCCCATTAGATAGAAGCCTTTTAAGATAATCTGAATCTCCCCTTGCAACGGCTGTACATAAAAAACTACCAGCGTTTTCTATATTCATCGCGGCCCCTTCTCTTACAAGTAAAGAAGCAACCGGATCATGCCCATTCTTAACTGCTTCCAGTAAGGGCGTGTTCCCAAAGTTATCTATAAAATTACCACATAAATGATGTTTGTGTCAGCTAAAATTTAAAATGTCCCGTAACAATGAATATTTAGAGCGCGTTTGGATACAGACCAACGAGGGCTTATTGGAGCTTCTAGATAACCTCCAATATTTTTTTTTTGGTCCGCAATCAAACGGACTCTTAGCTAGGCAATTACCTTTGATGTTGACGTCTACACCTTCTTGAATAAGGAAAAGTGTGACATCTTCATATCCTCTAGATGCCGCAAGATGCTATTGGGGAAAACAAAAAAAATCAGGCAAGCATTTTCATAACAGAACCCTTATTTAAAGCATAACTGTTAATTACTTGCAACTTTATAGATGAAGAGAAATAAATTGATTGAAAGAAAGAAATCTTAAGAAGTTTCAAGCTCCTCACCAAAGGTGATCTTCCATCATAATCTGTCTTGTTAGGATCAGCTCCTGCTCGAATCAAACCTTTTAGCTGATACAGATCCCCATCAAAAGCTGCTCTATTGACCTTCAAAGCAAGTTCAGATTCTAGCTTTCCAATATGAAACGTGATGTCCGACTCCAATTGCTTGCCTCGAAGAGACTCTTTTCCCTACAAAACATGAAGTATTTAGTTGTCTCATGATTATATAATCCTAAAATGTGTAGCTTGTTGCATCCATGCCTTGCCATGTTCAACTACAGAGAAACATGATGCATTTTTATTTCAGGTCACATACTCAACTAAAGGGAGGATAACATTATTACCTCTAAAAGGTTGCCCATTACTTTCTTTCCATCATAGAAATATATATCTAAGATGTTTGTAAATGATTGTTTATCAAGCCTCAGGACCCTGCACAGTTCACAGACGCGAACAGTATATGGCTGAGGAATGTTGCAAAGAATAGATATTTCTCCAAATGAACAGTGAGGTTGTAGAAGTGTAGCAGTTTCTTCAGTCCCATCTTCACCTATGCCTACTTCCTCCTGCATAGAAATAGCTTCCCGCATTCAATAAAAAAAGTAAAATTATCTTATATGGATAAATTTCAAAGCAGTTCTAGAATTCATACTATTTTATGACCTACTGAAGATAAAATGAAGCACATTTATTAGATTCTGAGAGCTTCTGTTCTAGTAAATAGTTTTTCTTAAAGGAATATAGCATAAAGAAGTAAGGAAATTTAGCAGTGTAACACACAGCAAGTCACAGGTGTTAAAAGGTATAATACCAGCATGTTTATAATTCGAATTAGTCACTAGCTATAACTAAAAATATCAAAAACCTGGAAGGAGTAAAGAATAGAAATTGAATAATAGCATAAGTGGTTGCGAAAATAAAAAATCATACCAGTAGACCATGACAGACAAAATATAGTTGATCTACAGCATTTCCTTGTTCCATTATAACTTCCCCCGGAAGAAAGAATTCCTCATGGAGCTTAATTACCTGAAAAGATCAAGGGAACATAAATTACTTGTAATCTGTAGAATATAGATCAAATCCTAAAAGGAAAAGATAGCTTTGCAGATCTAAAATACTGTTAATATTAATACCATTTCACATTGATATGCTAGGCAATGGGAAAGTTATTACTTACAATCTGATTGATGAATTCTGAAGAGCAGCCTTTAAAAAGATAAACCTTTTCAATGTAAGGCAAATACAATGTTTGGGATATCTGCAAAAGGTAATTAGACCGTTACAAAATAACTACAAAAGCAGAATACCTAAAATACGATGATGAATTTTTCAACTGAGACAATAAATGAGGTTCAAACCCTTCTCTCTTTTTTACCTTAGCTCGAATAGACATGGGGATTTCATGAAGGAGAGCAGAATCAGTATATCTGCTCTCGAACTGTAAGCGCACATGGCCTTTAATTTGTTCACGGACATCCCTTCCTAGTCTATTTCTGTTCATATATCTCAAAATATCTGTCATCCTGTCCCTATACTTTTCAGTCTTTGATCCCTTGACAATCAAAGCTGTCATGTTACCAATCAAGTAAGCACCAAGAATCATGTCAAATGAAACATATATCATTATGAATATCATCTCCCTCAAATTTACTGCATGTATATCTCCATAGCCTGTGACACAAAAAGAAAGTAACAAAGATTATTCATTCAGAAGAGCTTCAAAAGAGAAAAGATATAGTACACAATTTGGAAAGCAATCTAAAATTATATAGATCTTTGGGAAAAAAAATATGAGTCTAGAAGGTCTAAACTCTAAACAATAATAACATTTACTACCAAATATGATCGATGAGTCCAGAAACTCATAGAAGAGGTTCTGACAACTATCAGTTCATTCATACATTACTAACCATGTCAAACTTCTAACATGTACTGACATGGTAACAAATGTTTCAGAAATGAATATGAACTAAGGTTCACAAAATGTATTTTTCAAAGGATTGAATCTCAAGCGACTATGACATGTTTATCATTAGAATTCTGTCATTACAAACGACAAAAAAAAAACAATTAAGACTTATCCTACTAGGTAGAGTTGGTTGCAGCGAGTAAACATCCAATTAGGCTCTAACACCAACCAAATTTTCACTAAATCCATTTTAGACTAAAATCTTCAATAGTTTCTCCAAAAAAAAATCTTATGTCTTCCTCTAATCCTTTAATCGAACTATTGTTTTTATCCAGTGGTAGATGAAGACTCATTGATCCATTACTAGAAGATTTGTCAAATTTAAGTTGGCTACCGGCTATGTAAATATTGGCAACAAACTATAGCATAGGCAGAGTTACAACTTACAATAACTACCAACAAAATGAAAATTCACCTTTCCTCTGTAAATTAAATATCAAAAACTTACCAACAGTAGCCATTGTAACAATAGCAAAGTATAAGGATGTCGTGTAGCGCTTCCATAGATCAATTTCTCTGAACTTTGAATAACTATAATCACCAAGTTTTAAGCTTCCTATCCATGTGTACCCCTCTTGAGATTCAGGTAGTGTAGTAGCCAAATAGTAGAAAATGCAAGCTGCTGTGTGGGTGCAGTAGAGTTCAACCACTAAGAGTTTCACAATCCGAGTAATTATGTAATTGATGCGTATATCCTTCTCCATATTGTATAAAAAATCCACGACTTTCTGCGCCCTAAATAATCTGATCCACAAAAGATACCTCACTCCCTCTCTGCGTCCACAAGCCTGTTGAAAGGTTATCCTAGTGGTTAGAGTAAGAACCATGAACTAGAAACTTTCAATGATAAAGAAATTGCTAAAAGCTGTTAACATGTTACTGTAACATTTGCCTATCTTCGTCTCAACTCTCAACAGGCTGTGTCCCAAAACCACAGGCCACAGCCAACATTAGTCTACACTCTACACATAAGCAGTGCAATTACAGGATCTATTAGATAGTTGGATTAAGCAGGAAAGTAACAAATTTTAAACGATGTTTAGAAACAGAAGCTATAGACTATCAAAACAATTCTTCAGGGTAGGCAATACAGGTACACCCTCCGGTCACTATTATAAGCAAAAGTTACCTTTTTATATTCATTCAATAAATGATGTATGTGGTCATTAAAATGGTCACATACATCATTTATTGAATGAATCTAAAAGCAAACTTTTGCTTATAATAGTGACCGGAGGGTGTACTCAATAAATTTGGGTTTATCTAGAAGAAGTAGAACCTTGTAGATGAGGTCCCAGGGCATACATCCAAGAAAATCAAAGATAAAGCCAGATTTTAGATACCTGCATGAAGTGAAAGAAGTAAGCCACAAATCAATTAAAAATAAAAAATTATATACATAACATATGCATGCTTGTATCCGCTTCTCTTTGCTCATAATCATTTCTAACACACAGAAGCTACTAACATAAGCTTGTCAACATAATTCATTTTGACTTTCGAATCAATTGTAGATGGATTTCCAAAGATGCACTTTATACCCAAGTCAAGTCAATACGCTGACATATGTGCCATTTCAGCAGAAACCAATAAAATATTTGTAAACAATTGCAGATATTCCCAAAAGCCATACAAGTACATCTAGAATAATAAGCATTTGAATCATGGCAAGAATAAGATCATCATTAGGGAGGAGGGAATGAAATAAAGGGAAGAAATTTACCGCAGAGCAATAGGGGTTCGCTTGTAGACCATACGATAGGTTTGGTCGTCTCTGTAAGCAACAAAGAAACGCAAAACAATGTCCACAAGAAAAGCTATCTGCCCAATGATGTCCAGTATGAAGAGATTCTCTGGAAGACCGCGAAAAAATCCAAACTCCAATGGTGTGAAGAAGGATGAGTACACTGCCCATAACACAATGAATTTCACCCATGCCTTATACAAACTGCAGTGCCCACCAATATCAGCATCAAACAATTTATCAATATTACTTGTCTTAGCAGAGCTAACTAGCATGAGCTGAAGCAGTAAGGATTGTGGAATGAATTTATGGCCAAAACAGTTTTTCATGCATTTGATTACTTCCATGCTCTGCTTGATAAAAATGCATTTCTATTTTCTTTAGCAGGCAAACAAGGGGGAAAATTGTAACATTAGTGTTAAGGTTTATTAAATCGCAGCTCGCGCTAAAGTGAGTTTGCCTCTCCTGTCCGTTTAATTTACATTAGTTAATCAAATATTAAATAATTAAATAAAAAAATGTTATCTAATAATGATAAAAATAAATTGATATAAAATATGACCATTTGAAATAGTTTTTTGACGTATTCAAAGTGACATAAATAATAAAATATCATTCTAATGATGGTAATATTCCTTATTTTTCATGTTAAATAAAAAACTGAATATTAATAGAAAAAATTTAAAATATATAAATTTAGTTTGATAAAAAAATAAAAATATGTAACACAGAAAGAAAATGTTTTTTTGAGAATGCGAAAATTTAAAAAAATTTA
The DNA here is from genome assembly GCF_012489685.1 of Lotus japonicus. Classification (NCBI taxonomy): domain Eukaryota; kingdom Viridiplantae; phylum Streptophyta; class Magnoliopsida; order Fabales; family Fabaceae; genus Lotus; species Lotus japonicus. The sequence goes on along the minus strand of NC_080041.1, from coordinate 14,571,125 downwards.
CAAGTCTAGGATATTCCTTACCACGAACGTGTTAACCCTCTCCGGAGAGTGGAGATACATTCAAAATAAAAAAAAGGCTTAAATACTCTTTTGGTCCTTAAAATTGTAAAGGGAATCAAATCTGATCCCTGTAAAATTTTCACATCAAATTGGGTCCCTAAAATTGTTTTTTTAATCTAATTAAATCCTTTTGCTCAATTTTGACTAGTCAACGGTCCAGTGGAAAGCCTAGTCAGCTAAGGATGGCCACATGAATTTTTTTCACATCAATTTTAGTCCTTAAAAAATATTTTAATCAATTTTAGTCCTTGTTCTTCCACCTTCCTCTTCCACCTTCTTCCTCTTCCTCCATAACTCAAATCCTTAAATCTAGAAATTCAAAACCCTAAAAAAACTATATGTTCATCACATTCACCTTGTTCTTCCTTTTGAATTTATGGGATTTGAGTTATAGAGGAAGAAGATGAAGGTGGAAGAGGAAGAAGATGAAGGTGGAAGAACAGGGACTAAAATTGATTAAAATACTTTTCAAGGGACTAAAATTGATGTGAAAAAGTCCACGTGGCCGTCCTTAGCTGACTAAGCTTGCCACTGGACCGTTGACCGGTCAAAATTGAGCAAAAGGAGTTAATTAGATTAAAAGAACAATTTTTAGGACCCAATTTAATGCGAAAATTTTACAAGGACCAGATTTAATTCCCTTTACAATTTCAAGGACCAAAGCGTTAATCACACCGGAAAAACTTCACTCATAGCTAGACAATCAATAGAGAACATTTTTTTTTTTGAAAGTATCAATAGAGAACATTAAGAAAACAAAATAGAATTTGATTATGTTGAAAATAAAACATCAACATCTAGATATTATTCCAGAATCAGAACCTGAATTTATGTATAAGGATTGGTTATCATTTTTTTTGTCGACAAGGATTAGTTATTGACTTATTGATGAACGCTCCAAAAAGAGTGAAAAGTGGAAACCTATTTTTGTGAGCCTCACCCATTTTTCTTTTTTCAATCCACTCTACTTTCTACTATATCACCAAACGATGGAAGAGATTTTGAGAAATATGTTTTCGTTCCTCTCTAATTCATTTCTTCCATTTTCCTTGAACAATGAAGTAACGTTTATCAGGATAACTTTTCAAGAAATAAATCTTGAAAATATTGGAGGGGAGTATTTTCGCTCATATGTGAAAAACTTCAATACAATCACAGAATTATTAATCATATAGTTTTAGGTGATAAGTCATAATCAAACGGGACTACAGAAGCCTATAATTATCAAAATGCAGGTGAATGAGCTTGTGTTTAGCGGAATAGTGAGAAGGTTTTATAGAATGTTTTAAATAAAACCCACTCTTTTGAAAAACCATTTGAGCTGAAATGGGGCCGAAAGTAATACGTATACCCGCACCGAATTTTGGAAAAAATTAAATAAAACTAAATATTACTTAAGAATGTAAAGTCATAGACTCATAGTGTCATAGTGATATGAAATTCCACCAGTTTCATGGAAAAATAAATAAATTAAATTTCATGTAAAAACTACAAATATTTCTCCTTTAAATATATAACTCTAAATTAGATTGTCAAGAAGTAAAAGTTACTCTAGCTTTTTTTCTTCTCATGTATCATCACAGTCACAGCCGACAGTTAAGGATGAAAGTAGGTCAGGCGTCTAGCCTACATCAGGTCTATGACAGGTCAGACCAAATTAATAAATAGATAAGGCTAAGGCATTTTGAAAAGTTTTTTTAGTTTAAAATGTCATATTTAGGTCATTCAAAAAGCTTGTAAGTCTAGCCGCCCAGCCTATTTATAAAATATAAATTTATTTTATTATTTTTACATTGAATTTCTATTATAATATCTAAAAAATTATACTTATTGGCTTATTTATATGTTTAATCATGTTAGACTATATAATTATTTAGCTATATAAACCTCTATAGATAGAGACTGATGACTTATGTACTTTGACTTAGACGATATAACGATATTATTATATTTTTCTCGTTAGCTATAAGTTTGTTAGCATGTATACAAATAGATTTGTTGGTATACTTGAATGTCATATAATAAAGCAGACCTTTAAATAAGGTATCGAGTTAGGCCAAAATTTCAACAAATTAAGGCTCAATCGAAAAAAAGTTTATGATAGATTGATAGATAACAGGCCAGGTTCATCTATTAAGTAAAACCTAATTTATTTTCACCCTTACTGATCGTCATGAGACTAATTTACTCGAAACCCAGATATCACATTAAGTGAGTATATCTCACCAACAAATTATTTTTCATGCGCAACAACCCAAGTATCAAACATGACACGCTTGATAAACTCAACTAGAAATTTGTACTCTTTTTCCTTCACTAGGTTTTCCTAAGAGATTTTTTCCTAGTAAGGTTTTAATGAGACATTTATCTAAAATCTTTCCTTCAAGATGATGGTGGGTTTTCATTTTAAGTGTGTGTTTGGTTTCAAATCTGAAGAGGCCACACGTGGATCCAGAAATCAAAAAACAACTATTTCTTGCTTCTGAAAACGTGGATCTGTGCCAAACGTGGATTCTGGATAAGTTTTCCAAACACACACATAATAGTAGAAGGTTCAAGGTTCAAGGTTCAAGTGTTACTGGAAATTATGTCATTTTAGCTTATATTTTTCTTTTCTTCATTGTATTGGGTTGAAGTACCAATTTTACTTCATTTCAATATATATTTCATTTTACATTGCCTATAAAAAAATTCTACCGGTTTTACTTTTTTTCACGTTGCTTAATTATTAAAAAACATCGAAGGTCAAATATTTATATCATTACTCAAGATTTACTAAGATAGGCTGACAAGTAATGCCAAAAACAGATCAAAACAAGATCCCTTCACATGAACTGCGGGGCCCACTCAAAAAATAAGCAAGCACCCATGCCACGTATGGAGTGAGTGGGCCGTTCTTAGCTCTTTCAAACTTGCCGCCATTTCAATCCATGAAAAGCCAAAGCAAGTCGCAACCAACCAACGAAATACAACACACAATCAATCATACCCTACCCCATTTTTAATCTATTATTATCATGTATGACAGCAATTAAGTAACTATTTTTTCCCCTTTTTAAAAATAGGAATGTTCATGTTCATGTTCATGTCAGTAATTATTAATTAAGTAACTAAAAGTGTAGCATCAATTTTCAACCAGTTAATAAATTAGCTAATTACCCTCCAAATTCAAGTAATTAATGAGAGATCAGAGTTAATAACTAGTTTAATTAATTAATCAAATTCAAACGTTGTTACCTGTTATCAGGATGGATAACGAAGTCTCTGGAGAAGCCTCTGATTTCATTGAGAAGCGCTTGGCTGCTGAACTTCCTCCAAGTCGTAAGTCCCAACTCCTTCTCTATCAGATCGAACCTGCTCCCTCTAGACGATCTCAACCGTTCATGCAGATCCTGCACCTCGTATTCTCTCCCATCCGAAGACGACGTCGACGACGAAGAAGCAGATCTCAAACACGATGCCGCCGCCGTCGTAATCTGCTTCTGATCGTCCTCCTTCTCCTCCTCCTCCGTCACCACCACTTTCTTCCCCTTCTTATTCCCGCTCATTTCACCGATCGCGTTTCCAGATATATTGTTTCTATTTCTGAATCTGCGATCGTTGCTTAACGACGTCGTGTTGTTTGTTGTGTGTATAAAAAACGGTTACGGCATTAATGCGAATGATCGAGAGATTGTTGAGAGCCACACGAATTGATGATCACGACTCACGAGGTGGATCACGAGATTCACGTGGCGAGGTTTGGGTTTTGTGATGGTTTTGTGAGAACAGAAGAGACGGTTATGAAAGGGATGTGAAGACGGAAAGGGAGGGTGATGTTGTTGGAGGAAAACAGCTTCCGGCGGGGACTCCTTTTTATACCGCCACAGGGTGCAAGCCCCACAAGGAAATTAAATAAACTAATGGAGTTTTCGACTTAAATAAATAAAGTAATGGAATACTGTTGAAAATTAGACCCATTCATTGTATAACCAAAAGAAAATTGTCTTTCTGGCATAGGAAAAGAAAATGAGATATTGCCTCTTTTTCTATAGTCTTTTTCTCGTAGATAAAGTTAGGTGGGTAGGTCATTTCTAAGAAATGATTTATCATATGTCGCTTAAGGATCATATTCTAGATTAAATGTTTAAGGAATTCAATTATTTATTAGTTATATTATTTATTACAGTAGTATTGCTTTGTGAAAGTATATTTATTAGTTAGTTAATAAATAAATACATATATGAATTTTTTGAATATTTATGCTCAAAATAGTTTTTCATGTAGGTTTTTTTTTGAAAGGCATGTAGGTATATTTCTTCACAAATCTGTTTTCTGTCTTCACAAATTAATGTTTTCATTAATTGAAGTTAATGGTGTGTATATATTGGGATTAGGAACAGCATAAGGAAGCACTGATTATACTTACGTGTAATCTACATGGTTATGTACTCATGTCGGATGGCTCACATGCATATGCATGTTAACTAGATTTTGATGGTTAATTGGATGAATTTGTAAATAAATTTATATATTCAGGGAGTAATTCAGTAATTCGTGAATATGAGTGCTTTTATGGATCAGAGCAAATTAAGTTGCCACTTTTAAGGATCAAAATATAAAACAACTCAATAAGCATGTAATTGATAGACATCGATGACTAAGATTTCAGCCGGATGTCACAAAGCATAATATATATAGTCATTACTAGGATGGTACCCGTGCAATGCACGGGAGGCTTCATCTATAGTTTTTTTTTTTGAGTTTTTGCCTAACCAAAATTTATAGCAACTATCCGTGCGTACATTCATAGATAGGGTTAACATCTTCAATATTTGTAAACTTTATTTCAGATAACTCTGGAACACTTCATACTGGGAGGGTGCTAATCCGTGATGAGCAATTTGACTGTTTTGACATTGCTTTCAGTGCTCCTATTCCAGAAGACCTACGCTCTGGTCACTTGCAGGATGCTGTGTCCACTGTGTGTGCAAGGCAGGATTTTGATATGTGTGATCCATAAAATGTGTTTTTTTAGTGGTCTTCCATGATAAATATGAGATGTTCCTAAATATAACGTATTCATTCCTTTCAAAAAAAAAATATTCATTCATTTTGCTTGTTTACCAAACTTAATCATGAAGCACTAAACACTAAAGTGTATACTGAAATTTTCGTTGAACTCAATGACGATTCACGTTTGAGTTAACATGTCAAAATTGTACTTCTCCCTGAGTTGGGATGTTTGTTTTCCTTTGTGTCAACATGTCAAAATATTGCTCCTGCTTTAGTTTGGATGTGTTTTCCCTTTGGCATCAACACAAACATGAAACCAAACAGGCACAAATTATGTAACATTCTTTGCCAGTCCTAGTGGTGCATCATCACTTATTGTACTGCACCAGGGCTGTTAGCTAGTGGACCAAAAAGACCGAGAGAAAGTTAATCCATATTTCCATTTGGTTTAATTCCATGGTAGTTTACTCATTGTCAGTGTACTCTTTCCTTTTCTATCTTATAGAAACTCAGATCTCCTGCTTGCAAAAGAGAAAACTGGAACCTGAATTATGGGGAACTGATACATTTTGTGGTTTCTTATCATGGTTCCAAATTGGAGGAAAGGCAATATAAAGTATGAAATTCAAGTGTCTCTTGAAAAATAATAATGAATATTGTTATTCAGAACAAATTTGTATAAAATAGGATGCGACATCAATTATTTAAACCCGAAACAGAACCCAAAAGAGAATGGCTGAGCTCAATTCACAGCTCTACATTCTAAGAATCATGTATTAAAATTAAAAGAATTCATTCCCACACAAACTTCAATAAATTATGCTTGGTCATCAAAGAGATCATTGAGCCGGGGCTTGGTTGGTCCAGGAATTAAACGGTTCTACTCGATTTGATCTATTTTCTCAAGATCCTCCTTTGTGAGTGCCCAATCAAAGATTTGCAGATTTTGGTTCATTATGTCCTTATCATAGCTCTTTGCCACAAAAGTGACTCCTTGTTCATACAACCATCTTAGACTGACCTGAGCTATAGACTTTCCATGAGCCTCAACAATCTCTTTGAGCATATCATTCTCCATAACTTCATTTGGTCCCTTGCTGGCACCTTTCCTAAGAGGCGAGACAGCAGTCAAAACTATTCCTTTTGCATTGCAGAACTCTCTTAGTTCCTTTTGTTGCCATGCAAGGTTCCTTTTGTGTGGCTGAGCCCCTAAATATAACCATATGAGAAGTCAAGATAAAAAAGAAAGATCTTTGACAGAGTATAGAAGATGAGAAGTTAAAACCTCAACACCTCTATTTCACTTACTGGCCAGCAGGAAAGTAAAAAACAAAATCATAATGACATTGAATAGTCCTCAGAATAACTAAGAGCAATCAAAGAAAATAATAGAAGCTAGAAGAAGAGTGGCAGAAATCAAATAAGTGCATTTGTGCCGATGTAGCAGAAACATTTTAATGAAAACATTGACTAAATAATATGTGTATAAATCATGAATTAGTGATGAGAAGTGGTTTTCCCAAAAGCTGCTAAGTCTTAAATTCATAAAACAAAGGCCTATAAAAGAGGAATTAACCATTCGGAAAGCAAAGTTATAAAAAGATTTGATTTCAGATATTACAATATGAAAAGAAATAAGCGAAACAGAACAATTTTTTGCAGAATCAAAGTGGAGGGCTCAAGTTCATACCCAAAAGTTCATTTGATAGTTGTGCAAAGGAAAAGAACTAAAGCTGCAGATGTCCATGTAGCTAATCCGAAATCACATAGCTACAAGTTAACAAAAACAATCAGAATGATTATATGAGACAATCACAATACTAAACTCGAGTCTACAATTGATTCAAAGGAAAACATCTTACCTTGGGAGACTATATAAAGCGTTTTCTTCTACAAAAGAGATTGTGTATCAAAGATAACAAAGAACGAACATGTTTTAAGCTTCAAAACATGAGCACTCTAGAGTCTAGAGCAAACATAAAATTTAGTTAGAACATCACTAAGTTTGAAATAAAATGAAACATGGCCAGTGAAGACAACCAATGACTAAAACACAAAAGTGATGGATAAACATCTAAACATGGCTATATTTCATGCATTTCATAATAATAAATTAACTTATGCAGAAACAATAAGTCTAGATTAAAACAGCAAGATGTAGAAACTTAAAATTTTTGGTTAGGTGCACAAAATCTGGGGTGGCCATACTCTCATCAATCATAGAATGATTTTTTTTAAAATAAAAAATTAAGGGCAGACGGTGAAAGTTACCTCATCAGAAAAGTTCTGCAAATGCAATCGTTGCAAGCAGCACAAATGTAGTGCGAAAATCACTTTCCTCACAGCGGTGAAGAATATGCCTCCTCCTGCCTGAAAGCCATGGCCACCACTTTCCAACTCCGAGCAAGCTCTCTTTAAGAATCTGGAAAAAGAAGAAGAAAGCAGGTGGTGAGCCATTGTTTGCCTAATGCTTGCTTCAATCTTCTGACCCTGCAAACAATAATAAACTTGGGAGTAAACAATAACTTCAAAAGTTTGCAAAAATAGGTAGTCATTCAAGTGATAAAAGATAAAAACCCCAGCATCAATGAGAACCAGCTGAATTGCAAATGGCCTAGATGGTTCACCTACTGGACACATATGCCACATCCAATCATACTAACTAACATTCCATGTATCTCTCCCAGAACACAAGCTCCTAATAGGATTTTCAGGTCCATACAATTCAGTCATTGCTATAACTCAAACAACAAATTCAAAACAATAAAACCACACCAAGTTGAAAGATCTTTTCAAAATTCACAACATGCAACCATAAAAAATCACTATTTATAGAGAACTAATCAAACTTCACAACACATAAAACCATAAATATCACCCAACTTGACTTAGAAAGACAGGATAATGCAGAATCACTTCACAAAAGCAATAAAAAGGATCTGAATTCCAGTTAAAGTCCCTAGTGTGTCTGTATGAATAACAGTGACATCATCAGAGAATACCAATATCCAAAATCTCTTCACCAAAGAGCTTATTGAGGCCATTAAGCTTGTTTATCACCTGAATAGAATATTTCCAAAACTAAACATGGTTTTTATCTCCTTATTTTTTTTTCTATAAAATGAACTTTACAAATACAACACATACCGGACAAAGAAAGTTACAATAGGTTCTGGCAATTCAAGAAGCCAGAAGTTGTACTGAGAAATTGGACGAAGATAAAAACAATGTTCCTACTTCCTAGTACATTATAATCAATCATCAGGATGCAAAACTATCAAAAGAAAAACAATAAATTAAAATACATTATATACATGCATTAAGTAACTTAAGTGCAATCTCTAATGGAAATATGTCTACTTCTCTAGAGCGTGGAAAAAACCGCTGATCATTTCCTAATAGAACAATGGAAATCTGTCTACTTCTCTATTTTTTACCCAACCGTATAGCAATCTCTAATTAGAGCGGCCCGAGCGAGGAGTTATACCTTGATTAATTCCTACTTTTTCCCATCCACTGTACGTGAAGGCCAAAAGCCCATTTTCTTTCAACAGGGAACTATGGTCTAATGCCTGGAATAAATAACAAAAACAAAAGAATCGCATGATGCTGCTTCACATTTACCTTCGTGTCAAAATCTATTGAGGTTCTGGAAAAACATTTAAATATCTAAAACATTGTAGCAAGAAATTCATGGAATGAGACAAAAAAGTTTACCTTTTTCGTTAACAAAGACATGGCCATGAAAGAACTCAGCAAAAGCTTTGAAAGTGACTTCAAAACCATCATCTGCTCATATGATCAAGGAAGACCACCAAAGAAAAAAATTATACCATCAACAGAAACAGATGTAGGAAACACAACCCCTATTAGTTATGTTAAAAACTATTAAGATATAACTTAAACTGGTTGGAATCAAATTAGTTTGATTTCAAATCTAAAACAAAATCAATTGAATGAAAGACAACCAAACCATATATATCTCGGATGGCTTTTGTATCCATGATGGAATCTCTAAGCTAATTCAAGGCCTAGCTCCTCGCCCTTTCTATCTTGACTCCTCTGTTTAACCAAAATAAGATAAAAGCTACATAACTACTGTTTGCAAAGTGTATGAAGATTGCCAGGCGAAAGCCTACTACGAATTAAGTTGATATTTACATATCACAAGTAAACACGTCACAAATCGCTAGAACAAAATATATGAACAATAAAATACCCAGAGAAAAAAGTAATCATGCAGAGTTTGATGATAATTTGAGAGAAAATGGAAGCACCTGGTGATAATTAATAAGATTTCACAGCTAGGGAAGAGGCATATATATGACACACATAATTACATAACTTAATTAGATCCATTAGTAGCTAGAGAAAAGAGAGTTGATTATATATTTCAGAGATATGAAAAAATATTAAGAGTTAACTAAGGATATGAAATATGAACATGATATCGAATAGTTGAGAAGATTCTACATGATTAAAGATTGTAAAATCCAAAAAAAGAATAAAGAATTGAGGACATGACACAAAGATCTTGCAGAGTTAAATTCGTGAGATGGATATGTTGTTTACTCACTAAGCCAATGCCAATCATATCTAATATAATCCATGGTACATGAATGTCATTATATGATCAACAAATTATCACCACCACCAGGCCAAAGGTAAGAAACACACACTATAAAGTTTCTCTAAACATGATTTTAAAAAGAAAAAGAATCATTGTAATATTTCAATGTTCTTGATTGCAAAATATCCAGGCCAAATGTTTGACCTGCTACTGCATGTGCAAGCATTATATTATGTTTGTAGCTTGGAATAAATCATGGCATCTTCAAAATTCAGGATAGTGCACAGCCTTGAGACCACATTTCTCAGACCAATCCATTTAACTTGTGTTCTTTGGAAGTTTTACTTGCTTTAGAGATCATTATTCCTTTCTGCTTTATTTTCTTCTACAATTACTCACTTAGTTGCAGGTGCAATTATTCCATAAGCCATCATGGATTGTACTCCCTATATTCCTTCTACATACTATTATATCAAAGAAACAAAAAAACGAAAAACTTTGCCTAGAAGAATGAGAAACTTACGTAAGCCAGTCTATTGGATCCAATCTCTAAGAATGATGATTCAACAACTGATTAGAGTGTTCTTTAACCGATTTGAAGGCTATCGAGGTACCTTCTACTTCCCAAAGCCAGCTATTAGTTATGCTTTACAGGTTGTGTCTATATTGTATAGCAGCCTCCTAACTCATCCTATCAGACATGTATGGTTATAAATTGAACAACTTAGTGTGAGGATCTTCATCTGTTCCTTCATAATCGATTTATCCAATTTCTTCAGCACTATCCCTCTTTGTTCTCCACTATTCAGTGAATCATTGTGATGGCGGAATCAGGTGGACATACGAATCCTATAAAGAGTCTTTGTCTGGGAAAAATACTTTGAGAACCAGGCTTAGAGTTCTTCGGATGTGGGAAATTCGTCCAGTGAGTGAACCACTGAGTCCATATTCCCTGCACATTGTTCTATTTTATGCTGAGGGTTTGAATGAAAAATCAATCTTTATCCATCTCACATCATTTTTCGATAGATGTGTGTAGCTTTGTGTGGATTTGTATCTATTTGCATTTACTTGTGTTTACCTCTTAGTTGTTGCCAACAGCAACTAAAATTTTCCACTGATGTTCTCCTTGGTGGGGATTCAAATGAAAAACATGTACATGCTCTTAATAACTAACATGACAAAGTAAAATTTCAGATTTCAAATGAGATATACTATCATACCAAACCAAATTTCAAAATAATGACATTCAGCAAAATAAAATACCAAATAACATGTATATTATCAAACCTATCCAAAATGACATTTAAGCATAATCAAAACAAACCAAAGCAGAGGTCATGAGCACAAACCTGTTCTTTGTGAAGAATTAACATGCAATGACCTCTCTTGCTTTAGACCAGAAAGCAGAAAGCAGAAACAACACTTGCTTTAGACCAGAAAGAGGGAGCCCTTCACGAAGAAGTACCACAAGCAGGTGAGCAGCGTATGAGATCAGAAAGTGATCAATTTATAAGCATAAATTTGGGCATGCATCAAATCACGCCAGTTGGAAATTGAGCATCGATTGCAGAACCCTCACGCTACCTTAGCTACAGAGGTACGGTTAAAGGAAGAAGAAAGAGAACAGAGGTACAGAGGTAGCTACTTCAAGATGATGCCTCGCATTCTCTTCCTCCTCACCTTCGACAGATCAGCCCGCAACGACACATAATATGCTACTCCAATGACACCATGCTATTCTCCCTGTTTCCCTAAGTCATAGCCTGATTTCTTGGATAGCTTGCTGCTTGCTATACACCTACCGGGAAGAGGGCAGACAAGTACAAAACAATTCAGAGTATGCTATTGCTACCCCAATAGAATGAATAGCAATGAAAGGGAGTCAGCTCATCATTCAATAGGCCCGGCCCAAATTTTCTCTCCCGTTCCAAAAAAAAAGATGGTGCATGAACAGTGAATTCAATCCTTCCTTTGTAAGGTAGTAGATTTTAGTTAGATGAATATGTTTTAAGTAACTGATGAATCAGTCTACACTCTTCGAGATGAGAATGTTTGGGTGGATTTCATGGTAAAAGCTAAACTCAACAATTGTAAGATTTTTTTTGGTTTGAGATTATCCCCTCTTGAGAAGGCGTATTTTGGGAGGGATTGACAGGTGTATCATTAACTTCAACAGGTATTTATTGCAGCACAACATCTCCAATGCTAGTTCTTATTTCTTAGTTCTTAACACTATTCATGTGGGTCTGTATTGCTACATGTGTTTAAGCAACTCTCAAGCAATTTTGTTCCAACCATGAGTTCTTAGTTCTTAGTTCTTACCACTATTCATTTGGTCCCACCAACCACATTATTTTTACTTTTTATTTTCATAAAATAATAAAACAAAACTCATAAAGTAATAAAGTAATTTGAATGAGAGAATAATAATTAATATTTTAAGCTAAGAACTCAAAATACAAAACTCCTTATATAATAATTGAGTTCTTATTTTTAAGAACTAAGGAGTCCATGTCAGCACCTCCAATGGTAAAGTTCTTAGTTCTTAGTTCTTAACTCCAAAATAAGAACTAAGAACCTTGCATTGGAGATGCTCTTAGGGGATGCTTGTGGGGATTTTGTGGCTAAAGTGGGAGCTCGGCAGTTGTCAAATTTTCTTTTGGCTCAGGATTATCCCATCTTGTACTTTAGGCTCTCTCATTTGTGGATGCTATATAGTCACTACTAAAAATGTGGGCCGGTTTTAGTAGTGGTTGGTGTAACCGTCACTAATTTTTTAACTAGGATTAAAGATTATGATCTAGCGGCGGTTGTTTGTCGATAAAACGATTTTAACCGCCATCACTAAGTTTTAATAAAAACCCTAAAAATTTCACAAAAATTTTCATTTCGCACCACAACGAGTTAATTAATATTATTGACAGTGTAAAGATTTTTACACATGCATTTAATCATATCACTTTAATTTTATTTTAAAAAAATTTCATGTCAAATTTAAGTTTAACATGAAAAACTAAATATTTTTTACATTCTCATTGTGTAGTAAGGTTGTGCCCAGGGCTGTCGTTCCTTCCTTGCTTGTACATGCCTGGTTTATTTGGCGTCATCGTTGCAGGTATGTGTTCGATGGTGTTCTTGAGCCTTGGTGTTTGGTTCTTCATGATCAGGCTGCTGCGGTTTTGAAGTGTACGTTTGCGGGATGCTAGCTAGTCCTCCTGCGAGTGCTCTCACGGGGTGAGATAGGTGTCTTGGACTGCTCCACTTGATGGGTGGGTGGTGTTGAACACTGATGGACCGTCCTTAGGAAGCCCCGACCGAGCAAGGGTTGGTGGTGTCGTTCATGATGCAATTGGTCGATAGGTCTTTGGCTACACCGGGTTCATTGGTGTTTCATAATTTCTGAAGGCGGAGCTTTTAGTGGTGTTGTTTGGCTTGCAGAGTTGTTGGGACCGTGGGATTAGACAGCTTATCCTGTACACCGATTCCATGGTCGTCCTTGCTCCAGGAATATTGGGACGACTTTTGTTTCCATGTCTATGGTTATATCATTAGTTCGATCTGTGACCTTCTTGGGCAAGACTGACAAGTTGAGCTAATGCACACTCTTCGTGAGGGAAATGCAGTGGCGGATCGTCTTGCAAAAGACGGAGCGCAGGAGCTCTTCGTTTGAGCTTTCTTGAGCATCCTTCGTTGGTCGTTCGATCTTTATTGCCGGATAACTACCGCGACACCTCCTTCTTAAGGTGTTACTGTTGTGGTGTTTTTCTTTAAAAAAAATTCACCAAAAAACCTCATAAATATTACTGAAACTCTCGCCATTATTTGACTCATTAAAGACTCGTTGTATTATTGTGATTTGATTCCAACATATGTCAATTATGGGGCACCTGAAAATTTTAAAAATAATGTGTAATATTTCAAACATAAAATTGTAATACAATAATGTAGAAATTAATAATATGACAAATGTGATCGTTTTATGTAGACTGTATTTTAAGATAAAACTGAATACTAACTGCCACACATGTAGTACACACATATATGCACACATGACAATAATATACATGTCTAAAATAATCATAATTGTTCTGTACTAGGGCAAGCTTACGTAAGAGAAAGACAAAAAGTAAACCCTAGCAGAGCACTAGAATAGCAAAACTACCATAAAATGAATATTCTCATTAATGCTGAAAAGTTGGTTTCGTACAAGTGGATGACCTCCCCTTTTATAGAGGGGGTGGTCATGATATGGACCTTTCCTATATTTGGGCCTGACAACCAGGGCCCAAATTCCTATACATATAAGACAAATCAAGAAGAATCTTCCAGCTGGCTCGTGGGTCCCCCTAAGGGAAGGCAAAGATATTAGCTGCGTCGATGATTCCCGTCGTGGTTGTCTTCACTCTTGGGCGGGCATGAGCATTGTGTATGCCCCGCCCAGTCCACATGCCCCCAAGACATGAGGTTCAAGTAACTTGAGTCAAAATGTCTTTAATATGCAACTTTGTCGCCCGTTTTTATCGTTTGCTTTGCGACGTGTCAGAATACCACTATTTTTCGCCACATTTTTGTTACATCGCCATTTTATTTTCATTGTTACATCGCCCTTTTACTTTCGCTGTTACATCGCCATTTTACTTTCGTTGTTACATCGCCATTTTCACGCTTCGCCACCTTTGTTGCCGTTTCAAAGATATGTCGCCATTAATCATAACCGTCAATCACGTCTTTTCAACTGACGCACGTATCCTTGTTTTCCGGGATTTCGTCATCATTTGTTATAAATGCAATTTTCAGTTGTGCGTCTCGAGGAGTAATGTCTTTTCGCTTCCTACCTTTTCGAATTTCAAGTCCCACAATCCCACGATCTTCCCCCACTCATTCTCTCTCCTCCTTTCTCTCTATAAAAACCCCTTTTCACTTTTCATTTTTCACTTTCTTAAAACTTTTGTTCTGAAAACCTTTTCACCGCAGCTTTCATTCTCTTCTTTGAACTCCGGTGAACCTTTTCTTCCTCCGGCCGTCGTCATTGCGCGGTGCTCCCCTATCGCCGACGTTCTCCTTTCTCAAATCCACAGTTCTTCCCCTGGTTAGTTTTTCTCTTTCTTGAGATTCTTCGTTTACTTCTTTTTTCTCTGACTCTGTTCATCTTCTTTCTTCTTTTGACTCTGTTCATCTTCTTTTTACTTTTAGTTTGTTCATCTTCTTTCTTCTTTTTATGAAACTGCCTCGCATGTCTTTACCAAACGCTAGCCTTTCTTCCCTAGAACTTTCTTCGCCCTCCACGGAGGAGGAAGTTGTCGCCCCCACTATAATTGAAATTCACTCCTCGCCTTCTACCCATGATGATTCCGGTCCCGCCGGCTCTGTAGACTCAATTCTCTCCTCTAATGGAGACTTGTCTTCACCTGAATGGCGCTCTAACGCGCATTTAGTTGAAGATAAATGTCTGTTGCGTTCTATCTGGAGCAGCGTTGGGAGCATTAATTCGCTTCGAATATCTGCTCAAGGGTTCACGAAGATGAATCCCGCCACCTCGAATAATGAAGATCATCTGTTGAATGTCCTCCCATGTGGCGAAGATGACTGTGTTCTGTTGCGTAAAGAACCAGCCGATGAATCGCCCGATTTCTTCTTTGTTTATGGCTATTTCTTCTTAGACTTGAACATCAAACTTCCTTTCTCGCCGTTTATATGTCACATTCTTTCTTTTCTGAATGTGGCTCCTTGTCAACTCCAGCCCAACGCCTGGGGTTTTATCCGCTGCTTTGAAATTCTTTGTGAACACTTGAGTTTCACTCCAACCTATCCTTTGTTCTTTCTTTTCTATAAGTCAGTCACCACTAAACCTACTTCTGTGAAATGGGTTCCCCTTTTAGCCCGTAAAAACATGAGTCGGTTCACCGCCCTTAAAAGCCATTACAAAGTATGGCAGAAAAAATATTTCAAAGTTATGGAGTCGCCCGAAATAAAGAACTTGTTCCGAGACTCCGACAATAACCCTCTTTTCCCTTTTTACTGGACAAAAAACCCTCGCCGAAAAATATCCGTTTCATATGACGCCTTGGATGAATCTGAACAAGGTATCGCCGATTACCTTCGCACACTGCCAGTAATCTCTGGTCATGACTTGATTGAGGCGTCTAAATCCGGCACTTTAAATCAATTTTTTAGTAAGTTTATAATCTTTGCTCATAACTTGTTTTCCTTGTTGTCATGTGTCTCGTCTAATTGGTGCTTTCTGTGCAGCTACGATGGGAAAAAGCAAGGTTGATGCGAACCCAATCAAGATGAAGGAATACCTCGCCCAGTCTGCTGCGGCGGCGAAGAAGAGGGCCGCCGAAACTGAACAAAAGAAGAAGAATGAAGGTACTTCGGGTTCTGACAACGTCAGGGACCCTAAGCGTCAAAGAACTTCAGGCGCTGCTGGTAAACCTCTCCACCAATCAACTCTCGACCCAAAAGGTCATCCGGCTGAGAAAAAGAAGGGACATGACAATGTCCCGCCCCCTCAACAAGATCCAAGCGCGCTGATCAACCGCCCACCAACTCCCTTTAACCCAGCTGGTCCTAGCTCAGCCATTGGTGGCGAGGCTCCACCCCCCTTGCTGAACTTGTCGGATCCTCACTTTAATGGGCTGGAATTCATGACCCGTACTTTTGACAACCGGATTCACAAGGATGTTTCCGGTCAAGGCCCCCCCAACATTGCTTCTCTGGCGATCTATCACGCGCTCTCTGCTGCCAGCACTGTGGCGGGAATGGCCCAGTGTGTAAAGGAGTTGGGATCAGCCAAGAATCGTTTTGAAAAGAAGGCGGCTGATTATAAGACTGCCTATGAACGAGCGAAGGCTGATGCTGAAACTGCCAACAAGAAGCTGAAGGCCGCCGAGGAGAAGTGTGCTAAGTTAGCTGATGACTTGGCTGCTTCTGACTTGCTCCTTCAGAAGACCAAGTCCCTAAAGGAAACCATCAACGACAAACACACTGTTGTTCAGGCCAAGTATCAAAGGCTGGAGAAGAAGTACGAACGCCTGACTGCTTCCATCTTGGGGCGTGCTTCTATCCAATTTGCTCAGGGCTTTCTGGCGGCCAAAGAGCAAATCAGTGTGGTTGAGCCAGGCTTTGATCTTTCCCGCATTGGCTATATGAAGGAGATCAAGGATGGTCAAGTGGTTGGCGATGATGACATCAGCCTCGACCTCCTTCCTCAATTTAATGATGAAAGTGAGCCTGAAGAAGGAGAAGATGGCGGGAATGGAGATGATCAAAACAAGGATGAAGATCAAGAGAAAGAAGACCCTCAGGTTGGGGCCAGCCAGGGAAACGACGCCAACAATGAGAACCAAGCTTGAATTTGTTTTTATTTTTATGAAGTTAACATTTTGCTTTGGGCACTGCCCTGTTGTTCATTATCTTTCTAAGTCCTGTATGGGCATCGCCCCCTTTTCTTTCCTTTAATGAAGATCGTTTTAAGTTCATTCGTTGTTACCTTGAGTTGTTACTGACTTTTGTTGTTACGTAGGTTTACATATCTTAGTCGATTTTTCGACGAGGCTTGGTTTCTAGTGGCCACTAGAATTGCCAAGGCTTGTAATATTTGATGGCGATACTTTCTTATTCCGAAAGGTTTACTCGCGGTATTGTATACCTTAATACGATTTACCTTGCATAACTCGTAATATAAATGAAAAAGTAACAATCTTGTTGAAATAATCTTTTCATTACTTTTTCATACATGGGAATGATTGTCCCTTCATTCTTTACACATGCCGCCTCATTAAAAACCTCTACAAAGAAAGGAAAAAAGAGTGCGGCTTCATTCACCTTTGTTGTTTCTTTTAACTAAAATACTGCTTTAGATGAGAGGCGTTCCATGTTCGTGGAACCTTTTGACCGCTTAGTTGTTCCAACTTATAAGCTCCTCCTCCAACGTCGCCTATAATCCTGTAAGGCCCACCCCAATTGGGCGAAAGCTTGTTGTGCTTATCAGGTATTGTGTTTTTTCGGAGCACCAAATCTCCCACCCTCATTTTTCTTGGCACGACTTTTGTTGAGAATTTTCTTGCGACCTTCACTTTCCCCGCCTCGTTTCTTATGTGTGCCTCCCGTTGTTCTTCTGGCAACATAATCAGATTTGCTATCAGATTTTCCCCGTTGTCATTCTCATTAAACCGAGCCACTCGCCAACTTTGGTTTTCTATTTCCACTGGGAGCATGGCGTCAGTTCCATAAGTTAAACGATACGGGGTTTCCTTTGTGCTTGACTGTTCCGTGGTGTTGTATGCCCAAAGAACGCCTGGTAGTTCCTCCGCCCAAAGCCATTTTGCTTCATCCAGTTTCTTTTTTAAACCTTTCAGGATAACCTTGTTAGCCGACTCAGCCTGCCCATTGGTTTGTGGATGTTCTACAGAGGCAAATCGCATCTCGATTCCCATTTCTGCACAAAATTCCCGGGTAACACTACTTGTGAATTGGGTTCCATTATCCATTACTAACACCATGGGGACCCCAAATCTACAAACAATCCTTCGCCACAGGAAGTTCCTGACCTTGGCGGCTGTGATAGTCGCCACCGCCTCGGCTTCTATCCACTTAGTGAAGTAATCAACCGCCACGATGATGTACTTCATTTGTGCCTTCGCTACAGGGAATGGTCCTAAGATATCAGTCCCCCACATGGCGAACGGCCAAGGCGCCATCATGGTTGTTAATTCTTCTGGTGGAGCCTTGTGTAAGTCAGAAAAGACTTGACATTTTTCACATTTCTTAACATACTCCAAACAATCCTTCTTCATTGTTGGCCAATAGAATCCTGCTCTTATCACCTTTACTGCCAAGGATCGCCCGCCGATATGACTAGAACACACACCTTCGTGGACTTCCGCCATTATTCCGAAAGCGTCCTTGGTATCGACACATTTGAGCATAGGAGACATGATTCCCCGCCGATACAACTCACCATCCACCAGTGTGTAGAAACTGGCTTCCCTGCGTTTTGTTCTCGTGTTCAGATCATCCTCCTTTGGTGGGTTCTCTAAGAAGGTCTTAATCGATTCCATCCAAGGTAGCTCGCCCTCACTGACTGACTTTACAGCTTTCAACTTTATTTCTACCAAATCAATGCTCGGGCGAGGCAGGGTTTCTTGAATGACTGTTTGGTAGTTGCCCAATCTCCCTGTGCTTGCCAACTTCGCCAACACATCAGCCCTCTCATTTTGTCCCCTCGGGACATGTTCTATTTTGATTTCTTTGACCTCCATCATCAATCTGCGCACCACTTCCAAATATTTGGACAGTTGCGGATCCTTCACCTGGTACTCGCCTTTCACTTGTTTAACCACTAACTGCGAATCTCCTTTGATAAATAACTTCTGGACTCCCAACTCAATGGCCAACCTTAGGCCGGCAATCAGAGCCTCGTACTCAGATTGATTATTGCTCGCCTTGAACTCGAACTTGAGAGACTGTTCAATGATCATTTTATCTGGACTTTCAATTGTTATTCCCGCCCCACTTCCAGTGTTATTAGAGGACCCATCCACAGACAGGACCCATTCTCCTTGAGTCTTCTCACCTTCAGTGGGTGTTAATTCCGCCACGAAGTCAATTAAACTTTGGACAGTGACTTGGCCCCTTGGCTCATATTGTATGTCATATTCTGATAACTCAACTGACCAGCTAACCAATCGCCCTGATAAATCAGGCTTCTGAAGTACTTGCCTTAAGGGAACATCAGTTTTGACTTTGACTTGGAAACTTTGGAAGTAAGGCCTGAGGCGCCTTGCAGTTTTCAGAATCGCCAAAGCCGCCTTTTCAATTTTCTGGTACCGCAACTCTGCCCCCTGTAAAGTATGGCTCACGAAATATATAACTTTCTGCTTTTTTCCTTCTTCCTGGAGCAACACCGTACTTACCGCCTTGTCAGTAACCGCTAAATAGAGCACTAATGGAACGCCTGGTGTTGGCTTGGAGAGTACCGGTAATGTGGCCAATGTTTCTTTCAATTTGGTAAAAGCTTGTTCGCATTCCTCTGTCCACTGAAACTTTGAATTCTTTTTTAAACATGTGAAGAACGGGGCCGCTTTGTCATCCGCCATTGGCAAGAAACGTGACAAGGCGGCCATTCGCCCTGTCAAACGCTGAACCTCCTTTACACTTGTTGGGCTTTTCATCTCCAAGATCGCCCTTCCCTTATCAGGGTTCACTTCTATTCCTCTTGATGTTAACATAAATCCCAAGAACTTTCCTCCCTGGATCCCAAAAGAACACTTCTCAGGATTCAACTTCATTTGATATGTTCTTAACTGATCAAACGCTTCTTTGAGGTCGCCACCATGATCACTAGCCCTGGCGGACTTTACAATCATGTCGTCCACATACACCTCCATATTCCTGCCTACTTGTTTTGAAAAAATTTTGTCCATGAGCCGTTGGTACGTAGCTCCTGCATTCTTCAAACCAAAAGGCATTGTCTTGTAACAATAGTTCGCCTGATTGGTCATAAATGCTGTACTTTCCTCATCCGAGGGATGCATCATAATCTGATTATAGCCCGAATAAGCGTCCATGAGACTTAAAAGTTCATTCCCTGAAGCTCCATCCACAAGCTTATCAACATTGGGAAGTGGGTACGAATCTTTGGGACACACTTTGTTCAAGCTTGTGTAGTCCGTGCACATTCGCCATTTCCCATTGGCCTTCTTGACCATCACAACATTGGCGAGCCACGTTGGGTACTGTACCTCACGGATGAAGCGGGCCTTGATTAATTTTTCAGTCTCTAATTGTACAGCCTTGTGCTTTTCTTCACTCATTCTTCGCCTTGGTTGGATGACTGGGGTCGCCCCTGGTCGTATGGCTAGTTTGTGAGTGATCACCTTGGGGTCAATCCCTGGTACATCATTGATGGTCCATGCGAAGAGATCTAGATTATCACCCAGAAGGGTGATTAGTCTGTCCTCTTGTTCTGTTGTCAAACCACTGCCAATCTTTAGAAACTTGTCCTTGACTTGCACCTGCTTGGTTTCTTCCAGAGGTTGTGGGCGAAAATCATCAGCCTCGTCCCTTGGGTCCAAGCTAAATCCTTCTTGTGGGAAGATTTCTGTAATTCGATGGCTCTCCTTGGCGGCCTTTCGCCCATAGAGCGCCACGCTTCTTAAATAGCATTCCCTTGCTGCATTCTGGTCTACACGCAATATCCCGACCTTCCCGTTGCAGGCGGGATATTTAACAGTTAAATGAGCAGTTGAGATGACCGCGCAGACCTTGTTGAGGGTGTCTCGCCCCAAGAGTACATTGTAATTGGCTCTACACGCCAATACTAAGTACTTTACTTGAAATTTCTTGACAAACTCTCCTTCCCCAAAGGCAGTCGGAATTTCCACGTATCCCCGCACACTGACACGGTCCCCTGTGAATCCCACCAAGGTTCCCTTGTATGGTTTCAAATCTGATTCCTTTAGTCCCAGGCGATCAAAGGCGTCTCCATAGATGATATCCGCCGAAGATCCCTGGTCTAAGAATACTTTCTTTGTCACATAATTGTTAACCCTAATTGTTACCACAATTGGATCGTTGTCATGGGGAATCACATGCGCGAAATCCTGAGGGGTAAATATAATAGGGGAATGATTCACCCAACACTCGCCTTCGTTCGACTCCTGTACTGAATGTACTGTCGCCACGTAGCGTTTTCTAGCCCTACTTGAAATTGCACCCCCGCCAAATCCTCTTGCAATAGATGAGCATTCCCCAACAGGATCGCCCAACTCTTCAACTATCTCTTTACCTTTACCTTTGTCCTCCTGAGTGATCTTAGCTACCTCCGGCGTTGCTGTGTCTTTAACAAAGTTTGCCAAATGGCCAGCTTTAATCAAACGATCAATTTCCCGCCTTAAATTCCAACAATTATCTGTCGTATGCCCCAACGCCTTGTGGTACTCGCACCACCTATTGGTGTCCACGTTAGCTGGCGGCCGCCGTGGGGGTGGTGGGTACTGCACAACGTTGGTCGGCCCAACTGCCCTTAAAATGGTACTTAAGGGTGCATTCAACTTAGTAAGTGTGACTGGCGTTGGCGAAGCACCAGGCTGACCAACTGTGGCAGCAGTGGGACCTTGTGAATTTCTGTGCCATGTATTTTGAAAGCCAGGTTTAGAGTTTTGGTATGGTCCCGGTCTTGGTACACGGGGGGTTTGCGCTACCCTGGTTTCCTTCCCCGCCTTGGATTTGTCCTGTGAAACACCGCCAGATTGAGACTGCTTGCGTCCTTCCTCTCTTTCTTGTTTCTTCTGATCATCTTGCTCGATCAATATGAACTCTTGAACACGAGCGCGAAGATCCATCATATCCTTCGCCGGTCACCTTGTTAAGTCTCTATTCAAATCTCCCGCCCGAAGGCCATTTTTGAAAGACGCCAAACAGACATCTGGATTTTCCTCCTCCAACTGCACCGCCATCTTGCTGAAGCGTGTCATGTAGGTTTTTAATTTCTCGCCTGGTTGCTGATGTATGCTGATAAGATCAAACATTGTTGCTTTTGTGGTTTTATTGGCGGAAAATTGAGTCAGAAACTTAGTGGACAGATCAGTGAAATTATCAATGGAGAAGGGCGGTTGTCGAATGAACCACTGCATCGCCATGCCTTTGAACGTGGAAGGCAATAATCGACATTTTACCGCATCCGTCGCCCCGCCGATCACCATTTTGGTATTGAAATATCTAAGGTGCTCCATAGGATCAGATTCGCCCGAAAAGGCGTCTAATGTCATGGTTTGCAGGTGCTTTGGAATGTCCACCCTAGTGATGGCTGGAACAAAAGGTTGAAATTCAACTACATCCTCCGCCTCCAGGCGTTGTTCTTGCTTAAAATCCTGCCGCTGAGTGAGATACTCAACTTGGGCTTGCAACTGCTCGTTTTGGGACTGCACCTTCTGTAAGGTATCTAACATTTGTTGCAAAGCCGCAGGCGTGATACCTGTCACTGCCTCTTGCGCTCTCCGTGGAGCAGTGGTTTTAAGATCTTCCAAGTTCACATAGTCAGGCGGCGTTGAACACCGCCTAACACCTGGATCTGATTTAGCGATCAGATCTGAAGGTCTTCCCGGAGCTGCATTCACCAATGACGCTGGCGACGGCGCCACTGAGTGGACCCCCTCCGAGGAAGCTTCCTGCTCTTGCTCGTCCAGTACGGGACGGTTGTTGTTTCGTCCGCCGCCGCGACCGCCGTGTCGACCACCACCGCGCCGGCGATGATCGCGTCGACCCACGCCGCATGAACGAGTCTCCATGGCTCGCAATTCCTCCTTCTGTCACCGGAAGAGCTAAGTCAGAGCCACAGACGGCGCCAATGTTCTGTACTAGGGCAAGCTTACGTAAGAGAAAGACAAAAAGTAAACCCTAGCAGAGCACTAGAATAGCAAAACTACCATAAAAGGAATATTCCCATTAATGCTGAAAAGTTGGTTTCGTACAAGTGGATGACCTCCCCTTTTATAGAGGGGGTGGTCATGATATGGACCTTTCCTATATTTGGGCCTGACAACCAGGGCCCAAATTCCTATACATATAAGACAAATCAAGAAGAATCTTCCAGCTGGCTCGTGGGTCCCCCTAAGGGAAGGCAAAGATATTAGCTGCGTCGATGATTCCCGCCGTGGTTGTCTTCACTCTTGGGCGAGCATGAGCATTGTGTATGCCCCGCCCAATCCAATAATGTTGGCCAGGTTTATATATATAGTGTTATTATTATTAATTCATTTAAATTGAATTAACTAGTAGAATCTTCCTCATTAATATATAATCTTTCGATGTTACTGGACAATTAATTACATATTTTATGCATTGGCTGCTTTGTCATGGTTGATAACTTGATATGGACTAAGTTACTTGTGCAGTTGGTGACGTGCACGAGCAATTGAAGACAGCGGCTGATAAACAAGTGTGCGTGTATAAACAGAAGATTGACCCTGATCTAGGTCTCTACCACTTGTTGAATGTTTGCAGGTATTGATAGTATAATAGTTTACTTGACAAAACACTAGCTATTAGTTCAAATTAAATTTTTGCCTAAGGATCGATGAAGAACATTTTCAATTCAAGTAAAAGGCTAGCTGTCCTAAACCATGAGTTGTCACTGTATATAAATTATGCAGGTATTCATTGCGGGCTCAATCGGTTTCTTTTGTGTTTTGTAGACTTTGGTTTAGCATATGAGGAGTTAAGTAACTCGCTTTTTTAACAACACATTTTAACACAACGATAAGTTTATTTTTTAAAAAGTTAATATATTTCTCTTATTTTTTAAAATATGTGTTGATTTCTCAAAAAAATAAACCACATAATAAGTGTCTTGATCGATCAAGTGTGTTTTTAAGAGTGTGTGTTATTAACACTTCTCTTAACATATTGTCAACCAATATAACTAGGGTGTTTGCAATTAAGTTGAATTGACTCAGTTTTGAAGGAAACAATGATTCAATCTAATCCCATTAGTATTGTTATTTTATCATGCAGTTAATGAATTTTCATCTAATCCAATTTATAGTAGTTAGATTTCCGATGCAACAAAAAGAAAAGACTGAATTTTTCTGTTAATATTTTTTCCTTTGAGATTCTAGAATATTAGTAAATATATATATATATATATAACAAATACAATGATAATTTTTTTATATCACCAATATAACATTCATAAATTATAATGTTACTAGTATTTCTAGAAATTTTGATTAAACTTATTCACTTTGATGCATATTTATTTTAATAATCATTTGAAACTATATTTATTCAAATATATTTTATATATAAATACATATCATATATTAAATATGTAAGCATGTAAAAATGTAAATATGTAAGTGTAAATGATATGATGTAAGTTTTTAAATAAGCAAATAAAATTATATATGTATATACGGGTAAGTTTTTTATTCTATATGTTGTTTGTTTGGCTTAAAGCATGTGCTAGAAGGGTTTTTAGTGGTTGAGGTCTTGTTTAGTGTTTCATAGGTTTTTCAGGGCTATTCTAGGTTTCTTATCTTTTGTGGTTGAGAGTTTTGTTGTTGGGGCTTTGTACTTTACAATCTCGAAAAAGGTTGTGCCTATATCTCTCTATTGTGTGTGTGTGTGTTTTTTCAGTTTTAATTTATTTTGTTGGATTGAATTGGTTATGGATCCCTTAAGTATTTTTATACACTCATCCAATTAAATTACACAAACTTTATCATAATTAAATTTAATTATAAGAATTAAAGGAAAACATAATCAAGTTTTTACATTCTTTTCTGTCAAAAAAAAAAAGTTTTTACATTCTTTTGATCAAGTTTTCATTAAAACAATGACAAGTAAATTTTATTTCTTAAAAAATTATATTTATTAAGAAATTGCTAAACTGAGCATTTGTTTTGTCTGCGTTGATTATTGGTCTTGTATTGTTGTTCCCCTCTCTTAAAAGAGTTATTCTCATGTAGCTTTTTTATTTAAAGTTTTTTTTACTGTCAAAAAAATTACTAAACTTAAAAAAAAACCATACATATATTATTATATGATTGAAGAACTTGATAAAAATTATATAATGTACGAGCTTAATTCAGTCAATATTGCAACACTAGTTTGGTTTGGGTTATTTAACGCAACTAGGATGTTCTGAGTTCAAAGCATTCAACCTCAGCTTGATCTACGTTTTGTCCAAATAAAAAATAATAGGGAGATGTAATTGAACTTCTGTCAAATAAGTAGTTTATATATATATATATATATATATATATATATATATATATATATATATACTATCATGAACCCGAAAACAAGGAGAATGCATCCAAAGATAGTGAGATGATAAAGAAAATGAAAACGCGGTCAGCAAATCATAAAATCAATGTGGTAAGTAATTTAGAGCAATTTATGGAGACTAGATCACTTATTTTTTTTATAGGGTGTTAAATTATCTCATAATTTTAATTCGGGTATTGATAAATGTCAAATCTCGCTTTAAAAGTACGTCTCATAGAATTTAAACTCTTGCTTTTTCGATGTATAAAAAAGAATTTAAACTCTTGACATAGGGATTCAAACAATAATATTTTACCACTGCAACCAACACCTGTTAATTAATGATGACTTAAATTTTTAATTTATGTGGGAATGTATCTTATGCAAATGTTCATTTTATATTTTAACATATAAATACATCCTGTTGAATATAATTATCAATGATTGATTAAGATTAAGACACTGTCATTTTTTATTCAAGACATCCTCTTTTTTCTTTGACGTCCTCTTGAATCTTATGATTTATCCAAATAAAAAACTGAAATATATTTTGATTTGGATATGATAATTAGAGTTGCCAAAATAGATGGTAACCCGCGAGCCAGGTTCAATTCGCATTACCAATGGATTGAATTGATAAGAATAATAGAATATGGCTCACAAGAATCTTGCGTCATTTAATTTTAATTAAACCCGGTCCAGCTAACAAAGCGAACCATATGGGTTCGACTGAGTTGGCCTGCTCTTTTTCTTTTTACCAGAATCTCTTTTTATAGTAAATTTGAATTTATATTCGGAATTGGAGTTCTCAAAAAAAATAATGTTTAACCCGCGAGCCAAATAGACCAACCATTTTAGTTTGTTCACATATGAATTTCACCTCTACTTTAATAAAATGTGAAGAGAATAGATTTTTTTATAGACAAATGTTAATTAGTAAATTAATATAAAATTATAAATTATTCTTTCTTAGGGTTCAAACTCTGACCCTTCACCTATAATTGCCCTTAGCTCAACCATGTAACCAAGTGATATTAATGCAATACAAATGGGTACTCCAACCACTTTACAAAACAGAACAGAGAGAAGAGATGTAAATGAGTGATATGATTTGACAAAAAAAAAGTGATATGATACACCTGAAGTAAGGGCTTAAGCACGACTCCTTTGCAAATTGTGGGTCCTTAAATTTTTCCTTCAGCTATACTATCATGCTTTCATAGATGATATGATAGGAAATGTAAAAAGAGACAAAAAGAAATTAGAGTGTAAATGATGTGTAAGAGAGAAAAGAATGCGAATCAATCACAACTCATTTTTTTGTTTGATATAATCAACCATAACTCATTTCATTATTAGGTTGAGTGTGTAACTATATTTTCAAATTTTAGTAAGTCAATCTATTAACCCACCAACTCGCAATAGCTAGCTAGGTTGAAGTGAGTTATATTTTATTCAACTCGAGTCGGGTTGGTTCAGATTACTTTTTTCCCCAAATAGTGAGCCAGATTAATTCACTTTTAAAAAATATATGTACAATGCTAATAATAGATTATAAGTCACATGACAAAAAATTAATTCATTATTTACATGTGCAGCGGAGAAAAACTAATAAGATATTGCTTAATTTAGTGATAAACAAGTTAGTCTCGGTAAAGATGAGAAAAAAAGTGGACACAAATTATATTCAAATTCAACTATTCATCATAATCTGTTCTCTTCACATTTCCATTAATTGAGAGAATGACTTTTCTTGGATTCAATTTTATTTTCATCCAAACATAAAATAAGATCATCTACTTTTCACTTGATTTTTTTTTGTCGTATTCTCTTTTCTCTTATTTTCTTCTAACATCCAAACAAATTAAAGCATTAAAGTGCTTTTGCCACATACAAACAAATTTATGCGACTTAGGTGCTTTACACATCTAGCTAACGTGGCACATTTGTTCCACTTACATTGCAACATTATCATACGCATAGCATGTAATTTCGAAGTTCAATTTCAAACGAAAATTATGGTTAAAATAACGCTATAAATAAGCTGGTTAAATCCCCTTTGATTAATTATGAGAGACATGATCAGACAATAATTAAATTAGCAGTATATATATGCACATTTTCTAAGATATTATATAAAAATTAAACTTCGATTAATAGATTGTCATAGCAGAAGAATGTGAAAATGAACAAATTCATTCATATTATACATTTTGGAGAGGAATGAATTATATGGAAATAATTATAGAAATTTATCCTAATTAAGAATAAATAACTCAAACTAAATTAGCTAAAGGTGAACTTTACCGCTGCATATATGACTAGTTTAGATATCAGTTGATGATGACATGTGTGTCTACTTCAATAAATTTAGACCACAAATCTTCAGACACACACAGCTGCCCCACATGGTATAGAGATAAACTAAATTAATCCATTTTTGGCCACTTAGCTTAATTAAACCAACTCATTATGCTCAATAATAGAGTTTAGTGTACTAATAATATACATGTGGAAATAGTTTACATCTTAGGGTGATTGGAACCACATCTTCACAACACCATGTTCTTAGTTATATAATTTGTTCTCGAAGGAAATTTAGGTACACAGTCCCCACTTGAACATTTCCACTATCCACACTGTATTAGTATTCAGTAGCTAGTGCCTTGGCCACTGAATCCTGTGCACGTAATTTTAGTTTGGATTATAGTTTAATTGTTTGTTTTGGTTGCTTAATTAAAGCATAGAGTGGTCGTTCTGCTTATAAGATAAGTGTATGTTGCTATATGATTATGGATAATTCTGGACTCTGGGTTCACCATTCAAACTTAATTAAACTTTTGAACAGATCGAAAAGGAAATTAAGAATGCCATACTAGTGGGCGAGTGGTTTGTATATTATGAGGGTGTTCTAGAATAAGTGTTGTACCCATATTCTAAGATAATTTATTT
Organism: Lotus japonicus; assembly: GCF_012489685.1. Taxonomy (NCBI): domain Eukaryota; kingdom Viridiplantae; phylum Streptophyta; class Magnoliopsida; order Fabales; family Fabaceae; genus Lotus; species Lotus japonicus. The sequence goes on along the minus strand of NC_080041.1, from coordinate 14,542,771 downwards.
TTTTTTGAAAAATAAAAAATTGTATTATTATCCACAAAAAAGACCTTGAGGACAAAAACCCCAAGGCCGGCACAAGAGCGGGATCAACAACATAAACATTGATAAGCAAACACCCGTTCAAAAGAAAACACTCCCAAAACCCCCACAGAGAACTCAAAAAAACCCCTCAAAGGAGCTACCGGAAGAGCTATACACTACAGAACCCAAAGCCAAAAACAAGAAAATGTATCAAACCATCCCAAGAGAACAAATCATGGCATGAAATGTTCCTCAAGCACATTTTCAAGACATCGTATTGCATCCAAGTCGCTCCCTTCATACACCAACCCCACAACCTTACCGAGAAGCCACGCCTTCTTCGCTTGCGTAAAGAAATGCCCACTACTAGCAGTGCCCGAAACTGGCGAAGACGAAGATGCCAAGGAAGTATCCAAGGAAAAATCCTCTTCAACTTCCAGAGAGCCTTCTAATTCAGATGGCCCTAGGATTAGTGAAGAAGACTCCCCAACCTCCAAAGCCTTGCCTTTTCCCTTATTTTTCTGAGGCCTACCACGGGGACGAGAGTTAGTAGGAAAGCATCCCCTAACCTTCTTCGGACGGCCTCGCCGCTTAGGAACGATAGAGTTCCCACCATCATCAGCACCATGATCCATACCTGCATGTTCATGAAATGCAGCCCCATATTCACCACCATCCTGGTGAAGATCCAAATGAAACTCTCCTAATCCATCAGAAGAAAGGACACAATATTACCAGTCAAAACAGAACCCGCAACCTCAGGACAAGTCCCAAATACCAACGACCTAGCAACCTCCCACACTCTGTCCCTCAAGGGTGTTGTCACCAAGCTCCAAGCAGAGGCAGAAACAGGTAAGAGTAAGCCCATCAGCTCCTGAGGAGACCGAAGCTTTGAAGGAAAAGAATGGCCTCCGAAGGGCCTCAAAGCAAGCTCGTAAGACTCCAAAATGGAGCGACGTACATCTCGATCCTGGGGCGGACAAAGAACCTTCTCTCTAATCGTTTCCAACTCAACACAGTGCAAAACAACGAATTTCTCATACCAGCAACTCTCACGCATAATCTCAGGAAACAAATTCTCATCTAGCAAACTAGAGAGCTCAGACCCAGACCTGTCCCCCCTCTGGAAAACGCCTAATCAAATCAATTTCAGGAAACAGAAACTTATCTAGAACCCTCTTATCCACCACGCTGAAATTCGTCAAATCTGCAACCAAGAAATCTTCCGTCGACGGCGCCAGCACGCGAGCACTGCACCCCCTAGGCTTGCCCGCCACTCTTGGTGATGGAAATTTATACCACCTAATAACACTCATTTAATACACTTTTTCCCAATATTTTCTTTCTTGTTTCAAATTCATGTGGAGCTCATTAAAAATATCGACTCACTTTCAATTTGGTGGGTTTTACATAAATTTTAACCAATTAAAGTGAGAGTACTGAAAATAAAGTGTTAAAGTAAGTGTTGCTAAAACTCCTCTTATCGTTATTATATATGGATTTTCCTAGCATCCACCACCACCTGTTCAGGTGGTGTACCGGTATACAACTCGTAATTTGGATCATAAGATTTGTAATCATGTGAAATAAGATTTGTAAGCTGAAAAGATAGTTGTAATATAGTTGCTCGAAATTCAACTTTCAAATACCTATGAAATTGCAATTCTCATAGTTAATTCGCAGTAATTTTGTAGCAGCAGGGGTGGAGGCAAGATCTTAACCAAGGGGTGGCCGAGATCGAACATATTATATGCATGTTTAGATACATGGTGAACGAAAAATCACAGTTGATAGAAGTAGAAGCTAAGAAATATTACTTTTATTTGTCATAATTTTAGCTCATCGTAGCTTTCTAATCCTTGTTGAGAAGTCTCACACGGATTAGAAGGATGGTCAAAATGACTCTTATGAAGGGTAAAACAATCATAACCTTTTACTAACTAATTAGATATTATATCCGTGCGCTGCACGAGTTTACTTACAATATTTTTTAACATTATATAAAAATTATTATAGTTTAACTAAATAAAAATTAAAATAATTTTCGAAATTAAAATTAAAATAATTTTTATTATAAATATAAAAAATTTGTGTTAAGACATTTCTATAAATATTATTATAGTTCTTTTTTATAAATAATTAACATTACTCAAATTTAATTATTAGCATTGAAATAATTTTGCTAGGTGACCGTCGAGGGTGAACCAGATCCGCCGCCAGCAACCGCGCGCCGCCACCTCTGCCCAGTCGCGCGCCGCCGCCCAGGTCCCTCCTCCAGTCGCGCGCCCTCCTATGCTCAGCCCGCACCACTGCAATCTAGTTCCTATTGCCCAGGATCTGTTACGTTCCCGTTTCTGTTTTCTCTTTTGGCTATCTGGTTCAGACCAATTTGCGCTTCAATTTGATGGACATAATCTCCATCATATAAGAAAATCTGGAATTCGTTGATGGTAGAGAGAGGGAGTAGTGAGAGAGGCTCCGGGTGGGTGCCTCAGCCACGGTTGCTCCGGTCACGGCGGTGGTCGCCGACTGTGAGGAATGATGAAGGTTATCTCCAGCGACCTGGCCAAGAATGGCAGCGGAATGGCTACACAAAACCCTATCGGAATTCTTGGCAGCGGAGGGATGTACACCAATGGCGTTCTCAGCAACTTGTGCGACCGGCATGGCGGCGGTCGGAGATTGAAAAAGGGCCACATTTCTCACGGTAGGGGGCTGGATGTGGCTGGCAATATCAGCAGAAGCAGCATAGTAGTACACATGATCAGTTTGCAAAGCGGAAACACCAGTATGTGTATAATGGTTGGCAAAATTCTAGGATGCAAGGGGAATTGTTCTCAGTTTTTGTTGATGGTCTGAGTGATCGAATCACCTTGCTGAAATTAAGAGCAATTTTTGGAAGGGCTGGAAAGGTGATCGATGTATTCATCCAATTCAAAAATAAATTTCAGCGGCGTTTCCGTTATGGATTTGTTAGTTTTCAGGATGAAGAAGAGGCATGGGAGGCGATTCACTTGTTTAACGGGATGCGGATATAGGGTAATTATCTGGTTGTAAAACGAGCAACGATTAAGAAATCTTTCATAAAGGGTACAAGAGAAACACAGAAACGACAACCAGCACAAGAACAAGGCAAAGTGTGGCGTCCTAAATCGCAGCAAAATAAACCGACTGTGGTCAACAATGATATACCAACTAAGAAAGATGATCCTGATAAACTACAGGAAGTAGCACGCAGTTCTGGTGCGTGTCATTTGCGCCTTTTGGCTCCTGATTTGGACAATCGTTGGTACCAACGTTGTGCACAAGCTCGCACAATTGAAGCAAAGCTAATTGATGTCATACAGTATGAACTTGCACAAATTAGTATGTATAATTTTCGTTTCATCCCGCTTGGAGCAAATGAAGTACTATTAGAGTTTGTGAATAAGGATGAGATGGAGGACACCTTAGCGGAATGCAGATTTTTTCTAGAACAGAAGCTAACAGAGCTAAAACCGTGCACTATGTTTACCTTTGGTGTGGCACATCTGGTTTGGATTCGTTTATGGTAAGTCCCGATGGGGTTATGGTCGGAGTCGCTTTTTGCAGCTGTTGGAAATAGGTTGGGGAGATTTGTTAATCTGGATACTGCAACTAAATTACATTATCGGGTAGATTTTGCACGTATATTGGTCCGAATGCATCATCCGCTACTGCAGTGCTTCTCAATGACAATAGATGTGGATGGCACATCGTGTATTATTCTGGTAGAGAAAGATGAATCCGCTTATGATTACGGAACGGTCGAAGACATGCCGTCTACGCCGGTGAAGATATATAATTCTGAGGATGATATGGTGTCAGAAGATGATCCTGAGAGTAAGGATGACATAGAGGTTGATGAAACATGTGTTCCAGTACTTTCTTTTGAGAAGGATTTTGAATCTGCTGATGATGATGAATCAGATGAAGAAGATAAAGTTTTTAGGGATGATAAATTAGAAGGGCTTCAAATTTTGAAGATTGAGGAGGCGTCAAAGGCGGAAGAAGGTTTGACAGGGCCACTATCTGGTGGCGGCCTGGGGTTTTGCCATGGCTTGGCCGCTTCACCGACAGCGGTGGTGGTCCAGGGCCAGCGGCCGGAGGTGGAGCAAGTAGGAGAGGAGGCCTTGACTTCAAAAATTGACGTTACTAACGTGCCAATCAATGCTGGAGAGGACCTGAAGGAGCAGTTACAGGTTTTATGGGAATCAGGTTACACTTTAAAGGAGATTGATGGATGGCGGAGAAATTTAAACGCAGAAGGAATCATGATAAAAAGAAATCAAATATGCTTTAATGAAATTCAAAACTCTTTTATTAATGTTGATAACAAATTTTCTGTTTCAGGTTACTCTTTTAATAGCCAAGATTTGGTTCAGAAGTATAGTTGGCCTCTTTATTCAACTTATTGGGACCCACAACATGTTCTCCACCAACAAATGCCAAGCCTGTGCTTGTCTCCATGTTTTAACAACCAAAACGACTTATTGAGACTAGCCACAATTTTAACAACATTGCCAGCTTCTGCTTCTCAAAAACAAGCTCATGCTTCATGTGGCAATTTCATACGGACATCGCCTCATCAAATTGTTAGACAAAATTCTCCTGGCGTCTCCATCTTCCCTCTAGTGCGTGATTTTCAGGAACCCAAGACGCCTCAGAAATCCTTGCCGCCCACATCCTCTGTTCTCTGCGCACTGACGCCTCAAAATTCTCCTAACACAAACTCCTCCAAGAAAAGTTCTCAGTGAGGGCGTCCAAAAGGGAGTAAAAACAAACCCATAACTCTGCCAGAAGATTACTTAGAGCCAGTGACAGGTGAAGACGAGGTAACTACACGCGCGCAAAGAGTTTGGTTGATTGGACAACAGTTAGGCCTCAAACCACGCGGATCGGAAGCTTTGATGCTGAGAAGTTTGGAAGCTCAAATCCGTGAAAATCATCCTCATCTCAATTGATATGCCGGGGCCTTGTGACCTTGGAAGATTACGAACGAGTTGAACATGAGTGATTTTTGGAGGCCGCTTGTGACTTGTAACAGATCATATTTTGAGAGAGGGAATGCGGAGGCGGATGAGTTGGCAAAGCAAAGTTGCTTTGGTGTGGACCTGGTTTGGTGTTCGGAGTTAGTTGCATGGGTGTGGTCCGGTTTTAGTTTCATTTTTCTTGCAGGAAATTTTCTGGCATGATTTTGGGTTAAACAGGTGCATTATGCTATTTCTGTTGCTGTTTGCTGTTGCTGTTTTGTTGCTTGTTGTTGTGTCACTACTGTTGCTGTTTTTGCTAGCTTGCTGTTTGCTGCTGGTTGCTGGTCCTGTTGTTGTTGTAATTGTTGTTGTTGTTTTGCTGTTGTTGTTGCTGATGTACGAAATTGGCTGTTGCTGCTGTTGCTGTTTGCTGGTGTTACTGTTGCTGTACGAATTTGGTTGTTGATGTTATTGCTGTTCCCTGCTGTTGATGTTGTTTGCTGGTGCTGTTGATGTTGTTAATGTCGCGTCTTTGCCGTTTGTTGCTGATGTTTTAGTGAACTTCTTGTCCATGGTCTAGGCTAATGTAAATAATCTGCATTAAATATTTTTTGTTCAGTTGCAGAATGACTATCCCAAGATTGTGGTACTCTTTTTCCTTACTTGGTTTTTATCCCACTGGGTTTTTCCATGCAAGGTTTTAATGAGGCTCTTTCTTGGGTTTTCGTCTGAGTCATTCTGTGGGTTGGTGGTGGGTTCTAGCATATAGCTCATGATGTATTTTGATACTTTAGACTCTGTCAGTTTAGTCTGAACTTCGTTCTTGCCTTGAGTTGTCTTTGGCTCAGGCTTTCATTAATAATATACATTTTATTTTCAAAAAAAAAAGCATTGAAATAATTTTAACAATTAAAAAAATTATTTATTTAATAATATGAAAAATTATTAAGTTAATTATATATTTTTAAATTATGAAAAAAATTAAATAATAAGTGTTTAATGTCATGAAATAAGTTTTCATATCATTTTTTATAATTTCTACCTGGAAAGTCATTTGTTGTGACATGTGAAGACCAAGAAGAATAAATTAATTTTAACTTTTTGAATTATAATAAATGATAACTTTAATAGTCGTTTCACACGCACACCGTTTCCGGCCGCTCCTCCTCGTCGGAAACCGCCGCCGGCGAAGAGCCTTGAAACCCCAAGCCGCCGCCGCTCAAAGGATTCTCTCTGGCTTCATCATTCAATGTTAAAAATCCTCATCCTGAATCACGTGTAACCCTTCCAGATTTTCATCCCTAAAAAGTTTTGGGTGAGACCGAATGAGAGAGAGGGAGAGTGGAGAGAGAGGTTCTGGGTGGGTGGCGCAGCCGCGGTGGTTCAGGTCACGGGGGTGGCCGGCGCAGGAGCAGTTTCAACGCTCGGTGAGGGGTTCAAATCCAAGGTATAGTTTCAAGGGTCAATATCCATATGCACGATCAGTGAGGGGTTCAAATACACGGTTTGTCCAGCGTCCTCCATGGCCATCACGACGGCAGAAGGATCAACATCAGTGGCGAACTCGACGTGGATATGGTCGGAATGATCAACACAAACAGGCGGCCAACACAGTGGTTCCGAAAAGGAAAATCTCTCATCATCAGCAGGCATTTTATGATCAGAAAAACGTGAAGACACAGGGGCTGTCTTTTTCTGTCTATGTTGATGGTTTGAGTGATAGGATTACCTTGTTAAAATTGAAATCAATTTTTGGAAAGGCAGGGAGAGTCACAGATGTTTTTATCCAATTCAAGAGAAAATTTCAGCGTCGCTTCCGGTATGGGTTTGTCCGTTTCCAGAATGATGAAGAGACTTGCAAGGCAATTCGGATACTCAATGGGTTGCGGGTGGATGGCAACTACCTCGTGGTTAAAAGGGCAAACAAAAAACAAACTTCCACTAATTCAGGCCTCAAGAAGATATGGCGACCAAAGATACAACAACATCAAGCAATCCCTGACGGAAAAAAGGAGCCAACAAAGGAAGAGAATTATGTTAAGTCTCAAGGGGAGGTAGGACAACCAGGAATTGGTCAATTGAGTTTTACAACTTCTGATATGGATAATCTTTGGTACCAATGTTGCGCACGAGCTCGTACTCTTGAGGCTAAACCAGTTGATGTTATCCAGGATGAACTCGCTCAGATTTGTATGTACAATTTTCGCTTCATACCGCTTGGTGCAGATGAGGTTCTGTTAGAATTTGAGAGTAAGGAGGAGATGGAGGATACTTTAGCAGAATGTAGCTTTTTCCTGGAACAGAAGTTAGCAGACTTGCATCCGTGCACTCCGCTTACCTTTGGGGTTGCACATTTGGTGTGGATTCGTCTATGGCAAGTCCCATTATGTTTATGGTCTGATTCTTTTTTCACAGCAGTAGGGAATAGAATTGGCAGATATGTGAATCTGGATGATGCAACTAAATATCGCCATCGGGCTGATTTTGCTCGCATCCTTGTACGCATGCATCACCCGCTTCTTCACTGTTTTACCATGTCAGTAAACATGGAGGGCACGACATGTGTAATTCTGGTAGAGAAAGATGAGTCTGTTTTTTATTACGGAAAGATGGAGTCCATGCCATCAACGCCGGTGAAGGTATACAACTCGGAGGATGCTACAGATTTCGGTGATGATTCGGGGACTAATGATAACATTCTTGATGAGGAGGCATCTGCGCTAATTCTTGACTTTGGTAAAGGGCATGATTCTGTTGCTGATGTTGAACCAGGAGAACAAGATGAGGTTTTCAGGAATGATAAACTAGAAGGGCTTCAAAGCATTGTGGATGTAGAGGAGAAACAATCTGAAACGAATTCAACAGAGTCGCTTGAGCTTGGTACTTCATTGGATGGCCGTGATAAGAATTTATCCCTGGATTCGTACGCATCGCCGGCGGTGGAGGCAGCCCATGACCGGCCGGTTCTGCACCAGACGGGGGAGGAGAAAAAAATTTCAAATTCAAATGTAATCAATGGAGATTTCAATGCAGGAGAGGAAGTCATGGAGCAGTTACAAGTTTTGAAAGAAACGGGTTATACTTTGGAGGAAATTGAGGAATGGAAGAGCAATATTAAAGCAGAAGCAATCAAGATATCCAAAAATCAAATCTTCCCTCATGATTTAAAAAATCCTGATTTTATTTTAAATAACCAGTTTTCTGTTACAGGTTATTCTTTTAACACTCAGGATATGGCTAAAAAATATAGCTGGTGTAAGATCAAGGTTTGATCAGTGGTTGCATCTCTATATTTTGATGATTACAATTTAGGTTTGTGATGATGAACAATTGTGGTACCCTAACGTTTGTCTTTTTAAGTTGTGACAAACAGGTTCTGAATCTGACCCAAGCCTATTCGTTCAGAAGAAGAAGAACCAAGGGTTACTAAAAAGAGAGCTCTTTATCCTACCATGTTCGTTCTGAACAGTGGCAAAAGCTTCAGAAGCTCTGAAGATGGAAGCTCTCAAGAAGATCTGAAGAACTCAAGTCAGAAGTTCTGAAGACCAGATGTTCCAGTGGAACGGTCCAGATGCAGAAGACTCAAGTTCTGAAGACTTACAAGAAGTTGGTTCTGAAGACCCAAGCTATTCTAGCTCTGACGATCAGAAGTTCTGAGGAACTTGTTCAGAAGCAGAAGTTGCACGGTCAGAGGAATCCAAGCTTCAATCTGACGATGATCAGAAGCTTCATCAACGTTCATCTGAAGCTTCTTCATCTCAAGTCAACTGGTGAAAGGACAGGTCGCTATCACAGTACAACGTCGTACAAGTCTCAGTCTGTCCGCCACCTACCTTGTACAGCCTAGCAGTCTGATATTACAGAATTGCCACTCCAACGGATAAAACCCTAGCAACGGCTACATCACAAGTCTTGGAGTATATAAAGGCTGAAGAAAGAAGAAAGAGACTAAGAAACTTTGCTGAAAATATTCAACACAAACGAACCATTCTCTTAGCATTTTTTCTTCACTGTTCTTAAACTTCTGGTTTTACTATTCGCTTGTTAGAAGCACTCTTTGTAAACCCGAAACCTTTTACATCATATTGTAAAGTTCATCAAGAGACCAAGGTTGGTCGGATCTTGAGAGGACTGAATCAAGGCTGATTCAGTATTTAGCTAGTCTTAAGAGGATCGGTTGATCAGCTTCTTAAGAGGATACTAGTGAGAAAATCAGTGTACTGTTAGTCACTTAGCAGGTCGCAAAGTGCATTGTAACGCTCATTGATTTTAGTGGATTGCCTTCATCAGAAGAAGGAAGAAATCACCTTCACAGGTGGACTGGATTAGCTTGAGCTTTTATCTCAAGTGAACCAGGATAAAATACTTGTGTGCTTTACTTCCTATCATTCAGCACTTAGTTTTTATCTTTGAGTTTTGAAAAAGGCCAAAAGTTTACCCGAGATACAAAAACTCTATTCAAACCCCCCCCCCCCTTTCTAGTGTTTTTCGCACCTTCAGCTGGCCTTTATACTCAACTTACTGGGACCCACTTCAAGTTCAACAATTGCAAAGGCCCTGTTTGCCCCAAGGATTAGACGACAGACCTGATTTTCTGAGGCTGGCAACGTATTGGACAGCGTATTTTGCTTCTGCGTTCAATGTACAGGACTATGGCAGTCAAGATCATTACGTTAGAACATCCCCTCACCAAATTGTCAGGCAAATCCTTCCCGGCAATGCTTCCCTACCTCAACCATGCGTCCCCCAGGAGTCACAATCACCTTCCAGGAAGCTAGAAATTATGCCGGCGGATTTAACAACACCCACGCCTCACAACTCGCCAAACACAAACTCCTCCAAGAAAAGTTCGCAGAGGGGAAGACCAAAGGGCAGCAAAAATAAACCTATTGCTTTACCAGATGATTATCTCGAGCCAGTGACAGGGGAAGATGGGGTGACAACACGCGCGCAGCGAGCTTGGTTGCTTGGAAAGGAGTTAGGATTAAAACCTCGAGGTTCTGAAGCACTGATGCTGAGAGGATTGGAAGCTCAAATTCGTGAAAACCACCCTCATCTTAAGTGAGATGTCGGGGCCTTGATGTCGGGGCCTTGGCTCATATGGAATGCATGTGGGCTAGGAGGAACAATGAAGAGGGAGATTGAGAAAAAAGTAATTCAGCAGCTTAAATCAGAATTACTTTTTCTTTGAGAAACACAATTAAATGAGTAGCGTTTGTGGTTGTCGTCACTACTATTGTTGTTATTTGGTGCTGGTTGCTGCTGTTGTTTTGTTGCTGTTCCGTTAATTCTGATGTTGTTGAACGCAAACGGTTGCTCCTGATGTTGTTGTTGCTGCTGACAATTGCTGTTGCTGTTGTTAATTGGCTGCTGTTGAATGCAAACTGTTGTTTCTGTTACTGCTGTCTCTGCGTTTGCTGTTGTAAATTGGCTGTTGTGTATCTGTTTATTTGCTGGTGCTGGAATTGTTCGTTGCTGTTGTTGGTTGTTGCTATTGCAGCTGGTGGCGGGTGTTTTAGACTTGTTGCTACTTTTCCGCTGTGGCAGAATGACTACCCCAAGATAGTGCTTTTATATGTTGTTTTTTTACCTGTGTTTGCTGTTGTGCTGATATGCTGTTGCTGAAGCTGGTATTAAGTGCTGGTGTAGATGCTTGCTGTTGCTGTCAAAAGAAATATGATGTTTTTGCTGTCATAAACCAGATGCTGCTGCTGTCAAATTCAAACTGTTGTTGCTGTTACTGCTGGTGCGAAAATGGAAGCTCGCTGTTGCTGGTTTTGCTGATAAATAAGGATGTAGATGCTTGTTGTTGCTGTCAAAAGAAATATGTTGTTGCTGCTGTTATAAACCAGATGCTGTGGAGGTCAAATTAAAACTTCTATTGTTGTTTCTGCTGGTGCGAAAATGGAAGATGCTACTGCTGGTTTTGCTGATTAATAAGGTTGAGGTCGTAATGGATACTTGGGGATGAACCTTTTGGTGCTTCGACTTCTAGTGGCCGTCTTAGTTTTTGAGTATTTGTTTTAATGCATTGAGCTAAAGGTTGTGCATTGAGCTAAAAATAGACCATGGAAGCTCACAAATGGGTTGAATATGATTGATTATTTGATGCCGCTGGTGGTGTGTAATGGGGTAAATCATATTTTGAGAGAAGGGAATGCAGAGGCGGATGAGTTGGCTAAACAAGGTTGCTTTTGTGAGGAGCCGGTTTGGTTATTTTTTTGAGGTTTAGTCTCATGGGAGGGTGGATATTAGTTTTTGGTTTGGTATTGTTGATGCTTTTGTTTGCAGGAAAGGAGCTAACAAACTTGGTGACTTCTCACCACTACCTGGAATCCCTGTTGTCGGCTTTAAATTTGCTGTTTCTACTTTACTCCTTGCTGTTTTGGTTGCTGATTTTACTGCTGGTGCTGTTGCTGCTGACGTTGCTGTTCTTGCTGAGTGTTGCTGTTGTGCTGTTGCTGTCGTTGAAGCTGGTTGCTGATACTGTTACTGTTGCTGTAGCTGTTTGCTGTTGCTGTTAATGTCGCTGAAGCTGTTTGCTGTTGCTGTTTCTGTTGCTGATGCTGTTACTGTTGCTGTAGTCGTTTGCTGTTGCTGTTAATGTCGCTGAAGCTGTTTGCTGTTTCTGGTTTTCTGTTGCTGAAGCTGTTGCTGTTGCTGTTTTTGTCGCTAAAGCTGTTGCTGTTGCTGTTTTTAATTGCTGCTGATGATGACGTTGGTGCTGGTATTTTTCAGTTTGTTGTTTTGCTCTCTGCTAGAGGATTTCGACCAGAGAAGGATTGTGGCTGTGTTTGATACGTCTCATTTTTATGGGCAGCAAATGTACTGTTTTTTGTTTAGTTGCAGAATGACTCACCCAAAACAGTGGTACTTTTTTCCTTGGTAGGTTTTTATCCCAATGGGTTTTTCCTAACAAGGTTTTAATGAGGCCTTGTCTTGGGTGAAGCTCTTTGTCATTTTGTGGGTTGGTGGTGGGTTTCTTTACTTCTCTGGTTGTTTTTTGGGCCACTTTGTTTTTAGACAATTTGTATTGTTCTACCTTGAGTCATTTCTGGCTCAGGTCTTTCTATTAATAATATCCATTTTGCTTTCAAAAAAAAAACTTTAATAGTCTTTTGACAAAAAAAATAGCCATAAATATTATCTTGTGAATTTAATTTTTTTTCAACTTATTTGTTTTGCGAATGTTTTCTCACAGCTGATAACCATGAGACTAATCCCTTAAGACTCTTCGATCACGTTAAGTGGATAGGCAAGGCCTCTCACAACAAACATTTATTCAACTTTGACTATTATTATTTTTCTCTATTATGCTTGCTCGAGTAATTTTTACTAATATATCATAGATTAAAAAATATATTTAAACATTATTTCAATAATGCACATATATGTTATAGTTAATATTAAATGCCTTTTAGCGGAATTCTTCAATTTTAAAATATTTATCCACATATTATTTTTCATTAAATATTTTTAATTTTTAATATTTGTCAATTGCAAAACTTAAGATAATTTCAGTGTTTTATAAGTCAATTTTAAGTTGATGAATGTAAGTAGTTGAATATTTTTTACAATACAATTTTTTTTCAGTTTTTAATTATTTTTTAATATATTATTACAAATGTTGAGAGTTTTATGGTTTAATGTATTTAATGTAAAACTCAAGTCTCCTTTACATATACATAGTTTTTTAATATAAAATTATTTTATGTTAATTATTATTTGTTAATAAATATTATTTTCTTATTGAATTTAATTTTTAACATTTGTGAAATACAAAACTCAAGTAAATTTTAAGTTTATAAATGTTGTTATTTAATTTAAGTGGTTGAATAGTTTTTGACAATATAAATTTTTTCAATTTTAATTATATTATTGTTTAATATATTTATTACAATTTTTTTTGGGATGCTTTAAATACAATGCAACACTTGAGTTTTGCTTAAGCATTTAATGCTAAAACTCAAGTGTGCTTTACATATATATAGATAGATAGATAGATAGATAGATAGATAGATAGATATAGATTTTGAGGTAGAGTTAGGTCTAACTCAAATTTTAATATAATATCAGAGTTTATCGTATGTGTGTTTATTGAATACCACTCATATATGAGTCACTCGCATATGTTAATTCCTGCAAATTTCACGCTTCTGAGGTCCATCTTCAGACATGAGTGACATATATGTTGAGGAATCTCATATTAACTAGAATTATTACTAAAATTGTTCTTATAAATAGTAGAACAATCATTACCTCTATTTAAGGTAGAATTAGCCCTTGCCAGCTGATTTTTTTTTTGAGGTAACCCTTACCTGAATTCAAATACTCCTCCAAATGACCCTTATATTAAGAAAGGGCAAACATGAATGTATTTTTTTTCTGGTGTGGAGGTTTTTTTATATGAGTTTTTGCTTGAATGCATCACTAATTAGATTAATAAATTAATTAACCTGATTGGAAGCACCAAGAATGTTAAATATACCAGAAGCCTATAATATATACACGATAAGAAAGAAAATGAGGCTATAAAGCCAGACTGGAAAATATTGAAAATCTATGGTTAGAAATTCCAGAGTCCTTATTGCTATTAAATTTTTTAAATCCAGTTATGCAAGATTGCAAGCATAAAGCATGAAGAGGGGATGTGTGGCCCCATGAAGTTGCTGATAAACCATGGAAGAAATGCTAGCTAGCAACATATTGATTTTTCCATATTGGGAGAAACATTTTTCTTAATTATTTAATTATGAATTTAGAGTTAAACTTGATTTTCCATTGCAACAACCACCTCATAAACTGTGGTAGACAAAATAAAAAATTACTTCGAAGATCAGATGTAGAGAAGCGTTGATTCTATCTGACATTTTTGGTCTTTGTTCTATAGTCACAATAGACTCAGTGCAGGTTTGCTTTTTAATTTTTTTTTTGAAAGATTGCTTTTTAGTTAAAAACTAGTGCATTGAAATTTGAATATAGGTTATGAGGCACCCAATGCGAAAGAAATTCCAGTGCTCTGTTGTGAAAAGACTTTCACATCAACCTAACTGAAATACAAACATGTCGTCAATAGAAAATATAGATAGCAAGATGAAAAACAAAGTAGTCGATTGCTTTTTCAGACAAAATCAATTAGCGGATTACAATTTCATAACAATATCCACTTCATACATAATCTTATCTATTCTATTGCTTTTCTTTTAAACCATTTACATATATGAAGTGACAATTTCCTATAATTAAAAATAACATGATAACGATTAGAATTTACTATTAATAAAAAATTGTTAATATAATATGATGATTTCATTGATATCATATTTCATTTTAAAACTTTTCATGATACGATTTGATTTACCAATAGTATTTTGAAATCGAAATGAGTTGTAAAATCTTATAAAGCCATGTAATCAGCCACGAGGCGCTTATGGTCGCCAACTGCTCTAGTGGTGTCTTTGGCAAATCATAGTACACCTGACACTTCTCAAACTTATATTTAAAAACATAACATCTGTGGAGAATCTAACAATGAAAGTTCATTAATAGCAGTAAGTTTACCTCTGAGATTTGTCTTGTCACTGTTGTGGTGGTTGTGAAACATTGAAACCTTTTCTCTCTCCTCTGTTATGTTTCTGTAACAATCACCATTTCAATCGTTCCTTTATGAGAATTTTTCATACCAATTATACGCTAAGGATTTGCCCATGATATGGCTGGCGCAGACTCCTTCGTGAGTTTCTAACATAACTGCCTCATACTTCTCCAGCGGCAAGAATCTTAGGAATGGCGAGATAAACCCTCGGTGAAACAAGTGTCCATCCAGCAATGTGTAGTGGCTCGCCTCCCGTCTTTGCTATTTTGACCAAAAAAATGCAGATAACTTTCGCAAATCTTTTCGTAACAAATTACTATCTTCATTCCAAATTAGATTTTTTAAACAGCAAAAGATATATATTATTGGATAAGATTTCATGAGAATAACCCTCTCACGAATATGACAAAACAACAAACCCAACCAAACAAAACCATCCTAAAGACCACACATATGACATGTGCCTCATTAAAATCTTCTTAGGAAAAACCCTAGGGAAGGAAAAAGAGTACAACATCCCCTAGATGTGCCTTTGAAACTCCCTAAGCAAAAACCAATACAATAAAACATAAAAACTCAAATCTAACCAAAATAATCTAACAAAAAACAACCATAACAGAACCACTGAAACAAACAAGGCGAAAGGAAAATAACCCAACCACAAAGAACTAAAGCCTCAAGGGGAACCATACTTATTAGGGTGAGTACGCCTGAGATGGTGCACACATGTCCCTCAATGTCCTCCTCATCAGAGCCCTCACAAACAAGACCTAACTCTTTGCCAATCGTCCACATCTTTCGAGCATGCTCATTTCAAATTAGTTATTCATAGAAAAGATTTGAGACTTTTTATTTCTGTTCAAGGTTTTTTTATTTAAAAATCATTCCCCAAAACAATTTTTCAAATCTATTCTAAAATAATTTTTTTGAATATAACGTATAGTATTCCAACGTTAAAATATATAAGTAAGAAGATAAGGATTCAAATTAATAATATGATATATATGATAATCTTGATTTCAAAAATGCGGATGACTTTTTGATCGAAAATATTGCAAGTAATTTATCCAAATATGTTTGTAATTTTACGTTAATAATATCTTGATTTACGGTTGGTTTGACGCCTCAACTGTTCTACCATCATCTACAAAGGCTCATTTCAATCAATTCCCTTCACTTGGCAGTAATAAGGCCCAAAGATGGGGTGAGTTGGTGGTTTGGATGGCAGCAGTCTGGTCGTTATGGATTTTAAGGAATGCTACCATATTTAAGGACGAGATGTTGGATAACGCTATTTTATATTTCATTCGGACTCGCTCTTGGCATTGGATCAAGGCACATGCGGGTGAATTCCATAATTCTTTGTTTGAATGGAAAACAAGCATGTAATTTTGTTGCCTTTTCGCATGGTTGTTATTGGTGTACATCTTACTGGGTTTGATCATGGTTGGCAGATGTTTTTGCTGTGGAATGGTCTTGGTCTTTGTCATTTATTCGGCATGTGCTTTAGTGGGTGACATTGATCATTTTGTATGTTTGTTTGAACTTCTAGATTGTTTGTTTTCTTTTTGAGTGATGGTCGTTTGCTACTACATTTTCTTCTCTTTGTATTTGGGTTTAGCACCCCTTGTGCTAAAGTTTTTTTTTTTTTTTGTTAAACCTGAAAACCGTCCCTGAACTTTAAGCGATATTTGATTTCCGTCCCTCGCCGGAAAATCTTCCTATAGATGCCCTCAGACTACTTTTTTGTCTGAAAACCATCCTTGCCGCTGATTTACCTCCGGCCGTCGTGCCCAATTGACAGTTTTAGGTCTATGTGGACATGCCACGTCATTTAAATTTTAATTTTAATGTAGATAATCAATACATATATTAGAAAAGAAGAACTTCTATCAGCCTAATTTGGTGACGTGGCAGCACCAGGTTAATTCTCATAAAAAAAATTCATGTGTCATTCTCAGGTTAATTCTCATAAAAAAAAATATCACGTGTCATTCCATTAGATAGCTTCTCTTCTGTTGTGTTATTTTATATTGAAACTGAATTTTAAAAGATTTGTCATAATTATCTAAGATTTACCATACTAAATTTATTTCCAAAACAAATCTTGAAACTGTTTTCATTATCTCTTTAAATTAGGAAAAGTCTCAAGCCTAATTTACTGCATATTTGCAGGAATCTCCTATTTTCTCATTTTATTCTTTCTCATGATTTACAATATAAAAAAATATGTAGTGTTGAGATTATAATCCATTAAAACTTTAAAAGATTTTCCCTAATTATCTAAGATACTGCATCAGTCATTTACTCCCCTATCAATCAATATCAATATATATTAGAAAAGAATAACTTCCATCAGACCAATTTGATGAGGTGTCACTCCTAAATTAATTCTCAAGCGAATTTGATGAGGTGTCACTCCTAGATTAATTCATATTTGAGCTTCTCTTCTGTTGAAACATGTCACACCTTAATTACTAAATGAAATCTTTTTGTTAGATAGAAAATTCCACGTGTCAATTTGTTAGAATTTTCAAAATATTTTATTATTAGTCTTATCTCGTTGAGATATAATTTAGATTTATTTTGAGAGTATTAATTAATTTTTATGTTATTTTATTGAATTTTCAGATTTTTATTTAATTCAGGATTTTATGAGTTTTTATTGTGATTTGCTAGATTTTAGTAGTTTTTATCTATCTTTAATCAGTACATTTTAAAATTTTAGATTTCATTCGGATTTAGGCTGTTTATTTCTTGATTTTATCTTGGTATTTTATTTTATTTTAGATTTATTTTGAGATTATTAATTGATTTTTATGGTATTTTTATTGAATTTTCGGATTTTTATTTAATTCATGATTTTATGAGTTTTTATTGTGATTTACTAGATTTTGTTAGTTTTTATCTCTCTTTAATCAGTACCTGATGACCCGGGATTTAAGGCTATTTTCCAGATTTATTTGCATGTAGTTTAATATAGTTTTTAGGATATTTAGGTCATTTTATGATACTTTAGGCTTAGTTCATGCATTTTAATGTTTTCATTTAGTTTTAGTATTTTTCTATATTCTTTATGTTATTTTTATAGATTTCATTAGGATTTAATCAAGTTATTTGAATTCGGTATCTTACTCTATCTTCTAGTTAATCTCTATTATTGGTTTTTAATTATTTTCCTTTATTATTATTGTTATTTTAGGAAAAGATGTGGAATCAATGAACAAATCAAGGGAGAGAGCCAAGAATCTCGAAGTCTGGAGCAATCTGGATTTCTTTGCGCTGGTTTTGCGCCAATTTCCCCTTGCATCTCGCGCATTTACGCGAAGGAATTAGTAGGGGTGAACATGGGCCGGGTAGATCCAATGAACCCGTCCAATCCAATCCGATCCGATAGGAAAAATGCGGGTTGGATCGGGTAATCGGGTTAATCGGATGGATTTTACTACAACCCAACCAAGTTCGGATCGGATTTCGGATTCAGTTCAAATCCATCCAACCCAACCCAGAATCCATACATATAATAATAATTTTTTTTTATAATTTTACTCATACTTGGAGTGCTAGTGTCGGAGTGATGACTTTTTGAAACTTTGAGACTTAAGTATTTGTAGTTATTTGTCATATTTGAACTTAGAGTATTTGTTCGTAGTTATTTACTACATGTCTTTATATATTATTTGGCATGTTGGAGACATCTAAGTTCTAAGTGTCATGACATGACATTTAGTGTTGCTTTTCACTTTTTAGGTACTATTTATGTTAGATTGTTTCATGTCATTTGGTAATGAAGTTTTATATTTTCATGATATTTGGCTATATGTCATTTATGTGGTATTATTTCATGCTATTTGGTATAACTTTTTGTGTCATTTTCATGCTATTTAGTATTATAACATATTTAGTATTTTTTATAACTTATTCTAAATTTATAATAATATTTGCAAGATTTTTTAATATTTCAGATATATTATTATTTTAATATAGTGACCCAATCAATCCATCCAACCCAATCCGAACTTCGTCGGGTTGGTTTGGATCGGGTCCGAAGAAGAAATTCGTGAAATCCAACCCAACCCAACCCAGACAATTTTGATCGGTTCGGATTTTATTTTGACAAAAATCCATCCAACTCAACCCATGTGCACCCCTAGGAATTAGCTTCTGAAATATTTTGCGCCAGTGTTGCGCGAGATCCTTCACAGAATTCGGGCATTTGCGCGAAATGACAGCCAGACTCTATTTAAGTGCGTTTTTAACCTATTTTATGAATCTTTTCACGTTGAAACATTTGGGGAGACCTTTGGAGGCAGAGCTCTGAGTTCTTTAGGATCCCTTACAGGTTTCTTTTGTAATTTTGATGTTTTGCTACCTTTTTCTTGAATTGTTTCCTATGACTATGAGGAACTAATCCTCTCTTGTACTGGGGATATGATGTAGTTTTCTCTAAACTATGTTTTGATACGTTTCAGTTATATATGAATGGTTATTTTAGTTCATGAATTTCTTCTTTACTTTTATTGAATCCAATCGCAAAAGGGTTTCATGCTATCGTTTGCACAATTGGGAAATTGGTAGATGATAGGGATCTAGGAATAAATTGAATAAGGGTCTCTACGCCTTAGGGATAAGGGTAGCAATTTATTTGTGTTTGCCTGAACGTGAAATTGAATCTCTAGCTAATTAGGATTAGGTACTAAGGAATTAGCTATCACTAATTAACTAGAAGGGGTGCTTGACTAAGGGATTAGCAAGTAAACATCTAGGCTTAGCACCAGGAACATATTTAACTAATTTCATATATAATTGTAGAGGATAGAAACATAGCTAGGGTAAACGAAATCAATTCCCCGGTGCGCTTTTCTCTAGGTGATTTCAAATCAGTAGTTATCTTTTCCCTGTTTTCTTGTTACTTCGTTCTATCAACCAACTAAACCCTCTTTTAATTTCGCTTTTCGTCCTTACAACGAGAATTTGGTAACATTAGAAGTAAACTATCACAATCCTTGTGTTCGATAATTAAAACCCCGGGCGAAACTGTACACTTGCAGTTTGGCACATCAGTACCTTTTTAAATTTTAGATTTCATTAGGATTTAGGTTGTTTATTTAGGAGGTTGTGAGCAATTTGAGGTTCTTAAAATCTCGCTATGGACATGGAATCTCAATACTGTCAAACCTGCAACTTCAAAGTCCCCAAAATCAACAAGAAAGCAATCTCCGCCAGAAAATGCATGGAAGATCAAATTAGTTTTGTAATCAGTGCATAGTTCTGTAGTCAATGCATAGTTTTGGAATTTAATAATAATATCTGACTTTTTGTATGTGAGTTTTCCCTTTATGGGAGGAAGATGAGATTGGAGGAAGGGCTAAGTATTGAACTAAGACCCACCACCCAACCCGGCCACTAAGCAAGATTCGACCAGATTTCATCCCAAATCTTGCAAAATTTTCAAGTTGATCTTGAATTAAAGGGCAATCTATGCAAAATTTTGAGACACATACAGGATGCTTGCTTATTTTTCTTTGGACAAATATATGTTCTGTCTTTTGCAGATTTATTTTACCCTTGCATGGGTTCTCTGGTTTGGTCGTTTGTTTAACTTGATAGCTCATTTGAGAGAGTTTTGTTCCCAAGCTCGTTATTCTTAAATCTATATTATCTTTAGTTAAAAAAAACTAGGGGACATATAATGAATGAATGAATGAATGAATGAAGTAAAGAAAATAAATCCAAGTGTATTTTTTAGATTGTTTTAATGGTGTTTAGAAGACTCACCTATATTTGGTAACGCATGATGAGTATGTGAAAAGTGCTCTTGGGTTCGAACCCTACAGAATAGATAAGAAGGAGGAAGATGACATGATACTAGGTGGTTTGTAGAAAAAAAGGGAATGTGAGAGAAAGGAGGAGTAGAATGTGCGTGCGTGTGCGCGCGCGCGCGTGTGCGTGTGTGCGTGTGTGTGTGTGTGCGTGTGCGTGTGTGTCCCACAAATAATATGTATGAAGAAGAGTTTTAATTGCAACTAAATTCTGAATACTTCAATGTTATTATTTATATAAAAAAGTTTTAAAATAATTTGTATGTTTTTATAAATTTTAAATGTTTTATGATTAAATATATATTAATGCATGGAAATTTGGTAGTGAAAATATGTCACGGATTATAAAATATTAATACAATTTTTTTTTTGAAATTAATACAAATTTACTACTACTAACTAAATTTAACTTTTTTCTTCTTAATTTTAAAAAAATTAGGTAAAAACGACTTACAATATGAGATGTATGAAGTAGTTTTTTATAATTAAAGTATTGATGGATTCTTGAATACAATGGCAAACTTCCCCGTGCAACGCACTGGTAAAAAATACTAGTATATTAGAAAAGAAGAACTTTGATCAGGCTGATTTAGTGACGTGACAATTCTCACGCTAATTCTCATAAAAAAATCCCACGTGTCATTCGACTGTTAATTCTCATAAAAAAATGTCACGTGGCATTCTATTAGATAGCTTATTTTTTGTTGTGTTATTTTATCTTGAAACCGAATTTTAAAAGATTTGTCCTAATTATCTAAGATTTATCTAGATTTTTTGAAATTAAGATTTACCTATATTACTCCTTACTAAATTTATTTCCAAAACAAATCCTGAAACCGTTTTTAGGAAAAGTCTCAAGCCTAATTTACTGCATATTTATAGCAATCCCTTGATTTCTCCTTTTATTCTTTCTCATGATCTAAAATATAAAAATAAAATATGTAGTGTTGAGATTATAATCCATTAAATTTTTTAAAGACTTTCCCGAATTATCTATCTAAGATATGCATCAGCCATCTCCTCCCCTATAAATCAATATATATTAGAAAAGAATTAGATAGCTTCTCTTATGTTGACATGTGTTCCCTGATTCTAAAACAAATTTTGAAATTGAATTTTAAAAGATTTTCCCTAATTATCTAAGATTTACCTAGATTACTCCTTACCAAATTTATTTCATCAATCTTGATTTAAATAAGTTATAAATATGTTTAATTATTTTGGAGAATTAAAGCGGTTATTATTTGATGGATACGGGAAAGATTACAATATTTGATTTGATTGGTTTCCAAATGTTTAAGAAAATGAAAGGTTTTAATAATCATTTCATAAATAAGAAATTATTATAGAAAAAAATGGGGGAAAAGAGAATTTGAAAGAAAGGATGAGGGGAGGGAGAGAGGAGGGGGGGGGGAGGGGAGAAAGACAATTAATGGGGAAAGAGGAAAAAGATATAGGAAAACCGAAAATTTAAAATGTCAGATGAGAGAAAAGAGAGAGGAACGAAATTGTGGGAGAAAAAGAGACAATTAAGGGAGAAATAATAGGGAAAGAGGAGAGCACATATTGGGAACAACTTAAAAAAAAAACATAGATAACTTAGAATTTTAAAAATAATAACAGAAAACGAATTCGCATAATCACGTTCATGATTAATTGATGTATCAAATACAATAGACATAACACTAGTATATAATTATATAAAGTTATAATTGTTAAATAAAATAATTAAAAAACCTTCAACAAAGGTCTGCTTCTTCTTTTTTACGGCAACAAGGTTTTCAATCTTCAGCACCATCTTCATAGTTCATCATCATCACCATTAATTAAAAACACATGCAGTCAGCAGAAGCAAACGAACGACCTTCATAATCCATTACCATCAACATCTTCATCACAATCATTATACATTCATTACGAAACTGACATGAGCTAAGAAGCCGTGATCGAACACTTAAAGAATAATTGTTGCCCTTGTTCTCTGTAAATACTCTTCCAAATCCCATCCCTTTGTTGTTTGAAGAGTCTTTTACTCAAAGTGTGCTTCAAAGGGTCTTCATCTCTTACCCCAAATAAATGAGGTAAGGTCTAAGTGTTACAGAAGTGGTAAAATTTACTTTTTTATCAAAATTTCTAGGCTTCTTAAGCTACTGTTTTTTTCAAAGGAGGGGAGAAGAAGGGAGGGGAGGAATTTTAATACTTATTACATTTGGTTCATAGGAGAGGAGGGGAGGGAAAATAACTTATTTTTATTTAGTTCATGAGAGGAAAGAAGAGATTCTATAATTAAAATTACTTTATACCCTTTTTATATTTTCTTTTACAGACCTGCAATTTTGACAGCTTAAGTCATTATTGCATCAACACAACCAAAGATACATCATACACATGACTTTGAATTGCAATAATAGATGATATTAGGACTGTGCTATAAAACAAAGCCTGGAATCGTCTAGACATTCTGCAGATTTAACAAAGCCTGGAATTCTAAACATGACGCAAGAAGAACACAAACTGCTACGTGTGCTTTTTGACAATCCTATGAAGCAAAGATCGTTTAGAAGAAGGGGTTGATTGGTTCAATTGGTGACAACCCTAGGATAAAAATTGAAATTTTTAGATTTGTGTCAAGTTATTTTTGTCCAAAATTTATTTCCCCTTCTAATTCCCCCACTTTTGGGAGTAACAAAAAATTGAGGTTGGAGGGATTTTGCTCCCCTCCCCTCCTAACGTTTGAACCAAACAAAATTAGATTTTGAAATTCTTAATTTAAGGATTTGAGTTATGGAGAAAGAGAAAGAAGGTGGTAGAGAAAGAAGATAAAGGTGGAAGAACATAAACTAAAATTGATTAAATTATTTTTCAATGAACTAAAATTGATGTGAAAAAATGCATGTGACCATCATTAGTTGAATAGGCTTGTCACTGAACCATTGACCGATTAAAATTGAGCAAAATGACTTAATTTGATTAAAAAAAAATTAAGGACCCAATTTGATGCGAAGTTTTTTCAGGGACCAAGTTTAATTCCCTTTACAATTTCAGGGACCAAAAAAGTATTTAAGCTTTTTTTTTTCAAATAAATGTTGATTTTTTTTGAACGAAAAATAAAAGTTGGTTAAACCATAATATTTTGAAATTGATATGACTTGAAAAATCTTATAAATTTTTTTTTGAAAGTGCAAAATCTTATAATTAAAGCCGTGTGATTTGATATGAGATATCGGTCTAGATTTTAGAATATTGCGGATAACTTTTGACCAAAGTTAATAACTTCAGTTCAAATCAAATTTTATATAGTTATACGAAAAAAATGGATTTTGAGATATTGTAATATTTTTTTATGCAAAAATAAAGCAGATTTAATTAGTGGAAAATCATCATGAATATCTAAGTTAATAATTATCTTTTTTTATGAAATTAAGTTAATATTATCTTCAGTTCCCATAAAATTTTATATAGGTATAAAAAGATTTGGATTTTGAGATATTGTTCTATTTTTGGTGCAAATATTGTTCTATTTTGAATTGAAATCAATATATTATTGTTAGAATTACGTTATCATTTTAAATTTTATCATTTATATATCTTTTCAGTTTTAAAATATTATTATAATAATAATTTTAAAAATTTAAATAAAGTAGAGTTTTTGTTTTGTTTCGTAAAGCAGAGTTTTTTTTAACGGATAAAGCAGAGTTTTTTTTTTGAAAGTGGATAAATCAGAGTTTTTTTGGCAAATGGATAAAGCAGAGTTGATTATCTACAAACGTGGATTTTGATATTGTTTTATCTTATCTTTTTTTGAAACAGATTTATCTTATCTTATCTATACT
The DNA here is from genome assembly GCF_012489685.1 of Lotus japonicus. Lineage (NCBI taxonomy): Eukaryota > Viridiplantae > Streptophyta > Magnoliopsida > Fabales > Fabaceae > Lotus > Lotus japonicus. Next base: position 14,518,512 of record NC_080041.1, on the reverse strand, counting down.
AAGATAACACAAGGGGTTTATTAAATACCGTAATTTTCTCACCCTGCATTGCAACACATGAGCGAGAATCTTTGAGTTTCCATTGAATTGCGTTCCTATTTCTGGGTTTTGGATAAAGTTTGCAACCTTGTGAGATTAAGTGAGTGATGACGAAGGTGGCAGTTGAATCTGCGGTTGCAGCGACGAAGGTGGTGGTGCGCCACCGCATGCTAAGGTCAAGGAAGTTGGCTCGTGCCATGGCTATTCTGAAGGTGTTTGAGCAAGACTGTGCAACCCCAATTGAGAAGCTGAGACAGTTGGGTGATGACATGGGAGCTGAGATGCATGCGGCCGGTGAAGGTGGCAGCAGCAAGCTCGGCATGTTGATGAGCTATGTCGACAATCTCCCAACTGGGGACGAGGAAGGACTCTATTATGCACTTGATCTTGGTGGCAAAAACTTCCGTGTCATTCGTGTGCATTTAGGTGGGAAAGACAAAGGTCTTATTGGCCAAGAATTTGAAGAAGTTTCAATTCCTCCTCATTTGATGACCGGTTCTTCCCATGAACTCTTTGATTTTATAGCAGCAACGCTTGCAAAGTTTGTTGATTCAGAGCCTCAAGGTTTTCATGGCAGACAAAGAAGAGAACTGGGTTTTACATTCTCATTCCCAGTCAAGCAAACATCAATTGCATCGGGGAATCTAATAAGGTGGACTAAGGGATTCAATATTGAAGATGCAGTAGGGGCTGACGTGGTGAGACAATTAACTAAGGCGTTGGAAAAAATAGGGCTTGACATGAGGGTTGCTGCTCTTGTTAACGACATAGTTGGAACATTAGCTGGAGGCCGATTCTACGATAAGGATGTGATTGCAGCTGTGATTCTGGGGACGGGGACAAATGCAGCATACGTAGAATCAGAAGATGATAGTGATATGGTTATAAATATGGAGTGGGGTAGTTTCGATTCCGTACATCTTCCGTTAGAGGAGGCATGTACTTAGGCGAGATTGTGAGGAGAGTTTTGTTGAGAATGGCTCAACAAGCCGACTTTTTTGGAGACATTGTACCTGCTAAGTTGAAGGTTCCTTTCGTTCTTAGGACACCTGATATGTCGGCTATGCATCATGACTCAACTCCAGATTTGAAGATGGTCAGGAACAAATTGAAGGATGTATTAGGGATCTCTAACACATATTGTGGTGGAACTCTGCGACATCGTAGCTAGACGTGGGGCTCGCCTTGCTGCTTCTGGTATTTTAGGAATTCTCAAGAAACTAGGAAGGGATATAATTAAGGGTGAGGAGAAGCAAAAATCAGTCATAGCATTGGATGGAGGACTCTTTGAGCATTACACAAAATTCAGAACTTGTTTGGATGGTACACTCAAGGAGTTGCTAGGAGATGAGGTAGCTAAGACCATTATCCTAGAGCATGCTAATGATGGCTCGGGCACTGGAGCAGCTCTCTTAGCCGCTTCTCACTCACAGTATTTGGATTGAATCATGGAAGGATATCGGAGAAATTAGGGTTGTTTTGATGTGCCTCATTTTTATGTATATATTTTTTTCAACTCAACAGATTAATTAATCTCTCAATTTTCTCTTCTTGCTATCTTTGTTTGCTATTTTTCCCTTTTATGATAAATGGGTGTGTCAATTGTCAATATCTAAATTTTGCTCACTTCAATTTAGGACTCTATTTCTCAATGTATTGTTTATCCCGGCCCAATTGATTTGATATGTTTCTTTCTACACTCATAAATCAAACATCAGGACATAACTAACCATACATTAATAAATGAAACCCTCCACAATTTCTTCGTAACCTTTAACGTCTATCCCACTCCAACGTCTCTCCCACTTTAACGTCTCTCCCCCTTTGCTTTTCTACTTCACGATTTAGGATTATTTAGAAGAGGAGAATTGATTTTTCCTTTTCAACTCTAGTACAAAGTTACGCGGTGGCTCTCACTTGAATTTTAAAAAATTATTACACTAACCAAACACTTTCACTAATATTAATTCACAAATTGTATTTTGCTAAATATTTATCAACATGACATCTATGTGGAAATTGTGTTAAACATTCACATCACCAAAATGAAATTGGACCACATATCACCCATTTATCAACTTAACTGGACAGACAACCTCCGACCAAGCAGAATATGGAGAGAGGCAAATACTTGGCATTGGTTGGAGGCGGTGCCCTTTTGGGCTCTGTGTCCACCTTCTTCATTCTTAGGCTTCTTCAAACTCAAAAGTCAGTGACTTCTTCTCTTCTTCGATCATACTACTTTCCATATAATTAAACCATATTTCAAAATTTTGGTCTTTGCTAGCAAAGGGTTATTTTAGTTTTACATGTTTTAGCCTTATTAGTTTTTTTATTGTGTTTTGAATATATGTTGTGTTGGGGTGTTTGCAGAAAAGGTGTGCGGCAATACAATGAGAATGCTACTTCCGAATTTAATGGTAAGTTGCCTGAAATTCATAGTATGTTTGGTTCCACCCTGTGAAATTGTAGAATCACTGAAGTCAGTAGCTACAAGTTTGAGTTTTTGAGCAAACTTTGCTTGCCATTCTGTGCAAATAGTGAAACCCTGTGATGAATGGGTACGGCTGTTTTGGCCGCGTACACGTACCCGGTACGCATACGTTGTGGGTACGTACCCGGTACCTACCCGTTCCAAAAAAAAATGGTTCCTGGCTCAAAACGACAACATTTTGCCTTTTTTTATTTTTTTTTTCCTGGCTCAAAACGACGACGTTTTGCTTTTTTTTGCATAATTTATTTATATTTAAATATTATGTATATTTTATTATATATTATATTTAAAAAAAGGCTTATTGACACTTTTGGTCCCTCAGGTTTCAAAAATGTGCAAACGGAGTCCACCAAGTTTAAAAATAGCATTTCACTACCCCGACGTTAAGCTCCGTCAACACTTTTGGTCCCCCGCCAGTTTTCCATCCAAAAACTAACGGCTTTGGGGACTAAAAGTGCAATTGAACTCAAAAATTAATTTAAAAAATAGAAAAACATTAAAAGCCCTGCAAACCCTTGATCTTCATCTTCTTCCTCAATCATGTTCAAATTCAGAACTGAAATTCACACAAAAAAGAGGTAATATGACATTGCAAGAACCATACCACTACCAGTAGGGAGAAAGTAAAGAAAAAGAAAATAAAAATATCAGCACATAACATACCCATTCCTACACATTGGCCATGTAGGGAGGCCAATAATAGTGTGGGCATCTTCGAGCAGCTCAACAACTATCGCCCAGTAAACATAACTTGAAGAAACCTTCATGTGATTAGAGTTGATTTGTGCATAGGAGAGGGTTTTTCCTACCCATAAAATGAAGAATAAACCCAGAAAAATAACCTCATCAACCCACATCAAAAAACCAATATTTATCAAAACCCAAACGAAATTTATCACAAAAGATGAAGCAGAGACCCAAGTCGTTCCAGATCCAGATCCTTGTTCTATACACCAAATCGAAATGACCCAAAACCTACAGTCACCACCGCGTCGTCACAGCTTCCACCCTCATACATATATCTAACGTACCTGTACCCCTGTTTTTTATAAAATCGCGTACCGCGTACCCAATACCGTACCCGTACAACACAGGTGAAACCAAACATAAACTTAGCTGAGAAGTGAATAGCTAAGCCTGTTACCAACTTGAATCCATAACTTTTGTTATGATTCTATGCATTCCTGCATTGAATGGTGGCCTTAATCTTTGCCTAAAGTTAAGATCTTTGTTTATGAAAATCATATTTTCATATGCTCACCGGTTTGACGGTATGGATGAGTTGAAGTTGCAAGTAGTTACTATATGTCGATGCTTGAATTCTAAATGCTGAGATTTTAATTTGTATGTATTAATATTTTGATGTTAAGGGTATTGCAGGGTGAATCTGCATAGTGAAACCTATTGATGTGTTTCCTTCCATGTATGATGCTTTACTCTCACGGATAGAATTATTGGATGAGAGGAAAGAAAGGGGAATAAAAAGGACTTAGGTTGTATAAAAGAATTTCCCTCAGCCCCCGTAGGATAGCTAAAGTGGTAGGAGCTAAGGGACATATGGGTTGGGTTAGGGGAGGTTCAGGGGTCAATTCCTGGCAGGGGCAATTTATCTTTCCGATGTACAAAAAAAAAAGAGTTTCCCTCAGGGTTGATGGAACATAGTAGGAACATAGTGTTTAACACCTGTTGTAACTCACACCCTGCCCCTTTTCTGCAGAATCATGTGCATATGTTAATGAAGACTGTTAATGTGTTGTAGATTGTAAATAACTTGTGTTATGTGACTAATGCTTGTCTCTGCTAAAATCCTACTTTCACATCATAAAGTTAATGAGACTGCTGTTCTGTGTATCCTTGTAAGTATTGGACTTTATGTCTCATACAGGTATTGACGGATGCACTAGTGCTGGAAGGGAGAATGATTTAGTGGTTAGAGAATATCTTCTGAACGATGAGATTTTTTCAGAACGGTTTACTAGGTATTGTGTGTTGTTGCCAATTGATTTGATATTTTCTGCGAAGAAATTATTTCTGAATGTAAATGTGTTTCATGCTGTTGATTAATTGGTAAAATATGCTCCAAGCACCTGCAATCTTGTTTCTATTTGAACCACAAGATCCTTTCTCTGAGTAGGACAGTTAGCATTCATTCGTCAAATATCATAAATTACAAATATAATCTGTGTCTTGGCATTTAATTTAGGCTGGTCAGGGCATGGAAGATTTCTACCGTGCAAGGCTTGTATATGAATAATCAATACATGTTTACAATTCATGTGTTTTCCCACCATCTTGGATAGCTAACGGAATGTTATTAAAGTGATTCAATTTTTGAAGACATGATATTTTTTTAATACTTTGATGGATTGCTTTTTAGGTATTTGTACTCTATTTGAATGAATCGTAACATTTTGTATTTTGGTTCTAGTCTTTAATTTTGGGACTACCAAAACTCGACCTACCATACCTAAATGCTTTCTTTAGATTTGTTCTGCATTTTCATTCAAGAAATGAATTCTTTTAGGTATACATGGGTCACTCTTTTATTGATGTATCTATCTTTTCTTGGGTTTCTGCTAATCAAACATTTTTTTGGCGGAATATTTATGCTATGAATAGGAACATTCAGTTTCTTGGCTTGAGTCTCAGTAGAGAGTAACTGCATCATATGTTGTGGTCATTGGTCTTGGAGGGGTTGGTAGTCATGCTGCTTCTATACTCTTTGAGGTCAGGGATTGGCAGACTTCTTCTTTTGGACTTTGACCAGGGTTTTTCTCTGCCTGAATACTGAAGATCTGATGTACATGATCAGCTTTTAATTGTGGTAGTATGCACTGTCAAAATGAAACAAATATCATGATCTGCAGAAAAAAATACCACAGTAAGACGCAAGCGAAGATTAGGGTGAGTGTTTTCATAAACACACCACCGGTGGACCAAAAGTCTCTGGTGACCACTGCACCCTATAACTCGTCGTTTCTCCCTCCACTACAAAAAAAAGGTATTTTGTGGCGCTTCTGGAAGCATTTTGCGGCGGTTAAAACCGCCGCAAAATGTATAATGAGGCGTTTCCTTGAGCGCCGCAGTTACGAGCGTCGGGGGCCGTTCTGCGGCGCTTATATCCAAGCGTTGGAATAACCGCCGCAGAATATAGCGGCGGCTAAAAGCGCCGCAAATTCTGTAATTCATCCCGCCTCTATTTTGCGGCGGTTAGAAACTGCCGCAAAGTTCTACACAAATTCTATGAATGCAGGTACACACTGACAGTTCAGATTTTCATTTACATTATGAAAATCTAAGCTGGTAATGGTATAAAGCTTTCCCTTACTCACATGGAAAGAATGAAACAGATTACATAGTTCATAAATCCAAGGAATACACAATTAGCCAATATCATGTTCATAAACCCTTCATGCATAGAATGTTCATTAAAATAAAGTAACATGCATACAGTGTTAGGGAACATTGCTTGCTAGTGAAGAAAAATGTAATGAAATGAAATGAAACGATTAAATATAATGGCAATGAATCACTCTTGAAAATATTGTGTACAAGTGAAAATAAACAAGAGGAAGCTTTGAAGTAGGTGTACGACTTTACTGCAAACAGCAAAAGTAGGATGAGAAACTGAAAAGTCTTAAAAAGACCTAGCCAAATATGAGGTCAATCCATTCATGTAAATGAGCAGATACATACTCACTCTCCAGAACCATCCTATGCGTATGCACAAAATCAACTGGATTCTCAGCCCAAGCTAGAAGTCTTACAGTATCTGGTATCAAAGAAGTAAATCACAAACAGAGCTATAATATGCATGTGAATATACCATGATATCTTCTGAAAGGAACTAATGAAGAAAATCTTAATGATTATACTAAGCTTTCCTCCCAACTGCGTTGTACCAAAATCAATTGAATTTTTATTTGTGAGGACCTCGGGGAGGTAAAATAGCAGAGGAACCTAATAAGTGGAGATTAAACCTCTCATTCACATCCAATTTTACACCTCTATATACTTGTTACTCCAATTTTACTTCTTGTAATATTTATACGATGAAGAGGTGGATAAATGGGTAGCAGAATTCAGAATAACAACATATAGTGAAATATGTGGGAAAAAATGAAACTTGTTATCAGAAAATAAAGCCCATTTAGAATATCACATGAATAAACCAAAGGGCAGTGATAAAAGCAAGAAGAGCAGCATAGAACAGAGTTTACCTGTTGCAAGATAAGAAAGAGAGAAGAGATCGCTCAGCAATGCCAAACAGAAGGAAACATGATTGTATCTGGTTAAAATTTGTCAAATGCAATCAACACATTTCACTTTAACTGCTGCATATTTACTTAATAACCTGAAATAGTTTAAGGAACTATAGAAGTAAATACTACTCACAGCTATACTTTCTCTAACAAAGTAACACAAAACAGAGAATCCAATTGGTAACATTAAAATGGTAATAGATACCAAGCAAAAAGGGAGGAAAGAAAACAACATTAACCAATAAAATGATGCACCAGGGAACACATACCATTGGAACTAGCAAAAAAAGTTCAGTCATTTTCATTTCCCATTTACGAAAGCAATAAAATAAAATATCTTACGAAAGCATGGCCTATCTCATATGTTGTTTAGCATATAAATCTATTTTATCAACAGTGGATACAAACTCTAGGCACCAGATAGAGTTGAATATAGTATGCAAACACAAAGTGATGCACTCTTACTATCAAACACCACACCTTAGTCTTACTCTTAAGTCTTAACAATGGAGGCATTGCCAATTAAGCTACAAGATAATTGGAATCTGTTTTTTTTCCTGACTTCAAAATAAATCCACCATGCAACCAGGCCAATGCCTATAGATAATAAGTTCTAAAATTGTCAATCATGAAAAATTAGATTGAGTCCAACAAAGCAATAGCATCCCATAACAACTAAGTCTATTGCACATAATCAATAACTCAAAAACTGAAAGGTGCTTATATCTCCCATAAAATGCACACAGCAAATTATCAACTTCACTCTTAAAGTGGTTTAAACAGTTGAAGTGAATTTAACATTCATAACACGATTCAATAATCACAGGACACAAATCTTGAAAACCAATTGATGAAACTATGCAGTTTCAAAATTTTCAACAGATTATGAAAAACTACACAAACTACGAATAGAGTGAAACTGAGGATGTAAATGGAACAAAAGAGGGTGCGGTGATGTATGTACCCATCGAAAGGCAGAGACAATAGAAGAAGCAAGGTCGCTGTGACGGATATGAGAATGCAGATGAAGATCCAAATCTGAAATCCCTATTTCCTGATCAAAACAAACGGTGGTTATCCAAATCTGAAATCCCTAATTCCTGATCAAATCGCGAGATGAGATGAGTGCTTACCTTCAATCCATGGCTGGGTGAGCTTGCATTTGGAAAGAGATCGCGGTTCTGAGAGTGATGAAGCCTTCGATTCGATTGAGAGGAACACGAAGATGAGAAGAGATTTCAATCCACGTTTTGCTGAGAGAGATTGAAGGAAAACGAAGAGGAGAGGAGGTTTCAGAAACGTGAATCGTGAAACGCGAATGAGTTAGGGTTCGCTGACCTTTTTTATTTTATAAATTATTAACCCATTCTGCGGCGCCTGGTTGAACCGCCTCAGGTTTAACCGCTGCAAATGCGTAAAAAACCGCCACTAATTGAAAATAACCGCCGCAAATTGTACGAAAACTGCAGCAGTTGGCTTAACCGCCTGAATAAGCGCCTCAATTTTACATTTTGCGGCAGTTTTCTCGTAACCGCCGCAGAATGTCCGCCCCTAGCTGCTTCTTTTCTTGTAGTGCTCCTCCGACCGTTGTTGGCCACGAAATCACCACCACTCTTTTCAACTTCTCTCCAACACACTTCATCATGTAGCATTTCATCAACTTCAACATACAAAATCATATAATAATGACAAACCCTACCTGTTTACGAACCTGGTAATTTCTGCTATAATTCCACTCCGCAAACCAGGTATTTTATGAAAACATCCAAACCAAGGCGTCTGGACGGTTTGCCATGACACGAAATAAAAGGACCCTGTTTTTTTTTTATAAGCAAAATGAATTAATAGCTAGCACAAGGGGTGTTAGAACTCAAATACAAAGAAAAAGAACCACGTTGTAGCGTTATTAAGGGACGAGGGTCTGTTATTTTTTTATTTATCTTATATGTCTTCTGTAATGGGTTGGGCACCCCTTGTGCTGCCCATTAATTTTACTTGGCTTATAAAAAAAACTAAGGGACGAGTATGTGAAATGAGAACTGTGCGACAGAGGCGCAATCGAATCTGGTGTGCCGATGAGAGAGTAAGGGAGGCATCACTTATGAAACGGGTGTGGGACGGACCGACGGAGGGTTGCACATTGACAAATAAGTATGAGATGAGAAGATAGGGCAATAAAAAAATATTGGTTGTGGGGGGTCTCATCATATATCACAAAAGGGTCTCTCAATGTGGGTTATGAATGATAAAAGGTCAGTCGTCAAAATATACAAACTTTTAAATGGATGCGAAAAATTGAAAATACCCTCAACAGTTTGGGGTATACGGAGCATCACATTTTTTACTAACACATGTTAGGCGGAATCGTTTTGCCCTACCCCACCGTTTGTGCTTGCAAATCGAAGACATGATTAGTAAAAAATTTACTTGCTTTGTTCCTTTCTATTTGTGATTATTTTGAAATTGTTTTTATTCGTATTTATGTGTCACTTTTATAATTTCGAGAGAGCATTGATTACAATTTACCAATTATATCATTAATTTAATATAACAGATAATTCTTAAATGGTAATAGAAAAATTAAAGAGATAAATGGTACTATATAAGGAAGTTAGAGTTAAAGTAACAAGGAACAAAGGGAGTATTAGAGTAGGGACATCTCAAAAAGAAGTTGCAATGTGCTTCTTGGCATAAATTGACTCTTCAATTCCTTCAAAAAAAAAAAAAAAAAAGAGGTGGTCTTGGTTTGAAAATCTATATATAGATGTTAAAGACTATGATATTCATGATTTACAAAGTCAAACCCAATCTAGTAAGTAGTAACTGCGAACGGGGATACAAATCCACATCTAGCTAGTAAGCAAAATTTTACATGTTGGATTGATGCTCGTGCACAACGAGTGTAGTTTTTCTAAATCTTGACTCCTTTTCTGTGAATCATCATATGTGTGATTGCGAATAGTCATTACTTGTAAAAGAGTTGCAGTCTTCATAATATATGAAGCAAATTGAAAATCCCATGAATAGTTCCCTCCCTTAACATAACAAGTTCTGAGGTGTAATGAAATGCATTCAGGAGCAGATTCCGGGTATGGCTTATCCTCATAAACGTGACCACCACCAAAACACTGTTAAATATAAGACAAAATAAGATTTATCAATGATTAAATTAGGCTGAGAAAGAGTTAAAAGAAAATGGTCCAGGCAATTAAACCTTTTCGGTGACAAGAATTTGAAGCTTGGGACAATGCTGGAGCAATCTTAACACATCGCCATAGTGATGACAACATAGCTCAATGTGTGTTAAGTTTTTAAACACGGGAATGGCAGTGTAGTAGTCATGGTTGGGGATTTGTGTGAATGAAAGGTTAAACTGGTGGGATATGTATTCCGTATGCAATTCCACCTGCAAAAATGCAAAATAAGATAAAGTACAAAAGTGCAATTTCACTATGCTGTTACATAAAATGCATACCGCATACCCAATCTATACGTAGAAACTCGACATTGTATAGAATGGTGAGTGAAACATCAAGTGCGCGAACATCTGCTTTCACCAAGTTGGTTAAATTTGTAAACCCACTAACGTGGTCACGTTGTAAATAGGTAAGTGTGGGAGCATGCAAATCCTCAAGAACAGGACACCCAGAAAGAAGCAATATGAAATCCTTCCTTGTTCTGAAATAAACCTCCATCAAATGAAGGGTTTTGAGTGAGGGAAGTTCAACATAACAAACCTCACCCACCATTAGCCCGCTCAATTTCAAAACCACAAGGGTCTTGCACGTGAAAATACCGGGTGGAAGCTTGAGATTCTCCATAAGGCGACGCTGTTTTACCTTGCTCGCTAGTGCGACGTGCACAGCATAGATGTAATTGTCAAGTTTATGAGGCTCTTCAAGAAACAAATCCGAGAAGAAGATATCATTGTAGCGACGTGTTTCGAGGGAGATGAGATTTTGGGTACAGATTGTTAGAGTTCCACATTGGCTAGAAATGTGACCAAGCAATTGCTTATATATGGTTGTGCAAACCTTAACTCTTGAACTAGTTTTTGGGTTGAGTTAGGCCTCCTCGACGCGACGCTGTTTTGCAGCTTCCACCCATTCATCAGCATTGAGCGGTGCGATGTCCTCACCCCATAGTTTAGAGCAACAAGTGAGGCGAAAGGTTTTGATGGGGTGGGGGTGCTGGGAAAGCATAAATGTGTCCACAAAGCGGCGGAATCCAAGGTATACTTGGGAGTTTTGTTGCACGTATTCTTCTTCCTCATCTTGAAAGTGGAGACACGTGAGTGAGTAGTAGAGTGAGACCCACCTCTTAGAAAGAACAGTGGTGGTGCATGCCGCTTTGGTTGGAAGTAAAGAGAGTATTTGACACAATATTTCCTCAGGTAAATCGCTGATCCTATCTGCCTCCAACAGTTTTGATCTCTCGGCCTTTTGAAGGCATTCACCAGCGAGCGACATAGCTTATGAATGCCGTATGATGACAATAGACTCAATAGATAGGTAACAAGATATTATAATAACGTTTGATATCATATATTATTTTTAAAATTTTCATAATAAAGTTATCAATCTTTTTTTCAAAATAAGAGTTGATTAAACCATAATATTTTGAAATTGAAATCAGTAGCAAAATAACTTTTTTTTTAAATAAGAATGCAGATAACTTTGACCGAAGTTTATAATACATTTAAAAAAAATGTTAATATTATCTTCGGTTCGAATCAAATTGTATATAGTTATAGAAAAGATTTGGATTTTGAGATATTGTCCTATTTTTGGTGCTGTTCTATTTTGAATTGAAATCAATATATTATTGTTAAAAGAGATTAATTTATATGCACTGACGGTGTAAAAAGTTTTACACCCTTATTCAATTACAATCTTTCATTTTCTATTTTAAATATTATTAAATTCAAAATTAATTGTGAGATAACAAAACGAAAGGATGTGATTGAATGATGGTGTAAAACTTATTTACACCGTCGGTGCATAGAAATTAATTTCTTGTTTTAAAATAATGTTATTATTTTAAAATTTATTATTTAGGCATCTTTTCAGTTTTTTTTTTTTTTTTGAACTCCAATATTATTATTATTATAACTATGTTATTTTAAAATTTAAAATTTAAATAAAGCAGATTTAATTATGTAAAAATGTCATTTTCAAAAAAAAAATTATGTAAAAATGTGGATTTTGATATTGTCTTATCTTATCTTTAGTAAGATAACATAAGGGGTAGTTTAAATACTTAATTTTCTCACCCTTCAAAGCAAATGAGCGAGAATCTGAGTTTCCTATTCCTGGGTTTTGGTCTTTTGGATAAAGTTTGCAACTTTAATTTGGACGATTGAGTGAGTGATGGGGAAGGTGGCAGTTGAATCTGCGGTTGCGGCGGCGGAGCTGGTGGTGCGCCACCACATGATAACGTCGAGGAAGTTGGGTCGTGTTGTGGCTATTCTGAAGGAGTTTGAGAAAAATTGTGAAATCCCAATTAAGAAGTTGAGACAGTTGGGTGATGCCATGGAAGCTGAGATGCTTGTGGCGGGTGAAGGTGCCAACAGCAGCAGCAAGCTTGGCATGTTGATGAGCTATGTCGATAATCTCCCAACTGGGGACGAGGAAGGACTCTATTATGCACTTGATCTTGGTGACACAAACTTCCGTGTCATTCGTGTACATTTAGGTGGGAAAGGTGTTATTGGCCAAGAATTTGAAGAAGTTTCAATTCCTCCTCATTTAATGACCGATTCTTCAGATGAACTATTTGATTTCATAGCAGCAGCTCTTGCAAAGTTTGTTAATTCAGAACCTCGAGGTTTTCATGGGAAACAAAGAGAATTGGGCTTCACATTCTCATTCCCAGTGAAGCAAACATCAATTGCATCTGGGAATCTTATAAGGTGGAATAAGGGCTTCAATATTGAAGATGTAGTAGGGACTGACGTGGTGAGAGAATTAACTAAGGCGTTGGAAAAAATAGGGCTCGATATGCGGGTTGCCGCTCTTGTTAACGACACAGTTGGAACATTAGCCGGAGGCCGGTTCTACGATCAAGATGTGATTGCAACTGTGATTCTGGGGACGGGGACAAATGCAACATATGTAGAATCAGGAGATGATAATGATATGGTTATAAATATGGAGTGGGGTAGTTTCGAGTCCTAACATCTTTCTCTTACGAAATATGACGAAGCTTTGGATGCTGAGAGCATGAACCCTGGAGCGCAGATCTATGAAAAACTGATTTTCGGCATGTAATTAGGCGAGATTGTGAGGAGAGTTTTGTTGAGGATGACTCAACATGCCAACTTTTTTGGTGATACTATTCCAACCAAATTGAAGGTTCCTTTCATTCTTAGAACACCTGATATGTCGGCCATGCACCATGACAATACTCTAGATTTGAAGGTGGTTGGAAATAAATTGAAGGATATACTAGAGATTATCATACATCCTTAAAAATGAGGAAAATTGTTGTGGAACTCTGTGACATCGTAGCTAGACGTGGGGCTCGCCTTGCTGCTGCCGGTATTTTAGGAATTCTCAAGAAACTAGGAAGGGACATAATTAAGGGTGAGGAGAAGCAAATATCAATCATAGCACTGGATGGAGGACTGTTTGAGCATTACACTAAATTCAGAACTTGTTTGGAGGGGACACTAAAGGAGTTGTTGGGAGATGAGGTAGTTGAGACCATTGTCCTGGAGCATGCTAATGATGGCTTGGGCATTGGAGCAACCCTCTTAGCAGCTTCTGACTCACAGTATTTGGATTGAATCATGAAAGGATATTGAAGAAAGTAGGGTTGTTTTGATGTACCTCATTTTCATGTATATATATATATATATTTTTTTTTCCAACTCAATAGATCAATTAATCTCTCAATTTTCTCTTCTTGCGATCTTTGTGTACAAATTTTTTCCTTTTATGAAAAATGGGTGTGTTAATTGTCAATATCTAAGTTTTGCTCACTTCAATTTGAGACTCTATTTTTCTTTATGTATTGTTGATCCTAACTCAATTGATTTGATATGTTTCTTTTTGTAATCATATAAATTATAAATCAAACATGAGGCGATAACTAACTAGCAATTTTGGTCAATGGCTCACCATCGCTGTTCTTCGACATTGAAAAGGGGTTGAGGCAGGGAGATCCTCTCTCCCCTCTGCTCTTTAACATTTGTGCAAATGGACTCTCTTGCATGTTGAATCAACTACTTGGAGAATCTGGGATCAATCTATTTAGTGGTGTGAAAATGGGAGATGCAGAGGCTCTAAATCATCTCCAATTTGCAGATGATACTTTATTATTCTGTGAAAAGGATGAAAGACAGTTAGAACTTTTGTGTCATGCCTTGTTCTCCTTCCTCTTTGCATCGGGTTTGAGACTCAACATGACAAAATCAGTTCTCATCGGCTGCAATGTGGATTCTAATGAAGTTGCAAGGGTTGCACTAAACTATGGGTGGACAATGGGATCTCTACCGATTACTTATTTGGGTGCACCATTAGGTGGCAACCCAAGAAGAATTTCCTTCTGGGCACCAATGCTGGATAATTTGAGAAAGAAAAGGAGATCGTACAACTCAAAATTCATCTCTTTGAGTGGACGAGTGGTTATACTAAAGGCAGCATTAAATTCTATACCGGTCTACTGGATGAGTTTGTTCAAAGCGCCAAAGGGTGTTATATTGGAAGTGGAAAGAATATTCAGAGCTTTCCTGTGGGGGAGGGAAGACAGGGGAAACAAAATGGTGTGGATCCCATGGGAGATGGTATGCAAATCCAAGGAAAAAGGTGGACTCGGGCTAGGTCATTTAGAGTGGAAAAACAAGGCCCTTCTGCTGAAGTGGGCATGGCGGTATGGCACAGAAGTGAGCAGCTTATGGAGAAGATTGATTGCTGGGAAATATAAGTGGGAGAACATAATTCTTTTTCTTCATACAGTTTTGGAAGACAGCAGGTCTTTGTCAGCAATCTTAAATGACATATCATCTGTGCTGAAGAAGGACTCTATGATATCAGTAGGATTTAAGGAGCAACTGATGTGTGGAATAGGCGATGGAAAGAACATCAGATTTTGGATGGATCATTAGAGTGGAGATAAAGCACTAAGCCTTCAATTCCCAAGACTTTTTGCCAATGCAACTTGCAAAACAGCTTTCATAGCGGAGATAGGACTGTTTGTAAGAAATAAATGGGTGTGGGATATTCCTTTTAGAAGGAACTTCTTTGGCTGGGAGCTGGAAGCATACAATGAGTTCCTTAATCTCATTAATACTCAAATTCCAGCAGCAGATTCAAGTGACTTTATAATATGGTGCGGTAGTGCAAATGGCTTCTTTTCAGTAAGAAACTTATGTAAGTGGGTTGATGACAACTTGATTGAAAATGTAGAATTTTCTGTACCAGACAAGATCAGAAAATTGATTCCCCCCAAGGTATGCTTACTGTTTTGGCAAGCTTGCCATAATAAATTGGCAACGAAAATGAATCTATGAAGGAGAGGAGTAATTGATGTTGATCAGAGGTCATGTTCATTCTGTAATGGAGCAGAGGAGACAAATGATCACCTCTTTGTCTCTTGCCCGAGGGTTAATATATTATGGACCAATATCATCAGAAAAGGAGGCGTTTCTTGGGCAGGTCCTAACACCTTGGTGGCACTTCAGGAAGAATGGGATAATATACAGTCAGGTATGGACAACACTATCTGGAAATTAATTCCCTACTCTCTTATTTGGTCTCTGTGGTTGGAACGAAATAACATCATTTTCAAAGGCAAAGAGGCAAATTTTCAAGAGGTTGCAGACATGTATTTGATCAGACTAGCATGGTGGATTAAGAGTGCTTGGATAACATGTCCTTTTGACATTGATCAAATATCAAGGAACTTGGAAAACATTCAGTTCCCTATGCCCCATCTCAATCCTAGACATGTTTCGTGGCTACCTCCTAACATCGGGTTGCTGAAATGCAATGTTGATGGAGCCTCAAAGGGCAACCCGGGGATCAGTGGGGTTGGAGGAGTTATTAGGGATTCAAGCAAGAAATTTCTGGGATACTTTGCAATTGGCATAGGGTTCGGTTGGGCTCATGAAGCTGAGGTAAAAGCAATACTATTTGGGCTGCAGTTTTGTCAACAATTTCTCTTCAACAATGTAATTCTTGAAAGCGACTCCAAAGCGGCTATAGGATGGGTGGTTTCAAGAGAAAAACGACCCTGGAAACTGCTCAATGAACTGAACCAGATTGATATTCTGATGAAGGAAATCAATGTCCTTGAAATTAGGCACACATATAGAGAAGGAAACTCGGTTGCTGATTTCTTGGCAAACACAGGTTGTGAAGGTTTCGATCCCCTTTGAGTTTTGCTGGAAGATAGAAGACCAAATTAACTCTCCTGCTTCTCACGCTTCTTTCGTTTCACTACCTTAAGGCACCTAGGTGCTCTGCGCTTGTAAATTGGCAGTTTGATGGTTTTGCTAAGGCACAAGGCTTTTTGGTATTGCCGGGTTGGGTTTTGCTAATAGCTTACTAGCGATGCTATAGCAATCTGATTATATCATTCTTATTCAGTTTCAATAAATTTGATCTTTCAAAAAAAAACTATACATAAATAACAGTAACCCTCTACAATTTCTTCGTAACCTTAACTTCAACGTCTTTCCCCTTACTTTTTCTACTTAGTGATTTAGGGTTCTAGAGTAGGAGAATCAATTTTTTATTTTCACTTCAAGTTTAAAGTCACGTGGTGGCTCTTACGTGAATTTGAAAAAGTATTACACTAATAAAACACTTTCACTAATATTAATTAACTCACAAATTGTATTTTGCTAAATATTTATTAACAATGACATTTATGTCGAAATTATGTTAAACACGTGTTAAATAAGAGTCACATCACCAAAAAATTTCAATACTCCATTTTTTGTAAAATAAGGGTGATAAAAAAGATTGGTGAACACCATAGCAGTGCAAACCACTACCAAACACCCCTTTTTGTGGCGGTTCTTAGCCACTACAAAGTCTACTGAAAATTAAAAACCGCCAAAAAAGTAAGATGTCCTAGAGTGGTTTATATTATTTAGGTGTTTGTGAATCATTGTTGATCCAGTTGTAAGGGTAAAAGTTTCATTTTCTATAATTTTAAATTCTAAAAATTAAAAAGTAAATATAACTAATCATTTGCAAAATATGTGCATTGATACGAGTGGAAGAAATATGTTCCGTTCCGTTCCCTTCCCTTGACTCGTGTCTACCAAATGCTATAATAGTGTGTACTAGATGACTGAAATTGGACCCAAATGACCCATTTCCTTAGAGGTGGGTCGACCCGGTTCCAAATGTACCCGAGACCGCCACATAGAAACACAACACAACCCAACTGAACTGGACAGACAACCTCCGATCAATCAAGCAGAATATGGAGAGAGGCAAATACTTGGCGTTGGTCGGAGGCGGTGCCCTTTTGGGCTCTGTGTCCACCTTCTTCCTTCTCAGGCTTCTTCAAACTCAAAAGTCAGTGATTTCTTCTCTTCTTCCTTTGATCATAGTATCACTTTCCATATCATGAAACCATCTTTCAAATTTTGGGTTTTTGAGCAAAGGTTTATTTTAGTTTTACATGCTTTTATGTATTAGCCTTATTGTTTTTTTATTGTGCTTTGAATGGTGTATTGGGGTGTTTGCAGAAAAGGTGGGAGGCAATGCAATGAGAATGCTACTACTGAATTTAATGGTAAGTGGCCTGAAATTTATAGCATGTTTGGTAGAATCACTTAAGTTAAGAGTTCCAAGTTTGAGTTTTTGAGCAGACTTTGCTGGCCATTCTGTGCAAATCGTGAAACCAAACATCAACTTAGCTGAGAAGTGATTAAGTGAATAGCTAAGCCTGTTACCAACTTGAATCCATTCCTGAATTGAATGGTGCCCTTAATTTTTGCCTAAAGTTAATATCTTTGTTTATGAAAATTGTATATTCATATGCTCATCGGTTTGACGGTATGGATGAGTTGAAGTTGTAAGTAGTCACTATATGTCGATGCTTGAATTCTAAATGCTGAGATTTTGTATATATTAATATTTGGATCTTAAGGGTGCTGTAGGGTGAATCTGAATATGTGGCATAGTGAACTTTATTGACATGTTTTCTTCCATGTATGATGCTGTACTCTCACTGATCGAATTATCAGATGAATGGAAAGAAAGGGAAAATAAGACTCCGGTTGCATAAAAGAATTTCTCTAAGTTAGTGCTTCTAGTTGTAGTACTGATATTCGTATTAAATTGTTTTATGTGGTTATCAGAGGGTTTAAGGAACATAGTGTTTAACACCTGTTGTAGCTCACATCCTACCCCTTTTCTGCAGAATCATGTGCATATGTTAATGAAGACTGTTAATGTGTTGACGTGTTGTTGATTGTAAACAACTTGTGTTATCTGACTAATGCTTGTGTTGTGTCAGCCGAAATCCTACTTTCACAAAGTTTATGAGACACTGGTTCTGTGTATCCTTGTAAGTGTTGGACTGTCTCATACAGGTATTGACGGATGCAGTAATGCTGGAAAGAAGAATGATGTAGTGGTTAGAGAAGATCTTCTGAATGATGAGATTGTTTCCGAACAGTTGACTAGGTATTGTGTGTTGTTGCCAATTGATTTGACATTTTCTCTGAAGAAATAATTTTTGAATGTAAATGTGGTTCATGCTGTTGATTAATTTGTTAAATGTGCTCCATGCACCTGCAATCGTGTTTCTATTTGAACCACAAGCTCATTTCTTTGCGTAGGAAAGTTATAGCATTCATACGTCAAATATCATAAATTGCTATGTAGTCTGTATCCTGGCATTTAATTTAGTCTGGTCACGGCATGAAAAATTTCCACCTTGTATATCAATAATCAATACATGTCTAAATTCATGTCTTTCCCCACCAATGGATAGGTAACGGAATGTTATTATACTCATTCAATTTTTGAAGACATGATATTTTTTAATACTTTGATGGGTTATTTTTAGGTATTGCATAAGTTCTGCATTTTAGAGCTTTTGTATTTTGGTTGTTGTGCCTGGGGGAAGTTTTCTTGTTTTTGATTTTGGGACTACCAACACTTGACCTGCCATACCCAAATGCTTTCTTTAGATTTGTTCTTATTGCGTTTTCATTCAAGAAATAATTCTGGTAGGTATACATGGGTCGCCCTTTATTGATATATCTATCTTTTTCTGGGGTTTCTGCTAATCAAACATTTTTTTGGGCGGAAAATTTATGCTCTGAATAGGAACATTCAGTTTTTTGGCTTTGAGTCTCAGCAGAGAGTGACTGCATCATATGTTGTGGTCATTGGTCTTGGAGGGGTTGGTAGTCATGCTGCTTCTATGCTCCTGAGGTCAGGGATTGGCAAACTTCTTCTTGTGGACTTTGACCAGGTTTTTCTCTGCCTGATTTTCCCGTTGATAACATTTAATTTTTCTTCTCTTGTCCGCCCTTTTACTATAATGGCAATCTCATACTGTTTATGTCTAAAGCTCCTCCGATGTTTGCATAAATTTTTGGCTCCACCTCCACAACATAATCACTTTCATCCACCTCTTCACATTCTTCAAGAGTATTATTATCTTTGGAAGGGTATTTTTTTTCTAAGCCGCTCTTACCCAACACAATAATGTTGAAGCAGGATTTTCCTTCATATCCAAAGAACACAAACTTTGCCACCTCCAAAGGCACATGTTCTGCAAATTCTTTCCAACCATTGCGAAAATAAACATCACAATCACGTTTCATCCAATAAATTTTCCATTTGGTCCTGTTTGGAAGCATTAGAGAAACAGCGGTCAATATTCCTTTCTAGTGCCTCTGCACAAAACTTCTGGGCACTTGCTGTCACACAATTAGCATGTACTTTTCATTAATAATAACATCAAAATTAACAAGGGAAAACAATTTGTAGCGTGTTTGTATCAGGCATCATCAGAATCAATTCTGACTTTAAAATGAAGAATCAATTACAACATTGTTATGCCTGAAGTGTGAGAAAAAATATTTGAATAAATTTGTATACAGAACTAATAAACTATAAATTTCATTGATTTCTACAGAGGCCAAATAGTCATTGTTGAAAATTTTCCATTCAAAAAAAAAAAAGGAAAATGATGTGCAATTAGGTTGTTACCAGTTCTCCACTCTCAATGGCATTCGCTCTTTCAAAGTGGAGAATTGGTAACAACCTATTTGCACAAAGGTCATGTCTCTTAATGTTGTTATGAACTTCCTTTCTTCACTTTGGTTGGAGATCCTGCACTTTACATGCCTTAAATAGTACAGGAATATAACCAATATAGGTGTTGGAATATATTAATGTATAGTAACAACTGAAGTTTTGATTGGAAATAATTTTATGTTACTTGGTTCTTTTCTTTTCAGTTTTCATGATTAGTATGTTAAGAGTTTTTCCAATCACAATCACATCATGTATCCATTTTACAAGAATGCATGGCATTACAAACTTAAGAACCTCAAGCCTGCTTATGAGCAATATTATTGAGTAGAATTTGGTAAAGCAAATGAATAAGAAGAGAAAGTAATTACAAATTTTGTTTTCATATTAGTCTAGCTTTGAAATTTTATAGGCATTCCATACAAATATCAGTACTTATTTATTTATCAATTGAGAAGGTTTCTCTTTCATCACTAAATCGACACGCTGTTGCGACAAGAGCAGATGTTGGCATCTCAAAAGCTCAGTGCCTTAAGGAGCATTTCTTGTCCATCTTTCCAGAGTGCCAAATAGATGCGAAAGTGATGTTATATGATTCATCTACTGAAGAAGAAATTCTCTCAGGCCACCCTGACTTTGTTCTGGACTGTATTGATAACATCGACACAAAGGTATCCTCTAAATAGTACTCCTTATTTCACTGTATATCGTTGTAGCCTTATAGGTTCATGCTACCCTTCTATCATATCACATACACACACTACACCCCCCTCCCCCCGGTTGTGAGAGCTGCTCGGCTTTGTTGCTGATGGTTCTTGTATACTGTCATTTAATTTTCTGAGCTTTAGCTTCTAAGCCTCAAAATGCAAAATTTTAAGATTCTTAGCATATATGAGAATCACAGTGGGATAATTTATATTTTGTATATATGCCAATATGACTTAGCTAGCATGGAAGACTTGATAAGAACTATGTTTTCTCCTATGCTCCTTATAACGATAATTCATATTCAAATATGCGGTTGTTATAGGTTTACACTTTTGATCGCTTTTGTCATATGTAATAGGTGGCACTTCTTGCTGCATGTGTGCGTAGGGGTTTGAAGGTTCTATCTGCTACTGGGGCCGGTGCTAGAGCTGATCCAACAAGAATACGCATTGCTGATTTAAGAGAGTCAACCAATGATCCATTGTCTCGATCTGTAATGTTCCTTTGTATGCTTCCTTTTTATTGTGCTCTGTAGTACATAAACCACATATTTAAATTCTAATGGCAGTTGAACACTACTCATTCCCTCCTATAGATGTACATCCTAAAACCCTGATTATCCTGAATGTACACAAATGCATTGCCTTTCCGCACCATGTGCAAATTTAAGTGCAAATGCTTATAATAATTTGCACTTGTGTACACGAAGATTAACAAATATGTTTTTAAATTATCAGCTTCCAACATCTTAACTACTTAAAAAAAATATGATCTTGGCCTTTCTTTGGTGACTTTAGGAACATGAGTGACTGGAACGAAAATGTAAAGAACAAGGAAGAAAGAGGAATGTTATTAATCAATTTTGGAGGCCTAGTTAAACTGTTCCTCTGCTATTAATCATTGGTCAATTATAAAATGATGTAAAGCTTTAGTGTGCTGCTCATCTTCTACTTTAATTTTTGTTATGCGTTGCTTATTAGGGTGCTGCTCATCTTCTACTTCTGATTTTTGCTTTTTACATCTACGTCGGTTCAAGACAAATTAAGGATGCTGAAGTAATTGTTATACTTCTTTCTATTTTTTTTTTAAATGTATTGTCAATAATCTTTGGGATAAGGGACTTAGTTCATTTTTGTGACCACAAATTCTAGCTAGGTAGCAGTTAGTTCAGAACTGATTGATTTCATCTCTCAACTATGGTTTCCGCTTTCTTGATTCTTTTTATTAGTAGGCATGTAATTCTTACTGCAATAATACCTATATGTAGGTAAGACATCGTTTGCGGAAAGATCATGGCATTGAAGGTGGCATCCCGGTTGTGTTTTCATTAGAGAAACCCAAAATTAAGCTACTTCCATTTAAGGGTCCAAGTGGAGAAGAAGAAAACCCTTCAGACTACCAGGTGAGTTTATTTATTTATTTGTTAGTTTAAGTCACCCTCTGGCTGCACTACTATGTAGTTTGGGATCATTCAATAATATAGTTAGTAGACATCTTTTCCATTCTTCATTTTGTGATCACTATCTGTTCCTCCCAGTGAATTCTTTGTATTCTTTCTATAGTAAGATACTGGCTGGGAACTTGCAATAGTCTATGTCATTTCGGTATGAAATATATTACTTTTTCATTATAAACATTTGGTCTAATTTTTTTTTCTTTTCTGCAAAGCTGTTGCTCATTCATTATCATACCATTTAGTGGTACTGGCAATGCATTCTGACTTCTTGGTCCTCTTGACAGGTAGTTCCAGGTTTTAGGGTCCGTATCATACCTGTGCTAGGCACCATCCCTGCAATATTTGGACAAGTCATGGCCTCCTATGTTTTGACGAACTTAGCAGGACTACATGTTCAAAATGAACCTATAGTCAATTTTGACATGGACCATTACCATACTCTTCATCAACGCCTTATCGAGCACGAGGAGACATTGTACAGTACATCCATGCAAGTGCAGGTATGAAGTCTACCGCATTACAACTTCCCTGTTGGGTAAAAGTGACATCTTGACCTTTTCAAGAGTTTCTTTTAAAGCAATTTAGGATCAATTGCATCTTCCCCTGGTTTATTCATCTTATTGCAAATTACCCCTTGATTTATAAAATTACTAAACACATTCCTTCAAAATGATTGTTACCTTTTGCAATTTTAAGTGTTGACCCTGTTTTCAGATTTCAAAATTAACGGTTGACTAGAAAGTTTATGATACACATAGTAGTAATGTTTTGACAAAAATAAAAAATGTTACAGAGACCACGACCACCCTTTCAATCATGACCAAAATTCGTCATAGGAGACAGAAACTACTTACTTTCAGGTCTTTTAGAGTAATTTCTGTCAAGTAACCCTAAGGTGACCTCTTAGTATTGACATAATATATAGTGCAGAGATTAAATTTCACATGAAAATTTTTGTGGTGTGTTGGCATATATATAATTGTCTTATTAATGAATACAAAAATAATGAGATTGAATTTCCTTTCACCATCATCTTTTTTCTGCTTTATAGGTAGATGTTGAAGAAGTGATGTATATTGTTAAAGAATTATGGCATGGAAGAAGTGCTAGAGAGCAGCTTGTGAAAGATGTTGGACGAGGAATGTGGCGATCAATTAATGAATTAATGCTTATAAGGTAAGGGGTGACTTTTGACTCCATTGTCGTATAGATATTTGTCATTTCCAGGCCACTCCACTTTTCTTTCTATTATCATAGGAATATTTTTCTCACCGGGTGATTCTTTACATTCTTCTTTTCTTCTTTTATCTTGTTAAGGTGGGACTGCACAAAACCAGCATCTATTTCAAATTTGATTCTTCTGAAATTCAAAGAGGTAATTTAGTAACTCCATCATGTTGGACAAAAGCTTCATTTTCTCTTAAGAATTCTGTTCATTGTATGTAACTATCTATGTCAAAGAGTACACTGTTATTAACTCCATTATGTTGGACAAAAGCTTCATTTTCTCGAATGATACAATACCTATATTAGCATACATGTGTTCACCCAAGAGCTTTAGTTTTTGGGATAGTTGGTTAATAACAGGGTTTTAGAGCCTCTATGAGTGAGTGGTCTATAGTTTGATCTGTTGCCCCCTATTATTATTCTAATAAAAAAAGTTGAATGTTGCAAAAGATAAGTGTGTATGTGCAATGTCTATGTTTCAAGCCCCATAAGGTCTTGCATTCATGTGTCTTCACCCAACAGCTTAAGCTTTTGGGATAGTTGGTTCATGACACCAATTATGTCTATTTCACCGGAGCAAAGGGTTTTTCTTTTTAGTCAGTGATGTGCTAGATTTAAGTGGGATATAACATTGTGGAAATGATGGTAGTGACCAAGAAGAGTAACTCATATGGAGAATAGTTCATCAGTTAGAGGTAGAGTGGGAGCTATAGGTCAAACAATTAAAAAGGATTACATGTAAATGGCCTTTCATCAGACTTGTTCATGATAGAAAACTGGGGCATCATCTGATCCAAGTAGCTGAATCCATGTAGTCAGAAAGGGCTTTTTGTTGTTGTTTGGTCATTGAATGATTACCACTTGAGATTTCCTTCCTCTCTGATTCACTAGCATCAAAGTGAATATAAATCTTTATAGATGATGTTATGACTTTTTTTCAGTCCACTGTAAATAAACTATGTAAGCTGATAATTTTATAAGATGATGATGTTCTTTGTCTACTCAGGTGGATGAACACGAGTCGCAGACATTGGATGACATAAAGGAAAAAGAACCAGAGTTTTACAACAGAGTGACTACTGTGTTAAAACGAGCTGAACTTGACTTTGGTTTGTGACATAACAGGTCTCTTTCCCTAGTGCAGTTTTGTATGTGTAATAGACTTCTATAATGTTTTAGGACTGACGATGAGTAAGGATGCTGTGTTTTATTTCTTAGAAAACAATTGGAGTTCTTATGAGTCTCTACATTTTCAAATCTTATTATGACATTTTCTTATTAGTTATTTGTATCCAATTTCATACTTGTATAGTGTTTTTTTTTTCTCTATGGAAGATGGTGAGCAAGCATATTATTTCATTCAGATTGAAACAGGATGAGAAAAAGGTCACTCCTTGGTGCTTGCCCTATTACCAAGGAAGAAGGAAAAAGGCCTGAATTGAATAAGCTTGAAGCTGATAATTTATGATGCATGTATTATGTTTAAATATAATTTACTTATTATGATTTAATTACTTAAAAATATTAATCCCTTCATGGAGACGACCTACTGTTGGGGTCTTCAAACTGAACTTAGACGCCTCGGTTAATAATGGAAGGTGGCTGGTTTTGGTCTGCTTGTGCTTTATTATTCAAGAGTGGTGTTGGCAGTTGCAACCACTTCTCCATTGGAGATTGTTTCGACTGTAGCTGCCGAGGCGCTGCTTTTCTTGGACGCTATCTCTGGTCATTTAGCTTTGCTTTCGATCCATAATCCCTACGTTGAGACGGATTGTCTTTAGTTGTTTCAGTTGTGGAAGAAATCTTTGGATGATTTTTCTTATCTTGATGCTATTGTGCGGGATTGTCGAACCCTAGCTTTAACCTTTGATTTTACTGACACTAAGGCGCTAACTGTCTTACTATGCAGTCTTTTGTTTTTTCCAATTCTGTTTGGAAGGAAGAGGACCCTTAAGTCTCCTATCTTTTATCCAGCTCAATGTATTGGCCTGATTCTTCTTATGAAGTTTATCTAACAAAATAATACTCCATACTACCAACTCAAACTCAACTTTTACGGTAAGGTATGGATGGAGAAAAAAGCATCCTGCAACCAACCAAACACAGATACTTTTCATATATATTAAGAATAAAAAACAACAATGACTGTCAGTATTATATAACACCTTTCAGAGATTGCAATAAAGAAACTTGTTATATATCATGTAAGTAATCTCACATCGCTTTCTTTCCCATAAAACTTTCTCGTGGTTTGAACTTTAGTGAGTTGTGCTTCACTATACCATTACTAAATTTGAAATCAATCATTTGCCTGGTTATCTTAGCTTACATGTAAACACGTCACACTTCATTAGTCAACAAGTGTAATAAAAAAAAGATTGGATGCATAGAATAGGACAAGTACCCAACAAAAAATGAAATATAATCCATTAGCCTTCACCAATTAAACTCAATCACACCTTCCATTTCCATATTCAAACAAGGGGTGGCGACTGCAAGAGAAAGAGAAACAGAATCTTGATTAGATTAGATAACACCAAATATACCATCATAAGATAAAGATGTGAAGCAATACCTGCACTCTGTTTTTGCTAAAGAATTCAGAAGGTACGCCCACTCAACTAAAGAAAACGCGTTCTTGTTTTGGGGTTGAACTTGCTTCATTTGCTGTTTGGTCCGTGTTTAAATTAGTATTTGCTAGATTATTATTTTTTTCGAGAATATCCTACCACCGTAACTAATCTTTTCACCATAAGTGCTCACACTAAACGGTAAATAGTTAATTATAATATGCGCTTCATTTCCATATATGAGGATCGAATATGTGACCTCATGGTTAAGGGGCCCAATGAACTAACCACTACACTGTCTGCACATTGCTAAAATTTATTTTAGATATGAATAATTTTAGTAGTTAGGAAATATGAGTTCAAGGGATATGTTTATATAAGTTTTGAGTAAAGTTATTGTAATTGAGGATTGATTATATCCATGACATAAGCAATTTAGTATGCATTCAAAAGTATTAGAGAGAGATTTAATTGAATTATTATTCCTCACAAAAAATGACATGATATGATTAGATGTGTAAACATTATCTTCTCCATATAATTGATTTTACAACTCAAAATAATTACAGACATTTAATTAGAAATTTAGAACCACTATTTTTATTTTTATTTTTATTTTTGAAATCTAGAACTAATATTCTGTTCCATCATAAATCTATTTTCAAATTGGCGCGCTATGAGTCCTTATATCCATGCATATAAATTAAATTAATATCTTTTCCATATAATTGATTTTATGACTCAAATTGATTGGACATTTAATTAGAATTACTATTATGTTATTTTCCAACGTGTAACCAAAAAAAGAATTACTACTTTGTCATGTCATAAATTAATTTTAAAATATGGCATTATATGATTAGATGTTTATAAATAAATTAAATCATTAACTTCTCAATATAAATGATTTTATGACTCAAATTAATTAAGGACATCTTATTAGAATTACTACTCAGCGGGAGATAAAGACCAATTTTGAATACCAAATTGAAAAATATGGTATGATATGATTAAATATCTTTATCCTCTCTATATGCGTATAAATTAAATCATAATTGATTTTACGACTCAAATTATTTTTATAATTATATTACCATCTAAAAATTATTTCATCCATCTAGAAATAGAATTGATTATAATTTATAAGGATGCCAATCAAACCAAATGCACACTCATTGCCTTTTTTACACTTCAAGCTTGGGCCATATAAATTCAAACCCCTCACTCACTCACAAAAACCAAAAAGAAAATATTTGTTCTCTGTTTTGCAATGGCTTTCTCTGTCCCTTCCCCTGTTTCACTCTCAAAACTCTGCATGCTTCTGTTACCTCTCTTTTTCTTCACATGCTCCTCTACCATACTCAACCATGTCAACAACCACTCTCTCTCTTTCCCTCTCACCCTTCTTCCAATATTCACAAACAAACCATCTTCATCAAACTCCAACACCAACCTAAAACTCAGAACCCTCTCTTCTTCTTCTACAACTAAATCATCATTCCAATACTCCAATGCACTGGTTGTCTCCCTCCCCATTGGAACTCCCCCACAGGTTCAACCAATGGTGTTGGACACCGGTAGCCAACTCTCATGGATTCAGTGCAACAACAACAAAAACAGAGCACCCAAAAAGCCATCGTTTGACCCTGCTCTATCTTCTTCCTTCTCCACACTCCCCTGCTCCAACCCACACTGCGAACCCGGCGTTCCCGATTACACCATCCCCACCACCTGCGACCGCAACCGCCACTGCCACTACTCCTTCTTCTACGCCGACGGAACCTTAGCCGAGGGCAATCTCGTCACAGAAAAAATCACCTTGTCCCCTTCCCAAACTACCCCTCCTCTCATCCTCGGCTGCGCTAACACCTCCAGCGACGGCAGGGGCATTTTGGGAATGAACCGTGGCACCTTTTCCTTCCCTTCCCAGACAAAAATCGCCAAATTCTCATATTGTGTCCCGCTCCGACAAACCCGACCCGCACCTGGAACATTCTTAATCGGGCAAAACCCGGCCTCGACCCGGTTCCGCTACGTTCCAATGTTGACTTTTGGTCAAGGCATGCCGAACCTGGACCCTTTAGCCTACACCGTCCCAATGCAGGGAATCAGAATCGGCGGCAAGCGGCTGAACATTCCGCCGGCAGTTTTCAAACCCGACGCCGGTGGGTCGGGTCAAACCATGATTGACTCCGGATCCGAGTTCACATTTTTAGTTGATGCCGCTTATAATAAGGTGCGGGAAGAGATTGTGAGATTGGTGGGACCCAGGTTAAAGAAGGGGTACGTGTACGGCGATGCTGCTGACATGTGTTTCGACGGTAATGCAATTTTCATCGGACGGTTGATAGGGGACATGGTGTTGGAGTTTGAGAAAGGAGTGGAGATTGTGATTCCTAAAGAGAGGCTGCTTGCGGACGTAGGAGGTGGGGTCCACTGTGTTTCGTTAGGGAGGTCAGAGAGATTGGGTGGGGCTGCGAACATTATAGGTAACATACACCAGCAAAATCATTGGGTGGAGTTTGATCTGGTGAATCACAGGGTTGGGTTTGGTGTGGCTGATTGCAGCAGATCAGGGAAGTAAATATGAATATATGATTGCGTGCGTGCGGGTGCATGTTACTATCATGGGTTAGGCATGTGTCGTTTTTGCAATGATGGTCATGGAAGAACAACAGTCTACGAGTGACGCGGGAAAGAAACGGGGTCTTTAGGGAGTAAACGTCAATTGTTTTGGACAATTGCATAAGGACAATATGTCAAAGGCCATGATGAAATCATGCACATTAATTTGAATGGAACCTTTTGTTTATATTCTGGATTAAAGAATAGTATAAATTAAACCAATAATGTTTAATTTCTCTCTTTGCATTAAAGATAAGGTTGAAAGGAGATGCAAAATTAGGTTTAATGTTGTCCTCTTATTTTAATATGGAATATTTTCAAGAGCCCTTAATTACACTTGAAATCATAAGTATAGTAGTACTTGTTAAGAGAGATATGTAATACAACTATGTTTTCAAACTTTTTACGATAAAACTCTAAAACAAAGGCAAATAAATCCTTTAAAATTGGGTAATTACATAAAGGAGAAGATCAAGAATCAAATAACTAAATTAGAAAGAAGAGCGTCAATCGGGTAATTACATAATATGGGCAGCGAAGAATGAAGACCTAATAATAAGGTGAAGAATATATGATGTATCTAAGACACCTTTTTTTAGGAATGACTTACTTAATTGAGCTATTAAATACTTGGTATAACTAACTTTAATTTTCACATCTCTTTTAGACTGGGCTTGCTTTAGTTGTTCGATCAGCTCCGATATACTACTATAAACCTTTTGAAGATTCTTGCCTGGTTGATTAAACATGTCTTTCAATCGGTTAACTTCATTTGTTCATGCTAATTGTTTTAGAAATGTTAGCTTAAAGCAAACAAAACAAGAGGGAGTTGATGTTTCTTTAAGATGATCCTAATGGGTTTGACAACAGTTGCCCCACCTAAATGATAACATAGTTTATTTATTGGAGAAACATTAGGTGGTACTATTCACTAGTGCAAGAAACAGTGCACCCAAATTAGAGATAATGAAGAAGTGTATGTCTTTATGAAGACAGTTACCGGCGACCCTTGAAAGAGTTGGAATATATAGAGATGATTGAATAAGACTGAACCTGATTAAAGAGGCATCATCTTAACTTTAATAGAATAGACTTCTTAACTAATCTTAACCAAGAGGCCAGAAAAGACATAGAAATGGTGAAAGAAAAAATAAAAAAAGAAACATTGCCTAGTCAGCAGTTGTGGTCGTGGCAAATGGCAATAGATTATGTGGAGTGGGGTCCACAGAGGGGACAGCTCAGCTGCTATTAGACTGCTCAAGGAATAAAATGCTACCACATAATTCCCGACAATCACATCGTTCATATGATGGGGTCAAAAGGTGTGTCGTTTAGTTCACGATAAAATCAACCTTTTACAGTTCACTACTACTTTTTTTTTTAACTTCTGTGTACGTGGCTTTTCTATACGCCCTAAGTCATTTTGTTATGTTGGGTTAACTTCAAGCAAAGTATATCTATTTTTTCTAGAATTCTTTCCCGTGAATGTAAAGTTTTCATTTTTTTAAAACATATGTATGAAATATAAGAATTATAAGAAAGGTGAAAGGAAGAGTAAAAGAATTATGTTCTTGTAAATTACCAATACATTTTGCTACTTCGGAAATGAATTTCATACGAATCTAATGCTATGTTTGGTTATGAAAGAAAGTAAGAAAAAAGAAAAGTGAAAGGA
Organism: Lotus japonicus; assembly: GCF_012489685.1. Lineage (NCBI taxonomy): Eukaryota > Viridiplantae > Streptophyta > Magnoliopsida > Fabales > Fabaceae > Lotus > Lotus japonicus. Next base: position 14,488,224 of record NC_080041.1, on the reverse strand, counting down.
AAGAAAGAGAAAAGAAAGAAAAAGAATAGAAAGTGAAATGATTTGAATATCATATTATTTAATTGATATGAATGAAACTGAAAAGAAAAATTAAAAAAAATGAAAAAGTTTATAATGAAGAATTACCATTTAACTCTTCACATATCCTCGGCCTTAGCAGCCATACAACTTCCAAACAACTTTGGGAAGCCACCTGCAGTACTCAAACCCTTACGCAAGTATAACTGACCCATGAGAGCACATCAATGCTCTCAAGGGTACGCCTATGAGACACCACCCTCACATGGTTCCGGGCCTTGACACCCACATTGGTCACAATCGGGTGTGACTTGTCAATACAATTCGTGCTCCATTGGATCAATAACAGAGATCTGTCTCGGATTTCTATTCCTTGGCTCGCATCAAACAAGGGAACAACGAGTTAATCCACTAACATACCTATTGATAAATGTCATTTTTACATATATTTGAATATAATTTCAGACACTTACTTGATCTGCATGTTTATATTATTGATCATTTTATCCCCAAAGTAATTAATTTAGTAAATATTTAATTTTAGCATAAAAATAGTGTAAATATTATAAATTTCATGTGTTTAACTTTGACTTTTGATGTAGGGAAGAATTTCAAGGAAAATTCAAGTTCAAAGTGCACGACATAGAAACACATTGTCTAGCGCGTGGGTTTTGACCTCACGAGCCGTTTAGTGGTGATTTTTGACCTTTGTAAGTCGTTTAGCAATGGCTTTCAACCTCTGCAAGTCGTTTGACGGTGGTTTTAAAAAATGCGAAAGTTAAGTTCATTCAATTTATTAATTACTTCTCTATGTATCCATCTTCAGAAAATTACGGTTATTAAGAAAATATGTAATGTATTGATTTTTTAAAAAAATTATACAATTTTCTACATTTATCCTTAATTAATATACTGCGTAACATGAAAAAAAATAATTACAGGCGATAAAAAATATTTTAGAATTACAAAAATATAGTAATAGTATATATGAAAAGGATAATAACTTTTTTCTTAAATTTACTAGATAGTCTTATATCAAGGGTTACAAAATATGTTTTTGTTTTTAAATTATTTTAACGAGGGAGTACTACTAAATTATACCCCTTATTAAACAATTTAAGCATTAAGCATCATGATTCATGACTACATGGAATGGAACAATAACTAAGGAAGGGATAGGAAGAAGGTTACATCAGAATATACAATGACTCTATGGGAAGTTGGCAGGTGTCTACAAAAGCATTAGCGGATATCATTTTCAGATTTATGACCATTCAAGGTTCCAACATCTGAAGGTGCGGACTTTTTAGACAAAAGTTTCAGCAGCCGGACAGGGTAGGGGTGACCTAGGTTGACTCTAATGAGAACAATTCAAGCTTCAATAAAATATTGGATTAGAACTAATTCTACTTAAAAAAGTAGCTGATTCTGATATTAGTATTTTAGAATTTGGATAAACTTCTGACCCAAATACTAGCTCACTTATTTAGTTATATATTTAATCAACATAAGACCATAAAACAACTATGAATGAATGAGAATGTAAATATATAATTTGGATTTCAGTCTTACACTCTTACATAAGCTTATTGGAATGGTCCCTGAGTAAGGACCTCCAACCTTAGCCTCGTGCCTCTGATTCATTACTGCTACTAATAGTTCTATGTGCAATGGATTTCATAAGAAATCTTATGGCTATGATGCATGCTATTAGCGGCTATGGTTTTCAGGTAATTTTCTTTCTGTGTTACAAATAAAGTCCAAATGCGTGCAAACCGACCAGGAAATTTGTGTTCAAAGTTCATGTAATCCCAAAACTAGGTGGGACACTTGAGCAAGAAGAATCTCTTATGAAATTTCAATAGCATTTAACTTTGTGAATCGTCGAAAATTGCCCTTGCAGGTTCACAAAGAAAAGAAAGAAGCTGACCCAAAAGAAAGATAGATCAAGGAAATAATCTGCTTCCAACTTGAGAATCATCAGTTCATCGCAAGGCCACAACATTTGCGAATGCGAATCAAAATGAACTCCAGTCCTGTAGGTGTTTCTTCTAATGTTGCATTGGTAGGGGCTTGATCCCACTTGATAGGACATGTCACATAAAAATGGGCACGGGGTATAATTCATCATCACTCTAATGTCATAATCCACAATCAGCAAAATATTATGATTAATCACTTCTTCAAATCCTCTCCTCCTTCCAACTAAAATTTCTTCTAATCCATTGCGGATTAGGAATCCTCTCATGTTCATTAATGTCCAAATTTTGTGTCTACCTTCCGCTCCACATGTATGCATTAAATATGTATAGGCGAGACCCTTTACATGTTTATGAATAGAGATATATGCAAATTTTCAACATGAGAGAATTTGCAGATGAGAGGATCCTTAATAGGTTGCTCAGTTATGCATATCCATAAGCAATTTGGCGTTTGCCATCAATGTACTTCAGTTTAAGAATCCACATGGGCATCCATATCAAGTAGTTAGGAAGCCATTTTGGTTGCTCAGATTAGCTAATTACCCTATCTTTGGCGCCAAGCAACATGTTGCTCACTTCTGCAAATCCATCAGCAATTTGACAACTGCCATCAATGCACTTTCTTTAAGTATCAACTTGGGCATCCATATCAGGCGGATAGGAAGCCATTTTAGATGCAACTGAGACATCTTAGGTAGCTCAAAGCTAGCTAGCTAGTTATCTAGTCTTTAGCTTCCAGCATTGACTTAGACCAAAAGAACAAACTTCCAGCATTGACAATAGCAGCCAACTTGCTTTAGCACACAAGCAGTCAAAAGAACCTCATTTGGCAGCAGTAGTATTCCGCACACAAAAGTGGAGAGATGCAATCCCAATCCCCAATAACTATGGTCTTGTTGCAATAATGAAGTGCACTTTGGAAACTCGTTCGAAAATTACAGTGAAAGAAATATCATGGTGGACAGAAGCAACTCCGTTTAGCATTTGCTTCTCCCACCATGATTTTGTCTTCACCATCATTTTCGAATGAAATTCCAAACCTGCACGAAGACATCTGGCTTTCCACAATGGCATTGGTTTGAACATCAAAATAACTTATCAGATGGAAGCTCCCCTTTCCTTTTTGCACAATATTTTCAGCAATCTACCAAAGCAATCATGGATCTTGAGACAATGAAGTTTTAAATGTATTCTACCCGCCAACATCTGTGCTAGTTCAGATAAGGAGAACTTGAGTACCAATCATCTCTTCAGGCGATCTTTTGAAGTTTTACTACATTCATTAACAAGTGCTGTATATGAAGCATAATCTGTTACAAGTCCTTTCTCACTACTAAATATGTCAAAATCAACAGATCTACCATGCTTGCAATGCCCGTCTAGTAAAATGTTAAATGTAATATCATTTGGAACCACCCCCAAATTAAGCATTGAATGTAACAGCATTTTTGCATTTTTCATCTGACCTTGTTTGCACAGTCCGTTCATTAGTGCGTTATATGTGATAACTCCCGGTACAGGTCCATCTCTTTGCATTTCCTTGAGTAAGTTGAATCCCATCTTAACATCACCCCTTTTACAAAAGCAATCAATAACCATGGTATATGTTGGGTCATCCGGTTTGAAGCCAGCACTTAGCATATCTCTCAACATTCTTTCTGCATCGCGACCTCTTCCATCTTTACATAGTCCAGAGATAAGTGTGGTGAAAGCTACAGCATCAAGTTCAATCCCCTCTTCAACCATTCTCTTCTTAATCTCCAATGCTGATTCCATATCACCGTCCTTGCAACATCCATCCATTAGAGTAGTGAAGGTGATCTTGTCCGGCTTCAAACCACGTGCATTCATTTCATTCAAAAGCTTCCTAGCCTCCTTCAAATCTCCAACCTTGCAAAGCCCATTGATCAGAGCATTGTAAGTGACCAAGTCAGGTCTAATACCCTGATCCAGCATTATCTGAAATTTTTTCAAGGCTAAATCAACCTTCCCATCTTTGCACTGCCCATCAATCAAAGTGGTGAAAGTAACACCATTGGGGACCAAGCCCCTCCTGCACATTTCATCAAACAAATGGTTCGCCTCATCCGACCTACTCTCTTTACACAACCCATTGATCAAAGCGCTGAAAGTGAAAACATCAGGAAAGATTCTTTCACTCTCCATAACACCCTTCAACCTGAAACCCTCCTCCACATTCCCCGATTTACAGTACCCGCTAATCAAAGTATTGAAACTAACAACCGTCGGACGCAATTTCCTCTTGGGAATTTCATCAAACACCAACCGGGCACTCCTAATATCACCAACTTTACAAAACCCATGCATCAAAACATTGAAAAGATAAACTTTTGGAGGATACCCACATTCCAAAATCTCCAAATAAAACTCCCAGGAAGGACCAGGCGGTTTCACCTTCATCATGTAACGAAGCAGATTCTCGCAAGCACGAAGAGGTATTTGAAGGTTCTTCTTCCTAACCAACCTGATACACTGAACAGCATCGTCCATGAACCCAGAATCAGTGTAAGCAGAGATTAACACATCAAAGACGAGAACAGATTGTTGGGTCGGCATTGTTTGGAGGAACGAAGCAAAGAGCGAAGAAGCAGAACCGTGTCCCTTTCGCGAAACGAGGAAACAGAGGAGGGAGTGTGCTTCCGGGAGCATTCTATGGTCGCAGAGGAAATGCGCCATGGCGCAGTAGGATCGGAGAGTGTGGCGGAAGGGAGGGCGAGTAGCGAGCCAGTTGAAGAAGGAGAAAATGGAGGAAGGTGGGAGAGAAAGAGGGTTGATGTTGATGAGTTTCGTTACCAGAAAGGGTGTAATGGAAGGTAGAATGCGTTTGATTCTGGGGTTGTGGGAGTAATCAAGAGGTGGCTTGTTGTAGATTTCGGAAGTGTGGACTGTGTTGATGGCTTCTGAGATTGTGCAGAGGATTTCATGGTGTTTGGAGGGAGGAGGTGGATTGTACCAGGAGGAGTAGAAGATGATCATGTTGGTAGAAGCAGAACGGAGAAGGTGAGAGTGACAAGAGAGGAAGAAAGAAAGGGAAGGGTGAAAATGGTGGAGTTTTGTAGCCATGGCCATGTCTATTTGCTGTGTGGTTTTGCTGTTTCAGTGCAGAGTGTTTTTCTGAACCAACCAAGGACATAGAAAGTGTCAAAATAAGAAGAAGAGGCTTAATGATTTAGAAAAAGAACTTCAAGTGTTACCTCAAATATAGAAAAAGAAAATATTAATTTTTGTTTATTTTATTCCAACAAACAAAATATGACTTTAATGATTTAGATTTGTTGAAGAATGATCATAGTTAACAATATATAATGAGTCAGTTTCACAATAAGTCTGCTTAATAATGTTCATGCTTCATAACAATTGAATACTGAGCTTTAAGTTTTAAGCACTTCCATTTGAGCTCTAAGAGGGAAGGTCGTTTCAAATTTTATGAACGTACTAGTGTTTTTACCGTTCTCCATCATCTCTTGCAGGTATACAATTTTTCAAGTACTAAGCATTAGCTTAGTGGGCTTGTTGGTAAGGTCCTCCTTAACGTGGAGTTATTGTCGACAATAGCTTGGTAGATGCACAACCCTCCAAGTCCATAATGTTAGCTTAATGGTCTTGAAGTCCATAATATTAGTTTAATGGACTTGCGGGCAAGGTCCTCTTTTATTTTAAACTATCGCATTCGGTAGCTCGGTAGGTACACAACCTCCCAAGTCATAAGCGCTATTGTAGTGGACTTGTGGGTAAGGTCTTCTTTCAGGCCACTCAACTGTAAACGATAGCTCGGTAGATATGCATCCCTCTAAGTCCTAAGGCTTAGCTTAATAGACTCGATAGGTATACATAGGCCTGACACTAAATAGATATACACATGGTTTCTCCTCATATGGAAATTATAACTAGAGCAAACCACAAAATTATGTCTTGTGTTTTCTAAAGGCTTAAAAGCATTTTTGGACCCCCACCTAAAGCAAATGTGTAAAATGAGTCCTTACACTAAAAAAATCGCACTTTTAGTCCCCAATTTTATAAAACGACATCACTTTTAGTCTTCCATAAAAAAACTAATGCTTTGTACCTATGTGACATTTTTTTAATTGATGAAATTAATTAAAAATTAAAAACTCATGAATCTTTATCATCTTTCTCTTCTTCGAGTCAAATCCATTCCATCAACTATCACTTTTACCTACATTGATGGGGTATGGACTTCTGACTCACTTAGAGGGTTTTGTTTCCAAAAAAGAAGAATAAAGATAAGATAAAGCACTTGTGAGGATTAAGGTAGGAATATCACTTTTAGAGGGCACCAAGATCACAATGGCGAACCAGTGCACTATGAAAATTAAAGCACAACGACGCCCAACAAATGCATATACCTATCCTCCACATTCCCCAACCGGGTTGTAACCTCCTCTTGTTGGGAGATAGTTCGAGAGTTTCCTTCCCTAAGCTTGTCTTAGTTTAGTTTCGGGGCTTGTCCCACATTGTCACAAAAAATGCATAAACTGGCGTCCTTATTACTATCAAAAGAAGAAAAAATGTGCAAGTAAAATAGACACGATGATGTGATCAACTAAGAGCAAGTCGCCATCTAAAGGACAAAGTTCAAATAACAGTTTCCCTCAAGTGTATCATTGTTTCCCTCAAAATACATGACTCGGAAACTAACAAAGTCCAATGTCTAGGAACCAAACAAAAGGTCCATGCATCTGTCCAATAACAATGAGACTAAGCAAGGCATGCACCACAACCTTGCAAAGAAACGAATATGGGCTTCACTTCACTCCATATGCCCAATAAGGTCATCGAATCCAAATCCAAATAGCTAAAATGCAAGCCTACTTGTTTCAAGTGCGAGGGTGGCCGGTTAGAAATATGCTTTTGGACCTAATCATCCCGAGTTCAACCTTGGTACCATCAAGCTAAACATGTCTCAAGTCTACTCGCTTTTAAGATCTACACTTACTAGGTTATGCATCCTCCAACCAAGTTTGTTAAGAGAGAAAATCACGCTTGTAGGGCCAAGGTATCCAAAGTCCAATCTTGGAACCATAAAGCCATGAAACTCTAGTCATTTTTAAGCTTGGGACTTAAGGGATTGTGCACACTCCCACCAGATCGGATTAGGGCATGTATCCAAGGCACGAGCATAGATCTTCTTATTAAGGTGTCCCGAGTCAAATCCAAGCTATCCTACGCACACGAGGCGTATCAAAAAATATTGGATATACCCCTTTACTTGGTTAATAAGGGACCACATGGCAATAATAAAGAAAATGAAGATCCGGAAGACTTAGGAGTCAGAGGCAACATAACGCAGATCGAGATTCATGACATTAAGGAGAAAAGTAGTACATATGGATAAGAGATGTGTTACCTAACAACTCACATGCTCAAAAGAAGAAAAGAGAATTCAACGCTACATGACAAGGAGATAAAACAAATGGGTTGGGAGAAAAGACACTATGGACAAGATAGTAGGGATTATGAGGAAAGGAGAATGCATGTTTTATTTCTACTTTTATTGTAATGTAATTTCATTAGGCAAAGGAATCAAACAACAAAACATACTTTAGCTAGCTCGACATGCACTTCCTCAACCTAAACACAATCATGAACAACATATTCTAAAGAAATCGTGCAGTCTTATTGCCGCCATGCCTAACAAAAGACAAACAAAAAGAAAAAAAAAAGAAACAGATAATGATATACAATCCCAAACAACAAAATCCTATCATTAATATTTATTTTCAAAGACTACTTAACATTTCTGAATGACAAAAAATTATTGATTAAAATAATTAATGCTTGATCATATTTGATCAACACTAGTCACCCATGACTAAAATCATATCATTCTCTTGTTGTGAAACTTGATCTACAAACATCTATATATGTTTAATTACCTAAATTTTGTTTAAGTATAGATGTTTATCCACAACATATATAATTGAGTGATTGTATATACACAAACGATTTTCAATCGTCATTCAATCGACATGCAAGTTAACAGTTATTTTAAACCGCTGCAAGCCATTAACTTGCATGACGATTGAAAAAAAAGACGTATTTCTGTCACTATTTTCCCTACAATGAAAATAAAGCATATGCAGTTAAAACATTCTAATCCCGAAACCTCTAGCAATATATTGGCAAAGATCACAAATTAGTAACACAGGCAGTTGATAACTTAACCAGGTTAACTGATTTCCGATGATGACTATCTCATAAAGCAATGGGATCAACCACGTCTTCCTCCCTCCCACATGGCAACAATAAAGAGAACGGAGATCCGGAAGACTTAGGAGTCAGATCGAGGCAACATAAAGTAGAGATACATGACATTAAGGAGACAAGTAGTACATATGGATAAGAGACGTGTTACCTAACGACTCACATGCTCTAAAGAAGAAAAGAGATTCCAACACTACATGACAAGGAGACAAAACAAATGGGTTGGGAAAAAAGACACTATGGACAAGATAGTAGGGATTATGAGGAAAGGAGAATGCACGGTTTTTTTTTACAATAATGTAATTTCATTAAGCAAAGGAATCAAACAACAAAACATGCTTTAGCTAGCTCCACCGACACTTCCTCAACCCCAAACACAATCATGAACAATGTATTCTAAAAAAAATAGTGCAATCTTATTGCCGCCATGTCTAACAAAAGACAAACAAAAAGAAAGAAAAAAAGAAGCAGATAATGAAATACAATCCCAAACAACAAAATCCTATCATTAATATTTATTTTCAAAGACTAATTAACATTTCTGAATGAAAAATTATTGATTAAAATTAATTAATGCTTGATCATATCATATTTGATCAACACTGGTCACCCATAACTAAAATCATATCATTCTCTTGTTGTGAAACTTGATCTACAAATATATCTATATATGTTTAACTACCTAAATTTTGTTTAAGTATACATGTTTATCCACAACATATATAATTGAGTGGCTATATATACACAAACAATTTTCAATCGTCATTCAATCGCCTGCAAGTTAGCAGTCATTTTAAACCGTCACAAGCCGTTAACTTGCATGACGATTGAAAAAAAGACGTATTTCTGTCACTATTTTTTCTACAATGACAATAAAGCATATACAGTTAAAACATTCTAATTCCGAAACCTCTAGCAATATATTGGAAAAGATCACAAATTAGTACCACGGGCAGTTGGTAACTTGACCAGGTTAACTGATTGCCGATGATGACCATCTCTTAAAGCAATGGGATCAACCACATCTTCCTCTCTCCCACAGACAACACCATGCCTCAGCCAGGACCCTTTTCTCATCTTCTCCTTCTTCACTTTCTTCTTCTCCATCTTTCTCCCGCCAATATCCACACTAGAGTTGTTGGAAGCACTATTGACATGCTTGTTATGGCTAGACTCTATTATAAGGCTATTGAGTTTCCTTGTGATGCTTTGAACTTCATATGCATCAAGAAGAGATTTTTCCTTGGGGGGCCGGGACATTGATCCTTTTTTCACTTCCTTATTGGCCATTAATCTCACTGCTTCTAACTTGTAACGAGAAGGTCTTGGTGGATGGCGAGTCTTTGAAGAATGAAACTCAGTACTCTTGATCACGTTTCCTTCAGAGCCTGAACCGTGTTGGTACCATGCCCATGCAGCTGCTTTCACTATGGCTAGTTCGTCGGTGTTTTCTTTAGTCTTGTTTCTCTCTTTGAGAGAGTTTAGAAATGAGATCTTGGAAGTCATGAGATATAGAGCATACGAATGTGTGGGAATATTAAGTTCCACGCAGTGCAATAATAGTGAAAGCAATCAAACTAGCTTTTTCTTCTTAATTTGTCTCACCAACTTCATGATCCACCTAGAATGAGATTCTTTAGTTAGACAAACTCACTTTTCTTATTAATACATCTCTCATTTTATTTTCTTTAGTGTCCTTTTCCTATTAAATTATGTCACATTAATGTGTTTCAATCTTCCATTCTCATCTCCCTGATCATTAGAATTGGGATTGAGTTTAACTATACTTAAAAGTTAATTTATATGTGAGATATTGTCATTTCATTTATAACTACTTCATTAACTATATTAGTAACTAATGTGATAATATTCACGACATCCAAAGAATAATCAGATAATTTTTTAATTTCAATTTTCAACCGGTAACTCAATAATATATTAAGATTGACTCTAATATTATATTAAAATTTGTACAAAGACATGACTTTATCTCAAAAACTATTTAAAATCATGATTTTCAAGATATTTTTAATTACTCATCTTCAGTGAATTTGGGAGTTTTTTTTTTTTTCTTGAATCTTGGTGAATTTGGGAGTTAACACTTAACATGCCTATATATCAATAATATTTAAGAAAGTAGGTTTGTTTCTATGTTGTTTTTGAACACGTCATGTGTTTAGGAAAAGCAGGAATATGTGACTTTCTTGAGTTGTGGATTGCTACGAACCAGTAGGTGCTCCCCATGGTATAGTTGAAAATTAATAGCATCATTTATTTTGATGGGCCCACATGTAGAAGCCCTCCCACGGGAACTATCTAGTTGAATTTTTTCAAACTAGGAAAATTGAAGTATTACACTATTTTTTATGAGTGTTAGCAATACTCTCTTTGAACTTACATCTTTTTCTAGCACTTTTTTTTATCAGTTAAAATTCATGTATGCTTTATCAAAGTTGGAGTTATGCTCATATAATTTAGTAAGCTGTAGATAGTTTTAACCAACTAAAAGGAGAGTATTAGAAAGAAAGTGTTAAAAGAATGTTGTTAGTATTTCTCAACTATTTTGACTTGTCTATGCCCGTTGATATTGATCTTATACAACTAGTCATATGCATTTTCATAACACTAGAAGGACGTGATCGGTAGTTGCATCACATAGCATCACAAAAGGTAGTTGCATCGCATAGCTTGACAATGACATCGATGCTAAATTGCTAATTAGTGTCATGTAGATGTAAAAGTAAAAATGTACTAATGTGAATTCATATTTGTGTCAGATTTTTGAATAAGTTTAGCCAATTCTATTAGCATGGGCTAGACCAATCATATGTGAAAAGATGTTTGTGTCAGTTTAGCCGAATGAGTTTCATAGTATAGTATGTAAATGATTGGGATTAGAGAGGAAATATGGGTAAATGATAAGTGGGAGTGATTGGAAGCATTAAGGAGAATACCTCATTTCTCTTAAGACACATAATAAAAGGAATTCCTGGTTGTTAAAGGTGCCTTGTTTCCATGTTGGTATATAGGAATTGAGCCAATTATTCTTTTTTTTTACATCGGAAATATAAATTGTACCTGCCAGAAATCGATTCCTGAACCTCCCCCTACCCAACTCATATGCCCCCAGCTCCTACCACTTAAGTTATCATACCGGGACGCCAATTACTCATAATAAGGCTTGAAATTTTTAGCATCAAGTCTATAACTTTCTTCTCATTCTGCTATAGTCTCCTAATAGTCTGCTTACAAATAAAATATAAGTAACTTGTAATTGAGATTATCTTAGAAATTAACTTCTTTTCATTATAAAACTTATAATGATGACAAACGTCAAGATATAACTCTTGGGTCACGTTAAAAAAAAAAAAACTCTTGGGCCATTGAAATTTAGAATTTTGAAGCACCTTTTTAATTGAAATTCAAACAGATATTTAGAGACTCTTAAACAATGACCAAAAGATTGTAACTCATCGTTAAAATAAGGTTTGTCAAACAAATTGTTGTTTGCATCTAAAAGATCGGCTCTAAAGTTCACAAGACCGACGTCAATTTTGAACATATTACTGATGCTTTTCTTTCCTAATTATTAGCATTAAACTAGTGTTGGTTTTAAGGACGCTAAACGTTGGTCTTAAGGCTGATGCTAATATGTTTGTGTCGAACGGTTTATGTTAACCGCAACACGACACTAAATTACATTATGTCAGTTGTTGCCCTATAAACATCGACTTTTGGTCCATGCTAATAGAGCTTATTCTTGTAGTGTGATCCCTCCTATAAGCTTTTCTTTTTGTTGTCGACAACATGAATAGTTTTATCGAGCCTCCACATTGAGCATAAACATCGACTTTTGGTCCATGCTAATAAAGCTTATTCTTGTAGTGTGATCCCTCCTATAAGCTTTTCCTTTTGTTGTCGACAACATGAATAGTTTTATCGAGCCTCCACATTGAGCGTCAGATGATCGCATAATAAAGTTTCCTTAAAGCCAACCTAGTAAGGCTATGTTTGTTTTTCTGTTGGACCCCCCCCCCCCCAACATGAATAGTTTTATCGAGCCTCCACATTGAGCATAAACATCGACTTTTGGTCCATGCTAATAAAGCTTATTCTTGTAGTGTGATCCCTCCTATAAGCTTTTCCTTTTGTTGTCGACAACATGAATAGTTTTATCGAGCCTCCACATTGAGCGTCAGATGATCGCATAATAAAGTTTCCTTAAAGCCAACCTAGTAAGGCTATGTTTGTTTTTCTGTTGGACCCCCCCCCCCACAACATGAATAGTTTTATCGAGCCTCCACATTGAGCATAAACATCGACTTTTGGTCCATGCTAATAAAGCTTATTCTTGTAGTGTGATCCCTCCTATAAGCTTTTCCTTTTGTTGCCGACAACATGAATAGTTTTATCGAGCCTCCACATTGAGCGTCAGATGATCGCATAATAAAGTTTCCTTAAAGCCAACCTAGTAAGGCTATGTTTGTTTTTCTGTTGGACCCCCCCCCCTCAATGTGCTTTTGGTTTGCATGTAACAGTGTGTCATCTTGTTTGGATAATTTGAAACCATTTTCACCTTAATCCACTTTTGTCTTAAAACCGACATTCAGCCAACTTGAACAATCCTCACTTCTAAGTTGGATGAAAGTTGGTTGGTATATTGATATTAAACTTTTATAATAATTATACACATGAAAGTGCTTTTGATTAATATTATCCAAACAAAATTAATTTATCAAACTTACTTTTAAAATAAAAGTATCCCAACATAAATCACATTACAACAAACTCACATTCATCCAAACTATGTTTTACAAACCCACATTGACTCAATCTCTGTTTTGCAAACTGAAATCCAAACACACACTAATACACAGCTCTTAAGATAACCCTCTAGAGTAGTGGTGAACACAATTTTCTTTGACCAGGGTCCATTTCTAAAGCTACTGGGCAGAGGAGATCACAACTTGACTGTTATAAAATGATTTCGATTCCATAATTTGATTTTGAAATTCTAAGTATAAAACATAAATTAAGGCACTTTATGAATCACGCTAAAGAGTTGGAATAAGTTGTCAGGAAACTCAAATTTGGGGACAATTCCAGTCTAACATTGTTATTACTTCATGGCCATTACATTATAGTAAACACAGGACACTAATAAAGCAACACACTTGACTGATAGAAGCAGGTAGCACCAACAAAGAAGTCCTTAAACATCATCACATGAGACAAAACAAGAGACTAAATTCTAACTGAAACACAGAAGCACTATTATAAGTAGAATCATCAGTGATGGAGTGATTCAAGGGTGGTGTTCATGGCTTCCAGAGAATGGTTGTCTCTGCAATCATGGAAGTGACCACATAAGGATCCATGTTAGAAGCTGGCCTCCTGTCCTCAAAATACCCTTTCCCTGCTTTTTCAGTCTCCCTGCCTACCCTCACAGAAGCACCACGGTTTGCAACACCCTGCATACACACAACACAGCAATCCATAATGCAAATGAAGTCAGAATTGTTAGAATTGATTTCGGATGAAATTGATTTTAATAAAATTGATTTAAGTAAAAGTGAGTTAAAATCAATTGCAAATGAAGTGATTTATGTTTAATAAGTTTTCTGGAAAAAGGATTTCTATTGGTTAATGTTGTGAAATCTAGTTAAGAAACCTCACAATTGATTATGTCAACCCAAAAACTACTCTCCCTAGCTGAAATTATTTTGGGACTAAAATCAGTTCTCTAAGTCAATTGTCAAATGTTTATATAACCTCCTAAAAATGATTCTGGTCAATGAGAATTGGTCCTAAAACTCCCAAACGTGGAATCAAACACACACACACTTCGAAACTCTTCTCAACCATGAAAATCTATTTGGCACATAAAAGGCGAGAGTAGGATACTCTAATGTTACATGACAATGTCATGTAAAGTTTTGTATCTACCTCTCTCTTCATTAATATCAAGAGCTAGTCTCACTTATTTAATAGGAGACAGAGAGTATCATGTGAAGTGTCCATATGAGAGGATTCTGATATATGAAAAAAAATCTTTTAATGAACATGTTTTGATAAGGGATGTTTTTTAGTTACCCATAAGAAGGTGTTGATGTCAGCTGTCTCATGCTTTCCTGTGAGACGACGCTCATTGCCTTCTCCATAAGCAGCAATGTGCTCCTTGTGCTTCTTCTCTAACTTGGCAATTGCACTTTTTATCACTTCATAACCACCATCATTTCTCATGGACTTGGTGCTGCAACATTATCATCAACTTGTCAATAAGAACTGGAGCAAAGTGATATTAAGTTTAAGATACCATTATTAATTGTAATTTGCACCATCACTACCTGTAATTTGCGTGAGCACCAGCACCATTCCAATCACCCTGGTTAATGGGAACACAATTCAAATGACATGAGTCAATATCATCAAACAAAATTCAATAGTTGTACACATCTATCTAACTTATCAAATTGTTAAATAACTCAATTAACTAGAAATTGTGTATTCAAATCTAAATAAAGAAGTGAGAGTAAATTCTAATCAACTTATCTAATTATACTGATCCACACTAAAGACGAGGCTAATCAACACTTGGCTTGGGATGAGTTAGACAATCTCCTTGTGCACACACATCAAATGGCCTTAACATTTTTGTGGGAATGGAACAAAATGAAGCAAGGAGGAGGGAGTGAACATGATCCCTTTCCAAGTTTTGCTTAAAATCTAAAGTTGGAGATTCAGACAGGGGTGAAAATTATTAATGATTATGAATTTTCTTGACTAAAATAACCATTTTGGTTACTTTTCAACTTCCAAACTAACTGTATAGTTGGATTTCCATTATATTCACTTAAAAGCATTTTTATTTCAATTCATCATAAGATGCAGATTTCCATTAAAAATGCTTTTAAATTTTACAAACGGAAATTCAAACATACACTCGGACATAAATTATTCTTAGCAGTTTTCTGCTACTTCCTACACAGCTACACTTCATGCTTCTTTAAATTTGTAATTTGTATTATACAAACCTTAGTTCTAGAAGATCTTTCCATTAGTTCAAATCATTTTAGTCAAAGTATCTTCTTTACCTATCTTCTATCTTTATTTTGCACTTCGGAAAGTTAACAACAACAGCAAAACAAAGAACTCTAGCTCAGGGGAATAGTATATTTATTTTTATTTTTCCTCTCCAATAAAGGTTACTTTCCTCTCCTTCTCTACCTTCTTCCTTTAATTAAAATCTCTCATCTCTATTTCTCTCATTTAAGCAAAACAATATTAGGTAACAAATCCAAAACCTGTTCAGGATTATCCACCTTAATTGGTTTAGGGTCTAAGGAAAGCACCACCCCAGCCATCTCAGTGATCCTCTGTAAAGACATAAACAAAGATGTTAATTGCAGTATTTAAAAAGAAGAAAGAAAAGAATAATATTCCAAGTCTTTCTTTCAAAAGAGAGAAATTAAACTGATGGTGATATGGTGCATACCTCCAAAAGGTAACGAGCAACCCATATCTCATCACCAGCAGAGATGCCAACAGATGGACCAACTTGGAATTCCCACTACATATAATGACAAAAGGAATTAGATTACACTCATATTTTTTGAATCATATGTATGATATATGAAGGGTAAAGAGTGGAAAAAGTGAAAATTAGAACACAATGTTCCAACTTACCTGGCCAGGCATCACTTCTGCATTGATTCCACTGATGTTAATGCCAGCGTAAAGACATGCTTTGTAATGTGCGTTAACAATGTCACGCCCAAAAGCCTTGTCAGCACCATTGCCACAATAGTATGGTCCCTTTTGAGCAAAGATGTAAATACAGTATTTAGTGCATGTTTGGAACATTCTATAATTTAAAAAAAAAATCATTCTATAATTGATTCTAAAGTTAAAGTGAAAAAACTTCTATGAGTAACTTCTGGCACCATAATGAATTCTGAGAAAACAGAAGTTGATCCAAACATGCTAATATAGTCCATATCAAAACAAGACAAAACTAATCAGGAGAAGAAATCACAAGACTAAGCGTAAGTTTGGTTTGACGTTGGTGCAAATGCAAATGTGATTTTGCCACGCTGAGTTCCATGTGAAACCGCGTTAGAAATATAATTATTATTATTTTGCTGTTAACAAATTTACATAATTAAAAACAATTTTTTTAAGTGAATTGAGTTATCAATGAATGACATATCAAACAAATTGTATATAGAAAAATATACTGATGAAACAATTATAAAGATTCCATAACACGTTTTTACCTGTGAGCCAGGATATCCACCAACAGGCCATCCAAGAGGCCATTGGATATCTTTCTGCAACAAGGTGTATTCCTGCTCAATGCCATACCTATTTGGAGATCATGCAGAAATGCTTAGTTAATAAAAAGAAGATAACCATAGATAAAGGTCAATTCCCTGCATGTTTAGGAACTCATTTGAAAAACATGGTGAAACTAAATTCATGGTGAAACTAATGTCACGGTGGACAGAAGCAAAAGCTAAGGGAAATTGTTTCTATCCACACTGATTTTTGTTTTCGCATAGTTTTCAAACGAGTTTTCCGAACATGCACAAGATCAACAATGAAGCAACACCATTACCAAGGTTCTTCAGCAACAACATCAGGATGGCTGAAAATCTTTGCAGCAGCATGTCTCTTGTTTGTCGGAAGTGGCACCCCAGAAGGAGTGTAGGAATCACACATAACCTAATCAATCACAATTGAAAAAACATGAGATGATCACACCAAGCAAACAAGGTTAACTTTAACTGGAGAATAATGCTCTTGCTTAAAATAACATAGTAGGCAAGAAGAAACACACCAGGATATTGTTGCCCCTCCTGAATGGATCCTTGAAAATTGCTTGTGGGCTGTTGTATTTGATTAAGATTGAGAAAATTAGTGAGAGAAGTTTGAAAATATGCAACAGAGGAAATTTTCAATAAAATGAAACAATATCAAAAAGTGTATACTCAAGAATGAATTTGGATCATTTACTGCCATGCAGCCTCTGCAGCATCAAAATTACTAAGTGTATAAAAGTTTTGTCTAGTTTAATTTGTTTATTAGTCAATATGGACCAATTAATATAAAAATCAATGACCAAGAACTTTTAGCCGAATGCTGCAGAGAAATATGGCTGCAGAGGATCCATATTGTACTCCTCAGAATTTATGATCATGTGAGACTAGTAAAAGAGGCTTACTGTAAGATCACTTCACTGTCTTCTCCAGTAGCTTGACCAGTGCTGGAACCATCATAGTTCCACTTGGGAAGCTTTGAAGGGTCATCAACAGGTCCTGCGAGAGTCTATATCCAAAATCATTTTGTATATGCATTAGTTAGAATTAAATCATACTTTTCCTTACTTTTTAAGAATTTATAAAAGATTCTTATATTAATGAGCCATGTAGTTTTAAATAATAATAAATTAAGTTATTGTAATAGCTTATTCGGATGCAAACTAAATAGTACTAATTAGAGTCTATTATCTACTAACAAAACATTAGTTAAACTATCAAGTACTATTTGATCCGTATCCTAACGAGTTTAGAGACCTAAAGGAAGGAAGGATCATCTCATGCATGTTTGAAAACACTTCTACATGTTTATCTGAGTAACTTCTAGATTTGAGAATCTTAATAGATGAAAGAAAAGCTGATCGAAACATTTTATATATTCAACTAAAAATTTCTTGAAAGTATGTTTTTAATAATTGAGACCATAAGATTATTTTAGTGAATGCTGAATTTTGTCCTTGCAAGAAAAAGCCTCTTGGACAATTTAGTCGTTGATTGCACCAAATGTCAATCAAATTAAATCTCAAACGTGGGAGTAACTTGATAGACATTTACACTTCAGGAACCACAAGACTATTTCTTTCCTCTAGGAAAAGAGGCCTACACTTGCAAAATTGAGCATTCACTCATTTTCTTTTGGTGGTTTTGGTTGTAAAATGGTGAAGTAAATTACCCTTGCTTTGCTCCTCATGTCCAAACCAGATCCACCAATCCTATCATAATGCAAATAAAAGGAGGTATGAGATTAAAAGGTATAGAAAAACATATTGAAAAAACAAGAGAGTGTATAAACCAAAATCAAACCACACAAAAGCAGCAAACACATAAACAACAAGGGAAAATGCTATTTTTCACTCCAATTCAATATTGTTAAATTGATGGCAACAAAAACAGAACGAAACCAAACCAATGTCATAATCTAAAGGTCTATTAACATATCACAACAAAGACACCCACCATTCACCTAGATGAAACAGAGTAAACAGGGGAAGAGAGAGATGCAGAGACTAATAGAGTGCAATGTGTGGTACATCAAATGGAAGATAAACAAAATCAAATCACACCCATTACGAGAATCATCAAAGGGAGTGTCCCTGAACACGTGAATTAATTCAAAAACAAAGAAATAGATGCATTCCATGTCTCAATGCTTGTTTCTTCAAACAGAGGAAAACAGAGCATGAATGTGAGAGAGGGAGAGAGAGAGAGAAACCATATGTATTCGGCGATAACTTTCTCGGTGGTCTCGGAGAGGTTAAGGTTGATAAGATCTGAAAGCAGCGACATCGTCAAAAAAATCAAAAGCTTGAAACAGAGACTCTAATTCAGAGGGGAGTGATATTTATTATTCTCTTCCTTTCTTCTTCGTTCATGGAATGGAATTCGGGTACAACGTTGTGTGAGTTTTATAGTGCAGTCCCTGAGAATTGCAAAAATAATATTTAAATTTAAAATTCTATCCATATCCATAATTTTTTTTTGGTTACATCCATATCCATAATTTAAGATAAGTTAAATTGAAATTGAAATTAGTGAATATATGCATCATACACTAACATCTCATCATGTTACATAAAACCAAACAATTGCGGTGCCCATGGTGCAGCTACCTCGCGAACATAATACAGTAGTAGATATGCTTGCTCGCCAAACGTTGAGAGATGGCGGCTCGTGCCGTGTCTGGAATCAACCGCCTTCGAGTTTGATACCAGCTTTGTTGCATGATGCAGTAGTGTAGTTTTGTTGTTTGTTTGTTTCTTTCCTCCTGTAACAAAAAAAAAGACCAAACAATGCATTTTCTTTAATTTCAATTTAAATTAAGTTCATTTTTAATGTGGTAGAAATAAATTGAATGTAAGTGTAAAAACATAATACACTAAAAAACTACCTAAACATCAAACCATTTTCTCCATTTTTTTTTGCTTCATCGGAAAGAGAACCATTTTCTCCATTAAACTCAAGAAGAATTAGAAAAAAAAAATCAACATTTAAAAAAAAAGATAAAAAAATTTTAGCTTTTTATTTAGTTAAATAGATAAGGGCTATGTTTGGCATGTTTAGCTGATAAGCTAGCTGGAAGCTGAAAAGCTAGTTGAAAGCTTATAAGCTAGCTGATAGCTGAAAGCTCAAAAGCTACATGATTGAAATAAAAGTGTTTGGTAAAACTAGCTGTTAAACAAGCCGAAATTGTAAAATGACATAAAAGTACATACTTGTATAATTATTTTTATGTTTAACATTACTTTATTTTCACATTAATACCAATATGATATTAATATTAAAATTATTAACACTTTAAATATTTTTATTAGCTCCAGTTATTTATCATCTTAAAAATATAATATTAATTTTTATTAATATAGTATTTATAATAATACTTGTGATGCGCAGCGGTGCGGCGGGAATGGTGGTGGAAACTGCATACGTAAGTGTGATGGGAAAATAGGTTTAGTGTTTTTATAAATATATAAAGGTAATGGTAGAATTTTAATAAAATAATAAAGATAAAATGAGAATAAATTTAATAAGCTATAAGCTATCTCAGGTAGCTTATAGCTTAAAGCTTTAAGCTACTAAAATAAGCTCCTTCATCAAACACTTTTGAAGAGCTTTTAAGCTAGTCAAATAAGCTTTAAGCTAGCTGAAATGACATGCCAAACATAACCAATGCTTTGATAGATTTTTGTTTTGTTTTTTATCTTTGATAGAATTGTTACCGGACTGATTGGCCAAAATGTTGGGATAGCAATTATTATCTATTTTATAAATTAATGATACTAGTAGTTAGTAGATTATCTATTTAAAAGTCTACCCACAATTAAGGTAAATTAAAAATCAAGATGACGTATATCACTAAATTAAAATTAAATTTGAATTTTATTTTCAGTTTTTACTTAATCCTGTTAAGTAGATAAAAGAATTTAATTTATCTTTGATGATGTAAACCCTTTTATAATAATGGCGGCTACTCATGTTCAAACTTATATCTTCACCCTCTTATAAGTAGTAGTGATATCTGTTTATATAAACAAAATTATATCATTTATTTATTTCTTATATATTTTTTTAAGCCAGCTCTTGCAAGAATACTCTCGAAGGTCATTTCATAGAAAACTTTAAATAAGAAATAAGTTAGAGATTACTAAACAGGACAATTAATTAAATTATGTCGCATAGACCAAATAATTATATTTCTTTTTAATTTCAATAAAAATAAATTTTAGAGATGTGACAAAAAATTAACCATACGGGTAAAAAAAAATCAAGCTAGCCCACCAATAAGCAGCAAGAGCTCTCCACTAAGTGAAATTTTTTTAGAATGATCTTGAGCTTTACAGGAGGATCCACTTCGAACCGATATGTTCACCGAATCACCGCTAAATGATAGAAAAAAATGCTGCATAATTATGTAGAAAAACAAGGCATAAAGCTTCCTTTTTTTTTTTCACACTACTCTATATATACCCCAAAACTTGCAAAACTTACCACCCTTACTCACCATCCATCATGTATCATGTCAAACACTATTTTGTTGTTGTGACAAATCTTATCACAACTTGTTAGCTTCGAAACACATATCATCTATTTCACATTTAATTCACCTAAAATTCACACAAGTCATTATCCCAAATTTCTTATAATTTAAAAGAAATGAAGTTTTTTTTATACGCAAATGTTAGTTGTTAGTAATGCTAGTAAATTAGTCATCATCGGGGTTCGAACCACCATTTATCCTCTCAAACCCTTATGTCTCTAGCTTTTACCACTTGACACTGTAAATAAGTCTTACACAGTCATTCAATCGCATTCTTTCATTTTGCTAACTCATAATTAATTTTAAATTTAAAATAAAAAATGGAAGGTTGTGATTGAATGACCGTGTAAAACTTTATACACTACCGGTGCATAGAAATTAATCTCAAATTCAAATATACTTTAAATGAAATCAATTGTGGTTACTAAATTTGAAGTAGCTTTATTCAAAATTTGCAAACAAGTAATTATGGCTGCAAATTAAACATTTCTAGAAGAGCACCCTTCTGAATCAAGAATCCCGGTCTTCAAATGGAGCCTTGTTTAATCCTGTGCAGTTGTTGTAGTTCCAGATAAAAGTAATGGACAATTGAGAATTTACTAGCAAAGTTAAGCAATTTCTGATACCAATTGGATTTAAACTATAGTTTTGTGAAATTTTAATCCATCAAATACCATTTAGGTCATCCATATTAGCAAAGTTAAGAAACTTACAAGGACATGATATTATCTCATAGAATTGCTAATTATTTTTAAGGTCTAAGCAACATTAAGATTTGATGACCAGAATCATTACCAACAAATACCAAGTACCAACTCCTAAAGATTAGAGAGGTAATTTTCATCACGCCATATTTTTCTAGTCTCATTTTACACTTCTTTCTATTATTTCTATTTCTTTTTTCTATCACATCATATAAATTACTTTTTCTATTACAATCACGATCACAAATACAAATGTGTGATTGATAGAAGCCTCATTTCATGGACTTCTATTAGTTGGCCAGAAATAGCTAGTTTCATTATATTGTTTTTTTATGAATATTAATTTAAAGTTTAATATTTCCAGCTTTTATGATATTTTTATGATCTAGAATATTGTATTTTCTAGGATGGTGCCACATGTAAGATCACATTCATTCCTTAAGTGAATAGTTAGTATAAGTTGTATTGCTTCCATTGTGAAAGATTAACAAGAAAATTGAAGCATTTTATCTTTCTCTTTATTTTCTTAGCTTTAGCTTTTAGGGTTCTTAGTGTTCTTGCTTGATAGGAACTAGCTTCCTATCAATCTATCATTGATGTAAAAACAATGTGTACAAAACACATGTTTCCCCAAAAAAGCATGTTCACCACAAAAGCTCTGAGTGAGTACAGGTCCATCAACATGATTTTGAAGGATTTGGTGAATATAATCAATATCCAAGATCAAATAGAACTTCTTATGTTCTGTGGTCACTTTCGGATGATATTCTCACACGAGTTTGTGCAATTGTTCAAGGTACAAGAAAATATTGTGGAAAGTCTTATGACCCGGCTGTGAAAATAGATATAAAGCCTATGATAGAATTAGATGGAAATTTCTTCAGAAAGTTATGAGAAGATTACGTTTCTTTTGTAAATGGTGATACTGTGAAGCAATTAATTATCTCAAAAGTTTAAATTGCTGGCTATGGATTACATGAATTGTTTTATATTATATAATTATAACACATCACCTCACATAAGAGTTCACTTTAGGCTTGAAGCGTTGATATTGCACAGACTCATCTATTATGTGATGAAATTCTACTTTTTAATAGAGCAATAGGGGCGGCAAAGATTGAACTCTAGACCACTCGGTCACAGGGGCTACAATACCATGTCACACAACTAATTATCTCAAAAGCTTACCACTACAACAAAAAAAATTGGTGTTAATGAGAGCACAACATTATTTTCTTATAAGGTAACAGTCAGCGTCCCATTTCGAACGCAATCCAATAGGGAGGATGCTGCCACCGGCCAACAATCCCCCTCCCCAGCACCTGCCTGCCAACCTAGCTGCACAGAATGCCTTTCATGGGATTCGAACATAATACATGTTTCGATACCATGTCAAACAACTAATTATTTAAAAAACTTAAGTTGTTGGATACGGGTCGAGTCACATAAGTAGTTTTATATTATATTTCTAATAGTTTTATATTATCTATCTATATATATAAGTAAAGCACACTTGAACCACTACATTAAATACATTAGTAAATATTGCATGTATTATAGTGTACTATTAAGTAATAACAAATTATCTTTATAATAAATATATTAAATAATAAGATTAAAAACTGAAAAAATAATTGTATTGTC
Source organism: Lotus japonicus (assembly GCF_012489685.1). Lineage (NCBI taxonomy): Eukaryota > Viridiplantae > Streptophyta > Magnoliopsida > Fabales > Fabaceae > Lotus > Lotus japonicus. The sequence goes on along the minus strand of NC_080041.1, from coordinate 14,464,778 downwards.
AAAAGCTATTCAACTACCTACATTAAATATTCACAAAAATACATATATTAAATTATAATAGTTATAATTTTAAAAAATAACTTGAGTTGAAAAATATTAAGAATTAGAATTAATTAATTAAAATTAATTATAAATATTTTTTATAATTAATTAATTTAGATAAAATAGATTTAAAATTAATAAATATTTGTTATTAAATAATTATTGATGGTTAAGATTATCATAGAGTAATTTTCTATTTAACTACATATATGATGATAAATAAATTAAATATATAAAAAAATAAGTTAATTAAATTTGGAGATATATATTAAATATGTTATGCGCGCATGTCATGTTAGGTATAAGAAATAATAGAATAATTTAATTTTAAAATTTTTGTTCGATAATAGTTATAATTTTGATTTAAAATTTGTTTTCTAATAATATTTAATATGAGTTTATAACCTCCTATGAGATTTATCATTGTTGCACTCATTTACAATAGACTAAAAATGAGGTATGCAATGGTATTTAATAAACTTGCTGAATGAAATTATATTTGATACAATCATATATCTACAATATTTCTTCAATTATAAAAAGTAACAATCATTCTTAACCAGCTTTCACTTTTGCACATTATTATGGTACACGAGTTTAAGAATCTTTTTAACTAAGTCCTGTGCTAACCACATGTATCATCTACTGAGGGAATCATGTTCTACTCAAGTGTAGTGAAAGTTAAAGGTCTATCATAAAGTGCAATCCTTAAGGACGGAATCTCAGGGATCGGAAGAGTTAATTTTAACCATTGTAATAGACATTCATTAGGTTGAACGATTTGTGTTTTTAAATTTTCTTATGAGGCTTTATAATTTTTTACTTTCTATAAAACTATAAAAATTGATTGAATAAGATAAATTATTATCCTAATTCATAATTTAAGATAAAAAATATATGCTCTTACAAATTACAAACTGCATATTAACTAATTAAATACTCATTATGCAATAAATAGTATAATTTTTATATGTGTCACTAAGAATATGTTTCGACATTAAATTTTTATTAGCACACTTACCATAGAGTTTCAATTGAAAACACAACTTTCTTGGCCGAAACATGAAAGCAAGAGATAAATACCATATTATAAAAGTCTTTTTACTTTTATAGATGATTTTACACAAACACGGACTAAATTATTCAGCTCTAATTATATATTTGCATCATTTTACTTAATATTGAGAGTGCATTACTATTTAAACATATAATCACCAAATAAATTGAAAATAATTTTTATTAAAGAAACATAAAATATTAAATATGGGGTTTAATATACAAAAAAATTAACCCAAGAGGGGTAGTTCAGTTGGCAACGCAGGCTGAGTGTGTGTGAAAAGCTCTCGGGTTCAATCCCCACACAATATACTCTGGGGGAGAGATGAGGAGCCTTAATTGTGACTAAATCTCGATTCTGTGGTATATCCAAAGAGTGACCGGTACCAAATTCTTATACAAAAAAAAAACGAAAAAATTAGTGTACAATAAATTTTTTTTGAGCTTCATTAATGTAATTACATTACATATGTTTATCATATTCTTAATTATCTATTATTCAACAATTTTTCATATTACAAAAATTATTTTTACAAATAATAGATACATAACTTAAAAACAAACACGTGCAACGCACGGGTTTAATTTCTAGTATTTCTAATAGATGAAACTTTGTTCAAGTTCCATGAAGTTAAATGAATCATTTATAGCGACTTTGTACCTTTCATTTTCATCATTTTTTTTACAAACGAAATCACATATTCTATGCTAGCAAAAATAGGTCTAAACATATTTGTAAACTGAGTGAGCAATAATATCATAATTTCACAAAATACAACTATTTCCGACCCAAAAAGAACAAATCCACATACCTCACACTCATATCACGCTTATAGATAACATAAACCTAAGAGTTAGTATGATTAGTGAGATCCGGCGTGAAAGCCCACTGAAACACGACTTTAAAACATAAAAACTTTAAATTAAGAATTAATGATATTATCAAATATCAATAGTAAGGACAAAAAAAGATTTTGAAGGACATGCTCTATAAAGCCACCTTAATTAGAATTAAAAAATTGGGATCAAACCGTAATTGAGTGTCCTCTGAACTTGTAAAGCAGCAAGTATGGTTGGAAAATCAACATGGATTAAGGGAGGCTCCATCTTTTTTTCAAAACAAAAGATATACCTCATGCTTTCCAATTCACTAATTTGTTCTTATGAGATGCTTGCTTCTAATTAAGGCATTCCAAATAGTCAAAAATGGCTATTTACCTTTTTTTCAAAATGGCCGTTCGGCCCTCACACTAGTTTGAGTAGTTTCCACATGATTTTATAGAGAAGGAAAGAGTTAGAGTTCACTTTTATCTTGAAGTGCATGTAAACATCAAGTCATCAACAATGATTCAAATGGATAATCATTAACCAAACACACCTTAATCAGAGTTTTTCATTCATTATAGATTCAGTAATAATACTTAACACATACAATTAATATAGGGACTTCTCAATTTTATCTCAATCTCTTCTCTTACATATATTTTTACATCAATCACGCATTTCTATCTCTTTTCTTTTTTTTCTCATTCTGAATATCGATTATGTTGGGGAGAGTCACGACGAGAACCCATGGGTCAAGGTCTAGGGGGAGACACCAAGGAGATCTTGGACACCATATCTTAACCTAAAACCTTAAGACATTATGTTTAATTATGAGTTCATCTCCTTATAAACTCTCCCTCTGACCCTGACTTCTTCGATGTGGGACTTGCCACTAACACTTGATTCCAACAATATATTGTTGAGAATTCAAGTGCGGAGTTGGAGACCCACATTGGTTAAGTTTGGGTGAGGAGAAGACTTTATAAGAGATGTGACTCATAAATCTAATGCCTTAAGGTTGTGGGTTAAAATGTGGCGTCGATATCTCTTGGTGTCTTGCTCCTCGGCCCATGGGCTCCCCTGTCTCCCCCAACAAGTGGTATCAGAGCCGATGGTTCGTGCGACCATGGTAGCGGCTCCTTGTGTCGAAAGTCTTCCTAGCAGTGTGGATATTGTCAAGGAACCACTTAACCCAAAAGCTTAAGTTGTTGGGTAAGAGCCACTTTAATAGTTTTATATTATATTCTAATACTTCCCCTCACGCAAGAGCCCTTTGGCTTGAAACGTGGATCACTGCACAGACCCTCCTACCATGTGCTTAATTAAATTCCACATTTTAATTAGAAAGTGAGGGGAGTAAGGATCGAACTCTAGACCTTTTGGCCATAGAGGCTCTGATACTGTGTCAAGGAACCACTTAACCCAAAAGCTTAAGTTGTTGAGTAAGAGCCACTTTAATGGTTTTATATTATATTCTAACAAATATGCTTCCGCGGAGGGGGATAATGTGAAGGTGACTCGCACTTGAGGGAGAGATTGTTGAGAATTCATGTGCGGAGTTAGAGTCGCACATTGGTTAAGTTTGGGTGAGGAGAAGACTTTATAAGAGATTTGACCCATAAACCTAATGCCTTAAGGTTTTAGGTTAAGATGTGACGTTGATATCTCTTGGTGTCTTGCTCCTCGGCTCATTGACTCCCCTGTCTCCCCCAACAGATTAGATGTTTGTACTATATAAATATAAAATATCTACACATCAATTTCCTTAAAATGAATTTGAACACATAGAAACATGAATGAAGAGCATGCATGCACGTCCATTGTTCATTGCCTGCTCACCTACCTGGTTTGTCAATAATTGACTGCATATATATAATGAAGAGCCAAATCCGCTTTTTTGGTAGAAAAAGAAACCTATAGTTTAATTTGCTTTTTCTGATTCAGGTGAAAAGTGCTTGGATGATCTGAACCGCGATGCATTTTATTGAAAGCAACAAATGACTTCTATCTCTTCATTTCAGCTTTACTGATGCTAAAATTAGAGGTAATTAATGAGGAAGGGGAAATTACACTATTTGACATCACCTTGCAGAAGAACAACATCTTTATTTTCTAAGTGATTATACTGACTACTGAGACATACACATTTCTGAAGACACTATTTGAAACCTTTTAAACGTATGCCTATGTGACCATATTTTAATATCCACAAAATTATGTGGTGGTTAAAATTTATCTCAAACGTGTATGTTAAAAGAATGTCTATCAGAAATGGTATGTTAATTTCTTAATTGTTTTTCTTACTTTTTCCTATTCAAAGCCTTTAATATGTGGCATCTAGTGCGTGCATGCTTTACGTGTTTATCAGTTATCACCAACTACAATGGATGTATAGCTTATAGCCACTATGTCATATTTCACAGAATCTTCTTTATTTCTTGGGCGGTTTACAAGCGCTGTCTGTTTTCCCCAAATGTACGGCTACAGTAATATTGGTGAACATGATTCTGCTGAAAATGTTCCCTCTTGTCACTTTCATGATCATAGACCGTTCATTTTTTTTTTCTTTTTCTCTTGTTATTTTGCAGTTAAGTTCATCTTAACCACATATTATAAAGATCTTCTTCATCACTTTTTCATGTTGCTGTAATTTACTGAGAAATGTGTAAGCTCAACTTTTTTCTTGCGTATGTTTAACGTACTTTTAGGGGCAGGGCAATGTCTTTATATCTTTGATAAAGGGAATATATTATAAGGTTCTAATTTTTTTGCATCTGATGTTTTCACAGTCACTCTGTCACTGTCACTCACTCATGTCTCTTTCATGCATAAATCTCAAAATACCAGGTAGAGACTACATTGAATTTGATGCTCCCAATTACACTACAAAGTACAAAGTAGTTATTTTATTTAGTCCTTAAAATAAAATAGTAAATAGTATTAAAAAAGATTTTATACAAAAGAGACTAATTAATACAAATGGGTTTATATATCTAAATCACCATAAATAAATAATGAGTAAAATTTCCTACATTAAATGGTTTAGTAATATTTTGATAGGTAAGTTAGGAAATTTCACCTCAGAGAGTTAAAATACAATAAGGCCACATAAGATTAAAGTGATTTTACCACAAATTTACTTAGGTGATATAGACAATCTCATATAAAAACGTCATCCAAACTTTTCCACCAACACACTATTTCTTGTGTCAAAAAAATTTGGATTCGACTCATCTACGGTAATGTCACTTTAGAAAGTAAAGTAAGTAAGTAATCAATAATTAAAATTTAAAAATTACCATAATTTATTACATATGTACATGTACATAATCACAATCACAACCAATAATTTATTTCTTAATCAACGGTAGTGGTAACTCATTTCACCTTCTAAAGCTAAGGGACTTGCTCAAAGTTCATAAAATTACTTTAGAAGTTACCTTCCCAAAAAAATTAATTTATAGTAAGTTTTCGTGATATTAGTTAATGAGGGTTCAATTTGGTACCCCTGTGACCCAATTTGACACTTCACTTTAAAGTAGTAAAAGACTATATTACTCCCATGTATGTTTTCAAAATCTTCGGCAACTAAAATCTGGAACATAAATTTGGGTTTTTAATTGTGTGAATTGAAACGCGAAACATATTTCCACGTTTGACATTCCAGGATTTGTTATTCCTGAAAGAGAAAAAAGATGATGCACTGATAGTGTAAATTTTTTTCACACCGTCAACCAATTAAATTGTAAGGATGTGTCCCGTCAATTAATAAAATTAAAAAAAATAACAAACTTCATCACATCATTTAAATCTGATTGGTTAACGGTATAAAGAAGAAATTAAACTCAAAAGAGAAAAATGGATGATGCACTGACAGTATAAATTTTTTTTACACCGTTCGAAATAGTTATTTTGTGAATTGTGTTCAGAGATTTTTAATTTCTGAAACAATAATCACAATATTTTTGATATGAGATCAAGTTAGAACTAAGATCAGCACCCTTCGAACTTCTGCAGGAATGAGGCTCTGGCAGTGAATATCACACCCCATCAACAGAAGCAATGAAGCATAAGAGTAAGTGTGGACCATTTTAATTTCTTTCACGCAACATAAATATTTTGGCAAAGCGGGCCTCTGGGAAACATGGTCCACAACTATTTGGGCTCCATCAAAAGATTTATTTTAGTGTGCCAACTGGATCGTTTGTAGAAAAGTTCCAACCGGATCAAGTGAATTTGGTTTCCATGCCCACATTGTGGAAGCACACAATGGTTTGATGTCATGAGGTAAGGGCTCGTTTGGTGATCAGGACAGGATATGATATGACAGGATAGTAATCATATCTTGTTGTTATCTGTTGTTTGTTGCGCCAGCAGGATAGGATAACATTATCCTGTCTCCTATCCTATCCTGACCACCAAACGGACCCTTAAGGTTTTAGATTCGCATGCTATAAATAGAGATTTAAAATTTCTACGATAGGATATGAGACATGATAGTGTTATCCTATCTTGTTGGCGCAACAAACAACAGATAACAACAAGATATGATTATTATCCTGTCATATCGTATCATGTTCTGAGGGGGAGTTAGGATAGAACAAGATAGAATACCAGTTATATATTTTCTTTCAGTATCCTAACTCCAAATTAATTTATTTTAATATTGTATAATTTATAATCACATTAATTAATAAATATATAAATATTAATTTAACTAAAATAAAAAATAAATAAGATTATTATTCATAAATAGTAAAATAGACTACTCACTTACAAATATTGATTTATTAATAGTAATAGAATAAATTTAATATTTTCATTTCTTATTATTTAAAAATTATTTATCTATTTATAGAATAATTTAAATATAAATTACTTTTGAAATAATAATATTTTTAATTTAGTTAATTTTTATTATTTATCACGTGTCACAATTAAGTGAGAAACAATTGGTTATAAATATTGATTTTTTAATAGCCATAGACTAATTTTCTATTTTCATCTCCTATTATTTAAAATTATTTATCTACTTATATTATAATTTATAATTTAAATATAAAGTACTTTTGAAATAATAATATTCTTAATTTAGTTAACTTTTATTGTTAATTATCACGTGTCACGACTAAGTTAAAACCAATTGATTAATTGCATAATTTTATTTAAAATATAGGCTATCTTCAAAACAATAAAATAGGCTAATTAATAAAATTTAAATTAGTTTTAGTTATTTTAAAATATAGACTCATTCATGAAAATGTATAAAAAATTAAATTTAATAGAATGATTAATTTTTAAATTTATTTTTTTATTCAAATATAAATTTGATACATTTTTTCTTATCATATCTTGTTCTTATCATGTGCACCTCAAACACATGATAGGATAAGAGTCTATCATGCTCTTATCATATTATGTTGCTATTCTGTTCACATATCATATCCTATCATATCTTATCCTGACCACCAAATGAGCCTTAAGTGTCATTTGATATAATTATCACTTATTAAAATATTAAAAAAATATATCATAATTTAAATAATAATTTTGCATTTGAGAGCTGACTTTAGACCTAAATATATGTTGATCAACTCCATTTATATCATGTTAATACAAGATTTATACAATAATAATAAAAGTGGCAGGGTCGTGTAAAGCTTTAGGCTAATTAGGCGATTGCCTAAGGCCCCAAAATTGCTTAAGACTCTAAAAAAGTTTTATGTATATAGTATATTTTATTGAGATTTAAGATGGTCATGGAACAGTAAAAAAAAAATATATGTCATCTTAATTGCAATATGGACAATGAAATGAGGGAACTTGAAAGTAAAATGTATGAAACGTAACTTTAACAGTTATTAGTAGTAGTGTTTCAAATTATCAAATTTACAGTTTCCAAAAAAAATAATAAATAAAATACCCGTTATTTTTACATTTTCAAAATTAAAAAATTAATTGTGTTTACTCGTAATCTTTAGTTTTTTTTACTTGTATATTTGTAGTTTCACTCATTGTTTTTTCTCTAAAAAAATTCATTGTGTCTACCTTGAAGTAAATTATCAAATAAGATACTTGATATTAAAATGTTGCAAAATCTCTCTCAGTGTTTCATTCCTTATGCTTCAAGTTCTATTAAAACTTTAGATTATTTTCCAAATGTATATATTTTCTATCGAATTTTATCCTTGTAACGATTTCAACTGCTAGAAGAAGTTTTTCAAAATTAAAATTTGTTAAATAAACAATATTATTACAAGATATATTGAATAATTAAATATTTATTTATTGAATCGAAAAAGTTAGAAATATTTCATTATAAAACTCTAATAAGTGATTTCACAGCTCCGAAAACCTAGAATATTAATATAAAAATTTATAATTTATATGATACATTAAATCTTTTCAAGAACTTGTCAAAATAAAATAACTTTGATATTTTCAACTTAGACCTCAAATTGTCTGTACACGGCCCTGAAAAGTAGTTTTCATTAATTAAGCTCTTTGATTCATACAATAATAATAATCAAGTTACGACATAAAGATTGGTTCTCTATTGGGGCTTGGTTGAGTCATGTCGAGCGTTGGCGTTGGAATAAACATTTTGTGCAAGAGTTTTTTTTTCTTCCCATGAGGCAGCCTAGGTGTTGTAAATTCCTTTGGCTCGTTCGGCTATGGTGGATGAGTATATATAGGCTGGAACTCAGATGGGTGTGGTTCACCACTGAATTAGATTCTGGCTTTGTTTATGCAGCAAATGGATACTACTGGTCCCTCGTCTCTAGCTCTGGGGTTCCTATTGGGTTTTGGAAAGCTTTGTGGGCTTCTAAGGCTGTTATGCGGTGTAAGGAGACAATGTGGAGGGCTTGCTCCGAAGTCCTTCCCTCTCAAGCGGTGCTTGCTCCCCGGGGGTTGTCTCTAGATACAATTCAACGTGCCCTTTTTGCAATGTGCAGGTGGAAACAGCAGTGCACGTTTTGCTGGAGTGCCCGAAAAGTCAATATATCTAGTTTGAATCTCCTCTTTCGGCCGCTTGTGGACGGTTCTTCCTTGTTGCTGGACTGGTTGGAGCAATTTTTTAAGCTGATAGAAAACTTTGTTATTGATCGTGTCTTAACGCTGCTCTGGGTGATTTGGTCATGCCGTAATTAGTGGGTTTTTTAGCAGGCACGGTCGTCACTGGAGAAAACTTGGTGGCTGGCCAACTCTATCTGGGTGGCTCCCCTTTTTCCTGACCTCGCTGCGACTTTCACTAGCTAGCCCGAGAGGTGCGACTATCGCGAGTTCATTAGTGTCCCCTCCCTTAAGGGTGATCAAGATTAACACAGATGTGGTTTTCTTTCCTTCTAGTACTATACTTGTGGTTTTCTTCCCTTCTGGTACTTGTGGTTTCGGTATGATAGTGAAATGGATTGATACTTGCTTCTGCTACTGCTCGTGATTTCCAAGCTTTGAGTGTGGTAGTTGAAAAATTCTTGGTGTATCAGTGGGCCGTGGGCGTAATTCGTCTTGCTTTAGAGCTTGGATTTCGTGATGTCATCTTTGAGATGGATAGCTTGACCATTGTGAAGGGCTGATCATCACATCAAGCAGATTTGTTGTTTTGACTTCGATCATATTTTATTATGTGTTATTGCTTTTAGCTCTTTTTCTTTGCTTCATGTTCATAGGGATGGTAATTTGGTCGTTGTTCTTATGCCTAAATTTGTCATGTCTAGTATATGAGTTTTGTCTGGATAGAGAAGTGCCTTCGAGTATTGAGGGGATCCTACTCTCTAAAGATGTTGATGTTATTATTTTTTTTTACCAATATAGTATATTTTTTAACCTATTTACCATTATAGTGTATTTTTTCTAATTATCAAACTAGTATAAATCGCCACTCTAAGTGGCGGTACCTACTTTAAAAAAAAGCTATGGCCAATAATGATATTTTTTTTTTTTACTTTCTTTATTAGGGACGGAAACAGATCCGCCAAAAAATACAAATACATACTATAAAAGGGATTAGTGATGGAAGATGGAGGGAGACACTTTCTGTCAAAAAAAGTATTACATCTCTAATTCATTTTGCGACGGAATATTTACCTCTCAAAGTTCGGTCGCTAAATCATTTAATTTTGTTCACTAGGATTTTGTGACGAAATAGACTTTGTCGCAAGTAAATTTCTTCACTTGGTGCTTTGCGACGTAAAGTTTATCGCTCCCTCTTCCCTTGCTAATTTTTTTATATTATATATCATCGTTTTGTGACGGATGTGTTTTCGTCACCATTGTCATCTGCAATTTCTTAAAAATAAACTTAGATTGCAGATTTATACTAGTTAAGTAATTAAAAAACTACACTAATATGATAAATAGGTTTAAAAAATACATTATGTAAAAAATATCTCTAGTCTCTATTTCTTCTTGAACGAAATATCGTTTTTGTTATAAAAATAAGCTCATCTATATAAATTAAAATGCAGTATAAAAAACTAAGTGATTTATTTGACGTAGTGATTTAGCACTTCATCTCTTGAGCAAGTGGTTAAAAATTTAAATTTTAAATTTTATAAATATAAAAATTTCATTGATCAACCTCTTCATGTTTAGTGCGTTTACCATGGAGACAAAAATAAAAGTGCTATAATATTCGAAACATCTCTAGTACAAGAGTTACTTAGGTAGTGTAACTAACACCACCTCTCAGGAACCATTTCAGACCACAAATAAATGTGAAAATTTTAATTCTAAACTGTAAAAATCATGTGTGGCTGAAAATTGTCTTAGTAAGTTACATATTTATCCCTCCCCCATATTACCGTTATATCCCTTCTCTTTTGTCTCTCTCCTAACATTACCATTATACCCTTCCTCCTTTACACTCTCTTCCATCTGAGGTTCTCACCTCAAGTTTGATGCCATGGCCTCGGATGAAGACTATGGTGTACTCCGATGAAGTCTTCCATCTTAGGTTCTCACTCTCAGGTTCTCACCATGACTCTGATGAAGGCTCTGATGGTTCTCACTCTCAAGTTCTCAACATGGCCTCCGATGAAGACTATTATGGACTCCGATGAAGACTATGGTGATGCCCAGAACTTCGCGATTTACCATGGACGATGAAGACTATGATGACGCCCCTCCTAATTTCCCCTCTCATCCATCCTCCATCTCAGGTTCTCACCTTGGTCGATGAAGACTATGATGATGTCCAGAACTCCGCGATTCACCATGGCCGATGAAGACTGTGATGATGTTGTCATGGGGTTAGTCCTATTACTCTCTTCATTTGATTCACCATTAATCATTTTACTGACATTGATTGAAATTAGAGTTTTCCACTAAGTATAGCAAACTGGCAATTGGTGCTAATTTAGGTTAGATAATAGACCATAAGATATTTACCTAATCAAAAGAGAGAAGGAAAGTTGAACCAAAATTTGACTGGGTATAAATATTGACATTAAACAACCTACTGTTATATACAATGCAAGCGGGCAGTTTTTTGGATGCATGATGACCCTGTTTTAGTAGTGTTTTTAGGGTCATTTCTTTGTTTGTTTTGAGTCTTTTTGTTGAGTCTCATGTAGTGTTTCATGCATTCTCATGCATTTTTATTCTTTTCTTTAGTCTTTATTTTGTTTTGGTAATTTAGTAGTTTTTTAGGTAGTTTTCTTGCATTTTAAGTAAAGTTTAGGACTTGCATGGTTTTGTTGTGTTTTATGAAGGACCTCTTGTGCTAATGAGCTCTTGGAGCTTCTAGAATCTTCCTTGACTTTTTGGTTAGGTTTGGAGAGCAGAAACTGAAGGAGAAAGAAGGCCAAGAAGCATGGAATTGATGAAGAACTTAAAGAGGATTGAAAAGAGGAGTTTCAGAAGCCAAAAAGTCCTTTTCAGGCGAGCTTAAGCGCCTAGGCGCTGGGAATGGGCGCCTAGGCGCCAATAGGGTCCAGAGGCATGTTTTTCAACATGCAATTGGCGCTCAGGCGCTCTGAATTGGCGCCTGAGCGCCCAGCTTCGTGTAATTTGCCTATAAATAAGGCTTAGGCCAATTTCTTTGATACATTTTGACATTTTACTCATTTTTTATCAAGTTTGAGAGCTGAGGAGAACTTTGGGGCCAAGGGAGGCTTCCAACTTGTACTTTTTCTCAGGTTTTCTTTACACTTTCTTCATGAATTCACTAGCCATGAGTGGCTAGTTCACTTTTTGCTTTGGGTTAAGAGATTCTATGAAATTTTAGTTTGTTAAATCCTATCTCTATGCATGAGTCTTGATTCAATCTTGTATTTCAATTCCTTATTGCATGTTTAGCTTTGGTGCACCTTTGCTATAGGCTAGATTATAATCAAATGGAAATTTGTTATGATTTAGGGACATGAATTGGAATAGGTCCTTCTATACTTGCTTCTAGGCATAGAGTGAGGGTAGGGTTTTGTTGGCCTGAATATACATGTTATTATACCTCTTATGAATGTTTAAGTACACAAGGAATTGGGCTTAACTTTCAATTTGAGAGAATTACTTTTGTGAGGAATCAACTAGTAAGTACATAGGCTATATCAACAAGAGTTAAATCAAGGATTCACATGCATAGGATAGGTGGACTAAAATGGATTAGATGATCAACAACCCAAGGCAATTTTCCATCAATTGTTATTTCAAACTTTATCAACATTGCTCTATTGCAAAAATTTTGTCACAAACAACCAACACCAATCTTTGAAATTTACTGCTTTAAGAACTTGCAAACTTTAGACTTAAATCAACAAATCTCACTCACAATCCCTGTGGTTCGATATTTTAAAACCCGGAGGTATTCGTACACTTGCGAATTGACCAACAATGCACTCATTGAAATGCTTACTCATTGAAGATGAATGTTATGACCTCCTAAATTTGATAGAGTTTATCATGAATCATGATGATGGTCATTTTGTTATAGCCTTGCCAATCAAGGATCCAAGATGCTCTTTGCTTCTTGCTTGATGGACATGATAACGCTCCCCCGAGCTTGGGAATGGGAAGACAACCTACTCATAAATTCAATGGACTTATTAGTTATGAAACATGTTAAGTGTTATTGAAAGGATTGAATTTTCTATTTGATTCCAATTATGCATTTTACAAGGTGAAGGTAGCTTCAAGAAAATCTGGCACTCTCTTCATATTAGGTATACTATTTTTAGCATAGTTCTTTTGTTTTTATAGATAGATTCACCAGTCAGATTAGGTATTGTTTTTAAGGGTGAGGCAGCTGATCTTTTACATACTCTGAAAGTGATTCAATGGAGTCAAATTTCGGCAAAGGAAAAGGAATTCTCCAGCTTTTTGTTTAGATGTTAAATGATTTCTATGTATACATCATTAAAGTACTTTATGTCTTTCAGGGAGGATTGAAGTGGAAAGAAATAACTCTTGGGAATCCTATATTGAATTTTGTGTTATTCTTCTAACTTGTAGCATAGATAAATAGACTCTAAGTACCATTTTTGAAATCCTTATTCGCAGAGTTCTTTTGTATCATGTAGATTCTATGATGGTGTTGTTGTTTCTAGTTGCTCTCTTTTGTTTAGATAGACTGGTTTTTGCAGAGTTCTTTTATATTTTATTGTCAGATTAAGTGGACTGACTTTCTCTCTCTTGGATCAAACCAGTCAGCAAGGGCTCTCAAGCTTTCACATGGATCTTTCCCAATTTCTCTTGGTCATGTTGGTTTGTTTTTTAGAAGGAAACAATATTGTATAGAGGAGAAGGAAGAAGGACTAGGAAGAAGAAGATCTGATAGTATTTCAACTAATCAAAAGTTTCCATCCAGATCCTTCACAGAGGCCTTTATTCATAAAGGGTGCATATAAATGGGGAAGATAATTGTTTACAGACCATGGGAGCAATAGGCTTAGAAGTAGTACAATATGTATCCATATATTGTATGTGTAGAAACACACGCCACCAGAAACACATTATGTGTAATATTTATTTGCAGTTTGTAAAACTTTGTAATTCAATTAAATAGTGAGATACTCCAAATTGTAGTTATTGTGTACTCTTTTGTGACAATATCTTATATAAGTGATTTCGATATTCAATTTCATCAGACCTTTATCATGAGAGAGAAGTTTATCGTGATATATTGAAAATTAACCCTACTTCTAAATTTTGAAGGAGGATAAACATCACCTATTTAGTTTGTGAATTTGGTCAAGATGGTTAATCTCCTAAGAAGTAGTTGTTTGCGTTCTACTTTGAATCATCACCTAATTAGTTTTGATAACCATGATAAGGCAAACAAAATAAATGACTCACTTACTTAATATTCACAAAATGAAGATTATAGTTTTGATAAAAGCATTCGTAATGAATTCAAAATAATTCCAAAATAATTCAATTATTTTGACTTCTAACTTTGAATCTCTAATTGTCTAGCAGAAAAACACTAACTTCTATTCCGGTAACCAAATACATGACGTAGTAACCAAATAATCTTACCTGATGCATCACTATAAACCAACAATTATGTTGACCAATTAGTAATGTTTGGCGCAATAAGGAATATTGGTCACAATAATGAATGTTTGGCTCATATAAGGAAATTCAAGTGCACCGAAACACTACTAGGACACTACTAACCATATTGGGCCACCAAACAAGGCATTTTTAACCCAATCGGGAAACCCAAGTGCAACACTAACCATCCTTAGCCTAACAATAAATGTTTTGCCCAATATGAAAATAATTAATAAATTAAAAATATTAGATAAAATTTTATTACAAATATTATGAAACAATACATGAAGATTAGAGTGTCAAAATATTTTGTGAGTGATTCTAAAACATTAATCAAGGACCACATATGCTAATTTCCACATGAAGGATTTCTAATCTCCCATTAGCCATTTTGGGGCCTAATATATCATATAATTATCAATAAGGAATATTAGGTACAAGAATGGATGTTTCAAAAGGAAAAATGTTTTAGTGTGTTCAACTCTCTCTAATTTCAAAAAAAAAACTCCATCTTCAAGATTTTTTAATAATACTCTAATATTAGGTGTAGAAAATTTAAAACTTTTTTTTCTCCACTTTTTTTCAAATTTGTTTGAGGCTTCATGCACATTATTTTACTTATTACTTAGTAGTAACTTTTATAGAGGAAATACGAGTTATTTATATTGGAAGGGACGGTGCAGTGAGAAGTGCGTATGTGAAGTCTTGTTGTGGAGAGGAATTTAATTTGAAGACACCTTTCATTGGATAGGTGAAGGTGCTCGAGACACGCAAGGAAGTGGCACAACCACTATGGGAAGATGTAGCGAGTTTGATGAGTTAGTGGAGGAGTAATGATGAGGTTAGTAACAGGCACTTCAAAAAAGATGAACAATTTTAATATACTAAGCTAGACGTTATATAAATAATTTTGGTAAATTGTCTTTAATCTAATTAGTGTCCCAGTGGTTAGGTACTCTACTAATAATCTTATGGACTTGGTTTGAACCCGCCCCGAGACATTTTGTGCACCATGATTTTATTTTATGCAAAGTATATGCTTATCCTTCAGCTCATTTAAATTAAGTATTATAGAATAATGTAAATTCTCTCTTGTCCCAGTGGTAAAGGACTTTACATTTTGCCTCCCGAACATGGTTCGAACTAGCCCCATGTTAAAAAAGGAAAATATATGGATCCTTGTTTTGAACTTACTTTATTTTTCATAAACAACCAATACCTTTTGTGGTGTTTACCAAATACTACACATAAATAACCAAACTGTTTTTCAGCACTGTCAGATATTCCTGATTCCGGTGAAATCCTCGACCTTTCTACGCATTTTTTTTCTCTCATTCAGAAATAAAATCAAAATATACTACCACTGATGTTCTTCTCTCGACGCGAAGAAGGTGCTTCTGTGTCTATATAATCTCCGGCGACCACCACTGCCGTGACCACCACATGATTAAGATGATTCTTAATGTCATTAATTAACTTTAAAGATGGTTATAGTTTTTCTTGAGATGTTTAATTGATCCTAATAACGATTAAAGTGATTTTTAGCACAATTAATTGATCCTAATAACGATTAAGTTAGGTTTTCTTATTGGGTCTAGCATTCGTAGCTGGTCCAATGGTGGTTAGAGTTGCCTTTGGTGAACTTGGAACTCCTTATTGGGCCAAGCAAGATCTTGTTGGTCCACTGAAGCTTAGAGTTGCCCTTGGTGAACTTGGGTTTCGTTATTGGGCCAAACATTCCTTCTTTGGCCAAGCATAGTCCATGTTGGTCCAATGATGCTTAGGGTTGCCCTTGGTGAACTTGGGTCTGCTTTTGTATCAATACAATTTCCAGTCATCACCTCCACACATTCTCACTTATCCCACTTGGAATTATAATTTTGTTTTTTAAGCCACCTCTTCCTCTTTCCCCTTGATGCCCCTGCCCAAACACTGTAAACAAAATTGTTCAACCCTAAACACAGTAAGGCACCCATGCTTTGTTTCTATCTCTGATTCTCTTCATCGCCGCTGTCAATGTCAACGCTTTCATCCACCACTACTCTGACGAGCCTTAAACTCACCATCGTTGGTGTTTCTTGGTTGCAGTACCTCGTCGTGACCAAAGGAAACGATCTCTTTATTGTCAGTGTGCCACGAGCGGTGTTTCTGGGTTTGAGTACATGTTTTTTGGGTTTCATTTTTTATTTGAAAAGATCTGGTGGATTTTGGGTCTCAAGAGAGGGTTTGATTTTAGATCTAGATCTGTAGTTACTTGTTTGTTAAGGTTTCGATCCCTCTCCGCAACCACTTTCTTGGGTAATATTTCCAAAAAGTTCCATTTTTGATACCTGTTATATTAATTTTTTTGGATTTGATTTGGCGGACCGTTAACTTATAATGAAATTTAATGAGTATATGAATTAGTTTAATACAATTAGGTTTCAAAAAAAGTACATACGAATTACCTAATATTTCATTGTTACTGAACACAATATATCCGAGGTTTACATTTTACATAATATTAGGTCCGGTACAGTTAGGTTTACAAATTGTCATTGATCTAAAATTCTTCGGGTGATTCTTTTTGTTTTACCTCTTAAATATGGTCCGCGGTGAGTGTGATATAGAACTTTCCACGCGTCTCATGGGTTGGTCTTTAAGTCGTGTGTACATGTTTGAACGTGGTTCCTCAGGCTGATTATCATCGGTGCCATCATCAGTGTACATGTTTGAACGTGTTTGCTTAGGCAGATTATCATCGGTGACATCATCAATATACATGTTTGAACGTGGTTGCTGCTCAGGCAGATCATCATTCGTGCCATCATCATGGGGTAATCAATAGACATTCAGCTACACTTGATACATTAAGATATTGGAATAATCAATCATTAGTCATGCATCAAATACATTCAACACACCTAGACACCAACCCTTAGTATTTTCATAGTGGAAACTGTCATCGTCCCTATTTGTTGAGGTAGTGTTTTTCCATTCAAGCAAAAGAGATGGTTCTATCTCAAGGACTGATATCATATCCTCTAAAAACTTAATATGTGCAATTAGAAAATCATGTTCTCGTTTGCCCTTTTTTGACTCAACAAGGTTGGACACCAATAGCAAAAACCACTAGGTTCCTTCTCCGTAGCTTCCCTTAAACTATCATCATGAAGGTCTTCATTTTCTACAGTCACTTCTTCATATACCTATCAATGTGAAAAATGCAACATCAAACTAGTGGAATTTAAAATTCTTACATGACAGTATAAACTATAAAGCTTCAACATAATCCTAAACTTTCTTACACAACAAGTTTTAAACAGTGTTGATAAATTCATCATCCGTGTCACAAGGGGATTCTAGTCCATAACTCGAGGAAACGTATTTACCCCACGAGTGGCAGCAGATATCTTAGGTGATAATACCAAGTGTTCCAGTTCCCAAATCTGAATGTTAAAAAAACACGATATATTAACGATACTAAAGAAGCATAATAGAAAAATATACACAATGTACAAATTAAAATCTTATTTTCATTGGAGACGTGTACTTGTAATACTACTGCACAACCTAATATATTTATCTCATGAGAAATTGTTTCCTCCTTCAACCCTATGGCCACATAGTTCAAGCTATCAACCAAAATATCGTACACAAGAACACCCCAACTATATTTATGAAGGGGATGTACTTCAGAATCTAAAATCATCACTAGGGAATCAGGGACAATATATTTTGTGTTGGGGAAATAAAATAAAGCAAAACCAAAAGCACATATAGCTAACAGAAGTCACCAACATGTTCATCAGGCTTGTACTTTTGAAGTTAGTCCTTGATGGTTGATGAATTGATTTTCTTTCCTTAAAACAACTTTTTAGTATAAAAATGATCCTTAACCTCTTTATCAGATATTAAACTCACATTTTACCCTAATATGCGTAGGCTAAGTCCTAAGCAGACATCTAAGGGAGTAAATGACACTAGCTTATTTTGTATATAAAAAGTCAAACTCCGCTCCTCCCACCGAATGCTTAATTCATTTAACAAACTCTCATTGATTTGTAGATGATCAAGAATTTGCATTAGCCATTTAAATGGGGTCTTGCGTATTTTCGTCTTTTGACGTTCTGTCAGTTGGACATTAACTTCCAAAAGAGGACCTAGATAACATTTGTGCCGAACATGTGTCTGAGAAAAAAAAGCAAAGTCATAATTACTAGAAAGTGAAATAATCATACACATGTTTGGACAGGAAACTTTTAACATAGTGCAAAGCAGTTTGTGCATACTATTTGACATAAGGACTATGCCTATATTGGTCATCATACATAGAATTGTGGACAATCTAAGTGCTATTTGGTTACCATGGAGATAGTGAACTAATAATTAGGTGTTAACTCAAAGAAGAAGGCCAACAACTAATCCAATAGCCTAACAATTAAAAGGTTAGTCATGTTGACTGATAAGTCTTCTCCTACTTACAAGCCAACAACAAAATTTCTGTTGTATGCTAACTGCTTAATTAACTTGAGTTAGTTATGACAGTTAGTATTAGTAGTAGTATATAAACAACTTTAGCTGTTAGTTACAATCAGTTTTGTGATTGGGTTCTAGTTGGTGGTAATCAGAATTGGTCTCTTGGTGACCAGGCTATTTTCCCTCTCTTATAGGGTTAAAAAATAGGCTATATGATACATTCGCTAACCTCCAATAACTCGATCACGAGAGAGTTCGAAATACCAGCAAATGCAAAT
Organism: Lotus japonicus; assembly: GCF_012489685.1. Lineage (NCBI taxonomy): Eukaryota > Viridiplantae > Streptophyta > Magnoliopsida > Fabales > Fabaceae > Lotus > Lotus japonicus. Next base: position 14,445,627 of record NC_080041.1, on the reverse strand, counting down.
CAAGGTTCTGGGCGTTTATTGGGTCGATTCAAACCCCAACTCGTCAAACTTGCGATGTTTGGAGCCAAGGATGGGTGGAGGCCGTAGGGATGAGAGAAGATCACGACAGTCGCAGAGGCATCACAGAGGCGGTCGGAATCGGAGTTGAAGAGGAAGATCAGAATCGGAGTTGATCGGAGATGAGTCGGAATCAGAGTTGAAGAAGGGATGAGGTGGAGGGGTATAATGGTAATGATGCAAAAGATAAAAAAAATACAAAATGATATAATGGTAATAAGGGAAAGGGATATAATGGTAACTTATTAAGGTTATTCTCAGCTACTCATTTATTTAGGGGTTTTCGATTATTATTTTTGTAATTTTCAGTGGCCTAAAATAAATTTTAACACTAGTGTAACTTGCACCACCTAGGGTGCTCATGCACCGTAGGGTTTACCTATAATATTTTTGTTTTACCTATATTATTAAGTGGGTTAATCCTCTAATTGGTCCCTGTGGTTGTGTGGCCGTCTGAAATTAGTCCCTCCCGTAAAATCTAAGTCCTCGCGTTTGAAAAAGTGTGTGTAGCAGGTCCTCGCCGGAAGGACTAATTTCCACACACTTTTCAAACGCGAGGACTTAGATTTTACGGGAGGGACTAATTTCAGACGGCCACACAACCACAGGGACCAATTAGAGGATTATCCCTTATTAAGTCCTTAAATAATGAACATTGTATTTTGAGACCTTAAGAATATTTTATATAAAGATACTTCGTTTTTTCTTTACTATTATTACTACTACTTACCTTTTCGGACTCTGTCAAGTGTCTAGTGTCTAGTGTCAACAATTTACAGCCTATTACTGTATGATGTCCACCCTCCACAATCAAGCGCACACAGGATCCAAATTCCATTACTCTATTTTCCTTACTGAACAATATGCCAACACATCGTGACTTGGAATAAATAATTGATTCACCTAAAATTATCCAATGAATTTAGCTAGAAAACTCACACACGGACACAAGTACTATAAACATTAAAAGTTTAACCAAAATCGTTATCTTAAGTGGTGTGAATGTGAATTTACGTCAGTTCATTCACATTTTATATTGTCACATGGTAATCGTGGGAGTTGGTTGTGATTATTCAATTTCACACGAGCAGCTGTTTGAACAGCTAAAATCAACTTTATCAGTTCACTGGCTTTATCTTGATCTTATATTATATCAACATCAACATTATATTTATGAAGTACACGAAGGAATAACATCTTACACTTAAAAGATTGGTATATTATATGGCCCATATACACTTAAAATTAAATGGAAGGAGTGATAACAATGGAGAAGGAAATAATTAAATGAAAAATATGACTAATAACATGAAAAGTCTGATAAAGAAAAAAATAACGTAGAAGGTAGAGTTCAAAGATGCACTGAATGAAGACAAAATAACAAAAGACTAAAATGAATTTTGTATCAAGTAACTAACCAACAATAGAATAATGGACATATAAAATACATATTTTTAGTTAGAAGAAAAGTAATTTAAATTGAATTAATTTAATTTTCTAGTGATCGAGCCTCTGATATAAAACCATATTTCGGCTCAATCCACCACGAGCTGAGGGTTAATAGTAACTTACTTTTATTTACAATTATTTTCTGACCAAAAACCCATAAATACTGTAAAAGGTATTGGAAAAAAAAATGTGACAAACAAAATTAATTTTCCAATATATTCTTTGAACATAATTTTCCAATATTAATTGTATAGAAACAAAATGTGTAAAATAATCAATATCAATATCAATATCAATATCAATCAATCAATATCAATATCAATCAATATATATTAGAAAAGAAGAACTTTCATAGTGACGTGTCAGCACCAGATTCATTCTTAGTGACGTGTCAGCACCAGATTAATTCTCATAAAAATTATTCCACGTGTCAATTTGTTAGAGGATATAATTTTCAATTGATATATGTTTTAATTTTATATATTCTAACCTAATTAATTGATATTATTTTAGAAGATATAATTTTCAATTGATATATGTTTTAATTTTATATATTCTAAAATAATTGATTGATATTATTTAAAAGGATAAGATTTGGTCTTTTAATTTATTTTAAATTTATTTTTAGAATATATTGATTAATCTTTATTGAATTTTCAAATTTTTTATTAATTCGGGATTTTATGAGTTTTTATTGTGATTTGCTAGATTTTGTTAGTTTTTATCTATCTTTATTTAATATCATTTTTAATATTAGATTTGATTGGGATTTAGGTTGTTTATTTCTTAATTTTATTTTAATTTATCTTATTATTTATTTTATTTTAAATCCAGGAAATACTTTATTTTATTTTAGATTTACTTTTAGAGTATATTAATTAATTTTTCTTAAATTTTCAGATTTTTAATTAATTCAGGATTTTATGAGTTTTTATTGTGATTTGCTAGACTTGGTAGTTTTTATCTATCTTTATGTAGTACCTTTTTAAATTTTAGATTTGATTAGGATTTAGGTTGTTTATTTCTTAATTTTATCTTATTACTTATTTAATTTTACTTCCATGAAATATTTTATTTTATTTTACATTTATTTATAGAGTTTAATAATTAATTTTTATTGAATTTTCGGATTTTTAATTAATGCAGGATTTTATGAGTTTTTATTGTGATTTGCTAGATTTTGATAGTTTTTATCTATCCTTATTTATGTAATTTTAATTTCATGAAATATTTTATTTTATTTTTGAGTTACTTTTAGAGTATAAATGAATTTTTATGGTATTTTTATTGAATTTTCATATTTTTATTTAATTCAGGATTTTATGAGTTTTTTTATTGTGATTTGCTAGATTTTGTTAGTTTTTATCTATCTTTATTTAGTACCTTTTTAAAGTTTAGATTTGATTAGGATTTAGGTTGTTTATTTCTTGATTTTATCTTAATTTATCTTATTATTTATTTAATGATAATTCTAAGAAAAGGGAGTTGATTTGGTGCTGAGGGTCCACAAAATTACCATGGACACGCAGAGATTTGATAGCTACTATTTCTACCTCTGCCACATGTCGCGATCAGGACAGAGGTATGCCGTAAGATGATGTTACGTGACGAAGAGTTTATCATGTTGTGATTGATGGTTTTTGCCATTTCAGTTTATCCTTTGTTCGTAATTCAATCCTGGATTCTTAAATTTCACATATTTTGTGTGTTTTGATCCAAAAGTTTACAAATTTTTGCATAAACCCTTTAACGAATCATTGTTAAAGACGTAATGTTTTTTCTATTGTTCTTCTTCCGCTTTTGTATTTTTTTAAACCAGATTTTAGTATAGTTTGTAGAAATTCATGCATGTGAAGCCATTCTAAACCAGATTTTGGTATAATTTATAGAAATTACGAAACTTAGGATAGCCTGAATTTATATTCATTTCTCAAATTTTGCACGTTTTTATTCATCATGTTTGAGCTGTGTGTATAAGCATACTATTTGCACTGTATGTGAATGATGCACAACTTACTAATTTTTTTTTAATGATGCACAGGTCAGTCAAATTGATGAAAGCATATGAAGAGCTCACATTTAATCTTCATGAGTATGTTTAGCTCATTCTTAAGGTTGGTTCATGTTTTCCTCAAACTCATTAGTTTTGCATATACTCATTTTTTAGTATGCCAATTGGGTGACTTATCTTACTGTGCTCTATATATTTCCTTAAGTTCAATTTAAATTGATTGTTAGTATAAGTTTATTGGTGAAGTAACCACAATTATTATGGGTGGGAGAATTATTTTGTTTTTTTCTCACATATATAGATAATTTGTTGGGGTGCGCACATATGGGGCAATACACCATTTTTTGTTTCTCTTGACTGAAATGTGCCTTTGATTTTTTGTTTCACAAGGGTTCCACCCCAAGATTCACAAATACACTAAATACAACTCTTTCACCACAATCATTTCAAATTGGTGAAGGAGGGTATTTTGTTCTTCAAGACTTCATTTTGGGTTTTCAATCTTCTTCATGAATTGATTTTGTTCTTCAACTAATTGTAAGATGTCATATGCTTCAAGGATTCCTGCTTTTCTCTTCTTAATCAAAAGCAAAAGGATTGAGGAAAAGAAAATCTTCTAGGGTGCAGAATATTCAATAATTGGAAAAAAATATAACACGTGTCATTCTCAGATTAATTCTCATAAAAAAATACATTTTAAAATTTTAGATTTGGTGAGGATTTATGTTGTTTATTTCTTGATTTTATCTTAATTTATTTTTAGAGTAAAAAAAATACATTTTTAAATTTTAGATTTGATTAGGATTTAGGTGGTTTATTTCTTGATTTTATCTTAATTTATTTATTATTTATTTTTAGAGTATTAATTAATATATCCCAAACTTTTTTTTAAAAAGAGTGAGTTTAAAAGTTATAGCTTAAGTTAATTTGTTAATATATTCCCAAATAATAATAATAATAATAATAATAATAACATATGTGTGCGGATATGGGCCGGTTGGGTACTATAGTGCCCATACCCGCACACATACCCACTATTTTTTGCGGGTAATTATCTATACTCAACCTCATACCCATTTAGCGGTTTTTTACCTTACCCATAGTGGGTATTTTTTGAGAATTTGTACGAGTGAAAAAAAAAATTATATAACTTAAGTGTACTTTTAATAATGTAAACAATAATTATATATTTATGTATTGTTGCATATCTAAAACACAAAAGCAATATCTTTTATGTAACACGGGTATACATCTTCTCAAACAAAATTCAGTTATACCTCATATATGCAAAACTTTACAAAACACTAGAATTGAGTGTCTGAATTTATGCTATTTAAATATCTACATCTTTATTATGATTATTCTTACTTTCTTAGTATCTTAAATTTTTTATAATTTAAAATATCGATCGATTTATCAAATACAATAGACAAATTCCCCGTGCAACGCGCGGGTAAAAAACACTAGTATATTAAAAAAGAACAACTTCTAGCATGACGTGTCGCTCTCACAGGCCAAGTTAGTGACGTGTCGCTCCCAGATTAATTCTCACCTAATATTTTACATGTAAGCTATTTCTCCTTGGCCCCACTTGCCACATGTGCCCTGATTTTTCCTTACCTTATTTCTCCTTAGTAAAAAAAACATTTTTAAATTTTAGATTTGATTAGGATTTAGGTTTTTTATTTCTTGATTTTATCTTAATTTATTTCTGATTTATTTTTAGAGTATTAATTAATTTTTATGGTATTTTTATTGAATTTTCGGATTTTTAATTAATTCCGGATTTTATGAGTTTTTATTGTGATTTGCTATAGATTTTGATAGTTTTTATCTATTTTTATTTAGTACATTTTTAAATTTTAGATTTGATTAGGATTTATGTTGTTTATTTCTGTATTTTATCTTAATTTATATTATTATTTATTTTTAGAGTATTAATTATTTTTTATGGTATTTTTATTGAATTTTCGGATTTTTATTTAATTCCGGATTTTATGAGTTTTTATTGTGATTTGCTAGATTTTGATAGTTTTTATCTATATTTATTTAGTACATTTTTAAATTTTATATCAATCAATATCTATATACTTTAGAAAAGAGGAACGTTGTGAGCCCCACCTAGCTGATTTGACACTCTAAGAATAACTCTCACTCAATCTCCCTCTTTGCCTGACAAGTGTCAATCCCTCCTTTATTATGAGCATTTATTACAAGCCCATTTTCTTTGATTTAGGTAGTAAGACCCATCATTGACAACCTTGATTTTGCTTATTTTTTATTTTTAATGCTTAACTTTTTTTCATTTAAAATAAAAATTAGAATTGGTTACATTTAATGCTTAATTTTTTATTCATTAAAAATAAAAACCGTGAAATTGAATTCGAAATTCAAATTCATACAAGTTTTATTTTTGAAGGTTACTAAATTTAATACCGATATTAATTATGAGGATTTGATTTGATTTATTTGATTAAAACTGTTTTACTTCTCTAAAATAAAAATAAAAATTTGAATATAAAAACAAATTAGAATTGATTACATTTAATGCTTAACTTTTTATTCATTAAAAATAAAAACCATGAAATTGAATTCAAATTCAAATTCAGACAAGTTTTATTTTTAGATGTTACAAAAATTAATGTCCATATTAATTATGAGGATTTGATTTTATTTATTTGATTAAAATTGTTTACATTCTCCAAAATAAAATTTCAAATTTGAATCAAAATATTCTTTTAATATTGTTTTAATTAGCATTGATTCCATTTAATGCTATCGAATTTGAGCATGTTCGAATGAAAAAAAAAATCAAATTTAGTCATCATATTCAAATAAAGACATTGGAATGAAAAAAAAATTTAAATGAAAAGTCAATGAAATATTCTTTTCATCTTTAGTCATCATTAATCCTAATTTTAACTCAACTACATATACTCTCTTAAGCTGCCCCTCTCCTCCATCATTCCATCTATTTTACAGCACTTGAAATCTTTGAAATTAACCTTTGTTCTGATAGCTGCTATAATCGACGATCTTGCCAAAATCGATGCCTCCAAAGAGAACTAGACTATTGTTGCAAAGGTGAATCATTTATGGCTAAGTCCGAACTTATATGGTTCAAAACTTCCCTTTTCGATGGACATGGTTCTTATGGATGACAAGGTATATCATTTTTTTAATTACTCACCATGTTTTAATATCAGTTTTTTATGGTTGATAAATCTCTTATCTTTTTTACTTTTTAATTTCCAGGGTTGTAAGATTCATGCTTTAATTAGGAAGACTCTGATTTATTGATTTCAGTCTTTGCTAAGTGAAGGACGCGTATATCAGATTCATACTAAGTGAAGGACGTGTATTTCACGCTTTCTCAATCTTTACTAAGACACTAGCTGCGGAAGAAATTGTCTTCTGAAATATGAAATTAGTTGAATAAATTTTCCGATCTCTACTAGACATAACCCACAAATTTTCTGGTATGTGAAATTAGTTGAATAAATTTCTATCTGTTCTATTTGACTACTAATTTCAACTGTAGTAGTTTCACCAAAAGAACATTGGTGCTGGCATTTTAATATTTTCTATGGATTTAGTTTATAGCAATGAGAGTTGGTGTTCAACATGGAATATATTTGTTGACACATGTTATAAGCATGTGAAGCCTTCATAATTTGAATAAGAGGGATGCATATATGGATTTTTTTTTCAGGAAAGAATTTTGAAAGCTTAATTTGAATTTGGTTTCTGTTTAGTCCTACTACTCTTGCTTTGCAGACTAAAAGAATTGAGAGTTATAGGTGTAAAATTTTCAACTGATTTTGTTGCAGGAACTCTAGCAGCTAGATCTAAATGTCCGCTAGAGTTTGTTTGTTTCTGTAGATTTAGTGTTAGTGTGTCACTGAAGTTTAGCTGTTTCTATTTATCTCTTTTCCTGCACAAACTTTAGAGACAAAGTTGGGTATACAAAGGTTTTGCTTTGCTCATATATGCTTTTTATTTGGAAAATTGAATTGGTATAGTTGAGACGTTCAATTGATATATCTGATTATGAATATTCCACTTTCGGATATGCTTTGTCTAAGTTTTTTTTTCTTCTACGAATATATGAAAAACTCCTCAAATTTTCTATCTTTTAGGATTTTTCTATTTTAAGAGCAAACACTAAGATTATTTATTTCTTTATTTGCAAATACAAGCACACCTTCATACTTTTTCTTATGCTGTTCCTTTCATGGTGAAATTATTTTTGAGAAATTGTCATGGATGAATATAACCATCACTTGAATTGAACTGAGGGTGTTTAAACTACAGATTAGGCAAGGAAGGGGAGTTGAAATAGAGAATTCATTGAAGTGGTGAAGAGAAAAGACATTGAGGATTATGAGAGTGCTTGGCTTGGAGGAAAGAGTTTGGTGCTGACAGCCTGACACCATTGTAGAAGAAGATTTTGAGGTTTAATGAGCTACAAGGAAGATTTTGTAAAATTGATGAAATTATTTAATAGTGTAAAACAATAAATTTCAGTAATTAGCATTAAATATTTTTATTGAATGCAAATTTAACGGTGGGAGCCTTGACAGAAGGTATTCACCTTCATGTTAGGGACTCTTTTCCTTTTGTGGGTTTCAAGGTATAAAAAAGATGTGAATGAATTATTTACCCCATATGTTTCGGACATGATAAAGGTTGAATGATGAATTGATGAACTGTAGTAGTATCTCTTTTTTACAATGTTTGTAGTGCTTCATTTTTTTTACCGTGTCAGTTAGTAATGCTATTTAATTTCTGATGCTATCTAAATTGAGAGCTGAAAAGGAAAATTGTGCTACTTGGGGAGTTAGAAAAATAAACAGAGAGGAGTATTTCATATATTGTGGTGTGGTGTTTTTTTTTTTTTTTTACCAAAATGGTAGAACAGAGAGAAAGTATCGGGCAGGGCGCCTGTGGCATGCTAGGGAGGCCAGTAGAGGCCCACTCCTAGAAGGAGCGTCGGGGGATCTCTCCGAGGAGGGTTGCCTACTAACTAGGATTTTACTGACCCTAGGGGGATTAGAACCCTCGATCTTTGGGAGGTGAGAGATAAATCCGGAACCTAAAGTCAGTTGTGCCAACCCATGTTGGTTGTGGTTTGGTTTTATTGAATACTCATATTTGTCATATTTTAATTCCATCAAGTTAAATTCTCAGCAAAATCGAATTTTTAGCATATCAAATTTGTATAAACCTATTTATTAATCCATGTCCCAAACACAAGAGAAAATTTCGCCGTGCCAACGCACGGGTAAAAAACACTAGTATATTAGAAAAGAAGAACTTTTATCAGACAGATTTAGTGACGTGCCATTCTCACGTTAATTCTTAGTGACGTGTCATTTTCACGTTAATTCTCAGAAAAAAAAATTCCACGTGTCATTTTCAGGTTAATTTGCATAAAAAATTACATTTATAAATTTTAGATTTGATTAGAATTTAGGTTGTTTATTTCTTGATTTTATCTTAATTTATTTTTGATTTATTTTTAGAGTATTAATTAATTTTTATGGTATTTTTATTGAATTTTCTGATTTTTAATTAATTCAAGATTTTATGAGTTTTTATTGTGATTTGCTAGATTTTGATAGTTTTTATCTATATTTATTTAGTACCTTTTTAAATTTTAGATTTGATTATGATTTAGGTTTTTTATTTCAGGATTTTATCTTAATTTATCTTATTATTTATTTTTAGAGTATTAGTTAATTTTTATGGTATTTTTATTGAATTTTCGGATTTTTAATTAATTCAATATTTTATGAGTTTTTATTGTAATTTCTAGATTTTTGTAGTTTTTATCTATCTTTATTTAGTAGCTTTTTAAATTTTAGATTTGATTTAAAAGATTTGTCCTAATTATCTAAGATTTACCTAGATTACTCCTTACTAAATTTATTTCATCATGATTTAAATAGATTATTAATATCTGAAATTTTTTTTCATAAAATTTTAAAAGATTAAAAAACCATAAATTCAATAAAAATACCTTAAAAATTAATTAATAAAAACTACCAAATCACAATAAAAACTCATAAAATCCTTAATTAAATAAAAATCCAAAATTCAATAAAAATAAAATAAAATTTAATTAATACTCTAAAAATAAACTTTTTTTTTACCTAAAATTTATTTCCATAACAAATCTTGAAACCAATTTTTTAAATTTAATTTTAAATTTGAGAAACTTTTTCATAAAATATTAAAATCTTAAAATATTTGCCTTAATTATCTAAGATTTACCTAAATTGCTCCTTACTAATACTGCATCAGTCATCTCCTCCCCTACATGTCTCTACTGTGAACCGGTTGACATGGAGGAAAAATGAGGAAGATTACTCGAGTATGCAACTTGCTTAATGTGGTGTTGATAATTGTGTAAGTGTTTGACATAAATGTTTATGCTTCGCTTCCTAAAGGTTTTTTTGTTGCTGAATTTGATTGACCTAATTAGTGAGCACTATATTTGGTAGTGTTGATTCAATTCCTAAAAGTCATGTCCTTTAATTTTCTCTTAATTTGTTCATTGTTCCCTATTTTGTGATTGTTTTGTTTAATTTCATATATGCTTTAGTATTTGTTGGTGGTCTCTGTGATGCTTCCATATCTCTTACATAAACTAATGTTGTGATACTTTCTCTTATGCAACCCTTATTCTGAATGTTCTTAATCGACCAATTGATAGCAGACTTACATGCTTTTATCCTTCCCATTGCAAGTTTATTTAATTGCATCATTGTCTTCCAGTTTTGGCTGTCAAAACTTCATCTACAATGTCAGCATCATGAAGGCAGAGAAACTCTTTCAGAAGAAGGGGACGTCCAACAAATTTGACCAAGGATCCCAGTTAAAGAAATGAGATTTAGGTAAGATACTTATTCATATGATTGCTTTCAATTCCAGATTTTGCTATTTTTCTTATTAATTAATAGTTTTTTTTTGTCAATTGTAAATCGCTTTTAGACATAGCTATAGTCTCTTTTATTTTGCTTTACTATCTCAATAGTGGAAGCTTTTTTTCAATTAGTACATGGGTTAAAATTCTAAATTTGCTTAACCAAAGGTCTGATTCTATTTGATTTTCAGGCAGTTTCCTATTTGACTCAAGAATGTTTGGGGTTATGGTCCAAGAACTGCATCTTTATACCTGTCACATCCATGGGTATTAGTTGTACTCATAGCTGCATCTTTATAACTCATACGTTACATTTAGTTTAGCTTCATAACTGATACTTGAACTTTTGCTTAGTGGGAAGCAAGCCTTAACACAGTTAATGAGCTGAATGGAAAGGGAATGTGGATAAGGAGAATGAATCATATAAAATTTCCTTATTTTTATTCACCAATTTATGGCCTTTGCTCTTGCTATCTCATTTCTTGCTGATAAATTTATAACTACTGATTTGTGTTGATTTTGGATCTTAGAATTATTAATCTGATCAAATAAGTAACTTTTCCAGCATGTGGTTCATTATACTTTTCGTCTCCATTTTTTTACTGCAATTCTTGATCTGATGTTGAATGGGGTTAGGATATAAGATTGGTGGCAGAATGAACAGTTCTTGGTTCATATAATGAGGATAGGGACTTTGTTGAGCTCTATGGACATCACTTCTCATCCCAATTTTAGGTAAGGGAAGAAATTTATTATAGCCTTCACACATTCTGATTGCTTAGTATAAAAAGATTATTAACTCTTATCCGGGTTTTATGGACTTGCATGTCTGCTGCTCACCTTTATTTTTGGTAATTCAATTGTTTTCCACTACCTAAACATTATTTCATTGTTCCTCTCAATCTGTTTTGTCCATCTCACATGTGCAATGTAAGCTCTTGCTTGGTTTGCAATTTGGTTTTGTATTTTTTTTTCTATAACAGATGCATCATCTTGCACAATTTAAGATCATTCTCAATGTTGTAGAGTAAAAGAAAGACATTGATGCTCCCAACTACCAAAGAAGCATGACGATGATTGATGATATGTGATGGATTTGCAAGAAATGGAGCATGAGTTCTACACCAAGAATAGTATAAAATGTGTTATTCTAAATACAGTTGGTGGCTACTATACAGCTCTAAAGGACCACACTTCTTGATAAATGGTGGCAAAAAAGAGCATGCAAAGATCAATGTTTGTTGTAATGATGTTTCAAGGTGTTGCCACCTATGTATAAGTAAATCCTTCTCCTATTTTGACATGTGTTACACTGAAAATTTTAAAATCTTCTTTTTAACTTTAGATATTTTTTTTATGCATATGTAACGTGACATATTGTTTTATATAAAAAGTATCATTATATTTTTTTTAAACAATCATTATACTCTAAACTAATTGATTGATATTGTGTTAAATTACAAATAAAATCAAATGAGATACTAACCGAATGCATTCAGTTATAAATGGAAAGGAGAAATTTCTGCACCAAAAATTTATTACCAAAACAAATCTATGTTAGCTAATTTAAAAATTTTAAATATGAGAAACTTTTTCATAAAATATTAAAATCTTCTTTTCAACTTTAGAGATTTCTTTATGTATATGTAATGTGAGATTTTATTTTATATAAAAAGTATAATTATATTTTTTTAAACAATCATTATATTCTAAACTAATTGATTGATATTATGTTAAATTTCAAATAAAATCAAATGGGATACCAACTGAATGCATTCAGTTATAATTGGAGAGGAGAAATTTCTGCACCTAAAATTTATTGCCAAAACAAATCTATGTTGGCTAATTTGAAATCTATGCAAAATTATTTTTGTCGGTTTAAGGTTCGTAAATTTTGTACAAAATCTGATATATTGTTATTTTATGACTTCAAATAAACAAAATGATGTCATATTTTATGATTTATCTTTCACAACCCTAATTTGTGCTACTATCACATTCTTTTTTTCTCATGATTAATATGTGTTTATCATCTACTTTATTATAATTGTTCTTACATTCTTAGTATGTTAAATTTTTTATAATTTAAAATATGATCGATGTATCAAATACAATAGACACATTCTTTTTTTTCCATGATTAATATGTGTTTATCATCTGCTTCATTAAGATTTTTCTTACATTTTTAGTATCTTAAATTTTTTTATAATTTAAAATATTATCGATATATCAAATACAATAAACATATTCTCCGTGCAATGCACGGGTAAAAAGAACACTAGTTATTAATAAAAAAACTAGTTCATGCTAGTGATATTTTGCTGAAAAAATCTTAATTCTTTTATTATTGACTAACAAATAAAAAAATAAAAAAAAGCCGACTCATGAACTAATTCAATAGACTTAGTGTCCAATTCGTTTAGCCACCGAGATAGATGAGTCGAGAAAATAATTCTCATATACATGTAGTTTCTATTTTTCAACCTAAGCAATCCAATATGTTGGTTGAGCCAAGTTGGCTCATAAGGGTCGTAACCCAGTATAAGAGGTAAGGTTATCCAAGGTGACCCGAACTAAATTAGATTTGACGAAACCGAGTTAGTTTTTGTAAAATATGGTAAGAAAACCGGTTTCTACGGGTGAAAATTCAGTTTCTGGTGGTTTAGGTCAATCGGTTTCATTTCGAGCTCTAGACCGACCGACCGAACTAGTATTTTCTTTTTAAAAAGACTAGCTCATGCCCAATCTCGATCTAGCCCCACAACCCTCTTTCGAAAAATAAAACACACAACCCTAGCTTATAAATACTATCACTATCCCATATATCCTAACCCTAGTAGATGCCGCCCCACCACCCACAACAAACCTAGTCACTGCCAACCCCACCACCACGTGCCTCCCAAGCCCTTCCCTTCCAAGCATACTGTAATCGCGCTAGCCATCACCACAACCTTCTATTCTAACCTCTCTCCTCCACAACATAGCCATCTACAACTCCTCCATCAACCACTGAACCCAAAACCACCACCATTGATCCTAGATGCCACAAACGGTGGCGAGAGTCAAAGAAAGCATTGACCTTTTCCAACAACATCCTCTGAAAATCTTCATCCACCTCAACCTTCTTACTCCCGCCAAACATCACGGTAAAAGACATCATGTTCAAAATTCATACTCCACCGCCATCGTCTCTTGCTCTCCTCCCCAGCCACTGATTCGAAGAATCCATGGTTAATCGTTGCCAATCCGCCAACATATTTGCTCTGTTGCATGCTCCTGGGTCCTGTTGCAGATCTGATCTAGTGCCTCATTTTATTTTACTTTTTGTTCTTTTCTTATTTTTTGAGATCATTTTGGATCAATGACATGTATAATTTATAAACTACTTTTTTTTACTTTTTTTTTGTGAATTTTTCTGTATTCATCACTGGAAAGCAGCAAATTTGTTCATCTTCACTATTTTTTTCTCATCAATTACCATTTAACCGACCGAATTAACTCGCACCTACAACACTCGAAATTTGACCAAATCAACGCTTTACACATACAGTGACAAACTTGAGTTTTTGGGGGATTTTCATTGAACAAAACTGACGTCAGCGGTCCGAAACAGACCATAACATATCGATCGACAACCCTACTTTATACTAATAGAGAGTAGAAGCACGTGGTAGCACGTGGGAGGTCATGCACTCGCACCAATTGGCTTGTCTTTCTACGTCATTTCCAAATACACATTTTAAATTAAAACCATCACTTCAAAAAGGCATATTGTCATTGTCCCCTTCCTTTCTATATTTTTTGTTTTTTTATTATATTCCTTTCCTTTCTATTCTAACCGGTTCCCTCTCGATCCATTAATATTTAAGGACACCCCTCTTCATCTTTCTATCATCTTATCCAAAAATTCATCATAACCACAATTTGCTTCCACTCTATCAATTTTCTTACCTCTTCCAAACTCAAAACGCTCCTTAATTGGCCAAAAGAAAAAAATGGTGAGTTTAGTATCCCAAGAGAACACTGTGGCATTGGTTTCTCGCACTGGCAGGGAGTTGCAGCGCTACAAAAAGGGTCGTCGTCAAGTTGTGGGGTTCGTCTCTTACTCACCTTAACTTTTCATTTTTACGTTAATCTTCTATAAAAAACTTTAGTTTATGTTTTTCTGTAAATTCATCTTCTTCTGTTTTGCTGAATTTTAAAATCTCCTTTCGGGTACGTATCATAATTTCAATATGGTTACTGAAGCTTTAGTAACTTTGTGTGATTAATCAATTAATCGTGCAGGTGCATACCATATAGATATAAAACTGGTAACCAAACTTCCTTGGAGGAACATGATGAGGAATTATTGGAGGTTTTGGTTATTACTTCTCAGAAAGGCAAAGGGATGCTATTTCCTAAGGTATAAAGCCTACAAAATAGCCGTCAATATTAAACATTGCTTATTATTTTTTATTGTTTTATCATTTATTAATTTTTATTTTTTAATGTGGATGGTTTTACCAATTAATTAACACCAGGGAGGCTGGGAATTAGATGAATCAAAAAAGGAGGCAGCTCTGAGAGAAACCATAGAGGAAGCTGGTGTGCGGGGCACTGTTGAGGTGAGGCTACTTGATCAACGTATTCAGCTTAAAATAATAGGAACAAAATTTCCACCCTCCAATCTCAGTTTCTTACCCCAAATGGAATTTGTCGTGTGAATTAAAAGACAGGAACAAGACAAACTTACTTTGGTTTTAGTTTACATGGTAAAATTTTATTGGTGGAAAAAGAATGAATTAAAATTTAATTAATAATTTGAGTATGAAACATTTCAATCCAAAATAGTAGTAAGGACACGGTAATTCTATTGTAGATAATGTTAAAAATTAACCACTCATAAACCATATTTTTATAATATTACGTAATAAAAATGCTAGAAATAATAATATAAATTCATTAATATGGTCCATACTCAATAATTTAAATTTTTGAGATAATTAGTTTATAATATAAAAAAGTAATTTGTATATAATTCCTTTTAACTTGGGTTTGTGCAAATATAAAAAACTTTGATTCGGCTTAAAATTATGCTCATTGCTATATTTGGGTTGTTGCAGGGTAAATTGGGTAAGTGGAGCTTCAAGAGCAAAACCCATGATACTTTATATGAAGGCTACATGTTCCCTCTACTTGTTCTTGAGCAATTAGAGATTTGGCCGGAGAAGAACGTTCGTCGAAGAATGTGGGTAGGTTAAACATAAAACAATCTGAGAAAGTGTTTGAATTTTTCTTCTTTTTCTTATAACTTCTTCCAAGTGATCATGAGATATATAATGTTTGATTTTTCAACTTTTTGGATTGATGTAGATGAGTGTTTCTGAGGCTAGGGAAGTTTGTCAATACTTGTGGATGAAAGAAGCTCTAGAGAGACTGGTAAATCGGCTGGCGCCTCACAAACTTGGTCATGTGAATACTGTTGCACAAGGTTGTATACATTGCATAGGAGGAGTTGGCAAATCTGACTTGTAAACAGGACTCAGCCTAAGCTTTTCTTGGACGGCATCAAGTGAGGAATAGTTAGTAGGATCCAAAGAAGGGATAAAATTTGTACAAATGATAAAATTATAATAAGAACTAATGAAATGATTTTTAGACATCCAAATAAGACTATATCATCCAACTCACCTTTTCCATCTCCTTTTTCAATGGAGACCTCCATCCCCCCAATTGCTATCTCATTTCTTATCTTAACTCTAATGAGATTATAATATGTCACTTAAAAAATAAATAAATATGACATATATAACCACTGCAAAAAAAGTGCTCATCAGTGTCAGCTTAATGTAAACGTTGGGATGAACATTAAAACGCTTGAAGCTAACGCTTTACGTCGCTCATTTGGTCGACGCTACATTTTAGCGTCAGTTAAGCTGACGCAACACGACGGTGACTATGGCTGACACTATATCATAAATATTATAGTTGGCCATATATGCCGACGGTTCTTTGGTAGTGATTTTTTCATCATTCTTCAAAATTTGTTTCTCAATAGCAGATGCAATTTCTTCTACTTATCTCACTCGATCCTCACTGTTCGTAGCTACTCCCCCGACAATAATTTCTCTATTTACATTTTGTTTTGTAGAGATGAGAGAGATGGAGAAGAGAGAATAGAGAAGAGAGAAGTTGAGTAGAAAGAAATAAGTGATAAATAAAGTAAATTTAGAGTTGTTTGGTATGATAAAAAGATGAGAGAGATAAAGAGGAGAGATTGTTACTTTTTGTGTTTAAAATCAATTTTATCCAGCATTAGTCAAATTTTGGTGTTTTTTGAACACATTTCTAGCTGTTTGAAGCTACAACCAAACGACTGAAAATATAAAAAGTGCCAGACTAGCTTTTTTACACTTTTTGGCGGATTAAGTACGATTTCTGGCGGCGACAGACCCCCAAAAAGTCAAAAGTCTGGAAAAAAAATAAAAAATATCAAGCATCCACCCATCTCGATCTCTCCAATTTGGAGAGACAAAAAAAGTGGTAGGTCCCACCACTTTTTCTCCCCTCTATCTCCCTCCTCCACCCACCAAACACACATACTTCCTCCTTCCTCTCTCTAACTCTCTCTTCCCCATCTCTCTCTACGCAAACCTCCTTCTACCAAACAAAGCCTTAAGGTCTTGCATGACTCTATAGTTACTCTAATACTCTTTCTCAGTGTGTTTCAAAGATGTACAAGCTGCTAATAACAAAAAAAATTCACATGTGCCGGTCCCAGATACGTCTATCATAAATCACAAATCACCATTCACACATCTCTTGAGTAAAATAAGTACTCCCTCCGTTCATTTTTAAGTGTCGTTTTAGAAGAAATTTTGTATTCCTATTTAACTGTCGTTTTGATGTTTTAAGGTCCATTTTGTCAATTATACTCTTACTAGTAAGTGAAAATTAAATTCTCATTACATCAATTCAAAGTCTTGTCTAATAAATGGAAATTAAATTCTAATGAAAGTACCCAAAAAAGCTTTCAAAGTTACATAGAAAAAGGTGTTAACATTAAAAATTGGAGGGATGTTATAAATTTTTGTTGCTACTAGGGAGGGAAGAATGATAAATAGTTTAAAGATATAAGAGAGAGTGGAATAAAACATTAATTATCCACTATTTTTGTTGGAAAACTTTATAACTTCATGATTAGGATGTGAGAGGGTAGAATGGAAAAAAAACTCCAATAACCTACTATCTTGGTTGGAGAACTTTTTACTAGAATTACACTTAAAAATGAACGGATGAAGTAACAAATAAAATCAAATCAGCAGTGCTTATACTAAGGCACCAATGGGACGGCTGTGGCGGTGCAGTTATAAGGGAAACTTATGTAGACTTTTGCATATCAGTTTAGCATCATATAGGTACTTAGTTTTCTATTCTATTTTATTTTGGATTGATTTTCTACCTTTTACCATTTGATATACGAAATGGTAAAGAAGTTAACAAGGTCAACGAAACAATTTGGAGCGAAGAGAGCACAAAAAGTAAGACCCAGCACGAGTCACGATCGCGGTTCAATGGTCGTGAAGCCCCACTGATGCTTTATTATTTTAGTTTTAGTTTGTATTTTATTTATTCTTGTAATTTTTTATTTTAATTATTATTTTAAGAGATTAGGAAGATATCTTCTTGTTATCTTTATATTTGTGAACAATTATCTTAGTTCATAGGATTTATTCTTTTATTTAATTATAGATTGGAAGTGGATTTGTTTCTAATCAATATTAGGATTTAGTCTTCTCTTAACTGTTAAGCCTTTAACTATAAATAAGTTAGTCACTCTATTGTTACATTTGGACCCATTTTATGAATGAAATAGAGTTTGTTTTCAATATGGCTATTTTGTGACGAATCAAGAGAGGACCAGTTTCAGACTTTGACTACTAGGTAGGTGATAACTTAAGTAATCAGTAAAATCCTAAAGGACAGTACTCTAATCTTTGCGGCTTACAATATGGTTGGTTCATGTTCCTCATTGTGCTATTGTGCATCATCATTGTTGTTGTTCAGTTTATTTATCAATCATAACTTAAACTTTTAAGTTTTCATACAAATTAAGTTTTCAAGCAACCAACCAATTCAACTTTTGTATCTCTTAAATTATTAATAAAGAAAATGCGCTAGTAGTTCAGCCGTCCTCATCGGATCAATAGATTACTTTAGAAAGAAGTCACCGGATCGACAGATCACTTTAGTACTCGTAAGATTATAAAGAGTCACTCATAGATGCAGTCTTCATGGGATCAATAGATTACCAAATGCTCTAAGAGGCTAAGATTCGAAGGACAAATTTTGGTACTTGTATCCTTTGAGGTAAGAACTGAAATGCTACTTGCTTTAAAGGGAGAGGGATGGAATTTCTGAAGCGAAATTGAGAACAGGGAAGGAACTTCATTTTTGTGTCAATGGGGATTTTATTATATTTTGTTGATATTATTCAGTAAGAAGTTTTTTACTGTTGATAAGAGAATATGTATTGGACCAAAACTACGGGCTTCAGAGAAAAGCCCAAACCTGATACCAGCAGTGTCGTCTCAAAGGTGTCTGAATTTTGACCCAAAAAAAAAGGTGTCTGAACAATTGGACCAAATTAAATAGCGTGTTGGACTTGTGTTCTCATATCATATGAAATTGGTGCAGGCCGGATTAGATTTGTGTAAATGTTTTGACCAAAAAGAAAACATTTTTGTGTATGTAATGAGCAAATTCCATGTTTTGTTTCGTGTGAAGAATCTAATAATCTATAGTTAACTTCTAGTTGAAAGTTGAGTCTGGATCATGTTCATACAAAAGTCCCGATGACAGCTTAGCTGGTCGCACGCTTCACTTTGTCTTCCAAGCACTAAAATGTGCATATTTTTCAATTAGCTTGAGCACTCTTTATATAATCAGAGCCCTATTAATGATAACAGACCTAGTTAGAATCTCTTTTTTTTTTATATAAGTTAGAACCTCTTTCATTGTAGTGAAAAGTTGCGGAACCAATTTAGCCTGACTCTTAAATTGGCGTTGAGGGGGGAGGGGGGTAATGGTTGATCGCGACTGTATATTTGCGTGATTATGGTCACTAATCCGTAAGATGTAAGAATTATTTATTAATTTTTATGGGCTTTAATCAATTGTAGTTTTTTGTTTTTAATAAAAACGGCTAACTTGTAATTCGATGATGGTTTACATGTAAGTCAACTTAATTATTTAAGTGATCTATGTTTTTGGCTTGGATATTTGTAATTGATTGATGTGGTATACAGTGTAGGCCTTAACCCGTAGGCCCATGATGGGCAGGGACTAAAGTTAAATATACGTTGGCTAGGTCCCCTCTGTAATCACTGATCTAATCTGGCTCCACAACTTGCCCCATTGATGGTTGTGAAAGGGAGTGTGAGATATAAAGGAAACCCTAGTCACTTGACTGAAATCACTCAATTCTTACTCCGCTCGTGATTGATAGGTACGCAATCTATCTCATAATATGGATTTCAATTAGGTCTTACACATAGTATTAGAGCTTTTATAATCAAGCGGTCCAGAGTTCGATCATTGCTGCCCCCAATTATTCTAGTAAAAAAGAATTTAAGCACAAGACAGGTGAACTTGTGCATTCTCTACACTTCAAGCCCAAAGACCTCTTGCGTGAGGGGCAAGCCTGTTAGAAAATTAATATAAAATCATTCATGTGAGTTGTGACCCTTATCCCACAATTTAAGCTTTTGAGGTAATTGATTGTTGACATAAAAGTTCATAATATCCTTTATAACGAATCTATCTTCCGCCTCTCTCTGTCCTAAATATTCACCATATTTATAGACCTATTTTGACTAATCATAGACTTAATTTAACTAATCCCTTCCTCTGAAATTTTTAACCAATCAAGAAAAATATCGAACCATTAGATTTAAAATTAATAAGATTTTGAAGGGCAAAGAGGATCCAAATTGAGCTGAAGGTTCATTGAGCACAAATCTAAGGAAAAAACAACTATGCACATAGTTTATGCAACCAAAATAATGTCTTATCCGGCATACATTTGAATGAACTATTCTAGGCTGTGCTAAAGTAAGGATGGTAGGTTTAGTGCGATGTCATGGCTGTCCTTTGGTGTCTTCAATCGAAAAAGAGTACTATTGTGTTGTCTGCACTCTGCATTATAGCGAAATTAAAGTGTTAAAGCCCTTTCCTTTTCTCAGCATGACCTTTACTTCGCAATTAATCCATTGGGAGACATAGATTAATTACTATTACTATATATTCAATAATCACCATAACACAATGAAAAACAAGTACTACCCTTTTTACAGGTCACAAAGTTTTCATAATACCACCATTAGAGTTATGATATATACACACATCTCTATCTCTTTTTTTCACCTTAATTTCTATTTATTTCTTTCTTCTTTAATTATCACATCTTTATTTTCTCTGTCATTTCTTCATTTCTCTTTGTTCCTTCCACCTCCCCACACCTCAAAAATGAGTTGTGAAGATATAATTATTCCCACCATTACAAGTTTACAAATGTTAACTTACACCTTGCCACACATGTACATAGAACATACTCCTACATGATACTATATATCATTGTGAAGACTAGATAACTTGAGTAAAGAACCAAAAGGAGCGTAGGCTCCATGGCAATAAACTTAATTAAATCCAGGTCATTCTAGAAAAATAATCCAACTTATTAATTAATTATTTGAACACAAGAGTACAGGTCCAAATTACAGAGAGTGAAGCAGAGGAGCTTGCATGTGATTTCTACAATGATCAAAGCACGGGTTCTGTCTCAATTAACTAGAGATGGTAATGAATTTCGGATTTATCAGATATCTGCAAAAAATACCCATAAATTAATCATATGAGGCTTAGTTGAGAAACTTGAGATATTGTGTTAGTCCCATCAATCTACGATGAATTTTGTTGACTTACTCCTTAAGGGAACATTTTTTATGTGTTTTCTTGACACTTTCGTTCAAATTCTTGAAGTCTTTTATAAAAATGACAAATAATTCATACATTTGTAGATAAAGGTACTTTTGACTCGGATGGAGTCACACTATCCCAAAACCTCTAACTTAACGACGATATTCAATTAAGTCCAAACATTTATCTCAAGTCACTATTTCAAGATTAAGTGCTGCTCAAAAAATAAAATGAAGTTTAAGAGGGTGTTAAGATATGAATGCTAGCTCGTACACTCCAAAGCACATGTGGTAGAGGAGTGTCTATTTTGACCGTGGTTTTCTAAACTCATCTTGATATAGTAAGGCAATACTAATACCAAGTGAGTGCAAAGACTTTTATCTCAATTCATGACAACAATTTCACTCATTTTTTTAATTCATTTTTTTAAGTAAGAGTTAACATATGTTTATATTAATGTTAAGTCCCCTCATTCACTTAGGGAAAAAAAAATGAGTTTGAATTAATCAAGTCTAAAGTACAGCATTTTTGCAAACTTATATAGAAGTATTTTATCCATAGTAGTGCAAACTTCTGGTAAATTCATTTGCAAACTATATCTTGAGTTAACATGCATGACTTATTTCAACAATACTACAATTCAATTAAGGAGAGAAATTTTCAAGTGCTCCAAAAGTCATGAGTTAACATGAGTTATTTAAGCAATTATGCTATTCTATTTTAACAAATTTTTATAGTTTGGTGTGTCGTATTAGATATGATAATATAAGATTATATAATACATTATGAATTTATATATTGTTTGGAGCGCTAAAATTATATTATACAGTATATATTTATCCATCAATTCACTTTTATACATTTAAATAATAGATTATTTAATCCAGCATATAGATTATGAATTAGAATTGATAAGACATATAAGCTACTTGAAATTATATATTTAATGCATTGTCACCATCACAACCGGCCACCACCACCACCCTCCACCACTGCCACCGCCTCCATTGCCATCTTCATCATTGTCACCACCACCACCACTACCGTCTCCACCACCACCATCGAAACTATCACCACCAATGCTACTACAACCACAACCACTACCCTTCGCCACCGCCAACGTTGTTGTACCACCACTGCTCTTAGCCACAACTATTGTCGCCACCACCGCCATACAACACTTCGCCACCACCACCACACCACTACGCCACCGCCAACACCACAACCCACCACTCTATTGACACCACCTACCACTATTGTTGCCACTGCCACAATTACCATCCTCCATCTTCATCTCTACAACTATAACCCTTCACCAAATATATAATCATATCAATTCAAATGATATGATGAGTTACACTATATATACATATATACTATATATACATATATATGATCAAATGTTGTATAATATTAAATTTTTATTAATTTTTATTCTATCAACTCAATGCTATCGGACTTTATACAATACAACATATCACACGTGTCCTCAGTAGTTTCAGATAATGTTCAACAATCCTTCTTAAGATAAACATATTTATGATTTTTTTTCTCGATTAAGCTGGCTTCAGTTTTCTTACTATACACCATTAAAATGTAAAAGAGTATAACTAATAAGGAAAATCGATATTTTATAGTGATATTGCTTCCTCTTCCTTTTCTGAAACTTCTCAATAGTTGCAGAGTGAAGTTAAGTTAAAGGCTTAATTGCAACTTTAGTCCCTGACGTTCACCAAACTCACAATTTTAGTCCCCCACCAAATTTAATTACAAGAATGGTCCCTCACGTTTACACCCGTTTACAACGTTAGTCTTTCCGTCCAAATATTAACGGAGGGTGCTTATGTGACAAGTTTTTGGATACGTGGCACTGCCACTAGGAGAGAGAGATGCACATGCCTCTTCATCTCAAAAAAAAAAACCTCAAACCCAGAAAGATGATGCTCCTTCTTCAACATCTTCATCTTCTTCAACAAAAAATCTAACATAAAAAAGTCAACACAAAGAAACAAATAGTGCAATTAATCAAGATTAAAACATTTACAAGTGGAGTAGACTTGAAGCCAAATTGATTATGATGCTTAAAATATGAAATGAATTTGAAGGCAACTCCAGATAGTGCTTCTTGATCTGTTCGTGAATACCAACCATGTAGACAACATGCTTCTTGGTCTTTGGCTTCACCCTATTTGATTTTTCCATTACATTAATCAATCCGTGCCAGATTTGTTTTTAATTTCAAATGGGTTTCGATTGCAGGAAATGGGTTTCGATTTCAACTGGGTTTCAATCCGTCCATACCTCAGATCTGCTTGCATCTCTTTGAAGCTCTTCCTCTTCTCTGATTCTGGGTGTTTTTTTGTTTGATTTATGGGTTTATTTGGCGGTGGGTTTGGATGGAAGGGGTGCGGGTGGGTTTCGATCTAGGTTGAATTTACGACGGCGGTGGATTTCTTTCATGGGGTGGGTGGGGGCATGCGGGTCGGGGGAGGGTGGGTGGATATGTTTCTTCGATCTGAGTTGTGTCAAGTTAGAGAAGTGGAAGAATGAGACCTTTTAGCCTAGCTTTCCAGCAGAGAGAGGGATGAGAAAGAATTCAAGGTGCTTGGTCATTGAAATTGCTTTTCACAAACTCAGAAATTGATTACAACAGATTGATGAAGATGGGGTGGGTTGGGTTTGCTAGGTTTCTGGGTTTCTTTGAGATTTACGGTTGAGATTTGCTGGCTTTTTTATTGAAGATGAAGATGATGATGAAGTTTGTTGAAGAAGATGAAGATGATGAAGAAGGAGAGGAAGGAGATGAAGAAGCATCATATTTCTGGGTTTGAGGTTTTTTTTTTTTTCTGAGATGAAGAGGCGACTTGCCACATAAGCATCCTCCGTTAATATTTTGACGGAAAGACTAACGTTGCAAACGGGGGTAAATGTGAGGGACCATTCTTGTAATTAAATTTGGTGAGGGACTAAAATCGTGGGTTTGATGAACATCAGGGACTAAAGTTGCAATTAAGCCTAAGTTAAAATTTGAATCATCATTTTCCACTATAAAAGAATAGTTAAAAATTCAAAATTATTCATAGTAACAAAGAAATTAAAGTTGCTACTTTATCTGCATGATGATCAAACTAACCAATAAAAAAATGGCCAAGATTGACCCCACAGCTGTAAAATGAATCAATCAATGAAGAGAAGCTTTTCCGCTTTCTTAATCCTTGCCACACAGGTGACATGGCCATGCCATGGATTTTCCTTACTTAAAGCAACTTCATCTTCATGCTCACAGGTCTTGGGTTCCATAATTCAAGCCCTCTCTCATTCATTTCAAATTAAACAACATCCTCAAAACCCTAATGAATTCCATGCATAACACAACACATCATGCATACATGCACAGCCTAGCTTCAAATCCCTCTTTTCATATAAAACCTACCTAGCTATCTTACTCTAACTCCAACCTAACCTTTTTTTCTCTCCAAATTAAAAACACCAACACACACATGGAGAAAACAAAAAGTTTTATGGAGAAAAGTTTCTCATTCTCACTCTCACTCCTCATTTTCTTTTTTCTTTTCCCTTCTATCTTAGCATCATCCTCCACAAGCCTCTACCTATATGGTGGGTGCACACAATGTATGTACACACCCAACTCACCCTACGAGTCAAACCTCGACTCACTCCTCACCTCGCTGGTCAACTCAGCCACCTACTCCTCCTACAACAACTTCACCATCTTGGGTTCCACCCAGCAGGACGCCATCTACGGCCTCTACCAGTGCCGCGGAGACCTCGCCATGCCTGACTGCGCATCCTGCGTTGCTCGCGCCGTCACACGAGCTGGCGACGTGTGCCGCCAGGCCTGCGGCGGCGCGGTGCAGCTAGAGGGCTGCTACGTCAAGTACGACAACGCCACGTTCCTCGGCGTGGAAGACAAGGCTGTGGTGTTAAAAAAGTGTGGGCCCTCTGTGGGATACAACCCGGAGGCCATGGGCTCGAGGGACGCCGTGCTGGCTGGGCTTTTGGGCTCTAGTGGGCCTTTCAGGATTGGTGGTTCTGGCGGCGTCCGCGGCATGGCTCAGTGCACCGGCGATCTTTCCGGCGGTGAGTGTCAGGATTGTGTCTCCGAGGCCATATCGCGGCTGAAGGGTGATTGCGGCACGGCGGATTATGGTGACATGTTCTTGGGGAAGTGCTTTGCGAGGTATTCCGTCGGTGGAGCCCATGATAGCTCCAAGGCCCACGGTAAGGCCCATTCTATGCTGCTTCTGGCTTTACCGCTGGTGCTTGTGCTTCTTCAATGTTCATATTTTAATGTGTTTAATTTTGAGTTTTGAACTGAAGAACTTGTAAATGAAGAACTTGTAAATAGGGTCATGGAATTAAGAACTGAAGTGTAATGAATCAGGGGTGCATGGTGGTTTAATTTCAATTTCAATTTGATGGGGAAAATAAAAAATGTAAATTTTCATGTGTTTGAAATGAACTTTTTTCTTTAAATTTTCATTTTCGAAATGTATATGAAGCAAAATTTTAAGTGTTTAATCATCAACAATTTTAATCGTCTTTTGTCATTTTCTTTTTCTTTAAATAGTTGGTTTAAGGAGACTTTTTTTTCATATTTTTTCTTACTGGCTTTTATTTACATTAATCATTTTTAAAGTCTTCTCTTTTACTTTTTTTTTAATCATAGATGGATGAAGAAAGAAATTAACAATGGTAATAAAAAAAATGTGAGGATAATATTTTTCTTGTTTTTTGAATGAACCTCCCATGCAAATTTCTGAAAGATTTATTGATTTGGAGGATATGATCATAATTCGGAGTTCCAGTGGCATCGGCTCCCTTTGTAGCCCTGGATATTTTGGCCTCGATGCCATTTGTTTCTTGATTTTAATGAAGCAACTTTAAAAAAAAACAAATAAAGCAAGGATTTATATGTTTATTTATTTAAATTTTAGTTTCATGCATACACCAAGGTTATCATGTAAACTAGTGTTTAGATATATAGTTGGGAAATTTTTATCATCCACATATAAAAGTTATATCCGACTTGAATAATATTAATATTCTCAATGAGTGAGGAATCGATGTGATTTAAACTAATAAAACTAAGGCTTAATTACTTAATTTTGCTTTGATTTTGGTCGATCACTAGCAAAAATTTCTTGCCAATTTTTTTATCAGAAAAAGCACAAGGAACATATTTTTCTTACATTACCTAACTTATTTTGTTGTATTGGTTTAATTTGCAGGTAAATCAATTAACCAAGGGCAAAAGACATTTGCTATAATCATTGGGTCATTAGCAGGAGTAGCTATACTTGTTACTCCCTCCGTTCCCTATTATAAGTCACATTTTTTGAAAAAAATTTGTTACAAAATATAAGTCACTTTCTAATATCTAGGAAGCATTAAATAATTTTTTCCAAGTTCACCCTCATATTTAATATGAAAGAGATGATAAACTTTAGAAATATTAACTTGGAGAGAGAAAATCATAGGAAAGTAAATAAGGGTAATCTAGGAAAGTAAATCATTTTTTTTACAAATTTATTACTAGTAACTACTTTTCTTAATCTAAGAGAATTAGTTATTTGTGACTTATATATAGGAACGGAGGGAGTATTTTACTTGCTTTCTTTAGCAAGATTTGTGGGAGACAGGGTAAATAGTAGTATTAGCACGCCTTTTTTTTTCTTTGTTTTTAGGTTCTTTAAATCATTCAAAATTTATTTTGGGTAAAATCACCTAAACTTAGGTGACCCAATAATAATTTGATATGTATTTTAGAAAATTCTAGCTAATAATACATGTTAAAATATTATTGGACCAAGTAATTAAGACTATGATGATTTTAGTCAATATTTATCTTGGTGATTTAGAAAACTCCTTTTTTTCTTCTCATTATATTGAGAAAATTACAAAACTATGTCCATGGATTCAGAAGCATATATTAATTGATTTCTTTTTTGCCTTTATCTTTATCCATGCAGGTAAGTAAACTAAATTAAGTTCATAACCCTCAGTGGCATTGACACTAACACTACTGATCCATTCTCACCCTATAGCCCTCCTTAATTGGTTTGCTTTGGTGCCTCTTTTACTTAACCTTTTCTACCTTTCTTTATCATAATTGCCCCCTTTTGTGTTTCAATTTTAAATTAAATTAAATTCAAAAGCCAGCATTGAACCTTGAGGAGGATACCAATATACCATATGGGAAAAAGAATGTACCAGGGGGCACTTGTATTTGAATACAAAAGGAAAGAGGGAGAAAAAAGTGAGCGGTGCTTTACTCCCCACTACACAAAGTTGTAATGTCCAATGTCTCATGCTTAGCAAAGAAAAGTAACAATTATAACCAAAAAAAAAAAGAAAAGTAACAATATTATTATTCTTTTATTTCTGTAAAGTTGAATTATATTTTTGCTTTTCTTTGTCGTCGGTGTATGCCCCCTTTTTTCTTACGTTGGTATATGCACCCATGAACTTTTTAGATACTTGCATCCTTTTACTAAAATATAACTAATTACTTTAATAATTGTATAATTTTTTTATTTTTGAAAGTATAGTTGTATAAATTTGAATAATCGAGATTGCAATCTTTTTAATTTATTGATCATTTTCTTTCAAAAAAAAATTATTGATCATTTAATATTTCTTTCAGAGTGACATGAATTATTTTTTGTCACACATACATTTTTTTGGATCACGTACATGATTGTGTTTTTTTTTTTTTTGGTCAAAATACATGATTGTGTTTAATATAGCCAACATTTTTAATTTTTTGTAAATGGTTCAATGTTTCCTTCATTCATAATGGGCAGTCCATGAACTATGCCCAATAAGCCCAAAGACAAACAAAACAGCAAAGCAACAAAAAGCTCAAGACAATTAGACACTTGCTTGTTGTAATTTATGCAACATAATAACATTACTAATAGAGAAAAAGAATTTTGTCCCAATTCATATTATCACCAAACTCGTCAAATCTCTCACTAAATAATTCATGTCACTCTGAATGGTGCGTCTAAAGAGCGTGCGCGCTCATGCCTCAAGGATATACTTATCTGTATTTGTGCTTGTCTTTTGACATGGTTGGGGCCTCATTCTGGAACATCTTCAGAGTGAAGAGAGTGAAGAGAGTGAAGAGGAAAATATTTAAGGAGACGGAGCATGCAGGGCTTTGATTATGTGTTTGGAGTTTTTGATTGTGTCGGTTTATGTTAAATGCATTTTCTATATGTTGGATGAACTAGTTATATACTTTTGAGTTTTGAGATACTTTTTGGTTGAATTCATCAAAGTATTGGCTGAACCTTAAATCTGTATAAGTTGAGTTCTACTGGTCAGCTAGGAAATTCAATTTGAGGGACATTACTTCTAAATATAATCCACTGCGATGATAATAATATTATCGGCAGAGAATCTAATCTGGTTTACTGGCCTCTTGCTCAAACTAGGTCCTTTTTATATAATCCAAATTCATGTTATCATAAGCTATTTACTAAGGAGGAATGACAAATCAAACTTGGACAAAAGAGGGAATCAGGAATCAGAAGCAAGCTCTTGGTTGACATAGCAAAAGGTATCAACAAAATTATACTGTTACACCACTCATGTCAATCAAAGAGGGGAGAAAATAGACACAAGCACAAAAATAAGTAAATATATACTAAATAAACCCCACTTTCTTACTGATTGTGTTTGGTTTTTCCAAAACAGTTTTCTCAACTAAACAAACTGTTTGAATTGAGAAAAAAAACATTCACATCGAATACAATGGATAAATAACACACATTTAATCACATATATATCCATTGTTTACATCACATGATACATTTTTTCCCCAATTCTTATTCTTATTCATATCAACCACACACATGAATTTCCATAGCTTAAGCCTCAAAGCCTGCTAGTGATGTTAACATTTCTCACTTTAGGAGATTTGGGTGCTGCTTCTTTAGGCACAAGAACAGTAAGCACTCCATTTTCCACATGTGCCTTAATCTGATCCACCTTCACATTCTCTGGCAACTCAATTGCCCTTGAGAAATCACCCTTTCCATTTCCAATCCCTCTCTCAGCTACATGCCAAACAGTGTCCTTTGCTAGTGCCTCTTCCTTCCCACCTTCCCCTTTCACATGCAGAATATTCCCATCCTCAATCTGCACTTTTATGTCATCTTTGCTGAATCCTATCCGCACATACATACCCATTACCCAAAATTAAATTACAATCAATCAACCAATCCACTAATCAAGTCAAACCCACAAAAAGATTCCAACTTTACCACCAAAACACATGATCACCACTAAAATTTCATATGGGTCATTAAAAGTGAAGAAATTGAGAGGAAGTGAACATGGTACCTACCTGGAACATTGATTTTGAGGATGTGGGCAGTGGGGGATTCAAGCCAATCCAAGAGAGGCGTTGATCCAGACCATTCTCTGTAAATGGGAGGGTGGCCCCAGAGGAAGCGTCCGAAAGGGTATCCAAAAATGCTCTCAGCCATTGATTTGATCCTACTAGTACTAGCACAAACGCTGTAAGACAAGAGACAAGAGAAACAGAGTAGTAGCAGCAAATGAGATAAACTTTATATAATGTGGTGCTTGAAATTGGTGGCAAAATATAAAATTATATTTTTTTTTTGTGTTTATGATGGGAAGTGTTGCTGGCTGACACTCCAGAATGTTCTTTGATCATGAGTTCTTCTCCCATCATCGTCCTTTCTGGGTTCTTCCTAAATATTTGTATTTTCTTTTGGGTTAAAAACTATAATCGTCCCTAAACTTTGAGCGAGTTTTGAAAACCGTCCCTCGCCGGAAAATTATCTGAAAACCATCCTCAGACTTTTAAAAACAAATTTGACTCGTCCCTCCGGCAGCCTCAGGTCCGGCAAGCGCTGACTTGGCGGTCTACGTCAATTAATGAGGATCCGACGTGGAATTAATAATTAAAATAAAAATAAAAATAAAAATTTAATTTTAAAAAATGCTTAAATCATTAAAATTTCACTTCCACCTTCTTCATCTTCTTCCTTTTTCTCTTCCTCTGCCTCCATCAACCCAACCCGGAAATTTATACATCCATCCAAAAAATTCACCATGATAATCTTCTTTCTTAAATTAACACCAAACCATTCACTCATAGATCATCCAATTTTTTTCTTCATCATGAAATACATACAACAATTTGAAGGAGACAAATAATAATAAAAAGTGCTCCTCATAAATAAGCTCATACTCAAACAACAACTCAACCCCAGAAAACTTATCACCCTCACCACTCAGCCTTCAACCAACAATTCAAAAAACAAACCCAGAAATAATCAAACCACAAGACAGCAACAACAGCAACCCTCACCCACATCCTCTCACTCCATCTTCTTTAACTCCAAACCCTAGCCTTTTTCCAACCCAGATCTGAAACTTGAGTGTAGCTTCCCTTCTTCCCTTCTAACAAAAGCATTGAAACATAATAAAGGAATGCAAGAGTCTTTTTCCATTCCTCATTCTGAACATCGATCTCGCTTCAAGACCTCCCATTCACCAGAAATGGGAACGATTGAGAGATTGGTGGGTTGCTGTGAAGGTGGTTCTCAGCGGAGAAGCCGCAAAGGAGGTGCATGGTTTGCAACGATTTGGGGCTGGGTCGAAGCCACTCCGGTTGTTGCGGTCCCCAGGTTGTGTGAGGGTTGGGTCGATCTCTACCTTTCGCAGATCTGGAGGGATTTTGTTACTGGGTTTTGAGTGATGTGAAGAAAAGGGGGTGGAATAGGGTGAGTTTCATAAACTGGGTTTTGTTATTGGGGTTTGAGAGAAGAGATTTTGTGGGTTTTGTTGCAAGATGAAGCATGGTGGAACAGATTTGCTTGTTTTTAGAGAAGGAGGTTAGTGGGTTTTGTTTGAGAGAAGATTTGGTGGGTTTCGTTCATGGTAGAAGATTCTGGGTAAAAGGAAGATAAATTTTAATATTAAGCATCCTAATCTTTTTTTTTTTTTTTTGAACGAAAGCATCCTAATCTTTGAATATTGAGTTATGATCATTTAATTTATTCAACGCCTATGAGATTTGTTTAAGCCTTTTTTATATTAAATTATTTATTTTATTTTATTTTAATTATTAATTACACATGTGGAATAAAATATCCACGTCGGGCTCTCATTAATTGACGTGGACCGCCAAGTCAGCGCTTGCCGGACCTGAGGCTGCCGGAGGGACGGGTCAAATTTGTTTTTCAAAGTCTGAGGATGGTTTTCAGATAATTTTCCGGCGAGGGACGGTTTTCAAAACTCGCTCAAAGTTCAGGGACGGTTATAGTTTTTAACCCTTTTCTTTTTGAAAAACTGAATTTTGTTTTGTCTGAATCTAGAAATGGGAAGTGACAAGCTGCAACCGGGTTTTTCAATCCAAGCCCATTCTATTTTTTTGTCAAACCAAGCCCATTCATTTTTAGGCTAACTATTTGGATGGCTTGGCATTTGAAATTGAACAGGTGCTAAATGAAAGATGAAACTCACAAATCCATGTTAATTCAATTGGTAAGAGGGGTGACTTCTCAAAAGTTGTATGTTTGAATCTCGCTGCCGATATTAGAGATGTATTGGTGGGCAATTCATAGGTACCTTTATAAGCAATATATAATCCTGGAGTTCTAATTTGTAGTGGTGATCAGAGTCGAACTCACCCAAACTTAAATTCATGAAAAAGTCAGACCCATTTTTTTTCCTTGAACCAATTAATCCAAGACCTCCATATTTTGTTGACAAAAAATAAATAAATTTCTCATCATTCTCTCTTCCTTCTATTTTGTTTCATTTATTTTCTTTCTTGTAATTTTGTTTTTATGTTAGCCCAAAAACGAAACTGAAAAGGAAAAGGCATGACTGGTGCATCTAAATCAATAATCCACCAAACATGTTTGTTGTTGCATTTCACAAAATAGACAATCAAGCCTAGCCAAAGTGATAATGTTTTAAGGCTTAATCCTCAAATTAGTCTCTGTCTTTGTGTCGCCGTCTGAACCAGGACTAATTTGAGGATTAAGCCATGTTTTAATTATAAAACCTACCCGCTTGATGATTGAGCTGCACAATCCTCAAAGGTGTATAATGCACCTTCGTCGGCACCTTCAATTTTGTTGGTGATTTTAGAATCATCAATGTATTTTAGTAGTAATGTGATCTACTATAGGCTGACGCAATTACGCGTTAGGCTCGGAATCGAGTCAGGTTAGTGAGGAGTGCACGCTCGGTGAGCCAACGCATAATTGACCGCGAATACCAACCGGGGTCCAAGGGGCGGAGCCCCTGGCTGGGGTCCCGCTGCCAGGTCAGCGGGCGGGGTGCGGGGCAGCTCCCCGTTCGAAATTTTTTCTGAACAGTTGTGACCCTAGTTTGAAATTGTTTGAAGAATTGTGACTTTTCGGAACAATTGTGATCATTCGTGCAAACACAACCTTCTATATAAGGTTGCTTGCAGTCTAAGGAAAAGATACACAGAAAACAAAACCAGAATCGCTCTCTACTTTCTGATCTGTTCTCTATTGCCAGAAGCAGATTGATCTTCAAAATTATCCTAACAAGGATTTCGTGAACCCAGGCAAGAATAGGGTCGAAATACTTTGTTCGGAAAGTGTGCAAACACGATTTTCGAAGTTATCCAGGATTATCATACCCAAAATTCTAACAAACGAACAAAGTAATTTCTAATAATCATGGCTGGAGAAGGCGCTGTCAAGGAGATGACTACTAAGTTCGGGAAATTGGACAAGTTTCAAGGACAAGACTTCAGGCGTTGGCAGAAGAAGATGCATTTCTTGTTGACAACATTGAAGGTGGTATATGTCCTGTCTACACCGATTCCTGAACTTCTGGAGGATGAAACTGTTGAAAATATAAGAAGCAGATCAAAGTGGGAGAATGACGACTACATATGCAGAGGACACATTCTTAACGGTATGTCTGATCCTTTATTCGATATTTATCAAAATGTGGAATCTGCAAAGGAATTGTGGGATTGTCTTGAAGCCAAGTACATGGCAGAGGACTCATCCAGTAAGAAGTTCTTGGTGACTGATTTCAACAATTACAAAATGGTTGAATCAAGGTCTGTCATGGAACAATACAATGAACTTCTACGAATTCTTGGACAATTCACACTGCACGGATTGAAGATGGATGAAACAATATCTGTCTCAAGTATCATATACAAGTTGCCCCCTTCATGGAATGATTTCAAACACAATTTGAAGCATGGAAAAGATGAACTGTCTTTGGTCCAACTTGGAAGTCACTTGCGCATAGAAGAATCTCTAAGAGCGCGGGAGAGTGACAAGGGAAAAGGAAAAGAAGTTGTTGGTCCCTCGGTTAATATGATCGAGGAGGGTAGTAAGAACAATAACAACAAAAACAAAGGAAAGAAGCGTGCTTTCAAGAACAACAAAGGAAGTTTCGGTTCTAACAAGAAACCGAAACTAGAATGTTGGAAGTGTGGTAAGACAGGCCACTTCAAGAGGGATTTCCGTTCTGGAAAGAAGCATGATAACGTGAATGCAAGTGGTTCGGGAAAAGGGTCTAAGGACCAATCCCAAGAACAAGGTCAGAAATCAATTCATAACTTGAATATTTTGATTAAACATTCAGTTTCATTAATTTCTGAAGCATTTTATGTGCAGGATGATGCTATTGCGTGGTGGATTGATTCTGGCGCCACAACACATGTTTGCAAGGATCGTTTCTGGTTCAAGACTTTTGTTCCAGTGGAAGATGGATCTGTCCTCTACATGGGAGATCATCATTTTGATCCTGTTGAAGGCAAAGGAAGCGTGGTGTTAGAATTCAGTTCTGGAAAAACTATTACTTTGTTTAATGTTTTGTATGTTCCTAAACTACGTAAGAACTTAGTTTCTGGTCCTGTATTGAATAAGCTTGGATACAAGCAAGTGTATGAATCCGATAAATATGTATTATCGAAGTCTGGTGTGTTTGTAGGATTTGGATATTATAATAATGGTATGTTCATGATGAATTTGAATGGAGTTCCTAATGATTCTAGTTCTGTATTTATGACCAATTCGAATGTTATTAAATCTTCTTTATGGCATGCTCGTCTAGGACATGTACATTATAAAAGAATGCTTGAAATGTCTAAAGATGATTTAATTCCTGTTTTTGATGTAAATGTAGAAAAGTGTAAAACTTGCATGTTAACAAAGATCACTAGGCAACCTTTTAAAAGCCTAACAAGGAAATCTGTCATACTTGAATTGATACATAGTGATTTATGTGATTTGCATGCTACTCCATCATTAGGACATAAAAAGTATCTTGTCACTTTCATAGATGATGCATCTAGATTCTGTTATGTTTATTTGTTGCATTCTAAAGATGAAGCCTTAGATAAATTTAGAGTTTATAAAACTGAAGTTGAATTGCAACAGAATGTGATGATTAAAACATTACGTACGGATAGAGGTGGTGAATATTATGATCCTGAATTCTTCAAATCCGTAGGAATCATTCATGAGACTACGGCACCTTATACACCTCAACAAAATGGTGTGGCTGAAAGGAAGAATAGAGTTCTTAAAGAAATGGTGAACGCCATGTTATCCTATTCTGGTTTGAGTGAAGGGTTTTGGGGAGAAGCCATGTTAACGGCATGCTATTTGTTAAATAGGGTTCCTAATAAAAGGAACAAGACTACCCCATATGAACTTTGGTATAAGAAACGACCCAACTTAACATTTCTACGTGTTTGGGGTTGCAGGGCCGTGGTTAGACTCCCGGATCCTAAAAGGAAAACTTTGGGTGAAAAGGGTGTAGCTTGCATCTTCGTTGGATATGCTGAGCATTCCAAAGCCTATAGGTTCTATGTTATAGAACCTAATGACTCAGTTTCTATTAACACAATTATAGAATCAAGAGATGCCATATTTGATGAGAATTGTTTCTCTTCTATACCTAGACCAAAGGACCTTATATCTAAGTCGGATGAACCTACAAAGGATGATCATTCAACTGATGTACCAAGTGAGACACTCGAACCTCGGAAAAGCAAAAGAGCTAGAAAACCTAAATCTTATGGTTCGGATTTTCAATTATATTTAGTTGAGGGATCAAAGGATCAGATTGATAATCAATACTATTATTGCTATAGTATAGAGGAGGATCCAAGAACGTATGATGAAGCTGTGAAATCTCGAGATTCTGCTTTTTGGAAAGAAGCAATTGATGAAGAGATGAGTTCTATCATGGAAAATAATACTTGGGTATTATCTGATTTACCACCAGGCTGTAAACCATTGGGTTGCAAATGGATCTTCAAAAAGAAGATGAAAGTCGATGGTACAATTGACAAGTTTAAAGCTAGATTGGTAATCCAAGGCTTTAGACAGAAGGAAGGGATTGATTACTTCGATATCTATGCTCCAGTTGCTCGTATCACTACTATTAGATTGTTGATTGCTTTAGCGGCTATTCACAATCTAGTGATCCATCAAATGGATGTCAAAACAACATTCCTGAATGGTGATTTGGAAGAAGAAGTGTATATGAAGCAACCTGAAGGATTTGTAATGCCTGGTAATGAGCATAAGGTGTGTAAGCTAGTTAAGTCGTTGTATGGGCTGAAACAAGCTCCGAAGCAATGGCATCAAAAATTTGATGAGGTTGTTTTGTCTAGTGGTTTTATTCTAAACCAAGCTGACAAATGTGTATATAGCAAATTTGATACATCCGGTAAAGGAGTCATTATTTGTCTATATGTGGATGATATGTTGATCTTTGGCACTGACCAAAATCAAGTTGATAAAACAAAGAATTTCTTGTCATCAAAGTTCTCCATGAAGGATATGGGAGAAGCGGATGTTATTCTTGGTATTAAGATTAAACGGGAGAATAAGGGGATTGTAATTACGCAATCTCATTACATTGAGAAAATACTCAAGAAGTTTAATCATGAAAGTTGTTCTCCGGTTAGTACTCCCATGGATCCGAGTGAAAAACTTATGCCAAATACAGGTAAACCTGTGGATCAGCTCGAATATTCAAGAGCTATAGGCTCTTTGATGTATGCTATGATTAGCACTAGACCGGATATTGCTTTTGCGGTTGGAAAGTTGAGCAGATTTACTAGTAATCCTAGTAGACATCATTGGCATGCGATAACTAGGGTATTCAAGTACTTGAAGGGTACTATGAATTATGGATTGTCATATGTGGGATTTCCTTCGATATTAGAGGGTTATTCGGATGCTAGTTGGATAAATAATGTTGAAAATTCATCCTCTACAAGTGGTTGGGTGTTCTTGCTTGGGGGAGGTGCCATCTCGTGGGTTTCCAAGAAGCAAACATGTATAACTAGTTCTGCAATGGAATCAGAGTTTGTGGCATTGGCTGCTGCTGGTAAAGAAGCGGAATGGCTAAGAAACTTGGTATATGAGATTCCATTATGGCCTAAACCGATATCACCAATTTCTATCCGTTGTGATAGTGCTGCCACATTGGCCAAGGCTTATAGTCAAATGTACAATGGAAAGTCAAGACACTTGGGTGTTAGACATAGTATGATTAGGGAATTAATCTTGAATGGGGTGATATCCATTGAGTTTGTTCGGTCGCAACAAAACTTAGCTGACCACTTGACGAAGGGGTTAGCTAGAGACTTAGTGAAAAAGTCGGTAATTGGAATGGGATTAAAGTCCATTTAAATCTACTACCTATGTTATACCCAATTCCCTTCTAATACAACGTTAGAAGCTGAATTCAATGTGGAAAGATCATAGTTAGAGATTGGAGCACTTGTGTTTATCTTCCCAAGGTATGTGCTCAGACCTGCAAGTGATGGCTAGGTTGAAGTATATCTTCTTAATGGTTCTTTTAGAAAATTGTAAATGCAGGTGCAAGATTAAAAGGATCACCTATGTAAGCATGAAGTTTTGCCGCTTCAAGAAGCTTGGACTTGGCTTCCTATATGCTTATTAATGGATAAGGACACATGGCTTGTAAAGTGTCAAGTATGAATAGTAGAGTGTTGTAGAAACATATGTGTACAGTATCTTTAGATATTCAAATGGGTTGACGGGTTCAATCTTTAAAGACACCCCGATTCTTGAGTATTTAGAATGTGTATTTGTACTAAAGTGGAAATTCAATCGCAAAATATTTTCATTTATGCATTTGTTTGATCGTTATATCTGTGTGTTATGAACTGAGTAGATCAAGGATTACACTAAAATGGGGGGGGGGATTTGTTGGTGATTTTAGAATCATCAATGTATTTTAGTAGTAATGTGATCTACTATAGGCTGATGCAATTACGCGTTAGGCTCGGAATCGAGTCAGGTTAGTGCGGAGTGCACGCTCGGTGAGCCAACGCATAATTGACCGCGAATACCAACCGGGGTCCAAGGGGCGGAGCCCCTGGCTGGGGTCCCGCTGCCAGGTCAGCGGGCGGGGTGCGGGGCAGCTCCCCGTTCGAAATTTTTTCTGAACAGTTGTGACCCTAGTTTGAAATTGTTTGAAAAATTGTGACTTTTCGGAACAATTGTGATCATTCGTGCAAACACAACCTTCTATATAAGGTTGCTTGCAGTCTAAGGAAAAGATACACAAAAAACAAAACCAGAATCGCTCTCTACTTTCTGATCTGTTCTCTATTGCCAGAAGCAGATTGATCTTCAAAATTATCCTAACAAGGATTTCGTGAACCCAGGCAAGAATAGGGTCGAAATACTTTGTTCGGAAAGTGTGCAAACACGATTTTCGAAGTTATCCAGAATTATCATACCCAAAATTCTAACAAATTTCCACCAAGAGAATACAATTTTTTAAATAATATGGCTCATTCTGAATAGTTAAAACGCTAACTTATTTCTAGAGCTGGATATATTATTTCTACTTATACGATGAGATATTGCATAAAATGGGCTGGTGCCACCTTAGTTATTTCACCCTTGTACTCAAGTCCTCCAAAGTCTAAAGACATGCTTGTTAGTTAAAGTGCTTCCTTCTCGTGTATACTATAAAGCATAATGAGATGAGATTACCCCGGTGAACTCAACAAGTGTCACGTGGACAGAATTTAAGAGACCAAGTAATTTATTCAAGTCAATAGTTATTCCTTGGTGTTGAAAGATGGTATGTCATGTATGTAACAAAATATTAAATAACAAATGGTAAACTAATTCACTTTGTATGTGGTTTAAAAAAAAAAAACCAAATGTGTTACCAAAAAAAAAAACCAAATGATTAGAGAGAGAATTTCACATTCATTAACATATATGTCCCCCACGAGTAGACGAGACAATGTATCCGTGGAAATATAATAAGGGGTTATGTTTTGTATTGTCTATCTAAATTGATGAATATAAAGAACACACTAAACTGACTGACCCGCCATTACTCACATGTATTGTCAAAGTAAAGACCAAGTGTTTACACGGATTTTTGGTAAACAAATATCCTCTTAGTTCGACTAAAGGAAGTTTAGATTCGGGGTCCTTTTGAGAAAACGCTTTGCCAAAGTGTAGTGTGTGAACGAGTGTATTCTCGACAACAATAAACAACTCAAACGAAACTGGACTTTATTGAATATGAGTCGATTACAAAACAGTCAAGCAAACTAAAATAGCATGAAAGCAAATTTCGACAAAACAAGCTACACACAAGAACTGGAAATCAACAAACTGAAATGCAGGGAAACTAAAGCGTTGGTTCTGCAACATACTCCTCCATCATCACGTTCTGCTCTCGAAGTCTCATTGATGCGGACGTTTAGAGCTTTTGGTGAATTTTCAGAGTTTTTAGTTGGGAACCTTTTCTTCTGCTGCTGCTTCCTCTATTTATATTGTTCTTTCTGCCCATGTTCTTGGCGGTTTTCCTTGGATGCACGATGGCTTCGTGGGTTTTGAATTTTGGCGCCATACCCCACGTTTAGCCGATGATCTTCGCGCACGTGACTCTATTGCCACGTGGATGGTTCTGAGGCGTGGGCAACCGTTGCTATTCGTGGCATCGTGGGTGTGCGCACGTGCTTGTAGTTGCTTGTTATTCGGTAACTGCCTCTTCCATTAAGATGGTCGAGATTTCTTCATCTTCTGAGTGTGTCGAGTTATGGCTTTTACTAACTTGTCTTTGAGGGACATCGTGTGCTGAGTTGCCAGCTTCGCCCAACCCTTTCTGTCGAGAAACCACTTTTGCACCATGGTGTCGAGAATTGTAATACTTGTAATTTTGGCTTAACAATTGCCCCCCAAAAATGTTGGTTGTCGACTGCTTTAGCTCAAAGACACCAAGCATTTTTTATATCGCAGCCGTTCGATTCCAACGATTCAAATGCTTTGTGCTCTCGACCATTCGATCTTCAAGTCCAATCGGCAGCCATAACGTCTGATGACTTCTCCACTAGCTGACAGTTATAGCCTTTTTAGGGCCATGATTTCACCTATGCCAAAAAGCTGAGAGGTGACATGAATTAACTAATAAAATAATCGCTTGGACCCCAAATTTTTATAAATTGCTGCTCAATGCGGCTTGGGTTCCGTTTTCCCTTCCGTTTATAAATACCCTTTTGGTATTCCTTGTTCAAGCTTTACTCTTTCCTCCAAACTGCAACTTCTTCTTCCAGACTTCATCACTTCATCTTCTTCCGTCTTCTCTGCAATACTTACTGCGTCTTTCAATGGCTTCCAATCCTGAGCAAACCGTTCCGTTGGCCACTGAGCTTAAGCTGGATGAGTCCAAGCGCGTGCCAATCCCAGAGCCTCCCAACGAAGCAGAGAAGAGAGCTATCTGGAAATCCCAGGTACTCATTCCTTTCTCTGTTAATGGTACTTTACGCGCCATTTTGGGCCCTTTGAAAGTAGTGAAGCATGATAGGCCCAATAGTCTCCCTGAAGAACATGAATCATTTCACCCTAGCGTTAGGGGAGAGGAGCTCATTTTGGCATTTCAACCCTCTTACCGTATGCCATTTCTTTCTGACCCAAAACGAGCCTTTCGTTCAGCCCCTCCTAACCCTTCTGCTAACGACAAGGCCTACCTGAAATGGTTAGATAGGGTTGAGGGAGATAAGAGACAACACTGGAAGGATGTAGGGATTCTCGACTTGATTCAGCTGTCGAGATCTCCAATCTCGTATAACCCTGCTATGCTGCTGAGTGCACTTTATTTCTGGGAGAGGTCCACTAATTGCCTTCATGTTCCCTTTGGTATGATCACCCCCACCCTCTTGGATGTTGCTGCTATCACCGGGTTGTGGCCCATTGGTGATGATTATCACTCTGCACCTGCTCCTGTTAAACCCATCTCGATCCCTACTGACAACGTTTCTTTTAGTCGATTCATTAAGGACCATTATGTCGAGTGTGGTGAGGTGTCTGATGCTGAACATGTCGCTTTCTTGCTGTATTGGCTGTCTGCTTATGTCTTTTGCACCAAATCTTTGCGCATACCTGCCAAACTTTTTGCCTTTAGCCAATCTGCTTCACGAAGGTCGACAACTTGCTATGGCTAGGCTCGTCCTTGGCAACCTGTATCAAATGCTGAATGAAGCTGTCGAGGATATCCGGAATACTAAGACCGTCTCTCTGAATGCGGCTGGACCACTTTGGCTGTTTCAGCTTTGGTTGAATGCAGTCTTCGAATCTCTTCTGCCGGTACAAGATAATCCCCTAACTGTTTCTAACACCAGGATTGATGCCCATAGGCTCGAGGCCCTGACCCCTGCTTATGATGCGTCGAGTTTCGAAGCTGATTTCAGGAAGTACTTTACCATGTTTTTCGAGCTGAAGCACTACCGTTCCAGTTTCTCTCCTTACAGCAAGGCTATTCGTGGCCCTTTATGGCTGAGGAATTCTTATCCTAATGCCTCTGATTCTGCGTTGCCCAAGGAGCACCACATCATACTTTGGAGGACCCTCTTATCCCCTAGGGTTTTAACTGTGGGCTTTGCCAGCAGTGACTACACTCTATGTGGCTACAACCCTCAACTGGTTTCTCGACAGTTTGGGCTTAGCCAAGTTCTACCCAACACTTTATTTGACAAGAGTCTAGTCCTGTACCCCGGAACTATTAAAAGGGCTCCTGTTTTCGACACGACTGTTCAGTTTTATAACAAGAGACTCCTCAACCTGAGCCCCTTCACTTACGCTCCTTCATATTATGCCACTAATGCTTTCAAAGCCTGGTGGTCTGAGTATTGGGCTCAAATTTCGAAGCCCCTCGTCGATTGTCTGCAATGCATGACAGATGCTTTTCTTTTGCAGAGGCAGGATCCGAAGAAGACCAAAGGTATGCACCTGGCAGAAATTCGATCTTTTCAAGAGTTCTTTGGTGTGGTATATTACCCAACTCTTCGCCTTCGAGATACAGTTGCGAAAGCGGCCCAAGTATTAAGGCAAAAATGGGAACTTAAAGCCAAGAAATCCAAGTTAGTGGTTCCTCCTGGTGAGGAAGGTCTATCTTTTGTTATTCGAAAAACTGGCTTTAGGTTCCCGTCTTTGCCTACGAGTAAGTTTGCATTGGCTTTTCCACCGGTCTTGCCTAAATGGGTTGACCATGTAAACATAAATGTGTTGGCCAATCAAGCTCTACCTCCTCGAAAGCGAGTGACTTGGACTAAGTACCACCTATGGAACTTTCCGTATCATGTGCCCGTCGAAATCTTCAACCACATATCGCTGAACATGCGTATTGGTCAAGGTAATACTTCGACTTGGCCTTGGTTTTCCTGTTTTACTTCTTAATTTTTCTTTTGTTTGCAGCTGAAGTCATTATTCGACCAGCTCCTCAAGTTATTTCCCCAGTGGCTCATTCCTCTAAGGACAAGCCAGTCGTGATTGAGGTTGATGATGATGATGATGAGGATGATGATGTCAGTCTTGCTGACAAGCTCAAGGTACTTTCCTCATGCTTTTACCTTTTCCTTTTCGATTTCTTTGGATTATGGGCTGACGTGTTTTTCGACAGAGTCGAAAACGGAAACCTAAGCCTGTTGCTTCGGCCAGTCAGAAGAGGGCCAAGGGGGTTGGTGTTTCCACCCCTAGTGGGGCTTCTAAGTTGGCATCTGATGCTCAAACAGAAGTCGATGTCAAAGAGGGTGGTGGCGGCGCCGCCATTCAGGTATGTTCTCCATTCTCGAGGGTACCTTGTGACATTTTTAACCCGTGGTTTCCTAATCTGAGTCATCTCTTGTTTGTTTTGTTTCCTTTAGACTGATGTTCATGAGCACTCTACTTCCAATCCTCCATCCCGTGAGAATTCCCCAGCTCCCATTCCTGCAAAATCCAAAACTAAAGGTGTCGAGAAACCTCCCAAGGCTACATCCTCAGCTAAAAAGACCTCCTCATCTGAGGGAAGGAGGAAGGTCAGGAGCAAATCTCGTCATAAGTCTCCTCGCCGTTCCAGAAGCTCTACCAACTCGAGCCCTTCTAAGGACTCTGCTTGCCAGGTATCTTTATACTTTTCATGTTTTCTCGACTCCTCTAATATGCGTTTTACTTTATCGAAAGGGCATTAAAGAGGTTTTTCTTGCAGGAAACTCAGGGTACAACTTCTCCCATCCGTGAAACAGAGCCTCTTCCAGGCAAGGATGACAGCCCTATGCCTCCTCCAAAATCGACTGCCACTGTGCAACATTCGCCTCAAACCAAGGGTGGCTCTTCATCTCATGTGTCTAGTGAAAAGCTCGACACTTTATTTGAGGAGGACCCGCTGGCTGCTTTGGATAGCTTCCTCGATGGCACTTTGGAATGGGACTCTCCACCCCGTCAAGCTGATGCCACTGCTGAGACTGCTCAATCAAGTGGGGTAGCCAATTCTCAGCAGATCGAGGAGAGTATGGGTCGGCTAAAGGCTATTGTCTTCGCCAATGGGTTTCTCGACCAGATCCAAGCTGATCCTCAAGCGAGCCATGCTGCTAAGGAATTGCTTGTCTTCCTTCTTGGCCAAAAACTCGATTCTCAACAGGCTGCTGCTTTGGCTAACCTTCAATCCTTTTTAGTGGATGCTTCAGCCACCTTTCATCAAGTCAAGGACGTTGGTCAAGCCGTCAGCTCTAAGGAAGCAAAAGTCTCTGCTGGTAAAGCTCAAGTTGCAGCAATGAAAGAGGACTTCAAGAAGTTCACTGCTAGGAAGGTTTTGATCGCAGATGAAATCTCTGAAGTCGACATCAAACTTGAAGAGCTGCATCGAGAGATTACCAAACTGGAGAAAAAGCGAGCTGATTTGGTCGAGGAAGGCCCTGCTGTGAAGGATCGGTTGGATGTGCTTACTAAAGACTCCAAGGCTCTGATCATCTCGACAAAAGAGGTTATCAAGGAATTGGAGATTGATCAGGCTGTGAAGAAGGGTCTCGATGCCAAGATTGCCACCTTTGCTGATTGTTTGAACTCTTTTAAAACCCTGCTGTAGGATTTTTTTTTTTTTAATATGTAATGATGGCACTATTCTAACCGTGGCTTTCGATGCCAATTGCGTGTAATATTTCGACAATGGTTTTGGCACCTAAGCCATATAATTTGACGTTTAATTTTGCCAAGTCTTTTCAGTTTCCACTACGCATTTATTTTGACGGCTATTCATTTACTGTTGCATCGTTCCAACTTCCTTGCACCTCCTCACGTAGTTGTCGCTTTGTTTCTGGGGAATGAACCAATTTATTGCAATCTTATACCACGT
Organism: Lotus japonicus; assembly: GCF_012489685.1. Lineage (NCBI taxonomy): Eukaryota > Viridiplantae > Streptophyta > Magnoliopsida > Fabales > Fabaceae > Lotus > Lotus japonicus. The sequence goes on along the minus strand of NC_080041.1, from coordinate 14,401,531 downwards.
TTTCTTGATTCAATGCAAGTCTTTGTTCATTAAAGGCCAAAGCTATTCACGATGGTGTGGTAATCTGCATGGCCTATAACCGTAAGATGAAAAGTTGGCAACTGATTGCCATTAATTAATGCATTCCTTGGTTGTTACCCTATAAATAGAGCGTTTTTGGTTACTTCTTTTCAGTAACTTCTCCAAACTCTCCCTTGTTTCTTTTCCAGAATTCTTCTCCTGCTTTCATAAATCCTTTCAGCCATGGCTAGCCGTCGTGTTCTCAACCAGATCCGGAACTTGGCTTTTGATCAAGACTTATTCTGGGAGTTGCACTCTTTCCTTCCTTTGGCTGAAGAGCTTACGGGGCTCATTGACCAACTTCTTTCGAGGAATATTATTGCCTCGGTAAGAATTCCTCTTCAGGAGTTCTTGAGCCTTCTGCATGAAGCTGTACCTCTATATGAAGAACACCGGGAGCTTACTGCTCGAGTGTTCTTTGCTGAACATCAGATTGACGAGAAGATGGAGGAATTTGAAGAGTTGAAGGCTGCTCTTAGCCAGGCGGACCCCGAGGGGAGTGTGGGAGCTCTGAAAAACTTGGTGGACAAGCTTTCTTCTACTGCCCGTGAAGAGCTGGATGTTCGACAGGAGAAATCGCGACTGGAATCCCAACAAGAGGATGTCTTGAGGCGCATAGAGCCTCTTAGGGCCAGATACAATAGTTGTAGGGCCAACCCTCCCTTTTAAAATTCCTTTGCCATAATTGTAATGCTCTATTTTACTTAATAAAACATTCGCGTTTGGCAATTTATTTTCTTTTACTTCCTTATTCGATGTTTATCTCATGCAATGTTGGCTTATACGTTTTTAAATATTTGCCATTTATCGCCATTTGTCGATTACCTCCTAATTCCTTAATCGAATAAGCGTTGTTTAAAAGTACTTTCTCGACTGTAAAAGGGCCTTCCCAGTTTGGGGCCCACTTTCCATAACGTTTATCTTTTTTATCAAATTGGTAAGACGACCTTCCATACGTAATCACCAAGCATAAAAGACTTAGCTCTAACCTTTTTGTTATAAGCTTTAGCAATGCGATCCTTTTGCCTGGTTAAGGTATCCAACACCAATAGTCTTTCTTCGTCGAGATTGACTAATTCGTCAAGCATCATACTCCAATAATCTTCACTTGGAATTTCCTCTTGTCTTTGAATTCTGCACGATTGTAAATATACTTCTGCTGGTAATACCGCTTCTTGACCATATGCTAGTCGAAAAGGCGTTGCTCCGGTAGATTCCTTAGGTGAATTCCTGTAAGCCCAAAGCACTTGGCCTAACGTTTGATGCCAGTTTTTAGGTTTTCGACCAACATGTTTTTTAATCAAGGAGATCAACGTTTTGTTGGCCGCTTCGACTTGACCATTCGCTTGAGCATAATAGGGGGTCGAGGTTAGGAGTTTTATACCCCAAGATTCTGCGAATGATGCTACCTTTTGGCCTACAAACACTGTGCCTTGGTCTGTAGTAAGTGACTCAGGTAACCCAAAGCGGTACACTATGTGATTCTGAATGAACTCGATCACCGTGTCCTGGGTCACACTTTGTAGAGGAATTGCCTCTACCCACTTGGTAAAGTAATCTATAGCCACTATGATGTACTTATGCTGCCTAGAAGAACATGGGTTAATTTCGCCAATTAGGTCTAAAGCCCAACCCCTGAATGGCCAAGGCTTAATGATCGAGTGTAATTCACTTGCTGGCACATGTTGTATCCCCGCGTGTCTCTGACAATCTTGGCACCTCTTGGCGTACTCCATACAATCTTTTATAATAGTAGGCCAATACATCCCTTGTCGAAATAGGATCCATTTCATCTTGATTCCTGCCTGGTGGGCACCACATAGCCCGTCGTGAACGGCCGAGATCGCTATGAACGCGTCGTCTTCACTTAAACACTTCAGTAGTGTTCCGTCGACGTTTTTCTTGAATAGCTCGTTTCCCATGATGACATAGCTCATTGCCCTGTATTTTGTCTTTCTATCTGTAGTACCCACAGGATTTTGCAAGTAATCGACAATTGGCTTTCTCCAATCATTAGGTGCCATATTGTCAATGACCAGGATGTCGAGGTTAGAGGGGTTTAGTTTTTCTTTGACCTCGATAAGCTCTTTTAACCTACATTTATCGACCATATATCCTGACGCGATTTGTGCCAATTCATTGGCTTCTTGATTGTCCACTCTGGAAACGTGACCTAGCCTAGCTTCGTCGAACTTGGCCAACAAATTACTAGCTTTCGTGTAGTACCTAGCTAGATTTTCACTAATGCACTTGTATTCCTTGGTAAGTTGCTTTATTACCAACTCAGAGTCCCCTTTTACGATGACATTCTTTGCCCCAAGGGCTATCAGGATCTCGAGGCCTGATGTTAATGCCTCGTACTCAGCCTCATTGTTTGAGCAGTTACTCTTAATCCTAAACTTGAATTTCGTGGGGATGCCCCTTGGGGATACTATGAACATCCCGATCCCAGTACCATTCTTATGGCTAGAACCGTCGAAAAATAGCTTCCAAGGTTGGATGCCTACGTAAGTTATGATTTCTTGAGGCAAAGTATGGTCTGCCAGGAAGTCAGCAATTGCTTGTCCCTTAACAGCCTTTAGTGGGGCATAAGTTAGTGAATACTCGGTTAGGGCTAAAGCCCATTTACCAATTCGACTATGCAAGATAGGTTTGGATAACATGTGCTTTATTATATCATAATGAGAAAAAACCATTACATCGATTGGCTTTATATAATATTTCAGCTTTACGCAAGAGAAGTACAAGCATAAACACAATTTTTCGATCATGGTGTATCGAGTTTCTGCATCATTTAACACCCTGCTTAAGTAAAATATGGCTCTTTCTTTGCTATCTTCATCTTCTTGAGCCAACATGCTTCCGATGGTTCCATCCGTGGCAGAGATGTACAGCTTCATTGGCTTTCCTCTTACAGGTGGTGCCATTATAGGTGGGCTAGACAAGTACGCTTTGAGTTCATCGAACGCTTTTTGATGCTCTGCTTCCCAACGGAACGCATCTTCCTTTTTGAGCCGAAGAAGTGGGGAAAATGACTTGGTCTTCTCACTGAGGTTAGCAATGAATCTCCTTAGGAAGTTAATCTTTCCCAATAGTGATTGCAGTTGTTTCTTGCTGGTTGGTGGACTAGTGTCGAGAATGGCTTTAGCTTTGTTCTTGTTGATCTCGATGCCCTTTTTATGCACCACAAAACCCAAAAAATCACCCTTTGGTAGGTCGCGCCAGCGTTTTTCAACCCAAATGGCATGACCACCCACTCGTATGTCCCCAAGGCACCAGGACATCGAAAAGCTGTTTTCGACACGTCCTCTTCTGCTATGAAGATTTGGTTGTAGCCTGAGTAACCATCCAACAAGCTTAAGTATTCGTGACCAGCAGCTGAATCCACCATCATCTCAGCAATAGGCATGTGATACTCGTCTTTTGGAGTGGCAGCGTTAAGATCTCGGAAATCTATGCAAACTCTCATCTTTCCATTCTTCTTGATTACTGGAACCACGTTGGCTAACCAGTCCACATATCGAGCTGTTCTGATAAATTTACACCTGAGGAGTCTTTCGATTTCTTCTTTGATTTTCACCAACACATCTGGATGGAACCTCCTGGGCAATTGCTTGACTGGTTTCTTGTCTTCTTTGATGGGTAACTTCAATTCCACCACTTCTCGACTGAGGCCAGGCATTTCATCGTAATCCCAAGCGAAACAGTCTTTGAATTCCTTGAGTAATTTCACCATCCTGTCTTTTAGCTCCGGGTCAATGAGAGCACTGATGTACGTTGGCCTCTTTTCTAAGCCATCACCCAGGTCCACTTCTTCTAAAGGGTCTTGCGCTTCCATTTTCTTGGAAACATCGACCACTGGCTTCTCGAAGCCCAATGGGCCGTCATCATAGATGCAATCTAGCCTCAGATTGCAAAGGTCCTCGAATCCGCATTCCTCGGCACTTTGCTCGTTTTCTTCTATGCACGTGTCATCCTTATTTGTTGTTGCCTCCTCCTGGGGTGTCAATTCGACGGGCAGGATTGAGACACTAGCTTCATCTATAGCCATTTCTTTGGCCATCCTCTCGGCCTCCAAGGCCGTTCTTATTTTGTTTTCGGCTGCGTAAGCCGAAATTCGACCCATGCTCGAATTAATCATCTTTATCATTGGCTTGCCACCCAACAGTGGCATCTTTCTCTTCATCACTGTGCCATCCACTCATGGCATCAGGTTTGCATGCTTCATTGAGGTTTAGGCCCCGGATGGGATCCAACGTTACTGAGTATTCTGAGTAGGGGTTGAAGTATTGGCTAGCCACTGTGTCTAAAGGAGCAATTGTGGCTAAACTCTTCTCGAAATTCTTCTTACCAACGTAGCTTGTTTCTGCTAAATAGTAGCTTTGATCTGCTTGTACATTTTCGACAACTCCATCAGCTTTCCAAATGGATATACGTTGGTGTAAGGTCGAAGGCACTGCCCCCACGCCATGAATCCATTCTCTTCCCAGCAGCAAATTGTAATTGGCCTTTGAAGGGACCACAATGAACAGTGTGGAACGGGCTACTGTTCCTACAGTTATGTTCAACATAATTGCCCCTAGGGAAGAACCTGTCTTTCCTTCATAATCAGAAAGCACCATGTCATGTGAGATTAGATCCGCTTCAGTTTTACCTAACTTCTTGAGCATAAATCCGGGCATGAGGTTGATTGCAGCTCCCCCGTCGACAAGGACTTTGTTAACACCCTTCTCCTCGACTCTGGCCCAAACAAATAGCGGTTTCAAATGGCTCTTCATTTGCTCGGTTGGCCTTTGGAAGATAGCTCTTTCATCTTCGACAGATCCTCTCTGCATCACATAATAACACAAAGGATTGTCATCTGGTTCGTCGTCGACATAGTAGTCTTCCTCGCTTTCAGTAACCTCCGAGATTCTATCGAATTCTGCAGGTAGGATGGACACGATGCAGATGATGTTAAGCTCTTCTCCATCACTGTCGTCGAAATCTTCGAGCATGTCTTCGTCCTCATCTTCGACAACATCCTTCCCTTTTTCCTTAGCTGGATTTGGTGGTACGGTTGTTCCTTGTTTGATGGCGTGGTCCAGCTGGTTGATAATCGACGCCACACTAGGTTCATTGCGAGAGTTGTCTTCTGGCTTTATGTCCCATAGTGAACGGAACTTGCCACCTCTTTCCCTTTCAGCTTTCCTTTTCCTCAAAAAACGCCTGAACTGAGTCCTGGTCATTTGTTCAGGAGCATAGTAGTTCCCAGAGCCATAGGAGTAGCTTCGTGACACACGGGAATTGTTGATGTAAGAGGATCCCTGGCCTAAGTCGATTTTCTGCCACTTAGGGTATGGTTTTGGCCTTGGAGGCGCTGGCCCGAACCATTGGTTTCTTGGCAATCCAGCATTGGGGAGATAAGTTTTGTCTTTATTGCTTGCTTTCTGGCCTTTATGGCCATCGAGTTCCTGGTCTCTCTCGACCCACTCCTCGTGAGGGTACTTCAGTCTCCTGGATACAGGAGCCTTCCTCTGATAATGCCTTTTCATTTCTGAATCTTGATAGGTCTTGGCTGCGGATTGTCGAAAACAGCGCTGCATCGAGGGCACAGCATAACTTCTTTCTCGCCATTTTTGCTGCGGGATAGAAACTCGACAAGGGTTTCTCCAGCCTTGGGGTAAACCTCTTCCAAGTTCACTTCTTTCTCAACCTCCGGTTCTTCGACAGCTATGTTTTCTTCTCTTACTTCTCCCAGCGTCAAACCCAGACTCAGCTTTTTCGGAAATGTCGACCATGCCAATGTAGAGAAGGCTCTACATAGTTGGCCTCAGCTATCTGCAGTGGATCAGAGTCGATCTTCATTTGACCTTTGGCTTTTTCATCATACTTGAGTCTTCCTGAGTCCAATGCTCCCTGCAAAAGGTCCCTGAAACGAACACATTGTGAGGTCCAATGACCAAAAAAGTTGTGATATTTGCAGTATTTCTTCC